>NC_058080.1:478085034-479357787 GCF_014858855.1 Bufo gargarizans
TGGAGACTGCATATCAAGTGCTGCTGCTCATTAGCCAGACCCCTCCTCTCAGTACTTCAGGTCTCCCCATGAACTCCATTCATACTAAGATTCAGCAGAAGATCTTATCAGCTGTATTCAGGATAATAATTCCTGACAAGAAGGAGAGGAGGACGAGGCAGCTCTTTACCTCATTGTTGTGAAGTAACTTGTCCTGTGATCAGGTTTTGTGTGTGCCAATAGGACAGCGGCCATTTTATTTCCCCTGATAAATCCTTACCAGATAAAATGAGCCACTATAACTAAGGTACTTGGGAATATACTTTTAATTAAGTAATATTTAATGATTTTCAGTAATTTCAGATTCTTAATTCCTGGGGAACCCCTTTAATGAATTTCATAGCTCACATGTGCTATTAGATAATAATAACAATAACAGAAGAGCTAATGAACAGCAAGGGTCCTAAATTCTGTTATTGCACAGGGGCGCTCTGCTGTCTCTGCCAGGGATTGCTGTATGCATTACCACTAAACTGTTCTAAGTAAAATTAAATATGTCATTCACTGCTAAACCAACTGCAATGTAAACAAACAAAAAAACATTACATTAAAATTAAACCTCCAGCCATGGCACAAGTCTACACTTTACAATAAGAAATGGCGCAGCTCATGTAATAATTGCATATGAGATTCCCTGTGTACGGTACGTGCCGGCAGCGAGATGTGACAACAGAACTGCAGAAGGATATTTCTACTGGCTTACTTAATTTTACTCAAAGAACAACATTTTAACTTGGAACGGAAAGTTCTGCAGATATCAGAATGTGATTGCAACTGAAGGCTTCTGTGGAATAATTATACTCTAGGGAGAGCGGTTATTAGCGGCTCCTGCCCTAAAAGATTACCAGGCAGCTCCTTTTTGGGAACTGCCGGAGAAGAACGGAGATTCACTGCTGTATCCTTATCTACATTTATGTATGAGATTCAAAGGGAATATGTCACAACCTCCAACCAGACAGTACAAAGACAAGTCCTAGAAAAGTATTTGCATCCACTACAAAGCTAGATGACAATCAACATGGCTACCATTACAGTGTGCAGTGTTATTTTTAAGTCTCTGATGTACATATGAACATAGCCAAAGGCTCTCACAAATTGTAAGCAGAAGACCATAATCCAGTGATATTACCTCTGTGGTCAATGTGGAGATCTCATCTCCCCTGTTTGGTCTGACTTTCCTCCAGGAAGTTGAATTTGATCCCATAAAATCAGAAAACATTAGGTGTTGTCTACTGTAAGAACCCCCTGAGTGCTTTAAGGTTCTTCTGACGTGACCATTTTAGGAAATGCTTGCATTCCCCATGAAATGACAATTCTGGAGCTTCTGTGCAGTGCACAGATCCAGCCTCTCTACCGTGGTGATGCCTGCACGCAGCGTTTTTCTGTCCAGCGCTGTTTGACATAAGGCGTCATCAATGATGCTCATAGAAAACTAGGAGATCAGTTCTGGCTTCAGTTGCCCTCTGGCGTTTTCTACGTCACGTCGGAGGGGAGCTGAAGAGGATCAGCAGACATATGTAGAGATGGCCTTAGAACACTCTGTTGTGCCGGTCCTCCTCATTTCCAGAAATGGATGCATATATTGACAACTAGAAGTGACCAGGGGGTTGAGGGTGTGCCCTACACACAACGACACTGTACAATCAGTGCTTCCAGTGTAGGCTCATGCCCTTTGACAAGATGAATGGTAACACCCAGTTGTCTATCCAAACATTTCTTGGAAGAACGACAGAGGAATTTTAGTAATAGAAGATGCTCCAGGATTACTACTTCATGAGGAATGCAAGTAATTACTAATCAGGATTGCCAATAGATTGTCTATAACTCTGAACACACGACACTTCATCAGGAACGCCGCTACACTGCTTCAAACTTTGCCCTGTACAGCATACTTCACCCATAACTATTTTCATACCTGAGGCATTGTGCATCCGTATGTCTTCCGTATCCGCTCCGTTACCATCTATTGAAAATGTTATGCCCAGCCCAATTTTTTTATGTACTTACTGTTTAACAGGGTGGATTTGATTTAAATCAAACTGATTTAAATCACGATTTAAATCACTAGTCAGTAAGGCTTGATTTAATACAAAGTTTTCTACATAAAGACTAATTCTTGCTGGTATAACTTATAATATGCAAGTAGATGAAGATTTTTAGAACAACAACTTTTCATATTAGTTTGATAAGGATGATTCTGCATTAATAGGTTTGTAGAAGTTAGGATTAAGGTATTTTTCTCAACTTTATTCATGTTATAACATTTTTGCTGTGAAGAGGCATGTGATCTCTGCTGAGTCAAAATCTGTTTTGAGAACTGCAAAAGTAACCAAGCATCTGTGATAATATCTTGTAGGCAGAGAAACTGCCCAATAATCTTACAAAAAACTCTGAAAGAGCATGTCATTGTGAATGGATTAATGGAATTTATTTATCAAAAAAATTAAACATATACAGCCTTATTCTACATAATTAAAAAGCTAATCTCTATTTCATGATGGAATAACCTTTGGATGGTAATATATTTTCCTCAAAAAGCATTTTATATAAAAAAAATCCGATTTAAATAAAAAAAAAGATTTTTTTTAATAATCATTGATTTTTATCCACCCTTTCTGATCTGCAAAAAACGGATCACAAACGGAAACCAAATGGAAAAACGGAACAGCAAATGGAAACCAAACTGAAGCGGAAACACTACTGAAACAAAAAAAAACAAAAACTGAAAAACAGATCCGTTTAAAACGGACCACAAAATACAGAAAAAGCCATACGGTCATGTGCAAGAGGCCTTAAAGGGTCTTTCTGGACTCCTGATATTGATGATCCATGCTCAGCATAGGTCAGCAATATCTTATCAAGTGGGGGTCCGACAAAGCACAGCTCCATTCAAAGTGGCTCCATCGAATTGGAAGCTCTTTTCAAGCTACCTAATATATTCCCTATAGACAGTGTTTTCACAGTAATTTTCTGTCATGACAAAAAAAGCCAAGGTCTAGCCTCAGCCTAAGGCCAGTTTCAGACCAGCGAGTTCACTACGAGAAAAATGGTCCTTGTTGGAGCGCAATTTCCCATCCTGAACTCTATTCCTGTAACAGGAGTAACATTCATGATTTCTAATGCTGCGTCTCTGCCCGACCTCCACTCTAACTGCACTGATGTCATTATGTCAGAACAATTCATTACAGCTGATGTCAGACAGAGACACACAGCATTATAAATCATTATGCTGTGAGGTACTGCTACAAGAGCAGAGTTCAGGACGGGAAATCACGCTCCCACATGGAGCGCGTTTGTCGCTGTGAACTCGCTCATCTGAAAAAGGCCGAAGGGTGGATTCACATGTGGCAAATTTTCCTCCATGGATTTCTCTATAGCAAAGTCCAGGCAAAATGCATATGAGTGACATGTGGATTTTGATTGAGACTTGTTCAGGCTTCCAACCTTTGCAATGCAAATGTGATTTTCAGTGCAGATTTTCCCGGCTGGTTCACCAGCATATTATGTACATGATGTGTAGACCTGGCCTAAAGAAGATTCACTCAACTGCACGTACAACACCATCATACTGGTAAGAAGCATGATGGATGGCAGTGGTAGATATTATAGACCATCTCTCGAATGACTGCAAGTACATGAATGGTCTGCAGTAAGGATGGACAAATTGATTTGTCTCATCAGCAAGAGTTCTTCACCTTGAGGGGCTGACCCCTCAGTGCAGTTTCTGCTCCCAAAGCTAAATTTGATGCCCGACGCTATTCGGAGCAGAGGTCCAGGGCCCAAATTGGCAATCAACAGGAAGGGATTGCTCCTCCATGTATGGGGGCAGCCCCTCACAGGTGAAGCGCTCCTCCTGAGATGAATTGATTCATATCCATAGTCTGCAAGTAATCTTCTACTTTACATGGGACACTGCACCAGCAGTCATGGATCTCGGCAAAACAGGTATATTTTTCAGGTTTCACACAACTATCAAGAACAATTAGTACTTGTCCAGTACCCGATACCAGTTCTGAAACGAGAGGCGTCACTACAAGAAAAACTATGGGGGTCATTTAACAAGCCATTTGTTGGCAGTTTCTTTTATGCCTGTGTTGCTGCCAGAAGATGTCACACGCCACCTGCTTGTGGTGTGTGAAGAACAATGCCAAGATATGAGGAGCTCATTGCCAAATGCAGCAAGACACCTTAGTCAAAGGGGGTCATTTATCAAAGACCAAGTTTTACGGAGGAATGCGTCTTATTTATGAAGAGTCGCAGGCCTAGTCATAAATTAAGCACATCCTCTGGCAGTCTGTGAGCCTAGACTGAAATGTACTGCCTAGGTGAAGTATAGTCATTTATGTCAGGAAACTGGTAAATGTTAGTAAATTCTCTGGGGAAAAACACCACATACACCTAAGGCTGCTTTCACACTAGCGTTCGGGTTTCCGTTCGTGAGCTCCGTTTGAAGGAGCTCACGAGCGGACCCGAACGCAGCCGTCCAGCCCTGATGCAGTCTGAATGGAGGCGGATCCGCTCAGACTGCATCAGTCTGGCGGCGTTCAGCCTCCGCTCCGCTCGCCTCCGCACGGACAGGCGGACAGCTGAACGCTGCTTGCAGCGTTCGGGTGTCCGCCTGGCCGTGCGGAGGCGTGCGGATCCGTCCAGACTTACAATGTAAGTCAATGGGGACGGATCCGTTTGAAGATGCCACAATGTGGCTCAATCTTCAAGCGGATCCGTCCCCCATTGACTTTACATTGAAAGTCTGGACGGATCCGTCCCAGGCTATTTTCACACTTAGCTTTTTTTAGCTAATATAATGCAGACGGATCCGTTCTGAACGGAGCCTCCGTCTGCATTATTATGGGCGGATCCGTTCAGAACGGATCCGCCCGAACGCTAGTGTGAAAGTAGCCTTAATTAAGGATCTACTCTCAGGCATTCAAAAAGTTGCAAAACAAGGCCGTGCAAATATTTTATGCTAGCTTCTGGCGTAGGGGGATCATAATAAATGACCCCGTCTCTCCTCAAACAGACATTACTGGGAGACTGATACAGCAACCTCAACTGTAATAACGTGCGAGCCGACACCGCCATTCCCTGTCACATTCACAAGTAGTCACGGCAACTTCACCATCAGCAGCAGGTGAACTGAGGAATCCCTAATAGTAAAAAGGGTTCCTTCACTATATGCTGGAACCCCACCAATCAGCTCTCCCGTGTGGGCAAACAGCGCAAGCGTTTCATTTCCCTGCAGCGCCACCACAGGAGACAAAGCATTACACAGTGCCCTTCCAAATCAGCAGGTTGTCTGAATAAGGCTACTTTCACATTAGCGGCAGACTTCTCTCGCAGGCTATTTCGGCGGGTGTTCGTTCTGGCCCTATTCACTAGGACATGTCATAGTTTTATTCCGGCCGCCTCCCGGTATGTTTGCCATGCTGTTTCCGGCAGCATGCGTGCACTAGCAGCAGCATGGATCTGGAAGGCTGTTCACCCGCCAGAACAGCCTGCCACTAATGTGAAAGTAGCCTAAGGCAACTTTCACACTCACGGTTTGGCTTTCCGTGTGTGAGATCCGTTCAGGGCTCTCACAAGCGGTCCAAAACGGATCAGTTTTGCCCTAATGCATTCTGAATGGAAAAGGATCCGCTCAGAATGCCTCCGTTTGCCTCCGATCAGTCTCCATTGCGCTCGAGGCAAACACCAAAATGCTGCTTGTAGCGTTTTGCTGTCCACCTGACGAAGCGGAGCCAAACAGATCCGTCCTGGCACACAATGTAAGTCAATGGGGACAGATCCGTTTTCTATGACACAATCTGGCACAATAGAAAACGGATCCGTGTCCCATTGACTTTCAATGGAATTCATGACGGATCCGTCTTGGCTATGTTACAGATGATACAAACGCATCCGTTCACGACTTATGCATGCATTTGTATTATTGTAACAGATCTGTTTTTGCAGATCCATGACTGATCCGGCCAAACGCGAGTGTGAAAGTAGCCTAAGGCTTCATGCACATAATTGTTTTTTTCATCTGTGTGCTATCCGCAAATTTTTTCTGGAAACCTGTTCCACTGCAATCGAAAGAATCTGTAGATTCCCTTTGGAAAAGCCGATGTGGCCAATCCTCAGGTGGATCTGTTGCACATCCTCTGGACATACACGCTGGCTTTTATGCAATCCCGTGAACATACCCTTAAGGCCTCATGCACACGAACGTTGTCTGTTTCCATGCCTGTTCCGTTTTTTTTTGCGGATAGGATGCAGGACCCATTTGTTTCAATGGGTCCGCAAAATATGTGGACAGCACACCGTGTGCTGTCCGCATCACTATGTCTGTTCCGTAGCCCCGCAAAAAAAAATAGAACATGTCCTATTCTTGTCCGTTTTAGGCATTGTTATAATGGAGCCGCAAAAAAAAAAAAAAAAAAAAACACGGATGGCATCGTTTTTTTGGGGCGGATACTCAATTTGCGGACCACAAAGCACATACGGTCCTGTGCATGTAGCCTAAAGGTGTGTGTAGTACAAGTTTGTGTATGGCACTCTCTTTTGTACAGCCAGTTGGTTGGTTGGACCCAATTACACATGTTCTACAATGAAGAGGGAGAGGCCTCTTCGGCCGTAGTGAATCTGGGGCGCATCATAAGAATACTAATAAGTAAAGCTATAAAAGGGTCTTCCTTTCAGGACAATCCCCTAAATATGAGACATGGCAACCAAGCAGTGACAAGCACTTTTATGTAATTCTTATTACTGAGCAGTAATACATATCAAACTCAGCATTTGCCTATTCATTCATCATTATACAATAACCTATAATTACGAATAACTGTGCTGTAATAAAACAAGTGCAAAGTACATGCAAGTTTATTTCTTATCATTCTCCCAGCAGTCCACCAAGCACTTGCTAACACTTTCTGAAGCAATTTATATGATTACACTATGGAAATAACTATACAAATCATTGGCCAGCGTTAAAGAGGACCGTTCATGGGTCTAGACATTATAAACTAAGTAGCACGTTATGTAAGGCATAAAGTAGGGATCTAATAGCGCTTACTATTTTTCCTGGGCGCCGCTCCGTTCACCCACTGTTAAATTCTCCCGGCTGGGTGTCTCCTTCTCCCTGGCTGTGACGCCCTCTGCTGTGATTGGACAGCGGTACAGACAGGGAGAAGGAGACGCCCATTGAGAAACAGGGCTGTCTCCTCCTCCCGGTACCGATGTTATTTATTAGCATACCAGGTGGGAGAATTTAAAAGGGGCACAGCGGGCGAACGGCGCGGCGCCCAGAAAAAATAGTAAGCGCCATTAGATCCCTGCTTTATGCCCTATATAAAGTGCTACTTATTTTATAAAGTCTGGACCCATGAAAGGTCCTCTAAGTCTGGATAAATCAGCTGTTCTCCAGGAATGCGGCTTCCATCTCAGGAGACAACCCTGTAGGACCATTACTAAGGTGGCCCACTTGTTGGAAAGCGCACTGCAAGTTCTGTTAGAAGAAAATAACTAATAACTATAAGCTTCTCATGGACAAAAGTACAGCTACTGTTGCTCTTCAAGATGGAGTTGGCGTAGTCTCCTACATTGTTTGGAGGGTGTCCGAAAGATGTGAAGTCTTTACAGTGGATGGTCTGGTGAGATTTACTTACTCTTGTGAGACCATCCACTGTAAAGACTTCAGGTCTTTGGACAGCGCATGCGCGGTGCAGGAGGCTAGGCCTACTAAGATATGGTCTCCAACATATCAAGCGACTGGTCCTCTTTAAAGTTTACTTGCATTTTGTCTTTGTAGAGGCATAGCAGCAGGGCCGTACATACAAATCATTGGGCCCCATAGCAAGATTTGAATTGGGCCCCCTAACCTTGCCCACTACCCACAGCTGGTTCATCCCATTACCTGTCCTGGCTCCTCCCCTGTTCAACCCAGGTTTCACTAACAAAAATAAAAAATAAAAACACACAAATTATAGATAAGGCTACTTTTGGCTTTCCTTTTCCGAGATCCGTCATGGGTTCTCACAAGCGGTCCAAAACGGATCAGTTTTGCCCTAATGCATTCTGAATGGAAAAGGATCTGCTCACATGCATCAGTTTACCTCCGTTCAGTCACCATTCCGCTCTGGAGGCGGACACCAAAACGCTGCATAAAGCGTTTTTCTGTCCGCGATGTGATGCGAAGCAACAGGAAATGGATCCATTCCTCATTGACTTTCAATGGTGTTCAAGACGTCATGGCTATAGAAGACATAATACAACTGGATCCGTTCATGATGGATGCATGCAGTTGTGGTGTTATAACGGAAGCGTTTTTGCAGCTCAATGACTCATCCGCAAAAAACGCTAATGTGAAAGTAGCCTAAGATGTATTTGAAATATTCTTAAAAAAAATTATTAACTTACATTTAAGTGGACATTGTTCCTCACGATTCAGAAAGAAAAGACATTTATCATGTAGAGGAAGTTAATACAAGACACTTACTAAATGTATTGTGATTGTGTTCATATTGCTTCCTTTGCTGGCTGGATTCATTTTCACATCACATTATACATTGCTTGTTTTGATGGTTATGACCACCCTGCAATCCAGCAGTAGTGGCTGTGCTTGCACACTATAGGAAAAAGTGCCGGACTATGTGCGGTCCCAGCCTCCAGAGAGGCCGGCTATTTTCCCTATAGTGTGCAAGAACGGCCACTACTTATGAATTACAGGGTGGTCATAACCATGGAAACGAGCACTGTATAATGTGGTGGAAAATGAATCCAGCCAGGAAATGAGAAAGGAGACAATATGGACAATCACAATACATTAGTAAGTGCCTTGTAGTAACTTTCTCTACATGATAAATGTCACTTGCTGAAGTGAGACAACCCCTTTAAAGCAGGGATGTCCAACCTACGACCCTCCAGCTATTGCAAAACTACAACTTCCATCACGTCCATCTTACAGCTATCAGGGCATGCTACCAGTAGTAGTTTTGCAACAGCAAGAAGGTTGCAGATTGGACATCCCTCCAGTGCACCCAAACAAAGTTTAATAAAACCTATTATAAGTGCCTTAAAATTACTTTTGCAAAGAATGTTTCTCTATGAAGTTCAGGTGCTCATATGGCTTTATAATCAGTACTCTTGTACACCGCCGATATGGCAGCAGTGTATTGGAGTACGTATATTATCTACTATATAATAGTACTACATGCTATATCTGGGCATCAGTAGATGCAGGTTAATGTTCTTATATGCCAGCTTCCCAAACACTGGACAGGAACGAGTGCATGGCAGGAGGCAGGCCAGACATTAGTGAATATACTGCTGGCACCCACAAGACCATGGAAGAGAGGGGCAGTGGGGTGCTTCAGTAATTGGTCTCTGTCTAGGGGGCCTGGAAATGAAGAAGATGAGACCTATTGTAAATGAAGAATCCCACCCATTGTTCTGTGACTACTGTAGTGTAGTGAGGGGGGAGGGAAGCCCCCCACAGGCCTGCAGTCACACCACATAGGTCATGTGTAAATTTCATTGCTTACTGGTGAAAATGTTCGATTTCTAAATTATCAAACCCATGTAAAACCAGCTAAAAGGTTTTTTTTTTTCTCAATATAAGGCCTCATGCACACGAACGCTGTTTTGGTCCGCATCTGAGCCGCAGTTTTTGCGGCTCGGATGCGGACCCATTCACTACAATGGGGCCGCAAAAGATGCGGACAGCACTCAGTGCGCTGTCTGCATCCGTTGCTCCGTTCGCGGTCCGCAAAAAAGAATAGGCAGTTATATTAATGCCGTTCCGCATATTGCGTAACGCACACGGACGCCATCTGTGTTTTGCGGATCCGCAAAACACACAACGATAGTGTGCATGTAGCTCAACTTGGAAAGTATTTCCCAAATCTAAAATCTAGGTCACAACCGCACCAAGACCACAGACATACCATCGTTCCCTCTACGGTTTTATTAGACTGGTGTATGCTTGATCACTATTGTTATCTGGGATGGCTGCTAGCTCATCCTTTATAGATATTCATCACGTATTCGGCTTATTTCTGTGCCATGTGTATATTTAATAAGTTCTCAAATCAAGATTTTTTTTAAATAACATTTTTGGTCTAGCACCTTTTTTCCCAGGGCTTTTCAGAGAAGTTTATGGGAAATGAAAAAATGTAAAAAAAAGGGCTAGGAAAAACATTGTTTGTAGGGCGTTATATAATTTTCTATTCATAATAGAATGTAATACATGGCTGCAGTCCTATTTTCACCCCAAAAAACAGTATTGCAGATAAATCCTGATCACCAAGCTGGGCTAGTTTGGATGGTATAATACCAGTGACAACTTTCACGCTAAAATATTGATAGAGTTTCATGACCTCTTGTTTCTCCATATTTAAAATTGCTTTCCTCTATTTTTAAGCTGAATGCGACTCCAGACCATCACTCAAAGTTAAATGTGGGTCACACGTTACAAAATGTTGAAGACCTCTGATTTACAGTAATCACTTTCAAACTGCCCAACGATTAGAAAAAAAAATAAAAATTTTATATATATATATATATATATATATATATATATATATATATATATATATATATATATATATACACATATATACACACACATATATATACACACACACATATATACACACACACACACACATATATATACACACACACACACACATATATACATATATACACACATATATATACATATATACACACATATATATACATATATACACACACACACACATATATATATATACACACACACACACACACACACACGTTATTAAAACCTGTTGTGGATGCCATTTAACGTTCTGTCTGTGCCTATTGAGCTTCAGGATCTGTACTCCCATACAGCACTGTGTATGGGAGTACGGACTACCCTGCTGCTGCACTGTGTGCTGGGGGATTTTATTACTACTGGGGCACTGTAGCTGGGCTTTGTTACTACTTGGGGCACCTTAGGAGGGCTTTATTTCCACTGAAGGCATGGGGGGCTTTATTACTACTGGGGACACTGTAGGGGGCTTTATGACTACTAGAGGCACAGTAGGGGGCTTTATGACTACTGGAGGTACTGTATGAGGGTTTTATTACTACTGGAGGCACAGTAAGTGTTTTATTACTACTGAGGGTATTGCAGAGGGCTTTATTACTACTGGAGGTACTTTATGAGCGTTTTATTACTACTAGGGGTACTGTGGGTGGCATTATTATTAGTGGGCATAATATGAAGGGCACTACTACTAATGGGGCACAGAATTATTACCATGTTTCTTCAGTATAGTAGCGGTAATAGTATTGGGGGCGGGAGCAAAAATAACTGTTGGGGCAGTATTTTTTATTTTATTTTTGAAAAATGAGGAATCTAAGATGTCTGTGTGGCAAACACTGTAGAGACGAAACACGGATGAAAGATGTCACCATGCCTGCTTCCAATGGAGAAGATGAGGAAAGAATGTCTACATAAGGGGAGACTTCACTGGATGTAAAGGGCATGTGGTGAATGTAATGTTCATCTAAATATGTCTTTAGCACTGGGGCTGGGGAGGTATACTGTTTTTACTCTGAGCCCAAGTGAGAAGAGCAGCCCAGGGCCTCCAGTCATGTTCATGAGCCCTTCCAGTAGCAGAACCAATGTTGATAAGTACAAGCACTTACGTGCGTTATTTGATGCAGTTCTGGTTCGGCCGTCTGCTTCGCCAGTAGCAGGATGTTTGTAGTGACTGACAACATGTGGCCACATTTGCTAGATTGATTAATCCCTATATTAAAATCAATATATCCAGCTACAGTCTCAGCTTCTTCTGAGGACTAAATGCATCAGCTCCTTTTGGGAAAATCAGGGGACACATTTGCCTATTCACCCCATTAACATCACATATCCTACCAATATACCTACTCAACAAACCATAATTTATCTGTACAATATAAATATGCAACACAACCTTTATCCCTCTAACCCAGGGATGCCCAACCTGCGGCCCTCCAGCTGTTGCAAAACTGCAACTCCCAGCATGCCTGGATAGCCTACAACAGGGAGGCTCAACCTGCGGCCCTCCAGCTGGTATAAAACTAGAACTCCCACCCTGCCCTTCTGTAGGCTGATCGGGAATGATAGGAGTTGTAGTTTTGCAACAGCTGGAGGGCCGCAGGTTAAGCAGGCCTGGCCTTCAGCTATCAGTCTACTGCAGGGTATTGTGGGAGTTGTCATTTTACAACAGCTGGAGGGCCACAGGTTGGGCATCCCTGCACTAACCAATATAGCTATACAATTGACAGTCCATAGCCAATTCTGTGCAGTAATGTAACCGACAGCCTTTTACCCTTGATGTTGCACCTCTAATAATAATTATTTCCAATCATTGTGAACAGTGCAGAAAAATAAAAGGTCAATCATCTTCAGAAGAAACACTGAGTCACAAGTGTGTAACGGCTGGAACATACTATATAATTTTCTCATGAGCTGCCTGAGTACAGCTTAACCAATTTTAATGGTCTTCCTATTACCAGTGGAAAGTGTAATTATATTTATACGTATTTAGCACAACAGCTGCATAAAAAGAACCGTCAATCAAAATCCACAGCTCTCATCCTGTCCGATTTCTGCTCTTGGGTATTGACAGGCATGCAAGTCTGTAGCCAAACTGGCAGCTCCTTACCTTCCCAGTTCTTCTCCAACATCGTAATAATCCTCCAGGTTTTCTTGTCTGAACACTGTCATGGTGTCTCAATGCTCTGCACAAGCCTGCTGACACCTGGAAGTCATCCCCACGCGGTCAGATAGAGGAGATCAATGGTCCGCTTACATTTCCTGTATGGGAGAAGAAACAGATTATCCATACGCTGTATATACCTGGATAATACAGAACTGCCTTATAAAACACCAGCCTGCTTAGTCAAATCATATTCCCAGGGCAGCCACCCACAACCACAGAACATATAAGATACTCCATTCCGTTTGGAGTGCCATTTTGACCTAGGATGGTCATTGATCCTAGAAATCTGCTATCTGCTCTATTGACCCTATAAGCTTATATTGCTGAGCTGCTAAAAAATGTAAAAAATAAAAATAACCAGCTCCTCAAGTGTAATGAATTGTTCTCTCCAGCAGGCCCTAATGATATCTCATACTGTGGAGCTTAGGCCGTGTGCACACGAACGTTGTTTGTTTCCGTGTCCGTTCCGTTTTTTTTTGTGCGGCTAGGATGCGGACCCCTTTATTTCAACGGGTCCGTAAAAAATGCAGACAGCACACCGTCTGCTGTCCGCATCAGTATGTTCGTTCCGTAGCACCGCAAAAAAAAAGTCCTATTCAGTCTGTTTTAGGCTACTTTCACACTTGCGGCAGTGTGATCCGGCAAGCAGTTCCGTCGTCAGAACTGCCTGCTGGATCTGCCGATCTGGATGTGACTGAAAGCATTTGTGAGACGCATCCGGATCCGTCTCACAAATACATTGCAAGAACGGATCCATCTCTCCGCTTGTCATGCGGACAGACGGATCCGTCTTGTACCTTTGTTCACATTTTTACTGGTCTGCGCATGCGCAGACCGGAAGGACGGATCCGGCATTGCGGTATTTTGAATGCCGGATCCGGCACTAATACATTCCTATGGGAAAAAATGCCAGATCCGGCATTCAGGCAAGTCTTTAGTTTTTTTTTGCCGGAGATAAAACCGTAGCATGCTACTGTATTATCTCCGTCCGGATCAGTCAAAATGACTGAACTGAAGACATCCTCATGCATCCTGAACAGATTGCTCTCCATTCAGAATGCATGGGAATATGCATGATCAGTTCTTTTCCGGTATAGAACCCCTGTGACGATACTCTATGCCGGAAAAGAAAACAGCTAGTGTGAAAGTACCCTTAGGTATTATTACAATGGATGTGCAAAAAACACATACGGTCGTGTGCATGTAGCCCAACTCAGAAAAATGATATAAAAATCCTATAAAACAGAGGATGCGACAGGCAGCAGATGGCAAAATGCTGGCATTGGATATTTTCTTCAGGAAGAACTTGTGCCATCTGATGGTGTTTCTCAGCTAACTAATAGCTGTCAACTAGATATCCCTCATATAGAATCAATATGTTAGTACTGATGACGTATTCAGCAGTCATGTATTGGGAACTAGAAAACCGTGTGTATAGGCCAACAATGCAACGTATTTTCATGTTTTACATGGGCTGAACATGAAGAACCACAACGTTTCACTTCCTTCAACTTGTTTTCTTGCGAGATCTGAGAGAGATCTGGATTACCCCTCACAACTTCCTCCAAAAGCAAGTCAGAATAAGAAGTTACTGGCAGAATGACCTCCTTGGCAGACCATACACAGGTTCAGGGCTTGGGGCACTGGATTACTAACATGGAGGGACATTATCCTAGTTCTAATAATACAATAAGGTAGAGACCTCCAATATGTGAATGGCTGACCGATGCATACAAGATAGGGGCCGACAGTAGATTAGTAGGCCGTCATGGAAAACTGTATAAATCCAGGTGTTCGGGCAAAGAAACTTCTAATGAAAGCTCAAAATAAAAAGGTGGAATCAAAAGGGGGCAATTTATCAAGCCCTGAATTCCAAAAATTCAAAAGGTCGAAAAATAGGGATTTATGACTTTTTAAGGTCACTTGTGAAACATTTTTGCATTTTACACTCTAGTTTTGAAAAGTAGGTGGAAATATGGACATTATATGCTGTTAATGAGTTTCACTCCACATTTACGACACATTTTTAAAACAAAAAATCTCATACTATGTCTCAAAGCTGCTCCAGTAGGGTGTTGGACCAGCTTTTGTACACAAAAGTCTTAGGCCTGGTTCCCATTTGCGGTTGTACAGGCCGGGAACAGCCTGCCGGATCTGTAAATACCGAGCACTACATACCGTCCACTGCACGCAGCAGTTTTCCTCCGTCCACTTCTCGGCATATTTGTTGGCTAGTAGCCGAATCTCTGCCGGTCCCCATTATAGTGAATAGGGCCGGACGGTATATAGTGGTGTATTTACGGATCCGGCAGGCTGTTCCCGGCCAGCACAGCCTGCCAGAACTGTTTACCACAAATGAGAAACAGGCCTTAGTTTTGAGGCCTCGAGTACACAACCGTATTTTTGGTCCTCGTCCGATCTGCATTTTTTCTGGTTCAGACGCAAACCATTTCATTTCTATGGGACCACAAAAATAAAAAAAAGTGGACAGCACACGGATGACATCCATGTGTCCATCCCACAAATTATAGAATATGTTCTATTCTTGTCCTTTTTTCGGACCAGAATAGATGTTTCTACTATTGGGCCAGCGAAAAATGCGGCATGTACTTAGCTGGTATCCATATTTTGCAGATACACAGTTTGTGGATCTCATATGATTGTGTGTGTAAAGATGAGACAAATCAAACAACGTGCAATGTTTGATAAAATTGCCATCAAGTACGCCAACACAGACTCAAGAAAAACGGACTTCGAATGTTCCCCTCATGAAAATTTCCTCTAGTCTGCAACTATCATGGTGTTTCTAGTCAGGGCAATATCCTGGCCGACATTCTTCCTCTAGTCTTGTGAAATTCCACATTATATTGCACTTCTGTACTGGAAATAAGACTTTCTGGATTATCGGGTGCCGGACTAAAGCCATCTCCCTATGGATACTGTGTAAGACCTGTAAAGATGAGTCAAATAAATGGTGATCCTGAATTTGGTGGTAAAAATGGGACTCCCCTCTTGGAGCCAGAATGGAGAGCCACCCCGTAAGAGGGGCTCCCATACTGGCAGACTCGAGCCATCTTTACATGGACACCTGTTCATCTCAATGGCCACCATGTAATACTACGTTTCCCTTCTACTGGCTGCAGCAGTGGACATGCCTGAATAATGGAAAGATCTGCTCCTGTTCTGTGGTTTTGACCCGCACCTGGTTTTGGCTCACAAATCACTGATGGAAATCACCAACCAAACACTGAAGTGTGAACGAGGCCTTATTCACACAGTCAGTGCTGGGTCAGTAATTTCCATTGGTGATTTTGAGCCAAAAACCAGGTGCGGGTCAAAACCACAGAACAGGAGCAGATCTTTCCATTACACTTTACCTTTGTGTAGGCTTCACTTCTGGTTTTGGCTCACAAATCACTGACCAAATACTGAAGTGTGAACAAGGCCTAAGGCATACAAGTATTTAACGTGATGTTTCCTGGTTGATTGATTTTCCAGTTCTATCACAGTGGTTGGATATACTGTATTGGGAGTGCCCTTTTTACTGTGCTCGGGTCTGTGTACTGTATGAGGACAAAATGTCCAGACACACGGGGCCCATGGCAACCAATCAGATTCCACAGTTCATTTTCCAAAGGAGCTGTGAAAAATGAAAGGTGGAATCTGATTGGTTGCTATGGGCAACTAAGCCAGTTCTCCTTTACACCAGTTTTGATAAATCTCAACAGTTTTCCATAACTTTGTGGAGATGTTGGGTGTGTCGTATGTGTCGTGCATCAGTCTTTGATGTATGCTTTGGTTCTCCCTGCGTATTGGAGTTTACATGGGTCATTATAGATTACAAATTCAACATTTCTTACGCTGGAAATGACCAGATCAAGTTTCAGAAACAGATTTCTTTGGAGTGATTTTGTAGGAGGTTTTCTTACATGAATTATCATATTTGTTAGTGTTTTGGAACGCCTGTAGATGATTCTTGGGAAGTTCCTTGTTTATGGGGAAGTTGAGAAGCCAATGTTGTCTCATGATGTTCTTGGTGGTCATCTATTGTTTAAGTAGCAATAAAAATTGTGAGTGAATTGTGCATGTTTTTTTTGTTACATTTTCGATGGCCAACTATTGGGATGGTGTGAGGGATCTGATGTTTTGGTATAACTTTTGGATAGAAAGCTTCTCTTTATGATGACACAAAATGGGGAGATTTATCAAACTGGTGTAAAGTAGAACTGGTTTAGTTGCCCATAGCAACCAATCAAATTCCACCTTTCATTTTCCACAGTGGAATCTTATTGGTTGTTATGGGCAACTAAGCCAGTTCTACTTTACACCAGTTTGATAAATGACCCCCAAATTCTCTCCTGGATGTGGAATTTCTCCATAAAAACTGACTGAGGGAGATGATGTGTAGCAGTCTCTTGGTGTGGAAACTTTGGAATGATACATTTCCACCAGCATCGTCTGTTACAGTAAAAAGTTTAAACTGATTGAGTGAAAACAGAGGGGGCTTTCACTGACGGTAGATAGTACTACTGGGAAGACCTACAAAAACTTCCACCGCTAGACTACTGCTGCGCCACATCCAAGATCTTTATGGGTGCAAGCTCCACTTTGGTGCGGACACAGTGCCAGTCAATTAGCCCTTCCATTTAGTCCTACAGACAATGTAAGAGCCATATCCATTAGCCAACAATCCCAGGTCCCACCGGTCCCCTTTCAGAAGGACCTTCTGCAGAGACCAGTGCCTTCTACTAAGTTCATGCTTTCAACCTGTTCTCGGAACATAATAAGGACATGGTCATGTGCATGAGGCCTAAGGGAGCCCTCTACATTTCATAATATCTCTCTGCAGGAGTAGGAGCAACTGAAGTTAGGGTCTCTGCCCAGACCCCTACCACTAAGGTACTCTCTTACATTTTATTTCAAGCTGAATCTCTCCAACATCATTTTTTCCATGCAGCTTTCCCTTTACTGCCAAATTTCGGGGCCACCATCATTGTCACCAAGCACTTATTAAACAAAACAAAAAAAAAACACTGATTTATTGAGCTTTTCTAGTATCTACCCAGCTTTCCCACAATAATCTCATTTTTTGCCATAACATTTATGTACAGTAACTTTCTCTAAAACCCCTACAACCAGTCACAGCTACAATTATCCCTCATCAACTACATCTGTATGAACATTTCTGTTATCCTGCCTTCCCAGGGACCTCACTGCTTCGCTACCAATTTCACATCAGCCACGTTCCAGTCACACCCAAAAAGTAAAAAGTTATAACCAGTAAGGCCTAGTTCACACCAGTTATTTTGAGCCAAAACCAGTAGTGACGCCTCCACAGAGACCAAGTATAATGGAAAGATCTGCTCTTGTTCTGTGGGGGTTTTTTTTCCCACACCTGGTTTTGGCTCACAATAACTGATGTAAATCACTGACCAAACACTGACGTGTGAACTCAGCCTATGGGAATTTTTTGGTCATAGTTACAAGAATAACTGTATGGAAAAAACTTAGATTCCTGCCTAGCCTCCATACTATATATCACAGGCAGGGAGTATCTAGAAGAGAATCACTGGACCGCGTATGGCCGGCATTGGCTTTGACTCATCAGAATGTACTCTTTGATGCCATCCAATCTGGCATCCCTAGCGGGCTCATTTCTCAGGGGTGATCTCATAATGTCCATACAACCACCTTTATCCAGAGGAGACAGAGCCCATCCCTGGCATACCCCATTCCTATATGGAACTTGACACTATATACAGGGCTGTGTTCACACCTGCAGCTGTCATACAATTCCATTCACACCACATAGCCACCCTCATTCCCCAGCAAGGACAGGACTGGCACCATCAGGCATCTGCAGGGCTCCCCACCACACAGCGGCTGCGGTGCCGCCCCCCACAATAGCCATATCGTGGTGGGGGGCACACCAGGCTTTACAATAAAGCCCATCCTTTTCTATCAGTGCCAGCAGACAGGAGCCTGCCCCTTCTTCCCAATCACCGAGGAAGCAGCTCTGCCTTACCGGACAATCCCCGGGCTCCATCCGCCTGCAGCGCCTCACACCGCGGGACAAAGCTCCGGCACAACATGCGTCTGGCGCAGGGGAGCAATGTCTTCTCCGTGCCGTCTGTCCGGAGCCACCAGCACAGCCACCAGAGCTGGAGGAGGGGGGAGGAGACGGAGGGAGGGGCGGCGGGAGGATGGGGCAGGTGTACTAGCACCGTGTGAGGGAGGGGGAGAGGCCGCCCCTCGTTATCTCCTCCCGGCCATGTAGGATGCAGTCAGAGCGGGACGTACCCGGGGGATATCACATGCCTGGGCAGCGTTGGCGATGGGAATGCCATGCAGTCCTCCCGGCTACTGCCTGGGGCTCTGGAGGACCAAGCAACGTCTTGTCTCTTAACGCCGTGTTCACACATGGAAATAATACCGATGTCTTATCCACATCCAGACCCTACGAAAGGGGTTTCCGCAGCCTTGTACGTGCCATATAGACACTTGGTAATAATGGTCTTTCTATAGCGCCAGCATATTCCGCAGCGCTTTACAATTCATGGGTTCATGTACAAACAGTCATAAATAACATAGCAACAGACAAGTCATAAGAGGAATGAGGGCCCTGATCACAAGAGCTTACAATCTATGAGGAGATTGGGGAGACCCAAAACGTAAAAGTGCTTGTTTTATACAATGGGTAAATAGGGGAGTAGATATAAGGCCAAATTGCGGTTCCCAATGCACTCGCACTATCGGTGCGGCTGCTGCAACGGATCCAGACCCATTCTACTTGAACGGGTCAGTGATCCGTCCGCACTGCAAAACAATAGAACCAGAGACGGAACCCCACAGAAGCACTCCGTAGTGGTTCCGCACCTTCCGGATTACAGACCCATTCAAGTGAATGGGTCCGCATCTGTGATATGGCGCACAAGTGGCGGGGGCCTGTATATTGCAGACGTGCTGCTTGTGGGCCACGGCCGTGTGCATGAGCTGCTACCAGTCTATATCTGTAGGGCTTCAGGGTGCGGTGGAGAGTTTGGTGGAGGATCAGGTTCATTCCTGGTAAAGAATACTAAGAATAAAAGGCTGCATTCACACAATGTCAGAATCCACTAGAAATGGGGCTAAGCCGTAAGCAGGCTGCTGCTGAAGTTTCCTGTGGTGTCCACGTGGAAGTCACGCTGAAAGTGGTCACGTCCATTCTTGGTGTGGTCTGGAAAGTCATACGCAAATACTCTGCGGCCGCGTGAATTTATATTGAGTAAAATGGGGGACGGTTTCAGCACAGAATCCTGGCGGAAGTGCGATGTGTGAACATAGCCTGAGTAGCATGCCACTTCCATGGATTCCACGCGGAAAAGCCATCAGATAATCCCAACCCGGATTAGCCCTATTGAATGGGGCCGATCCTTGTCAGAACGGTGGCACCTCACACTGCACATCCATGCCACAGATGTAATCTGACCCAACCACAAAATGGCTGCAGATGAAGGGGGATGTGACAGGCGCATCAGCCTCCTCCATTGAAGCACAGGAAACTAGCGCATTTACAGTATGTTTCAGTGGAGGCGGCTGATAGACGTGTCTTGTCACGTGCCACTCGGTGGCCATTTTCTGATGGGAGCAGTGTGCCGTTGGGACAGAAGGCTAAGGTTACTTTCACATTAGCGTTAGCAGTGTCCAGCAGGCTGTTCCCCTGCCGGATCTGTACTAACGCTTGCACACTTGTGCCGCTGCTCTGGCCACATTCACTATAATGGGCACGGCCGAAGATCCGGGCGCAGCAAACATGCTGAGTGACGGCCGGACAAAAAACGCAGCATGAACTCCCGTGGGAAACCAGCCTTCAATTTCTAAATCTGTCCTCTGATACATAGCACCAAACTCCCTGCATAGACATAACAGCTGAAGACTACTTTTTTGTTTTTTAATAGCACAAGCGTAAATGTTAATTTATATAATATACAGTGCTATGAAAAAGTATTTGCCCCTCACCAATTTCTTCTATTTTTACTAATTTGTCATATGTAAATGTTTAAAATCATCCACGTAATCAAACACAAGTAAAAATAAATGAAGCTTTTCACTGATAATTCCATTTATTGAAGATGAAGATTTATTCAAAACCGACAGTGCATTTGGAAAGTCTTCGGACCCTTTCACTATTTTCATATTTTGTTAAAGGGCATCTGTCAGCAGATTTGTACCTGTGACACTGG
Source organism: Bufo gargarizans (assembly GCF_014858855.1). NCBI lineage: Eukaryota > Metazoa > Chordata > Amphibia > Anura > Bufonidae > Bufo > Bufo gargarizans. Next base: position 478,106,012 of record NC_058080.1, read on the forward strand.
CTGACCTGTTACATGTGCGCTGGGCAGCTGAAGACATCGGTGTTGGTCCCATGTTTATATGTGCCCGCATTGCTGAGAAAAATGAAGTCTCTAGGAGCAACAGGGGTGTTACCATTACACCTAGAGGCTCTGCTCTCTCTGCAACTGCTGTGGCCTCTAGCTGAGCCTCTAATATAACAGCTATGCCCCCATTGCTAGAGACTCATTTGCATATATGAAAACATTGGGGGTCATTTATGAAACAGAAATATGCCTTAATTAGGCGTACTTCTGGCGCACATTTTGGCACAAAGGTTGGTTGCAAAACACAGATGGCGTCTGTGTGCGTTCCGCAATTTGCGGTGCATGAGGCCATATTCTGTTGTCACTTTGTCATTATGGGGTATTGAGTGCAGATTTATGGGGGAAACTTTGAATTTTGCTTAATTTTAGCACAAGACCTCTGCTGTAAGTATATCGGTAAGAGGGTTAGTTTTTAATGTGTGGTACCTGACCTTGACGCAGCATAGTTCAGAGGAATAGAGCTTTACTCCAGTTGGGCACAAAGCGTATTGTTACAAATACTGACACGTACAGTAACTTGCTGGTTACAGTCTCAGTTTGGCTCACAGCATGCAGGTTAGATGTGCACCTTGACGTCCAGGTTTACGGTATGTCACCCCTTTGGCCAATCGCTGTCCTCAGCAGAGGACAGTGATTGGCAGTGTATACCTGCTCATCACCTCTACAGTCTGGACCGGAGAACGGCGCCAGAGAAAGAGGTGAGCATACCATCATTGTGTATCTTATTCCAACTGGGGGCTTGTCTGTGATTTTTAATTATCCTGGACAAACACTTTAACCCCTTCCCAACATTTGATGTATTACGACGTCATAGAGGGAAGTGACTTCCCACAAACTGATGTAGCAGTGCGTCTTAATCATTGGGCAGGCACCAGAGCTGTGCACGCCCAATCAATGGGACCCGGCTGTGACTTGAATGGGTCCGCAATCCACAAGATATGGAGAGGAAGCCCACGCAAGCACTTCGTAGTGCCTCTGTGAAATCCCTCTCTGCCTCCGCTCCGTGTTCTATGTTCTATTTTTTGTGGTCCATAGCACAGTTAACACATGTTAACCCTTGCTGCCTTACAGGAAAAAAATGGAAAATCTGCAAAAAGAAGTGAAATTTAGAAATTTCTCCTGTATTTTCCTTTAATTCATATAGAACACCTAAAGGGTTAACAAAGTTTATAAAATTATTTTTGAATAACTTGAGAGGTGTAGTTTCTAAAATTTAAATTTTACCCTATCAGCCCTCAGATCAGACGGAAAAGAATATTATCTTTATTTAAAAACTATCTTACTTCACTTCAGGGCAGACTCTCACGCTCTATCCCTGCTGGGGCCTGGGCTGGGTCGTGACACAGTGCTGTGCCAGGGGCAGATTAAGTGCATGATAGGCCCGGCTGTCTACCCAACTTGGGCCCCTCCCTCTATTTTAGTTTAGTATTTTTTGTATGAAGAGGCTGCGGTGCTTCATGAGCGCCACAGTCTCTTCCTAGGCCATATGACATCTTCAGACTAAAAAAAAATACCCCAAATTGGGTCCTAAACTGAAAAATTTGGTCGCCAAATTTAAAATACATATAATTATAATAAAAAAGACATGGAGGAGAATACAGCACCACCAGTGGCGTACACACAATCCATGGGGCCCCGGTGCGAAACTGATCTATGGGGCCCCCTCCCCGTCGCCCCCCCCCCAACCTGCCTCCTAGCCCCCCCCCCACTACCTCCCCTACCAGTGGTGTAACTATAGTGTTATGGGCCACAGTGCAAACATTTTTGCAAAGAACCGGCAGATTTTCTTACTAAGGGCTCTTTCCGTCCGGCTAATCCGCTGCATGACTAAGTGCCAAGCCCCATTCTAGACAGCAGAGACACGGAGCAGTAACATGATTGACTGTGATCTTTTTACTACAAAATCACGGTGACAACTTTATGTCTCTGTGATTTTGTAGTAAAGAGATCACAGAGAGGCACGGAGCCTTATCAATCATGTTAATGCTCTGTGTCTCTGCTGTCCGGAACGGGGCTTGGCTCTCATTTACGCAGCGGATTCCTCGCACGGGATCCGCTTGTGTTAAAGAGCCCTAAGCCCAATTGCATGGCTACACTCACCCAGTCCTAATAAAATCTGGTCCTACCTCATCCAGGGTGTCGCTGGCGTCGGTGTGATGTCCGCTGGATCCAGAACAAGGTCCCTGTGGTGAGAAAAAAAGAATAATCACATAAGGAAGGGATGGTGACTGCCCCTGTGAAATCACCAGCTGGCCTGTAAGACTGAGCCATGCCAATGTGTAGCAGGGTAATCTAGGACATTTCCCCTAAGTGCAACCACACGGTACTAATGCCCACCTTGTGGCCCCTCACAGTAGTTATGCCCACCTTTGTTCCCATCACAGTAATTATGCCCAGATATGTGCCCCCTCATAGTAGTTATGCCAAATATGTGTCCCCTTACAGTAGTAATGCCAGATTATGTGCCCCCTCACAGTAGTAATGCCAGACTATGTGCCCTTCACCTAGTAACGCCAGATTATATGCCCCTTACAGTAGTAATGCCAGATTATGTGCCCCTCACAGTATTTATGCCTAGTTATGTGCCCCCTCAAAGTAAATATGCCCACATATATGCCCCCTCAGAGTGGTTATGCCAGATTATGTGTCCTCTCACAGTAATAATGCCAGAATATGTGCCCCTTCACAGTATTTATGCCCGGTTATGTGCCCCCTCAAAGTAAATTTGCCCAGATATGTGTCCCCTCAGAGTGGTTATGCCAGATTATGTGCCCCTCACATTAGATATGCCCACATATGTGCCCCTCACATTGGTTATGCCAGATTACATGCCCCGTCACAGTAGTTATGCCTTCATATGTGCCCCCTCATAGTTATGCCTTTATATGTGCCCCCTCACAGTAGTTATGCCACATTAGGTGCCCCCTCAAATTAGTTATGGCAGATTAGGTGCCCCTCAGTAGAGATGCCAACTTTTGTGCCCCCTCACTCTAGTTGTTCCCATCAACCATCCCCCTCTGCCCCCTCTGCCTCTTTGCCCCCCTGCCCCCAGTCTGCAGCGTTAGAAAAAAAAAATTCTTACATACTTACCTTCTTCCCTGATGAGAGGAGGCAGATTGCCGGGTTTTTAGGTCTCCTCCCACAGGCAGCAGCGCGATCTGGGGCCAGCAGGGGGAGCTCCTGAGCTCTGAAGATCAGTGAAGCAGGGAGCAGAGAGGTTTCCCTGCTTCACTATAGAAACGGAACTGCCGGCCGTGTGTGTGTGAGTGCGTGCCCCACCCCCCATATTATACATGTAATGGTGGCATGGAGCTCTCTGATGGGGCCCGAAATTGCCACTGTACTTCATGCCGGGCCCCACCAGAGCGCTCCATTACATGTGAGTACAGCGGGAGCCCTGCCAGCGGTCTGGTGGGGGGGGTCCACAGGCGGCCGGGCCCCCTGGAGTGCCGGGCCCGGTCGCAACTGCGACCCTGGTATGTACGCCACTGAGCACCACATACCTCTTACATCCAGTGACATCTCCTATCATGTAGACCTTCTCTTTCCTCTTCTCCTCCATTTGACCCAGACCACCATGGCAAATTCTTTCAGCCGCATCTCGTCTCTACAGTTTGTAACACAGACACGTTAGATTTCTCAATTTTTCCATCAACCTCCTCATCCTTCTGCCACCCCCAATACTGTGCCCGTTTTTCTCCCCAAAGTCCAAGGTACTATACTGCTGAAAAAATTGTGACCCTAATAGACATAATTAGAGTCATTTATCAAACTGGTGTAAAGTAGAACTGGATTTCCAAAAGAGCTGTCAAAAATGAAAGGTGAGATCTGATTGGCTGCAATGGGCAACTAAGCCAGTTCTGCTTTACACCAGTTTGATAAATTATCCCAAATGTTCCTATAGTGTCAACAGCAGCTATAATGTCCCCTAGAGAGCCCCCAGTAATAATACCACCCTCTATTGTTCTCCAGGCAATAATCCCTGTATAGTGTTCCCAAAAATAATAGAATTGCCCCTACAGTGCCTCCCCAATAGCAACACTCTCATATAGTAATTTCCACCACACTGCCCCATATAGTAATTTGCCCCCACACAGTAATTTCTCCCAAACTGCCCCATATAGTAGTTTCCCCCTTCAACAGTAATTTCTCCTACATAGCAATTTCCCCACACAATAGTTTTCCCCACACTGCCCCCACACAATAGTTTCCCCCAAATACTAATTTGTCCCCACATAGCAATTTCCCCACACTGTCCCCACATAGCAATTTCCCCCACACTGTCCCCACATAGCAATTTCCCCACACTGTCCCCACATAGCAATTTCCCCACACTGTCTCCACATAGCAATTTCCCCCACACTGTCCCCACATAGCAATTTCCCCCACACTGTCCCCACATAGCAATTTCCCCACATAGCAATTTCCCCCACACTGTCCCCACATAGCAATGTCCCCACACTGTCCCCACATAGAAATTACTCCACACTGTCCCCACATAGAAATTACCCCACACTGTCCCCACATAGAAATTACTCCACACTGTCCCCACATAGCAATTTCCCCACACTGTCCCCACATAGAAATTACCCCACACTGTCCCCACATAGAAATTACGCCACACTGTCCCCACATAGAAATTACCCCACACTTTCCCCACATAGCAATTACCCCACACTGTTCCCACATAGCAATTTCCCCCACACTGTCCCCACATAGCAATTTCCCCACACTGTCCCCACATAGAAATTACTCCACACTGTCCCCACATAGCAATTTCCCCACACTGTCCCCAGATAGCAATTTCCCCACACTGTCCCCAGATAGAAATTACCCCACACTGTCCCCACATAGCAATTGCCCCACACTGTCCCCACATATAAATGATCCCACAATGTCCCCACATAGAAATTACCCCACATAGTAGTCCCTCCCATAATAATTTGTCCCCACACAGTAATTTGTCCCCACATAGTATTCCCTCCCATAATAATTTGGCCCCACATTCTCCCCCTCCCCATGTACTCGATGTCTCTTAATATGTCCTACTGTTTGTCTCCCACCCCCCACATGTCCCCCAAAGTAGGCACATGAAATAAAAAAAGAAAAGCTAAATAGTATAGTCACCTAGGCTATGTCTAGGGCCAGGCTCACAGAGGAAGGCGGGATGAGGCAGTGCTGCGTCTTGGCACAGGCGCGCGATGACGTCATCATGCAAGCCTGCGCCGGGATTTCACTACCACATAGGCCTCAGGCCTATGTGCGACCTAAAGCCTATGGCGCTTGAAGCGACTGAGCAGAGACCAGAGCAGCGGAGCGGGGAGGGAGCACGTAAGTCAGTGCCAGGTGCTCACTACTCCCTTCGTCCTCCAGCGTGGCCTCTGTGTCGGCCTGGCCCTGCTGCTTAGTTGCCCAAAGCCACCAATCAGATTCCACCTTTCATTTTTGAGAGCTTCTTTTGGAAAATGAAAGGTGGAATCTGATTGGTTGCTATAGGCAACAGCCAGTTCTAATTTACACCAGTTTGATAAATATCCCCCAATGGAGTTCCCTGCTCACACCCCCAGGCAGGAGGTACACACCTTCCACCAAAATGCTTTTTAGCCTGAAATAATTACAATAATTCATAAATGTCCCCAAAGGGGTGCAAAGCCTTTAAGTCAGCTGTGACCTGGACACAAAAGTGCTTCTTAGATAACTAACCCAGCACGCCACATGTCAGGAGCAAGCAAATGTGCTCCGAGGCTTTACACAAGCTGTTTCACTAGGTGAATGCTATTTTAAATAAGCAGTATGTTTTTTGCATTTGGGCAATATATTTGCAAATTGTGCCCAAATTAGTTCAGATGGCTGCCTAGTAACACAGCGGGCAGTCAGAGGTGACAAGGCCGGATCTCTATGCTCTTGTGGGGGGTCAATATGGTCACCTAATTTAATGTAGCATTTCTTTTTATATATATATATTTTTGCCTTCCATATTAGTTAGGTAATGTTTTCCAACTGAAAAATATGATGAGGGAGATATATCAAAACTGGTGAAAAGGGAAGCTGGTTCAGTTGCCTATAGCAACCAATCAGATTCCACCTTTCATTATTCAAAGCTCCTTTGGAAAATGAAAAGATCAATCTGATTGGTTGCTATGGGTAACTAAGCCAGTTTCCTTGTGCACCACTTTTGATAAATTCCACCCCATGTAGGACATTTATTCAAACTGGTTCTAAGGAAAACTGGTTTGGTTGACCATAGAAACCTGTCAGGAGCTTTGAATAATTAAACATGGAATCTGATTGGTTGCTATGGGCAATTAAGGCAGTTTTCCTTGGCACCAGTTTTGATAAATGTCCCCCTATGTGTCTAGTAATGGGTGCATTGCATAAAAATTATGGAGGTCATGAAATCTTCAGCTGTAACCCTAACCCTGGGTTCAGACCTGAGCGTTCTGAAACGAGCGCTCTGTATGCTCGATTGTACCGGCGTTTACAATCGCGCATACAGAGACAAGCGAACACACATTGTCGTGCGTTCCCGCTGAAGTCTATGTACGGGAACGCGTGACAAACGCCCCCAAAAAAGCTCAAGAACTTGTTTGAGCGTCGGGCGTTTTACAGCGCGATCGTACTCGCTGTAAAACGCCCAGGTGAGAACCATTCCCATAGGGAAGCATTGGTTTCTCCTTGTTGAACGTTTTACAGCGTGTAGGAACGCGCTGTAAAACGCTTAGGTGTGAACTTACCCTTACCCTAAGTTCACACCTGAGTGTTTTACAGCGCGTTCAAACGCGCTGTAAAACGCTCAACACGTGAAAACCAATGCTTCCCTATGGCCCTGGTTCACACTTGAGCGTTTTACAGTGCGTTTGAACGCGCTGTAAAACGCCCGACGCATAAACAAGTTCTTGAGCTTTTTTTGGGGCGTTTGTCGCGCGTTTTGGCCCATAGACTCATTGGACAACACTGCAGTTAATCACACAAACGCGCGTCAAACACGCGTTTACTATTGCAGAAAACGCGTGACAAATACGTGCGTCTCAGAAACGCTCAGGTGTGAACCCAGGGTAAGTTCACACCTGAGCGTTTTACAGCGCGTTCCTATGTGCTGTAAAACGCTCAACAAGGAGAAACCAATGCTTCCCTATGGGAATGGTTCTCACCTGGGCGTTTTACAGCGCGTACGATCGCGCTGTAAAACGCCCGACGCTCAAACAAGTTCTTGAGCTTTTTTTGGGGCGTTTGTCGCGCGTTCCCGTTCATAGACTTCAGCGGGAACGCGCGACAATGTGTGTTCGCTTGTCTCTGTATGCGCGATTGTAAACGCCGGTACAATCGCGCATACAGAGCGCTCGTTTCAGAACGCTCAGGTCTGAACCCAGGGTAAAGGAAAGGTTCTTTCTCTTCTTTAACTACAAGAAGGGGATACAAAACCCAGAGTTCATCCACTGTTGGCTTTGTCATGCTGAGGATCAATAGTGCTAAGTGTATATCGGTTAAAGGTTCGTGGTGATTATATTCCAGGTTGTACGACCATTTTTACAGCCTGGACATGAACGTATATATGTGAAGGCAGTTATTTCTGGTGACAGGACTTGATAACTGCAATAATCAGTGTGACATATTCTGTGGCTTGCAGTAAAGATCTGCTAATAACCTATCATAAAATATGAAAATGACCATCATCCCTAATTATCAGGAAACAAACACAGCAGTGGAGATATGCACAGTTACTTCCATACAAATCCCTTACATCATCCTAGGTTTCATTCTATAGTAGGAGGACAAACATAGGTTCCCTTCCCAATGAGGGCAACATCTCAATGGTGCCAATATATTACTAAACAGCCATAACATATACTGTCTAAGGCTACATTCACACTAGCGTTCGTCGGTCCGCTCGTGAGCTCCGTTTGAAGGGGCTCACGAGCGGACCCGAACGCTTCCGTCCAGCCCTGATGCAGTCTGAATGGATGCGGATCCGCTCAGACTGCATCAGTCTGGCGGCGTTCAGCCTCCGCTCCGCTCGCCTCCGCACGGACAGGCGGACAGCTGAACGCTGCTTGCAGCGTTCGGGTGTCCGCCTGGCCGTGCGGAGGCGTGCGGATCCGTCCAGACTTACAATGTAAGTCAATGGGGACGGATCCGTTTGAAGATGCCACAATATGGCTCAATCTTCAAGCGGATCTGTCCCCCATTGACTTTACATTGAAAGTCTGGACGGATCCGTACGAGGCTATTTTCACACTTAGCTTTTATATGCTAATATAATGCAGACGGATCCGTTCTGAACGGAGCCTCCGTCTGCATTATTATGATCGGATCCGTTCAGAACGGATCCGATCGAACGCTAGTGTGAAAGTAGCCTAATAATGTGTAGATCCCTTGCAATCCCTTGCATATCATGTGGTATCTGACCAGAGTATTAGAAGCAAGTCATGTAAGTTCCAAGGTGGGGCCTCCATGGATCTGACTTCTCTGAAGGCCATCTCAACATCTTTTATTAGGCTTATATTACACCTGAAGATCATCTAGGCCAGTGTTGGGGAACCTATGGCACGGGTGCCAGAGGCGGCACTCGGAGCCCTCTCCATTTATACTTTGCATGAAAATCGCAGCATGTTCTATATTCTGTGTTTTTTTTCACGCAACACAGGCCCCATAGAAATTAATGGGGCTCCGCGAAAATCGCATTGCATCATGGATGGTTGCTAAGGAGATGATAATAAATAGGGATGAATGAAGATAGAAAATCCTTCTATCTTCATTCAGCAGGACCTGCACTGAAGTCACCATGTGGTGAGCGCGATTATGTCATCAAAAGTCCTTTTGCAGGTCCTGCAAGAAGAAGAAAGAAGACGATAACAGCTGCGCGATCCCCAGCTGCGCGATGAAGTGGATGAGGTGAGTAATTGTTTTATTATTTTTTTTAACCCTCAAGGGACATTTTACTTAGCATTCTGTATTAAAGAATGCTATTATTTTCTATGTATAATGGAAAATAATAAAATCTACAGAACACTGAACCGAACTCCAGTGAAGAAGTCAGGGTTTGGGTCTGGGTACCACATTAAATTTTTTATCATGCGCATGCAAAACGCATTAAAACGCTTTGCACTCGCGTGGAAAAAACAACGCAATCGCAGACAAAACTGACTGAAATTGCGTGCGCACTCACGTGGGTTTCCCGCAATGCACCCGCAACGCATCCGGACAAAATCCGTTTGTCTGAAGTGCAACACTGAATACCATATTCATGTCATATTACAGCTTCTTGCCAAGACAAAATGCAGCTTAACTTCCCCTCTTTCCCCTCCACTGATGACCCCAAACAGTGTTAGTGCAGACAAGAAAGGACAATACGGTTTTGAACTAACAATGTTCGGGGGCTGTGTGGCTGCATAAATGGAGCCACTTCTCTTCGGCTATCAGTGGGCTAAAGCCACAATTTTGATCTTGTTTTAAAGCTGATAATCTAATCTTTTAAACAGGACCAATCACTAGCCTTTATACATTGCAAGTTACAGCCCTTAGAAATAGGTCCTAGTGAAAGCCTTATATACCTGCAGCTTTCATTCCCGACCTGATTCCTAATAGCTGTATCTCTCCATGTATCTATTACCAGAGATATGAAGGGTTAAAGTAGCCCTCCTCAATTCATCTGGCAATGATCTCAGCCAGCCTGGGTGAGGAGGGAGTAGGGAATGCTGACTAAGGGCTCCATGAGGAGAAAAAAAAATGTCTCCCGTTTTACCTGTACATGTCACAGGGGGAAAGTTACATGGGTTTCTGTGCATATTATAAATTCTCCTTCAGCCATCAATCAAAAGCTGCAATTTTGATGTGACTGTTGGGGACTTAAAGAGGTTCTACAGTTTGTTTTAACTGATGATCTATCCTCTGGATAGATCAGCATCTAATCGGCGGGGGTCCGACAGCCGATCAGCCGTTTGAGAAGGCAGCGGCGCTCCAGGAGCGCCGCGGCCCTCTCGCTGTTTACCGCTGGCACAGTGACATCATGACTAGTATCAACTGGGCGGGGCTAAGCTCCATTCAAGTGAACGGAGCTTAGCCGCGCCCAGGCCAGTGATACAAGTCGTGACGTCACTGGGCCAGCGGTAAACAGTGAGAAGGCCGCAGCGCTCCTGGAGCGCTGCTGCCTTCTCAAACAGCTGATCGGCGGGAGTCCCGGGTGTCGGACCACCGCTGATCAGATGCTGATGATCTATCCAGAGGATAGATCATCAGTTGAAACAAACTGCAAAACCCCTTTAAAGACCACCAGTCACCTTCTATTGCTGATTTTTTCTTTTGTATGAGTTGTATAGTAGAAACTTGGATACTAGTTTACTCTATTGGGGCAATTTATCATGAGGGTAATATTTTGAAAAAGCCCTATTTTGCGACTTTTTGAAGACAGAGTTCGGGAGTGCAGGTCTTGATAAATTACCCCTTTGTATTTTCTCATGGGTGCCTCTAACTGATGTGACCTGGCCAGCAGCCCTTTTAGTCTCTCTAAACTTTCCTACAAGGCTTTAACCCCTTTTACCCCGGGCCAGTTTTTGCCCTCCTGCCCAGGCCATTTTTTGCAAATCTGACGTGTCACTTTATGTGGTATTAACTTTGAAACACTTTTATTTATCCAAGCCATTCTGAGATTGTTTTCTTGTGACACATTGTACTTCATTATAGTCATAAATTTGAGTCAATATATTTCACCTTTATTTAGGAAAAAAAACTAATTTACCAAAAATTTTGAAAATTCGCAATATTTTTTTTTAAAGATGTTAGAAGGCTTACAATTTTAGAAGCAATTCTTAAAATGTTTAAGAAAATTTCCAAAACTCACTTTTTAAGTACAGTTCAGCTCTGAAGTCACTTTATGGGGCTTACATAGTTGAAACCCCCCATAAATGACCCCATTGTAGAAACTACATCCCTCAAGTTACTCAAAACTTAAAGGAAAATGGAGATGAATATTCAAAATTTAACTTTTTTGGGCAGATTTTCCATTTTAATCATTTTTTTTTATTTAACACATCGAGGCTTAACAGCCAAACTGTCAGGAACCTTCCTGCTATGTCTGTTTAGTTCAGACTGTCTTGCCCTTAAGTTTTCCCTCAGTTAAGATGGTGGACTGTGTCAATGCTGGGTGGCATCTTACTTCCTGTTTCATATATAAACCTCTCAAGCCTGTTACTCATTGCTTGAGTATTGTGTTTTAACTCCTGCTTGTGCAGTCCTATCGCCTGGAACTTTCTCTCTGGTTTGTTCCTACTCCTTGCGGTTTACCCTGCAACTCCTGGACACCTGCTGACTGCTCGCTGGTTTTCCTCCTGACTTCTCGTCTTGATCCTTGCCTTCAGCTGCATTCCTGCTAACTCCTGTTCAAGACTCTAGTGCTTCCTGTGTTTAGGCCTTGTCCCTGCCATTGGATTCCAGCAGTATTCCACTAGTATCGTGACAGAATACTCAAGCCTAAAATGGAGTCTGCCGGGACTGGGAGTTCGGAGGTTCGCATTAAGCAACTGCAGACTGCTATGGCTAATATGCGCACCGAGATGCAGACTTTAAAAAAACTAATTAGACGCCTTTGAAGGACAGACTTTCCACAACATCCAAATTTATGGACAAGCGATTCAAGAGCTACGTGGTACCGTGCAGACATTATCTGACCGGATAGTCCACTTGGAGAATCAAGTTTCTGCACCACCCGCTTCAGTGCATGCAATGACCCCTAAGTTGCCACCATTCAGATTTGGCGGAGACCACGACAAATTCCAGGGATTCCTCAATCAATGTAGGCTATACTTTAATGCAAATCCAACTCTGTTTCCTACTGATAGATCTAAAGTCTTATGTAGTTATGGACGACCTTCGGCCGGGACGATTCGCGAACGCAATCAAATGTTCGCGAACCGCAAGTTCGGTGCGGGCCCCATTCACTTTAATGGCAGGCAAACCTGAAAAACCTTCATGTCATATTTGCAGCCACCAAATACTTACAAGAACTGCACAAATCGTCCCGCAACATGGACAGTGACATACCAGAGAGGGATCTATGGCAAAAATTTCCCCCCAAAATATGTATTTTAATCAGGGGCAATTTTTATGCATCTTAAAGAAAAATTCTCAGAAATGTGCCCTGCTGGAGCCTAGAAAAATGGTACTTTAGGCCACGGGAGTACGATCCTTAAAAATTAGGCATTCACCTGACATAAAAGAAATTGTAATTATGTGGCTCGAGGTACGTTATGCTGTAAATGGATAAAAAAATTTATGTGAGCCACTGGAGTACAGGCCCCAAACATTAGGCATTCACCAGACAGAAAAGAACAAGTAATTATGTTGTGGCTGGAGGTATATTAGACGGTCATTGGATATCAATTTTACTGCAGGCCAGTGGACTACAGGCCCCAAAAATTAATTCACCATACAGAAAAGAACAATTGATAATGTGGCTGGAGGTACATTAGGCGGTCACCGTATAACAATTTTACTGTTGGGCAGTTAGATTACAGAACCCAAAAATTATGCATTCACCGTACATAAATGATCACGTGATTATGTGTATGTGGCTGGAGGTATATTAGATGGTCAATGGATATTAATTTTACTGCAGGCCAGTGGAGTACAGGCCCCAAACATTAGGCATTCACCAGACAGAAAAGAATAAGTAATTATGTGGCTGGAGGTATATTAGATGGTCAATGGATAACAATTTTACTGCAGGCCAGTGGAGTATAGGCCCCAAACATTAGGCATTCACCAGACAGAAAAGAATAGTGTCATTCACAGACCACCATTATTTCAAAACCCACCAAAAGCACACCTTTTGGTTAAAAATACATTTTTTCTTATTTTCCTCCTCAAAAACCTAGGTGCGTCTTATGGGCAGGTGCGTCTTATAGGGTAAAAAATACGGTATGTTTTTGTGTCTCAATTTTCTGAACGCCTTATTTTTTATTTTTCTGCCGATCTATTTGTGCAGGGGCTTGTTTTTTGTAGGAAGAGTTGACGTTTTTATTGGTACCATTTTTGGGTACATATGATTTTTTGATCATTCATTTTTACACTTTGTGAGGCAAGGTTTTTATTTATTTATTTTTACAGCGTTCACCTGAGGGGTTAGGTCATGTGACATTTTTATAGAGCAGATCGTTACAGATGTGACAATACCTAATATATATACTTTTTCTTATTTATTTAAGTTTTAAACAATAATAGCAATAAATGATTGTTTAGTGTCTCCATAGTCTGAGAGCCATAGCTTTTTTATTTTTTGAACGATTGTCTTAGGTAGGGTCTCATTTTTTGCGGGATGAGGTGACGGTTTGATTAATACTATTTTGGGGGGCATATGCCTTTTTGATCGCTTGGTGTTGCAATTTTTGTGATGTAAGGTGACAAAAAATGGCTTTTTTGGCACTGTTTAATAAAAAAAATTTACGATGTTCAGCTGAGGGGTTAGGTCATGTGATATTTTTATAGAGCTGGTTGTAACGGACAAGTCGATACCTAATATGTATTCTTTTTTTTTCACTTTAACACAATAATAGCATATTTGAAACAAAAAAATTATGTTTTAATGTCTCCATGTTTTGAGAGCTATAGTTTTCTTTTATTTTTTTGAGCGATTTTCTTATGTAGGGGCTAATTTTTTGGATTAGGTGATGATTTTATCTGTACTATTTTGTGGGACATATGCCTTTTTGATCACTTGGTGTTGCACTTTTTGTAATGTAAGCTGACAAAAATGTTTTTTTTTTTACACAGTTTTTTTATGGTGTTTATCGGACGGGGTGGATCATGTGATCATTATATTTTTTATTATAAAATCAGGGGAAAGGGGCGGGTTTTTAATTTTTTTAATTGAAACTTTATTTTTTTAATTAAAAACACTTTTTCTGTCCCACTCTGGGACTTCAACTTTTGAGGGTCTGATCCCCTCTGCAATACATTACAATACATCTGTATTGTAGTGCATTGCCTGTGTAACATCCTGGAGTATGTTACCAAACTCTTTTTCCCTGCTACCACATGTTAAGTGTATGTGTATTGTCCGTCTGTATGATTTATTGTTATTATATGTATTTTCTAGGCCTGTTTTCTATATTATGCTATTATAATATATAATATAATTTCCATGTGCACCAGCAGGTGGCAGCGATATGTAGCAGGACCTTAGCCAGTTTAGTATTGCTAGACTGGAATAGTACATTCCAGTTTAGCCCCCCCTCTCTGTGAGCAGAAGTGGACCGGTCCCATATCCTGTCTCATGGGGAGGAGAAAGAAGTTCAAGAGTGTACCAGCTACCCCTGCTTGGGGAAGGCTGTGCAAGTAGGAGCTCCCAGAAATAGGGATCCCAAACCAGGACCCTGTCTCGGTTGAGACCAGAGAACATTCCCAGCCTGAGCCATCAGCCTTAGCTGGTTGACGAGAAAGCAGCACCTCCAGTCCTCCAGGAAGAGCATTCCCTGTGAGCATAGCTGTGAGTACATATCCAGAGACCAGGAGAAGCCAAGTTCCTCCTCAGCTAGTCAGGCCCACACCAAGCAGAAGATAGAGCAGAAGATAGATACCTGCCATATTCTCCAGGCATATGATCAGAAGCAGAAGAGATAGTAATCCCTGCCACATATTGCCAATACCTGCTGGGACCCAAGACTAAAGCTGTATCTCATGTGGATTTATGCTGCCATTGAGTAAAGACAAGTTGAATTATATCACCAGTCTGGATCTCATTTACTGCTACCACGTTCCTCAATTACTCCTACTAGCAACACTCAATTTATTGCAAGTGAGCCAGGATCCAGGAGTCCAGCTGTACCAAGGTAGGAGACACCGTTGACACTAGTACTACTGCTACACAGAGACACTATCCCCACTCTGGCATTCCTCACCTGGTACGTGAGTTATTACATCTTAAAGGGCCCTGCAACAGTACTCTGCGCACATTGCAATTGGCGTCACAAACAAACCATAGACTTATATACCATCTATCCTGACCCACTGCATAGTTGGCCACCGTACCACGGTCCTGCTCATTGCACCTGTTAGTGTATTACACTGAGTAATAAACTAACAGATTGCCTAGGAGACACAGCCTGGGGATGGATCTCCTCGGCCCCCATAGAAGGCAGGTCTCGATGCCATGCAAGTCATTGGGCAGCCTGTGTATTGCATCGGGCTGCCTTGTAACCCATCGGGTCTCTGCCACAGCAGCGCGGGGACCTGATGGGCTCCCTCACCTGCCGCATGCACCTTCTATGCCACGGTCAGCGCTGTAAAAGCAGATGCCGGTGGATACAGCAGGGGCCCGGCTATCAGGGACTGCCGGGCCCCTGCAGTGATCGCGCGCGCACCACTTCAGTGCCTGCCCGATCACCATGTTGTAATAGTATGTCAAAATGCGGCAAGTCACTTGCCACCGTGACGTACTATTACATCATATGTCAGTAAGGGGTTAAAGCAAAATGACACTTTATTTTCCTGTTTGTACTGAAAACAAACCACCGGACACTTTGAATGGGTGAAGTACTACTTCTGTTGCACCTCCCTACACTTAGGTTGGCCATACACATATTGGTTTAAGAAAAACAGGCATGATGAATAGTGTTGAGCACAAATATTCGAAAAGCGAATTTTAATCTCGAATATCGCAATTTAGAGAATTCGCGAATATTTGGAATATAGTGTTATATATTCGCTATATCGAATATTCGGAATTTTTTCCATTTGAACACCTGATTCCTCCCTGCTTCTTGCTTGTGGGCCAATGAGTCATTGGCACACAAGCAACTTAAGCAGGGAGGAATCATGACTTCAGATGGAAAAAAATTACGAATATTCTAAAAAACAAATATATAGCACTATATTCAATATAGTGCTATATATTTGTTTTTTAGAATATTCGTAATTTTTTTCCATCTGCAGTCCCTTAGTGCCCCATCCCATGGTACCATTTGAGAGAATCGCTATGGATTTCATAGGCCCAGTACCGAAATACGCTAGGGGGCACCAACACATCTTGGTCGTCCTGGACTATGCCACTCGGTACCCGGAGGCAGGTGCCACTGCGACATACATCGGCCAAACTCATAGCAAAAGAGTTAATGGAGATGTTTTCCCGAGTGGGGATACCCAAAGAGGTTCTGACTGACCAGGGGACTTCTTTTATGTCCAAGGTCATGCAGAGCTCTGTAAGTTGCTGAATATCAAACAGATACGGACATCCGTCTATCACCCGCAAACTGACGGCCTAGTAGAAAGGTTTAATCAAACGTTAAAAACGATGTTAAAACGAGTAGTAGCTAAGGATGGAAAGGACTGGGACCTCCTTCTGCCTAATCTTATGTTCACAGTGGGAGAAGTGCCCCAGGCCTCTACTGGGTTCTGACATAGCCAAAGAAGTGTGGGAGCAACAACCCACACCATATAAAAGTGTTGTTGAAGACGTCACCCAGATGCAGGAACGTATGTAAACCGTGTTGCCACTTGTAAAGGAACATATGGAGGAAGCTCAGCAAGCTCAAAGTCGGGTGTATAATCGACAGGCTTGGGACTGGATCTTTAACCCGGAGATCAGGTTTAGGTTCTAGTGCCGACCGTGGACAGTAAGTTACTGGCTAGGTGGCATGGACCCTACGAGATACTTGAAAAGGTTGGAGAAGTAAACTACAAGGTACACCAGCCAGGGTGGCGGAAGCCAGAGCATGTGTACCATGCAAATTTACTCAAAACGTGGAAGGATAGGGAGACCAGTACTGACGATAGCCTGCGGCCCAGTTTTCTAGGGGGAGAGGTTCCAGCCCCTAAGTCTGATGTAAGGGAAGCAGTTGCCACAGTCAAGATTGCTGACAGCCTCTCCTCTAAACAGACTCAGGAGGCTAGGGAGTTTGTCAGCAGGAACACGGATGTGTTTTCAGATCTCCCTGGATGCACTTCCATAATCCAGTATGACATTGTCACTGAGCCTCTGGCCAAAATCCGGTTGAAACCATACCGGGTACCCAGTATAAGGTGTTACCCTTTGGTCTGCATGGCACCCCCGCCACTTTCCAAAGGCTAATGGACATTGTGCTTCGCCCACATTATCGGTACGCTTTGGCTTAGGCTACTTTCACACTCGCATTTGGTGCGGATCCATCATGGATCTGCACAGACGGATCAGCACCAATAATACAACCGCATGCATCCGTTCAGAACGGATCAGTTTGTATTATCTTTAACATTGCCAAAACGGATCTGTCTTGAACACCATTAAAAGTCAATGGGGGACGGATCCGTTTTCTATAGTGCCATATTGTGTCAGTGAAAAGAGATCCTTCCCCTTTGACTTACATTGTGTGTCAGGACGGATCCGTTTACCTCTGCATCGTCAGAGCGGAACGGAGGCAAACTCATGCATTCTGAGCGGATCCTTATCCATTCAGAATGCATTAGGGCAAAACTGATCAGTTTTGGACCGCTTGTGAGAGCCCTAAATGGATCTCACAAATGGAAACCAAAACGCCAGTGCGAAAGTAGTCTTACCTGGACGATATTGTTATCCACGGTACTGAATGGAAAAGTCACCTGCCCAAAGTGCAGGCTGTAATAGACTTCCTTCAAACAGCTAGACTAACCACTAACCCAAAAAAATGCGTGATAGGGTTAGAGGAGACAAAATACCTGGGGTATGCCATTGGGTGCGGAGTGATCAAACCCCAAGTAAACAAAAAAGAGGCGATAAGAATTTGGCCCCGACCTGTCACCACTAAACAAGTAAAGTTGTTCCTAGGAATGATAAGCTATTACATGAGATTTGTTCCCCACTTTGCCACTATAGCCGCACCCTTGACAGAGCTCTTGAAGGGACGAAAATCAGTGATGGTTCGCTGGGATGAGCGGGCGGAAGAGGCTTTTTTCACTTTGAAGTTGGCCCTGTGCGGGTCACCGGTTTTGTTGATGTCCAACTTCAATAGGGAGTTTGTGGTACAGACAGATGCCTCCGAAGTAGGCCTCGGTGCTGTACTCTCTCAGGAAGTCAACAGGGAGGAGCATCCCGTGGTCTTTTTAAGCCACAAGCTCACCCCAGCCAAAACCAGGTATGGTATAGTGGAGAGAGAGCGCCTGGCTATCAAGTGGGCACTCGAGTCTCTCCGCTACTATTTGTTGGGTAGAAAGTTCCGCCTGGTGACTGACCACTCCCCTCTCAAGTGGATAAGCCAGGCCAAAGAGAGAAATGCCCGAGTCACCAGGTGGTTCCTGTCCTTACAGAACTTTAAGTTCTCTGTGGAACACAGGGCAGGCCGGTTGCAGGGAAACTCGGATACCCTGTCCCGGGTGTCCCTCAGGGTTGAACAAAGGGGGGGTATGTAAGAAGATACCTGGAATCATTGTGGATGGAAGGTATGTGTCACCGATTCCACCTTTCATTTTTCACAGCTCCTTCGGAAAATGAAAGGTCTAATCTGGTTGCTATGGGCAACTAAGCCAGTTGTACTTCACCAGTTTGAAAAAATGTCCCCCATACTGTTTTGTACTGCATTGTGGCAGTATTATACTGACAGTTGCCTACGAGACCCAGCCTGTGTGCTGGACCTCATAGGCATTGGTAGCTGTTGGGCCCCAAAGTAATCAGTCCGGTTTCCGTTATCCAGGAGTCCTCTCCTGCATAACAGAAACTGGATGGGTCAGTTATGCTGGCCATAGACTTTTATTATGACAGAATGCATAATCAAATGCCTCTAAAGGCATTCCGTTATGCATTTCATCTTTGAATTGCGTTATGGTCCGTGGTAAGGGAATCCGTAATGCAATTCACCATATACCCGAACATCAAAAACTGAAGTTCACTCATCCCTTACCGCATGTTCAAGAAAATAGTTCAGAAAAGGTTTTTACTGGAAAAAACACTCAGAAAAAAAGAAAATATATATAATTAGCATCTCTGCATCTGCAACGATATGTATGTTAGTGAGCATATTATTTATTCGACAGTAGTAAAAAATAAAAATGTGCAAACCCCCACATAAAAATAAAAAGCAATACAAAAATAGCTGTTTTTTATTCAGATGATTACAAAAAAAATCTTAATTAGGGTTGAGTGAAGCAAAGTATCTGAAGTGGACTTTGATCCGAATTTCAGGGAAAATTTGATTCGCTAGGTGCTAACGAATCAATTTCCCTGAAATGGCCGTAAAAAAAAAACCATACTCACCTCAACCTTTTGAGCGCAAAGAGGCCGCCATGGCCATCTTGATTGAAGATCCCGCGCAAAATCTTCTGAGCAGTAACGTATGATGTCCCCACGTTGGTCAGCATGATGACGACATTACGCACCGCGCAGGCTCTTCCATAAAGATGGCCACGGCGGCCTCTTCGTGCTCAAATGGATAAGGTGCTTTTTTTTTTTTTTTACGGATTAACTCCTGAAAGCCCTCACTATTATTCTCAAATGCTGAGATCACTGATGTACGCGGCATCTGCGCAATCACCGTTCCCTGTCACTGCGCCCGCTACTTACAAAGAAATGCGCTTCAGGACGAAGTAATTTGTCACAAAGCGAATTTCTTTGTGAAGTTCGGCGAAGTAGCCAAATCAAATTTTTTCAAAAATTTGCTCAACACTAATGGTAACAATGAAAACCATTTGCAAAAAAAATTATTCTGAATAAAAAATAAATAAGTCACCATACAGGTCCATTTTAAGCATACTGTGGCATATGTTGGGAAAGCGCATCAGACTCTATTATTCAATGCGTAGATGCAGATGCCAATGCCTATGTATATGTTCAGTATATGCAACAGAAGCCTACCTGGCACATATTCCTAACATTGTGTAAAAATGCCATGTGAACAGGCCTATGATGCCTTCCTAAAACCACTTTACAACACGTGTTTGTTATTTTTATAGTCAAATGACAGAAACATAAACTTTCTTTTTTCTTCTGTCACAATGCAGGTGGCAGTGGCCTCCTACACATTTCCATTTTATTACATTGGTAAACAGAGGGAGGATTTTTTTTTTCACATTTGCATTGTTAGCTCTGCATCATGCAAGAGGTCACTGCGTAGAGAAAGAGGCAGTAGCATTGTGGACCCCTCTGACAGCCCCTAACAATATTGGTTGGCCTAGTAACAGAATACAATGGAACCCAGGTGGTCTTATGTGCCATGTGCAAATTTGGGAGCTCATATGAGAATTTCTAGTGCTGTCACTTAGATCAGTAGTTTTATGTACAATAGTACTGGGGCACGGCTACAAATTGCTTGTTCTTCTCTATTTTGGCCTGAATTTGCAGAATTTGATAAAAGAATGCTGTGAGCTATACTTTTTGTGATCGCAGAAGCAGCTTGTTCCACTTAGATTTTCATAGCTGTATTTCTCTTAGGTTACAAGCAATTTGAAATTTACTGGAAAAACAAATGAGAAAAGGTGGAAAAAAAATGGTTGAGAATTCATTGTTGCTGTCGGCACAGCATAAGTGCATCTCACAGCCGTACTTTCTGTTCCTTCAATCATATTTTTATATCTGAAATATGGTTTCATGGTCAGCTAGATTATATATAATGGGGAGCTTTCAGCAGCTGGAAACGTAGTTAATACTTTATCTACTACTGTATTGTCTAGTGGAGCTGCACAGAACAAACATCCAATACTATACACAGGTGTAAGACGTCCATAGATGCTATTTGGGCAAACCTTGATGTCTATATCCTAGAGATGAGTGGACTGATTCTTAACTAATCGGATTTTTTATGAATTTCACAAAAATTCTGCTGCAAAATGAATCTGACAATGAAACAGTGCCAGACCCATTTTTTGGTGAAAATTGGTGGTAAAAACAGGAGGTAGGATGAAGACAGAGAATCACACGGCCCTGTGAGAGAGGTGGCTTGTCTTAATCTGTCGACAGACAGGCTGTGAACCAATCAGGGGCAGGATTTTGTCAGGTTCTTCAGTCTCTGGACTTGCTCAGAAGAGACACTAGTCTGAGCTTAGCTTGCAATCTGAGAGCATGTATCTTAGATGTGTCTGGCAGAAAGCAATTACGAAACTTTTAGGCCTCTTTCACACTTGCGTTGTCCGGATCCGGCGTGTACTCCACTTGCCGGAAATACACGCCGGATCCGGAAAAACGCAAGTGTACTGAAAGCATTTGAAGACGGATCCGTCTTCAAAATGCTTTCAGTGTTACTATGGCACCCAGGACGCTATTAAAGTCCTGGTTGCCATAGTAGGAGTGGGGAGCGGGGGAGCGGTATACTTACAGTCCGCGCGGCTCCCGGGGCGCTCCAGAGTGACGTCAGAGCGCCCCATGCGCATGGATGAGGTGTCATGCGATCACGTCATCCATGCGCGTGGGGCGCCCTGACGTCACTCTGGAGCGCCCCGGGAGCCGCACGGATGGTAAGTATGCTGCTCCCCCGCTCCCCGCTATACTTTACCATGGCTGCCAGGACTTTAGCGTCCCGGCAGCCATGGTAACCACTCTAAAAAAGCAAAACGTCGGATCCAGCAATGCGCCGAAACGACGTTTAGCTTAAGGCCGGATCCAGATCAATGCCTTTCAATGGGCATTAATTCCGGATCCGGCCTTGCGGCAAGTCTTCAGGATTTTTGGCCGGAGCAAAAAGCGCAGCATGCTGCGGTATTTTCTCCGGCCAAAAAACGTTCCGTTCCGGAACTGAAGACATCCTGATGCATCCTGAACGAATTTCTCTCCATTAAGAATGCATTAGGATAATCCTGATCAGGATTCTTCCGGCATAAGCCCCGACAACGGAACTCTATGCCGGAAGACAAGAACGCAGGTGTGAAAGAGCCCTTAAATATATAAAGGCAGGGGTGGATTAAGTGCATGATAGTCTACCCAACTTGGGCCCCCCCCTCCATTTTAGTTTAGTTTTTTTTTTTGTATGAAGAGGCTGCGGTGCTTTATGAGCGCCACAGTCTCTCCTTAGGCCATATGACATCTTCAGACTAAAATATAATACCCCAAATTGGGTCCTAAACTGAAAAATTTGGTCGCCAAATTTAAAATACATATAATTGTAATAAAAAAGACATGGAGGAGAATACAGCACTACATACCTCTTACATCCAGTGACATCTCCTGTCATGTAGACCTTCTCTTTCCTCTTCTCCTCCATTTGACCCAGACCACCATAGCAAATTCTTTCAGCTGCATCTCGTCTCTACAGTTTGTAACACAGACACGTTAGATTTCTAAATTTTTCCATCAACCTCCTCATCCTGGTGTCCCCACAGTGTCATCCTGCCACCCCTAATACTGTGCCCGTTGTGCTCCCCAATGCCCCAGGAACTATACTGCAGAAAAAATTGTGACCCTAATAGACATAATTGGGGTAATTTATCAAACTGGTGTAAAGTAGAACTGGATTTCCAAAAGAGCTGTCAAATATGAAAGGTGGAATCTGATTGGCTGCTATGGGCAACTAAGCTAGTTCAGCGTTACACCAGTTCAATAAATTACCCCAAATGTTCCTATAGTGTTCACAGCAGCTATAATGTCCCCTAGAGTGCCCGCAGTAATAATAACACCCTCTATTGTGCTCCAGGCAATAATCCTTGTATAGTGTCCCCAGAAATAATAGAATTGCCCCTACAGTGCCTCCCCAATAGCAACACCCCCATATAGTAATTTCCACCACACTGCCCCCACATAGTAATCCCCCCATAGTAATTTGCCCCCACACAGTAATTTCCCCCAAACTGCCCCATATAGTAGTTTGCCCCACACAGTAATTTGCCCCACACTGCCCCCACATAGTAATTTCCACCACACTGCCCCCACATAGTAATTTTCCCCCACACTGCCCCCACATAGTAATTTGCCCCCACATAGTAATTTGCCCCACATAGCAATTTCTCCACACTGTTCCCATATAGCAATTTCCCCACACTGTTCCCACATAGCAATTTCCCCACACTGCCCCCACATAGTAATTTGCCCCCACATAGTAATTTCCCCACATAGCAATTCCCCCACACTGTCCCCACATAGCAATTCCCCCACACTGTCCCCACATAGCAATTCCCCCACACTGTCCCCACATAGAAATTACCCCACACTGTCCCCACATGGCAATTTCCCCACACTGTCCCCAAACAATAGTTTCCCCCACACTGCCCCCACATAGTAATTTGCCCCACACTGCCCCCTATAGTAATTTGTCCCCACATAGCAATTTCCCCACACTGTCCCCACATAGAAATTTCCCCACACTGTCCCCACATAGAAATTACCCCACACTGTCCCCATATAGCAATTTCCCCACACTGTCCCCACATAGCAATTTCCCCACACTGTCCCCACATAGCAATTACCCCCACATAATAGTTTCCCCCACACTGCCCCATATAGAATTTGCCCCCACATAGTAGTCCCTCCCATAATAATTTTCCCCCACATAGCAATTTTCCCCCACACTGCCCCATCTAGTAATTTGCCCCCACATAGTAGCCCCTCTCATAATAATTTGCCCCACATAGTATTCCCTCCCATAATAATTTGGCCCCATACAGCCCCCACATTCCCCCCCTACGTACTCGATTTATCTTCCCTAATATGTCCTCCTGTGTGTGCCCCCCCCACATGTCCCCCAAAGTAGGCACATAAAATAAAAAAATTAAAAATGAACAAAAAATGAAAAGCTAAATACTCACCTATGTCCAGGGCCAAGGCGGGATGAGTCAGGCGCGTCACAGTGCTGCGTCCCGTCACAGGCGCGCGATGACGTCATCACGCACGCCTGCGCCGGGATTTCACTACCGCATAGGCTTCAGGCCTACAAGGCCTGAAGCCTATGGCGGTGATCGGCGACAGGACAGGGAGCTATGCGCTCCAGTGCCCCGCCGCAGTATGTGGGCGTTCGGGTCAGCGTTGGGCCCCCCAGCGGTGCTGGGCCCGGGGCTGCCGACCTGAACGTCCCTATTGTAATCCGCCACTGCATAAAGGGAATCAACAAGGTAAAAGAGGAGAGAATATTTAAAAGAAGAAAAACTGCTACAAGAGGACATAGTTTTAAATTAGAGGGGCAAAGGTTTAAAAGTAAGTATCAGGAAGTATTACTTTACTGAGAGAGTAGTGGATGCATGGAATAGCCTTCCTGCAGAAGTGGTAGCTGCAAATACAGTGAAGGAGTTTAAGCATGCATGGGATTGGCATAAGGGCATCCTTCATATAAGATAGGGCCAGGGGCTATTCATAGTATTCAGTATATTGGGCAGACTAGATGGGCCAAATGGTTCTTATCTGCTGACACATTCTATGTTTCTATAAGACACAAGACAGCAATCTAGGTGTTGTAGGGACAGTTTAGGGATATATTTATTTAGTTACATTGAATCAATAGGTAGAAAAGTCAGGGTTTTATCAGGAAAAGCATAAGATGGTGACCCTGAGTTCTGTGTGTGTGTTTCATACTAAGGGCAGCTTAGTTAAAGGGGTTGTCCCACAAAAAATATTCTACAGTTTTCAAACCAGCACCTTGCTCTGAATACTTTTGTAATTGCATGTAATTAAAATTTTTGTATAGCTACTGAGTCATTCAATAAAATGTATCTGTATAATGCCACTTCATTTCTTATTTCTTTGACCGGCTCATTAAGAAGGCCGCACATGCTCAGTTTGATTTTTCAACTGCCTCCAGAGCTGTGATAGGGAGAGCATGGACACGCCCCCTGAACTGCAGCAGAAAAGACACTCCCCTTGAGCTGTCAGCTTTATATAAGTCTAGCAGAGCAATGAATGGGGAAATCTCTGGATCCATGTGAGGTACAGGGCTAGTTCTTGCTTTGTTAGAAAGGTATTGTCATGTTGTCTATATGATGTCTGATTTTTATTTTATACATTAGACATGTATGGCACTGGAGCGATGTGTAAACATGGCGCCCGCTCGCACATGCAGCTGGAGTCATGGCCGGCAGATCTCTGCTGTTTCAGATAGCAGAGATCTGCGGCTAATTACCATGAGCGGCAATAATGCAGATCACGGTAATTAAATACTTTAGATGCCGTGATCAAGTGAGATCACAGCATCTAAATGTGCAAAACCCTGAAGCTCGCACTTCCGGGCTTCCTACCGATGCCCTGTGTGGCCAATTGGGGCTTAGGTATGTGCACTGAACACTTTCATCCTCACTGATGAGGCTGAAAGTATTCATGCTGCAATTCCAGGATAAGAAATGAGCAAAATCGAGTTTAAATGGCATTTTAAAAATCCCTGATAGACCAAAATTAAAAATTAAAAAACATAATTTATATAAAATATAAAAAATAAAAAAAAATATAAAAGTTCAAATCACTTCCCTAAATAACAATAAATATAAACATCATGGGTATCACCGCGACCATACTATTAAAATAGTAAAAAATAATTACGCGAATTGCGTAACGGAAAAAAGGGTCAAAATGGCTGATTTGCCATTTTTTCATTGCTTCCCTTTCCCCAAAAATGTAATACAATGTAATAAAAAAGTCATGCACACTCCAAAATGGTATCAATAGAAACTACAGATTGTTCCGCAAAAAATGAGCCCCTAAACAGCTCAGTAAAAGTTCTGGGGGTCAGAATATGGTGATGTAAAAAAAATTTTTTCTCAAAGTTTACATTTGTTTGTACACCATTTAGACAAAAATAACTTATACATATGGGGTATTGTTGTAATCGTACTGACGCAGAGAATGAAGGGCATGGGTCAGTTTTGCCGTAAACAAAACGCTGCAGGAACAAAACCTGTAAAACGGTGGAGGAATTGAGTTTTGTTTCCAATTCCACCCCATTTGCAATTTTACCTCTTCTCACTACATTTTATGCCATAATTAATGGTGGCATTAGAAAGTACAACTTGTCCCGCAAAAAATAAGCCCTCATACAGCTATGTGACCAAAAATATAAAAAAGTTATGACTCATGGAAAATAGAGAAGAAAAATGAAAACGCAAAAACGAAAAAACCTACGGTATCCTAAGGGTTAGGCCTCATGCACACGACCGTTCCGTTTTTTGCTGTCTGCAAAACACGGAAGCCGCCCGTGTGCCTTTCACAATTTGCGGAACGGAACAGGCGGCCCATTGTAGAGATGCCTATTCTTGTCCACAAAACGGACAGGAATAGAACATGTTATATATTTTGGGCGGCCCTACGTAACGGAAAAACGGATGCGGACAGCCCATGGAGTGCTGCCCGCATCTTTTGCGGCACTCATTGAAGTGAATTGGTCCGCACCCGAGCCGCAAAGACTACGGCTCGGATGCGGACTAGAACAACAACCATGTGCATGAAGTGGACATTTCTTTTATGAACTGCAAATTCTGCAATAACCAAAACTCCTGCACCAACCATCAGTTTTTTTCTGTACATGAACCCAGCCTTATATAAAAAAAAAAACAAAACTCAAGTATCATAGTGCAGTGCCCCAGAAGACCACTGCAAAGCTAATAGTTAACATCTGGTGGCTCTTTAGTGTGATTGCTGTGGAGACAGGTCCTGCCACCTCTGGCATATTGTGGCTGTTTTTTACAAGTCTGGCTTGGGCTGTGTGTGAAGCTATAGCTTGTGTGCCTGGAAGAAGCTGATAGCAAGGAAAGATCATTTTTCTCCAGGAAAAACACCATTCCTGTGGAGTGAGAAGCTGCCAGAGCAAAAGCATTTGCACTAGGTGAAAAAAGAGAACAGACATCTTCAGACTGTGTAAGATCTGCACCCCACCGTGGGAACTGCAGTACTGATTATGAGAATTTTGTATGCTCATGGTTGATTGGAAAGATTGATAGCACCTATAGAAAGAGACTCGGGACTACTACTACCATCATTGCCGCTGACTATAGACTGCCACTGGGAAAAGTAAATTCTCATCATGCTCTGTAAAGAGACTGTTCTTTGTTGTCACTAAACTAGGCCTGGTTTTTGTCTTTACCATTCACCTGCCGGTTGGTTCAGGGATCGAGGAGGTCGGAAGTCAGGAATAAGGAGAGACGGCTCCAGAAGAGTGACTGCTTGTGAATATTCCTCTAGGGGAAAACAATTAGCGCGGACCCATACCTATGTATTTCATTTTACCATTCACCTGCCTTCACTGTACCTAACCTCCTGCCTTGCACCCTGCCAAAAACCCACCATCAAGGACCTCGCCTTTCCAGCAGGTAATTGCAATAATTGCAACGTTTTTATGCACGTTTTTTGTAATAGTAAACGCGCGTTTGACGCGCGTTTGTGTGATTGACTGCAGTGTCCTATGGCCACAAACGCGCGTCAAAACGCCCCAAAGAAGCTCAAGTACTTGATTATGCGTCGGGCGTTTTACAGCGCGATCGTACGCGCTGTAAAACGCCCAGGTGAGAACCATTCCCATAGGGAATCATTGGTTTCTCCTTGTTGAGCGTTTTACAGCGCGTAGGAACGCGCTGTAAAACGCTCAGGTGTGAACCCAGCCTAATTAGTGTTTTATTGGCTTTTTCCCAGCACCATTGGCATACATCTTGCTGATAATGCTGCACAATAACCCCTTTTTTTCTCAAAAAAAAGCTGGAATTTTGTTACCATGTATAATTAAGCAGTTCATCACTTATGCCAGTGTGTTTGTAGGAGGGAACGTTTAATTGTGCTTTTGTTAGTTACTAAAAAACAATTAAAATGTATCTACTGTTTGAAATTGAGTATTTTAGGGCATTTCAGTACTTCAATATACAAGTTTCATTCAATGCAATGTGTCAATATACCATGCAGGTTTGCTTAACACATTGTACTGCATTAGTGTACTAGTTTCATTCAATGCATTGTACTACATCAATATACAGTACAGTTTTAGTTAACACACTGTATTGCAGTATTAGTTAATGCACTGTACTGCATTAACCCCTTCCTGACCTACACCACACATGTACGATGGAAGTCGGGTCTTTAAACATGACACCTGCTCCACCTAGGTGCTGGGTTTCTGCTGTTTCACACAGCAGACACCTGGAGCTAATGTCTACAATCAGTGATAATGCTGACCGCAGACATTTAACGCCTCAGATGCCCTGATCAATTGTGACTACAGCATCTGAGGCAGCTTTCCTCTGGAGCGCTGCGCCCACAGGGACCCAAATGATTCCCTCATGTGGATATTGGGGGAGCCATTCGTTCCTTGTGGTAGCCGGAGTCCCTCCAAAATATCCGTGGCTACCATAGCAATAGTTTCTAGGGAGCACTGCCTGTGGCAGGAACATATTGAAATCCTAGGAACATATTAAATGTCCCATAGGCTGCAATTGTTATTCATTGCAGTGTATGGGATAAGAGATTGTAATGTTTGCCTGTTCAAGTCCCTTAAAGTGGCTCTGACACCCGGATCAACCCTACCCTACCAGGCATATATACTGGTAGGGTTGATGACGCTGAATAAAACAATACTTGTCTTATGGTATTGTAGAGAAAAATTAACTTTTGAAGTTATGCAAACTATTCGAGCACCAGGAGGTGGGCTTATGTGGTTCAAGCACTGTTCCAGCGATGCCCCTGGTGCTCCATAGAGATGCCCCTCTGCTTTTGATCACGCCTTCCTGCCTTTAGATTGACAGCTCTAGACCACACTCGTGTCCAGAACGGCGTGAGCGCACAACATCTTCGCTCATCGGGATGAAGCTGAACATTTTGTGTGCACAATCCAAGAAGAGGTTTACACATAAAAATCATAAAATGTAAAAATATATTGAAATGTGCAAATCTTGTATATACCATAACTGGTAGCAACAAGAGCTGGCAGAGGCTGTGCAATATATAATATATTACTATTATCTATATGTGTTAAAATGTATACTCTACATCGCAAACACTTCTAAGTTACTATAATGTACATTTTCTGAGTGCGCAAAACATACCGTGTATAAAAATATAACCTAATAATTAATACACACAAACACCTTGATTCAACTTTGCAGCCAACAATGAGTATTAGCAAAAATAGTCCTTGTGATAAATAAAATATGGTTAGTGAAAACCTGTAAGATGTGAGGAGTTCATACATGCCACACATGTCTGCAGCATGTGTTAAAGAAATGCAAAAATCGCAGGACTGCACCAACCAACTTTTTTGCATGCAAGCATTGGGAATTATATGCAAACTGTAATCCTAATTAGCAATGATAAAGCCATGAACCTCATATTAACTAAGGCCACTTTCAGATGGGTATAATATGGGTGCTTTATTACTCTCATATTGTTGTTTGAAAAAAAAAATATTGAAATTTTCTTCCATCTGCCAGCAATACACTCACCTAAAGAATTATTAGGAACACCTGTTCTATTTCTCATTAATGCGATTATCTAGTCAACCAATCACATGGCAGTTGCTTCAATGCATGTAGGGTTGTGGTCCTGGTCAAGACAATCTCCTGAACTCCAAACTGAATGTCAGAATGGGAAAGAAAGGTGATTTAAGCAATTTTTAGCGTGGCATGGTTGTTGGTGCCAGACGGGCCCTTCTGAGTATTTCACAATCTGCTCAGTTACTGGGATTTTCACGCACAACCATTTCTAGGGTTTACAAAGAATGCTGTGAAAAGGGAAAAACATCCAGTATGTGGCAATCCTGTGGACGAAAATGCCTTGTTGATGCTAGAGGTCAGAGGAGAATGGGCCAACTGATTCAAGCTGATAGAAGAGCAACGTTGACTGAAATAACTACTTGTTACAACCAAGGTATGCAGCAAAGCATTTGTGAAGCCACAACACGCACGACCTTGAGGCGGATGGGCTACAACAGCAGAAGACCCCACCGGGTACCACTCATCTCCACTACAAATAGGAAAAAGAGGCTACAATTTGCACAAGCGCACCAAAATTGGACTGTTGAAGACTGGAAAAATGTTGCCTGGTCTGATGATTTCTGTTGAGACATTCAAATAGTAGAGTCCGAATTTGGCGTAAACAGAATGATAACATGTATCCATCATGCCTTGTTACCACTGTGCAGGCTGGTTGTGGTGTAATGGTGTGGGGGATGTTTTCTGGGCACACTTTAGGCCCCTTAGTGCCAATTGGCCATCATTTAAATGCCACGGGCTACCTGAGCATTGTTTCTGACCATGTCCATCCCTTCATGACCACCATGTACCCATCTCACAAATATTTAGGACAGCACTGCTTAGGTAGTGAAAAGATAATGATTTTATTTCATGTTATTTCAGCCGGAAAAGGTGGTATGTCAGTTGCAACGTTTCAGGCTTAATAATCGCCCTTCATCAGGCTGGCAAGACATAATGTACAGAAAGGAAAATTACAATTATAATATTACAGAAAGAAAAATTCATATGTAAGTCCTCATAATCATGTAAATAGGTGCACAATTATACAGCCAATAATTGGTATAGTATATAATTCGAGGGCTTTCTCTAGGATACATATGATGATGTTACTGTCACATATAACAGCGTTGCTGGGTATATCATTGCTAATGTGTGGTGTACACTGTGGCCAGGGAAGATCATATGGCCCCAGGGTACACCAGCGCATAGGGATATATATCAAAGCAATGATCTAACCACAAGGCAGCAAGTCATATAGATGTAGATACATATCAAATATTGGCAGGCGGGGCAGTCGGGGCACACCTGCGGCAGCGAACTGTCACAAGTTAGTCCCAAGCACCACACCATCCAACATACATTGTGACGATAGTGCATGTACTCTCTGTGGATACAGCAAGCGTATATAGAGGTTCATATTGGCAGGCGGGGCGGTCAGGGCACACCTGCGGCAGAGAGCCGCCACAGGTCAGCCCCAAACGCCACACCATCCAACATGCATATTAACAGTAATACACATACTTTCTGCAAGACAGCGAGTCATATACGTACATATAAAAGCTCATATTGGCAGGCGAGGCGGTCAGGGCACACCCGCGGCAGGGAGCCGCCACAGGCTAGCCCCAAGCGCCACACCATCCAACACGGCTGAGACAACATGAATTGGTATATAGGAGAGACACAATAGTGGAACTCCTAGGAGTGCAAAAAACTTCAGGAAATAGAAGAGACTTCTGGAGATAGGTAGGATGGGGGGACTGGGAAGCAAAGTAAACTGCCGTGCATCTTGGTTAAAATAAGTAACTTACCACTCTGAGGACCACACTGTGTATACAGCCGGCGCTAGGTTACATGTGGAATGCGCCATCTTTAATAATCCTTGGTGACCAATGGCCGGTGGATAGGATGTCATGTGGTCCAAGTGGTGGGTGGATCCAGTCACTAGAACGAGGCCTGGGAACCGGAGCATTCGGTCAGCACTGGTGAGTGTGCTGATGTGTCATTTCCGGTTATCGGCCTTGCGACCGGAAGTGGCGTGCGTGTCACGCACCCGGAAGTGGCATGCGTGTCACAGGGATTGTGCTGCCATGTGATTAGATCACATGATCGCACCATCCCCATTGAAGCTATAGCACAGGATCTATGGGTACGGCAGTATACTTAGCTGTGGGGCGATACTGAGGCGCACAAAGGCACTGCAGTGTTACTGTATAGCGCATAGTTGTTAAGGTCAGAAATCAATATATACATACATTGGCATACAGAAAATGACATAAAGAACAGCTGTCATAAATTATTTATATGCCCAAAGGCCAGGTTACATAGTTACCATGGCAACAGAGAAGGGTGGCCATGGAGCTAGGTAGACCAGGTAGGACGGGGCCTCCACATTGGAAAACGCAGAGGGAAATCTCTAAACCAGAATATGGTATAGCTAGAGGTAGGATACGGACAAACTACCATGGGTTGGTAGAACGACGGACAGAGTGGTCTTGGCTGCACCCTTTGATGCTCAGCGCGACGTATCTTGGGACCGTAAAAGTGTGCTTTGCTGAAGTCACCATCAGCTACTGAACAATTCTGGTCCTATAAAGACAAATGTATAGAACACATATAGATTATATTGAAATGAACTATTTACACAATAAGCCTAAAGGTAATCCTTATTCAACCCAACTGGTTGTAGGGTAGATAGCCGACGGATCCAGGACATCTCTCTTTCCCGTAGCACCGCCTGGCGGTCCCCCCCTCTTCTAAGAGGAGGAATCCAGTCAATTATCTGGAAACGTAGTTGACTGATGGCATGTTTATGTTCTAAAAAGTGTTCAACAAGAGGGGCGTCCAATTTTTTGGTACGGATGTTTGATTTATGTTGGGAGATCCGTTCTTAGATTTTTTGTATGGTCTGACCAACATAGCCGAGGCCGCAGGGGCACTTAATCAAATATACGACAAAACTCGTCTGGCATGAAAAGTGGCCTTGAATTTTGAACATTTTGCCTGTTGAGGGGTGGGTGAAGGTAGTGCCTTTACTGACATTACTGCACTGGGCACATGAGAGGCACGGGTATGTGCCGTTGATGGGAGAACCTGTGATGGTGGTCTGGATTCCGGAGCCTTTGTTACTCCCAATGTCAGATTTAACTAGTAAATCCCTTATGTTTTTGGCTCTTTTATAGGACATGAGTGGCATGTCTCTGAAGACATTGGGGAAATTGTTAGTAAGGATGTGCCAGTGTTTTTTAATAATTTGTTTAATCTCCATGCTCTTGTGTGAAAATGTAGTTACGCACGGAATACGTTTCAGACTAGGCTTTTCGGAACGTGCCTTAGAAGTCAAGAGGTTGTTCCTCGGGATCTCCGCTACTTTTTGGGTATGTGCGTTTAGAATGTGGGACGGGAAACCCCTTGTTTTGAATTTAGATGACATCTCACTAAGTCTCTGGTCCAATATGGACGGGTCGGATACAATCCGTTTGACCCTCATCAATTGGGATCGTGGTAGAGATCTAATCAGACCTGGGGGATGGAAACTATTGAACCTTAGTAGACTATTTCTATCAGTGGGTTTGGTGTATAGATCGGTGGTGATGCTTTTGTCCCTTACCTTAAGGCAGACATCAAGGAAAGAGATTTCGGACCGACTGGAGCTCAGAGAAAGAGAGATGCTGGATGCGCCGGTGTTGATGTCCCGATGGAAGGTCAGAAGATCTTCCTCCGTACCCTGCCAAATACAGAAGACATCGTCAATATATCTAACCCAACAATGTGCATGATCCTTGAACATGGCATGGGGATATACAACCTTTTCTTCAAATGAATTCATATAGATGATGGCGAACGTAGGTGCTACGTTACACCCCATCGCTGTCCCGGATGTCTGCAAATAAAATTGGTCCTCAAAAAGAAAATAATTGCGTTTGAGGACAAAAGTCAGTAGGGACAGTATGAATTCCTGTTCGACCGGAGAAAACTCTGCCTCTAAAGATAAGGCAGCCCTAACGCATTCAATTCCTGCGTCTGTCGGAATGTTAGTATATAGACTAGTTACGTCCATAGTTACCAAAAAAGGGTCATTGTCTCCAAGCTGGACCTTATTGATTTTATTTAAAAAGTCTGTAGTGTCCTGGATATACGACCTGCCACTTAGGGCATAGGGTCGCAATAGGTTGTCCAGTAATTTTGCTGCTGCCTGAAACACAGAATCACATCCAGAGACGATAGGTCTTCCAGGGGGATTCTCCTTATCTTTGTGTACCTTAGGAAGTGTATAGATTACTGGAATCCGGGGATATTGAGGGATCAGGTAATCAACCATTTTATTTGTGAGGAGCCCATTGGTGTGGGCAAGTCCCACGATTTCGGATAGTTCTGTAAGGAACCTCCTTGTGGGATCCTGATCTAGTGGTTGATAGGTACCATGTTCCCTCAATTGTCCCAGGATTTCGTCTTTATATTTTAGACGGTCCATGATAACTATACCCGAGCCTTTATCGGCTGGTTTGATTACTATATTCCTATCTTTAGCCAGTTCTTTTAATGCACCTTTTTGGCCCCTAGATAGGTTAAATCTCACCTTTCTCATGGATGATTTCTTTTCAAGGCTGGTCATCTCGTCCTGGACTTTAGATATATATCTCTCAATCATCTCGTACTTTTTAGGAGGCATATAAGTGCTTGGAGGCTTACATCCTCTGGTTCGTGTTTGGAATGGTGAGGTGGGGAGTGGTTGTTCCTTCATCCAGCTTGGTTTTTCAATTTCCAGATAGGCCCTCAGTCTAATGGCACGAAAGAAGCGGGACATCTCTTTATCCAGTAAATATGGGTTGGAAAAACTAGTAGGAACAAAGCCCAGGCCCAGGTTGAGAGCTGATTTTTCGTCTGTGGAGAGGTTTCTTTTGGATAAATTAATGGTCAGGTCCTCTGGGTTATAAGGATCTTGGTCTAGTTCCTGTACGTGGACCTGGTTCGAATCGGGTCCCGGGACTGGGAACGAAAATTCGGTCTTCCTCTTCCTGTGTTTCTTCCCCGCCCTCCTTGGCGGCCTCTGCCTCTGTATCGGCCAGTGGCTCCGTCTAAAAAATCGGCCTCACTTGTACTTGAGGATCCCGACATGAAGGGAGGTACAGTATCTGTAGCTGGAAAATCTCTTGATACTGTGCGGTATACCTGGTTTGTGGAGTAGTCCTTAACGTCTCTCTGGAACTTGGACTTCTTACGTTCCTCTAGGGTACGTCTGAATTGATTGTTTTTCTGGGTCTGGTTAGTACGAATAGATGTTGCTTCATCTGCTGGTATTTCTCGGAAGAGGTTCTGTTCTAATGTGGCGATCTCTTCCTTGGTTTTTTTAATTTCTTTATTTGCACTCTCTAGGGTTAAGAGGATAATGTCGAATGACGCTTTATTGAGAATTCTCTCGAACTGCAGACAGAATTCTGGATCTTCTGAGAATAAGGCAGGTCGGAGATTGCAACGGAGGCCTCGTGGAATGATTTTCCTTTTATAATATTCTGCCAGGGTTACCATATGCAACTCCAATGATATTGCTTTGCGGTATATTTTCTCAAGTGCATTCACAGAAGCCCTTGGGTTGGAGTTTGTTAAAAACTCATTTGATGCTGTAATTGAAGAAGTAATTCTTCTCGCGTCCTCCTCGGAGAACGAAAACACTCCACTGGTATCGTGTTGTGTGTTTGCATTCAGGAACGACATCTAGAATATGCCAAGAGTGGTGCACGTGGGCAGTGGTGGAGTATTTCTAGTATTTACAGGAAAATGGGCCACAGCACTCTATTCATAAAATGGCAAGGGTGGGTGCACGTCCAGGTTGTGTTCTAAAGCTCCACCTCCAGAACTATAAATCTCACAAATATTTAGGACAGCACTCCTTAGGTAGTGAAAAGATAATGATTTTATTTCATGTTATTTCAGCCGGAAAAGGTGGTATGTCAGTTGCAACGTTTCAGGCTTAATAATCGCCCTTCATCAGGCTGGCAAGACATAATGTACAGAAAGGAAAATTACAATTATAATATTACAGAAAGAAAAATTCATATGTAAGTCCTCATAATCATGTAAATAGGTGCACAATTATACAGCCAATAATTGGTATAGTATATAATTCGAGGGCTTTCTCTAGGATACATATGATGATGTTACTGTCACATATAACAGCGTTGCTGGGTATATCATTGCTAATGTGTGGTGTACACTGTGGCCAGGGAAGATCATATGGCCCCAGGGTACACCAGCGCATAGGGATATATATCAAAGCAATGATCTAACCACAAGGCAGCAAGTCATATAGATGTAGATACATATCAAATATTGGCAGGCGGGGCAGTCGGGGCACACCTGCGGCAGCGAACTGTCACAAGTTAGTCCCAAGCACCACACCATCCAACATACATTGTGACGATAGTGCATGTCCTCTGATGGCTACTTCCAGCAGGATAATGCACCATGTCACAAAGCTCGAATCATTTCAAATTGGTTTCTTGAACATGACAATGAGTTCACTGTACTAAAATGGCCCCCACAGTCACCAGATCTCAACCCAATAGAGCATCTTTGGGATATGGTGGAACGGGAGCTTCGTGCCCTGGATGTGCATCCCTCAAATCTCCATCAACTGCAAGATGCTATCCTATCGATATGGGCCAACATTTATAAAGAATGCTATCAGCACCTTGTTGAATCAATGCCACGTAGAATTAACGCAGTTCTGAAGGCAAAAGGGAGTCCAACACCGTATTAGTATGGTGTTCCTAATAATTCTTTAGGTGAGTGTATATTAGACATTTCTCTCTAGTGATGATCGCTATCAAAAGTACTGCGTGTGTAATGGGTATCGCTAGAGAACTGTTCTGTAAAATAGAAACTTTATTGATGTTTGGTGTGATTCATTTGACGCTGTGATCCAGACACTGGTAAATGTCTGGTTTATGGCCTGGATGGCCTAATTAGGAGTAGAGGGGTGATTAGATGAGCAAGTGCTCATCTTCTCACTCCTTTTCTGGAAAAAAGACCCCATATGTGAGAATCAGAGATCAAGTATGCTTTCTGATTGATGGGGGAAGGGGGACTGATGCCATGCACAGAAGTCCCTGCTATCCTTCCCCTGGGGACATGTACAGTTTGACAGTGAGAGACAAGCTTTGTCTCTCCCTGTGCAGACTGTCAGTACTTCCCCGACTGGCCCACCTCTCCTCCTCAACTGGCAGACATTGCCTGCTCAAGTTGAGGAGGCTGTAGTCGTGATATATCGCAATTAGAGAACTTAGAAATTGGGTCAGGAATGAAAATACTGCTTTAAAGAGGTATTCCCATCACAGACAATGAGGGTATATCGCAGGACTGCACTAACCAACTTTTTTGCATGCAAGCATTGCATGCACCTATGAGACAATGGGGGCATATCCTAGCGATATGCCCCCATTGTCTGTGATGGTAATACCCCTGTGATGAATACCACACCTCGTGCCCGCTCGACGTGAACTACGTCGAGCTCACGAGACCTGGTATGGTCACGGGGCCACCAAAAACGTGAAGTTATGCCCTCCAGAGGAGCACGTAAGGTCAGGCTGGTATAGTTTACACACACACCTCCTGTCCACGCGGGGACAGAGAGGCAACAAGCTGAGAGAGCCTTTTCACTGCCGCAGTGAAAACAGCACGCCCTCAGCTCGGGTAACTGCCACCAGTTCTCGTTTGATATAAGCCCGGTCCGCTAACGGGATTATATAGGGTCAGAAACCAACCCGCGGTCGCTTATTACTAGGCCAAAACACGGATGTGGGGATTCGTGATCGAGATACAAGATAGCACAAGATTAAATTATAGATTTGATTGCTGTAAGAGCACACTAGATATAACACAATATACACAGACAATATATACAGTGGTCTGAGGTTACAGATACAGGTTATATGGTTACAACAGGGTTAAGCAGTGTAAAAGTCAGTTACCGAGTATGATGAAAGTTCCTTTGAGATGTTCTTTGCTGGAGTCCACATGAAGGGCCGTGGTGAGCTCAGCTATTTCCTGGGTCCCTCTAAACACATGTGTAGGATGTGACCCCTCTTCAGAGAAAGACACGCCTACTTGCTGGCACTAGACTTTTAACCTGTAGCCAGCCCCTCCCCTCCTGGCCTCAGGGAGGGGTCCACTCCCCCTCTTCTGGGCTGGCAGCAAATGACCCACAAAACCCTTTAGGGTTCATAGCTCCAGACCAGAGGGTCACAGGGAGATGGTTCTGGGACCAATGGACCTGCCTGGGTTCCGGCTACAAGTAGAACCCAAACCTGGTACCGTTATGTGGTTTCTATAGGGAGATATGAATAGCTGCCTACCCTGACCTCGTCCCAGTAAACAAAGACCATTGGAACGTACCTCGTGGCCACCGGGACACAAATATGTATCCGGTTTGCGCCTGCGATGGCCAGGCGATTCATAATTCCTTATGAAAGGTAGGTGCCAACATGTCTGGGAGGTCTCATTGATCCTGGGCAAGGGCGGATACCCCATGCTGAGGGGTTTCCTGCCGGATTCAGGTGGCTCCAAACTGGTGCACTGAGGTGTGACCTTCTCCTTGAAGCTTGGACCCCCTGGGGGCTTTTCTTCCTGGCCAACTGACACTCAGATGGCTGGGGGGGGGGGGGGGGGGAACTTATTTTGAATGTACACTGAACATGCCAAGAGGTGCATCAACTTACAATCAGGGCTGGGGATTTGAACCAGGGCCCTCCTGTGGAGCTATCTTTTAGCAGATGGGGGTGTGAGAACATGGCTGACAGTAAATATTAATCCATATTCCTCACAACCCCTTTAAGTGAGAGCCATTTCTAAGGGCTCAAATGTGATACTGTATATCACATCTAGAGCTTCGAATTTTGTCTTGTTTTAAAGCTGAGATTGTCAGATGTTACACAGCTTGAGATCCAGCCATCAGTAGCAAGGAAGTATCAGGTACATTCTTGGCAACTCAATTGCCACCCTGTCAGGACATATGACATACGTCCTTGGCAGGGAAAGGTTTAAACACTATCTGCCTCAATAAGTGATACTTTTTGAAACTTTGTTCTTATTTAAAAAGCATAGCAAATTAGCAGTTTTTTTTTCTAAACAGGCTGTTTGTTAACACAGTTACCCATGCATTTACTCATAGTTATATTTGTCAGTGTCACGCTGAAATTTTTTGCTATTGCTGTCATTGCGTTCAAGAGCTTAAAAACAAAGGAGGTGTAGGGAGAGAGCAAATATTTTTTTTTAAAGAAAGACCTCAGAATGTAATATGACCATTTTCAGACCAATTGGATCACTTTTGATTCATACCTAAATCTATTTTTTTTTTACCTATTCGATGATTCGGACAGGAAACGAATTTCAAGACATTTGCTCATCTCTACTAGATCGGTTTCTTGTGCTTTATTTTGAATTGTCTATTCCTTTTTATCTGATATTGATGTACTAGACATGCCCACAAAGTCATATGTGTTAAAGCAGATTTGTCAGGTGTCCTGTGCTCCCCTATATAAGGGTAGCATAGTAAAGAGGAGCAGATACAGAGCTTGATGATATATAATTTTCTTGACTTTAATGTAAAAAGCTGTTGACAGTTGTTGTCGGACCCCCGCTGTTTTCACCAGGAATCTAATATGGAGAAAATAACCACACATCTCCTGAAAGCTGCTTTCTTCTAGTGTCGAGGGTCCCATTCCAGCTGCTTCAAGTCTCTGATAGGTGATAATGTTTGCCCCATGGACATGTGGACTGCTACAGCCATTCACAAATGGCCAGTGAATGGCTTCAGCAGTCCATATGACCAGGAACTGGACGTCATCACTTCCGTCAAGGACCAGAAGCAGCGGGGATGGGCCCCTCTGTGCTGGAACAGAGTAGCTTTCAGGAGGTGTGTTTTTCTTTTAAGCAGATTCTTAGTTGTCAGTAATTTTTGGGGGATTTGACCCCTTTAAGAAATCAAATCTGGCTTCTCTAAACTCTGACAATCAGTAGTTATTGCTGAGAAAAACTGCTTCTGTTTATTCTATGTAGCATTACATACAGTAGCAGACACTTGCATGGTTTTCTGTTTAATAGATGGATGGACATACAGGGGGATCCTGAATGAGGGAGTCCACTCTAAGACATTCATAGGCCCTAATAGGGCATATGAACAGGTGTTGTCTTGTTCATATGTTCAGCTTGTTCATTTGAATGGGCCGAGCTGCAGACACAATGAAGGGACTGCATGCAAGATCTTGGAGGCTGGACCCAACCGATTGTACAATGATAGCCTATTCTAAGGATAGGCCATCAATTAAAAGTCTCAGACAAGTGGACAACCCCTTTAAAATACCCTTTTATTTTACAAGACTCTTCTGTATTTTTCCCATATCACATGGGCCACATTCCTTCTCCACTTTTATGGTTTGTATACCCAGGTGCTTACTTATGTGTTTGCCCTTTTCGTTATTGACAGGCTCTATGAATAACCTTACTATCGCTTATGTTGTATGCTTGTTCACCTGCTGTCTTTCCTCTGAATAATAATACATTTTCTGACTACTATTATGTTTCAACATCTGGGATACATCAATTTGTTGTCACTTTTATTTCCAGGTCTGCAGTTCTATATTTAGGCAGACTCGATACATTGTAAATCAGACTTGAAAATAACCCAATAATGTACATACCTTGATATTTGTCAGATACAATAACATGGTCAGTCCTCATTTCAGGATTGGTTTAGTGTGAGAGCAACCTGCTACATATCCTTCGATGTTTCTTCTC
Source organism: Bufo gargarizans (assembly GCF_014858855.1). NCBI lineage: Eukaryota > Metazoa > Chordata > Amphibia > Anura > Bufonidae > Bufo > Bufo gargarizans. The sequence goes on from NC_058080.1 coordinate 478,146,155, forward strand.
CCTTACCTGCAGATCTGTCTGTCATTTTCTGCTGACACCTGGATGAACATGTTTGAACAGAACTCAGTCATGTGGAACATTATGGACACAGGTATGGCAAACATTAGTTTTAACTACATCTCACCTGCAGATACTGTTTATTTTTAGGTAGACTTATAATAGCAAATGGGACCTATAATAGCAAATGACAATTATCCGAAATAGCATGATTTATGTATCTAAACAATACAAGCATTCCCTATTAAAAGAGCTCAGGCTAACAAATGTCATGTAGGAGTGACCTGAAACAACTGCATTAATATTTGCTAGTGCTTGAAGATGAAGAGCACCTAATCACCTTCTGAATGGGCCCTGGACTGTATAAAATTTTGGATACGGTCAAGGCTATGTCTACCTTTGTTATCACATTTATTTATTTTATTATCAATTTGTTAGTTAATATGAAGAGCAGATTGTCCAGTAAGTTTGGAGAGGCATACTACATTTTAAGTGTGTAGTCCATCTAGCCCACCTGAAGATACTTCATTGTGCCCAACGCTCTGACCTTGCTTCAAAGATCCAGCAAAAGCCACATTTCAGCTGAGTCTGTTTCTTTCTATGGATTAATTCACACATAACCTATTAGACCTTATTAAAGGCTATTTATACCTTTGAGCGAAATTTTTTATGATTGCATTTTACTCATTTTGGGCTAAAAAAATTTTTTTTAATTGGTCTGCATTAAATATATTGAGCTGATCTGTCACAAAGGGTTAACAGTTTTTCTAGCTATGTGGATCCTACTTTCACTTTGTGCCCGTCATCTAATAACCCTTATTTCTAAATTAGTAAGAAGTAATAAACACTTATTTAAGCCGCATTCTTATCAGTAAGATAATAGCTGAGCAATAATGGGTGTTCATAATGTCAGAGAGCAGAAATAACGAACCTGTCAGCAACCTGCCTGACGGAGCAGAGGGAAAATTCCGATTCTGCTTGTAGAGAATCTCAGCTCTGTACAGCGGAAAGGACTCCATTTTTAATTTAAAAATGATTTTTACCTCATAATGAGTACAATACAATAATAATTAAAAAAAATGCCCCCAAAGGTGTACACAGAATAATTTCTTTTGGTGGGCCTAAGAAACCTCAAACTAACACAGTGATGCCCTGTGCCAGGATGGAGCCCTATTTTAAACATGAAATGGAATCCTGTCACCTCCGTGTCAGCCCCTCTGCTTCAGAAGTTTCATAGAACATTCATAATCACAGGATTTTTGCCCATGTAATGACTGCTAATTGACAGTCAATTGTTTAAAGGGGTTGTCCGGGTTCAGAGCTGAACCCGGACATACCCTTATTTTCACCCAGGCAGCCCTCCTGAGCCTGGCATCGGAGCATCTCATGCTCCGATGCGCTCCTGTGCCCTGCGCTAGATCGCGCAGGGCACAGGCTCTTGTGTTTACAATAACACACTGCCGGGCGGTAACTTCCGCCCAGCAGTGTGTTCGGTGACGTCACCGGCTCTGAGGGGCGGGCTTTAGCTCTGCCCTAGCCGTTTTACTGGCTAGGGCAGAGCCAAATCCCGCCCATCAGTGCCGGTGACGTCACCGGGGTTCCTGTCAGCCCCATAGAGAGCCCCGGTACGTCACCGGAACTCAGAAAAATGCCTTTGCCCTGCGCGATTTAGCGCAGGGCAAAGGAGAGCATCGGAGCATGAACTGCTCCGATGCTCATGTCAGGGGGGCTGCCGGGGGGGAAATGGAGGGCTGTCCAGGTTCAGCTCTGAACCTGGACAACCCCTTTAAGGACCGTCAGAATTAGATCAGTTACATTATTGTTAGCAGCACATCCCCTGCTTACATGGAGAGATGTTCTGCCGAAAAAAAGGATAATTTTTTGTCTACATAAAGGACGTGACTAGCATACAAGTGATCGTTCACTTGTCTGATTGGCGGTTATTTTTAACAGGACAATGATTGGCTATTTAGCTGTGTAAAAGGCCCTTAAGACATCCTAGCCTGTAGTCCCAACAATCTACACACTGGAGGGGGAAATTATCGTGAGAAGAATATTTGAAGTGAGTTTTTCTTGAGTCTGCCTTGGCGTACTTTATGCCACATTCATCACGTCTCATGTTTGAAAAATGTGGCTTGTATTTAAAACTAACACTTTTTTCTTGGAAATCTACTCCAGTTTTTCTATTACATGGTCCTACCAGAATCAGTTTTTTGCGACTTTAAAATAAAGTATCACTGATAACTCTTATTAACGTAGCTAACCATGCCCACTCTTCCACACACATTACAAAAATGGAGTGGGTGGTGTAAAAAAAAGTCACAAAATGTTTGCGCAAGTGTATGCAAAAAGTTGCAAAAGCCCTATTTTGCGACTTTATGAAGTCAGAATTCTGGATCGAAAGAATGATAAATCAGGGCCTGCGTGTATAGTTTCTGTCAGTCAATGCAAATATCTGTGGTATAAATTACCTTTTGTATTCTGACTCAGTGGTAATTAACCGATTCCTAAGGATCCATACACACGCAATTATGCGTTTTCAATGAGGATGGAAAAGATGCGGACAGCACACAGTGCGCTGTCCGCATCCGCAATTCCGGTCTGCGGCCCTGAACTTCCAGTCCAGGGCTCTGCAAAAAAAATAGAACATGTCCTATTCTTGTCCGCAGCTCATTTCTATTGGGGTGCCATCCCGGTGTTTTGAATGGACCCTAATACTGTGATTGCTATGTCAGTAGATCAGATACTATATACTGGATAAGTCCCCAAAATGTATGTAAGGCTAGGTTTACATTGCCATTTAAAATACTGGTATTTTGTCTGGCAGAAACCCAGCAGACCCCATTTTAGTGGTCTGGCAATTCCAGTATTTTGTTCCTGTGCCGGAACTGCATACTGGGATTTTAAATGGCGATGTGATCCTAGCTTAACGGCTGCTCCTAAATATTAGTGTGAAACCTCTAATATGTTCAGCAGTATAATCAGTATACAAGAATTATCATTCAATTTGAATTATTACTTTTGGTTTTATATTATTCTTTCCTAATGGAACTATTTTGGGATTACCAGATGCCCTTTTAATGTGATGTTGCTCAGATCAATGCCTAAAAGTTTTTGGAGCACTCTCTGTTATTGACAAAATACATTTCTATCTTTAGTAGCATTTATGATTTGTGATTTTAATTTACTGGCAACAGCAACAAAATTAATAATTCATAACAAGATAAAAAAAAAACTCAAAATATATACAGTGCATAGGCAATATTCATATTAATGTTGTTTTTTTACTCTAAGCCATGAAAATGAGATAGCATTGTTCTGTATTAGGACTATTATGTATTTCTTTTTTTTTTTTTTCCGGGGGCTGGGTTCAATATTCATTTTTGGGTAAAAATTTCTATGTGTACAAGTCTATTATGATATATTTCAGATACTATTAATGGCAGCCTTATGAGAAAAAAAGGTCTGAAAACATTTTCTTCTGTTTTCTCACTTATCCACAAGTTAAAGCTGGACTTTAATGGGTAAGGCTCCTTTCACACTAGCGTTCGTCGGTCCGCTCGTGAGCTCCGTTTGAAGGAGCTCACGAGCGGACCCGAACGCCTCCGTCCAGCCCTGATGCAGTCTGAATGGAGCGGATCCGCTCAGACTGCATCAGTCTGGCGGTGTTCAGCCTCCGCTCCGCTCGCCTCCGCACGGCCAGGCGGACAGCTGAACGCTGCTTGCAGCGTTCAGCTGTCCGCCTGGCCGTGCGGAGGCGAGCGGATCCGTTCAGACTTACAATGTAAGTCAATGGGAACGGATCCGCTTGAAGATGACACCATATGGCTCAATCTTCGAGCGGATTCGTCCCCCATTGACTTTACATTGAAAGTCTGAACGGATCCGCTCAGGCATCTTGCGCACTTAGAAATTTTTCTAAGTTATTAATGCAGACGGATCCGTACTGAACGGAGCCTCCGTCTGCATTAATATGATCGGATCCGTTCAGAACGGATCCGATCAAGCGCTAGTGTGAAAGTAGCCTAAGATGGGAATAACCACCGTAGACAACTTATAGAAACATCCTTGCTGTGCTATGCTGTTTTTGTAGCCCCCATTCACTGCTATGGGAGTTACAGAAACAGAGGGGTTCCGGCCATCTGACATTTCTGCAATTCTGCCTATCCCAGCCAGTACTTACTGTGGTTATTTTGTCTTGGGCGTGAAAGGTCAAGATGGCAATAACCCTTTAATAGAGATGATCGAATAGATTCATACAAATCTAATTCATTCAAAAATCAGCCTTCTTGAGCAACAAAGGTCTGACCCTGTCAGTCTTGTGCCTGAGCCATTACTCCAGATAGCGGCAATGTGCATGCACTGCTAATGTCTAGGTAGACAGCGATGCAAGCACAGTCGGCATTTGCGCTGCTCAGGTAAGTGTTAATAAGTACATTATACGAATGTAGCAGAGTTAACACACACACTTGGTAAGTTATCACATCTAGTTAACGTGTTATCACTGTGGCTGTAAACTCTACTGCATCTATATATCTTTCCCAGAATATCAGATGTGTATTGCCTTGCCTACAATACCGCCCACACGTACTCTGCATACTTTGGGCTCTCCATAATAAAAAAAGAGTACCCCTGTGAAGACACATATATATGGTTGAGAAAAGCAGATTAATGTAACAGGGTCGCTGCTCTCTCTCTCTCATTTTTTTTTTATAAAGAGCAGTTGATATACATCATGACTATTTTAGGCTAGAGAACGTTCCTCTTGATTTCTAGAGAAAATATATGCATATTATTATGTCTAACATCTGCTAGCATAGGCTAAGGAAGGCTACGGATGTAGCATAGTTAACACGTTTTCACTGTGACTGTTAACTCTTGCTGCATCTGTATCTACCTCAAAATAGTAGCAGGAAAAACTAAATTTGGAACACTTGGCTGTCTAAAGGTTTAAGCCAACTTTTAGTTGTCTTACTCTGTCAGATTACTACACCAAAAGTTTGGAGCATTTTGGCGTCAAAATTTGAAATTTAGGACATACCTCCTTTCCTGCTATGCCATGCCCCGTTGTTGAGCATGGTGTAAAAAACTGTTCAAAATACTAAATGCGACATTTTGTGCCAAAATGCGATAACTTTCTTGTCAAAATTGAGTCAATTATGAATCTGAGCCACTGTTTCTTTCAAAACCTTTGAATCCCCCTTAGCTTCACTGGAGAATGAGCCAAATTTATTCAGAGGTGCACACCCCTCATAGGTTTAACGTTTCCTCCGACAGGCCGTGAAACAGTTTTCCTAGCTGCTGTAGATTTCTCTCTTTGTTCACGCCAAAAAACTGACATGAATAAAGATAAATGTGCCGCACTTGCTATGCTGCCCTATCTTTGGCCTTGCCATGCTTCATTTTCTCTCCACTTCTGAAAAGTTGCATAAATGGGAAAAAGAGTGTGTGATAAAATTTCGATGCCACAAAAGTGGCATATATAGTATAGTAAACTTTTTCAACTGCATTCCACTTCGCAGTAGCTGTGACAGATGGAAATAAGTCAGAATGTGAATTAGTCTGTGCTACATTTAACAAATGCTGTGTGCCACTTTCATAACTTTGACGCATGGACTGTTATCTTTATACAGGTAGAGAAATTAAACAAACTTCAATGTGTCCCCTGTTGATGAATCAGGGCCTTTATGCATTTGCACTTGCACTACTTATATAAGTATTATAAGTATTGTGTTAGAAATTAGTGAAAGTGTATCTGTTGTTCCGTTAAACAGAAGATTGAACACCTTACCTGCCATGCTAAGAATGCATGTAGGGATAAAACTGGTTTCTGTTATGTTTAAGTGTCAACATTGACAATTACCATGGGAAAAGACAGATCCGTGACCTCAGAAATCAAATGGCCCTATGTTTGCTTTAGTAACAGATCCTGCTATTTGTTCTAGGTTTCTTTAGTAGCAGGGCTTAAAGGTAATGTGTCATCTGAAAATGACCTATTGGTTAAATCACATTTATATGTTTAACATATTTTTTTTAAAAAGTTTTAATGATATATATATATATTTTTTTATTACTTTATTTTTTATTTCTGTCAAATATATGTATCAGAAATTTACATATGATTGTACATAGAATTTTTTCAATGTCATAAAGGTAATTACAGTAATATAATATACATTTACATGTTCATACTGTTAATTCTTTAACATATGGAACTAGAGTAGTCACATGTTGACCGTGGTTGAACAAATTAGAATAAAAGGAAAACGAAAAGAAAGAGAAAAAATAAAATAAAATAATAATAATAATTTCCTATGTGTGTGGCTTCCCAGTCATAGTGGATGCATCCCTAGCCCTTCTAAATCTAAGCCCAAACTAATTTTCGGTTTTCCACCAAACCGTAGTTTTTCACATAATCATGGTAGCTAGGGAACAAATTGTTAGAAGATGGAAAGCCTCGAATATCCCACCAGTGGCTAGAGTATTACAGGGAGTGAACAATTGTTGTTGGTACGAATCTATGATTGCTTCCTCCTTAGGCACAAGTATAACGTTCAGAAATAGATGGGATGTGTGGCTCTCATGTATGCATAACACTGGATATCTAGGAATCCAGACTTACAACTCACTTATATATCGTAGATTCTACCAACATATAAACAAATACCTACATTAATGTGATCTCATGGAAGAATGGAATGTACCGATATAACTCAGTTACATACCTATTATCATTATTATTATTATATGTTTTATTTTTTTTTATTTTTTTTATATTTTTAATTTTGCATGTCACTTTCTATACTTAAACAAAAGCCATAAAATCCTGCAGTTTTCACACTGGCCACTAAGAATAATAATAGGTGCCTCTTCTTGGTCTGTACAGATCACATTACTGCAGTTACCTGCTTATCTATACAAAGAGGTGATATCATTACAGGCAGGATTAGAAGGACAGATAAGATAGGATCCATTCACAATAGGTGATTGTCAAAGCTTAGGGATGTGTTATGTCTTCATACACGTTCACACAGTGTGCAGTCTGATATTCAGCATAAACCATTCCTGTCTTCCAAATAAGAGGACTGTTCTTTGTAGTCTAACTTGTTTATTGGCAAAACAGGAGTATTTGATGATTGATCAATTGATTGATAAAACTATAAGAATACAAATAACATGAATAAGCATGTACTGTAACATTTTCATAACACTGGAGCACATGGTAAAATGGCTGCCTAACATAAGACTACATGTCTACCATCTAACAGTATAACAACTTAACAACTTCCCTGAGTAATAATAATAACTAGCTAAACAGCTCTGCATAACATAATGTCCCTATAACAAAGATAGATCTCTCACCAGATATGATTTTACCAGGACGGTGGAGTTTAAGAAGGAGATATGCAGTAGGACAGCTCTGTACTGTGTCCTGGAGACTTCTCTTTCCAAGGATGCTTTTCACTCCCACAATGCTTTGCACCACCCACATTACAGCAGTCTTTGAAACAAGAAAAACAGGGTGCAATACAATTTTACAATTTAACACCGCTAGATGGTGCTATCACCACATTAATCATTGCAGGAATACCAAACCCTGACTGACGTGAAATAGAATCATTTTCTAGCTCATTTTGGTCAATGATGGGATCAAGCTTCTTCAAAGCGCTATCCTTGGAGACTGTTTGGCCTTCACTGAGGTAGTCTATTTCCTTAGCATGACATTCACGTTGTATCGTGCAAATTATTATGTTCTTGGACCTTTCCATATTAGGAGACGTGTTTGCAGTGATGCCAACCTTTGCAGGGCTTCTGGCTCACAGGTAATGTTGATTTGTAAGACTGAGCTATATGAACTAGACAACCTATAGCACAAACGTGCAACATCCAAGTAGAGAACCTGTTGAAACTATGAGATTTGAGTTGGTGGTCCGAAGTCACTGTACGTACAACAAATACTTCCAGTCGGATTTCTTCATCGACATATGGGTCTACCAATTCAAATGTGTCGGCTCTGGTACTGCAAGATGTTGAATGATACAAGAATGCAGGACCCGTAAACCAGGTTGTGTCCTTAAGGTGGCTTGGTGCGATGGATCTATTTGCATGGTCCGCAGGATTATGCTGTGTAGGACAAGTGGGTCTCCTGATCCTTAGCACCCAATTGCAGACATAGACTTAAAAGCATCTGGTTTTGTTGCAAATATATCCTAGGACTACCTTGCTGTCCATGTAAAAATCAACTTCCTCTATTTCCAGGTACATTACTGAGTTCAGCCAACTCCACTGCAAGCACAGCAGAGCAAAGTTTCAGTCTGGGAATCGTGTGTTTGCAGAGTGCTGCCAGTCTGGTCCGGCTCATGACAAATCCCATATGGCATCGTTCTTTGACATCAATGGTCTTTAGGTATGCTATGGCTGCAATTACCTTGACTGAAGCATCGTAAAAGATATACAGTCTTTGCATCTTGACTTCAGTTGATGGCACGGAAGCATATAGTCGTGCCACATGGAGGCTGGTCAAAGCTTCAAGAGACTTCTTCCAACCTGTCCACAGGTCATTTTTCTACATGGGAAGCGGATCATCCCAATCAGATGTCTCTGTGGTGAAGTCCCTTAGCATCATTTTACCTTGGATAGTAACAGGTGCTACGAATTCCAGAGGATCATATAAGCTGTTTATGGTGGACAGAACTCCTCTCTGTGTGAAGGGCTTTTCTTCCTTGCCGATTTGGAAGATGAATGTGTCTGCCTTTAAATTCCAGAGCAAACCGAGGCTCCTCTGCATTGGAAGGGAGTCGATGCAAAGTTCCAAGTCCTTTAGATAACTTGAATGGTCTTGGGGTGAGAAGGCCTCCAATAACCCACGGCTGTTAGAGGCGATTTTGTGCAACCTCAAATTAGATAGAGCAAGCATTTCTTGCGCCCTTTTTTAGGAGACTGATTGCGGTCTCATTCGTGGGTGTGGATTTCAAGCAGTCGTCCACGTAGAAATCTTTTTCCACATAGGACCAGATATCTGACCCATACTTTGCTTCACCCTCTTGGGCTGAATGTCTGAGACCGTAGATAGCGACTGCTGGGCAAGGACTGTTTCCAAAGATGTGCACTTTTATTCAATACTCTACAATGTCTTCATTGGGGTCGTTGTTGCGGTTCCAGAAGAACCTCAAGTAGTTTCTATGTTCTTCCTTGACAAGGAAGCAGTCCAACATCTGTTGTATGTCGGCCATAAATGCTACGGAATCTCTGCGGAAGCGGATAAGTATAGAAAAATGGAGGTAGTAATCTATTAAAATATAGCGTTTATTAATATATAGTTAAAACATTTACCAATAGTTCGGTTAATATTGAAAGTGTGCACACCACCACAAAGTGTGCAGAAAAAATAAAACACACAATAACACAAAATTGACAAAGATACCCTATGTTGACAGTATCAGGTAATGGCAATAAAGGAAAAATCAGCCAACCGGAAATATATCCCACAATAATATAAGGAACAGTCTTACCAATGGCTAGAGGTAATCTGGAGACCATCGTGAAGTTCCAAAGGTCTCAGTTTTCAAGTATAACAGCGGGCGGGGTCCTGGCCCTGTCAGGTCTAGTATGCCCTGATGTCCTCCTAATATGGAGTCATCGCCCTGACAAGGGTGGCCCCGTCCTGAACCTTTCCCTAAAAATAGGAGGCCCTGGACATCCCTACCTAGGGATACTAATAGATGGGTGACTCCTAAAAGCAGGAAAAAATCCCTACGTGTTTCGTCTTAAATATAAAAAGCCCTAGACTCTTCAGGGGATTAAAGGGGTATTCCCATCTTCAGTTTTCATACTTACTTTTGTCCAGCGCGACGTCCACTTCCTGGATTCGGCTGGGCTTGAGTGACGTCTTCTCCCGGCCAGGCCGTGCTTGCGCAGAAGACTGAATTTTTCTCCCGGCCAGGCCGCGCAATGTCCTGAACAGAAGCCATGGTGACTTATTCCTGGCCTGTATAGTACAGAGCCGGCTTGAGCGTTCGCGGCTCTGTCCTATACTGGCCAGGAAGAAGTCATCATGGCGCATGCGCGGCGGCGTGCGCGTTCAGGACATTGTACGGCCCGGCTGGGAGAGAATCTTCAGTCTTCTGCGCAAGCGCGGCCCAGTGGGATTCGACAGGACAGGTGGCTGTAACCAGGGGAGACGAAAGACAACAATCAGGTAAGAGGGGACTTATTTTCTCAAAAAGGGTAGGAATTGGGTAATTAAATGTATTTAGAAAAATGATCACTTTCAAAGCATTAAAGGGAACCCGTCACCTGGATTTTGTGTATAGAGCCGAGGACATGGGTTGCTAGATGGCCGCTAGCACATCTGCAATACCCAGTCCCCATAGCTCTGTGTGCTTTTATTGTGTAAAAAAAACGATTTGATACATAAGCAAATGAACCTGAGATGAGTCAGAGCTTGAAAATATGACTCTTCTCTGGTCACACAAGTAAGATATGACTCTTTTATGTTAATTTGCATAAAAGGCGGGAAGTACAAAAGTGAGGGTAGCATAGTAGAGGTGACAGGTTCCCTTTAAGAGATTTAACAGTGATCATTGTGATGGGAATACCCCTTTAAGGGCTCATTAAGGCTAGCTCTTTTCATTAAGTGAATATATGTACATGATTAGTATGCTAGCCTCACTGATGTATGGGTGACATAAAAAAAATTCAAACAAATGGTGCCAAGTAATCAGATAATAAATTAAATGGCCATAGGTAGACAAGAACAGGGCATATGGCTTAGTTTATCCATCCCATACTGGCTCCAGGTACTGTTCATGGAGGGGAGGGGACTGTGTATGGCATCCCCGGCGCATGTGTAGTGTAAGCGGATAAGTACCTCTAGAAGTTTGTTGTTGAGGTCTGGATCAGACAGTAAGACATCATTTAGCGAGCATTTAGTGAGATGCCTTCGCACCTGGCGCTCGAGTCGAATACTACTCGTATCTGCCCTGTTTTTTTAGGATGATACACACTGAATATAGGTACAGTCATGTGAAAAAATTAGGACACCCTTTGAAAGCATGTGGTTTTTTGTAACATTTTTAATAAAAGGTTATTTCATCTCCGTTTCAACAATACAGAGAGATTAAAGTAATCCAACTAAACAGAAAAACTGAAGAAAAGTCTTTTCAAGATCTTCTGTAAATGTCATTCTACAAAAATGCCTATTCTAACTGAGGAAAAAGATAGGACACCCTCACATGTATTCCCTCTTAAATTGGCTCAGATCTCACACAGGTATATCACACCAGGTGCACATAATTAGTAGATCGTTACTCTGCATGTTGAATGAGGCTTGCCCTATTTAAACCTCAGACATTTAGTTTGGTGTGCTCCTGACTGTTGAAGTGAGAGTGAGCACCATGGTGAGAGCAAAAGAGCTGTCAGAGGACTTCAGAAAAAAGATTGTAGCAGCCTATGAGTCTGGGAAGGGATTTAAAAAGATCTCAAAAGATTTTGAAATCAGCCATTCCACTGTCCGGAAGATAGTCTACAAGTGGAGGGCTTTCAAAACAACTGCCAACATGCCCAGGACTGGTCGCCCCAGCAAGTTCACCCCAAGAGCAGACCGCAAGATGCTAAAAGAGGTCTCCAAAAACCCTAAAGTGTCATCTCGAGAACTACAGCAGGCTCTGGCTACTGTTGATGTAGAAGTACATGCCTCTACAATCAGAAAGAGACTGTACAAGTTTAACTTGCATGGGAGGTGTGCAAGGAGGAAACCTTTGCTTTCCAAGAGAAACATCGAGGCCAGACTGACATTTGCCAGAGATAAAGTTGACAAAGACCAGGACTTCTGGAATAATGTTCTTTGGACAGATGAGTCCAAAATTGAATTATTTGGACACAACAGCAGAGGACATGTTTGGCGTAAACCAAACACAGCATTCCAAGAAAAGAACCTCATACCAACTGTGAAGCATGGAGGTGGAAGTGTCATGGTTTGGGGCTGCTTTGCTGCAGCAGGACCTGGTCAGCTCACCATCATAGAATCCACGATGAATTCTACTGTGTATCAGAAGGTGCTTGAAGAACATGTGAGACCATCAGTTAGAAAATTAAAGCTGAAGCGGAACTGGACCATGCAACATGACAATGACCCAAAACATACTAGTAAATCAACCAAAGATTGGCTGAAAAAGAAGAAATGGAGAGTCCTGGAATGGCCAAGTCAAAGTCCAGATTTGAATCCCATTGAGATGCTGTGGGGTGACTTGAAAAGGGCTGTACGTGCAAGAAACCCCTCAAACATCTCACAGCTGAAAAAGTTCTGCATTGAGGAGTGGGGTAAAATTTCCTCAGACCGATGTCGAAGACTGGTAGATGGCTACAAGAACCGTCTCACTGCAGTTATTTCAGCCAAAGGAGGTAACACTCGCTATTAGGGGCAAGGGTGTCCTATCTTTTTCCTCAGTTAGAATAGGCATTTTTGTAGAATGACATTTACAGAAGATCTTGAAAAGACTTTTCTTCAGTTTTCTTTGTTTAGTTGGATTACTTTAATCTCTCTGTATTGTTGAAACGGAGATGAAATAACCTTTTATTAAAAATGTTACAAAAAACCACATGCTTTCAAAGGGTGTCCTAATTTTTTCACATGACTGTAAGTACCAACACTGCTTGGAGTCTTGGAGCACTGGTGCCATTTCTGCGTGGTCGTTCTGGAATATTCTTTCTATGAAGGTAAAAAAATGTTCTCTCATCTCTGGTGTCCTCTGAAGTTTATGTTTGAGGGAGATAAATCGACTGTAGACAATTTCTTTGTTGTTAGGTAAGCCTTGTCTCCGGGGTTTAAACGATAAAGGTGCGACCCAGCTTTTTGACTTATCTTTTACTATTCCTTGATCCATGATCTCCAAGAACAGCCTGTCTTCTATGGACATTGCGACCCTGTTGTCTTCTCTTGTCTTGTTGAAAACTGTGCACCCTAAGTGATCTTGTTCACCATTGCAGGCGTGGTCTTCACAGGAGGTATCTGCGAAAGGACAAGGCACAGGAGCACTGTGTGGCAGTACTTTTATTAAGAAACAACTGTGACATGGCTGGAATAGGGAAGGACGTCCATTTTCAAATGTGCTGGGGAGCAGTGGCGTTGCTAGGGCTGGTGTCACCCGGTGCGGTAGAAAATGGTGTCACCCCCCCGAATCAATAATTTTTTAGCCATATATGGGGGCTATGGTGGTGCTACTGCCATAGGGGGCATCCGTTAGCTCAGCAGACCCCCCCCCTAGCAGTCACAGCCTGGTCTCGGGAGGGGCACTTCCAGATTATTTTCTGTCCGCCGCCACAAAACAATGGTGCTTATAGAACAGACTACACAGTGTAGCGGTATACTGTATATTGTGGGGCACAGTGTAGCGGTATACTGTATATTGTGGGGCACAGTGTAGGCTATATATATGAATAACAAACATATTTCATATGAAAACGTAGTTACTTGACTTGACCCTTGGGGATCTCGGACGCCACTTCAACACTTGGCTCGGGGGGCTCGGCGGAGCTGATGTTGTGTTTTATCCTAACGAGAAAGATTTCATAATAAGGATTTGGAGAAGGGGCAGAGGAATAGCAGAGCAAGGAGAGACTGGTGCTGCTACTAGGGGGTCATACCATGGGGGGAGTAATAAAGCCCACCATAATGCCTCCCCCCCACCTAGTATAAATAATTATCCTTATAATGTGACAGTGCAAAAAATACCCCCTTGTAATGCCCCTAGTTGAGCTAATGTTCCCATAGTGCCCCCATAATGTGCCAGTATAAAATACCCCTATATAGTGCCCCCAGTAAATGCCCCCATAGTGCTCCTCTCCCCCCTTCCTGCTAGTGCCCCCCATAATGTACCAGTTTTAAAATGCCCCATATATAGTTCCCCTTGTAGATGCCCTCAGTGTCCGGCCTCTGATAGGCTGTCGGCCTAGTGTCCCCCATAATGCCCTCCATTAATGTGCCAGTAAGTGTCCCCATAGATGCCCCCATCATGTGCCAGTATCAAGTGCCTCTCTCTAACCCCCACATGTCCCAGTATCATAGTGCCATCTCCCCCCCAATGTGCCAGTATCATAGTGCCATCTCCCCCCCAATGTGCCATATCAAGCGCCTCTCTCCTTCCCACCCCCCATGTGCCAGTATCTTAGTGCCAAACTCCCCCATGTCCCAGTATCATAGTGCCATCTCCCCCCCAAAAAAATAAAGTACCAGTATCAAATGCCTCCCCTACCATGTGCCAGTATCATAGTGCCATCTCCCCCCATTGTGCCAGTATTAAGTGCCTCTCTCCTTCCCACCCCCATGTGCCATTATCATAGTGCCAAACCCCCCCATGTCCCAGTATCATAGTGCCATCTCCCCCCCCCAAAATAAAGTGCCAGTATCAAGTGCCTCCCCTCCCATGTGCCAGTATCATAGTGCCACCCCCCCAATGTGCCAGTATTAGGTGCCTCTCTCCTTCCCACCCATGTGCCAGTATCATAGTGCCAAACCCCCCCATGTGCCAGTATCAAGTGCCAAGCCCCCCATGTGCCAGTATCAATTGCCTCTCTCCTCCCCCCATGTGCCAGTATCAAGTGCCTCTCTCCTCCCCCCATGTGCCAGTATCAAGTACCTCTCTCCTTCCCCCCCATGTGCCAGTATCATAGTGCCAACCCCCCCTGTGCCAGTATCGGGTGCCTCTCTCCCCCCCCATGTGCCAGTATCATAGGCCAAACCCCCCCATGTGCCAGTATCAGGTGCCAACCCCCCTCCCCCCATGTGCCAGTATCAAGTGCCTCCCGCTCCCCCCATGGCAGTAACAGTCGGGTATTAAAATAAAATAAAAAACACTTATACTTACCTCCATGTCAGCGATGCGATGCAGCCTCTTCCTGTGTCCTGCCCTGTATGTCCATATATATATCAGAGGCAAAGCACTTACCCACACAGCCATAAGAAGTGCAATCCCTCTGACTGAAAAAATATGAGACTTCTACTGTTATAGCTGGCTAAGTGTACATCATATATAGAGATATAGCAGAGCTGAGTGTGCTGGGACAGCTGTCATATAGAGATATAGCAGTGCTGGGTGTGTTAGGACAGCTGTCATATGTATAGATGTACACTTAGCCAGCTATAACAGTAGAAGTCTCATATTTTTTCAGTCAGAGGCAAGGCAGCTCTTATGGCTGTGTGGTTAAGTGCTTTGTCTCTGATATAGAAGGTTGTGGGTTCAAATCCCAGCAGAAACTTTTCTGAAATACACAAGCACTGACTCCATATATGGACATACAGGGCGGGACACAGGAAGAGGCTGTATCGCTGACATGGAGGTAAGTATAAATGTTTTATTTTTATTTTTATACCCGACTGTTACTGCCATGGGGGGAGCAGGAGGCACTTGATACTGGCACATGGGGGGGGGGGGGGGGTTTGGCACTATGATACTGGCACATGGGGGGGAGGAGAGAGGCACTTGATATTGGCACATGGGGGGAGGGGGGTTGGCACCTGATACTGGCACATGGGGGGAGGGGGGGTTGGCACTATGATTCTGGCACATGGGGGGGAAGGAAAGAGGCACCTGATACTGGCAGATGGGGGAGGGGGGTTGGCACTATGATACTGGCACATGGGGGGAAAGGAGAGAGGCACTTGATACTGGCACATGGGGGGGGGGGGAGGAGAGATATGAGACTTCTACTGTTATAGCTGACAGCTGTCCCAGCACACTCAGATCTGCTATATCTCCATATATGATGTACACTGAGCCAGCTATAACAGTAGAAGTCTCATATTATTTCCCTCTGTGGCAACACAGCTTTTATGGCTGTGTGGTAAGTGCTTTGCCTTTGATACAGAAGGTCGTGGGTTAGAATCCCAGACACATCCTCTCCTGAGAATACAGATAACTATGCTAAATGAGAAGTGTGCAAGTTGCCGGCCCTGCTAGAGTCACCCGGTGCGGCCCGCACCCCCCTTGCAACGCCACTGCTGGGGAGCATACTGTTGACTGAAAGTGGATTTAGCTAGAGACCTGTTCCTTTGATCATCTAAGACTGCGTATACCTTGATCGCCATATCTCGGTGACCACCCGTATAAACTCTGCGAGTCCTTTACAGATCTCAGTACAGTGAGAAGTGACTACTTGGGTATCTATGTTGGTGTCTATCTGCTTTCCATGATGCTCCTCTGCTTGGGATGATACCTGAAAGGGTGGTCCAGGGTGTAAAGCCGTGTTGTGTCCTGTTCTACCGCATTCTGTGCCTGTCACAGTGATCTTACAGTTCCTGGCAAAGTGCAATGTTGTAGCGCAGCACCTGAAGCAGATGTTGTTTTCTTTGAGGAATTGTTTGCTGTCCTCTAAAGACTTCTCCCTGAAGGCTCTGCATTTTAGTAGAGGGTGTGGTTTCTTGTGCAGGGGGCATTCTTTGGTAATATCTTTGAGTTTTTTTTATCTTCTTGAGAAGACTTAAATGGCCTGTAAGGAGAACCTGTGGAGGCAATGTTAGTTTAGTGGACTGCCACTGGTGTTTTATGAGGTTTGACACCAGGGGTAGTGGAACATGACAATGTAAAATCCAAACTGGGATCGTTTATGATTCTTGCCTGTTGAGTAACAAAGTCTACAAACACCACGAAGGGGGGGAAATGGTACATTATGAAACTGTTTAAAATGGGAACCATGCGTGATCCACTTCTCCTGTAGATTATAAGGGAGTTTTTTTGACAATCGGATTGACACCTCTGGCGGTGTCCAGGAATTCTAGCCCTGGCAGATCTCCCTCTGCCTGAGCAACCTGTACCTCTATTAACAAGTCACTGAGTTCCCTGAGCTTCTGGTAACCCCTACCCACTATTCTGGGAAAATTATCAATTGTCTTATATAAAACATTTTCTAGAGCTTCCATTGACCCAAAACACTCATCAATTCTTTCCCACACCATCTTTAGGCCTTTGCCCGGATAGTTTATGTTAATGTCTCTGATTCTTTTGGCGTTTTTAGCAGACTCACTTCCAAGCCATTTTACCAAGACATCTAACTCCTCACTATAGGAAAAATCTAAGTCCCTTATGGCGTTCTGTAAGGAGGCTCGCCATGCCCTGTAGTACTCGGGGCGATCGGTGAACTTTATAAGTCCTTTGGTAACCAGCTCCCGTTTAGCAAACAACTTAGTGAAGTCCATGGCGGCCTGGATAGCACCAATACTACCCGATGTGTTGTTGTTATTTTGCATATGTGGTGTATCACCATACCTTTTACTGTTTTCTGGCTAAGGGAAGTCGTTAGAATACCGTTCTGATGCAAAGGTTGTCCCTTTAAGTCGAAGTGAAGGTTGTAGCTTCTGTTCTGTAGGGCGGTAGTTGTGGCTGGCATCGATTTGTCGCATACTGTCCTGCTAGAGGTACTGTGATTCAAGGTAGGATCTTTGATACTTTGCATAAGCTGGTTGATATACTGGTTCATAGCCGTCATCTGTCTTGGGATGCTGATGGACGTATTCTGAGACACGCTGTTTTGGATCTTGTTCATCTAGGTCTGGCCCAAGTACTTTGCTGTATTTCTCGGATCCCGGGAACTCCATGGCTTCTAGGAACGCTACTCTGGCTATTGCGGCTGCCTCTTCTTTCTCTGCGGCAGGTTTTTCCAGTGAAGCTTGCAGGCATGCTGCCTCTTCTTCCAGTGCCGCTTGCCGGCGTACTCTCTCTTCTTCCAGTAACGCTCTCTCTTTTTCCTTTGATGCTTGCAGGCATTCTCTCTTTTCTTCCAGTAATGCTCTCTTTTTCCTTTGATGCTTGCAGGCATGCTCTCTCTTTTTCCCTTAATGCTCTCTCTTTCTTTGGTTGCATCTCTTGTGCAGCAAAGAAGACCTTACTTTTGCAGCCTCAGCTTCTGCATGGGAAAGAGCAGCCTTTTCTTTTATTGAGGACTTGCCAAAGCAGCTTGCTCATGACCTGGTCCTGTATGATGATGCCTGGCTAGCGTACATTGTGTACCTTTGCTGGCTGCTTAATGTCTCTGTGCGGACTCAGTCTATGTAGAAACGGACTTCACCATGGTCTGGATCGTGCTGCATTTGCTGGGGGCTGCACTCTCACTTCTTGTGACTATATGGCAGCTGCTGCAATCGTGTATGCAGGACCGCGTGACTGATGGCAGCTCCGTATAGTCAGATCCACTATCGTTGATGACTAGCATCTGTTTTACTGTTCTATCTTCATACACGTTCACACAGTGTGCAGTCTGACATTCAGCATAAACCATTCCTGTCTTCCAAATAAGAGGACTGTTCTTTGTAGTCTTACTTGTTTATTGGCAAAAACAGGAGTATTTGATGATTGATCAATTGATTGGTAAAACTATAAGAATACAAATAACATGAATAAGTATATAGCATAGCATGTACTGTAACATTTGCATAACACTGAAGCACATGATAAAATGGCTGCCTGTTCAAAGATTACATGTCTAGCTAACAGTATTAACAACTTCCCTGAGGAACAATACAACTGATTGAACAGCTTTGCATAACATAATGTCCCTGAAACAAAGATAGATCTCTCACCAGATATGATTTTACCAGGATGGTTGACTTTAAGAAGGAGATGTACAGGAGGACAGCTCTCTACTGTGTCCTGAAGACTTCTCTTTCAGAGGATGCTTTTCACTCCCACAATGCTTTGCACCACCCACAATAAAGCAGTCGTTGAAACAAGAAAAACAAGGTGCAATACAATTTAACACCGTTAGATGGTGCTATTACCACATTAATCACTATAGGAATACCAAACCCTGACTGACGTGAAATAGAATCATTCTCTAACTCTGCTGGGCAGAACAGGCTGTATTACACCAACAGATTATCTTACTAATTTCTGTCCAATCAGACCAATAGTTGGTGTGTATAATAAATGATCTGTGTGTGTAAACAGCCATCTGACCAATGATTGGTCCGAAAATCTGTCAGATAATCTGTTGCTGTAATACAGCCCTTATCTATTCTTTTCTTGTACATTGTCCTCTGCACAAGTTACAGAGCATGTCTAGAAAACTCTCCCATAGAAGCCAATGAAGTCCCCTCCTGATCATTGTGTCTATGGCCCATGTGGCTGCTGTAAAACAATTTTCTTAATACTTTGTAAATGTTGTTAAGAACAGCTCAGGCAAGATGTAGTGTCTACAGTCAGAAAATAAAAACTGATTAGAAAATGTGTCACTATCTGGTTTTAACTGGCAGAAAACACAGCAGCTTTAAAACTGCATTTAAATTTTGATTTGTAGAATAAGAAGAAAAGAGGAGACATTTTCTAATCAAAATATACCAGAATTATGGACAATTTGTGCCAATCTCCCCCGGCATACATGCTTTGCAACACATTTACTGTTGTAGACATTTCTGACAATTTTTGTGATTTGTCTTAGTGAGAAAGTGGTTTGGCTTAAATGTGACACGAGCCAAAAAATATACCAAAATTCTGGTGCATTTTTGGGAATAAACTAAGCTAATAAATAGGTAGTGCAAACAGACTAGACAGTCTAACGATATGCCAGGTTTATCATCCAGCATCAACTGTGATCAGTATCAGGTAGTTTAGGGCTATTTGTTACTAAAATCTCGAGGCTACATTTTTATCCACTAAAAGAGTTGATTCCTGAAGGAAACCAAGCAGAGCCTAATATAGTCCATGTGGTCTGTTTGGTGCTGTTCAGTTCCGTTAATTTTAGGTATTTATTTTCGTTGTTCTATAACAGAGCAAAACAAGGGAAATACCTAGCAATCAAGTGAACAAGCCCTACGTTTACACTCCTAGACAGTATTAGTAAATGTGTGTTTTACCTATGTTGTAATACTCTATTGCAGTAATGGCGAACCTTTTACACACAGAGTGCCCAAACTGTAACCCAAAACCCACTTAGTTATCGTGAAGTGCCAACGCGGCAATTTAACCTGAATCCTACAATCCAGTGTAGTATATCTTCCATGTACTTTATCATTTAGCTATAATATCCTGCCTACATTCAGTGCGCTGCCAGTGCTGTTCATAGTGCTCCATGTGCTGATGAATGGCAGGAAAAGGCATATTGGTACACCACGCCATAGACTTTCAAGGGTGCAGGTGCCCACAAAGAGGGCTCTGAGTGCCGCCTCTGGCACCCGTGCCATAGGTTCGCCATCACTGCTCTATTGCTTGTAAGTTGTGTAATGTAGTTAAATGTAAGAGTTATGATAAGTAAACAGCACCACCATTTGCCATAGGCTTTGGCTAGTATTGCAGCTATCTTCACTGAAGGTTAGCAGTGCTACTTGAGGGAAATGCCTCCATACATACACTTGATGGAGCATGCCACAATATGTATGGAATTCAACAGAAATAAATATGTATAAAAGAAAAGGTGTACAGAGGTACAAAAGAGGCCCCATGGACTTTTATGAAAGCCCCATTATAATGGCATATACAACAAAACAGTAATATAACCATGTCCATAAGGAGGTCATTTACTATACTAAAATACGCCTAAATTAGGTGTATTTCAGGCGCAGATGACGGCGCAACAGTTAGTTCGCCCTGCTCACGCCAGGTCTAAAATTGTGGGCGTGGTGTGGCGGCAAAGGAGATGTGCTGGCAAGTCTGTCTCATGCATAATTTTCTTCATCTGTTTTAAGACAAAAACTGATTTGTTCCTTACATACAAAGCATATTTCTAGACGGTTCCTGTTTCATTACAGTAAGCGTATGTCTACCGTGTCTTACCAGAATGTAGTCGGCTAGAAAGTGTGATCATAAAATATATGTGATCATAACAGAATGACAAAATTCTACATTATACTATAAAAAGGTAACCAGACAGATCTGATAGTGTGAAGCTGGCTCTATACATGTTATAGCTTGTACGGCCTTCAGTTATGTCTCTCCATCCACACATTCATATGACTGTTCGGTTTCATTTTGGCAGAGCATACATACGTAATGAATAGGAGAGGGGAGAAAGCCACTGCCAGAATCTTGTTAGTTACTTTTATACCCACGAACAATAGAATTGGGTAATTACATTTAACATACCTGACACCCTCTGACATCAGCCATTGGGGAAAAGTCAGGAGGTCACCATACACATTAGATGGTCAGCATTAGATGTGTTAACTGGACATGCCTATCAGTGGCGTAGCTAGAAATGACTGGGCCCCGCAGCAAATTTTTGAATGGGGCCCCCCTCTCCCAGTAATTTTTTTGCAACCCCTTCCTTTCATTCCTGTGGCTAGTAAAGATCACTCTCTAAGACCAGGCCCGACAGCTGTTCCATCCGTTTTCTACACTGTCTATACTGCCACTGTATATAATTTCATTGTGTAATACTGTTGAGAGGGCCCTAACAAAATCTTTTAGTCCTCCTCCTCCTGGATGGGCCCCTTCTGGGTCAGGGCCCCAAAGTAGCAGTTACCACTAACTCCCAGCTGCATTTGGACTTGCCATAGTTTCCGAGTTCAAATCCAGGTGCGGCCTGCCAATTATTGGTAAATCATGAGTGCTACCCCCAGAAGTTAATGCCTATCTATAACATGCCTCAGCAAGTAGAATTTATTGGGTGGACTTGTTCCCTATGTGGTGATGTGAACGCTAAAGTGAATAAGGATCCTGGAAGAGGGGTATATCTCACCCAGGTTCCTCAACTGGGAGAGATAAGTAAAGTTCCAAAGTAGTGCTGGCTTCAGCAAGGCATAGTTGCTGGAGCTATTTTGTTTAGTATTTAAGGGCTGTATTTTACTTGGATTGGGAGCTAGGTTGGTAGAGGGAGCTGCCAATCCACCCCTCCTATTCCAGGACAGGTTTTCCCTAGCATGAGGGATCCTCAGGTGTAATCACCTGGGATCATTACTGGGGAGTAAAAGCCCATCCCAGACTGTCAGTCGGGGGCGTGGTTGCAAACAGAGGCCAGGTGAGGCTCTGGGTGTGGGGTTTCAGCCGGGCTAGGCTGAGAAACCACGAGGCTGGGACATAGCCTGTAACCGTGTTACAGTCTGGGGGGCTGGTATACGCTTGGCTGTGAACAGCACTCTATAGGTGAGTCAGGGATTCTACCATATGTTTAGTTAGAGCCCAGCCGGGCAGGTGTTTGTTTTGTATATGTTTGACCGGCTCCTGGCTGAAGAGAAATACATCTCGGCCCGATATGCCGAAGAACGTGACCGAGCGGAGGCTGATGCTCGGGAAAAGGAGACCAAGGTCCTCTCTTTGGCTAGGCCCCCTGAAGAAGCGCTTGAGGCTCGAGATGAATTGGCAAGGCTGAACAAGCAACTTAGAGCAGAGATGGAGGATCTTGTAAGCTCAAAGGATGACGGCGGGAAGAACATCTGTCAGTTGGAGACGTCTAAGCATGCTCTCGAGCAGCAGGTCGAAGAAATGAGGACTAAGTTTGAAGAGTTAGAGGTAAGAGCTTCTTGAGATGACAGGTTGGCTCAATCAAAGGAAAATGAGAAACCTGAAGAGGAGAGTCCTCTGAAAGATGCCAAGAAGTCTAAGCCAGAGCTTGTTATTAAGGGGTCTAGAGATGGTGGTGCTGCGGTGCCGACCAAGGCAGAGAAGATGAAATATGTTTCTGCTGAACCCGTTGATGGGGCTGATGTGGATGCAGACGCCAAGAGACTCATGGCAGTGGGTAGCCAGGGCCTGGTCCTGAAAGACGTTCCCTCTGCCTACAAGGCCTTCCAAATAGCCAGCAGCCTGCTGGGGAAGAAGTACAAGGAGATGGATGACCAGTATATAGATCCTGTATCCTACTCTGGGATGGCTCTCATGAATACTGCACAAAAGGAAAGCAATGTCCCGGCTGACCCTCTGGAGGGAATGCCAGAAGACAAGGAGTCTGTTAAAGACCCCGGTGTTCCCTGTACCTCCAACCTTGATAAGAAAGAAAAGAAGAAGTTAAGAGGGCCGGTAAATAATACCCTGTCTGACAAAGATGAGAATGATGAGAAGGCTCACAAAGTGAGTGGAGACAACAAAGAGACAACAGCTGAGAGAGCTAAGGCCGATGACTTGGAGTGGGACAAATCCTCAGATGTTGCAGAGATCAAAGAAATGTCTGAAGGAGAATCTGCTGAAGTAAAGGGTGAACTTGGAAGTGGAACTTATGGTCGTTGCAGAGCTAGCAAGTCTAGAAGCAGAAATGCTGAAAAAACTAGAAAAAAAGGAATGGTGACAAAGTGGAGGTTCCTGGAAGGGCATGGGCAAGAACCAAAGAAACAAAGAGAGCGAGACCAGAGAGTAAAACAAAAGTGTCAGGCCATTAGATGGGCACTCGAGTCCCTTAGATATCTTCTACTAGGTAGAAAGTCAGTATTAGTGACAAACCAAACCGGCTGGCCTGAGCAGGGCAGAATAAAGGTAAAAAGGTTATACTGATCACATATTCCAGGGGGAACATTGAGCCAGAAGGTTATAGGATAAGGCGGTTGCCCTGTCGCGAGCATCCAGTGGGTGCAAGTGTTCACCCCTATAGGTTTGAACAAAGGGGGGTGTATGTGGTGATGTGAACGCTAAAGTGAATAAGGATCCCGGAAGAGGGGTATATCTCACCCAGGTTCCTCAACTGGGAGAGATAAGTAAAGTTCCAGAGTGGTGCTGGCTTCAGCAAGGCATAGTTGCTGTAGCTATTACTTGGATTGGGAGCTAGGTTGGTAGAGGTAGCTGCCAATCCACCCCTCCCATTCCAGGACAGGTTTTCCCTATCATGAAGGATCCTCAGGTGTAAGCACCTGGGATCATTACTGGGGAGTAAAAGCCCATTCCAGACTGTCAGTCGGGGGCGTGGTTGCAAACAGAGGCCAGGTGAGGCTCTGGGTGTGGGGTTCCAGCCGGGCTAGGCTGAGAAACCACAAGACTGGGACATAGCCTGGACTGACCGTGTTACAGTCTGGGGGGCTGGTATACGCTTGGCTGTGAACAGCACTCTATAGGTGAGTCAGGGATTCTACCATATGTTTAGTTAGAGCCCAGCCGGGCAGGTGTTTGTTTTGTATTATGTTTGTTTTGCTAAGGTGCCAAATAAAAGCGATGTTTGGAGCTTAAACTTGGTGTCTGGCGAAGATACTTGTGTGAATGACCCCCGGAGAAGAGCTAATCCCCCACACCACTAAATTGCCCTCTCATCTAGGGGGACAAAGATTATGTGCTTTGAATGTAAATGAAGGACTGAGGGCCATTTAACAGGTATAAGTGCAGTATCTCGCTGCTACATAGTCCTTCACTGCTAGAACAGGTAAAATGTGTTAGACTTAAGATGTGCTGCAAATGTTATCTTCCTTTTTACAGGCTGCAAAGGGGTTATTTGTCCTTAGAGATTCATTTGCTAGGGATGCTATACCCTCCCCATAGGGAGGCTGGCTGATGTAATCAGTTGGAGCTAAGACAGTGAGGAGAGTGGAAGTAGCAGAAACCAATCCTTTGGAAATTATCTGGCCAGCTTGAGAAATGGATCTTTATACCACCCGCCTCTGGGGAAGCAAATGAGGATTTATTCTTAAGTTAGAACAACCTGTAAGAAGAACAGAACTTAGTCATAAAGGGAGAAAACAGAAGAAAGAAGCTTAGAGTACCAAACTAATAATTAGAAAAATACACGTTTTTATTGAATTCATAATAAAAAGCACACATATAATGGATGCCAAAGACAGGGTAAGGGAACAGGGAAGAGAGAACGAGCGCCACCCTGGACGAACACACTGATCACAAAATATGAATAGAATAATCTATCAATGATATTACTGTAGACATGGGAGAACAAAGTTGTGTGTGGTACAATGACCAACTCATGAATACAGTATATAGTAAATTGATTTGTGTAAAGGGTGAGTAGAGATCAATGGAGGAAACCCACCATGGCTGTAGTGCATGAAATTCAGTACAGAAGACATTGGCCGTACAGAAATGCACAGACAGTATACCAATGAATAAGCAGTTGTAAGCCAAGTGAGAAGTCTCAGCATTGGCAGCACATAGCCATGGCGGGGAAACTAAGATCTGAAACTCACCAGAAGAGGACCAGGTGTGAACGGAAAACCAGGATGGCGCTTAGTCATAAAGGGGCTGTCCCATGGTTGAATTGGAAAGCTTTATTCAGAGTGATTTAGGGATATTTGGAGTGTCTACCTTGCCTTTCATTTTTGCTGGGACCCTGCCTTGCATCACCACAACACCAAGGTTACCCCGAATTAATACCAGGCAGGAGATCTCAAAACCAGGGTATGTCCTGAAGGAAACAGGATATGCCCTCCCATCACTGCACAATCCCAGGGAGAGCAAATGTGAGGACTGCCCCAGTGAGTACCACTATTCCCATTCTAGCCACCACCATTCCTGTCCACTCGGCTCTCCCCTGAAACTCACTGCACAAGTCCACAACTATGGTAAATTCTTTATAGAACATTATAGATGATAGATTCCCATACATTTAGTTTATTATTTATTATTTATTGGTTCTTCTAAAATAAATTCTACCAAGACAATTTAGCAAACAGGATAATAGTCTAGACTTCATTCCCCCATACTCTCCTAAATCATTGATTGTATAGCTGATGATAGTCTATTCTTACTGGTGTACTATGTTATGTTCTCAAAATCTTAATGCATTCTCTATAATGCATTATACTTTTAACTAGTGTCTGGGAACGTTGAGTTTCTTTAATGTCATTCATTACACTATACACAGTGACAAATTGCAAAAACATGCAATTTGTACAGTTTTCAGAGATCACTGAGATTTAAATCTTATTTTATGTTGCTTACTAGTAGGTTGATTTTTATATTCCTCAAAAATATGGTTGCTCATTCTAGAATACATAGTAACATAGTACATAAGGCCGAAAAAAGACATCTGTTCATCCAGTTCGGCCTGTTATCCTGCAAGTTGATCTAGAGGAAGGCAAAAAAAAAACAACGGAGGTAGAAGCCAATTTTCCCCACTTTAGGGGAATAAAAAATTACTTCCGGACTCCAATAAGGCAATCAGAATAACTCCCTGGATCAACGACCCCTCTCTAGTAGCTATAGCCTGTAATATTATTACACTCCAGAAATACATCCAGGCCCCTCTTGAATTCCTTTATTGTACTCACCATCACCATTGCTAAATGCGTTGTTAGTGTGAAATATATGAAGCATTTGTTATTATATCAGATATAGGTGAAAGATCCCATATAGACATGGATAAGTTTTAATCCGAAAAATCAGAGTCAGTCTATAAGATAATAATGATGATGTAGTTGTCACAAAGAGGGGGAGGGGATGGTGCACCACTGACTCCACCCACACCCCTGTCCCTGCATACTTGCACTATCCGTCCTAGGTAACGGAGCACAACTAGGCGGCGTTCCCTAGCCTTGGTAAGTGTGGAGGGACAAACAAGACTGACAAACATAGAATGGTCAACAAGCTGAGTAAGAACTAGGAGATCACAACAGTACGAGGTGGATAAGCAAAGGCGAGTCAATAACAAGCCAGAAATAAAAAACTAGGAGGAGCAAGGCAGACACAAGGAGCAAGCAAGGACGGAGATGATAAATGAGTCGGGAGTCAATAGCCATGGAGTTACACTGAAGAACTCAGGAAAGGACCTTATTTACAGGCATTCTGTGACCAGGTCCTACGCGACCTAGGCAGCTGCCTAGGGCATAATTTAGCAGGGGGCGCCAGCCCTGTGCGGTTTAAAAAAAAAAGCATTG
Organism: Bufo gargarizans; assembly: GCF_014858855.1. Classification (NCBI taxonomy): domain Eukaryota; kingdom Metazoa; phylum Chordata; class Amphibia; order Anura; family Bufonidae; genus Bufo; species Bufo gargarizans. The sequence continues at coordinate 478,172,877 of NC_058080.1, forward strand.
GTTATTTGGTGGCCGGGCCGGTCCTGCCACAAGTTTTTTTTTTAAAGTACGGCAGCAGGCCCGCTCCTCACCGGGCGGCTGCCACACTGCCCGGGATGGCGCGTCTATGATTGTGCACCGCCCGGGCGCAGCATGAAGAGAGGGACTGACAGGAGGGAAGCGCCTCCAATGTAGCGTGGCCGAGCTCTGTTCGGTCCGCGGTACAGGAGCTTTTGTTTCCTGTACCCGGCCGGACTGACAGGAAGTGCTCACTTAGTGTGCACTTCCTTTCAGTCCGGCCGGGTACAGGAAACAAATGCTCCTGTACCGCGGACCGAACAGAGCTTGGCCATGCTACATTAGAGGTGGGGGGGAATGAGAGTGACAAGGGGGGGAAATGAGAGTGACAAGGGGGGGAATGAGAGTGACAAGAGGGGGAAATGAGAGTGACAAGGGAGTGTGGGGGGGATGAGAGTTACAAGGGAGGAGGGGGAATGAGAGTGACAAGGGAGGGGGGAATGAGAGTGACAAGGGAGGGGGGAATGAGAGTGACAAGGGAGGGGGGAATGAGAGTGACAAGGGAGGGGGGGAATGAGAGTGTCAAGGGGCGGGGTGAGAAAGAGAGTGACAAGGGAGGGGGGATAAGAGTGACAAGGGAGGGAGGGGGGAGAGAGTGACAAGGGAGGGAGGGGGGAGAGAGTGACAAGGGGGGGAGAGTGACAAGGAAGGGAGGGGGGAGAGAGTGACAAGGTAGGGAGGGGGGGAGGAGAGTGACGTGGGAGGGGGGGAAGAGAGTGACGAGGGAGGGAGTGGGGAGAAGAGAGTGACGAGGGAGGGGGGAGAAGAGAAAGATGAGGTGGGGAGAAGAGAGTGACAAGGGAGGGAGGGGGGGGGGGGAGAGAGTGACAAGGGAGGGGGGGGAGTGACAAGAGTGGGAGGGGGGAGAGAGTGACGAGGGAGGGGGGGGAGTGACAAGGGAGAGAGAGGGGGAGAGAGTGACAAAGTAGGGAGGGGGAAGAGAGTGACAAGGGAGCGAGGGGGGAAGAGAGAGACAAGGGAGGGAGGGGGGAGAAGAGAGTGATGAGGGAGGGGGGGAGAACAGAGTGACGAGAAGGGGGGGAGAATAGAGTGACAAGGGAGGGGGAGAATAGAGTGACAAGGGAGGGGGGAGAATAGAGTGACAAGGGAGGGAGGGGGGGGAAGAGAGTGACAAGGGAGGGAGGAGGGAGAAAAGAGTGACAAGGGAGGAGGGGGGGAGAAGAGAGTGACGAGGGAGGGGGGAGAAGAGTTTGACAAGGGAGGGAGGGGGGAGAAGAGAGTGACAAGGGAGGGGGGGAGAAGAGAGTGACAAGGGAGGGAGGGGGGGGGAGAAGAGTGTGACGAGGGAGGGGGGAGAAGAGAGTGACAAGGGAGGGAGGGGGGGGAGAAGAGAGTGACAAGGGGGGTAGAAGAGAGTGACAAGGGAGGGAGGGGGGGAGAAGAGAGTGACAAGGCAGGGGGGGAGAAGAGAGTGACAAGGGAGGGAGGGGGGGAGAAGAGAGTGACAAGGGAGGGAGGGGGGGAGAAGAGAGTGACAAGGGAGGGAGGGGGGGGGGGAGAAGAGAGTGACAAGGGAGGGAGGGGGCGGAGAAGAGAGTGACAAGGGAGGAGGGGAGGGGGGGAGAAGAGAGTGACAGGGGTGTCCCCAGAGCCAGACTGCAGCCAGAGACCAGATCATCTTATTGTCCTGGTGGCAAGTAGACAATGCAATATGTTTATTATTTAATTGTTTAGTTATTAATACTACATTGGAAACTAATTTACCTCACATTAAAAGGACACTATAGTCCCAGGACCAGTACAGTTTAATGTTAGTGGTACTGGTGTCTATAGCCGGTTCCTGCAGAGAAAAGACACTGTGTAGTGCCAGGAAAACAAACTCATTTTCCAGGCACTATATAGTTGTTAGGAGTGGGGCACCCTCGTGTCCCCCTCCCACTGGGCTGAAGGGGTTAAAACCCCTTCAGCCACTTACCTTTCTCCAGCGCCGGCACTGGTAACTCTTCTCCCCGATCCTCCTCTCAGCTGTGAATGCGCATGCGCATGCATTCAAAACTATGTTCCGCGTCTTCCCACTGTAATTTTCACAGTTAGAATTGCGGAAGCATCTCTAGCGGCTGTCAGGGAGACAGCTACAAGAAGCTTGATTAACCCTAAGGGAAACATAGCAGTTCTTTTAATTTAAATGCTGAGAAAGGGGTGGAACATATGTGATGTCATGATATGGGAAGATCATCTGATAAGGGGGGGGGCGGCGGCAATTTTTATCTTGCCTAGGGCGGCAAAAATCCTTGCACCGGCCCTGCCTGTGACCAGCAGGTTGCCTGTATATATAGTGGGGGAGAGGAGTCATGTGACGTGGCCAGAGCCACATGACTCATTCCCCTGCAACCAGCTGAGCGCCGAGTGTTCAGCTCGGCGCTCAGACTCCTTACAGTTGTCGAGATGGTTTGGAGTGAGCTGGACCGCAGAGTGAAGGCAAAAGGGCCAACAAGTGCTAAGCATCTCTGGGAACTCCTTCAAGACTGTTGGAAGACCATTTCAGGTGACTACCTCTTGAAGCTCATCAAGAGAATGCCAAGAGTGTGCAAAGCAATAATCAAAGCAAAAGGTGGCTACTTTGAAGAACCTAGAATATGACATATTTTCAGTTGTTTCACACTTTTTTGTTATGTATATAATTCCACATGTGTTAATTCATAGTTTTGATGCCTTCAGTGTGAATCTACAATTTTCATAGTCATGAAAATAAAGAAAACTCTTTGAATGAGAAGGTGTGTCCAAACTTTTGGTCTGTACTGTACATAAATGCAATACATCTTGTAGGTCTTGGCCCACCCCTAGGGGTCGGATCAGCCCCTCCAGTCAGATCATGGGATAACCATTGAAAAGAAATATACATACAAATAGAACATCATCCCTTGTGTATAAATATATCAGAAAAAGTCAGTGGAGCATAAGTAAAAAGGCATAATTAATATACCCACATCATGTTGTTGGAGGCATCTGAGGGGGGATCGCTTCCATGTGTCCGGTGTGCGGCGTCTAAGTCATCCGCACATGCGTCAGTGCAGGAATACAGGGGGTAGTTTACCCACCAAGTAAAGGTGTCCACTGCGCATGTCACACTCCCTTGAATCAGGGAAATTACCTAGTTGCGTGCATTCGTGCACGTCAGGGGAGACCAGTAGTGTTGTGCACGCTCTTCCCTCTGTGGCACTGTGTATCTGATGGCATCACATCACCTAGCAGCAGGGACCCTGAGGTGACTCTATCAGTATAATGTATGGCCAAACTGGAGGTGAAGCCTTCCTATGCAAAAAGTTCCTATCTGGGTTCTGTATAAGTTGTTTTCAAGAGACAGGCATGAATTGCTAAATGCGTTGTTAGTGTGAAATATATGAAGCATTTGTTATTATATCAGATATAGGTGAAAGATCCCATATAGACATGGATAAGTTTTAATCCGAAAAATCAGAGTCAGTCTATAAGATAATAATGATGATGTAGTTGTCACAAAGAGGGGGAGGGGATGGTGCACCACTGACTAACCCCTTCAGCCCAGTGGGAGGGGGACACGAGGGTGCCCCACTCCTAACAACTATATAGTGCCTGGAAAATGAGTTTGTTTTCCTGGCACTATACAGGGAGTGCAGAATTATTAGGCAAATGAGTATTTTGACCACATCATCCTCTTTATGCATGTTGTCTTACTCCAAGCTGTATAGGCTCGAAAGCCTACTACCAATTAAGCATATTAGGTGATGTGCATCTCTGTAATGAGAAGAGGTGTGGTCTAATGACATGAACACCCTATATCAGGTGTGCATAATTATTAGGCAACTTCCTTTCCTTTGGCAAAATGGGTCAAAAGAAGGACTTGACAGGCTCAGAAAAGTCAAAAATAGTGAGATATCTTGCAGAGGGATGCAGCACTCTTAAAATTGCAAAGCTTCTGAAGCGTGATCATTGAACAATCAAGGCGCAAAATAACTGCCCATGAACTGAGAAAAGTCAAGCGTGCAGCTGCCAAGATGCCACTTGCCACCAGTTTGGCCATATTTCAGAGCTGCAACATCACTGGAGTGCCCAAAAGCACAAGGTGTGCAATACTCAGAGACATGGCCAAGGTAAGAAAGGCTGAAAGACGACCACCACTGAACAAGACACACAAGCTGAAACGTCAAGACTGGGCCAAGAAATATCTCAAGACCGATTTTTCTAAGGTTTTATGGACTGATGAAATGAGAGTGAGTCTTGATGGGCCAGATGGATGGGCCCGTGGCTGGATTGGTAAAGGGCAGAGAGCTCCAGTCCGACTCAGACGCCAGCAAGGTGGAGGTGGAGTACTGGTTTGGGCTGGTATCATCAAAGATGAGCTTGTGGGGCCTTTTCGGGTTGAGGATGGAGTCAAGCTCAACTCCCAGTCCTACTGCCAGTTTCTGGAAGACACCTTATTCAAGCAGTGGTACAGGAAGAAGTCTGCATCCTTCAAGAAAAACATGATTTTCATGCAGGACAATGCTCCATCACACGCGTCCAAGTACTCCACAGCGTGGCTGGCAAGAAAGGGTATAAAAGAAGAAAATCTAATGACATGGCCTCCTTGTTCACCTGATCTGAACCCCATTGAGAACCTGTGGTCCATCATCAAATGTGAGATTTACAAGGAGGGAAAACAGTACACCTCTCTGAACAGTGTCTGGGAGGCTGTGGTTGCTGCTGCACGCAATGTTGATGGTGAACAGATCAAAACACTGACAGAATCCATGGATGGCAGGCTTTTGAGTGTCCTTGCAAAGAAAGGTGGCTATATTGGTCACTGATTTGTTTTTGTTTTGTTTTTGAATGTCAGAAATGTATATTTGTGAATGTTGAGATGTTATATTGGTTTCACTGGTAAAAATAAATAATTGAAATGGGTATATATTTGTTTTTTGTTAAGTTGCCTAATAATTATGCACAGTAATAGTCACCTGCACACACAGATATCCCCCTAAAATAGCTAAAACTAAAAACAAACTAAAAACTACTTCCAAAAATATTCAGCTTTGATATTAATGAGTTTTTTGGGTTCATTGAGAACATGGTTGTTGTTCAATAATAAAATTAATCCTCAAAAATACAACTTGCCTAATAATTCTGCACTCCCTGTAGTGCTCCTTTACCATCATCTGATAAGGGGGGGGGGGGGCGGCGGCAATTTTTATCTTGCCTAGGGCGGCAAAAATCCTTGCACCGGCCCTGCCTGTGACCAGCAGGTTGCCTGTATATATAGTGGGGGAGAGGAGTCATGTGACGTGGCCAGAGCCACATGACTCATTCCCCTGCAACCAGCTGAGCGCTGAGTGTTCAGCTCGGCGCTCAGACTCCTTACAGTTGTCATGAGAGTGGAGGACGCTGACCGCGCTAAGGAGGTGAGTGCGGCCCGGGTCCTACCCGCCCTCCGTTGCTGTGGAGACGCGGACGCCGAGCATGTCCTCGCTCCGTGCCACCCGCAGAGCGCCGGCGGCACTGTGGAGGGGGAACGTGAAGCCGGCACCTCGTGACAGTAGTAATCAAACCTATTACTTGCTAAATCTGGATCCCCAAAGCCACATACTGTACAGGGCAAGCTGAGTCAGTCAAAGTCAAAGGGCAATGCTGTTATTAGTATATGTAAGAGATTATCATAGCTGCCCTTATTCTCGACCAGTTAGGTATGCTCTCCTGTCAAGTGGTTTCTGTCCTAGACAGGGGGGCCAACCTGTCACCATCCGCGCACTGGTCCTTATGCTATCCTGGAACAAAACCCCAATCGGAGGAAAATTCTCAAGTCTAGGAATGGTCCTGGTCACACCATGCATACAAACACGCAGCTCTTGGAGAGGTATAAATTCATATCAGCAACAAAAGCCCCATGCGCTCCCCGGACCTCATATTCCCAACGGTGTGGATGATACCCATTTATTGGACCACCTCCTTCCAGAGGTCATTCCGGTGCTTGACATAAAGTATGTACATCGCTCCCCCTAGTGACAGGGGTATAGCCCATGTTTAATAGTGTGGCCTGTGAGGGTCAAGGTAAGCCATAAGCTGCAGGCAACTGGTCCAATTTTATGGGGTTGTATTGTCACATAGACTGTCTCCGAATGTTGAAAGAATACTTATGTACTATATACTGTATAACTTATAAAGGTATAGAACCATAAAATTGTACCATAACCATCTGTCAGTCAAAGGAAGGATCCAGGACAGTTGGCCCAGCAGTTTAGTCTGTATATTATCTAATATGAATGAAGTTCGATGCCTGATCCCTCCTCATATTCCTCCGTTTGCACATGTGTGGCCAGGGCTGGTGCCATCCATAAGCAAAGTAGGCCACAGCGTAGAGCGCACTCTTTCTGTGCCTACTGTGCTTATGGGTGGCACTGGCCCTGCCCGCCGCTCACCCCCTGCAACCTGTGGCATCCCCGTCTCTACGGGGTATGGACTGCTGGCTGCGCTGCGGAAGTATCTCCGACTCCTCACACACAGCAGAGAGAGTGGGCTGTGGGCAGATAGGCATGTATAGTGCGACACAAGAAGAAACAGTGACCTGTACTGGACAAAGCCCATACTGCGCCTAGGAGACTGCCTATCTGCCCGCAGCCCGCTCTCTCTGCTGTGTGTCAGGAGTCGGAGATACTTCCGCAGCGCAGCCAGCAGTCTGTACCCCACAGAGACGGAGATACCACAGGTTGCAGGGGGTGAGCGGCTGGCACCATGGCAGGGGAGAGCACCAGAGAGCTCATGTCAGGGTTCGTGTTTGGCATCCTCGCCTTTCAGCATGTGAGCTCTGGCTCAGACACGGTAAGACAGCAGGCTCCTGTGACAGGGGGAATAGGAGAGGACCCCTACTACTGTTTGTGGGTATAGTGTGCCTCCACATGTGCCATGGAGACCATGTTGAGCTCTTCTATGTGCAGCTTAGTATGATGTCCTACGCCTGGCTTCATCAGGATTACATTGCCAGCTCAGTTCCTGTACACTGAGGGGGCACATTCCTGTCTTGTGAAAAAGGGGCGGGTCAATGGGCGGAATGAAGGGGGCGGCAAAATTAGCTTTTGCCTAGGGTGGCAAAAATCCTTGAACCAGCCCTGTGTGTGGCTCCCACTGAAATGAGAAGACGGTCATAAAGGCTGTGAATATCAAAAATATGTATTTCACCCAAAGGCTGAGATGTCAGAAGGAATTGGATGTAAGAAGGAATTACCCTTAATCAGACTTGCAGTTAAGGCAATTTAGGCAGGAGTAACACCCCGTCTTATTGTGTTTAAGTGTTATTGTCTTGATCGTGTCTGCATGAATCAGTAAAGTTCCTTTACCGTCTATATGATATTAGGAGTGGGGAAATATTCTCCATTCCATCCGGACAACTTCTCTTATCTGCTCCTCGTCTCTACAGAGTATGACACACAAACATCTTAGCTTCCTCATTTTTCTGTATCCCCAAATACTATCCTGAAGAAAAATGAGTGCCCCCCATAGTAATAGTGCTCCTCATAGTCCCACCAATAGTAATTCCCTTCTAGAATGCCCTCATTAGTAATACTGCCCCCTACAGTGCCCCCAACTGTGATAATGCTCCCCAAGAATGTGCCCATTAGTTAAAGAGCCCCCCAGTTTTAATAATGCCCTTACAGGGCCCCTAGTAGAAATAAGGCCCCCCTATTGTTCCCCCAGTGGTAATAAAGCTCTCTACTGACCCCTCAGTAGTAATAGGACCCCCACAGTGCTCTTAGTAGAAATAATGCGGATCTATAAGTCCCTCCTATAGAGCCCCCAGTAGTAATAAGAACGCCTAATGTCTCCTGGATTTAAAATGCCCCCATAGTTATTTATAATGCCCGTTTCTGTTATAATGCTAACCCTGAAGTGCCTCAGTATTTCTATCACCCCCTACTGTTATAATGCTCGCCCTGAAGCCCTCCCAGTATTTATAATGCCCCCTGCAGTGCCTCCTGTAGTTATATTCCTCCGTTTACTGTCCTCAAAAATTATAATTTCTTAGCCCCTTCACAGGTCCATGTTAATACCATCACACCATCTCTCCAGCCCCCTCTAAAATACAGTCCCATGTAAATAACATCACACCATCTCTCCTGCCCTCCTCAATATACAGTCCCACACAAATAACATTGCCTTCAACACACAGTTTCATATAAAAAACACAACCCCCTCCACAGCCGCTAAATTGCGCAGGGCAAAGGCATTTTGGGGAGATACAGTGACGTACCGGGGCTCTCCATGGGGCTGCCAGGAACCCCGGTGATGTCACCGGCACTGATGGGCGGAATTTAGCTCTGCCTTAGCCAGTAAAATGGTTGGGCAGAGCTAAAGCCTGCCCCTCAGAGACGGTGACGTCACCGAACACACTGCCAGGTGGAAGTTTCCGCCCGGCAATGTGTTATTGAAAACAAAAGAGCCTGTGTCCTGCGCGATTTAGCGCAGGGCAAGGGAGCACATCGGAGCATGAGATGCTCTGATGCTAGCCTCAGGGGGGCTGTCTGGGTGAAAATAAGGGTATGTCCGGGTTCAGCTGTGAACCCGGACAACCCCTTTAAGCTCAATGTCATGTAGTTTACACAAAAGTCAGTTGTGTCTTTTGTGTGGGAGCTGGCCCCTGTAGCATATTGCCTGAGGAGTCTGTCTAGGTACATAGCAGCATGTGAAAACAGAGTCAATACCAGAGACCATCGTCCATCCTGGTGGGTGTATCTTCAGTAAGGTGTATGGGATCAAGGTGACTGGGTGTTGTACTATGAGGAAGTCATGTAATTTTTCGTCAATTATGTCATTGGTGTAGGCATTATCAACAAGTAATTTAATTTTGAGCATGATGTCCAATTTTTGGGTCCATGTCTAATGGTTGGTATGCCTCTCTATCTTGTAGTCATCTGTTTATTTTTGAGATGTATTTATCTGTATCCATCACTATTATTGCCCCACCTTTGTCTGCAGCCTCAATGGTTATTTCTGTTTTGGTTATTAAGGTGGTCAGGACTTCTGCTTCTTTGTTGCTTTTATTAGCTCCACGGCTATGATGTGGAGTATTTCTTTTAATTTCCATAATGCCTGATTTAACCAAGGAAATATAGGTGTCCACTGCCTTGTTGTTAAGAGGTGATTGAAAGTCATTTTTAAGGTGTAGCCCTATGTTTAGTAGTCTAAGTGTATCACTTTGTTTAGCTGTAGTCTGTCTAGTATAAGGTTACTTTCACACTCGCGTTTTGGATTTCCGTTTGTGAGATCCGTTCAGGGCTCTCACAAGCGGTCCAAAATGGATCAGTTTTTCCGTAATGCATTCTCAATAGAAAATGATCCGCTCAGAATGCCTCAGTTTGCCCCTGATCAGTCTCCATTCCACTCTGGAGGCGGACACCAAAATGCTGCCTGCAGCGTTTTGCTGTCCGCTTGATGAAACTGAGCCAAACGGATCCGTCAATGGGGATGGATCCGTTTTCTCTGACACAATCTGGCACAATAGAAAACAGATCCGTCTCTCATTGACTTTCAATGGAGTTCATGACGGATCCGTCTTGGCTATGATACAGATAATACAAACGGATCGGTTCATGACGGATGCATGCGGTTGTATTATTGTAACAGATCCGTTATTGCAGATCCATGACGGATCCACCCAAAACGCGAGTGTGAAAGTAGCCTTAGTCTGTTTGACATGTCTTCCATCATTGTTTCCCTTTTCTGTTTTGTGGTCCCTGTTGTGGTATGAGATTTCTGTTCCCCAATGGTGGTTTCCTTGAACGTGTAATTTACACACTGTCCCTTTCTGCACCTCCGGTGTTTGCGTCCACCCCTTCTTGTTTGTCTGGACATCCCCTCTGTCTGCGTCTTCTCGGTTTGATTACTACATCAATTTGATTCCGGGGTTTTTATTATCATAGGTAGGCTTCACCTCCCGTTTGGCCATACATTATACTAATAGGGACACCTCAGGCGTCCCTGTTGCTAGGTGATGTGAAGTAATCGGATACACAGTGCTGCAGAGGGAAGAGCGCTACCGGGCTCCCTGACGTGCACGAACACACGCAACTAGGTTGTTTCCCTTATTCAAGGGAGGGTGACATGTGGACACTTTTACTTGGTGGTTAAACTACCCCCTGTATTCCCGCGCTGACGTATGTGCGGATGACTTAGACGCTGCACACCAGACACATGGAAGGGATCCCACCTCAAATGCCTCCAACAACATGATGTGGGTATGTTAATTATGCCTTTTTGCTTATGCGCCACTGATTTTTGTCTGATATATTTATACACAAGGGGTGATGTTATATTTGGATGTATATTTCTTTTCAATGGTTATCACATGATCTGACTGGAGGGGCAGACTCGACCCCTAGGGGTGGGTCAAGACCCACAAGATGTATTGCACTTATGTATTTATGTATGCTCAACACTGTTGTATACTGTTACTCTGCTTAAAGAAGACTCACTGTAGTCGAAACTGCGCACTTTTGACATTGAGTGCTGCAGTATTCTCTCCATATTTTCTGACTACCAGGCCCGGCTGGCACCGCCACCCCATGGACTGTCCGACTAGGACCTAACAGTGCTGTTTTAATTTGTATATTATCAAGGCAATACAGAACATACAGCACCCTAATGATTAGCTTTAAAACAACCAGAAATACAGAATGGTCTGGGATTATAAGTGGTGTACCCCAAGGTTCAGTGCTGGGTCCTCTATTATTAAATTTATTCATTAATGATATCGAGGATGGGATTAATAGCACCATTTCTATTTTTGCAGATGACAACAAGCTTTGTAGTGCTGTGCAGTCTATGAAAGATGTCCAAAAACTACAAGGTGACTTGAACACTCTGAGTGATTGGGCATCAGTTTGGCAGATGAGCTTCAATGTGGATAAATGTAAAGTTATGCATCTGGGTAGTAATAATCTACAGTATGTGCACAATATATCCTAGCGGAGGTAACACTGGGAGAGTCATTTTTAGAGAGTTGGGTGTTTGTGTAGATCATAGATCAAATAACAATCATCTGCTTCTAAGGCAAGAAGGACATTGTCATGTATTAAATGAGGCATGGACTCGCAGGACAAGGATGTAATACTACCTCTTTACAAAGCGTTGATGTGGGCTCATCTGGAATATGCAGTTTAGTTCTGGGCACCTTTCCATGGAAAGGAAGCTCTGGAGCTGGAGAGAGTACAAAACAGAGCGACTAAACTGATAAGGGGCATGGAGGGTCTTAGTTATGAGGAAAGAAATTAAAAGAATTACATTTTTTTAGTCTTGTGAAGAGATGCCTAAGCGGTGACATGATGAACTTATACAAATATATAACTGGGCCATACAAAAAATATGCCGAAAAGCTGTAAAATCCAGAGGAATCAAGCCTTCTTCACTGTGAGAACTGTGAATCTGTGGAATAATACTTCAGGACGTGGTCACAGTGGTCAGTTTTAAAAAGGTCCTCGGTAAATTCTTAAAATTAAATTACATTAATACTAATGAAAATGTGTAGAAATCTGTGTTTCACTCCCTTTTCTAAAATTTGCGTCCCCTACTATCCCTTGGTTGAACTTGATGGACTTTTGTCTTTTTTTCAACTCTATTAACTATATAAAGCATTCAGGAAAATAGGATTCCACAGCATCCAGGTCTAGCACAGTGAACATATCTGTGTCCCTGGTGGTCAGTGGAGGGGTTAATGTTGGAATTCGTGGGGGTTCCAGAAGCAGCCTGGTTAGCGTTGGCCCCTATTTTACATGGGTGGGATCTTTATCTATCTATATGGCATATCCTGATCTATACTTTACTTTATATTCTATGTGTGATGTGGTCACTAATAAACCACCTAAAAGTGAATGGATGCAATATTGCTACCCCAGTCCCATTAAATATGTAGACGTGAGGACTGCAACTTTCTGGGGCTGTCAGTCATTTTACACTGAATAAAATGAAGACATCAGTTCCATTGTATCAAGTGAGATGTTATAGTATTATGGAATTAAAAAAACAAGTTAGTCAGCACATCCAGATGTGCTGGTACACATCACCATAGCTGAAAATACAAAAACACAATGTACACTGCAAACACAAAATACATGATAATAAAATATATGAACTAATGCTGTACTCATTGTATAAATTAATGTGAGATACTTTTGATCAAATTATTTTTGCCCATCCACCATGGCAAGGTGACTTGTTATGGACAGGAACTTATGCTATATGCTACCTCTTGTAGTGCCAGTCGCAAACCAATGAATTTGGGGAGGACAAGTTCTACATATATACTGAACCCATTTGAAATACCTCCCAGAAAGTGGCCTGGGACAGCAGGAGGAAAACAAAATGATTATTTACTTTCAGGACCCTCGATCCACTGCAGCAGAGAGCCTGGCTTGTATACCCTACACTGGCAGTGGCACAGTAGACATACTCTGTCCTGTATCCAGCACTGTACACAGGGTAGGTGCAATTTTATTGGCAACATAGCTCAGCAATGGAAAGAGTGGTGAAGGACCTGAGTCATGTCATCATCATGTGACCAGTGGAGGAAGAGAGAGAGCTAAGCAGTGCAGAGGAAGAGGCTTTGCTTAGAGGGAGTAGAGCTTAGGTCCCAAACTGCCCCACTAGCCACAAAGCTTAAAGAGAACACGGGTCTGTTGTATCTCTGACAGACACAGCAATTGGACAAACATGCCAGCCATTTTATGGTCTTGCAGGGACAGTGTAGGGATTGTAAAGAAGATATATTTAGTTAGGTAGATTGAACTATTAGGTAGATAGTTGCGTTTTGACATTAAGGACAGGATCACAGAGTAATGGTTATCCCATAAAATGAATGGTCACAAAAAGGCCAACTAATCCACCACTACTCTGCAATCCTAGCCATGACAGCTGTTGCACGACCATGGTCATCATCGTGTAGCCCTAGCCTTAGCGTTCTGTTTGTCTGGAGCCGCGACTGAAGCTATTTATAACTTCATGTGTTGCACTGCACAAGAGATGAGCTTTTAAAGAGACAGTACTCTTTTTTTTATGTGCAGGAGCCAGACTTTTTTTTTGTCCAAAAACCTTTTGCAAAGCTTCTACAGTTTATAAGTAAGCATTGCAATAAGCATATTTTAATGGGTCAACAGCAGTGTGCTGTATATTTTGGTCACAGTCAAGGTATGTCCAATTGTGCCTGTGTTTTTTCGTCCCAAAACCTATTGCAATTTTTCTACAGTTGTGAGTAAGCATTGCAAAAAGTGTGTTGTTACAGCAGTGGCCTGCAGACCCTGGTGCTCTGCCTACCCACTCTGCATCTTCATGTTTTTGTGGCATGGACCTGACGGCCCCTTTCTCCTTCTCCTTCCCAGTGGGTCTATCCAACGGAATAACTCTGTCCTTTCACACATTGTATAGACTGCTTCTTTCTGGCTATCCCTCTCTGCCTGTAGGGCACACTTGCTCCTTCCAGCCAGAAAGCATGCTCCTAAGAGCCAGAGCACGCACATCCTATTATTCCCCAGCCAATGGCGGGCTGCACTGGGGTATTTAAGGCACTCTCCCTTATGGGAACTTGCGTGAGCAATAGGTTCTAGTCCACTAGTGTCCTGCAAAGGAGTGCAGTAATAGATTTTCTGCCTGTGTACTGACTTCTGCCTGTTTTCTGAATATGTCCCTTTGCTGCCTTAGCGGACCTTTGTATGATCTCCGTTTTGATACTGTGCTTCCTGCCCTGACTTTGGCCTGTCCCTGACTAAAGTTATTGATTGTTTCCTCTGAGCGCTACACTGGTATTTTAGTGCATCAACAGCAATATGCTGTTTATTTTGGTCACAGCCTGGGAACAGCCAATTGCGCCAGTGTTTTTTCCCCTCAAAAACCTGTTGCAATTTTTTTACAGTTTACACTTGAGCAGTACAATTAATATTTTAAGCAGGGCATATGGTTGCAGGGTTGTCCAATTGTGCTCCCCCCCCCCCCCTCATAAACCTGTTGCAAAGTTTCCTCATGATCAGTGTACCAAACCTATACAAAAAGACAATGTACATGTGGAAGTGGAGCATTGCAAAAAAATAAATTATGTAAATAATATTATTAAATACACAAAACCCTAAAAGACAAACTCGAAACAGTTAAAAACATTAAAATACATCCAACAGAAAGGTAGCAACAATAAAAAAAAGTACCTTCACAACACACACCCTTAATAAAGGTAACATGATAACGTAAATGAGAGCTGCTCCCAGAATAATAAACAAAGTGTTAATCAAGGCAATAATATATGATCAGTAGGCCGTGATAATGTGACATCCAAAAAAGAGAAGGCTTACAATAAATGTGCTGTGGGGAAAAAGCACCCAATGTGTATTGCCGCCCAGCAGCTTCCTCAGAGTTGACACCAGGCCATTACCTCTTGAGATAGTCCTTGGCGGCTGACCATTGTGGGTAAGAGACACTGGTGCAAAGCACCAAAGGATCAGGCAATGAGGATACATTCACACGCCCGTATTTTGCAGTCCGCAAAACTAAGTTCTGCGAAATAGGGAGGACATTCGTGTGAATTGTGTGTTTTGCACTCCGTTTTTTTGCAGACCCATTGACTTCAATAAGTTTGTGAACGGCATTTTGCAACCAAGAATAGGACATGTTTTTTCCTTTGCGAAACTGACATATGATGCGGAAAGCACATGACATTCGTCAATGGGTCCACAAAAAAATGAATGCAACATGGACTTCATCCGCATTTTTCAGACTGCAAAATACACATGGTCATGTGAATTCCCCTTAAGAGTAATCTGGAGATGGAAATGATCAGGGCAGGCAGTGTACAAGCATATCCTAAAGACATGTCTGAGGTCAGGACAGAGTATGGTACATGGGTAGTCAGACAGAGTATACATCTTTGCTGGTTACTAGAAACTAGGAAACCTAAAGCTCAGGCACACTCCCACTGGGAAGGTGCCTTATGTACCCAGAGACAGCCAGCCATACGCTGGGGAAGAAATTGGATGTGCAATCACTGGCCCTTTAAGAGTCCGAGAGCACCCTGGAGCGCAGAAAGCAAGGGAGCCTGCAGAAAGCAAGGGAGGAACCAGTGGCTGGGACCAGCACTGGCAAAGCGACTGGCATGGGACAGGAGCATAACAGGTGGTTGTAGTAGTGCTGTAGCAGCACAGTTGTCACCAGCCGTCGGCCCATTAGTAGTAGGCAGAAGAATATTACTGAGGACAAAGAAGGTGACTTTGTGGACTGGATGGCTCACTGATCATCTCAGTCGCAGAAGAATGATGGTGTCACTTCTGAGTTTGACACAATGCCCTTGAGCCAAGGTTCAACGTTTCTGTCGCCTCAGAGAAACTTTTCATTTGCAACATCTCTGTCTTTACTTCCGCCTCCTAGTGGGATGCCTTCTTATTTCTTAAGAAGAGCCAACAGCATCCTATAAAGAGGAGGTTAAGACAGAGGTGGGGGACTTGACAACTCAAAATGCATATGGTTTGTAGAAGGTGCTGGCCATGTCTAGGAGACTGTGTATGTATTTCAGACATTTAATGCCCTCCTAGACTTGCAGCCACAGAATGGTTTGTCTTTGCACAGGTGATGTTCCAACTCACTGGAATTCCACATTGCAATGTTGGAGCTTCTGTACAAGCAGCATAAAGTGCTCAATGATTATTTTATGCAGACCACCACAGCAAGGAGCATGTGTTATTTTGAACTCAGGCAGGGGCAGTTCATCAGGGACTTAACCTCTTAAGGACATAGGGCGTACAGGTACGCCCTTATGTCCCGGTACTTAAGGACACAGGGCGTACATGTACGCCCTGTGTATTTTCGATTATCGCCGAAACCCCGTGCCGGCTCAAATCATTGAGCAGGCACTTGGGGCAAATGCGCCGGGGGGTCCTGTAACCCCCCCATGTATGCGATCGCAGAAAACCGCAGGTCAATTCAGACCTGCGGTTTTCTGTGTTTCCTGGTTATTCGGGTCTCTGAAGACCCGATAACCCGGAACAGAATGGTGATGGTGGTGTGATTTCACCCCACCAATCACCATCCAGCGATCCTGAGTGGTGATGGTGACATCACCACTCAGGATCGCTTCTGATTGGTCATTGGGCGGGCCGGCGGCAGATTCAAAAGATGCAGGCGCTCCTCTCCTCCTCCTTTTTGTGTTCCGGAGCCAGAGGAGAGAGGAGCTGCCTGCACGTGTCGTCCGTCGGTGCCAGCATCACCCCATCTGTGCCCCCAGGACCCGATCTGTGCCCCAGCAACCCCCATCAGGTACATAGGGAAAGCATAGGGAAAGTTTAGGTTAGGCAGGGAAAAAAAAGGGAACGTTAGTTTGTGAACTTTTATTGCATCACCCTAAGTTAGGGTGTTTGGGGTCCACAGCATAGATGTGTGTGACCCTAGACCCCCCAGGGGTGCTGCCGCTTCCCATCCCCCACACTTTTTTGGGGTGCAGGTTTTTTTTTTTTTGTGTACGCTGACTGTGGCCGGCACTCTTAGCGTCCGGCCACTGTTAGCGCATCGCACACCCCACCGCTGATCAACTTCAGACGGTTGATCAGCGGTTTTGAATTTTTTTTTCCACATTTTTTGCCCTTTTTTTTAGTTCGTTTTTTTTTTTTCTGTTAGTTTTAGGGTGAGTTAGTGAACACCCGTGCCCCCACACACACGCACACCAAATAAAGATTTACATACGCGCACATATACACGCAGACACACACTCCCCTATGGCCCGCCGGACTTTCTCGGCTGAGGAGGCATACGTCCAGCTTGCCTCTGACTCCAAGAGTCCCAGTGAGGACGAGGATGACCCCACATTCCTGTTGTCATCCGCGTCCTCCTCATCATCTAGCGATGATGATGAGCCCCCAAGGCAGCGGAGACGCCGCCAGGCGGAGCAAGGGGACCGCCATGTTAGGGACCCTGTGGCCCACACTAGTACGAGCAGCTCTGGGGCTCGTACTGGTTTCCCGGCCCACCAGTTAAATCCACCGGAGCACCCTGCCGGTGAACTTGTATGGTGTAGCCCAGAGCGATACGAGCCCGTGATTCCTGATTTTGTAGGCCAATCAGGAATCCAGATTTCCACAGTGGGCTACACTGAATATGACTTTTTTTGTCATTTTTTCAGTGACCCACTGGTAAATCTGATGGTGGAGCAGACGAACCTGTATGCCCAACAGTTCGTCGCTCAACACCCGGGCTCCTTCTCAGCCAGGCCCGGTGGCTGGACGCCGGTCAGTGCAGCCGAAATGAGGACATTTTGGGGCCTCGTGCTGCATATGGGCCTGGTCAAGAAACCCAGTGTCAGGCTGTACTGGAGTGGGGATGTCCTATACCAGACCCCACTTTACAGTACGGCCATGACACGCTCCCGGTTTGAGGCCATCCGGAAATGTCTGCATTATTCCGATAATGCAGCATGTCCCCCCCCGAGGTGATCCTACCTATGACCGTCTGTATAAGATACGGCCGGTCATCGATCACTTTGGGGCCAAATTCATGGAGGCCTATGTACCTGGAAGGGAGGTCACGGTTGATGAGTCTCTCATTGCGTTCAAGGGGAGACTCATTTTCCGCCAGTATGTGCCCTCCAAGCAGGCGAGGTATGGCGTGAAGCTATACAAACTTTGTGAGAGTACCTCAGGGTACACTTACAAATTTTGTGTATACGAGGGGCGAGATTCCCGGATTCAACCCCCAGAATGTCCTCCCACTCTAGGTGTTACCGGGAAACTTGTATGGGACCTTATGTACCCACTGCTGGATAAGGGTTACCACCTTTACGTGGATAACTTTTATACCAGTATCCCCTTGTTCTAGTCCCTTGCCACCAGATCCACGTCCGCTTGTGGGACCGTGCGGAAAAATCAACACGGCCTCCCTGCCCATCTCCTCCAGGTACCTATCCCCAGGGGTGAGACCCGTGCCCTTACCACTGGAAACCTGTTGCTGGTCAGGTATAAGGACAAGAGGGATGTCCTTATGCTGTCCACAATTCATGGTAACAGCATCACCCCTGTCCCTGTTCGAGGTACCGCGGCAACGGTCCTCAAGCCCGATTGTATACTCGACTACAATCGGTATATGGGAGGAGTTGATCGGATCAAGTCCTCAAGCCATATAACGCCATGCGCAAAACCCGGGGATGGTACAAAAAAGTTGCGGTCTACTTGGTACAGGTTGCCATGTGCAACTCTTTTGTACTATCACGAAGCGCTGGCAGCACAGGGACATTCCTCCAGTTCTATGAGGCAGTCCTCAAGGCCCTGATCTTTTTGGACCGGGAAAGAGCAGGCCGGAGTACCTCGGGAACTGTAGGCGCCCGGATCGTCCCTGGCCAACACTTTCTAGGTGTGGTCCCCCATACTGGAAAGAAGGGATGAACCCAAAATAAGTGCAGAGTGTGTCGCAGGAGGGGGATACGGAAGGACACCACTACTCCGTGCGACACGTGCCCCGATCATCCGCGCCTCTGCATTGACGGTTGCTTCAGGGAGTATCACACTTCCATGGAGTACTAAATTTATATCCCAATTTAGCACTGACATCGGATAAAAAAAACTGGTTCTCAGACTTGAGACACCCAAAAGAACTAAAATAATTTATTAAAAGTAGACATATTAGGTATCGCCGCGTCGGTAATAATCTCCTCTATAAAACTACCCCATGACCTAACCCCCCAGATTAACATGGTCCAGAAAAAAAAAAGTGCAAAAAAAGTTTTTTTGGGTCACCTTACATAATAAAAAGTTGAATAGCAAGCGATCAAAAAGTCATATAGCCCCCAAAATAGTGCCAATAAAACCATTGTCTCATCCCGCAAAAAATTAGCCCCCACATAAGATAATCGGATACAAATAAAATAAAAAAATGACACTTAGACTTTAGAGATACAAATATTTTTGGGGTATCAAAAAGGATAATATAGTCAAAAACCTAAATAATTGTAAAAAAAAGTAGACTTATTAGGTATCGCCACGTCCGTAAGAATCTCCTCTATAAAAATACCCCATGACCCAACCCCTTTAGATTAACACGGTCAAAAAATGAATAAAAAATAGGTGCAAAAAAAGATTTTTTTTTTGTCACCTTACATAACAAAAAGTTTAATAGCAAGCGATAAAAAAGTCATATAGCCCCCCAAATAGTGCCAATAAAACCGTCCGCTCATCCCGCAAAAAATGAGCCCGAACATAAGATAATCTGATTTAAAAAAAATGACACTTAGACTTTAGAGATACAAAAAAAGAAAATTGACTTATTAGGTATCGCCGCGTCCGTCAGAATCTCCTCTATAAAAATATCCCATGACCTAACCCCCCAGATTAACACGGTTAAAAAAAAAAAAACTGTGCCAAAACCGCTATTTTTGGCACTTTTCCATTTCAATCAGTTTTTTCCGGTAACAAAACAAGGGTTAACAACCAAACAAAAGTTAAAATGTATTACCCCGATACTGCAGTTTACAGAAACGCCACATTTGTGGTCGTAAACTGCTGTATCAGTAAAAGGGAGGCCGCAAAAGGAAAGGACCGACATGGTTTCTGGAAGGCCGATTTTGATGGCCTTTTTTATTGACACCATGTCCCTTTTAAAGCCCCCCTTATGCCCCCCTAGAGTAAAAACTCCCTAAAAGTGACCCCATCTAAGAAACTACACCCCTCAAGGTATTCAAAACTGATTATTCAAACTTTATTAACCCTTTAGGTGTTCCTCAACAGTTAATGGCAAATGGAGATGTAATTTCAGAATTTAAATTTTTGGTAACTTTGCCTCACAAAAATGTAATATGGAGCAACCAAAAATCATATGTACCCTAAAAATAGTCCCCCAAAAAATGCCACCTTATCCCGTAGTTTCCAAAATGGGGTCACTTTTAAGGAGTTTCCACTCCAGGGGTGCATCAGGGGGGTTGAAACAGGACACGGTGTAAATAAACCGGTCCATAAAAATCAGCCCTCCAAAAACCAAACGGTGCACCTTTCACTCTACGCCCCGCTGTGTGGCCGTACAGTAGTTTACGGCCACATATTGGGTGTTTCTGTAAACGGCAGAGTCAGGGCAATAAAGATACAGTCTTGTTTGGCTGTTAACCCTTGCTTTGTTAGTGGAAAAAATTGGTTAAAATGGAAAATTAGGCAAAAAATTTTTTTTTTCTAATTTCATCCCCATTTGCCAATAACTCTTGTGCAACACCTAAAGGGTTAATGACATATGTAAAATCAGTTTTGAATACCTTGAGGGGTGTAGTTTCTTAGATGGGGTCACTTTTAGGGAGTTTCTGCTCTAGGGGTGCATCAGGGGGCTTCAAATGGGACATGGTGTAAATAAACCAGTCCATAAAAATCAGCCTTCCAAAAACCAAACGGCGCACCTTTCACTCTATGCCCCGCTGTGTGGCCGTACAGTAGTTTACGGCCACATATTGGGTGTTTCTGTAAACGGCAGAGTCAGGGCAAAAAAGATACAGTCTTGTTTGACTGTTAACCCTTGCTTTGTTAGTGGAAAAAATGGGTTAAAATGAAAAATTAGACAAAAAAATGAAATTCTCAAATTTCATCCCCATTTGCCAATAACTCTTGTGCAACACCTAAAGGGTTAACAACGTATGTAAAATCAGTTTTGAATACCTTGAGGGGTGTAGTTTCTTAGATGGGGTCATTTTTGGGTGGTTTCTATTATGTAAGCCTCGCAAAGTGACTTCAGACCTGAACTGGTCCCTAAAAATTTAGTTTTTGTAAATTTCTGAAAAATTTCAAGATTTGCTTCTAAACTTCTAAGCCTTGTAACATCCCCAAAAAATTAAATATCATTCCAAAAATAATTCAAACATGAAGTAGACATATGGGAAATGTAAAGTCATCACATTTTTGGGGGGTATTACTATGTATTACAGAAGTAGAGAAACTAAAACTTTGAAATTTGCAAACTTTTCCAAATTTTTGGTAAATTAGGTATTTCTTGTGCAAAGAAAATAATTTTTTTGAATTAATTTTACCAGTGTTATAAAGTACAATATGTGACGAAAAAACAATCTCAGAATGGCCTGGATAAGTCAAAGTGTTTTAAAGTTGTCAGCACTGAAAGTGACACTGGTCAGATTTGCAAAAAATGGCCTGGTCCTTAAGGTGAAATAAGGCTGTGTCCCTAAGGGGTTAAAAGAGTCCACCAGATCTGTGAGTAGGGACAATAGTGGCTCTAAATTCAGAGTTTGTATGCTGTTACCATGGATATGTGGTGAGCCTTGCTCCGCAGGGGAGACATAGGGTGGAGAGGATGGGAGTGTTGGCTGTGGTGAGAATGGTGATGATACTACTCATGGTGTCAATCTTTCTTCAGCTCTCCCTGGGCCATTCACACATATTGAATGAAGGGACATACCTTTTTTCCGTCGGGGCAGACCCTAGTGTATTCTGCCTGGTGTTGTTGTGGGGTGCCCTTGGCGTTGGTGTATTTTGGGGCCCAAAGTAGATAGATGGAAATAGAAGCTTAGACATGGTCTCCAATGAGGAGACGGGTTTTGTTGCAACAAACACCAGTTCTTTACTGAAGGTAAAATGCAAAATGCAAATACATGTATTTTTAGAAGTAGGCACAGTTTTTGACATACGGTTAAGGAAAATGGCTTAAGCCATAGGATATGAGGTTGACAGGCCTGTGATTCTCTGAGAAACTCTTCCACTATATATTTACCAGCCCAAAAAGGGGGTAAAATACTCCCTTTCTCTCTGTCTCTTCAAAATAGAGCACTACAATGCCCAGCTGCAGGGTGTCATCCTGTAGCAGACCTGCCATCTGCCTCTCCAGTGCCTGAAGATCGTAACCCAGACAAGTGCTCTGTGGAGCCCAAAACCTTAGACGTGCATCACTTCCACAGGCTGCTCCACAGTTCAAATGGCTGTTCTGCAACCAAAGAAGCAAAATCACTTCTCTTCCTCAGAGGCTGGTAATCTTGTAATGACTCCTTGGATCCTCTAGCTGGCTGATCTTACTTCCCGATGCTGCTCCGTGCTCACACTATCTCTGCTCCATCCTTCAGACTGACTCTAACTCACTTAGCAACAGCCTCTCCCTAGAGGGGTTAGAAGGGGCAGACCCAGCTAACTACTGTCTCTAAGGGCTTGCTAACCCTATCTGCAGCCTAAAAGTTGACCATACCCATTACACGGAATAACGCCACATTTTAACCGCTTATACAGTGAGCACTGCAGATACACACATAGGACCTGTAGACACAAAATGGTATGAGATTTTTAAGCAAAGTTCTTAATTTTAGATGCATTAGTTGCAGAGATATACATAACCTTTGGTACTAAATCAAATGAATATACAGTAGATTTTATGCATTGCCTGCACCATATGTGTGTATTTATGTTTGACTGTCATCAAACTTCTGAAGCAGGCCATCCTAATAGTGATGCTCTTAAATGAGTTGTCCCTTCCTCAAGATAGGGGATACGTGTCTTATCGGCAAGGGTCTGACTGTTGGGGCCCCGCCAAGCATGAGAACAGGGACCCGTTCTTCCCTGTTTTAATGGGATGGCAGTCACGCATACTCCAGCTGCTCCATTCAGCTCAATAGGATTGCCAGAGATAGCCGAGCACCTATACTTGGCTATCTCCAGCAGTCCCATAGAGTTGGATGGAGCGGCGGATATACATGCGTGGATCCTGGAAACATGACTAATTTGACAACTAACATTCCTTTTGTTAATTAGGCCTTGTTCACATTTCCGTGTCAGTGTCACGTTTCTTAAAAATAGTATGTGTTTTATCCGTGAAACTGACCGTGAAGGATCCGGGGTTGGTCCGTGGGTCAGTTTTTACCATCCATGTGTCATCCGTAATTCACTGACTTTGCTCAGTTGAAAATTAATTTCCAAAGAATCTCCTATTAGTCTTCAGTGAAAAACAGACGTAACACGGACACAACACGGATGTGTGTCAGTGATTTTCACGGACCCATAGACTTTATAATGCTTGCAAGTCCCCGTGTTTTTTTTACTGACCCACGGTCAGTAAAAAAAAAATAAGCTAAAATGTGAACAGACACATTTAAATAAATGAGTACATGTGCTGTCCACAAAAAATGCGGACAGCACACGTCAGTAAAAAAAAAGGAAATGTGAACGAGGCCTTAGGGTCCTTTTGCACAGACTGATGATCAGGGAGATTATTGGGAACAAAGCACAAAGAGGATTCCGATAACGGCTTGATTATCAGAAGAGATGAGGGTTTTATTCACATGAAAGCTGCAGCTCAGAAACAATGATTTTTTGTTGTTGGCAGAATGGCATTCACTGGGTGATCATCGGCACCTTTTACACAGGCCAATTATAGGGAAAGAACGTTTATACAAACACTCATCTCCCAACAATCTGCCTGACCATCGGTCTGTATAAAAGGACCCTTAGGACTCATGCACACGAACGTATTTCTTTTCCGTGTCCGTTCCGTTTCTTTTGTGGCTCCAGAAGTGTTATTTTGTGAAGAATACAACTATTATTAACACATATTATATGTTATACACTCACCTAAAGAATTATTAGGAACACCTGTTCTATTTCTCATTAATGCGATTATCTAGTCAACCAATCACATGGCAGTTGCTTCAATGCATGTAGGGTTGTGGTCCTGGTCAAGACAATCTCCTGAACTCCAAACTGAATGTCAGAATGGGAAAGAAAGGTGGGCTACAACAGCAGAAGACCCCACCGGGTACCACTCATCTCCACTACAAATAGGAAAAAGAGGCTACAATTTGCACGAGCTCACCAAAATTGGACTGTTGAAGACTGGAAAAATGTTGCCTGGTCTGATGAGTCTCGATTTCTGTTGAGACATTCAAATGGTAGAGTCCGAATTTGGCGTAAACAGAATGAGAACATGTATCCATCATGCCTTGTTACCACTGTGCAGGCTGGTGGTGGTGGTGTAATGGTGTGGGGGATGTTTTCTGGGCACACTTTAGGCCCCTTAGTGCCAATTGGCCATCGTTTAAATGCCACGGGCTACCTGAGCATTGTTTCTGACCATGTCCATCCCTTCATGACCACCATGTACCCATCCTTTCATGGCTACTTCCAGCAGGATAATGCACCATGTCACAAAGCTCGAATCATTTCAAATTGGTTTCTTGAACATGACAATGAGTTCACTGTACTAAAATGGTCCCCACAGTCACCAGATCTCAACCCAATAGAGCATCTTTGGGATGTGGTGGAACGGGAGCTTCGTGCCCTGGATGTGCATCCCTCAAATCTCCATCAACTGCAAGATGCTATCCTATCAATATGGGCCAACATTTCTAAAGAATGCTATCAGCACCTTTTTGAATCAATGCCACGTAGAATTAAGGGAGTTCTGAAGGCAAAAGGGGGTCCAACACCGTATTAGTATGGTGTTCCTAATAATTCTTTAGGTGAGTGTATATGTTATATATTAACAATTGGCATGTCAAAGTTGGTGACAGCTCCTCTTTTAAGTTGTTTTGTCATTAATATTTAACTGCTGTTTAATTGAATGGGTTGCACAGGATTAGGGCTCATGCACACAAATGTATTTTTTTTCCGTGTCCATTCAGTTTTTTTATGGCCCATATGCGGAGCCATTGATTTCAATGGGGCCGCAAAAATTTTTTTAATTACTGTATTCCGTTTCTATATGTCCAAATGTCCTATCCGCAAAAAAATAGAACATGTCCTATTATTGTCTGCTTTGCAGCCAGCATTTCTATTCCGCAAAATACTGAATGCACATGGACAGTATCTGTAATTTGCAGATACATAATTTAAAGACCGCAAAACATCCAAGGGTCGTATGCATGAGCACTTAGAAAAATATGCCTGCTTTCATATAGAACCACTCTTGTCAAGGGATTGTGTCTTTTATTGCAGCTCAACTCCATTAAAGTGAGTGATGATCTGCAATTCTACATACTACCTTTGGTGCTGTTTTTGGTTGAAATCAGCCATGTTTCTCTAACCGTAATGCGGACAATAATAGGACATGTTCTATTTTTTTGCAGAACGGACATACGGAAATGGAATGCACACAGAGTAACTGACATTTTTTCTTGCGGACCCATTGAAATGAATGGTTCCAATGCGGTCCGCAAAAAAACGGAATGGACACGATAAAAAAATACGTTCGTGTGCATGAGGCCTAACAGTTATCTTCATGATATCCATAGTTCTAGTAAACTGGTAGATTGGCTTGTCTAATAAGCGTGATTTATTGCTTAGTGATTATTGGTTATACTCACCCAGAGTGACTTAAAAAAAGTTTAAATTTTTTTTTAAATATAAAAAATATAAAAATATAAAAGTTCAAATCATCCCCTTCCCCAAAATCCAAACCAATAAAAAAATAAATACACATCATGGGCATCGCCACATATAAAAAATGCCAGTACTATTAAAATATAACAATACTAATACCATACAGAAAATGGCGTGATGGAAAAAAATGGCCAATTCGACAATTTTTTGTCACCTCGACTCCCTAAAAAAATGTATTAAAAGTGATGAAAAAGTCACACACGCTTCAAAATTGTATCACTGAAAATGACAGATTATACCGCAAAAAATGAGCCCTCAAACGGCTCTGTATGCATAAGTACAAAAAAGTTATAGGGTTCAGAATATGGTGATGAAAATGTTTTCTTTTTTTTAAAGCTTTTACATTTTTTTTCAGTATTAAAATGCAAGAAAAACTATACAAGTTTGGTATTGTAATCGTACTGACCTGGAGAATAAAGGTAACAGGTCAATTTTACTGCATAGTGAACGCTGTAAAAAAAATAAAAATAAAAAATACTGGTGCAGGATTGCATTTTTTTCAAGTTCCATCCCATTTGGATTTTTTTTCCCGCTTCCCACTACATTGTATGCAGCCGTAAATTGTGCCATTAGAAAGTACAACTTGCCGTGCAAAAATTAAAGGGGTTGGCCACTCTTTAAGTACTATCAACTATATAGTGGGAGGTAGGGTAGAAAAGATTTTCTTAACATACTTTATAAAAAAAAACGAAATGGTAATGTTTTTATAATGAGCCCTGCCCCCTCAGCCCCGCTCTGCGTGCAGCCAGTCCGTCCATGGCTGCAAGCGACATGGAGGAGCTTTAGAGAAAGATCGTCCATAGCTTTATTCTAACTGCACATGCGCTGCTTTTCCTAATAAGAGCAGCGCATGCCCAGTCTGCCCCTGCCACTGGCGCGCACCCTGCTACGACTCTGTCTCTACAAACGGCAGACGCGCTCTTACTTTTCTTCCTGCTCCGAACTCTGACAGGAATAAGCCGGTTGTAGAGACAGAGTCGGAGCAGGGTGCGCGCCAGTGGCAGGGGCAGACTTGGCATGTGCTGCTCTTATTAGTTAAAGCAGCGCATGTGCAGTTAGAATAAAGCCATGGACGAGCTTTCTCCAAAGCTCCTCCATGTTGCGTGCAGCCTTGGATGAACTGGCTGCACGCAGAGCGGAGCTGAGGAGGCGGGGCTCATTATAAAAACATTAACATTCAGATTTTTTTTAATAAAGTATATTAGGAAACTCTTTTTTACCCTACCTCCCACTATATATTGGAAAGTACTTATATAGTGGCAAACCCCTTTAAGCCCTTATAAGGCTATGCGAAGGGAAAAATAAAAAAAAGTTATGACTCTGGGAAGGCGGGGAGTGAAAAACAAGAATGCAAAAACTGAAAATTGCCTGGTCCTCTAAGGGTTAAAGGGGTTGGACACTTTCTGGCTACTTATGACCAATGCATTCAAACATCCTGCACTAAACTATCCAACAGGGCAAGTGCAGTGTATTTACTGTAAATGGAGGAGACATCACATGGCAGTGATTTGTCTGGTCACATGACCCTCTATTAGCGGCCATCTTACGGACAGGACCTCTGTGTGGACATCACAAAAGACTTTGTAAACAAGGGAGAATACCTAATGAAATATAGAAAATGGTGCAGAATTTCAACAAAGGTTATATTAGTAAGTGCCATATAGTCATCTTACATACACACTGGTCATCAATAACCAGAAAGTGACCAAACCTTTAAGAGTCTGGTCGCAGGAGACTAGCTGAATATTCCAGCCGGCTCTGCTATGGTATGGACACAACTCCTGTGCCTGCCCCATCCCTGTGACGTACAGTAACTGTACATCAAAGTGTGAGAGGTTAGCTCTTGACATACAGTTACATTGTGGTACAGGAAGTGGTTAAGTGGTTCACCCACGAACAACACCTACCCACGGAATAGGTGATATATACAGTGCCCTGCGAAAGTATTCACCACCAGAAGGTTTTTTTCAGTTTTGTTGCACTAGTCAGAGATTCAGCACCAATGATAATGCTGAACAAGCTCCAGAGATCGGTATCTCTCCACAGGACCGCTATAAGCTGTATACTCCACATAATAAAGAAAACACATTGGAAAAAGACTGGAAGAAGGTTCTCTGGTCAGATGAGACTAAGATTGAATGTTTTCACCTCATGGATTAATATAAATTATTAGTATTTTACTTCCAGACTGAGTGCTTTGGTCTAGTTGATCGTATAACAAGCTTTGTGCCACATTTTTGTTGTAGACACTTTTTTGTGTGGCCTACCAGGAAGGGGTCATGACTGATGATACGACAATGTGCAGTAAAAAATGCATTTTGATTCAAGTATCTCCCCCAATTTTAACTGAGAATAAAACCACAATTAAATCATGAGCATATCGAAAATTCGGGGTTAGACACAAGGTCGGTTGTCATTTTTTTCCCATGAGGAAAACTGCAACAGCCTCAGCTATGTAGCTTTACTGTAGTATAGCGCCAATGTCTGAAGTAATTGTGCAAGTGCAGTGACATCTAGTGGTCATATTATAAACTGTGTATAACTATTATATCCCATACTATGGTGTTTTTAGCCATCCATAGAGGCAGGAATTGTAGTTTTGTCATACTTTTTACTTGGCTTAATACATTACAGAAGCAAGCTTTCGATACAGTATGTGCATACTGTAATTTCCGCTGGCCCAATGGTCAAAATGCCTATTCTTGTCCGCAACGGACAAGAATAGGACGTTCTAATTTTTTGCAGGATGGACATGCAGATATATACATTTTTTGCTGTCTTTTTAAAATGAATGGGTCTGCATTGAAACCACAAACAACGCGGATTGGGTGCAGTAAAAAAACATACAATTGTTTGCATGAGGACTTAGCCCTCTTTCACACGGGCGTCCCGGATTTGCTCCGGAGGCGTCGTGTGTGCATTGCGGGAAACCCGCGCGAGTGCACGCGCAATTTGCGTTGTGTCAGTTGCGTTGTGTTGTTCAGTTTTTATTGCGTGGGTGCAATGCGTTTTTCACGCGCGTGATAAAAAACTGAATGTGGTACCCAGAGCCAAACCCGGACTTCTTCACTGAAGTTCGGACTTGGGATTGATGTTCTGTAGATTTTATTATTTTCCCTTATAACATGGTTATAAAGGAAAATAATAGCATTCTTAATACAGAATGCTTACTAAAATGTGGATTGAGGGGTTAAAAAAAAAATATAAAATTAACTCACCTCATCAGCTTGATCGCGCAGCTGGCTTCGTCTTCTTTCTTCTTCTTTCAGGACCTGCAAAAGGACCTTTGATGACATAATCCTTCTATCTTCATTCAGTAGGACCTGCGCTGACATCACCGCGCTCACCACGTGGTGAGCGCGATTACGTCATCAAAGGTCCTTTTGCAGGTCCTGAAAGAAGAAGAAAGAAGACGATGCCGGCTGCGCGATCAAGTGGATGAGGCAAGTTAATTTTTTTATTTTTTAAGCCCTCAATCGACATTTTAGTTAGCATTCTGTATTAAAGGGATTCTGTCGTGAGATTTTAACCCTATAAGCTAAACATATGCCCATGTCAGTACTAATAACATTAATCCTAAACTGGCCTTATCCGCAGGCACTGGATCTGACAGAGGGACAAGAGGATTGTGGAGGCGGCGCTGAGGTGAGGAAGGCGGCACTGTAGACAGGGAGGGCGGCGATTAAGACTGCGAAGAAGGTGCTGGGCACCAGACGTCTGGGCACCCAGTATTAACGGAAAACCCCTTGGGTACCTTAGGTAGGTAATTGACAGGTTATAAAAACCAGTTTTTTGGGCTAATAGAGCCACAAGCAGGTGTAATAAGGCCAGTTTAGGATTCATGTTAGTACAGACATGGGCATATGTTTAGCTTATAGGGCTAAAATCTCATGACAGAATCCCTTTAAGAATGCTATTATTTTCCCTTATAACCATGTTATAAGGGAAAATAATACAGTAAATAGACTTTAATGTGGTCCGGGGTTGC
The DNA here is from genome assembly GCF_014858855.1 of Bufo gargarizans. Classification (NCBI taxonomy): domain Eukaryota; kingdom Metazoa; phylum Chordata; class Amphibia; order Anura; family Bufonidae; genus Bufo; species Bufo gargarizans. Next base: position 478,202,244 of record NC_058080.1, read on the forward strand.
TCATCCCTATCATCTCCTAGCAACCATGCGCGGAAATCGCACCTCATCCGTACTTGCTTGCGGATGCTTGAGATTTTCACGCTGCCCCAATCATTTCTATGGGGCCTGCGATGCGTGAAAAACACAGAATATAGAACATGCTGCGATTTTCACGCAACGCACAAGTGATGCATGAAAAACAATGCTTATGTTCACAGACCCATTGAAATGAATGGGTCCAGATTCAGTGCGGGTGCTATGCGTTCACTTCACGCATTGCACCCGCACGGAAAACTCGCTTGTGTGAAAGGAGACTGCCTTTGTGAGGAACAGAGATTGGTATGTAACAATATTTATAAGTGAACAGACTAGCAAAAACTCTTTAAATTTGACAAATTGATGTAAATAGAATGATCATCCTAGATTTGCATCAGTAAAAGGAGAGAAAAGAGAAAAAGTAGAAATTATACTTAGGCCGCATACAAACAACCATATTTTTGGTCCGCATCGGATTCGCATTTTTGGGGGAACGGGTGCGGACCCGCTAATAAAAAAATAAAAAAAGAACATATCCTTTTCTTGCCTGCTTTGTGGACAAGAATAAGCATTTTTAACATACTGTAGGATAGGACATTCGGAATGGGAACATTCGGGGCACACATGACCGGTAAAAAGGAGGCCCATTTGCACATTTTGAAGTATGTTGTGATGAACTGAAGGATATTTGTATTTTTTTTGCATACAGGAAAGCCACCATTTGATCTGTATCTCTTGAACATAGTTAAAAGAGGTTTGTATTGAAACTGAGTATAACCTTCTTGAGACCTTCTGGGATATTATGGTTTTCTGGTGTAAAAGAAGACGGAAATCTATGGCAGCTACTTTGTTTCAAAAATAAAAAATAAGAGTCCGTATGTATTCACCTGCTTTGCTATAAAACCCCTAAATAAAGTCTGGTCCAAGCAATTACCTTTACAAGTCACAAAATTAGTTGAATAAGTCCCCTTGTGTGCAATCAAAGTGTCCCATGATGTGAGTATAAATACACCTATTCTGAGAGGTACCTGAGTCTGCAGCACGACTAAGCCAGGAACATGAAAACTAGCTTTCTAAGGCTAGTTTCACACTAGTGCTTTTATATCCAGCAGGCCGTTCTGGCAGGATTAGATCTCTCTGGGGTCTGGCATTGCCAGAAGCTAACGCCTTGCTGCCCGGCCCCATTAACTATAAAGGTGCCGGTGGAGATCCGGCAGCCACCCGGCGAAGAATCTGAGAAGCTGAGAATTGGCCAGATGAAAACTACTGCCCGAATGCTGGGATCCAGAGAGATCTGGCAGGGAACAGTCTGCCAGAGATGTTTAGTGCTAGTGTGAAACTAGCCTAACCAGGTCACAGAGACAATGTTATTGAGAAGTATGGATCAGGGTTGGGTTACAAAATACATTTTCCAAACTTTGAATATTTCATGGAGCAGCATTCAATCCATTATAAAGGAAGGAAAGAATATGTAAAAACTACAAACCAGACAAGAGAAGGCCACCCATCAAAACTCACACACCGGACGAGGAGGTCTATGCAGAAACAATATGCGGATGGCACTGCTCCAATCCAGAAAGCAGAAGATGACTAAACCTGATGAAGCGGATAGCTGCTTCATCAGGTTTAGTATAACATAAACTAACAGCTACTTAAATTTAAAAACCTAAGACTCTCAAAACAAGGTGTAGGGGCAGAGAAAAGGGCAGTCCCCTACAGATTAAAATTGACAGATGAAACCAGCAAATGTGTCAGTGTCAGCCAGTAGATTAAATTAATTCAGTCCAGCTCTAACTGGGAAATGCTTCCCCAGCTTTCCCAAATACAAATAGTGTGAAGGAAACTGAACTAATAAATAAGGGGTATCAGGGATGGGTACATTATTATACAGGGCATGGGCAGGGTAATATAACTCAGCTCAGGACTAGGCCTATCAGACATTATAGTTATAATGACACCAACAGCAGCCTCTATTCTAAATAATGTCCATAGTGACCCTTATTTAACTTAATGTCCCCCACAGTGACAGTGGCCCCCATTTGTATGTCTCCCACAGTGGCCCCCGCCCCCCATTGTAATTAATGCCCCCCCACAGACCATCCACAGTGTCACTGTCCCCATTGTAAAAAAAAAATTGTGTAATTTACCCACATTGCACCCGAGTCGACCCACTGTCCCGGATCTTCACAGCAGGCTTCTTTTCAGCAATCAGCACTGCTCAGGGTGGGCGGTAACAGGCAGGCAGTGCGGCGTTCACTCACTCACTGTACGTCACTCACCTGCGCCGCCTAGTGGGAGGAGCAGGCACGTGACGTCAGTAAGTGCTGCCCGCACCGCATGTACCGGAGCTGAGTGACTGGACTCGGTACGTACGGACAGAGGACTCGGCACTCGGGCGCAGGTCGCAGGGCAGGCGAGATCTCAGAGGGAGGGAGCCAGGGGGGCACACGGCACGAGAGTAATAGGCAGAGAAACGACAAGAGGGCGCCCCTGCCGGCGCCCCCCTTCTGACAGCGCCCCGGGCAGCCGCGCGGCCCGCCCGCACCTAGAAACGGCCCTGAATCTACTGCCAGGAAAGTGAGGGGAAAGGCTAGACACCTGTGAGTGTTAATGGAATATTAAGGGTCAGGCATGAATCATCATCGTATATTCAGTTTCCACATGGTTGGAATTATATTTTTCGGGGGGCTTTTTTGATTTAATTAAACCATCATATATACTTGATTACTACAGCAACACATATTGTCGTCCAGCAACCTACCTGTGAGTGTTAATGTGAAATTGAGCATCCAGCCTCAATCATCCGTTTCAATTTAATTAAACAAGCATATAAAAATGATTACTACAACAATACACAGGGTAGTGCACATTATCTGAGAGGTCCAAAAATGTCAGGGCTACCAAAGGGTTCTAAACAAAAGACCCAGAGCCAGAATGTGGGTTATCCATCCAGAAGCAGTAGTAGTAGACTGCAGTTGTCCATGCTGGCTTCGGAAAGATGCAACATTATTGTTCAGGAGAAAGAGGATGAGATTGTGGATTGGATGGCTTACTCCTCTCAGTAGCAGCAGGATGACATGGAGGTGACTTTTGAGTCCAACACCGTTCATTGGAGCCAGGGGTCACAGCGTTCCTCCTGCTCCTCCTCCTTGTAGCCTCAATGAAAGCTTTCAGTGGAGTAATCTCAGGCTGCACTGCCCCTTCCTAGTGGGGTGCCTTCCTTTTTCCTAAGAAATGGCAAGAAAACCCCACCAGACGCTACAGCAGATAGTCAAGAGAATCTCCCTGTTGATGACTTGTGTGAGAGCTCAAAACACTACTGCTTAAACGGCTACTAACCACTCTTGTCCCAGACTAATAAAACATAACTTTTACTTTATTATCTTTAAAACTGGTGAAAAGATATTTTGTGAGCTACCTAAAGGGTTAAAAGCACTGTGCCCCATGAGAGATGCTGTAAATAAGGGGTCGGTAAGGTGTATAGGTAGGCGGGAGTGCACTAACACCGCTCAACCACACACCACCATCCCAGCTGTATGAACAAAATACTATGCTGTGCCTGATGTCTACTTGGCCCCCATATCTGGGGTGTAAGCACCAATGTCAGATGAGCCTAATGGCAATACGTATTATTACATCAAGCACATAGGTTGCAGCAATAGCTCAATAGGGTACAGCAGATTAAAACCTAAATTCCGCCCCCCAACATGTTTCGCCAGCTATTCTGGCTTCATCAGGGGTATCGGGCAGACTGGAATAACTAATGCTGGTGGGGGATTTTATCCTCTGCTCTCTCACTTTCTGTGGGGGGAAGCACCAATCCGAAGGGAGTATGGATCTAACTAGTTACTCGTAGCTTATCATTGCAGTCGTTATTGTTATGACAGGTTAATGGCGTCACTAGGAGGGGAGGTCCAGTGTGACCAGGTGCGCAGTAGGGACCGCTGCAAACACTTACGCTCCATACGTGCCCATTGCCTTGTAGTGCGCATGCGCTGGGACTTAGATGAAGGAACCACGCTGCGCAATACCGATCGCTGCAGACACTTATCCTCTATTCACGCCCACTGGTTTTCACTGCGCATGCGCCGGGACTTAGAGGAAAAATGGGCTAGGGGAGGGTACTGCGGCTGCTCCTATACTTGTAGTGCGCATGCGCTGGGACTTAGAAACAGAAGCCCAGCTGCGCAAAGATAGCCGCAGACACTTGTCCTCAATTCGCGCCCACTAGTTTCTACTGCGCATGCGCCGGGACTTAGAGGAAAAACGGGATAGGGGAGGGTACTGTAGCTAGTTCATATGCGCTTGCGCATACACAAAATTGGCCAGTAGATGCCTGGCCAAAAAATATCACTGCAATTGCGTGTATATTTAGTTAGTCCTCATGATGGTTGATATACGCAAGACGATTTTTGGCCATTGCGCATGTGTGAGAGCTGTCGCCATTTGGGCTGCCCTGAGGAGTAGTTTGGGAAGGAGGCTGGAGACCCCATGCTTACCTGTGTTGATGGTGGTGGTAATAGTGACACCTGTAGCCACAGCATTGGTGGTTGGGTCAGCAACAATGGGAGTCAGGTAAAACGCAGAGCAGGGGAAGGGGGCCTCAGGAGCCCACCATCATATCTCACAGTCTGATAAAGGCTCCAGGCAGGGTGAGGACTCCAGTGATAATTATGTGTTGGACAGGACTTGGGAGCCATATTGGGGTGCTGAGGAGGAGGCTGCAACATCAGTGAAGGGTGGTGTCGGCTGCAATAAAGAACAAAGGCCATCTACCTCCCAAAGAACTGCCAGGGCCATGTTTGCTTTAGGATCTGGTGATGCTGCTGACACTGTGGGTGGGTTAGGCACAAAAAGTGCCAGCGCTAGGCCCAGCTTGGCTGCCTGTGCGGGCAACTTCCATGTGGCGCTTTTTCTCCACAAGGTGGGCACACAAATCTACAGCGATGTGCAAGGTCTGCAGGATTAAAATAAACTGTGGCCATTCAAACACACTCATATCTAACAGAGGTCTATAGCAGCATATGAGGCGGCATCATTGGATCCTTTGGGGAAATACAACTGCACAGCATTCCCAATTGGAAAAAGTCTGTCCTCCTTCTCCTTGGCCTCTTTGTGGCAGCTAACCCACATCCCAAAGCAATGTGGAATCTTTGTCATCATCACCTTCTTCTCCTGCTAAGACTCCTCCTTGTGCTCGACTCCATCATGAGAATCTATAACGGAATGTTTGGCTATGAAAAAACTTTTCTCCAACAGCAATCAGCTTCTCTACAAGCTGAACCCGCACCTGGCCACGTTGCTGGTGGTGCAGTCACTGTAGTACCATTGTAGTAGTGCATTGTACTCTCAAGTGCCACTCATTGAAATTCTCACTGTGCGGCAAGCTGAACTCCATGGTAAACACCTGGAGCAGCTGTTATAGGTAGGGACAGTACATGTCTTTCACGGCCCACTGGATAAATGTTTTTTGCTGCAGTGGAGAGGCAGCACCCCAGCAATATGGCCAGGTCCTTTTGACCCCCTCTCATTATTAGTGATGAGCAGCAGGGGCAATATTCAAATTCGCGATATTTCACGAATATTTGGAAGAATTATTTTCTTGATCGCGAAAAATCGGCAATGTAATATTCGCATAATGCGTGCGAAATACAGGCGTGGATCACTATAGCTACATTTCAAGCTGCTAGAAGTTTCCTGAGACTGGAGAAAATGATTGGCACAGCAAAACAATAGCTTTATATGCAGATAGAGTGCTCCAATATATTCGGCACTAATGATGCAAATATTTGTGCAATACGTGCAACTTCACATTTTAACAGGTCTGACTACTTAGTGATTGGTGCATTAAGTGTTGTTGTGAACTTTTGACATCACAGCACTATGTATGTAGCATGTATGTATGGACAGAGGAACCTATCAGCTACACTATATCAGGATATAACCTACACTGACTATCTCCCACTAACTATCTGTATTATATATATATGAAATAACTATCTAATGAAATGACACAGTAAAGCACAGAGCACAGCAATGACACTGCTTCTAGCCTACACTGACTATCTCCCATTAACTACCTGTATTATATATATATACTACACTGACTATCTCCCACTAACTATCTGTATTATAGATATATGAAATAACTATCTAATGAAATGACACAGTAAAGCACAGAGCACAGCAATGACACTGCTTCTAGCCTACACTGACTATCTCCCACTAACTATCTGTATTATATATATATATATATATATATGAAATAACTATCTAATGAAATGACACAGTAAAGCACAGAGCACAGCAATGACACTGCTTCTAACCTACACTGACTATCTCCCACTAACTATGTGTATTATATATATATATATATATACAGGTCCTTCTCAAAAAATTTGCATATTGTGATAAAGTTCATTATTTTCTGTAATGTACTGATAAACATTAGACTTTCATATATTTTAGATTCATTACACACCAACTGAAGTAGTTCAAGCCTTTTATTGTTTTAATATTGATGATTTTGGCATACAGCTCGTGAAAACCCAAAATTCCTATCTAAAAAAATTAGCATATCATGAAAAGGTTCTCTAAACGAGCTATTAACCTAATCATCTGAATCAACTAATTAACTCTAAACACCTGAAAAAGATTCCTGAGGCTTTTAAAAACTCCCAGCCTGGTTCATTACTCAAAACCGCAATCATGGGTAAGACTGCCGACCTGACTGCTGTCCAGAAGGCCATCATTGACACCCTCAAGCAAGAGGGTAAGACGCAGAAAGAAATTTCTGAACAAATAGGCTGTTCCCAGAGTGCTGTATCAAGGCACCTCAGTGGGAAGTCTGTGGGAAGGAAAAAGTGTGGCAGAAAACGCTGCACAACGAGAAGAGGTGACCAGACCCTGAGGAAGATTGTGGAGAAGGACCGATTCCAGACCTTGGGGGACCTGCGGAAGCAGTGGACTGAGTCTGGAGTAGAAACATCCAGAGCCACCGTGTACAGGCGTGTGTAGGAAATGGGCTACAGGTGCCGCATTCCCCAGGTCAAGCCACTTTTGAACCAGAAACAGCGGCAGAAGCGCCTGACCTGGGCTACAGAGAAGCAGCACTGGACTGTTGCATGTCATTCGGAAATCAAGGTGCCAGAGTCTGGAGGAAGACTGGGGAGAGGGAAATGCCAAAATGCCTGAAGTCCAGTGTCAAGTACCCACAGTCAGTGATGGTCTGGGGTGCCATGTCAGCTGCTGGTGTTGGTCCACTGTGTTTTATCAAGTGCAGGGTCAATGCAGCTAGCTATCAGGAGATTTTGGAGCACTTCATGCTTCCATCTGCTGAAAAGCTTTATGGAGATGAAGATTTCATTTTTCAGCACGACCTGGCACCTGCTCACAGTGCCAAAACCACTGGTAAATGGTTTACTGACCATGGTATTACTGTGCTCAATTGGCCTGCCAACTCTCCTGACCTGAACCCCATAGAGAATCTGTGGGATATTGGGAAGAGAAAGTTGAGAGACACAAGACCCAACACTCTGGATGAGCTTAAGGCCACTATCGAAGCATCCTGGGCCTCCATAACACCTCAGCAGTGCCACAGGCTGATTGCCTCCATGCCACGCCGCATTGAAGCAGTCATTTCTGCAAAAGGATTCCCGACCAAGTATTGAGTGCATAACTGAACATAATTATTTGAAGGTTGACTTTTTTTGTATTAAAAACACTTTTCTTTTATTGGTCGGATGAAATATGCTAATTTTTTTAGATAGGAAATTTGTTTTTTCATGAGCTGTATGCCAAAATCATCAATATTAAAACAATAAAAGGCTTGAACTACTTCAGTTGATGTGTAATGAATCTAAAATATATGAAAGTCTAATGTTTATCAGTACATTACAGAAAATAATGAACTTTATCACAATATGCTAATTTTTTGAGAAGGACCTGTATATATGAAATAACTATCTAATGTAATGACACAGTAAAGCACAGAGCACAGCAATGACACTGCTTCTAACCTACACTGACTATCTCCCACTAACTATGTGTATTATATATATATATATATGAAATAACTATCTAATGTAATGACACAGTAAAGCACAGAGCACAGCAATGACACTGCTTCTAACCTACACTGACTATCTCCCACTAACTATCTGTATTATATATATATATATATATATATATATATATATATTAAATAACTATCTAATGTAATGACACAGTAAAGCACAGAGCACAGCAATGACACTGCTTCTACCCTACAATGACTATCTCCCACTAACTATCTGTATTATATATATATATGAAATAACTATCTAATGTAATGACACAGTAAAGCACAGAGCACAGCAATGACACTGCTTCTACCCTACACTGACTATCTCCCACTAACTACCTGTATTATATATATATATATGAAATAACTATCTAATGTAATGACACAGTATAGCACAGAGCACAGCAATGACACTGCTTCTAGCCTACACTGACTATCTCCCACTAACTATCTGTATTATATATATATATATATGAAATAACTATCTAATGTAATGACACAGTAAAGCACAGAGCACAGCAATGACACTGCTTCTAACCTACACTGACTATCTCCCACTAACTATCTGTATTATATATATATATATATATATATATATATGAAATAACTATCTAATGTAATCACACAGTAAAGCACAGAGCACAGCAATGACACTGCTTCTAACCTACACTGACTATCTCCCACTAACTATCTGTATTATATATATATATGAAATAACTATCTAATGTAATGACACAGTAAAGCACAGAGCACAGCAATGACACTGCTTCTACCCTACACTGACTATCTCCCACTAACTATCTGTATTATATATATATATGAAATAACTATCTAATGTAATGACACAGTAAAGCACAGAGCACAGCAATGACACTGCTTCTAACCTACACTGACTATCTCCCACTAACTATCTGTATTATATATATATATGAAATAACTATCTAATGTAATGACACAGTAAAGCACAGAGCACAGCAATGACACTGCTTCTAGCCTACACTGGCTATCTCCCACTAACTATCTGCATTATATATATATATATGAAATAACTATCTAATGTAATGACACAGTAAAGCACAGAGCACAGCAATGACACTGCTTCTACCCTACACTGACTATCTCCCACTAACTATCTGTATATATATATATATATATATATATATATATATATATATATGAAATAACTATCTAATGTAATGACACAGTAAAGCACAGAGCACAGCAATGACACTGCTTCTACCCTACACTGACTATCTCCCACTAACTATCTGCATTATATATATATATATATGAAATAACTATCTAATGTAATGACACAGGAAAGCACAGAGCACAGCAATGACACTGCTTCTACCCTACACTGACTATCTCCCACTAACTATCTGTATTATATATATATATATGAAATAACTATCTAATGTAATGACACAGTAAAGCACAGAGCACAGCAATGACACTGCTTCTAGCCTACACTGACTATCTCCCACTAACTATCTGTATTATATATATATATATATATGAAATAACTATCTAATGTAATGACACAGTAAAGCACAGAGCACAGCAATGACACTGCTTCTAGCCTACACTGACTATCTCCCACTAACTATCTGTATTATATATATATATATATATATATATATATGAAATAACTATCTAATGTAATAACACAGTAAAGCACAGAGCACAGCAATGACACTGCTTCTAGCCTACACTGACTATCTCCCACTAACTATCTGTATTATATATATATATATATATATATATATGAAATAACTATCTAATGTAATGACACAGTAAAGCGCAGAGCACAGCAATGACTCTGCTTCTAACCTACACTGACTATCTCCCACTAACTATCTGTATTAGGCCTCATGCACACAACAGTATTTTTTCACGGTCCGCAAAAACGGGGTCCGTAGGTCCGTGAGCCGTGACCGTTTTTTCGTCCGTGGGTCTTCCTTGATTTTTGGAGGATCCACGGACATTAAAAAAAGTCGTTTTGGTGTCCGCCTGGCCGTGCAGAGCCAAACGGATCCGTCCTGAATTACAATGCAAGTCAATGGGGACGGATCCGTTTGACGTTGACACAATATGGTGCCATTTCAAACGGATCCATCCCCATTGACTTTCAATGTAAAGTCTGGAGTTCTTTTATACCATCGGATTGGAGTTTTCTCCAATCCGATGGTATATTTTAACTTGAAGCGTCCCCATCACCATGGGAACGCCTCTATGTTAGAATATACTGTCGGATATGAGCTACATCGTGAAACTTAGATCCGACAGTATATTCTAACACAGAGGCGTTCCCATGGTGATGCGGACGCTTCAGGTTAGAATATACAAAAAAAACTGTGTACATGACTGCCCCCTGCTGCCTGGCAGGTGCTGCCAGGCAGCAGGGGGCAGACCGTCCCCCTGTTTTTAACTCATTGGTGGCCAGTGCCCCCCCCTCCCTCCCCTGTAGTTAACTCGTTGGTGGCCAGTGTGCGCACTCCCCCCCGCCCCCCTCCCTCCCTCTATTGTAATAATAGCATTGGTGGCAGTGTGCGCCCCCCCTCCTCCCCCCTCCCTCCCTCTATTGTAATAATAGCATTGGTGGCAGTGTGCGCCCCTCCCTCCCTCTATTGTAATAATAGCATTGGTGGCAGTGTGCGCCACCCCCCCCCATCATTGGTGGCAGCGGAGTAGAAGCATCATACTTACCTGGCTGCTGGCTGCTGCGATCTCTGTGTCCGGCTGGGAGCTCCTCCTACTGGTAAGTGACAGGTTTATGCGGCGCATTGCTGTCACTTACCAGTAGGAGGAGCTCCCGGCCGGACGCAGACATCGCAGCAGCCAGCAGGTAAGTATGAATCTTCTACTATTGCTAAGGCTAAGTAACCATGGCAACCAGGACTGCAGTAGCGTCCTCGTTGCCATGGTTACCGATCGGAGCCCCAGCGATTAAACTGGGACTCCGATCGGAACTCCGCTGCCACCAATGATCTGGGGGGGGGGGGGGGGGAGAGGGGAGGCCGCACACTGGCCACCAATGTATTAAAAGAATAGAGGGAGGAAGGGGGGGGGGCGCACACTGCCACCAATGTATTAAAACAATAGAGGGAGGAAGGGGGGGTGCACACTGCCACCAATGTATTAAAACAATAGAGGGAGGGGGGGGGGGTGGGGGGTGTGCACACTGCTACCAATGTTAATACAATAGAGGGAGGGAGGGGGGGCGCACTGGCCACCAATGAAATTTAAACTGGGGAGGGAGGGGGGTCTGCCCCCTGCTGCCTGGCAGCCCGGATCTCTTACAGGGGGCTATGATAGCACAATTAACCCCTTCAGGTGCAGCACCTGAGTGGTTAATTGTACGGATCACGGCCCCCTGTAAGAGATCGGGTGCTGCCAGGCAGCAGGGGGCAGTCATGTACACAGTTCGTTGTATATTCTAACTAGAAGCGTCCCCATCACCATGGGAACGCCTCTGTGTTAGAATATACTGTCGGATCTGAGTTTTCACAAAGTGAAAACTCAGCTATGAAAAAGCTTTTATGCAGACGGATCTTCGGATCCGTCTGTATGAAAGTAACCTACGGCCACGGATCACGGACACGGATGCCAATCTTGTGTGCATCCGTGTTCTTTCACGGACCCATTGACTTGAATGGGTCCGTGAACCGTTGTCCGTCAAAATATTTTTTTGACGGACAGGATACACGGATCATGGTCTCGGCTGCAAAACGGTGCATTTTCCGATTTTTCCACGGACCCATTGAAAGTCAATGGGTCCGCGAAAAAAAACGGAAAACGGCACAACGGCCACGGATGCACACAACGGTCGTGTGCATGAGGCCTTATATATATATATATATATGAAATAACTATCTAATGTAATGACACAGTAAAGCACAGAGCACAGCAATGACACTGCTTCTAACCTACACTGACTATCTCCCACTAACTATCTGTATTATATATATATATATATATATATATATATATATATATGAAATAACTATCTAATGTAATTACACAGTAAAGCACAGCAATGACACTGCTTCTAACCTACACTGACTATCTCCCACTAACTATCTGTATTATATATATATATATATATATATATATATATATATATGTGAAATAACTATCTAATGTAATGACACAGTAAAGCACAGAGCACAGCAATGACACTGCTTCTAGCCTACACTGACTATCTCCCACTATCTGTATTATATATATATATATATGAAATAACTATCTAATGTAATTACACAGTAAAGCACAGAGCACAGCAATGACACTGCTTCTAGCCTACACTGACTATCTCCCACTAACTATCTGTATTATATATATATATATATATATATATATATATATATTAAATAACTATCTAATGTAATGACACAGGAAAGCACAGAGCACAGCAATGACACTGCTTCTAACCTACACTGACTATCTCCCACTAACTATCTGTATTATATATATATATATATATATATTTGTGGTCATGGCTACGGCCAAGAGGTATCCGAAGAACCCTAGGGAGAAAACAGGAACAACCTAACCCAGCTAGGCGTGTCTTAGCTGACCTGACTAAATGGCTTGTTGTGTGCCCTAAGCCATGATCGTGGGTAGGCCTATAAGTGGGCATACCCTGTGGAAATGAGAAGATAAGGGAGGGAGGGTGGGGCACCTGAAAACACACACCTGTGAGTGAGGGTGTGGCTCGTATATGAAGAGCCTCCGCCCCTCCCACAAATGCAGGCTGACTAATCAGCCTTACCAACTTGTGGTCATGGCTACGGCCAAGAGGTATCCGAAGAACCCTAGGGAGAAAACAGGAACAACCTAACCCAGCTAGGCGTGTCTTAGCTGACCTGACTAAATGGCTTGTTGTGTGCCCTAAGCCATGATCGTGGGTAGGCCTATAAGTGGGCAAAAACCAAGCCAAGTAGGGTAGAAAAGGAATTTGAATGGCATGTACAAACTAATCCCCAAGCCAACTGCAAGGCATCCGGGATCTAGAGCGAAAATTCAGGGTATGTGAGGCAAGACCAGTAGGAAACCTACAACCCATCTTGTGGATGACAAGGCCAGAGACATGATGCTCAATATTGCGGATACTGCACCAAAGCGGAATGGAGGACCGAGAATACGTTGTGAAATGGATCATAAAAACCAACTGAAACTTGTAAAGTTTGGTTTTAGTGCGAGTACTGGCAATGCCCTAGCGTCAGGAGATCATGGGACCAAAACCTAACAGCCTAGACTATGCAGGAATGAGGGCCAAAAAGAACCATGTAGATAGGAAGAGAATCCTTGAATAGTTACCCAGACAACAGCTATCCGCGCTTTGTTCTACTGTACGCCCCTGAGAATTATTTTTACGCTTGAGACGTGAAGACCGACCTACTATCTGAATCTTCTACCGTGAGAAAATGCTGGACCTTGTCCAAAATCCGATTCAACGTGGTTGTAGGGAGTCGGAGGTTAGTGCGGCAAGAAGCTATGAAGCCATAATATACAAGATTCTGTCTATGCCCTCCCATGAGTGAGGGAATGCAATGCAATGAAGCTACTGGCGAAAATGAATTCCTGGTCGTGGTAAAAAGGCAAAGACTTTGCGTGGGGACCTGGTTGACAAGATATGATCGACTACAATCAGAGACTAAAATGCTAGAGCGAATTGCCCTACTTGTTCTTCCTCTGGCAGGACCTGAACGAAAGCATGAACAATTAAAGAAAGACGAAATATCTGTGTAAGACATGACAATAATGCTGTAGGGCGAACAGGACCAGTTTGCGGTAAAAACATAAAATGAGCGATCAACATGGATTATTAGGAAATTAGGGAAGCAGGTATGTAAGCGATACATGGGGGCCAAATCAGCCTAGAAGCCATGGGGCCAAAGCAGTCGTGGGGCCCCCGAAGCCATGGGGCCGTAGCAGTCGTGGGGCCCCCGAAGCCATGGGGCCGAAGCAGTCGTCGGGCCCCCGAAGCCATGGGGCCGAAGCAGTCGTCGGGCCCCCGAAGCCATGGGGCCGAAGCAGTCGTCGGGCCCCCGAAGCCATGGGGCCGAAGCAGTCGTCGGGCCCCCGAAGCCATGGGGCCGAAGCAGTCGTCGGGCCCCCGAAGCCATGGGGCCGAAGCAGTCGTCGGGCCCCCGAAGCCATGGGGCCGAAGCAGTCGTCGGGCCCCCGAAGCCATGGGGCCGAAGCAGTCGTCGGGCCCCCGAAGCCATGGGGCCGAAGCAGTCGTCGGGCCCCCGAAGCCATGGATCAACATGGAGCGATCAACATGGATTATTAGGAAATTAGGGAAGCAGGTATGTATGCGATACATAGGGGCCAGCCTAGATGCACAGATGGACAACCAACCAGGCAATCAGCCCAGCAGGACTGAAAACAGTCGTCGGGCCCCAAAGCCAAGGGGCCGAAGCAGACGTCTGCCCCCCGAAGCCATGGGGCCAAAGCAGTCGTCGGCCCCCCGAAGCCATGGGGCCAAAGCAGTCGTCGGCCCCCCGAAGCCATGGGGCCAAAGCAGTCGTCGGCCCCCCGAAGCCATGGGGCCAAAGCAGTCGTCGGCCCCCCGAAGCCATGGGGCCAAAGCAGTCGTCGGCCCCCCGAAGCCATGGGGCCGAAGCAGGTCGTGGGGCCCCCGAAGCCATGGGGCCAAAGCAGTCGTCGGCCCCCCGAAGCCATGGGGCCGAAGCAGGTCGTGGGGCCCCCGAAGCCATGGGGCCGAAGCAGGTCGTGGGGCCCCCGAAGCCATGGGGCCGAAGCAGGTCGTGGGGCCCCCGAAGCCATGGGGCCGAAGCAGGTCGTGGGGCCCCCGAAGCCATGGGGCCGAAGCAGGTCTTGGGGCCCCCGAAGCCATGGGGCCGAAGCAGGTCGTGGGGCCCCCGAAGCCATGGGGCCGAAGCAGGTCGTGGGGCCCCCGAAGCCATGGATCAACATGGAGCGATCAACATGGATTATTAGGAAATTAGGGAAGCAGGTATGTGTGCGATACATAGGGGCCAAAACAGCCTAGATGCACAGATGGACAACCAACCAGGCAATCAGCCCCGCAGGTTTGAAAACAGTCGTCGGGCCCCCGAAGCCATGGGGCCGAAGCAGTCGTCGGGCCCCCGAAGCCATGGGGCCGAAGCAGTCGTCGGGCCCCCGAAGCCATGGGGCCGAAGCAGTCGTTGGGCCCCCGAAGCCATGGGGCCGAAGCAGCCGTCTGGCCCCCGAAGCCATGGGGCCGAAGCAGTCGTTGGGCCCCCGAAGCCATGGGGCCGAAGCAGCCGTCTGGCCCCCGAAGCCATGGGGCCGAAGCAGTCGTCGGGCCCCCGAAGCCATGGGGCCGAAGCAGTCGTCGGGCCCCCGAAGCCATGGGGCCGAAGCAGTCGTCGGGCCCCCGAAGCCATGGGGCCGAAGCAGTCGTCGGGCCCCCGAAGCCATGGATCAACATGGATTATTAGGAAATTAGGGAAGCAGGTATGTATGCGATACATAGGGGCCAAAACAGCCTAGATGCACAGATGGACAACCAACCAGGCAATCAGCCCAGCAGGACTGAAAACAGTCGTCGGGCCCCCCCGAAGCCAAGGGGTCGAAGCAGACGTCGGCCCCCCCGAAGCCATGGGGCCGAAGCAGTCGTCGGGCCCCCGAAGCCATGGGGCTGAAGCAGTCGTCGGGCCCCCGAAGCCATGGGGCCGAGTTTTTTTTTTTTTTTTTAAGAATTATAACTATGAAAAGTGACATGAATAAGGTGCACGTAAATTAAACCATGAGCCTGACCGATGTGGCAGGCGATACCCAAGATAAACTACGTGGCCTGAATAACATGCAAGGCGAAATATCGTTAGGAACGAGACCTGACCGACGTGGAAGGTGACCCCAATAGTTCAACTGCATGACCTGAAAAGACGAAGGGAAGCGTGACAGAAAATGGAGATAATAACGGACATTAACTAAAATTAATAACATAAGCTGGCAAGCAGGTAAAGATATGAGTCATTCAAAAGCATAGCTGCACAGGTGGACAGACAACCATTGGTCAGACCCCTGAAGCCATGGGGCTGAAGCAATTAAATTAAGTAATTAAAACGTAAGCCGGACCTGATGGCATATGAAGCGACTTGAATGATTGGATTGGCTAGAAGGTGGCCTAAGGAACATCACTGCCGACAGGTGTTAAAAATATAGACATTAGTAATCCGAAGCACGTGCGTACATAAAACACTAACCACCGCGAACCATAAACGTAAACATGAAATACCTGAGGCATTGCAAGTTCGCTAAGAGAAGTCTCATATCGTGACAAACAAATGAACAGCTTGTGAAAACATAGCCGGAAACGTACTCCTATCGGCCCACTGACCTCCGCTGAGGAGCTGTTTGGTGAACTGGGGCAGGAGACCAATCTGAGTTAATACGAACCAGAAGTAAAAGGAGACCAGTCTGAGTGAATACGAACCAGGATTAAACAGAAAGTAGGCCTATGGAATGTGACAGACCACCGAGGAAAGGAACGTAAGCCTGAAAAGAACGCAGTTATGTTTGTCAGGAGAGAGGTACCAGAGCGGTGGGTGCAGACTGCCCCGGTGAGATTGAGCAAAACCATGATGTAGCAATAAACAGGAGAATGCAGCTTTGAGTGGGAGCAGAGTACAACACATGATGTAACAACAAATGGGTGAATGCAGCTTTGGATGTGAGTGGTACCTAAAAACATGGTATAGGCGCAGCTCTGAGTATGGGTAGCACATGGTATAAAGCAGACGTGTAAATACAACCTGAAAGCGAGCAGAGTATTGACGTGATGCGAAAGCAGACACGTGGACGCAGCTCTAGTAGTGAAAGGAGTATAGGACAAGATGTGAAAAGCAGACAGTCGGACGCAGCTTTGGATGTGAACGGAATATTAACTTGATGTGACCGCAGACATGGAAAGCGGCTTTGGTGAGTGGGGTATACGACCTGGTGTAGCAGTAGAAGTGTGAACACAACTTTGGTTATAAGCAGAGCATGAAAATTGGTATTACCGCAGCTCTGGTTGTGAGTGGAGCAAGGTGGGAACACCAGGGTGGTGCGTCCAGAGCATGAAAACGGAGTAACAGTAGCAGCTATGGCTGTAAGCAGAGTATACAACATGTAATAACAGGCATGTAATACGGATCCGGCTGTCGGCTGGGGACGGAATGAGATGTAACAGCCAACAGGTGATCGCAAGCTTGAATGTGAGACCAATCTGAGTGAATACGAACCAAGAGTAGAAAAGTGCAGTACAGTGAAGACGTGCGGATGCAGCATAAGACATTAAATAAAAGCAGAGAGTGTAAATGCCGCTCAGGATAACAGCGGAGCATGAAAGTATGAGATTGTGGATAAGCTCTGCCTGTATATGTATGTTTAAATTGTACTGGAGCTGTCATTTGGCATTTTGGGCACTAGAGGCCGCTGTTTTGCAGCACAGTCAGCATGCTTCTGGGTGAACCAGGAAGTGATGATCTGACATGGTGGAAGGATTGTGCTGTGAGGGGCTGAATCCGATTCCATCCTGGCTTGCAGATGTCCGGCAGTGAACGGACACTCAAAGGAAGGAGAGTATCTACTGTCCCCAGTCTGGATACAGCACTTTGAAAGAGAGGTTGTCCCAGGAAGACCAGTTCCAGTGTATTGACAGAAAACCTTAGCATCAAGCAAGGCCGCACGGTTGCTGAGAGCTTGGTGGCCATCCTGGGTAAGCGGCATCCTAGGGCCCAGAACGGATGCAGGTCAGTACACCTGATTACCAATTGTACTTCACTGTTTGGCACCTAAAGTAACGAGACACTAGCCTAGGCCTTGTATTAGCTAGTTAGATAGGGTTATAGCTTTGTTAGGCCTTACTGTACTGGACTGCAGCGCAGTAATTGACTTGCAGGCTCTGCTGCGTCTGCCAACGGTTAGGTGTGTCCTCTATAGCGGCACAGTACGACTTGTAGGCTCTGCTGTGTACGCCAACGGGCTAGGCCTGTCCCTCGGACAGGGACGGTGATTGTGGGCCTGGGGTATTACTTATACTGTTTGTACTTGTGTTAATACTGTTTCCAAAGTAAAGTTTATATTCTTGCATATAAAGCTGGTGTCAGTGTTGCTTCCATGTCTGTGACTCTGCTGTATCCTGGGGAGCCCACCCCGGTACACGGCTTACGAAAGTGAAATACATGAAGTTTAAAGATGGTGGTAGGGGGGGAGACACATGGCAAGGAACAGCTACAGCAAAAGGCCTATACAATAAACGCTGCGTCCGATCTCCAAACATGACGTCAGGTGCAGCCGGGTAACTCTTACTTCAGACGGATTGCTGTAAAGAAACTTTTCATACGAGACGAACGAAGCAAAGTGAAACTTGTAAGATTTATAGGAACCAACTCTTATTACCAACAACCAAAAATGAAAAGCAAATGGAAGTATTTAGGCCCAAACGAGCAAACCTGAGGTAGCGGATTCTGAGGCGAAGCCTCCCGTTCGCCAGCAAAGTCGGATCCGACCGGCCTGGAGAGACGGCCCCGGCCCAACCTACTTACGTAGTATGGCGCGTGCATGCTATGGTAGCAGAGAGCAAAATAACAAGCTCTATTCTGGCTCCATGCTGCAAAGAAAGAATCCTACCACCAGAGAAGCTAGTGTGCTAATGACACCCAGCAGCAGCTGTGCACCTGAAAACACACACCTGTGAGTGAGGGTGTGGCTCGTATATGAAGAGCCTCCGCCCCTCCCACAAATGCAGGCTGACTAATCAGCCTTACCAACATATATGAAATAACTATCTAATGTAATGACACAGTAAAGCACAGAGCACAGCAATGACACTGCTTCTAGCCTACACTGACTATCTCCCACTATCTGTATTATATATATATTGTAAGAAGGAACAAGGAGCCGTCATTGACGGAAGATACGTGTCACCGAGGTTCCTGGCCTCGGTGAGGTAAGAACCGGATTTTCTCCCTGAAGTGTCAGGTCTGTAGTGCAGTCTGACACTTCAGCTGTCAGAATGGCTGTAAAGCCAATCCGGGCCGGTTCTTATTGGGAGCAGCCAAAGAGCAGGGTGGGTGGCTGTTCCCCACGGTTCCAGGCCGGGTTTTGGCTGGAATATAAAAAACCCAGCCAGCATGTTCAGGTGGGGTGGATTATCCTCCATGACAGAGGAGCTGAGGAGTCTGTGGTCTGAGACACTGAGGGATCTGTTTGTGTGAGCCATAGGCTGGGGAAACAGGCCACTAAAGGCTGCTGCGGACTCTGGGTGAAAATCATCTGCTGACCAGGTGACGTCTTTTTGCACTGTGAACTTTGTGTGGTGTGAACAGGCACCAAGACTGAACACTTTCTTTTGGCTTGTTTTCTGGCTATGTGTGAATAAACACTGAACTTTGATTTAAACCTTGTTTTTTGCCTCTGTACTGCGTCCGCTTACCCTGCCTACCAAAGCGAATCCCCACAATATATATATATATATATATATATATATGAAATAACTATCTAATGTAATGACACAGTAAAGCACAGAGCACAGCAATGACACTGCTTCTAACCTACGCTGACTATCTCCCACTAACTATCTGTATTATATATATATATGAAATAACTATCTAATGTAATGACACAGTAAAGCACAGAGCACAGCAATGACACTGCTTCTAACCTACGCTGACTATCTCCCACTAACTATCTGTATTATATATATATATATATATATATATATATGAAATAACTATCTAATGTAATGACACAGTAAAGCAGAGAGCACAGCAATGACACTGCTTCTAGCCTACACTGACTATCTCCCACTAACTATCTGTATTATATATATATATATATATATATATATATATGAAATAACTATCTAATGTAATCACACAGTAAAGCACAGAGCACAGCAATGATACTGCTTCTAACCTACGCTGACTATCTCCCACTAACTATCTGTATTATATATATATATATATATATATGAAATAACTATCTAATGTAATGACACAGTAAAGCAGAGAGCACAGCAATAACACTGCTTCTAACCTACACTGACTATCTCCCACTATCTGCATTATATATATATATATATATATGAAATAACTATCTGATGTAATGACACAGTAAAGCACAGAGCACAGCAATGACACTGCTTCTAACCTACACTGACTATCTCCCACTAACTACCTGTATTATATATATATATGAAATAACTATCTAATGTAATGACACAGTAAAGCACAGAGCACAGCAATGACACTGCTTCTAACCTACACTGACTATCTCCCACTAACTATCTGTATTATATATATATATATATATATATATATATGAAATAACTATCTAATGTAATGACACAGTAAAGCACAGAGCACAGCAATGATACTGCTTCTAACCTACGCTGACTATCTCCCACTAACTATCTGTATTATATATATATATATATATATGAAATAACTATCTAATGTAATGACACAGTAAAGCAGAGAGCACAGCAATGACACTGCTTCTAACCTACACTGACTATCTCCCACTAACTACCTGTATTATATATATATATGAAATAACTATCTAATGTAATGACACAGTAAAGCACAGAGCACAGCAATGACACTGCTTCTAACCTACACTGACTATCTCCCACTAACTATCTGTATTATATATATATATATATATATATATATATATATGAAATAACTATCTAATGTAATGACACAGTAAAGCAGAGAGCACAGCAATGACACTGCTTCTAACCTACACTGACTATCTCCCACTAACTATCTGTATTATATATATATATATATATATATATATATATATATGAAATAACTATCTAATGTAATGACACAGTAAAGCACAGAGCACAGCAATGACACTGCTTCTAGCCTACACTGACTATCTCCCACTAACTATCTGTATTATATATATATATATATATATATATATATGAAATAACTATCTAATGTAATGACACAGAGCACAGCAATGACACTGCTTCTAACCTACACTGACTATCTCCCACTAACTATCTGCATTATATATATATATATATATATGAAATAACTATCTAATGTAATGACACAGTAAAGCACAGAGCACAGCAATGACACTGCTTCTAACCTACACTGACTATCTCCCACTAACTATCTGTATTATATATATATATATATATATATATGAAATAACTATCTAATGTAATGACACAGTAAAGCACAGAGCACAGGAATGACACTGCTTCTAGCCTACACTGACTATCTCCCACTAACTATCTGCATTATATATATATATATATGAAATAACTATCTAATGTAATGACACAGTAAAGCAGAGAGCACAGCAATGACACTGCTTCTAACCTACACTGACTATCTCCCACTAACTACCTGTATTATATATATATATGAAATAACTATCTAATGTAATGACACAGTAAAGCACAGAGCACAGCAATGACACTGCTTCTAACCTACACTGACTATCTCCCACTAACTATCTGTATTATATATATATATATATATATATATGAAATAACTATCTAATGTAATGACACAGTAAAGCACAGAGCACAGCAATGACACTGCTTCTAACCTACACTGACTATCTCCCACTAACTATCTGTATTATATATATATATACAGGTCCTTCTCAAAAAATTAGCATATTGTGATAAAGTTCATTATTTTCTGTAATGTGCTGATAAACATTAGACTTTCATATATTTTAGATTCATTACACACCAACTGAAGTAGTTCAAGCCTTTTATTGTTTTAATATTGATGATTTTGGCATACAGCTCATGAAAACCCCAAATTCCTATCTCAAAAAATTAGCATATCATGAAAAGGTTCTCTAAACGAGCTATTAACCTAATCATCTGAATCAACTAATTAACTCTAAACACCTGCAAAAGATTCCTGAGGCTTTTAAAAACTCCCAGCCTGGTTCATTACTCCAAACCGCAATCATGGGTAAGACTGCCGACCTGACTGCTGTCCAGAAGGCCATCATTGACACCCTCAAGCAAGAGGGTAAGACACAGAAAGAAATTTCTGAAGGAATAGGCTGTTCCCAGAGTGCTGTATCAAGGCACCTCAGTGGGAAGTCTGTGGGAAGGAAAAAGTGTGGCAGAAAACGCTGCACAACGAGAAGAGGTGACCGGACCCTGAGGAAGATTGTGGCGAAGGACCGATTCCAGACCTTGGGGGACCTGCGGAGGCAGTGGACTGAGTCTGGAGTAGAAACATCCAGAGCCACCGTGTACAGGCGTGTGCAGGAAATGGGCTACAGGTGCCGCATTCCCCAGGTCAAGCCACTTTTGAACCAGAAACAGCGGCAGAAGCGCCTGACCTGGGCTACAGAGAAGCAGCACTGGACTGTTGCATGTCATTCGGAAATCAAGGTGCCAGAGTCTGGAGGAAGACTGGGGAGAGGGAAATGCCAAAATGCCTGAAGTCCAGTGTCAAGTACCCACAGTCAGTGATGGTCTGGGGTGCCATGTCAGCTGCTGGTGTTGGTCCACTGTGTTTTATCAAGGGCAGGGTCAATGCAGCCGCTATCAGGAGATTTTGGAGCACTTCATGCTTCCATCTGCTGAAAAGCTTTATGGAGATGAAGATTTCATTTTTCAGCACGACCTGGCACCTGCTCACAGTGCCAAAACCACTGGTAAATGGTTTACTGACCATGGTATTACTGTGCTCAATTGGCCTGCCAACTCTCCTGACCTGAACCCCATAGAGAATCTGTGGGATATTGGGAAGAGAAAGTTGAGAGACGCAAGACCCAACACTCTGGATGAGCTTAAGGCCGCTATCGAAGCATCCTGGGCCTCCATAACACCTCAGCAGTGCCACCGGCTGATTGCCTCCATGCCACGCCGCATTGAAGCAGTCATTTCTGCAAAAGGATTCCTGACCAAGTATTGAGTGCATAACTGAACATAATTATTTGAAGGTTGACTTTTTTTGTATTAAAAACACTTTTCTTTTATTGGTCGGATGAAATATGCTAATTTTTTGAGATAGGAAATTTGGGTTTTCATGAGCTGTATGCCAAAATCATCAATATTAAAACAATAAAAGGCTTGAACTACTTCAGTTGGTGTGTAATGAATCTAAAATATATGAAAGTCTAATGTTTATCAGTACATTACAGAAAATAATGAACTTTATCACAATATGCTAATTTTTTGAGAAGGACCTGTATATATGAAATAACTATCTAATGTAATGACACAGTAAAGCACAGAACACAGCAATAACACTGCTTCTAACCTACACTGACTATCTCCCACTATCTGCATTATATATATATATATATATATGAAATAACTATCTAATGTAATGACACAGTAAAGCACAGAACACAGCAATGACACTGCTTCTAACCTACACTGACTATCTCCCACTATCTGCATTATATATATATATATATATATGAAATAACTATCTAATGTAATGACACAGTAAAGCACAGAGCACAGCAATAACACTGCTTCTAACCTACACTGACTATCTCCCACTATCTGCATTATATATATATATATATATATGAAATAACTATCTAATGTAATGACACAGTAAAGCACAGAGCACAGCAATGACACTGCTTCTAACCTACACTGACTATCTCCCACTAACTATCTGCATTATATATATATATATGAAATAACTATCTAATGTAATGACACAGTAAAGCACAGAACACAGCAATGACATTGCTTCTAGCCTACACTGACTATCTCCCACTATCTGCATTATATATATATATATATATATGAAATAACTATCTAATGTAATGACACAGTAAAGCACAGAGCACAGCAATAACACTGCTGTCTCTCTCAGATCTGCAAAATACTGCATACAAGGGCTGCTGGGGAGGTTCCTATATAGTAAGGGGTAGGCAACTTTCCAATTGGTTGCTAGGGATGTTGCTAAGCTCAGACAAAGACATTGCAGCCTTCTCATTGGCCGACAAGCAAGAAGGGAGGGTACTGATGAAAATATCTAGAATATTCGAAATTACGAATATATAGCACTATATTCTAAATATTCGCGATTTCTTGAAGTGACACTAACACTACTCACCCTATCATGGGGCTGGCTTACATAGCACGAACACAGTCTCGTCCCCAACAGCAGCAGGGAACATCGTCGCTCGCACTACCCCTCCTTCCTAACAGATGTGTCAAGCGTTGCCATGCCATGTTGGAGCTGATCAGCCTGGGCGAGAGTAGCCACACTGGTGACCAATTGCAGCTAAAGTACATCAAGCAGCAAACATCCTGCTAACTTCCAACTGGGCAAAATGGTCAGCGACAATAGGCGCAACATCCTAGCCGCCCTGAACCTTGGGGAAATAATACATGCTTCCTGAATGACCTTTTAAAAAAAATGCACTGGCCTGCTCAAGGTGCTGACAATGTCCAGGAGACTGTCCCTTTGGGTTCATTCACACGTCCGTGTGTGTTTTGCAGATCCATGGATCCGCAAAACACAGACAGCGGCAATGTGCGTTCCGCATTTTGCAGATCGCAGATCACCGACACAATAGAAAATGCTTAAACTTGTCCGCGGACAAGAATAGGACATGTTCTATTTTTTTCGGGAACGGAAATGCGGACCCGGAAGTGCGGATCCGCATTTCCGGATCCGGGCAGCACATCGTGCGGCCCCATAGAAATGAATAGGTCCGCAATTGTCTTCCGCAAAATGCGGAACAGAATTGCGGACAAGTGAATGGACCCTTTTTCTGGCCATTCTCATGTGGTGAGGAACATTCTCCTGGGCATGCAACATCAGAAATGTTTGCAGCTACACTGTTTAATCCGCAGCTTTCCAACTCACTGGAATTCAACATTGCACATGCTTGAGCATCTGTACGAGCAGCGGAAAGCCGCATCAGCAGGCAGCGTATGTTGTTTCCATGTTGGGCAATGGCAGCTCATGCCGTTCATGCTGCAGTTGTCCCTCACCCCCCTGATATGTATTTTTGAAGAGACGCTAACGCTTGTGCAACAGGTGGTGACGAAGCAGGAGGAAGAACAGCTAACACATCTTGCTGTCCGCCCTGTAGCTGTTGGGGACCCACAGTGAGAAACTCTCATGGAGGAGGAGGAGTTGCTGTCACTTGAGAAGTAGTAAGAGGAGTCGGAGTTGGAGGAGAAAGAGGATGATGATGATGACAGTGACACCGGCCACAACACCCAATCGTCTCAGTGCGGGGCGGAAGTGGAAAGAACTGACTCCTTGGGCATGCTGGCCAGAATGGCGAACTGTGGACTCGCTTGCATACTCAGTGACAGACGGTTTGGTGACATCAAGCAGTCTGATTATAACACGCTATAGACCCTCACTATCAAGGCAAAATGGGGGAATGTTTTCCTCTCACAGAAAGGGAGGACAAATAGCGTTATTACCAGGAAACACTGTTTATGCACCTTGCCTTCAGCTTACGGCGAGCAGATACCTGCATCCAACGTGTCTGAAAGGAGGCCCCTCTCTGCCCCACTCAGAGTCACCCCCTTCTGCCATGTGTGTTTAGACATCATTGGCACCTAATAAGGGACAGTTTTTGGAAGCTTTGGAATATGAAAATGCATAACGCGCTGGCACAGTATGTTTTTAAACATGCTGTATGTTAATACTGTCAAACGTGCATTTAACCACAGCTATGTATGTCAATGTCACTCAAACATCATTCACAATTGCTGTCATTGCATTCCAGAATTGGGTAGGGGAGTCATATAACAACTTTCAGGGCAATTGGAGCAACTTTGGTTCAGCCCAGACCGATCTTTTTCAAAAATTCGGCGAACCGGACCTGAAACAAATCTCAAGTGGTTCGTTGATCTCTATTTTGAAGACTCGAACATCCTGGATTAACAAAAGATGCTCCTCCTATTTTAGACTAATATTTTACCATTTTACCTATGCCAAGAATGCTGAACATCACATTTTTGGGACTGCCATGGGAGGCAAAGTGGTGCTCTCCTATGCAAATCTTTCTATGGGGGCCTTTGAAAACAACCAGCATATTTAAGGGAATGACTGCTACAGGAACAACAATATCCTGTATAGGAAATACATTGATGACTTGTTCTTCACGGTAAATGGAGACCCCCTTTCCATCCAAGAAGTTTATACCTCACTTAGCCCTTATCAGACCTTTGCCATACATTTATGGTGGAAGTCCGGTCTTTAAAGAGGGCATCTGCTGGTGAGCGCTGCATGCGCCATAACCGCCGGTTTTCTGCTATATTACTCAGCAGAGGCCAGAGGCTAATGTCTGTGATTGGCTCATATCAAAATGTGACCATGGCATCTGGGAACGCTAAAACCAGGAGCTGTACGCTTCCCGGACTGGGCCACCTTTCCCTCGCTGAGATCGGGGAGGAGGCCCATAGTAATAAAAGGCCTAAGCTTGTACAATGCTTACCAATTGATTACTAGTATAATCCAATGCTGGCCTGCAGGTGGCAGCACAGCATTGAAATATATTGCATAGATATTCATTAATTACAGAATACAAGAGGCAATCTAATGATTGCATGTTTATAGTCACCTAGGGTGATTTAAAAAAAAGTTTAAAAAAAAGGTGTATATATTACACTTTTTGTTAGGCAAGGTAACAAGAAATAGCTGTTTTGGCACCGTTTTCATGTTTTGCTATTTACAACATAGATCATGTGGTATTTTTATAGAGCAGGTTGTTACGGATGTGACAATACCAAAGCACATCAAGGGTTAATGCGCCACCATCCGTGATTTCACCGATGCCGCTCATGCAGCCCGGGTCCAGCTATCAATGACTTTCGGATCCCTGCCGCTGATCGGGCGGGTGCAGGATCACTATGAAGTACATGCACATCATGGGTCTTTAAGTCCCGGAAAGAAATGACGTACATGTAAGTCATGGGTCCATAAGGGGTTAATAATAAATAATAATAATAACAAAGTGTGCAGAAGCTGGCCCATATTTTGGGAGAGGGCTTAGTTACTGAACCTACTCCAGATAGAACTGGACATCCAAGTGGTCTCTTACTTGATTTATGTACTTTTGTAGAAAATGCCGGTTAGCTCATGTTTTCAACCGTTTTTTTAGATCATCGCGCATGTTGACCTGGGCAGAACAGAAGAGTGTACAGGACCGGGATCATCCCCTGGCCTGTTCACTCACCTGCCCAGCTCAGCAGGCATGTAGATGTCACCGCCTGGTGCTGCTGCTGGGGACAACAGGATGTGCTCCATTCACCAAAAGAAAGGGGCAAACTACTAATATTATTATAGGCGGCAGTAAGGGGGCTTTCTACTGTGTGGGAACACTAATGTGGCATAACTACAGTGTGGGGGTGTTAAGGGGTATTCTAATATGTGGGAGCACTAAGGGAGCAATCTACTGTCAAGAATGTACTAAGGGGGGCATAACTACTGTGTGAGAGCCCTAAGGGGGCATAATTGTAGGGGCACTAACAGGGCATTCTTACTGTGAGGGGCTTTAAGGGAGCATAACTACTGTGTGAGAGCATTAAGGGGGCATAATTGTAGGGGCACTAACAGGGCATTCTTACTGTGAGGGGCTTTAAGGGAGCATAACTACTGTGTGAGAGCATTAAGGGGGCATAATTGTAGGGGCATTAACAGGGCATTCTTACTGTGAAGGGCTCTAAGGGGGCATAACTACTGTGTGGGGCACCAAGGGGCATAACTACTGTGAAGGGGGCACTATGGGAGCATCACTACTTTGAAGGGGGCAGTAAGGGGGTATAACCACTGTGTGGTGGTACAAAGGGTACTGGGTGGGATTGGGCATGTATAGATAGGTATTGGGCTGAGTTAGAGGCACTGAGTTATGCATAGCCTGATATGTTGTGACACATTAATAATACATTGTACTTCTTCCTACATAAAAACAGTAATCATACTGAATCCCAGAATGAATCCCAGGCTTACATGCTTGTCACCTTCCAGTACTTCCCTGGCTAACACCTCTTTATTCTCATACCTTTTTTGTAGATTCATTTTTATCAACACTTTATGCACATTTGAGTAACATTATTCAGACCTGGTAGGTCCAGATGAAGCTGCCGCTTCAAAAAAGTCTGTCAGTTTCCTTGGGGCAGCCGATTTGCTTATTTTTTGGGGTCATGATAAAGCTGCTGAGTGACGTAGCTGCCACTCTTTGTAAGATGAAACCAGTGAGATGGAATTCTGTCTAGATATATATCAGAAGGCCCCTGTATGTTGTTATCTTCTTAGGACTGCGGGGGAATGGTATAGTATGCCCCCCTGTTTTGCTGTATGTCACACAGCGCTATTTGAGCAAATTATGCCTGTGGAATTGTGTCCCTAGCGGCACATGTGCCTAAGATGTCTGCCGTTAACAGTGAGGGCCCTGCTCCTTCTCACTGGTCTGAGCGGGTTTTCGCTACTTGATTAGTCAGCAAGGAAGGCGAGCGGGTGTATTATATTAGGGGACCAGCTTAAGGCCTCTTTTACACTACCGTATGGCTATTTCAGTGTTTTGCGGTCCGTTTTTCATGGATCCGTTGTTCTGTTTTTTTTTTTGTTTCCGTTCAGTTTTTCCGTATGGCATATACAGTATACAGTAATTACATAGAAAAATTTGGGCTGGGCATAACATTTTCAATAGATGGTTCCGCAAAAACGGAATGGATACGGAAGACATACGGATGCATTTCCGTATGTGTTCCATTTTTTTTGTGGACCCATTGACTTCAATGGAGCCACGGAACGTGATTTGCGGGCAATAATAGGACATGTTCTATCTTTCAACGGAACGGAAAAACTGAAATACGGAAACGGAATGCATACGGAGGACTTTGCTGGACAGAAAGAAAAGGTGACACAACATGTACAGAGACACAGGTCAGAAGCTGAACGTATGAAAAGGGAAAAATGGCACAGAGATCTAGACGATTATCAGTCTGGCAAAGTCTATAATTGGCAATCGTCACAGAACACATCTAGGCGGAGGAAGGGCAGAAGATTTGACCATGGTCGGTTTGGATTCACCACAGGGGAATCAGATTCCACGGATGAATCGGTGTCATCTTATTTTTTAGGGGCACCAAGAAAAGCAGGAGAGGTGGATATCGAAGGGGTGGAAGGAAACACCACCGGCCTCGTAAAAGAGTTACCACCAATTTAGTCTGGGCCCAACAGGTGCAGATTGACGAGACGCAACTAGAGGAAATGAGAGATCTGGTGGTAAACATTTCTTCAGTTGTGTCATGATCAGATACATGTATTGAGCCGTGGCCTCACCATTTGCCCTACAGGTGACCGTGACTCTTTTTTTAGGAGATTGAGATTGAAAGCATTCTTTTCTATGACAAATACCGTAAATGTTGGGTCCAATAAGAATGATGAAAAGGGTGAACTGTCATATAAATTGTATGGGTTGAGGAATAAAAGTAGCTTTTCACCTCCACAAAATAACCATGCAGAGGAAATGTATATTGATATTGTGAGAAGGAATATTGCTGATTTGCAGGGTACCAATTTGAAACAAAATAGGTCCAATTTATCTGCTGTGGAAAGACATGCCATCAAAGAGCTTGAGTGCAATAAACAACTTACGATCAAGCCAGCCGACAAGGGGGGAGCCGTCGTTGTCATGGACACATGTAGGTACATTGGGGAAGTTATGAGACAGTTACGGGAGGTGGAGGTTTATGAGGTTTTGGGAGGTGATCCCAAATGGGACATTATGCGTATACTTGGGGGTATTCTTGATAAGGCAAGTGATGAAGGAATCATCGATGATGATTTAAATGAGTATTAAAGAATTAGCCAACCGGTCACCCCAGTGATATACATACTTCCTAAAATACATAAGAGCTTGGTGGATCCCCCGGGCCAACCTATTGTGTCGGGCAGGGGCTCTGTCTTCAATACTGTCTCCATATTTCTGGACAGAGTCCTGTGTGTCCATGCAACTTCGGCTCCCTCCTATGTCAGGGACACTGGCGATTTTCTTTCAAAGTTAAAACAAATTGTATTGCCCAATATATTTATGTTGGTAAGCTTTGATGTTGTTTCACTTTACACCTCCATCGACCATACTTATGGTCTTAATGTCGTCGATGTGGCCCTGGCTGGCATGGAACTCTCCCTGGGCGCGTGCCGTTTGATCCTCGACCTCTTGGAGGTGGTCCTGAGGAGAAATTATTTCCTCTTCAGGGACACCTTCTACCAACAGAAGCGGGATGTGGCCATGGGGTCCAATGTGGCCCCCACCTACGCTAACATCTTCATGGCGGAGTTCGAGGACAGATTGGTATACCGCTCCATGTTTGCTGGGAGGGTCCTATGCTGGTAGCGCTACATCGATGACATTTTTATGATTTGGGGTGGGACCAAAGATGAACTTGAACAATTTCACCTTTATCTAAATAGTGGTGCCCCAGGGCTACAATTTACATTGACTGCTTCTATGGACGAGCCACAATTCCTAGATGTGCGTGTATATATTGAGAATGGAGAGACTAGAACTGATATCTTCCAAAAGGTGACCAATAAAAACACATTATTGTTATATGACAGTAATCACCCTCGAAGTATGGTGGAGTCTCTACCATGGAGCCAATTACTACGGGTATGAAGAATAGTATCTGATAATGACAGATTACTAACCAGAGCAGATGAGATGTGCAGAAAGTTTATGAGAAGGGGATATCCACGTACTTTATTACAGAAAACAAGGAGCAAAGTTTTAGCAGTCAATCGTGAAACTGTTTTGGGTGGATCCACACGGATAACGACAGAGAACAGAATTCCCTATGTATCCATCTTCGGGGGTGACAGTGGTGCAATATCCAATATCCTCAGGAAAGATTTGCACATCCTCCATCGAGGAATGCCAACTATGAAGGAGTTTGCAGCACCCCCGATGATGGCATACAGACGGAGTGTCTTTTTACCGGATAAACTAGTCAAATCCGATGTAGGTGGAGCTAGAATGGAAAAACAGACCCTACTGGCGCCGAGGAAAACAGGTAATTTTCCATGTCTATCATGTTGCAATTGTAGTGGGATTATGAAGAGTGATGTTTTCACCCATCCATATAGTGGGAAAACCTTTAAAATGAAGGAATACTATACCTGCAGATCTAGGGACGTAATCTATATGATACAGTGCCGCTGTAGCAGCTACATCTATGTGGGAGAAACCACTATGGAGCTCAGGGAGCGAATAAATAAACACAAGAGTACCATTAGGAAAGCCATGATAGAAAAACCAGTAGCAAAACATTTTATTGACTGTGGGCACTCCATTAATCAACTCCGTTTTCATGCAATAGATTCTGTGGGGTTACTGAGGAGAGGTGGGGACAAAAATAAACTGCTCAGAAGGACGGAACTAAAATGGATCCATACTTTGAGATCGTTACAGCCCTATGGGCTGAATTTAGAATTTAATGTAGCCAGTATAGATTAGGGTTTGGTGGATGATCCACATCAGTGTTTTGCATAGTAATTGTTTTTATGATATTCTATATGGGGCTGAGGTCCTACCATGTTATCAACTATAGATTGTCAGATTTGAGTATATCGTACGTCACCATTTAACATCTCTATACACATATTTGATAAACCTGTATATTTGCACACATGGCTGCATGGCACAATACATTGTGCCCTGCATGGTATTTAGGTTTTGTAATGATAGAACTAATGCCAGTTTAACACTTCTATTTGATCTGGTCTATATTCGCTATGTTGTGATATGGATATAGATCGTACATGTGATAACAATGTATTTCTGTTGTGGCCTGGAATCATGCTTTGATCCATATGCGGTTCCGGTACACTGGCGCTGTGGGATCTCCTAGGCAACGCAATGCTTAACTCTGGGACTGCGCGAACGATTGGGCGGGATGTCTGTGACGCTGCGCTCAGCTGATTGCTGACGTCAGCTATCGCGGGATCTCGCTCCTGACGAGCGTGCGTGACTTAGAGCAGAGACGCCAATGCAGAGACATGCGCAGTACGGAATGGAGGACGTGGACCACAATGAAAAACATGTTAGCGACAAGGTGAAGGATAAGCACAGGTAATGACTAATTTTAGTATGGTAATGAGAGGAATGTTGAGATCTGTGCAAGGATAGGTAGTGAGATATGTGGGTGCGCTTAGGGCGAGCCTTGATTGGCATTGACAATAGTGGGTAGACCGTGATTTTAGTATTTATATGCATATGTGTCATACTGTTTTTATGCATGACAAAGGCTGTTGTACAGCCGAAACATTGCTCAGTTTTTGTATGCTGTGAAGTCCTCAATAAAGATGAAGTGATTGGAGATGCTGCCATCGCTGTTTGATCTCTCCAAACAAGTAAGGGACAATGTTGTTGAGAAGTATAAGTCAGGGTTAGGTCATAAAAAAATATCAAAATCTTTGATGAGCCCCAGGAGCACCATCAAATGTATCATAACCAAATGGAAAGAACATGGCACAACAGCAAACCTACCAAAACAAGGCCTCCCACCAAAACTCACGGACTGGGCAATAGAGATGGCCTTGCGGTTAACCCGGCGGTCGTTTCGGGGCGAACTTTGCGCGTTCGTAATTCGCCAAACATGTGAACATATGGCGATGTCTGCCGGCGCCATATTCTTTTGCATTGAGCCAAACTTTGACCCATGACACATCCATCAGGTGGGACAGGAAAGCCAATTGAGACGTTTCAGCACATGGACACACCCCCACCCTATAATAGAACACGATCTAGCAGCCATTTTACATTCTGTGTTTTGCCAGTGTAGGGAGAGGTTGCTGTGTGGAGCAAGGACATCTTGTTAGGGACACCAAACACTAGCTAATAGGGCCACAAAAGTCCTTTTAAGGACTAGTATAGGTGTGCTATTGATAGGTGTGATATACTGAGGGGTGTGATATACTTATAATATACTTTCTAACATAGAAAGTATATTATAGAGCATTTGATTTGTGCAGCAGTTGTATGCGGTTCTGCTGCAATACCGCAGCTATATAGAGGGACTAGCGCTATTGGAACAACTATTTGCAATGGGTGTGATATACCTGTTGCCCCAAAATAAACTTATTGAGGGGTATGATATACCTGCTTCCACAAAATAATGATTAAGGGGTTTGATATGCCTGCTTCCACAAAATACTGATTATGGGGATTGATATACCTGCTTCCACTAAATATTGATTGAGGCCTGCGAGATACCTGATTCCACAAAATACTGATTAAAGAGTTCGATATACCTGTTTCCACCAAATATAGCTTGAGGCCTGCGAGATACCTGCTTCCACAAAATACTGATTAAGGGGTTTGATATACCTGCTACCACCAAATAATGATTGAGGGCTGCGATATATCTGCTTCCACAAAATACTGATTAAGGGGATTGATATACCTGTTTCCACCAAATATTCATTGAGGGGTGCGATATACCTGCTTCCACAAAATACTGATTAAGGGGTTTGATAAACCTGTTTCTACCAATTATTGACTGAGGCCTGCAATGTACCTGCTTCCACAAAATACTGATTAAGGCGATCGATATAACTGTTTCCACCAAATATTGATTGAGGCCTACGATATACCTGCTTCCACAAAACACTGATTAAGGGGTTTGATATACCTGCTTCCACCAAATATTGATTGAGGCCTGCGATATACCTGCTTCCACAAAATACTAATTAAAGGGTTTGATATACCTGCTACCACCAAATAATGATTGAGGGCTGCGATATATCTGCTTACACAAAATACTGATTTAAGGGTTCGATATACCTGTTTCCACCAAATATTGATTGAGGTCTGTGATATACCTACTTCCCCAAAATACTTATTAAGGGGATTGATATACCTGTTTCCACCAAATATTGATTGAGGCCTGCAAGATACCTGCTTCCACAAAATACTGATTAAGGGGTTCGATATTCCTGTTTCCACCAAATATTGATTGAGGCCTGCGATATACATGCTTCCACAAAATACTGATTAAGGGGTTTGATATACCTGCTTCCACCAAATATTGATTGATGCCTGTGATATACCTGTTTCCACAAAATACTTATTAAGGGGTTCGATATACCTGCTTCCACAAAATTTTGATTGAGGCCTGCGATATACCTGCTTCCACAAAATACTGATTATGGGGTTCGATATTCCTGTTTCCACCAAATATTGATTGAGGCCTGTGATATACATGCTTCCACAAAATACTGATTAAGGGGTTTGATATTCCTGTTTCCACCAAATATTTATTGAGGCCTGCGATATACCTGCTTCCACAAATACTGCTCTTCTCTAGGGACTTAGGCACAAGGTCATTTTGAAAATGACAGGCAGAAGAAGAGGCAGGCCGTTCCGCCGGGGTGGTAGGAGTCAGGCAGGTGCACCAGGCCGGAGCCTAAGTGGGAAGTTGGAGAAGGCGCGTGCGATTACTTCAAAGGACGCACCAGAGTTGGTTGAGTGGCTCATTCAGTCTTCCACTTCTGCACCCTCCTCATCCTCTGTATCTGCACCCTCCTCACTTTCTGCAGTGTGTACCCTCAAAGACAACACCACCACCATAGCCCCTCCACTCGAGTCAGAGGAATTATTTTCCCATCTATTTCCAGACCTTACCGATGCGCCGCCATTCTTGACATCGGATGAGGAAGAGGAGGTAGCAAGGGCCGCCACCCAGTGGTCTGACGACAGTACCCAGTTCAGCCCAAGGAGGGAGGTCCCCACTGTTGCTGCCTACTCCGAGATCTCAAATGTCAGTGGTGGTGAAGGTGAAAATGATGACGTGTCGATGAACGTCGCGTATGGACGTCATGTGGGTGCCCACAAGAGAGGAGGGCAGTTCAGAGGGAGAGACGAAGCAGCAGAGAGGGAGGAGAAGGAGGAGAAGCAGGCAGAGCTTGCAGGTTACAGGAGGCTAAAAGCAGACTGCAAATGTATCTGGAGCGAGCCATCCTCCATGCACAGTCACTTCTGGCGCTCCCAGGATGCCGGCACATGGCTCCGCAGTGTGGGCTTTTTTTAACGTGTCAGCTGCTGACAATAGTGTTGCCATCTGCAGCCTGTGCTGTCAACGCATAAGTCGCGGTAAGCCCAACACTAGCCTAGGGACGACCGCCTTAAGAAGGCACCTGGCCTCCCATCACCGAGTCCAGTGGGAGCAATGTTGTCAGAACCCACAAAGCCACACTTCCGGAGCTCCACATCCTGCCTCTTCTCCTTCTCCTCTCTCCTCCCATTTGTCCTCCACCTTCCACCGTGCCATCGTCGTGTACATCTGGTAGAAAGCAGGCTTCCGTGGCCCAAATGTTCGAGTATAAAAAGTTCATGACGCCGGCTTGTCAGAACTGCTAGCCCGCCAACTACTGCCATATAAACTGGTGGACTCGGGGGCCTTTAGAAAACTTGTGGCCATTGGCACACCGCAATGGAAGGTCCCCAGAAGGGCATCCCAGACTTATATGGCCACGTTCAGCCTCAATTGAATATATCTCTGGCACACAGTGTCGGTGCCAAGATACATCTGATCACAGACACGTGGTATTGCAAACACGGGCAGGGAAGGTACATAACCTTTACTGCCCACTGGGTGAACCTTTTGACGGCCGTCAAGCAATAACTCGTGGCTCCCGTGTGGATTTGGTGTTACTGCCACAGATTGCATGCAGGCCTGCCTCTTCTTCTCCTCCTCCTACTCCCTCCTCCGTCTCCTCCTCGGCTAACTCCTCCTTTTCCACTGCTACCACCTCTTCCGTTGCTCCTCCCAAGCCCCTCAGAACCTATTTGACGTGCCAGGTAAGACGTTGCCATGCTGTGCTGCGGCTGTTGTGCCTGGAAGCCAAGAGCCACAACGGTTCTGCACTGCTTTTGTCTCTGCGGTCACAGGTCGATCAGTGGCTATCCCCGCTCAATTTGACAGTTGGTAAAGTGGTGTGAGACAACGGTGCCAATCTGCTGAGCATGCTGAAACAGGGCAAAATTACACACATGCCGTACATGGCACATGGCCTGAACTTAGTCCTGTAGCGATTCGTTGCCAAATACCCCAGGGTCCAGGATGTCTTGCGGCAGGCCAGGAAAATCTCTGGCCATTTTAGAGGATCTTACACAGCCATACAAAATCACAGAAATATAGTGGCAAATATGGGGGAACTGCTCAAACCCCAAACACTGTAGCGTGTTTCTCATTGGGGGAGCAGTCCCACCGCATGTGGACCGCAGCAAACGACCATCCCCAGCAAAAAATGCATACAATGGACGATGCCGACGAGGTCCACATGCACAACAAAGGCATCCTACACAAAACGGAGCATTGTGCGGATGAAAATATAATTATATAAATCACAGAAAAAATGCACCAAACGGATATGCCACTGACCATACTAGCTAGTCATACAAGCAGATATTAAAAGCTGAGACTTTTGCCAATATATTCCTGTCAGGAACACATCGGAGCCCATCATGCACCACGTCACAGTCTCTCAGCATGGCAAGGGTCCTTACACAGCCATGGCTCGCCTTGCTGACGTTTAGCGGCGACACCACCTGCCCATCAGACGTCTGATTTGTGACAGCCCGACACGCTGGAACTCCACCTTGTATATGCTTGATAGGCTTCTCCAGCAGCAACGTGCCATTAACGACTACCTGTGCGAACTCTGCAGCAAGACAGGGTCTGGGAAGCTTGATTTTTTTTCCCGCGCCAGTGACTGCTCATGCGCGACGCATGAGCAGACTTTTGCGGCCATTTGATGAGATCACCAAACTAGTCAGTCGCAGCCAGGGTGCCATCAGTGACATTGTACCTTACGCCTTCTTTCTGGAGTGTGCATTGTGTTGTGTCATTGATCAAGCCATCGAGGTGCAGGAGCTGGAAGATGAGGAAGTTGCAATGCTGAATGAATTCCTAGGGGGGGCTACTCCATCTGAGACAAGTCAGCGGGAGTCTGAAGAGAATTCAGCGAAGGATGGTGGGTGGGGGGAGTAGGAGGAGGAGGAGCAAGAAGAGCAGGCTTTGAGGGGGACTTTAAACTTTTCGGGGATCCCTGGTGTTATCCGTGGCTGGGTTGAGGAGACCGAGGACAACATTCTCCTGGGCGATGAGCAGGAGCAAGGGCGCTCCACCGCTTCCAATTGAGTGCAAATGGGGGCCCTTCAGTGTTTGAAGAGGGACCCCCATGTAACAGCATAATGGGCAAGGACCAGTACTTAGTGGCAACATACTTAGACCCCTGGTACAAACACAAAATGACAGACATGTTACCAGCATCACAGAGGCCTTGCTGCAAGAGATGCTGCATTCTGCTGTTGCAGGGGCTGGCAGCGGAATGTCCAGCCCCAACGAAACAGGTGCAGATACCAATCCTACCACGTCTGCAAGAAGAGGGTGGTTTGAAGATGTGTTGGTCACTTTGGATATGAGATCATTCTTGCAGCCAACCCATCGACAGCTGCCCTCCGGATCCAGCCTCAGGGAACGCCTAGACCAACAGGTGTCCGACTACATCGGGTTAATGGCCGATGTGGACGCTCTGAGAAGCGAGGAACCCCTGTACTACTGGGTGTGCAGGCTTGACCTGTGGCCAGAGTTGGCACAATTTGCCATGGAACTCTTGTCTTGCCCCTCTTCGAGTGTCCTGTCTGAAAGGACGTTCAGCGCTGTATGGGGGATCGTGACCGATAAGCGCACTTGCCTAGCTCACAACAGTGTGGACTACCTCACATTTCAAAAAATTAATGAGGTATGGATCTCTGAGAAATTCAACACCTGTAACGACCACGTGTAATTGAATTTACTCATGCCAGCCCACACATATCTGCCACCACCCAAAACAAAGAATGGTCCTTGTTTTTTGTCAGGTGAATGCCTAATTTTGGGGCCTGTACTGGCCTACAGTAAAATTTTTATCCGGTGACCACCTAATGTACCTTTTGCGACATAATCACAAGTTCTTTTCTGTCAGGTAAATGCCTTATTTTTGGGGCCTGTACTGGCCTACAGTAAAATTTCTATCCAGTGACCGCCTAATGGACCTCCAGCCATATCATCACAAGTTCTTTTCTGTCAGGTGAATGCCTAACTTTGGGGTCGGTACTGGCCTACAGTAAAATTTTTATCCGGTGACCGCCTAATGTACCTTTAGCCACATAATCACAAGTTCTTTCTGTCAGGCAAATGCCTTATTTTGGGGGCCTGTACTGGCCTACAGTAAAATTTCTATCCAGTGACCGCCTAATGGACCTCCAGCCATATCATCACAAGTTCTTTTCTGTCAGGTGAATGCCTAACTTTTGGGGCATTTGTGCAAGTGACTCGGAGGGACTCCCTGCCTCCATCTCCACTGCATACTGCCACTGTGTGTCTGGGTCCTCTGCCTCCTCTTCCTTATCGCCCTGTAGCATCTCTGGCTGCTTCTGCTCCTCCTCTTCTGTGATCTATGTAGAAAAACCACCCATTTGACTACACATTGCTTGTGCTCCAATGCCCTCCTCCTCTTCCAGTTCAGCCCCCACAGGCCTCATGTGGCCGTGAGATCTAGGCGCCACGTCTCCAGTTCCCTGACCAGCCAGATTTACCAGCATCTGTTCCAGGACTTAAAGCAGTGGAATGACATCGTTCATCCTATAGTCCTGGCGACTGACAAATAACGTGGCCTCCTCAAATGGCCTGAGCAAATGGCAGGTGTTACTCATGAGCTGCCACTGGCTGACATCGACGTTACACAGGGGAGTACTCCTGTCCGCTTGGATCATCAAGAAATCGTTTATGGCCTTTCTTTATTCATATAGTGAGTCCAACATATGGAGGGTGGAATTCCAATTGGTGGAAACGTCTATGTTGGGGGGATGCTGTTCTGCAGCTCAAGGAGGGTGTGCTTTGCAGTGTACGAGTGGCTGAAGTACATGCAAAGTTTCCTGGCCATTTTTAGGATGTCTTGCAGATGGGTGGAAAACTTCAGGAACCGCTTGTCAACCAGATTGAACACGTGTGCCATGCAGGGCACATGGCTCAGCCCTCCTTGATGCAGAATCCAAGATGGCTGAGGCTATTTATAGGGCTGTGACATCACAGTGCTGGCTGCTGATTGGCTGCATGCATGGAATTATGGGTGATCCCGCCTTCCCAGAGTTCCTTGCTCTATGTCCTCACATGTGCAACAGCCATTTTAGGAAAAAATGCAATTTGTTACCACGACGCATGAGGAAATTCGGATTCGGTGTGAATCGAATTTTTCATGAAATTCGGATCAAATTCCACTTCGTCAGCCTTGATTCGCTCATCTCTAGCTGCTACCCTTGGTCTAAAAGCCAATAATCATCCCCTTCTGCAATCCCTTTTACCCATGACAGCAACAAGGGATTAGTGTGCAGACAGCCTATCTCACACCTTATATACCCACCAAGCTAGCTCACAACACGTGACTTCCTTCATGAGCTTATAGGAAGTGGTCATAATAATGTGACTCAACTGCGTGTAAATCAATTTAAAAAACAGGAAGATAAAAATGTTTCACAAATTAGTCTCTTGGACAGTATGAGGCAACACTGAGTGCCATCTGCATGTAACTGTGGGAGTACCTAAAAATGTCTAAAGGCCTCTTTACATGCGCTGACTATTAGGGAAAAAAACATTTGTTATAGATAATTGTCTGTTCATTACAGGAGGTGAAAGCTGCATTTACCTGCACCAATCACCTCTGCTGTATGGGGATGAAAAATCGCTAGAGTGATCACTTCTTCTTATTCACATTCACTGTTTCAGCAGCAGGGTGTTTCATCAATATCAGATTGGTAAGGGTCCAACTCCCACCAGCACCACTGATCACTTATTTTCAGGAGCTGGTGTAACCAGAATTCTTGTAAAGTGGCTGTGCCTGCTTAATGTGGTGCTGTTCCCTTCAAGGATAAGTTATCAATAGTAAACTCCTGGAAATCCCATCTGGGACATTGATGGCATATTGCTAGGATATGCTATTAATTTCATATAGGCGCAAGTCCTACCTCTGGGACCTGCTCCAATCACCAGAACAGGGCCCCTAAAAGTGAAGGACAGCACACCACACATACAGCTTGCTCTCCTTTCACTGCTATGAGACTTCCAAAAATAGATGAGTGAGCACGCTCAGCTCTTTTCGGAAGTCACATAACAGTGAATGGAGATTAAGCCACGCAAGCATGGTCACTTCTTCATTTACCGCTATTTGACTGCCAGAACTAGCCAAGCCAGTGCTGAATTCAGAAGTCAGCTAACTATCGGTGTATTTCCTTCATGTAGTCCTTATGATTAGGGATGAGCGAACTCGAACTGTATAGTTCGGGTTCGTACCGAATTTTGGGGTGTCCGTGACACGGACCCGAACCCGGACATTTTCGTAAAAGTCCGGGTTCGGGTTCGGTGTTCGTCGCTTTCTTGGCGCTTTTGTGACGCTTTCTTGGCGCTTTTTGAAAGGCTGCAAAGCAGCCAATCAACAAGCGTCATACTACTTGCCCCAAGAGGCCGTCACAGCCATGCCTACTATTGGCATGGCTGTGATTGGCCAGAGCACCATGTGACCCAGCCTCTATTTAAGCTGGAGTCACATAGCGCCGCCCGTCACTCTGCTCTGATTAGCGTAGGGAGAGGTTGCGGATGCGACAGTAGGGCGAGATTAGGCAGATTAACTCCTCCAAAGGACTTCACTTGATTAATCGATCGATCTGCAGCTGTGCATCATTGAGCTGCTGAAATTCAAATGCTCACTCACTGTTTTTAGGCTGCCCAGACCGTTTGTCAGTCACTTTTTTCTGGGGTGATCGGCGGCCATTTTGTGTCTTGTGCGGTGCTGCGACCAAGTCCATCCAAGCTGCGACCAAGTGCATTTAACCCTCAATGGTGTGGTTGTTTTTTGGCTAAAGCCTACATCAGGGTGAAGCTGTCACACCAAGTGCATTTAACCAGCAATAGTCTGTTCATTTTTTGGCCATATACTAAATCAGGAGCAAGCTGCGCCTGTCACCAAGTGCATTTAACCCTCAGTAGTGTGGTTGGTCAAGCTATCACACCAAGTGCATTTAACCAGCAATAGTCTGTTCATTTTTTGGCCATATACTAAATCAGGGGCAAGCTGCGCCCGTCACCAAGTGCATTTAACCAGCAATAGTCTGTTCATTTTTTGGCCATATACTACATCAGGGGCAAGCTGCGCCCGTCACCAAGTGCATTTAACCCTCAGTAGTGTGGTTGGTCAAGCTATCACACCAAGTGCATTTAACCAGCAATAGTCTGTTCATTTTTTGGCCATATACTAAATCAGGGGCAAGCTGCGCCCGTCACCAAGTGCATTTAACCAGCAATAGTCTGTTCATTTTTTGGCCATATACTACATCAGGGGCAAGCTGCGCCCGTCACCAAGTGCATTTAACCCTCAGTAGTGTGGTTGGTCAAGCTATCACACCAAGTGCATTTAACCAGCAATAGTCTGTTCATTTTTTGGCCATATACTAAATCAGGGGCAAGCTGCGCCCGTCACCAAGTGCATTTAACCAGCAATAGTCTGTTCATTTTTTGGCCATATACTACATCAGGGGCAAGCTGCGCCCGTCACCAAGTGCATTTAACCCTCAGTAGTGTGGTTCGTCAAGCTGTGACACCAAGTGCATTTAACCAGCAATAGTCTGTTCATTTTTTGGCCATATACTACATCAGGGGCAAGCTGCGCCCGTCACCAAGTGCATTTAACCAGCAATAGTGTGGTTATTTTTTGGCCATATCCCAGTCTAATTCTGTCACTAAATCCATACCGGTCACCCAGCGCCTAAATACTAGGCCTCAAATTTATATCCCGCTAAATCTCTCGTTACCGCTGTCCTGTTGTGGCTGGGAAAGTTATTTAGTGTCCGTCAAAGCACATTTTTTGTTCTGGGTTGAAGTACAATTCCCAATTTAGCAATTTCATAATTTAGTGGTTCCTGCTATATCAGAGCTATTTGAAATCTATCCCTAAAAGGGTATATAATATTCAAGGTGCACATAGGGTCATTCAGAATAACTTCACACACACGCTACTGTGCATTTCCAAGTCTAATTCTGTCGCTAAATCCATACCGGTCACCCAGCGCCTAAATACTAGGCCTCAAATTTATATCCCGCTAAATCTCTCGTTACCGCTGTCCTGTTGTGGCTGGGAAAGTTATTTAGTGTCCGTCAAAGCACATTTTTTGTTCTGGGTTGAAATACAATTCCCAATTTAGCAATTTCATAATTTAGTGGTTTCTGCTATATCAGAGCTATTTGAAATCTATCCCTAAAAGGGTATATAATATTCAAGGTGCACATAGGGTCATTCAGAATAACTTCACACACACGCTACTGTGCATTTCCAAGTCTAATTCTGTCGCTAAATCCATACCGGTCACCCAGCGCCTAAATACTAGGCCTCAAATTTATATCCCGCTAAATCTCTCGTTACCGCTGTCCTGTTGTGGCTGGGAAAGTTATTTAGTGTCCGTCAAAGCACATTTTTTGTTCTGGGTTGAAATACAATTCCCAATTTAGCAATTTCATAATTTAGTGGTTTCTGCTATATCAGAGCTATTTGAAATCTATCCCTAAAAGGGTATATAATATTCAAGGTGCACATAGGGTCATTCAGAATAACTTCACACACACGCTACTGTGCATTTCCAAGTCTAATTCTG
Organism: Bufo gargarizans; assembly: GCF_014858855.1. Classification (NCBI taxonomy): domain Eukaryota; kingdom Metazoa; phylum Chordata; class Amphibia; order Anura; family Bufonidae; genus Bufo; species Bufo gargarizans. Next base: position 478,245,007 of record NC_058080.1, read on the forward strand.
TCGCTAAATCCATACCGGTCACCCAGCGCCTAAATACTAGGCCTCAAATTTATATCCCGCTAAATCTCTCGTTACCGCTGTCCTGTTGTGGCTGGGAAAGTTATTTAGTGTCCGTCAAAGCACATTTTTTGTTCTGGGTTGAAGTACAATTCCCAATTTAGCAATTTCATAATTTAGTGGTTCCTGCTATATCAGAGCTATTTGAAATCTATCCCTAAAAGGGTATATAATATTCAAGGTGCACATAGGGTCATTCAGAATAACTTCACACACACGCTACTGTGCATTTCCAAGTCTAATTCTGTCACTAAATCCATACCGGTCACCCAGCGCCTAAATACTAGGCCTCAAATTTATATCCCGCTAAATCTCTCGTTACTGCTGTCCTGTTGTGGCTGGGAAAGTTATTTAGTGTCCGTCAAAGCACATTTTTTGTTCTGGGTTGAAATACAATTCCCAATTTAGCAATTTCATAATTTAGTGGTTTCTGCTATATCAGAGCTATTTGAAATCTATCCCTAAAAGGGTATATAATATTCAAGGTGCACATAGGGTCATTCAGAATAACTTCACACACACGCTACTGTGCATTTCCAAGTCTAATTCTGTCGCTAAATCCATACCGGTCACCCAGCGCCTAAATACTAGGCCTCAAATTTATATCCCGCTAAATCTCTCGTTACCGCTGTCCTGTTGTGGCTGGGAAAGTTATTTAGTGTCCGTCAAAGCACATTTTTTGTTCTGGGTTGAAGTACAATTCCCAATTTAGCAATTTCATAATTTAGTGGTTCCTGCTATATCAGAGCTATTTGAAATCTATCCCTAAAAGGGTATATAATATTCAAGGTGCACATAGGGTCATTCAGAATAACTTCACACACACGCTACTGTGCATTTCCAAGTCTAATTCTGTCACTAAATCCATACCGGTCACCCAGCGCCTAAATACTAGGCCTCAAATTTATATCCCGCTAAATCTCTCGTTACCGCTGTCCTGTTGTGGCTGGGAAAGTTATTTAGTGTCCGTCAAAGCACATTTTTTGTTCTGGGTTGAAATACAATTCCCAATTTAGCAATTTCATAATTTAGTGGTTTCTGCTATATCAGAGCTATTTGAAATCTATCCCTAAAAGGGTATATAATATTCAAGGTGCACATAGGGTCATTCAGAATAACTTCACACACACGCTACTGTGCATTTCCAAGTCTAATTCTGTTAGTAAATCCATACCGGTCACCCAGCGCCTAAATACTAGGCCTCAAATTTATATCCCGCTGAATTTGAATACAATACATTGGGCCAAATAATATTTTTGTTGTTGTGGTGAACCATAACAATGAGAAAAACATCTAGTAAGGGACGCGGACGTGGACATGGTCGTGGTGGTGTTAGTGGACCCTCTGGTGCTGGGAGAGGACGTGGCCGTTCTGCCACATCCACACGTCCTAGTATACCAACTACCTCAGGTCCCAGTAGCCGCCAGAATTTACAGCGATATATGGTGGGGCCCAATGCCGTTCTAAGGATGGTAAGGCCTGAGCAGGTACAGGCATTAGTCAATTGGGTGGCCGACAGTGGATCCAGCACGTTCACATTATCTCCCACCCAGTCTTCTGCAGAAAGCGCACAGATGGCGCCTGAAAACCAACCCCATCAGTCTGTCACATCACCCCCATGCATACCAGGGAAACTGTCTCAGCCTCAAGTTATGCAGCAGTCTCTTATGCTGTTTGAAGACTCCGCTGGCAGGGTTTCCCAAGGGCATCCACCTAGCCCTTCCCCAGCGGTGAAAGATATAGAATGCACTGACGCACAACCACTTATGTTTCCTGATGATGAGGACATGGGAATACCACCTCAGCATGTCTCTGATGATGACGAAACACAGGTGCCAACTGCTGCGTCTTTCTGCAGTGTGCAGACTGAACAGGAGGTCAGGGATCAAGACTGGGTGGAAGACGATGCAGGGGATGATGAGGTCCTAGACCCCACATGGAATGAAGGTCGTGCCACTGACTTTCACAGTTCGGAGGAAGAGGCAGTGGTGAGACCGAGCCAACAGCGTAGCAAAAGAGGGAGCAGTGGGCAAAAGCAGAACACCCGCCGCCAAGAGACTCTGCCTGCTACTGCCCGCCGCCATCTGGGACCGAGCACCCCAAAGGCAGCTTCAAGGAGTTCCCTGGCATGGCACTTCTTCAAACAATGTGCTGACGACAAGACCCGAGTGGTTTGCACGCTGTGCCATCAGAGCCTTAAGCGAGGCATTAACGTTCTGAACCTGAGCACAACCTGCATGACCAGGCACCTGCATGCAAAGCATGAACTGCAGTGGAGTAAACACCTTAAAACCAAGGAAGTCACTCAGGCTCCCCCTGCTACCTCTTCTGCTGCTGCCGCCTCGGCCTCTTCTGCTGCTGCCGCCTCGGCCTCTTCCTCCGCCTCTGGAGGAACGTTGGCACCTGCCGCCCAGCAAACAGGGGATGTACCACCAACACCACCACCACCACCTCCGTCACCAAGCGTCTCAACCATGTCACACGGCAGCGTTCAGCTCTCCATCTCACAAACATTTGAGAGAAAGCGTAAATTCCCACCTAGCCACCCTCGATCCCTGGCCCTGAATGCCAGCATTTCTAAACTACTGGCCTATGAAATGCTGTCATTTAGGCTGGTGGACACAGACAGCTTCAAACAGCTCATGTCGCTTGCTGTCCCACAGTATGTTGTTCCCAGCCGCCACTACTTCTCCAAGAGAGCCGTGCCTTCCCTGCACAACCAAGTATCCGATAAAATCAAGTGTGCACTGCGCAACGCCATCTGTGGCAAGGTCCACCTAACCACAGATACGTGGACCAGTAAGCACGGCCAGGGACGCTATATCTCCCTAACTGCACACTGGGTAAATGTAGTGGCAGCTGGGCCCCAGGCGGAGAGCTGTTTGGCGCACGTCCTTCCGCCGCCAAGGATCGCAGGGCAACATTCTTTGCCTCCTGTTGCCACCTCCTCCTTCTCGGCTTCCTCCTCCTCTTCTTCCACCTGCTCATCCAGTCAGCCACACACCTTCACCACCAACTTCAGCACAGCCCGGGGTAAACGTCAGCAGGCCATTCTGAAACTCATATGTTTGGGGGACAGGCCCCACACCGCACAGGAGTTGTGGCGGGGTATAGAACAACAGACCGACGAGTGGTTGCTGCCGGTGAGCCTCAAGCCCGGCCTGGTGGTGTGCGATAATGGGCGAAATCTCGTTGCAGCTCTGGGACTAGCCAATTTGACGCACATCCCTTGCTTGGCGCATGTGCTGAATTTGGTGGTGCAGAAGTTCATTCACAACTACCCCGACATGTCAGAGCTGCTGCATAAAGTGCGGGCCGTCTGTTCGCGCTTCCGGCGTTCACATCCTGCTGCTGCTCGCCTGTCTGCGCTACAGCGTAACTTCGGCCTTCCCGCTCACCGCCTCATATGCGACGTGCCCACCAGGTGGAACTCCACCTTGCACATGCTGGACAGACTGTGCGAGCAGCAGCAGGCCATAGTGGAGTTTCAGCTGCAGCACGCACGGGTCAGTCGCACTACAGAACAGCACCACTTCACCACCAATGACTGGGCCTCCATGCGAGACCTGTGTGCCCTGTTGCGCTGTTTTGAGTACTCCACCAACATGGCCAGTGGCGATGACGCCGTTATCAGCGTTACAATACCACTTCTATGTCTCCTTGAGAAAACACTTAGGGCGATGATGCAGGAGGAGGAGGAGGAGGAGGAGGAGGAAGAGGGGTCATTTTTAGCACTTTCAGGCCAGTCTCTTCGAAGTGACTCAGAGGGAGGTTTTTGGCAACAGCAGAGGCCAGGTACAAATGTGGCCAGCCAGGGCCCACTACTGGAGGACGAGGAGGACGAGGATGAGGAGGAGGTGGAGGAGGATGAGGATGAAGCATGGTCACAGCGGGGTGGCACCCAACGCAGCTCGGGTCCATCACTGGTGCGTGGCTGGGGGGAAAGGCAGGACGATGACGATACGCCTCCCACAGAGGACAGCTTGTCCTTACCCCTGGGCAGCCTGGCACACATGAGCGACTACATGCTGCAGTGCCTGCGCAAAGACAGCAGAGTTGCCCACATTTTAACCTGTGCGGACTACTGGGTTGCCACCCTGCTGGATCCACGCTACAAAGACAATGTGCCCACCTTACTTCCTGCACTGGAGCGTGATAGGAAGATGCGCGAGTACAAGCGCACGTTGGTAGACGCGCTACTGAGAGCATTCCCAAATGTCACAGGGGAACAAGTGGAAGCCCAAGGCCAAGGCAGAGGAGGAGCAAGAGGTCGCCAAGGCAGCTGTGTCAATGCCAGCTCCTTTGAGGGCAGGGTTAGCATGGCAGAGATGTGGAAAACTTTTGTCAACACGCCACAGCTAACTGCACCACCACCTGATACGCAACGTGTTAGCAGGAGGCAACATTTCACTAACATGGTGGAACAGTACGTGTGCACACCCCTCCACGTACTGACTGATGGTTCGGCCCCATTCAACTTCTGGGTCTCTAAATTGTCCACGTGGCCAGAGCTAGCCTTTTATGCCTTGGAGGTGCTGGCCTGCCCGGCGGCCAGCGTTTTGTCTGAACGTGTATTCAGCACGGCAGGGGGCGTCATTACAGACAAACGCAGCCGCCTGTCTACAGCCAATGTGGACAAGCTGACGTTCATAAAAATGAACCAGGCATGGATCCCACAGGATCTGTCCGTCCCTTGTCCAGATTAGACATTAACTACCTCCCCTTAACCATATATTATTGGACTCCAGGGCACTTCCTCATTCAATCCTATTTTTATTTTCATTTTACCATTATATTGCGAGGCTACCCAAAGTTGAATGAACCTCTCCTGTGTCTGGGTGCCGGGGCCTAAATATATGCCAATGGACTGTTCCAATGTTGGGTGACGTGAAGCCTGATTCTCTGCTATGACATGCAGAATGATTCTCTGCTGACATGAAGCCAGATTGTCTGTTACGGGACCTCTCTCCTCTGCCTGTGTGCTGGGCCTAAATATATGCCAATGGACTGTTGCAGTGGTGGCTGACGTGAAGCCTCATTCTCTGCTATGACATGCAGACTAATTCTCTGCTGACATGAAGACAGATTCTCTGTTACGGGACCTCCCTCCTCTGCCTGGGTGCTGGGCCTAAATATATGCCAATGGACTGTTGCAGTGGTGGCTGACGTGAAGCCTCATTCTCTGCTATGACATGCAGACTAATTCTCTGCTGACATGAAGACAGATTCTCTGTTACGGGACCTCTCTCCTCTGCCTGTGTGCTGGGCCTAAATATATGCCAATGGACTGTTGCAGTGGTGGCTGACGTGAAGCCTCATTCTCTGCTATGACATGCAGACTGATTCTCTGCTGACATGAAGCCAGATTCTCTGTTACGGGACCTCCCTCCTCTGCCTGGGTGCTGGGCCTAAATATATGCCAATGGACTGTTGCAGTGGTGGCTGACGTGAAGCCTCATTCTCTGCTATGACATGCAGACTGATTCTCTGCTGACATGAAGACAGATTCTCTGTTACGGGACCTCTCTCCTCTGCCTGTGTGTGTGCTGGGCCTAAATATATGCCAATGGACTGTTGCAGTGGTGGCTGACGTGAAGCCTCATTCTCTGCTATGACATGCAGACTGATTCTCTGCTGACATGAAGCCAGATTCTCTGTTACGGGACCTCCCTCCTCTGCCTGGGTGCTGGGCCTAAATATATGCCAATGGACTGTTGCAGTGGTGGCTGACGCGAAGCCTCATTCTCTGCTATGACATGCAGACTAATTCTCTGCTGACATGAAGACAGATTCTCTGTTACGGGACCTCTCTCCTCTGCCTGTGTGTGTGCTGGGCCTAAATATATGCCAATGGACTGTTGCAGTGGTGGCTGACGTGAAGCCTCATTCTCTGCTATGACATGCAGACTAATTCTCTGCTGACATGAAGCCAGATTGTCTGTTACGGGACCTCTCTCCTCTGCCTGGGTGCTGGGCCTAAATTTATGACAATGGACTGTTGCAGTGGTGGCTGACGTGAAGCCTCATTCTCTGCTATGACATGCAGACTGATTCTCTGCTGACATGAAGCCAGATTCTCTGTTACGGGACCTCCCTCCTCTGCCTGGGTGCTGGGCCTAAATATATGCCAATGGACTGTTGCAGTGGTGGCTGACGTGAAGCCTCATTCTCTGCTATGACATGCAGACTAATTCTCTGCTGACATGAAGCCAGATTCTCTGTTACGGGACCTCTCTCCTCTGCCTGGGTGCTGGGCCTAAATTTATGAAAATGGAATCTTACAGTGGTGGGTGACGTGAAGCCAGATTCTCTGCTATGGGACCTCTCTCCAATTGATTTTGGTTAATTTTTATTTATTAAATTTTTATCTTAATTCATTTCCCTATCCACATTTGTTTGCAGGGGATTTACCTACATGTTGCTGCCTTTTGCAGCCCTCTAGCTCTTTCCTGGGCTGTTTTACAGTCTTTTTAGTGCCGAAAAGTTCGGGTCCCCATTGACTTCAATGGGGTTCGGGACGAAGTTCGGATCGGGTTCGGATCCCGAACCCGAACATTTCCGGGATGTTCGGCCGAACTTCTCGAACCCGAACATCCAGGTGTTCGCTCAACTCTACTTATGATCCATCACAATCATAGCTTCCACTTGTCTACCAATTTAATTTTGATATCTTGTTGACTTTAAGGCATGATGTTTTTCAGAAATTAAGTTGTAATGGTCTGAAAAATGGCCAGGGTGATATTGTTTTGGAAGGGAAGGTGGTACCATTAATTCTGGCATCAAGGACCAGGTATAGGGCATACAACATGATGACTAGTAGTAAATAGTACAGGAAAGTTAAACTATTATTTATGTAGAATATATGGTAGACATGACAAAAAACAAAATATATAGTAGACATGACAAAATACAAAATATATAGTAGACCTGACAAAATACAAAACCGTTGTCTTCATTATATAGATTTGACCAGTAGATGGCACTCTCATACTGTATAGATCTGAGATTCTTGCTTAACTCTGTAAATGGCTTTTCTACCACTATTCAGTGCCATCCTTCTTATATCTGTAGCCCTGAAGTTAAAGAGATCAAAACAAATCATACTGTATTTGGGAACTGCTACGTACTTCATTCCATAGTTACCAAAAATGAGCCTGCACTTAAATCTGCAAATCTTTGTGTCATTTATTACAGATGGTTATTTAAATTGCCCTGGGGTATGACTCCAAACCACACACTTTACACCAGTGACTCTGTAAAAAGAAATGTCCAAGATGTAAAAAATACAGTTCAAAAAGTTCAGACAAATGCAAATTTTGCAGTTGATTTTTTTTCTATGGCTGTCACCACTTGAATGACTAATGTGAGACTTACATGAGACAGCTTCAATACCAATTGGTTCATGGCTTACAATATATGCATGACATGTAACTTTTTGTATTTTCATCCTATGTCTTTGTTATTTATATGTTTGTCGCATGATAGTCACATGAACATTTCATATACATTTTACTATATTGCAGCCTTAACATGGTGAGAAGAGAGACTGGGCATGTAACAGCTGTTGTGGTGGCAAAGAAACCTACTCATCTGACATCTTAGGCTACTTTCACATTAGCGTTTTTGCGGATCCGTCATGGATCTGTGAAAAACGCGTCCATTACAATAATAGAACCGCATGCATTCGTCATAAACGGATCCGGTTGTATTATGTCTTCTATAGCCATGACGGATCCGTCTTCAACACCATTGAAAGTCAATGGAGGACAGATCCGTTTTCTGTTGTGTCTTGCAGCATTTTTCTGTCCGCGATGGGGGATGCAACCAAAAGGAACGGAATGCATTTTGGTGAAATCTGTTTAGTTCAGTTCAGTTTTGTCCCCATTGACAATGAATAGGGACAAAACGGAAGTGTTTTCTTCCGCTATTGAGATCCTATGACTGATCTCAATAGCGGAATTGAAAACGCTAATGTGTCAAAACGATTCATTTGACAACCCATGGGCAAGAGTGGCACTGTTTAGGACATCCACCAATTAGATATTTATCTTACTGTGGATAGGTGATAAGCTGTTTTTGGTGGGACAATCCCTTTAAGTAGAATTGTTTACCAGCATTACAGAATACTAAACATAAAGGCAAAGCTACACATGTAAAGATGATAGGGGACTTGTTCATACAAACACTGGGTCCTATTTAGTGTCAGAGCTGCCTCTTCCAAATACTGTAGTGAAGAGGGTGCAAACTTAAGCCAGCCATAGACAGTGAATAACTGTGCCAACAATCCCACCAGCAACAAGTCAGACTACTGTCCAATAAAAGTCATTTTGTTAAAAAAATGTAGTTATGGTCGTCAACAACTAAACATTTCCAGCCTAGCCAATTACATCTCCAGCCGACAAAAGTCTACCATCGGCCATGGCAAAAGGTCGTTTGCACTATTTTATCCAACATTAATCTCATCTGTGTTATCTATCTCCGGAACTCCCATAGAAATGAATGGAGCGGCCACGCGCATGTGCCACCGGCCACTCCCTTCTTTTCAGGGGAGCTGCAGGGGGCTCCGGGGGTACAGGACTCCTGTTGTCGTGATCAGTAGGGGTTCCAGCGGTAGGACCCCATCAATCTGATAGTTATCCCCTATCCTGTGGATAGGGGATAACTTTACCCAACCGGAATACACCTTTAATAACAAGGTGAAAAATGTGAGATTTCGCAAGCAAGTTCAATCAGTTTTGTCTGCGATCACGCTCAGTTGTTCAGTTTTTATTGTGCAGGTGCAATGCGATTTAATGCGTTCTGCACGCGCGTGATAAAAAACTGAATGTTTACAAATAACATCTCTTAGCAACCGTCAGTGAAAAACGCACTGCATCCACACTTCTATGGGGCCAGCATTGCGTGAAAATCGTAGAATATAGAACATGCTGCGATTATACCCAAGAAGACGGGAAGCTGTGATTGTTGCCAATAGTGCTTCAACCAAGTCCGGAAAAGAGACTGAATACTTATGTACAGGCAATATTTTATTTTTATTTTTTTATAAATTAGCCAAGATTTAGAACATTGTGTTTTTCACTTTCTCATTATGGGATATTGAGTGCAGAATGATGGGGAATAACGGAATTTTTTTTTAAAGACTTTCAGAATGCAGTGTACATGTAAGGGGTCAGACCTTACTAAGGATCTTATTTCACCAGTGAGCATACTGTAACACCCCACTCAAGGGAGGAATCAGACCGTTGTAATTTCAAGAGGTCTTTACTGATCTCATGTAGGGTGACAAGTTTGGCGCTTACAGAGTTGTCACAAGAGGCAACTAACTTAAAGAGGTTGTGACTTCAGCAAATGGCATTTATTAGGTAGAGAAAGTTAATACAAGGCACTTACTAATGTATTGTGATTGTCCAAATTCACTCCTTTGCGGAGTTGATTCATTTTCCATCCCATTATATACTTTTCGTTTCCATGGTTATGACCACCCTGCAATCTAGCAGCAGTGGTCGTGCTTGCTCACTACGTCCTCGATTTTCTGCTTTGTGTTCCATAGGCAAAATACTCGAGTATTTTACCTGTGTGAATGTCTCCGTTCAGGATCAATGTTAACCCACGGCAACAGAGCAGGAGCTGAGCAAAACAAGGATACATTTTCTTTTGTAATAGGGGTTTAGAGCATTTCTAGCCCTTTTAAATGCAGACTAAAACTTCAGGCAGTGAAAGGAGCAGGGTCTCCACCAACAGGATTATATGCTTACATGTAATATTTAGATTAATTCCTATTTTAAGGGAATCTGTCACCAGCGACCTCAGTATCCAACTGTTTGCATAGAAACATAGCTGTATATCATCTGATAAAAACACCGTTGTTTTGGGTTGATCCAAGGCTCCATTCCCAAGTTATGATACTATTCTTAATTTGCAGATTAGGTCTTTCGTGCAGTGAGGGAGTCACCATTGCTCTTGTTGCTCAAGTTTTTTCTGTGGCGAGCCCCTCCCTCGCCGCTTTCCCACTGCCTTGACCTGTCAATCAAAGATGACTGGGAGGGACTGGCCACAAAAAGAAGTGGAGCTTGAGGACAAGAGCAATGGTGATGAGGACAAGAGCAATGGCTCTAATTTGCATATGAAGAAAAAGTATCCTAATTCAGGAGTATATTCTGGGGTCTGTTACATCACGTTTTTGCTATACGTTTAATGGATACATTGTAAAAAAAAAGGACACAAGCGAACACCACGCTTTTCGTTATTTCTTACAATGGGACTCTATGTTGAATGGATGCCACTGTATGGCATCAGTCCGAGGTAACCGTTAATTTACAGGTTTTTGTACACATTAAATGGATGGCAAAAACGTGTTCTGAACCCACTCTTGTTTTTACAGTCATTTCTTATTGTATTATTCATGCATTTATTACACTGACATATGGAGACAGCATTGAATTACTAACAATAATATGATGTGTGTAGAGTTGATTTACAATGCTTCACTTTACTATGGCCAAAGTCAACAATCGGAAGTTAAATTTAACAGAGTGACCTTAGACAAGCAGCTGAAACTATTTACAGAAATGTTGGTGAAAAGCAGATGTCACGCATGGGGGGATCACTGCTAGAGTATACTGTATCGGATGCACAATATTTATTCTGGAAAAGTTTCTATATAAAGTTGAAATAGGTGAGGTTTCCCCTCTGTTATACAGTATGGACATGTATATTAAACCTATCCAGATAGTTGTCTTTCATTAGAGGGGCAAAGGTTTCAAAGTAATATCAGGAAGTATTACTTTACTGAGAGAGTAGTGGATGCATGGAATAGCCTTCCTGCAGAAGTGGTAGCTGCAAATACAGTGGAGGAGTTTAAGCATGCATGGGATAGGCATAAAGCCATCCTTCATATAAGATAGGGCCAGGGGCTATCCATAGTATTTAGTATATTGGGCAGACTAGATGAGCCAAATGGTTCTTATCTGCCGACACATTCTATGACTATCTCTGCACAAATGTTTTAAAACATACTTGCAGAGATCCTGTGATGAATACCACCCCTCGTGTCCGCTGACGTCAACCACGTCGAGCTCACGAGACCTGGTATGATCACGGGGTTTACCAAAAACGTGAAGTTACGCCCTCCAGAGGAGCACGTAAGGTCAGGCTGGTATAGTTTACACACACACCTCCTGTCCACGCGGGCACAGAGAGGCAACAAGCTGGAAGGGCCTTTTCACTGCCGCAGTGAAAACAGCCCACACTCAGCCCGGGTAACTGCCACCAGTTTCTCGTTTGATATAAGCCCGGTCCGCTAACGGGATTATATAGGGTCAGAAACCAACCCGCGGTAGCTTATAACTAGGCCAAAACACGGACGTGGGGATTCGTGATCGAGATACAAGATAGCACAAGATTAAATTATAGATTTAATCGCTATAAGAGCGCACTAGATATAACACACTATACACAGACAATATATACAGTGGTCTGAGGTTACAGATTACAGGGTATATGGTTACAATAGGATTAAGCAGTGTGAAAGTAAGTTACCAAGTATGATGAGAGTTCCTTGGCGATGTCCTGAGCAGGAGGCCACCCGAGGGGCTGTGTTCTCCTGCTATTTCCTGGGTCCCTCTAAACACATGTGTAGCATGCGACCCCTCTTCAGAAAAAGACGCCCCCTACTTGCTGGCACCAGGCTTTTAACCTGCAGCTGGTCCGTCCCCTCCCTGCCTCAGGGAGGGGTCAACTCCCCCTCTTCTGGGCTGACAGTGAATGACCCACAAAACACTTTAGGGGTCATAGCTCCAGACCAGAGGGTCACAGGGAGATGGTTCTGGGACTAATGGACCTGCCTGGGTTCAGGCTACAATTAGAGCCCAAACCTGGTACCGGTAGGTGGCTTCTATGGGGAGATATGGGTATCTCCCTACCCCGACTGGGTACGAGTAAACAAAGACCATGGGACCGTACCTCGTGGCCACCGGGACACAAATATGTATCCGGTTTGCGTCTGCGGTGGCCAGGTGATTCATAATTCCTTATGAGAGGTAGGTGCCAATATGTCTAGGAAATCTCATTGATCCAGGCCAAAGCAGATACCCCCTGCTGGGGGGTTTTCCTGCAGATTCAGGTGGCTCCCAACTGCTGCACAGAGGTGTGAACTTCTCCTTGAAGCTTGGACCCCCTGAGGGGTGTCTTCCTGGCCAACTGAGTCATGCCAAGAGGTGCATAAAATTACAATCAGGGCTGGGGCTTTGAAGCAGGGAAATCCTGTCAGCAAATGGGGGGTGTGAGGACATGGCTGACAGTAAATATTAATCCATATTCCTCACACCTCCCCCTTTTAGAGGGCGCCAGGGGGCAGCACATTCCTGTGCTCCCCCGTGCGCCCATCCGCCCCCTCTCCTTGTCGGGATAGCCCATCGGCGTTCCCGTGGTCACGGCCCCTTTTGTGGCGAATGGTCAAGTGATACTGCTGGAGAGCTAGGCTCCAGCGTAGCAGCCTCCCATTCGTCCCGGATACGGTGTTTAACCAACTGAGGGGGTTGTGGTCGGTCTCCACCGTGAAGCGGCGCCCGTATAAATACGGCTGCAACCGTTGCAGTGCCCAGACAATTGCCAGGCACTCCTTCTCCATTGTGGAGTACGCCACCTCCCTCGGCAGGAGCTTCCGACTCAGGTACAGAACAGGGTGTTCCTGGCCCGTAGTGTCAACCTGGCTGAGTACGGCACCGAGGCCGAAATCACTGGCGTCAGTCTGCACTATAAACGGCAGCGTAAAGTCGGCCGCCTGGAGTACAGGGAAGCTCGAGAGGGCGGCCTTCAGCGCTCGGAAGGCCGTCTCGCAGTCGTTCGTCCAATCGACTGCGGAGGGCAGCTTCTTCTTGGTGAGATCCGTCAAGGGCTTCGCCAGGCTACTATAGTGGGGAACGAACCTCCTATAGTACCCTGCGGTGCCCAGGAAGGACATCACCTGTTTCTTGGTCCTGGGGGTGGGCCAGGATGCGATAGCATCCACTTTCCCGGGCTCTGGCTTAAGGGTCCCCCCGCCTACCCGGTGCCCCAGGTAGTGGACCTCGCTCATGCCCAGCTGGCACTTTTCCGGCTTGATGGTCAAGCCTGCCTGGTGGATCCGCCCCAGCACCTGCATCAGGTGCTGCAGGTGATCCTCCCAGGTGGGACTGAAGACGGCAATGTCATCCAGGTACGCGGCCGCGTACCTTTCGAGTCCCTTAAGCAGCGTGTTGACCATCCGCTGAAAAGTGGCAGGGGCATTCTTCATGCCGAACGGCATCACTGTGGATTCGTACAATCCAAAGGGGGTGATGAAGGCAGAGCGTTCCCGCGCCTCCGGGGTCAGGGGAATCTGCCAGTACCCCCGGCTCAGATCCATGATGGTCAGGTACTGGGCCCCGGCCAACTGATCGAGCAGGTCATCGATGCGTGGCATAGGGTACGCATCGGTGACCGAGACAGCGTTGAGTCCCCTGTAGTCCACGCAGAACCGGGTGGTCCGGTCCTTCTTTGGGACGAGGACCACAGGCGAGGCCCAAGCGCTGTTGGATGCCTGGATGACCCCCAGCTTCAGCATCTCGTCAATCTCCTGGCGCATGTGCTGCTGCACCTCCAAGGAAACCCGATATGCTGAACGCCGGATTGGGGGGTGATCCCTAGTGTCCACGTGATGGACAGCCAGCTCTGTCCTTCCGGGCTTGTTGCTGAACAATTCCCGGAAGGGGTGAAGGGTGGCCCACAGCTGGGACCGTTGGTCCGTCAAGAGCTGTTGGCCCACCTCCACATCCTCGATGGACCCACCCGCCTTCACCTGGGTGAGCATGTCCAGGAGGGTTTCCTCTTCCCCCTCCTCGGGGAGGTTGCAGACAGGGAGGGCACATTCCCCCCTCTCATGATGGGCCTTCATCATGTTCACGTGGAAGGCCTTACGCCTTCCTCGGGCGTGGTCCAGGGTGACCAGGTACGTCACGGCATTGAGGCGCTGATGCACGAGGTACGGGCCTTCCCAGGCCGCCTGAAGCTTGTCCTGAGGTACGGGGACCAGTACCCATACCTTCTGACCCACCTGGTAGGTCCTCTCACAAGCGTTCTGGTCATACCATCGCTTCTGGTCGGCCTGGGCCCGCTCCATATTATCGTGCACCAGCTGCGACAAGGCCTGCATCTTGTTCCGGAAGCGCATGACATATTCGACGACCGACACTCCAGGGGTGACTACCTCTCCCTCCCAGGCCTCTTTCACCAGAGCCAGGGGCCCCCGCACACGTCGCCCGTACAGGAGCTCGAAGGGGGAGAACCCCGTGGAGGCCTGTGGGACCTCTCGGTAAGCAAACAGCAGATGTGGGAGGTACCGCTCCCAGTCACGCCCGTGGGAGTCGACCAACATCCTAAGCATCTGCTTTAAGGTGCCATTAAATCGTTCACACAGGCCGTTTGTCTGTGGGTGGTACGGGCTGGTCACCAGATGTTGCACCTGTGTTTGCTTACAGAGGGACTCCATCAATTGCGACATGAACTGGGTCCCCCGGTCGGTGAGCATTTCCTGGGGAAAGCCCACTCTGGAGAAAATCTCCAGCAAAGCAGTAGCCACCTTGTCGGCCCGAATGGATGACAAGGCTACCGCCTCCGGGTACCGGGTGGCATAGTCTACTACCGTCAATATGAAGCGTTTCCCGGAGCTGCTGGGAATGGACAGCGGTCCAATTAGATCCACAGCCACCCTCCTGAAAGGCTCTTCAATTATGGGCAGCGTTACCAGTGGGGCTTTGGGGCGTCTCCCCGCCTTCCCCACCCGCTGGCAGGTGTCACATGAACGGCAGTAGGCAACCACATCAGCCCCCATCTTTGGCCAGTAGAAATGCTGGGCTAATCTGGCCCTTGTCTTAGCGATCCCTAGGTGTCCAGCCATCGGAATCTCATGCGCCACCTGCAACAACTCCTTCCTGAACTGATAGGGTACCACTAGCTGTTGGTCCCTAGGCCACGCCTCCTGTGAGCCCGGCTGGACCGTGACCCGGTACAGCCGTCCTTGGTCCCAGACCATCCGCTCGAGGTCTGAGTCCGAGGGGGGCTGTTCCGCTTGCTCCTTGAGAGCGTTCAGGCTGGCGTCAGCCGCTAACGCTGCCTGAAACTCCTGACTGGACATGGCCAGAATAGACGAGACTGCCACGTCCCCTGTCAGGTCCCTGGGACCTGTCTCCTGGCCTCCCTCTGACTCGGCAGCCACTTGGTCGGAAGGGGGAAAGCCATCAGACCCCTGAGGGGCCCCTAGGGCCCCAGCACTCACACTGCGCGTGACAGCAGCTATGGCCGCTGCCACTGCTGGTAGTGCCTGCTTTCCCTCGGCTCCTGACCAAGTCGCCAGTCCAGACGGACTAACCTGGCCCTCTGACATCCCAGTGGGGGAGGAACACTGCACTGAGAGTTCACCTGGCAGTCCTACTTCTCCTGGGACAGCCCTGACCTCATTTGCATCCTCCCCCCCTGCAGCTGTCTGCCCCCTGCTTGTCCCCCCAGTCACCACACTGGAGGACAACAGGGTCCAGCAGGCTTGCTGGCTACACCCTGGGGCTTCCGCCCAGCTGACAGGAATGACCCCCTCCCCACTGAGGGGAGAGGCACACATTACATCCCCCACATCCCCATCAACATGCATAATAGGTACATTCACAGTATTATCAGGGGGGGACATCACATCACCTTCTGGGGAATCGGACCTTGGGGTGTCAGCGGCCACGTACTTAGACACAAGCCGCCCCAGGTCCGTCCCCAGCAAAACACTGGCGGGGATATTTGCGGATACCCCCACCTCCCTTACCCCTCGACCGGCGCCCCAGTCCAGATAGACCTTGGCGACGGGCAGCGCCGGTTCCACTCCTCCAATCCCGGAGACAGTGAGGGATCTCCCGGGCAGTAAATCATAGGGTGTCACCAGTTCAGGCCGTACCAGTGTCATTTCAGCGCCGGTGTCTCTAAGTCCCATGGCCACGGCCTGGCCCACGGTGACCGGTTGAACATTGTCAAGGGACCTCCCACCACCCCCACCCACACACAACACCGTGGACGGTTTCCGGGTTGATGACTGGGACGGATCCCTCGGGCGCTGGGGACACATGGCTTTGAAGTGTCCTGGCTGCTTACACAGGTGACAAAGTCGGGGTTCCCCCACCGACGTGGAAAGTGCAGCAGGGGCCGGTGCCCACTTGGGCCTAGGGGCAGGGGTAGCAGGTGCAGCGTGCGTCTTACCCCCTCTCCAGCCGACAGGTTTCCGGGCCTCTGAAGTCCTGTTGTTGGTGTATTCATCGGCCAGGGCTGCGGTTGCGGAGGCCCCCTTTGGCTTCCGGTCACGGAGGTACTGCTGGAGATCCTCTGGGCAGTTCCACAAGAACTGTTCTGTGGCGATGAGCTCCTTCAGCTGCTGGACGGTGGAGAGCTCCAATCCTGTGGTCCATTGGTCGACCGCTCTCAGCAAGGCCCGCATGTGATCGGCCCAGCTCTGGGTAGAACCCCGGTGCAAATTCCTGAGCCTTTTCCGGTACGACTCAGGGGTTAAGTTATACTGCCTGACCAGAGCCTGTTTGATGTCCTCATAGCTCAGGATGGTCTCGCTGGGCAGGTACCCGAAGATTTCAAGGGCTTTTCCCCTGAGCCGTGGCGTGAGGAATCTGACCCACTGGTCCTCTGGCAGCTGGTATTGATGGCAGGCTGTCTCAAATGCCAACAAAAAGGTGTCCAGGTCCCCATCTTTGTCCAGTAGGGGAAAGTCCTCCGCCCGCAGTTTGGGAATCCGGACCTCTGGAGACTCACATTGGGCTGGGGATGGCTGCTGGAATTGGAGCTTTAGCTGGAGCATCTGTAGCTGGTGCTCACGCTCGGCCCGCTCGCGACGCTCTGCAGCCTCTGCTTGCTCGCGACGCTCTGCAGTCTCTGCTCGCTCGCGACGCTCTGCAGCCTCTGCTTGCTCGCGACGCTCTGCAGCCGCCAGTAGGAGCTCAGAGGCTGCCTGGTCTCCAGCCTGGAGACGGTCCATGGCAGCTTGTAGGAGAGCAGCTGAGCCAGCTTGGCTGGGGGGAGGGGCAGGTGGAGCGAGGCCCGCCGCGGACCTCACCTCTGGCGACTGGCTCCTTGGGGAGCTTTGGTTGTGCTCCCCCTCGCCTTCCACCTCCTCTCCGCCCCCATTTAAAGCATCGGCCATCTCCTTCGATTTGCTCCTTGTGATACTGGCCGTCATTGCAACGGGTGGTCACTGACACCACTGCAACCTGATGCACACACACCTTATTGTATCTGCCCTCAGACAGTCTAGTGTTGAGCTGATCTTAAGACTCCAGCAGCAAGAGCTACTGCTGGTCGTCTTTAGTGTCTGGGAGTATGGGTCTCACACTCACACACACTAGTATCTCGATCCCACTTTGCTGCCACCAATATGTGATGAATACCACCCCTCGTGTCCGCTGACGTCAACCACGTCGAGCTCACGAGACCTGGTATGATCACGGGGTTTACCAAAAACGTGAAGTTACGCCCTCCAGAGGAGCACGTAAGGTCAGGCTGGTATAGTTTACACACACACCTCCTGTCCACGCGGGCACAGAGAGGCAACAAGCTGGAAGGGCCTTTTCACTGCCGCAGTGAAAACAGCCCACACTCAGCCCGGGTAACTGCCACCAGTTTCTCGTTTGATATAAGCCCGGTCCGCTAACGGGATTATATAGGGTCAGAAACCAACCCGCGGTAGCTTATAACTAGGCCAAAACACGGACGTGGGGATTCGTGATCGAGATACAAGATAGCACAAGATTAAATTATAGATTTAATCGCTATAAGAGCGCACTAGATATAACACACTATACACAGACAATATATATACAGTGGTCTGAGGTTACAGATTACAGGGTATATGGTTACAATAGGATTAAGCAGTGTGAAAGTAAGTTACCAAGTATGATGAGAGTTCCTTGGCGATGTCCTGAGCAGGAGGCCACCCGAGGGGCTGTGTTCTCCTGCTATTTCCTGGGTCCCTCTAAACACATGTGTAGCATGCGACCCCTCTTCAGAAAAAGACGCCCCCTACTTGCTGGCACCAGGCTTTTAACCTGCAGCTGGTCCGTCCCCTCCCTGCCTCAGGGAGGGGTCAACTCCCCCTCTTCTGGGCTGACAGTGAATGACCCACAAAACACTTTAGGGGTCATAGCTCCAGACCAGAGGGTCACAGGGAGATGGTTCTGGGACTAATGGACCTGCCTGGGTTCAGGCTACAATTAGAGCCCAAACCTGGTACCGGTAGGTGGCTTCTATGGGGAGATATGGGTATCTCCCTACCCCGACTGGGTACGAGTAAACAAAGACCATGGGACCGTACCTCGTGGCCACCGGGACACAAATATGTATCCGGTTTGCGTCTGCGGTGGCCAGGTGATTCATAATTCCTTATGAGAGGTAGGTGCCAATATGTCTAGGAAATCTCATTGATCCAGGCCAAAGCAGATACCCCCTGCTGGGGGGTTTTCCTGCAGATTCAGGTGGCTCCCAACTGCTGCACAGAGGTGTGAACTTCTCCTTGAAGCTTGGACCCCCTGAGGGGTGTCTTCCTGGCCAACTGAGTCATGCCAAGAGGTGCATAAAATTACAATCAGGGCTGGGGCTTTGAAGCAGGGAAATCCTGTCAGCAAATGGGGGGTGTGAGGACATGGCTGACAGTAAATATTAATCCATATTCCTCACAGATCCCAACTGCACGCTAATAGTGCAGCAGGGAGATGGCTGTCAGTGAACGCCGTGCTCCCCATAGAGAAGGCAGAGCACTCTGTATAGAGATGAGCACGAAACCACATAGCTTCCTGCTCTGATCCCAGAGGGCATATGATTGTGGGGAGCTGGGAATCTGTACGAGCTGCTGGGTCTTAGCAGACCCAGGTCAACTCTGCAGTGAGGTTGTCTACTGCTGTAAACCTCTCTGGGGGCTGTATTCCTCCTGTAACTAGGACTACTATAGCAGCCCCAGTTACAGGAATCATCAATAAAAAATAATGTAATTTTAAATATGTATATTTTTTAAAATAAAGACAAAATTTCACAACGCACCACACCTTCTAACCCTGCCTCCAGCCACCATAACCCATACATCTCATATATCAAAATGACCATTATGGAAATGGGACATAATAAGAAAATATTTTTGTTGCACGTTGTGCTGTTAATAAAAGAAATAAAAAAAAGTCCCCTAATTTTTACATGTTCCCTTTTTTTTAAAGAAATAAAAACAAAAGAATACTAAAATGAAAATGACAAAAATAAACCCCATGTATTACACCTGGCCCTGTCATTTAAAGTGCAGAGGGCACAGCAGTTGCAGAGAGAGCAGAGCCTCTAAGTGTAAAAACAATGCCCCCAATTTGCTCCTAGAGGCTCATTTGCATGTATTAAAACACAATTTTTCTCAGCAATGTGGGCACATATGAACGGGACCAACACAGATACCTCCAGGTGCCAAGTTCACAAGCAACAGGTCAACCAGTTTCATAGGTACAAATCTGCTGACAGATACCCTTTAATTACCTTGGTTGCCTCCACTGTACCTTCTCTAGTTCAGATATGTCCTTCTATATAAAGTTGCACAAAATTGCACACAATATGCCATGTGACACGAATAATAAGTAGAATCCCTGAAAATATGGCTTGGAAGATGTGGTTAAAGTTGTCATGCATTATAACATCATTAAATTGATCTAGTGTTCTGTTGTTTAAATGTAGTTTGTTCACTATAGCACTGTAAGTCACTTATTCAGAAACCATATGCAGTCGTGCACACCTATACATGTATGCTGTATATCCATTGACAAGGCCTTTGACATTCCTTCCTTGTCAGAAGTGTCCCTTGACAATAAGCAGACCACAAAGTGCCCCCCCATGATGGAATCCCTAGCAATCAGTTTCAATTTATGGGGAACCCTATGTTTTTATGCCCAGTCTGTACCCGCATTAGACCATACATTGTGCATGTTTGGGGTATCGTTAATAGCCAGGCTTATACATCATACCTGGCTCCTGTGACCACTGGCTCCTGGTCCCGAAGGACAAAGCTAGTTGTCTGTATTTGCTGTTTTTCAGTACCCTGATGAGATTGGACATTACAGTCCAATTGAAATGCGTAGGAAAGCTGTTTACTTTGTCCAGCGTCTATTCTGCCCAAGTTACCACAAAGAGCAGGATTGGTACCACCTGCATAGGATTGCGTTTAGCACACCCTAGATAGCTGGCAGGGATGATCCAGATGATCCAGGTGTCATTTATTTCAGGATGCTTACTCCACTCACCTGGACGTAAAGATTAGGGGAAGCCAATTAGGGACTACTAGACATAGCAATACGATTCCGCCCTGGACCATTGGACGGTTATCCCAATAATGTTGTTCCTTTAGGACCTGGTAAGACAGTTCATTTATTTCTATGTGCACTGGCCATTTTTACACCATTTTGGGGACACAGGGGGTCATTTATTAAGAGAAGCGTTTTAGACGCCAGTCTTAATAACCTTGTGGACTGGCGGTGGATCAGCTGAAGTTATGAAGAGGCTTTCTTGCTGTCTATAATTTAGACAATTTTCTATGTCTAAAACAGGCATAAAAAATGATAAATGAGGTGGGCCTGCCTCCTGTCCCCTTTCCTGCCCACGCCATGCCCCCTTTTTTTAGACCTTGCTTGAGCAGGGAAAAGTTGCTGATTGTGGCACAAATAACTGGCGTATATCAGTTAGTAGATGACCCCTATATTTTCTTGATGTATTGTTTTAGGCTGACCAATATAGCCATATTTATTTGGAATTTTTAACCTGATTGTATAAAAGTTAAGTCTTAACTTTTTAAATTGTTCTCTATTCAGAGTGACTTGCTCTGCATCATGGAGTATTGTACAAATTACTTATGTGACAACAGCCACTTACTGTGGTTGGGTATATTCTTTTGTGAAACCTAACAGTAAGAGTTCAATTTCCCTGCAGCACCTCCACAGGGAAAATTTGGAATTACACAGTGCCCTTTTAAAATAAATGGGAAGTCTTTTGTAAATCAGGACAAGAATGGTCCTTGACAGTGAGAGGCACTCTTTGTAGCTGCTCTTTACTGTGGCCAAGAAAAGAAGATCCAGAACAGAGGACACCCATATATTAACTCAGAGTAAGACAGTGTAAGAGTGCATTAACTGAACAACCAGACTAATATACAGAAGTTAAGAAAACTTAGAGAATAATATTCCCCTTAAGTCGTTTCCATTTTTCTGTATTTATTCGATTTTAAATTGTACTTTCCACATATTGTACTTTTCTCCAATCTGTTAAACCCATTCAGAATACATTAAGGTATCCCCGGTCAGATGAATCCAAACTGAGACAATGCAAAATGAATCATTCCCCTACTTTTAAACTACCTCATCCTGGAAAAATGTTTTCTGCATTATTGTCTGTGAATATAAGATGAAATAAATATCAGACAGTCTGCCTATTCCTAGTCCAGTGCTTCAGATTTAATTTCCTCCTGGTGACCTCTTACTGGGCCAGTAATGGAACATTGATTTCTGTGTATTCAGCATCCTATTTCTCAGTCCTTAAATGTCTCTGTCTGCAAAAGTAATATCCCTCGTCTGTGGTAGCATTTATTATTTTATTCCCACTGGGCTCTACTTCCTGTTTTTTTGCAAACTGAAGAAGTTTTTCTTCTAAAGCCAATTCTCTTACCCTGAATGTTTTGATAGGTCCAAAACTGCTGCGGCGCATAATCAGCACAAGAATGTTTCTGACAGGGACAGACTGGGATTACAAAGCAGTCCTGGACACCGTCCCCTCCCCTCCCCCCCGGCCAACATATGATACTGCATAAAAATGGTGCTAAACAATGCACGCTGCTCCAAATTTTTCTTTACTGCTTTACTTGGCCATGCCCCTATGTAAACCTGTAAACCGTCTATACAAAAAACAGGAATACAAGGGAAAACAGGAATGCATCATCACACAGTCAGGAACATATGTTACCTCTCCAGCAGCAACACATACAGTGCCTTGAAAAAGGATTCATAGCCCTTGAACTTTTTTAAAAAAATTCACGTTACACTCACAAACTTAAATGTATTTTATTTTAATATTATGTGATAGACCAACACAAATTAGCAAGTGTGTGTGAAGAGAAAAGAAGATGATACATGATTTTAAAATTTTTAATAAAGACTAATCTGGAAAGTGTGCCATGCATTTGTATATAGCCCCCTGTACTCTGAAACCTGTAAATAATCCAGTGAGACCAACTGCCTTCAGAAGTCCCCTATTAGTAAATAGTGTTGGGTGTAAATATTTGAATCGTGAATTTTAATCGCGAATATCGCCACTTCGAGAATTCGTGAAGATTTAGAATATAGTGATATATATTCGTATTCTTGAATAGTCTAGATTTTTTTTCATCAGTAACCTCTCTTCTTGCTTGTGGGCCAATGAGAAGGCTGCAATGTCTTTGTCTGAGCTTAGCAACATCCCTAGCATCCAATAGGAAAGTTGCCTACCCCTTACTATGTAAGAACCTCTACAGCAGCCATTTTCTGACTTTTTTTTTTGCATGTATGAGAGAGACAGCAGTGTCATTGCTGTGCTCTGTGCTTTGGTGTGTCAAACTCATTACATTAGATAGTTAGTTAGCTTATATATAATACAGATAGTTAGTGAGAGATAGTCAGTGTAGGTTAGATAGTAATATAGTGTAGCTATTTGTTCCAGTGTAGGGTGTTAGGTAGTGTGATAGGTGTGATGCACAATCGCGAATATATTGGAACACTCTATCTGCATATAAAGCTATTGTAATGTTCTGCCGTGCCAACCATTTTCCCCAGTCCCAGGAAACTTGTAGCAGCTTGAAAAATGTAGCAACATTGACCCACACCTGTATTGCGCGCCCAATACGGACATATTACATTGGCGATTTTTGCAAATTCGCTAATTCGGGAATATATGATGAATATTTGCCAAAATATTCACAAAATATCGTGAATTCGAATATTGCCCTTGCCGCTCATCATTATTAGTAAATAATCCACCTGTGTGTAATTTATTCTCAGTATAACTACAGCTGTTCTGTGAAGGCCTCAGAGGTTTGTTAGTGAACATTAGTGATCAAACAGCATCATGAAAACCAAGGAACATACCAGACCGGTCAGGTATAAAGTTGTGGAAAATTTGTAAAGCAGTGTTAGGTTATAAAAAAAATATCCCAAGCTCTGAACATCTCACAGAGCACTGTTCAATCCATCATCCAAAAATAGAAGGAGTATAACACAACTGCAAACCTACAAAGACATGGCTGTCCACCTAGGCAAGCCCAAGCAAGAGCACTAATTAGAGAAGCAGCCAAAAGGCCCATGGTCACTCTGGAGGAGCTGCAGAGATCCACAGCTCAGGTGGGAGAATATGTTCACAGGACAACTATTAGTCGTGTACTCTAAAAATCTGGCTTTTAAGGAAGAGTGGCAAGAAGAAAGCCATTTTTGAAAGCAAGCCATAAGAAGTCCCATTTGCAGTTTGCCACAAACCATGTAGCTTGACCAGGGGCGTACATAGAAATCACTGGGCCCCATAGCAAAAATCTGAATTGGGCCCCTTAACCCCGCCCACTACCCACCATGGCCCCTCCCACTTCCTGACCTGGCTCCTCCCATGCCACACCCCCATTAAATAAATTTATACATGACCTACAGAAACTGTTAGGGATAAATATTTTTATTTTTTTATATTTTCATATAATGGGCATGTCACTTGCCAGGCTTTAGCAGAGTGGACACAGGGCACAATATGTATGCCACACAACTGACCGAGTGCAGCGCAGGAGCGCATACACATCACTCCTCCTGCCTCTGTCCACTGTGCTAAAGCCGGACGTAAGCCATCCCCCACATCTTAACCCCTTTGCTACCTGCGCCATTTTGTCATCACTTCTCTTACCCCAAACCCCTTTAACACCTTGCTGCTGAGTGTGCACATATACGCATGTGTTTGTGTGGGGGGGGGGGGGGCGGGGGGTTTGGCTGGTTGGTGAAATATCATTTGGTGGCTATGTGCACACTCAGCATTAGCAGCAAGGAGTTAGAGGGGTTAGTAGGTGTAGGAGGAAAGCACACTGTCCTCTATGAGCCCCCCAACCCCTAATGCCCCCCCCCCAAAATTCTCAGGACAGTGTGCTTTCTTCCTACTTCCCCCCCACCCTGGGCACGCCCCTTTTAACAAATACTGTAGTAGATCACTAGCAATCCTATGTAACACAGTGATAACTCTCTGAGTACAGATAATGTTGTAGATGGGTGAGGCCCCAGAATTCAGAACACGTACAGTGTGACCTGAAGTCTGGGGCCGGGCTGAGGCAGTGTGGGTCAAATTCTATCTACCCCTTACCCTACCGAGAAACAGATATGTGCATGGATAATATTATTACAGGAGAATGCCGCCCCATACCTGTTACATCCAGTGACGTCTCCTGTGATGTAGACTTTTCTCAACGTCTTCATCCAGAGATAAGACCGCCATGACACCTTCTTTCAGCCGCTTCTCGTCTCTGCAGAGTTTCACAGAAAAAAATTTAGGTTCCTCACTTTACTATAAACCTCTCCTTCCTGGTGTCTCAACAACTCCTCCTGCTGCCCCCCAATATTGTGCTAGAGCCAGACAGATAGTCCCCCATTCCCCATAATATTATTCCCCCTGTATATTATAATGGCCCCCACTTTATTATTAATATAATGGCCCCCTCTTTGTTATTAATATAATGGCCCCCACTTTATTATTTATATAATGGCCCCCACTTTATTATTTATATAATGGCCCCCACTTTATTATTTATATAATGGCCCCCACTTTATTATTTATATAATGGCCCCCACTTTATTATTTATATAATGGCCCCCACTTTATTATTTATATAATGGCCCCCACTTTATTATTTATATAATGGCCCCCACTTTATTATTAATATAATGGGCCCCTCTTTATTATTAATATAATGGGCCCCTCTTTATTATTAATATAAGGGCCCCTCTTTATTATTAATATAATGGCCCCCACTTTAATAACAAAGAGGGGGCCATTACATTAATAATAAAGAGGGGCCCTTATATTAATAATAAAGAGGGGCCCAGGGGGCCATTATATTAATAACAAAGAGGGGGCCATTATATTAATAACAAAGAGGGGGCCATTATATTAATAATAATGTAATGCCCCCCTCTTTATTAATAATATAATGTCCCCCTCTTTATTATTAATATAATGTCCCCCTCTCCACTCTTATTAATACTATGATGTCCACTGGACCACTGACTGAGTACTGTCAGTGGTCCTCCTCTCGTGCCCCCAGTGCCTCTGCAATAAGGGTAGAACGTAGGGTACATAAAAAAATAAAAAAATGAATACTTACCTCTCTAAGGACAGCTTGTGGCATCCTGGTACAGGATCGCTCACTGTGCCTTCCCGCGCCGCGTCATCGCGTCATCTCGCGAGATCCGACGCAGGAGGTCACAGTGAGGTACGTGACTAAAAGTCCTGCGTCGCACCTCAACTGAAGCCGCTCCCCCAGGCCCCTCCTCACTTCGCCGCGTCACGCAGGGCCTCTCCTCTCGCCGTCCTCCGCTCCGCCCCCTGTAAATCTTATTTTAGTTATCCGGCTGCGTTCTAACTTCTCCTGGGTTGAGGGGGCCCTGGGAGCCGGGGGGGAAGAATAGTTGGCTCAGGGCAGGCTGAGAATAAAAGCAGCCGCATAGCGCTATAGCGGCATGTCAGTGGGCGGGGCCAAATAGTGTGGGCGGGGCCTTCTCTGCGCTACGGGCCCCCCAGTGCCGCGGGCCCCATAGCAATGGCGTGGTCTGCCTCTATGGGCGGTACGCCACTGAGCTTGACCAAAGTTGAACTTTTTGGCCAAATGCAAAACGTTTTGTGTGGCGGAAAACTAACACTGCACATTACCCTGAACACACCATTCCCACCGTGAAACATGGTGGTGGCAGCATCATGCTGTGGGGGTGCTTTTCTTCTGCAGGGATGGGGAAACTGGTCAGAGTTGTTGGGAAGATGGATGGAGCTAAATACTGGGCAATCCTGGAGGAAAACCTGATAGAGGCTGTAAAAGACTTGAGACTAGAGCGGAGGTTCACCTTCCAACAAACCCTAAACACACAGCCAGAGCTACAATGTAATAGTTTAGATCAAAGTATATTCATGTGCTAGAATGGCCTAGTCCTGACCAAAATCTGTGGCAAGACTTCAAAATTGCTGTTCACAGACGCTCTCCATCCAATCTGACTGAGCTTGATCTCTTTTGCAAAGAAAAATGGGTGAAAATATCAGCCAATTACAGCCCCAAAAGACTTGCAGCTGTAATTGTAGCGAAAGGTGGTCCTACAGAGTACTGGCTCAAGGGGGCTAAACTTTCCAGATTTTTATTTATTATACATTTTGAAAAACATGTATCACTTTCTTTTCACTTCACACATACTTGCTATTTTGTGTTGCTCTATCACATACAGACGTGGACAAAATTGTTGGTACCCTTTGGTCAATGAAAGAAAAAGTCACAATGGTCACAGAAATAACTTTAATCTGACAAAAGTAATAATAAATTAAAATTCTATAAATGTTAACCAATGAAAGTCAGACATTGTTTTTCAACCATGCTTCAACAGAATTATGTAAAAAAATAAACTCATGAAACAGGCATGGACAAAAATGATGGTACCCCTAGAAAACACAGAACATAATGTGACCAAAGGGACATGTTAATTCAAGGTGTGTCCACTAATTAGCATCACAGGTGTCTACAACCTTGTAATCAGCCATTGGGCCTATATATATGGCTCCAGGTAATCACTGTGTTGTTTGGTGATATGGTGTGTACCACACTCGACATGGACCAGAGGAAGCAAAGGAAAGAGCTGTCTCAAGAGATCAGAAAGAAAATTATAGACAAGCATGTTAAAGGTAAAGGCTATAAGACCATCTCCAAGCAACTAGATGTTCCTGTGAGTACAGTTGCACATATTATTCATAAGTTTAAGATCCATGGGACTGTAGCCAACCTCCCTGGACGTGGCCGCAGGAGGAAAATTGATGACAAATCTAAGAGACGGATAATCCGAATGGTAACAAAAGAGCCTAGAAAGACTTCTAAAGAGATTCAAGGTGAACTTCATGCTCAAGGAACATCAGTGTCAGATCGCACCATCCGTCGTTGTTTGAGCCAAAGTGGACTACATGGGAGACGACCAAGGAGGACACCATTGTTGAAAACGAATCATAAAAAAGCAAGACTGGAATATGCCAAACTACATGTTGACAAGCCACAAAGCTTCTGGGAGAATGTCCTGTGGACAGATGAGACAAAAATCGAAGTTTTTGCCAAGGCACATCAGCTGTATGTTCACAGACGAAAAAATGAAGCATATCAAGAAAAGAACACTGTCCCTACTGTGAAACATGGAGGAGGCTCTGTTATGTTCTGGGGCTGCTTTGCTGCGTCTGGCACAGGGTGTCTTGAATCTGTGCAGGGTACAATGAAATCTCAAGACTATCAAGGAATTCTAGAGAGAAATGTACTAGCCAGTGTCAGAAAGCTTGGTCTCAGTCGCAGGTCATGGGTCTTGCAACAGGACAATGACCCAAAACACACCGCTAAAAACACCCAAGAATGGCTAAGAGGAAAAAATTGGACTATTCTAAAGTGGCCTTCTATGAGCCCTGACCTCAATCCTATTGAGCATCTTTGGAAGGAGCTGAAACATGCAGTCTGGAAAAGGCACCCTTCAAACCGGACACAACTGGAGCAGTTTGCTCATGAGGAGTGGGCCAAAATACCTGCTGAGAGGTGCAGATGTCTCATTGACAGTTACAGGAAGCGTTTGATTGCAGTGATTGCCTCAAAAGGTTGCGCAACAAAATATTAAGTTAGGGGTACCATCATTTTTGTCCATGCCTGTTTCATGAGTTTATTTTTTTACATAATTCTGTTGAAGCATGGTTGAAAAACAATGTCTGACTTTCATTGGTTAACATTTATAGAATTTTAATTTATTATTACTTTTGTCAGATTAAAGTTATTTCTGTGACCATTGTGACTTTTTCTTTCATTGACCAAAGGGTACCAACAATTTTGTCCACGTCTGTAGAATACCAATAAAATACATTTAAGTTTGTGGGTTTAACCTAAAAAATATGTAAAAGTTCAAGGGGTATGAATACTTTTTCAAGGTACTGTATCATGATAAAGCTCAAAATACCTCTCCTGCAGCATCCAGTACCACCATGCAGTACAAAATATTTCCTCAACAGAACTACATAAATACCACATTACAGAATAAAATCCTTCCCAACAGCACCAACTAAATACCACTGTGCAGCACAAAATATCTCCCCAACAGCACCAAATAGATACCACATTGCAGAATAAAATACCTCCCAAGAGCCAGTGGCGTACATACCAGGGTCGCAGGGGTCGCAGTTGCGACCGGGCCCGGCACTCCAGGGGGCCCGGCCGCCTGTGGACCCCCCCCCCAGGCCGCTGGCAGGGCTCCCGCTGTACTCAGATGTAATGGAGCGCTCTGGTGGGGCCCGGCATGAAGTACAGTGGCAATTTCGGGCCCCATCAGAGCGCTCCATGCCACCATTACATGTATAATATGGGGGGTGGGGGGGCCGGAGGGTCAAGTAAGCGAGGGGGGGGGGGGGGCACGCACTCACACACACAGGGCCGGCAGTTCCGTTTCTATAGTGAAGCAGGGAAACCTCTCTGCTCCCTGCTTCACTGATCTTCAGAGCTCAGGAGCTCCCCCTGCTGGCCCCAGATCGCGCTGCTGCCTGTCACTGTGGGAGGAGACCTAAAAACCCGGCAAGCTGCCTACTCTCCTCAGGGAAGAAGGTAAGTATGTAAGATTTTTTTTTTCTAATGCTGCAGACTGGGGGCAGGGGGGCAAAGGGGCAGAGAGGCAGAGGGGCAGGGGGCAGAGGGGCAGAGGGGGGGGATTGATGGGAACAACTAGAGTGAGGGGGCACAAAAGTTGGCATCTCTACTGAGGGGCACCTAATCTGCCATAACTAGTTTGAGGGGGCACCTAATGTGGCATAACTACTGTGAGGGGGCACATATAAAGGCATAACTATGAGGGGGCACATATGAAGGCATAACTACTGTGACAGGGCATGTAAGGCTACTTTCACACTAGCGTTCGATCGGATCCGTTCTGAACGGATCCGATCATATTAATGCAGACGGAGGCTCCGTTCAGTACGGATCCGTCTGCATTAATAACTTAGAAAAAATTCTAAGTGCGCAAGATGCCTGAGCGGATCCGTTCAGACTTTCAATGTAAAGTCAATGGGGGACGGATCCGCTTGAAGATTGAGCCATATGGGCTCATCTTCAAGCGGATCCGTTCCCATTGACTTACATTGTAAGTCTGAACGGATCCGCTCAGGCTGCTTTCACACTTAGAATTTTTTCTAAGTTATTAATGCAGACGGATCCGTACTGAACGGAGCCTCCGTCTGCATTAATATGATCGGATCCGTTCAGAACGGATCCGATCGAACGCTAGTGTGAAAGTAGCCTTACATGCCCCGTCACAGTAGTTACGGATCCGCTCGCCTCCGCACGGCCAGGCGGACAGCTGAACGCTGCAAGCAGCGTTCAGCAGTCCGCCTGTCCGTGCGGAGGCGAGCGGAGCGGAGGCTGAACGCCGCCAGACTGATGCAGTCTGAGCGGATCCACTCCATTCAGACTGCATCAGGGCTGGACGGAGGCGTTCGGGTCCGCTCGTGAGCTCCTTCAAACAGAGCTCACGAGCGGACAGCAGAACGCTAGTGTGAAAGTAGCCTAATCTGGCATAACCAATGTGAGGGGCACATATGTGAGCATATCTAATGTGAGGGGCACATAATCTGGCATAACCACTCTGAGGGGACACATATCTGGGCAAATTTACTTTGAGGGGGCCCTTTACCCGGGCATAAATACTGTGAAGGGGCACATAATCTGGCATTATTACTGTGAGAGGACACGTAATCTGGCATAACCACTCTGAGGGGGCACATATGTGGGCATATTTACTTTGAGGGGGCACATAACTGGGCATAAATACTGTGAGGGGCACATAATCTGGCATTACTACTGTAAGGGGCATATAATCTGGCGTTACTAGGTGAGGGGCACATAGTCTGGCATTAATACTGTGAGGGGGCACATAATCTGGCATTACTACTGTAAGGGGACACATATTTGGCATAACTACTATGAGGGGGCACATATCTGGGCATAATTACTGTGACGGGAACAAAGGTGGGCATAACTACTGTGAGGGGCCACAAGGTGGGCATTAGTACCGTGTGGTTGCACTTAGGGGAAATGTCCTAGATTACCCTGCTACACATTGGCATGGCTCAGTCTTACAGGCCAGCTGGTGATTTCACAGGGGCAGTCACCATCCCTTCCTTATGTGATTATTCTTTTTTTCTCACCACAGGGACCTTGTTCTGGATCCAGCGGACATCACGCCGACGCCAGCGACACCCTGGATGAGGTAGGACCAGATTTTATTAGGACTAGGTGAGTGTAGCCATGCATTGGGCTTAGGGCTCTTTAACACAAGCGGATCCCGTGCGAGGAATCCGCTGCGTAAATGAGAGCCAAGCCCCGTTCCGGACAGCAGAGACACAGAGCATTAACATGACTGATTATGCTCCGTGCCTCTCTGTGATCTCTTTACTACAAAATCACAGAGACATAAAGTTGTCACCATGATTTTGTAGTAAAAAGATCAGTCAATCATGTCACTGCTCCGTGTCTCTGCTGTCTAGAATGGGTTTGGCACTCAGTCACGCCGCGGATTAGCCGCACGGAAAGAGCCCTTAGTAAAAAAATCTGCCGGTTCTTTGAAAAAATGTTTGCACTGTGGCCCATAACACTATAGTTACACCACTGGTAGGGGAGGTAGTGGGGGGGGGGGGGGGGGCTAGGAGGCAGGTTGGGGGGGGGGCGACGGGGAGGGGGCCCCATAGATCAGTTTCGCACCGGGGCCCCATGGATTGTGTGTACGCCACTGCCAAGAGCGCCAACTAAATATCACTGTGCAGCACAAAATACCCCCCAACAGCACCAAATAAATACCACTGAGCAGCACAAAATATCTCCCCAACAGCACTAAATAAATACCACATTGCTGCATAAAATAACTCCCAACAGCACCAAATACAACCACTGTGCAGTACAAAATACCTCACAGAAGTGCCAAATAAATACCACAGTGCAGCACAAATACCTCCCCAACAGTGCCAAGTGAATACCACAGTACTGCACAAAATACTTCTCAGGGGTGCCAAATAAATACCACAGTGCAACACAAAATAATTCTACAGCGATGCCTAATAAATACCACAGTATAGCATAAAATCCCTCCCCGACAACACCAAATAAACATCACATTGCTGCACAAAATACTCCCCAGCAGCATTGTCTTCTGACAAACTCTCCCCCATGAGCCAGCAGTATTGTCCCCCTAACTGCCTCTACTCCACTGGCAGCAACAGAAGAGGAGGGAGGGTGTCTCTCCTCTAGTTCTTCTCTGTAGTCTTTAAGGATCTGTGATAATGTCCTCACAATCAGGTCCTTTAGCCCTCCTAAGCTTGGAACTGCACTAATACATCAAGGCTTGCATTATTAATGCAGTTCCTGTACTATCACTGGGTAAAATGCAGTTATTGCTTTATCATGTCAAGCACCCCCCTGACAGACTTGCCCACCAGGAAGTTGCCTGGTAGGGAAGAGTACCAGTCTGAGTCTGATCTCTGATCTTGTTTATCTTACTCTACTGTATATAGTTTTACATATAAAGTTTACACTCTAAGTTTTGGCTGCACCCTATGACTACAAGGCCTTCCAAGATTTCAACCCTGACCACTTACTTCACAATTAGTGAGATTATATCTTTTTTAACAAGCGACAACTGGCAGCACTACATATTAAAACAGGTATGTGCAGTTGTTCATATTAACAGTTGTCGCATAAATAGCTCCTGAGAACTATTTACAAGACCATTATGTGAAGCTCTATCAAAGTGAAGCCCTACTTAAAGCTTAACTCATTTCCAATTTACTCACAGCATTTGGTGTCAATGAAGGCAATTATTTTTGACCATCATAGATGTTTAATGCTCATTCATTTACATTTGGTTCTAAAGATGAAACCCGGATGAGCATTAACCCCTTCCCGGCATATGACGTAATAGTACATCATGGCGGCAGGTGACTTGCCGCATTTTGACGTACTATTACGTCATGGTGATCGGG
The DNA here is from genome assembly GCF_014858855.1 of Bufo gargarizans. Taxonomy (NCBI): domain Eukaryota; kingdom Metazoa; phylum Chordata; class Amphibia; order Anura; family Bufonidae; genus Bufo; species Bufo gargarizans. Next base: position 478,277,419 of record NC_058080.1, read on the forward strand.
CAGGCACCGGAGCTGTGCACGCCCGATCAATGCAAGGGCCCAGCAGTCCCTGATAGCCGGGCCCTTGCTGTATTGCAGCAATGCCAGCGTATTAACCCCTTCTATTCCATGGTCAGCGCTGACCACGGTATAGAAGGTGCATGCGGTGAGTAAGGGAGCCCATCGGGTCCCGGTGCTGCTGTGGCTAGGACCCATTGGGTGACAAGGCTTGCACGGCATCGGGACCTGCCTTCTACAGGGGATGAGGAGATCCAGCCTCAGACTGGGTATCCTAGGCAACCTGTTAGTGTATTACTCAGTGTAATACACTAACAGGCAATGCATTACAATACAGATGCATAGCAGAGAGGATCAGACCCCCAAAAGTTGAAGTCCCAGAGTGGGACAGAAATAAAGTTTTAAAAAAAAAAAGCAAAAAATGTGTTTTTAATAAGAAAAAATAAAGTAAAGTAAAAAATAAAAAAATGCCCTTCCCCTGATTTTATAATAAAAAATAGAAAAAACAGACATTTTAGGTATTACCGCGTTCGTAACGACCGGCTCTATAAATATATCACATGATCCACCCTGTACAATAAATACCATAAGAAAGTCAAAAAAACAATTTTTGTCAACTACCATCACAAAAAGTGCAAACCAGGTTATTAAAAAGGTGTATGCCCCTAAAATGTACCAATAAAACCATCACCTCATCCCACAAAAAATAAGCCCCTACATAAGAAAATCGCTAAAAAAAATGTAAACTATAGCTCTCAGAACACTAAAACATTATTTTTTGTTTCAAAAATGCTATTATTGTGTTGAAATAAAATAAATAAAAATTATACATAATAGGTATCGCTGCGTCCGTAACAACCAGCTCTATAAAAATATCACATGACCTATCTCCTCAGGTGAACACAGTAAAAAAATTAATTAAAAACAGTGCCAAAAAAACTACCACAAACATTGGAACACCAATCGATCAAAAAGGCATATGCCCCCCAAGATAGTACCAATCAAACCATAAACTCATCCCGCAAAAAATGAGACCCTACCAAATACAATCGGTCAAAAAATAAAAAAGCTATGGCTCTCAGACTATGGAGACACTAAAACATCATTTTTTTGGTTTCAAAAAAGCTATTATTATGTAAAACTTACATAAATAATAAAAAGTATACATATTAGGTATTGCCACGTCCGTAAAGACCTGCTCTATAAAAATGTCATATGACCTTACCCCTCAGGTGAACGCTGTAAAAATAAATAAATAAAAACTGTGCCAAAACAACCAATTTTTGGGTCACCTTGCCCCACAAAGTGTAATAACAAAAAATCATATGTACCCAAAAATGGTACCAATAAGAATGTCAACTCTTCCTGCAAAAAAAAAACCTGCACAAGACAATTGGCAGAAAATTAAAAAAAATATGGCGTTTAGAAAATGGAGACACAAAAACAATTTTTTTCCAAAAATGATTTATTATGTAAAACTGAAACAAAGAAAGTAGACATATTTGATATCATTGCGTCCGTAACAACCTGCTCTATAAAAATAACACATGATCTAACCTGTCAGATGAATGTTGTAAAAAAAAAAAATGGTGCCAAAAACTTTTTGGGTTACCTTGCCTCACAAAAAAGTAATATAGAGCAATTTAAAATCATACATGTACACCAAAATAGTACCAATTAAAACTGCCACCTTATCCCATAGTTTCCAAAATGGGGTTACTTTTTAGGAGTTTCTACTATAAGGGTGCATCAGGTTCGCTTCAAATGAGACATGTCATCTAAAAACCAGTCCAGCAAAATCTGACTTCCAAAAACCAATACAGAGCTCTTTTTTTTTCTGTGCCCTGCCGTGTGCCCTTACATCAGTTTACAACCACATGTCGGGTGTTTCTGTAAACCGCAGAATCAGGGTAATAAATATTGAGCTTTGTTTGGCTGTTAACCCTCGATGTGTTAAAGAAAAAAAATTGATTAAAATGGAAAATCTGCTAAAAAAGTGAAATTTAGAAATTTCATCTCCATTTTCCTTTAATTCTTGTGGAACACCTAAAGGGTTAACAAAGTTTGTTAAATCAGTTTTGAATAACTTGAGGGGTGTAGTTTCTACAATGGGGTCATTTATGGGGGGTTTCCACTATGTAAGCCTCACAAAGTGGACTGGTCCTTAAAAAGTGAGTTTTGGAAATTTTCTTTAAAATGTTAAGAATTGCTTCTCAAATTCTAAGCCTTCTAAAGTCCTAAAAAAATAAAATGGCATTTGCAAAATGATACCAACATAAAGTAGACATATGGGGAATGTTAAGTAATAAATATTTTATTAGGTATCACTTTCTGTTTTAAAAGCAGAGATATAGAAATTTAGAAAATTGCTAATTTTTCATAAGTTTTGGTAAATCTGGGATTTTTTCATAAATAAAAGGTGAAATATATTGACTCAAATTTATAACTGATCACAAGACTTTGTCGCACTGTGTATGCTGTGTATAGGGTTCCCACCCCAATTTCTAGTAATAGCAAATCACAGCAATTATTATCTTGATCCAAGGTTACTTATTTTATTGCAGAACGTTCAGCGGCAGTACGTTTGTCAACATATTCGGCGTGCAGGCCTTCATCAGACACTAAAAGTGAAAAAAATAGAGCAAAAGACAACACATAAAAAATAAATAGACAACACATAAAAAACACAGAAATTAACACAATGACTGACATTATACTGAAATTAAATGAAAAATGAAAATAGCTAGTTATGTCCACAGTTGACTAGTTATCTCCACAGATGTTTCACTGGTCACAAAATTCCGCTGTCGTATCCACTGGAATTGTGGCGATTCATAAAGGTGTATATATGATCAAATGTATAGGCAGGAGGAAGGGACACCTATCGTAGGTGCATACCAAGCCAGTGCATTATATCTTGGTGCATATCAAGCCAGGTATTGTTAAGGTAAATTTGATAGAGTATTAAGGTGTCAACACAGATAACAAATCTTATAGGCAGAAGTGTAACAAGATTACCGTCATATCCATCGCCATATGATAAGTAAAAACTATATATAAGGGTCAAAATTCCATAGATAGATAATCACTAGACACAAGGCCATTATTCACTGTACTGATGAAATATAGAGGTATCAACTCAGATATAACAATTGGTAGGCAGAAGTGTATCAGATTACCGTCATCTGCATCGCCATATGGTAAGTAAAAGGCTATACATGAGGATCAAAAGCTCCATAGATTGATAATCACTAAACGAGAGGCCATAATCCACTGTGATGGACTTACCTGTGCCACAGGTAAGGTATGAAGAGAGGAAGGTTGATGCACACCTTTGGAAATGGTGCTTACCAGCACCAATGGGAAGTTGGTGTGTGGAATAACTGTCCATGCGCCAGTATACTGTCTACTGGGAGGTTTCGCCTACATACACTAAACCACATAGGCATTTGATGAGATATACCACGTAATCAGAGTGACAGGCAAAAACCCCCCGAATATCTAATAGTTTCCCCGTATGTGGGTGAGTTATGACTGAGCCCTTCTGAACATTCGAGCATTGGAAGCATTAGAGACATGGAAATTTGCCTCTCCTCTATGTTTGTAAGAGCAACTGTTTGGGTAGACGGTTACATGGGCCTTCATCTGCTCTTACTAAAACATCACGCAAGTTCTTTGGCCTACGATTGCAAGATAGTACAGGATTACTGAATTCTTCTATTCTTGGATATGCTTTTTTCAATAATGGCCAATGGCCCCGGATAATATTCAGGACTTTTCTAACACGGGGATGAAAAGTGTGGACAATAGGAATACATTTGTTCACGTTCGTAGATTTTTGTTTGTTATATGAATGGATTGTCAATTTATGTGATGGGTAGCTACAGTCTTTAAACCGCTGTTTCATTTCCTCCATCTGCTGTCCTGATTGTGGGATCCTCAACTATGGTGTAGACCCTTTTTAATTGAGAACCTGGAAGAGAATTTTTTTGTAGTGGGAGTCAGTGATTGTATTAATTTCTGTGTTTTTTCTGTATTGTCTATTTATTTTTTATGTGTTGTCTTTTGCTCCATTTTGCGCCGAAAACGTTAACACACGTACTGCCGCTTAACTTGAATGTTTTCTGCAATAAAATAAGTAACCTTGGATCAAGATAATATTTGCTGTGATTTGTTATTACTCAAATTTACCACTGTCATGAAGTACAATGTGGCACGATAAAACAATCTCAGAATGGCTTGGATAAATAAAAGTGTTCCAAAGTTGTTACCCCATAAGGCCTCTTTCACACAAGCGAGTTTTCCGCGCGGGTGCAGTGAGTGACGTGAACGCATAGCACCTGCACTGAATCCTGACCCACTCATTTCTAAGGCCCCTTTCACACGGGCGAGTATTCCGCGCGGGTGCGATGCGTGAGTTGAACGCATTGCACCCGCACTGAATCTGGACCCATTCATTTCTATGGGGCTGTTCACATGAGCGGTGATTTTCACGCATCACTTATGCGTTGCGTGAAAATCGCAGCATGCTCTATATTCTGCGTTTTTCACGTAACGCAGGCCCCATAGAAATGAATGGGGTTGCGTAAAAATCACAAACATCCGCAAGCAAGTGCGGATGCGGTGCGATTTTCACGCATGGTTTCTAGATGACAGTCTATTCACTGTATTATTTTCCCTTATAACATAGTTATAAGGGAAAATAATAGCATTCTGAATACAGAATGCATAGTATAATAGTGCTGGAGGGGTTAAAAAAAAATAAAAAATTTAACTCACCTTCTCCTCTTGATCGCGTAGTTCCCGGTCTCTTCTTTACTTCTTTAATGATGAGCTGTGGGCTAAAGGACCTGTGGTGACGTCAGATCACATGCTCCATCACCGTGGTGATGGACTATGTGATTGGAGCATGTGATCTGACGTCACCACAGGCCCTTTAGCCGGTAGTTAATCATTAAAGAAGTAAAGAAGAGACCGTGAACTACGCGATCAAGAGGTGAAGGTGAGTTAATTTTTATTTATTTTTTAACCTTAAATTGACTACCTACTAAGCATTCTGAATAACATTCTTATAACCATGTTATAAGGGAAAATAATACAGTGAATAGACTGTCTCCTAGCAACCATGCGTGAAAATCGCGGATGCTTGTGATTTTCACTCAGCCCCATTCACTTCTATGGGGCCTGCTTTGTGTGATAAACGCACAATATAGAGCATGCTGTGATTTTCATGCAACGCATAAGTGATGCGTGAAAATCACCGCTCATGTGCATAGCCCCATAGAAATGAATGGGTCCAGATTCAGTGCGGGTGCAATGCATTCACCTCCCGCATTGCACCCGCGCGGAAATCTCGCCCGTGTGAACTCAGCCTAAGTAAGGGATAATGTGTGTTTCAGGAGTCATATCTGAATAAACAATTAAAAGATGGACATTTTTGTTGTTCAAATGGCAGCTCAAATGCTGGTCCAATATGTTGCTGAAGTTAAAGGCTACAATACAGCTGGAAAATTTAGTATAATATACAGTGAAATCTTTTTGAGTAGGCCACATAAAATTGCACTGAAAATTCTAAAGTGGTGTCACCTAAAATATGGTCTAGATAAAGAGTTTCTCAAGGAGGTGGTCTTTTGGAGAGGTTCCACTGTAATAGCAACATGACAATTGCTGTCTACTCTTCCAGTCATGGAATCCCAGTTCACTACTTGTCTTTAGGTTAGGTTAAACTGTTATATGGGGCTATTGGCCTCTACCTCATTTTTTTTTTTTTTCTTTGGATCAACACTGTAGAATTATTGTAGGACCTGTGTCTTTTTTCAACTCTGCCAACTATGTCAGTATGTATTGCTTATAATATAATGCTACCAACTCAAGATTTTACCAGTCATGCTAAACATCATTGGACTTCTTAGGTATGTATTCTCACTCGTGGTCCTCACTAGCCAATGTTCAGGCTTCTGCAGATTGTCATGCCCTTCATGTGGTTAACATGGAAAATGTATTGTTCTAGGTGTACTTTAATGTCACTGTACAATAACATATGTATTTTGTTTTATCATGATTAATTCACCTCTGTGTTATCTGGCCAGCCTATCAGTCTGCCATCTAGCTAATCTAGATTAAAGGGGTTGTCCAGCCTTTCTCCCTTCAATGGGATCAGCACTGCAGTTGTGAGCGCCATCCACTACATTGTTAACAGTGCTGTATAGCTCCGGCACCTACATCTTGAAAATAAAAATATGGCTAAATACTGTATCCATCTTTTTTGCTCACTATGGAAATACTGCTGTTTTGATTATGGGGCTTGTGGACTCCTTTTTATGACTATCCACATGCTGATGCTTTATGGGGTCTGCATTACTACAGTAAGTGTAGGTTCACATATCCACCTAGGTATTCAGGTAGTTCCAGCAGAGGAACAAACATATCCAGCATAGCCACGTGCACTGCTTGATCCCCATTCCCCATTGGGATCGATCATCTGTCCATCTTAAATAAAGTGAATGGGGATTTAGTGGTGGCTATGCTGGAAACTGTAACTCCGGTAGTCTGTTTCTCTGCTCGAACAGACTACCAGATTAGCAGAGATGTGAACCTACCCTAAGTGCTCTGACTACTGTGGGACTCAAGGCACCATAGTATGCTCCTTTGTCCAGATTGTTTTACTTCCTTCAAGAATTGTCTTCTAAATTCTATGTTTATTGAACTTATTGTGATCTTTGCACTCAGCCCAAGCTATATATGTGACTACTTTAGCTATTACAGTAATTTATGACTCTGTAGTTTATTCACTAGTCTACTTACAATCCCATGTGCTGATTGAATATAGATATTGTGAAAGAAAAACAGCGCACTATATCGGTAGAACAATACTGAATACGTTTTGAAATCAAAATGATTAAACCATGACCATCATCTATTTAAGAGCTCATCTAACATTTTTAAATACCCTACTAGAGAGATCTAAGTTAAGAGATTGTGTCCCATTGTTTGGACTTGGGACCTTCATCTATTGGCCAGCAGAAAGAGTGGCAACAAACAGTGTCTTTGTTGATGACCTGGCATCTGTGGACTTTACAGACAGCACATTTATTTCAGTGGACACTGTGTAATGCTTCATTTACACTGTAGTGGTGCTGCAAGGAAACTGAACCCTGCTTGTGGGATTCTTTTACTTATTACAATTGATCACAGGGCGTCCAAGCACCAGCAAACTTTGAGATCAACTTATTGTCAGTGGAATCCATCTGGGGCTGGACTGGCTCTGGACTCTACCGGGAAATTTCCTGGTGGGCCGAAGCTCATGGGGCCGCCTGAGCCATCCTCATGACCATCAGCTGGATACATAATGATCTGATACTTGGTGGCTCAGTGGTTAACATTGGTGCCTTGCAGCGCTGGGGTCCTAGGTTTAAGTCCGACCAAGGACAACATCTGCATGGAGTTTGTATGTTCTCCCTATGTTTGCGTGGGTTTCCTCCAGGTACTCTGGTTTCTTACCACACACCAAAGACATACTGATAGGCAACTTAGATTGTGAGCCCCATTAGGGACAGCTTGATGCTAATGTCTGTAAAGCGCTGCGCAATATAGCAGCGCTATATAAGTGAGTAAAATAAATAAATAAATATTCTCAGCATTAATTAATGCTCAGAACATGTACCTATGTACATGGCTTTTCGGCCTCAGATGCTGTCCTGAATTCAATTGTATGGCTGGCTTCAGGATAGTTGAGAAAAGATCATGGCTTCCAGCCATGCTGTTCACACTCATAGACCATAGGCCACTATATGAGGCAGTGTACAAATAAAGCAGGGACACAGGAGTCTCAGGCCGTAGACTGGAAAAGGCCTGTGGCCTGCAAAAGAGATGGTGAGTTTGAGCAGGGGCAAACTAATGGTGCTATTGGGGTCATTACTAGGAACAGTCCAGGCAGCATACTGAAGATAGGCCTTGCTTGGTGCTGTGGTCTATTATCTCACCTTCAAAGCCCCCTGCTCCATATTTTAGAGACAAATAGAAGAGGACAGATCCTGGCAGCTATTGATGGCCACACAGAGTTACTGCTTTTAGGGCAGCATATTGTGCTGCACTGTGTTATTTGGTTCTGTTGGGATAGTATTTTGTGCTACACTATGGTATTGCTGACTTACTTGTGTTGACCCTGCCTACTTGCGTTGCCCCACCTTTTGTGAATTTGGACCCACTTACAGTATAGAACTACTTTTATTTTTTTTTCCATGGCCACTTTAAAGTGTAACTGCCATTTCATTTTTTATACCCTAATGGTATAGTACACCCTACTGTATAAATGCTTTTGTGCTTTATAATTTAATCATTTTCAGTTTCACCTCATAACAACACTCAGAAATGTGTGTCACTTTCCCATTGAGCTGCCCTCTTCTCACAGCGTTGTCATGTGCAGGCTGTCTCCTCTCTGATATAAACATGAGACGGGGAGAGCACTGGGAGGAGGGGTTATGATGATGCCTTTCCTCCTGAAGACAGATGCAGCAAAAGTACTAAAAACTTAGTTTTATCCCCTGCGGCGCGCTTCTCCACACATGCTTGAAGTCAAGGAGGCAGTGGCCTCCTTGCTTCAAGTCACGGTAACCACTCCCCCTTCTGTGCCCTTTTCCTGGGGCTGATAGCCGGCAGTTCGGCTGGCTCTGCCGAACTCTCTGCATAAGCGCTGTCAGTCACAGTGAAGGGGCAGGGAAGGGGACTTGGTTACCGTCACTTGAAGCAAGGAGGCCGCTGCCTCTTTGACTTCAAGCATGTGTGGAGAAGCGCGCCGGCAGGGGATCAAACAGAGTTTTCAGTACTTTTGCTGCATCTGAAAACAGTCCCAGTACAGGTAGAAGGCAGCTCTCACCTGCTTATCCACTATTTGAGCACGGAGGTCGCACCTGGAGGCGATGATAAGTAGCAAGAAACAAATTTTGTATCTTTATTTTGCGTTAATTAAAATCTTCAGTACAGGATGCTTATGTAAACGCGTTTCAGACCATCATATATTCAAGGTCCTTCCTCATGACATGACAAATCCCAAATGGATTGCTGCTTAAGTGCTCCCCACACTTTGCAGCAGGAATTTGCAGAATTATAAAAAAAATACTTACCCTCACTGGCCGGTGACAGACAAAGTCACTCGCCCCCTTAACAGTGACCTCTACAACACCCGCCCTTAACACTGACCATAGGTTATAGTCCCCTTAACTGTGACCTTCACCATTCCAGACCTCTAGGGATGAGCGAACCCGAACTGTATAGTTCAGGTTCGTACCGAATTTTGGGGTGTCCATGACACGGACCCGAACCCGAACATTTTAGTAAAAGTCCGGGTTCGGGTTCGGTGTTCGTCGCTTTCTTGGCGCTTTTTGAAAGGCTGAAAAGCAGCCAATCAACAAGCGTCATACTACTTGCCCCAAGAGGCCATCACAGCCATGCCTACTATTGGCATGGCTGTGATTGGCCAGTGCAGCATGTGACCCAGCCTCTATTTAAGCTGGAGTCACGTAACGCCGCACGTCACTCTGCTCTGATCAGCGTAGGGAGAGGTTGCAGCTGCGACGTTAGGGCGAGATTAGGCAGTGATTAACTCCTCCAAAAGACTTCATTCAGTGATCGATCTGCAGCTGTGGATCATTGAACTGCTGCTATTAAATTGCTCACTGTTTTTAGGCTGCCCAGAGCGTTTTTCATTCACTTTTTTCTGGGGTGATCGGCGGCCATTTTGTGTCTTGTGGTGCGCCAGCACAAGCTGCCACCAAGTGCATTTAACCATCAATAGTGTGGTTATTTTTTGGCCATATACTACATCAGGGGCAAGCTGAGCCTGTCACCAAGTGCATTTAACCCTCAATAGTGTGGTTGTTTTTTGGCTATATCCTACATCAGGGTTAAGCTGTCACACCAAGTGCATTTAACCATCAATAGTGTGGTTATTTTTTGGCCATATACTACATCAGGGGCAAGCTGAGCCTGTCACCAAGTGCATTTAGCCCTCAATAGTGTGGTTGTTTTTTGGCTATATCCTACATCAGGGTCAAGCTGTCACACCAAGTGCATTTAACCATCAATAGTGTGGTTATTTTTTGGCCATATACTACATCAGGGGCAAGCTGAGCCTGTCACCAAGTGCATTTAACCCTCAATAGTGTGGTTGTTTTTTGGCTATATCGTACATCAGAGTCAAGCTGTCACACCAAGTGCATTTAACCATCAATAGTGTGGTTATTTTTTGGCCATATACTACATCAGGGGCAAGCTGAGCCTGTCACCAAGTGCATTTAACCCTCAATAGTGTGGTTGTTTTTTGGCTATATCCTACATCAGGGTCAAGCTGTCACACCAAGTGCATTTAACCATCAATAGTGTGGTTATTTTTTGGCCATATACTACATCAGGGGCAAGCTGAGCCTGTCACCAAGTGCATTTAACCATCAATAGTGTGGTTGTTCTTTGGCTATATCCTACATCAGGGTCAAGCTGTGACCAAGTGCATTTAACCCTCAATAGTGTGGTTGTTTTTTTGCTATATCCCACATCAGGGTCAAGCTGTCACACCAAGTGCATTTAACCATCAATAGTGTGGTTATGTTTTGGCTATATCCTACATCAGGGTCAAGCTGTCACACCAAGTGCATTTAACCATCAATAGTGTGGTTATTTTCTGGCCATATACTACATCAGGGGCAAGCTGAGCCTGTCACCAAGTGCATTTAACCCTCAATAGTGTGGTTGTTTTTTGGCTATATCCTACATCAGGGTCAAGCTGTCACACCAAGTGCATTTAACCATCAATGGTGTGGTTATTTTTTGGCCATATACTACATCAGGGGCAAGCTGAGCCTGTCACCAAGTGCATTTAACCCTCAATAGTGTGGTTGTTTTTTGGCTATATCCTACATCAGGGTCAAGCTGTCACACCAAGTGCATTTAACCATCAATAGTGTGGTTATTTTTTGGCCATATACTACATCAGGGGCAAGCTGAGCCTGTCACCAAGTGCATTTAACCTTCAATAGTGTGGTTGTTTTTTGGCTATATCGTACATCAGAGTCAAGCTGTCACACCAAGTGCATTTAACCATCAATGGTGTGGTTATTTTTTGGCCATATACTACATCAGGGGCAAGCTGAGCCTGTCACCAAGAGCATTTAACCCTCAATAGTGTGGTTGTTTTTTGGCTATATCCCACATCAGGGTCAAGCTGTCACACCAAGTGCATTTAACCATCAATAGTGTGGTTATTTTTTGGCTATATCCTACATCAGGTTCAAGCTGTCAGACCAAGTGCATTTAACCATCAATAGTGTGGTTATTTTTTGGCTATATCCTACATCAGGGTCAAGCTGTCACTAAGTGCATTTAACCCTCAATAGTGTGGTTGTTTTTTTGGCTATATCCCACATCAGGGTCAAGCTGTCACACCAAGTGCATTTAAAGAGGACCTTTCATCAATATAATTTTATTTAAATGACCCCCCTACCTAATAGTCCGGCATCCACTGATGTTCCCCCTTTTTTTTTTTTTTTAAATCGACCCCCGAATCTTGAAATAACAGCCTTTTTCTTCTGCTGCAGCGTCTGTCAATCAGACGCTTTTTTGTAGGGGGCGTTGCTCAAGTCTTTTCTTTGCTATTCTCCTTGGCTGAGAGCGCAGCCAATCGCAGCGCTCTCTCTCAGCCAGGGAGAAGGAGCTCAAGTTCTCGCGAGAATCGCGAGAACTTGAGCTTCCTAACATCCGGTTCCAGCGCCATCTTGGATTCCCCTGACGAGGATCGCGGCGGGTGAGGAAGCAGCGCAACGAGCGGCAGGGTAAGTATTAGAATATACCCCTAGACATAGGGGTATATTCTAATACTTACCCTGCCGCTCGTTGCGCTGCTTCCTCACCCGCCGCGATCCTCGTCAGGGGAATCCAAGATGGCGCTGGAACCGGATGTTAGGAAGCTCAAGTTCTCGCGATTCTTTTCTTTGCTATTCTCCTTGGCTGAGAGCGCAGCCAATCGCAGCGCTCTCTCTCAGCCAGGGAGAAGGAGCTCAAGTTCTCGCGAGAATCGCGAGAACTTGAGCTTCCTAACATCCGGTTCCAGCGCCATCTTGGATTCCCCTGACGAGGATCGCGGCGGGTGAGGAAGCAGCGCAACGAGCGGCAGGGTAAGTATTAGAATATACCCCTAGACATAGGGGTATATTCTAATACTTACCCTGCCGCTCGTTGCGCTGCTTCCTCACCCGCCGCGATCCTCGTCAGGGGAATCCAAGATGGCGCTGGAACCGGATGTTAGGAAGCTCAAGTTCTCGCGATTCTCGCGAGAACTTGAGCTCCTTCTCCCTGGCTGAGAGAGAGCGCTGCGATTGGCTGCGCTCTCAGCCAAGGAGAATAGCAAAGAAAAGACTTGAGCAACGCCCCCTACAAAAAAGCGTCTGATTGACAGACGCTGCAGCAGAAGAAAAAGGCTGTTATTTCAAGATTCGGGGGTCGATTTGAAAAAAAAAAAAAAGGGGGAACATCAGTGGATGCCGGACTATTAGGTAGGGGGGTCATTTAAATAAAATTATATTGATGAAAGGTCCTCTTTAACCATCAATAGTGTGGTTATTTTTTGGCTATATCCTAAAATCAGGTTCAAGCTGTCACACCAAGTGCATTTAACCATCAACAGTGTGGTTATTTTTTGGCCATATACTACATCAGGGGCAAGCTGAGCCTGTCACCAAGTGCATTTAACCCTCAATAGTGTGGTTGTTTTTTGGCTATATCCTACATCAGGGTCAAGCTGTCACACCAAGTGCATTTAACCATCAATGGTGTGGTTATTTTTTGGCCATATACTACATCAGGGGCAAGCTGAGCCTGTCACCAAGTGCATTTAACCCTCAATAGTGTGGTTGTTTTTTGGCTATATCCTACATCAGGGTCAAGCTGTCACACCAAGTGCATTTAACCATCAATAGTGTGGTTATTTTTTGGCCATATACTACATCAGGGGCAAGCTGAGCCTGTCACCAAGTGCATTTAACCTTCAATAGTGTGGTTGTTTTTTGGCTATATCGTACATCAGAGTCAAGCTGTCACACCAAGTGCATTTAACCATCAATGGTGTGGTTATTTTTTGGCCATATACTACATCAGGGGCAAGCTGAGCCTGTCACCAAGAGCATTTAACCCTCAATAGTGTGGTTGTTTTTTGGCTATATCCCACATCAGGGTCAAGCTGTCACACCAAGTGCATTTAACCATCAATAGTGTGGTTATTTTTTGGCTATATCCTACATCAGGTTCAAGCTGTCAGACCAAGTGCATTTAACCATCAATAGTGTGGTTATTTTTTGGCTATATCCTACATCAGGGTCAAGCTGTCACTAAGTGCATTTAACCCTCAATAGTGTGGTTGTTTTTTTGGCTATATCCCACATCAGGGTCAAGCTGTCACACCAAGTGCATTTAACCATCAATAGTGTGGTTATTTTTTGGCTATATCCTAAAATCAGGTTCAAGCTGTCACACCAAGTGCATTTAACCATCAACAGTGTGGTTATTTTTTGGCTATATCCTACATCAGGGTCAAGCTGTCACCAAGTGCATTTAACCCTCAATAGTGTGGTTATTTTTTGGCTATATCCTACATCAGGTTGAAGCTGTCACCAAGTGCATTTAACCCTCAATAGTGTGGTTATTTTTTGGCTATATCCTACATCAGGGGCTTGGCTGTGCTTGCTATTTTATTGAGGGGTGAAATACAATTGCCAAAATAGCAGTACCCTAAATCTGGTGTTTCAGCTGTGGCCAGCCAATTGTAATACTGTCTGCTGTCTGACAAAGGATATATTTTTGTTCAGGGTTAAAATACAATTCCCAACTTAGCAATTTCCTAAATTAGTGGTTTCTGCTGTATCAGGGCTACTTTAAATCTATTCATTAAAAGGGTATATAAGATTTAAGGTGCTGATAGGGTCATTCTCAATAACTTCACACACATGCTACTGTGCATTTCCAAGTCTAATTCTGTCTGTAAACATATACCTTTCACCCAGCGCCTAAATACTAGGCCTCAAATTTACATTCATCTAAATCTGTGGTTATTGCTGTGGCTGGTCAAGTTATTTAGTGTCCATCAAAGCACAGTTTTTGTTCTGGGTTGAAATACAATTCCCAATTTAGCAATTTCCTAATTTAGTGGTTTCTGCTGTATCAGGCCTACTTTAAATCTATCCCTAAAAGGGTATATAAGATTCAAGGTGCAGATAGGGTTATTCTCAATAACTTCACACACACGCTACTGTGCAATTCCAAGTCTATTTCTGTGTGTAAACGTATACCTGTCACCCAGCGCCTAAAAAATAGGCCTCAAATTTATATTCATCCAAATCTGTCATTATTGCTGTAGCTGGTCAAGTTATTTAGTGTCCGTCAAAGCACAGTTTTTGTTCTGGGTTGAAATACAATTCCCAATTTAGCAATTTCCTAATTTAGTGGTTTCTGCTGTATCAGACCTACTTTAAATCTATCCATAAAAGGGTATATAAGATTCACGGTGCAGATAGGGTTATTCTCAATAACTTCACACACACGCTACTGTGCAATTCCAAGTCTAATTCTGTCCGTAAACGTATACCTGTCATCCAGCGCCTAAATACTAGGCCTCATTGGGCCAAATAATATTTTTCTTATTGTGGTGAACGGTAACAATGAGGAAAACATCTAGTAAGGGACGCGGACATGGTTGTGGTGGTGTTAGTGAACCCTCTGGTGCTGGGAGAGGACGTGGCCGTTCTGCCACAGTCACACGTCCTAGTGTACCAACTACCTCAGGTCCCAGTAGCCGCCATAATTTACAGCGATATTTGGTGGGGCCCAATGCCGTTCTAAGGATGGTAAGGCCTGAGCAGGTACAGGCATTAGTCAATTGGGTGGCCAACAGTGGATCCAGGACGTTCACATTATCTCCCACCCAGTCTTCTGCAGAAAGCGCACAGATGGCGCCTGAAAACCAAGCCCATCAGTCTGTCACATCACCCCCATGCATACCAGGGAAACTGTCTGAGCCTCAAGTTATGCAGCAGTCTCTTATGCTGTTTGAAGACTCCGCTGGCTGCGTTTCCCAAGGGCATCCACCTAGCCCTTCCCCAGCGGTGGAAGACATAGAATGCACTGACGCACAACCACTTATGTTTCCTGATGATGAGGACATGGGAATACCACCTCAGCACGTCTCTGATGATGACGAAACACAGGTGCCAACTGCTGCGTCTTTCTGCAGTGTGCAGACTGAACAGGAGGTCAGGGATCAAGACTGGGTGGAAGACAATTCAGGGGACGATGAGGTCCTAGACCCCACATGGAATGAAGGTCGTGCCACTGACTTTCACAGTTCCGAGGAAGAGGCAGTGGTGAGACCGAGCCAACAGCGTCGCAAAAGAGGGAGCAGTGGGCAAAAGCAGAACACCCGCCGCCAAGAGACTCCGCCTGCTACTGACCGCTGCCATCTGGGACCGAGCATCCCAAAGGCAGCTTCAAGGAGTTCCCTGGCATGGCACTTCTTCAAACAATGTGCTGACCACAAGACCCGAGTGGTTTGCACGCTGTGCCATCAGAGCCTTAAGCGAGGCATTAACGTTCTGAACCTTAGCACAACCTGCATGACCAGGCACCTGCATGCAAAGCATGAACTGCAGTGGAGTAAACACCTTAAAAACAAGGAAGTCACTCAGGCTCCCCCTGCTACCTCTTCTGCTGCTGCCGCCTCGGCCTCTTCTGCTGCTGCCGCCTCGGCCTCTTCCTCCGCCTCTGGAGGAACGTTGGCACCTGCCACCCAGCAAACAGAGGATGTACCACCAACACCACCACCTCCGTCACCAAGCATCTCAACCATGTCACACGCCAGCGTTCAGCTCTCCATCTCACAAACATTTGAGAGAAAGCGTAAATTCCCACCTAGCCACCCTCGATCCCTGGCCCTGAATGCCAGCATTTCTAAACTACTGGCCTATGAAATGCTGTCATTTAGGCTGGTGGACACAGACAGCTTCAAACAGCTCATGTCGCTTGCTGTCCCACAGTATGTTGTTCCCAGCCGGCACTACTTCTCCAAGAGAGCCGTGCCTTCCCTGCACAACCAAGTATCCGATAAAATCAAGTGTGCACTGCGCAACGCCATCTGTGGCAAGGTCCACCTAACCACAGATACGTGGACCAGTAAGCACGGCCAGGGATGCTATATCTCCCTAACTGCACACTGGGTAAATGTAGTGGCGGCTGGGCCCCAGGCGGAGAGCTGTTTAGCGCACGTCCTTCCGCCACCAAGGATCGCAGGGCAACATTCTTTGCCTCCTGTTGCCTCCTCCTACTCGGCTTCCTCCTCCTCTTCTTCCACCTGCTCATCCAGTCAGCCACACACCTTCACCACCAACTTCAGCACAGCCCGGGGTAAACGTCAGCAGGCCATTCTGAAACTCATATGTTTGGGGGACAGGCCCCACACTGCACAGGAGTTGTGGCGGGGTATAGAACAACAGACCGACGAGTGGTTGCTGCCGGTGAGTCTCAAGCCCGGCCTGGTGGTATGCGATAATGGGCAAAATCTCGTTGCAGCTCTGGGACTAGCCGGTTTGACGCACATCCCTTGCCTGGCGCATGTGCTGAATTTGGTGGTGCAGAAGTTCATTCACAACTACCCCGACATGTCAGAGCTGCTGCATAAAGTGCGGGCCGTCTGTTCGCGCTTCCGGCGTTCACATCCTGCCGCTGCTCGCCTGTCTGCGCTACAGCGTAACTTCGGCCTTCCCGCTCACCGCCTCATATGCGACGTGCCCACCAGGTGGAACTCCACCTTGCACATGCTGGACAGACTGTGCGAGCAGCAGCAGGCCATAGTGGAGTTTCAGCTGCAGCACGCACGGGTCAGTCGCACTGCGGAACAGCACCACTTAACCACCAATGACTGGGCCTCCATGCGAGACCTGTGTGTCCTGTTGCGCTGTTTCGAGTACTCCACCAACATGGCCAGTGGCGATGACGCTGTTATCAGCGTTACAATACCACTTCTATGTCTCCTTGAGAAAACACTTAGGGCGATGATGGAAGAGGAGGTGGCCCAGGAGGAGGAGGAGGAGGAAGAGGGGTCATTTTTAGCACTTTCAGGCCAGTCTCTTCGAAGTGACTCAGAGGGAGGTTTTTTGCAACAGCAGAGGCCAGGTACAAATGTGGCCAGCCAGGGCCCACTACTGGAGGATGAGGAGGAGGTGGAGGAGGATGAGGATGAAGCATGGTCACAGCGGGGTGGCACCCAACGCAGCTCGGGCCCATCACTGGTGCGTGGCTGGGGGGAAACGCAGGATGATGACGATACGCCTCCCACAGAGGACAGCTTGTCCTTACCTCTGGGCAGCCTGGCACACATGAGCGACTACATGCTGCAGTGCCTGCGCAACGACAGCAGAGTTGCCCACATTTTAACGTGTGCGGACTACTGGGTTGCCACCCTGCTGGATCCACGGTACAAAGACAATGTGCCCACCTTACTTCCTGCACTGGAGCGTGATAGGAAGATGCGCGAGTACAAGCGCACGTTGGTAGACGCGCTACTGAGAGCCTTCCCAAATGTCACAGGGGAACAAGTGGAAGCCCAAGGCCAAGGCAGAGGAGGAGCAAGAGGTCGCCAAGGCAGCAGTGTCACGGCCAGCTCCTCTGAGGGCAGGGTTAGCATGGCAGAGATGTGGAAAAGTTTTGTCAACACGCCACAGCTAACTGCACCACCACCTGATACGCAACGTGTTAGCAGGAGGCAACATTTCAGTAACATGGTGGAACAGTACGTGTGCACACCCCTCCACGTACTGACTGATGGTTCGGCCCCATTCAACTTCTGGGTCTCTAAATTGTCCACGTGTCCAGAGCTAGCCTTTTATGCCTTGGAGGTGCTGGCCTGCCCAGCGGCCAGCGTTTTGTCTGAACGTGTATTCAGCACGGCAGGGGGCGTCATTACAGACAAACACAGCCGCCTGTCTACAGCCAATGTGGACAAGCTGACGTTCATAAAAATGAACCAGGCATGGATCCCACAGGACCTGTGCATCCCTTGTGCAGATTAGACATTAACTACCTCCCCTTAACCATATATTATTGTACTCCAGGCACTTCCTCATTCAATCCTATTTTTATTTTCATTTTACCATTATATTGCGGGGCAACCCAAAGTTGAATGAACCTCTCCTCTGTCTGGGTGCCGGGGCCTAAATATCTGACAATGGACTGTTCCAGTGTTGGGTGACGTGAAGCCTGATTCTCTGCTATGACATGAAGACTGATTCTCTGCTGACATGAAGCCAGATTCTCTGTTACGGGACCTCTCTCCTCTGCCTGGGTGCCTGGGCCTAAATATATGACAATGGACTGTTCCAGTGTTGGGTGACGTGAAGCCTGATTCTCTGCTATGACATGAAGACTGATTCTCTGCTGACATGAAGCCAGATTCTCTGTTACGGGACCTCTCTCCTCTGCCTGGGTGCCTGGGCCTAAATATCTGACAATGGACTGTTCCAGTGTTGGGTGACGTGAAGCCTGATTCTCTGCTATGACATGAAGACTGATTCTCTGCTGACATGAAGCCAGATTATCTGTTACGGGACCTCTCTCCTCTGCCTGGGTGCCTGGGCCTAAATATATGACAATGGACTGTTCCAGTGGTGGGTGACGTGAAGCCTGATTCTCTGCTATGACATGCAGACTGATTCTCTGCTGACATGAAGCCAGATTCTCTGTTACGGGACCTCTCTCCTCTGCCTGGGTGCCTGGGCCTAAATATATGACAATGGACTGTTACAGTGGTGGGTGACGTGAAGCCTGATTCTCTGCTATGACATGAAGACTGATTCTCTGCTGACATGAAGCCAGATTCTCTGTTACGGGACCTCTCTCCTCTGCCTGGGTGCCTGGGCCTAAATATCTGACAATGGACTGTTCCAGTGTTGGGTGACGTGAAGCATGATTCTCTGCTATGACATGAAGACTGATTCTCTGCTGACATGAAGCCAGATTCTCTGTTAAGGGACATCTCTCCTCTGCCTGGGTGCCTGGGCCTAAATATCTGACAATGGACTGTTACAGTGGTGGGTGACGTGAAGCCTGATTCTCTGCTATGACATGCAGACTGATTCTCTGCTGACATGAAGCCAGATTCTCTGTTACGGGACCTCTCTCCTCTGCCTGGGTGCCTGGGCCTAAATATATGACAATGGACTGTTACAGTGGTGGGTGACGTGAAGCCTGATTCTCTGCTATGACATGAAGACTGATTCTCTGCTGACATGAAGCCAGATTCTCTGTTACGGGACCTCTCTCCTCTGCTTGGGTGCTGGGGCCTAAATATCTGACAATGGACTGTTCCAGTGTTGGGTGACGTGAAGCATGATTCTCTGCTATGACATGAAGACTGATTCTCTGCTGACATGAAGCCAGATTCTCTGTTAAGGGACCTCTCTCCTCTGCCTGGGTGCCTGGGCCTAAATATCTGACAATGGACTGTTACAGTGGTGGGTGACGTGAAGCCAGATTCTCTGCTATGGGACCTCTCTCCAATTGATATTGGTTAATTTTTATTTATTTCATTTTTATTTTAATTCATTTCCCTATCCACATTTGTTTGCAGGGGATTTACCTACATGTTGCTGACTTTTGCAGCCCTCTAGCTCTTTCCTGGGCTGTTTTACAGCCTTTTTAGTGCCGAAAAGTTTGGGTCCCCATTGACTTCAATGGGGTTCGGGTTCGGGACGAAGTTCGGGTCAGGTTCGGACATTTCCGGGAAGTTCGGCCAAACTTCTCGAACCCGAACATCTAGGTGTTCGCTCAACTCTACAGACCTCTTAACAGAGACATCAACAGTGACTACTCCTTTAACAGTAACTGCCACAGTACCCCACTTCCTTAACAGTGACCTCCACTGTACTTCGCTCGCTTAACATTGACCTTACAGTACGCTGCCTTAACAGTGTCCTCACAGTACCCCGCTGCCCCTTTAATAGTGGCCTCCACAATCCCTTCCTCCCTAAACAGTGACCTCCACAGTTCCCGCCCCTTTAACAGTGACCTCCACAGCAGTCTGCCCCCTTAACAGTAACATCCACAGTGCCCTCCCCTTAATTAGTGACCTCCACAGTACCCGTCTCCTTAACAGTGATTTTCACAGTATCCTGCCCCCTTAACAGTGACATTTCACAGAGCTCCGATCCCTCAAAATGTGACCTTCCTTAATACTGACCTCCATAGGGGACCATCCCCTTAACTGTGACCTCCACCGTTCCATGCCCCCCTAACAGAGACTTCCACAGCACCCACCCCCTTAACAGTGACCTCCACAGAATCCTGCCCCCTTAACAGTGACCTCCACAGCGGCCAGCCCCTTTAACAGTGACCTTCACAGCAGCCACCCCTTTATTAGTGACCTCCACAGTACCCCGTCTCCTTAACAGTGATTTCCACAACACCCCGCCCCCTTAACAGTGGCCTCTACAGCAATCTTCCCCTTAACACTGACCTCCATCGCGGATTTTCCTCTTAACTGTGACCTCCCCAGCAGCCTGCCCCTAGGGTGGCCAGAGGTCCGGTTGTCACGGAAGGTGTACAGAAAACTAGAAGACACAAAATGGGAGAGCCCTGCAACAGACCTGGCTCTCTCCCTAACTGCTCAGCCTATGCAAAAATCTCAATGGTAGATGATCGCATATCCTCGTATCTCGACTGTATAACACCTGAACACCCTATAATAGTGAAGGGACACGACCACCGGCTCCCTACACTTGATACGGAGGGAGTCAGGGTCACCTGGGATCCAGCAAGCAGGGAAACACAAATGAATGAACAAAACTTATCTGTAGAAGACTCAGTAGTAGCATCCAGCATGCACACACTGCAGGAAGTTGTATAAACTGCAAAGTGATGCAGTATGGGAAGGGATTTAAAGGGATGCAATCAGTGAAACTGCGTGACAGCTGAGAGAGGCTAACGAGATGAGAAAACAAAAGCAAAACAAAAGGAACCTCAAGGAGGAGGTTCTGAAGAACGTCTGTCAGAGCTTCTCAGATGTCTGGTGGTGACACCGGTTTTAGGGTGGACAGTCCGGCTTTCAGACTTCCTGTCCTCCATCCAGCGCAGGGCCTGGATGGACACAGGGATGTCCTTTTGAACAGATCACTCTTAGACAGCAGCACTGTGCTTTCTGAGCGTGAGCTGCAGGGAGAAAGTCACCCTCCCTCCCACCCCTGCAGCTGACAGAAGTTGATTTTTACCTTCATTTTTTCAATCCTAGTCGGCTGCGGAGTGGGAGTGGGCGTGTTCTAACCAGGTCGGGGAGTGGCTTAGCGGGATCAGGGACAGAGTTTTTATGTCCATCTTTTGCCCCTGAACTGTGACCTCCACAGCACTCTGCTCCCTTAACAGTGTCATCCACAGCACCCTGACCCTTTAAAGCTGACCTACAGCAGTGAAGAAAAATGGATTGTTATGGAAACCTGCTTTGAAACTGTGTGTATGTGGAGACTAATGGTGTCTACATCTCATGTATGCTGTATTACTTACTGTGCTTCCTCCTGAATATGAAATAGCAATGTAAAGGTGTCTATGTTTGATTTATACTGTATTACTTACTGTGGCTACTCCTGAATATGAAATGGCAATGTAAAGGTGTCTATGTCTGATTTATACAGTATTACTTACTGTTCCTCCTCCTGAATATGTAATAGCAATGTAAAGGTGTCTATGTCTGATTTATACAGTATTACTTACTGTGCCTCCTCCTGAATATGAAATAGGGAAAGTATTGCCACCTTTTAATAAACACAAAATGGGTCCTACCTTCAATAGATGGAACTTGCATCATGTTGTGTGTAAGTCTAGTAAGTTTACTATTATTATTATTTATTATTTAAGCGCCATTCATTCCATAGCGCTGTACATATGATAAGGGGTGCACATACATAATACAGACAATTGCACTAATCATAAACAAAATGAGTTACAAACTGGTACAGAAGGAGAGAGGGCCCTGCCCGTGAGGGCTTACAATCTACATGGTATGGGAGAAGGACACAGTAGGTGCGGGTTAAGTTGGTCATGGCGGTATAGAGGCAGCAGGGTCACTGGTTGTAGGCTTGTCTGAAGAGGTGGGTTTTCAGGTTTCTTTTGAAGGATTCCACTGTAGGTGAGAGTCTGATATGTTGGGGTAGCGAGGTCCAGAGTATGGGGGATGCACGGGAGAAATCCTGGAGTCGATTGTGGGAAGAGGCAATAAGAGGAGAGGAGAGAAGGAGGTCTTGTGAGGATCGGAGAGTGCGTGTGGGGGTGTATCGGGAAATTAGCTCAGAGATGTAGGGAGGGGACAGGTTATGGACGGCCTTGTATGTATTTGTAAGTACTTTGAAGTGAATTCGTTGGGCAATGGGGAGCCAGTGAAGGGATTGGCAAAGGGGAGAGGCAGAGGAATAATAGGGTGAGAGGTGGATTAGTCGGGCAGCAGAGTTGAGGATAGATTGGAGGGGTGCGAGAGTGCTAGATGGAAGGCCACAGAGGAGAATGTTGCAGTAGTCTAGGCGGGAGATAATGAGGGCATGTACAAGTATTTTCGCAGATTCGAAGTTAAGGAAAGCGCGGATGCGGGAGATGTTTTTGAGTTGGAGACGGCAGGTGGTGGAAAGGGCTTGGATGTGCGGTCGGAAGGAAAGGGCAGAATCCAAGATCACTCCAAGGCAGCGGGCTTTGTTGACTGGGGATAATGTGCAGCCATTGATCGTGATAGATAGGTCTGTTGGGGGGGTTGAACAAGATGGGGGAAAGATTATGAATTCTGTCTTATCCATGTTAAGTTTAAGAAAGCGAGAGGCGAAGAAGGATGATATAGAAGATAGACATTGTGGGATTCTAGATAGTAAGGTGGTGATTACTATCATTTATTACACAAATAAAGTATATACAGGTAAATTATGTCCTGCTATAAGTGTTATTACTTTTTTTTGGGGAGGGGGCCAGGAAATACTTTATTGCTTCTGAACCCCATTGGAGTTAGCAGCTTTTAGTAAAGCTTGTTTTTCTTACCCGTTACAGTAGTTCATATTACAAATCATCATGAGGGTTTAGAAAACTGTGTGTTCTGTTTAGCCTATTCTGCAAACAACTTGTTTTTTCCATATAACACATGTAAAGCTTATTAGACAGTTGCAAGAACTGCTGTTTAGATGCAATATATCTACTTTCGCTATTAATAAAGTGTGTAGGAATTCCTAAACTTGCTGTAGGATGACAGGTCCTGTTTAAACAATTTATATGTCTGTGTTGAGGTTTTGGAGATGATCTCCTGTAGTGAAATGAGTCCTGGCTGGAAGCCCAGCAGATGGTAAAGTGTAGGCAGGGGTTGGTAGACTAAATGAGAATGCAAAGTAAACGAAGCTCAACTTTGTGTATAGAAGCAAATCAACCTGCATTATCTCATGCACTTGTCAAAAAGTCACCAGCCAAAGAACCTTATACCTGTTGATAGTCCATAACAAAGCTTGCTTGTGTGTGATGTTTTATATGGAAATAATGCATAATATTATATAGTTTGTACTTAATTTGACTAGCTTAAAGAGTAACTAAACCTGTATATCACTTTTTAATATGATGTCCCTAATGCCCTAATAAAACTATTTCTATTATACTTTATTAATAAATTTAGCAGGACTCCCCTGCATAACGGAAACGGGACGGATCAGTTTTGCAGCCCATAGACTTCTATTATGACGGAATAAATAACGGAATGCCTCTAAAGGTAACGGAATCCATAACGCAATTCTGCTTTTGCCACCAAACGAACCGTGAACGAATTTCAAAATAAGAAATTCGCTCATCTCTAATTGTAACACTGGTACTGTATTTTAATCTCTCTCTCTCTCTCTCTCTCTCTATATATATATATATATGAAGAAGGACGTATATATGTTTGTATGTTCTGCCATCACTCAAAAACTCAACCATCGATTTCAATGAAACTTGGTATACACATCCCTTGCTAGCTGGAAAGATATTTTGTGGGGGGTCACAGCTCTCTAGGATGTACCGTTCCTGAGATATTCCCTAAAAATTTCCTGCATTAGGCAATACAAGCCTGAGGGTCCTTCTCTTCATATCCCAACTGCCATACACGCGGTCACATGTCCCTTATCTGCCAATTGAAGCTCACAGTTCCTTAGTCTCCACATACACACAGTTTAACACCAGGTTTCCATAACAACCAAGCCATTTTTCTTCACTGCTGTAGGTCAGCTTTAGGCTAGGGCTACACGACAACATGTGTAGCAGGACAATAAGTCGCACAACACATAGGGCACAACTACTATGATGTTGTACCAATGTCGCGCGTCAATTTTTATAATGATAGTCTATGGTTTCGCACTTTGACATGTGACATGCTGCGACTGTGATGCGACAGTCGCAGAAAAATCCATCTTGGATGGATTTTTTGCAACTGTTGTGTCGCAGTCGCAGCATGTCACATGTCACAGTGCAACACCATAGACTATCATTATAAAAATTGTTGACATAAAATGTCGTGCGACACATGTCATCATGTAGCCCTAGCATTAAAGGGGCAGGGCGCTGTGGAGGTCACTGTTAAAGGGGCGGACACTGTGGAGGTCACTGTTAAAGAGGCGTTCACTGTGGATGTTACTATTAAGGGAGCAGGCCGCTGTGGAGGTAACTGTTAAAGTGGCGGACATTGTGGCGGTCACTGTTAAGGGGGCAGGGGCTACTATTAAAGGGGCAACTGCTGTGGAGGTCACTGTTAAGGCAGCAGGGTACTGTGAGGTCACTGTTAAGGCAGCAGGGTACTGTGAGGTCACTGTTAAGACAGCAGGGTACTGTGGAGGTCACTGATAAAGAGGCGTTCACTGTGGATGTTACTATTAAGGGAGCAGGCCGCTGTGGAGTTAACTGTTAAAGGGGCGGACACTGTGGAGGTCACTGTTAAGGGGGCAGGGGCTACTATTAAAGGGGCAACTGCTGTGGAGGTCACTGTTAAGGCAGCAGGGTACTGTGAGGTCACTGTTAAGACAGCAGGGTACTGTGGAGGTCACTGATAAAGAGGCGTTCACTGTGGATGTTACTATTAAGGGAGCAGGCCGCTGTGGAGTTAACTGTTAAAGGGGCGGACACTGTGGAGGTCACTGTTAAGGGGGCAGGGGCTA
Source organism: Bufo gargarizans (assembly GCF_014858855.1). Taxonomy (NCBI): domain Eukaryota; kingdom Metazoa; phylum Chordata; class Amphibia; order Anura; family Bufonidae; genus Bufo; species Bufo gargarizans. Next base: position 478,302,639 of record NC_058080.1, read on the forward strand.
CTATTAAAGGGGCAACTGCTGTGGCGGTCACTGTTAAGGCAGCAGGGTACTGTAAGGTCACTGTCAAGGGAGTGGGTGCTGTGAAGGTCAAAGTTTAGGGGATAGGCTGTTGTGGAGGTCCCATTTTAAAGTGGCGGGGCACTGTGGGGGGGGGGGGTAATTGTTAAGGGATGGGGGACTGTGGAGTTCACTGTTAAAGGGGCGGGCACTGCGGAGGTCACTGTTAAAGAGGCGTTCACTGTGGATGTTACTATTAAGGGAGCAGGCCGCTGTGGAGGTCACTGTTAAAGGGGCGGACACTGTGGAGGTCACTGTTAAAGAGGCGTTCACTGTGGATGTTACTATTAAGGGAGCAGGCCGCTGTGGAGGTAACTGTTAAAGTGGCGGACACTGTGGAGGTCACTGTTAAGGGGGCAGGGGCTACTATTAAAGGGGCAACTGCTGTGGAGGTCACTGTTAAGGCAGCAGGGTACTGTGAGGTCACTGTTAAGGCAGCAGGGTACTGTGAGGTCACTGTTAAGACAGCAGGGTACTGTGGAGGTCACTGATAAAGAGGCGTTCACTGTGGATGTTGCTATTAAGGGAGCAGGCCGCTGTGGAGTTAACTGTTAAAGGGGCGGACACTGTGGAGGTCACTGTTAAGGGGGCAGGGGCTACTATTAAAGGGGCAACTGCTGTGGAGGTCACTGTTAAGGCAGCAGGGTACTGTGAGGTCACTGTCAAGGGAGTGGGGTGCTGTGAAGGTCAAAGTTTAGGGGATAGGCTGTTGTGGAGGTCCCATTTTAAAGTGGCGGGGCACTGTGGGGGGGGGGGGGGGTAATTGTTAAGGGATGGGGGACTGTGGAGTTCACTGTTATGGGGGATACTGTCGCTATCTTTTAATGACACACACAAACATTAAATGAAATAGATGAAATATACCCATGCAAAGCCAGGTCCTTCTGCTAGTTATAAAATAAAAAAAGGCTTGCTTTTTTACTTTGCCAAAAACACTGTAGTAACCGCTAGTTGCTTAGCTTTTATTTAGAGAAAGTCAAACTTGGATAAGAACCAGAATTTTAAGTTTGCCTAAAATAAGTAGAAAACATTCCGAATGCACATAACTTGTGATAGTAGCACAATGCAGAATATCTTGTTTTATTTGAGTAAGCGTTCAAAATAAAATAGAAGTACAAAATTTCTAGCTACAAAACCATTTACATTTCTTTGAAGTTTTGCATTGTATATTATTTCTTAACACTCAGTAGAGAAACATACCACCATAAAGATAACACTGTAATGTAAACTAGTTCAGTACAAAGACAAGACGACATCCAAGATATCAAGCTATGTACATACGTACTGTAGCTGTATTGCTGCTTTATAGACAACATGTCTTCATCCTGCTGAATGCAAATCCACTTTATACAATAATGCCCATATAGGTCACTGCTGGGCCGGGCCTTCAACTAAGGCCTCCTGCACACGACCGTTGTGTGCACCCGTGGCCGTTGTCCCGTTTAATGTGTTTTTCTGCGGTCTCATTGACTTTTCTGCGGTCCCATTGACGGCCAACTGTTCACGGACCCATTCAAGTCAATGGGTCCGTGAAAAATCACGGATGCACACAAGATTGTCATCCGCGTCCGTGATCTGTGTCCGTGATCCGTGTCCGTTTTTTCCTATCATTTCAATGGCAAACTTGACTTAGATTTTTTTTTCATTTTTCATGTCCGTGGATCCTCCAAAAATCACGGAAGACCCACGGAAGAAAAAACGGGCACGGATCACGGTACAACGGAACCACGTTTTGCAGGACGTTAAAAAATACTGTCGTGTGCAGGAGGCCTAAGGCTACTTTCACACTGGCGTTTTAGATTCCGTTTGTGAGATCCGTCATGGGCTCTCATAAGCGGTCCAAAACAGATCAGTTTTGCCCTAATGCATTCTGAATGGAAAAGGATCTGCTCAGAATGCATCAGTTTGCCTCCGTTCAGTCTCCATTCCTCTTTAGAGGCGAACACCAAAACGCTGCTTGCAGCGTTTTGGTGTCCTTCTGCCGAAACTGAGCCAAACGGATTTGACACTCAATGTAAGTCAATGGGGACAGATCCGTTTTCTATGACACAATGGTGTTGGCTATGGCTATAGCGTCTTGGCTATGTTAAAGATAATACAAACGGATCCAGATGTTTGTATTATCTGAACGTATCCGTCTGTGCAGATCCATGACGGATCCGCACCAAACGCGAGTGTGAAAGTAGCCTAAATAGGCCATTATGCAACTAGGCCTGCCAGAGCAAGAGTGGCTCTTTGTTAGGCTGGGTTCACACGGGCGTCACGTTTTGGCTCAGGATGTGTCCCGGGTGCATTGCAGCAAACCCGCGCGAGTAGGTATCCAATTGCAGTCAGTTTTGACTGCGACTGCGTTCCGTTGTTCAGTTTTTATCGGGCGGGTGCAATGCGTTTTGCACGCGTGTGATAAAAAGCTGAATGTGGTACCCAGACCCGAGCTTCTTCACTGCTTAGTAGGCAGTCAATTGAGGGTTAAAAAAAAATAATAATTGACTCACCTCTTCCAATTGATCGTGTAGCCATCGGTCTCCTGTTCTTTCTTCAGGACCTGTCAAAGGACCTGTGGTGACATCACTGAGCTCATCACATGGTCCAATCACATGGTCCATCACCACGGTGATGGGCCATGTGATTGGACCACGTGATGTGACGTCACCACAGGTCCTTTAGCCGGCAGCTCATGATTAAAGAAGTAGGAAGAGATCGGCAACTACGTGATCAAGAGGAGGAGGTGAGTTAATTTTTATTTAATTTTTTAACCCTCAAATTACCTTCTACTAAGCATTCTGTATTAAAGAATGCTATTATTTTCCCTTATAACCATCTTATAAGGGAAAATAATACAGTGACTAGACTGTCATCTTAGCAACCATGCGTGAAAATGAAAACTTGCTTGTGGATGCTTGCGATTTTCACGCAGCCCAATTCACTTCTATGGGGCCTGAGTTGCGTGATAAACGCACAATATAGAGCATGCTGCGATTTTCACGCAACACACAAGTGATGCTTGAAAATCACTGCTCATGTGCACAGCCCCATAGAAGTGAATGGGTTCGGATTCAGTGTGGGTGCAATGCATTCACCTCACGCATTGCACCCGCGCGGAAATCTCGCCCGTGTGAACCCAGCCTTAGAGTCTCTGTGTTCTGGCTAATAGACAGCAGTCACAAGTGGGTACTCCCATCTTTAACATCCACATGCTTTAACCCCTTAAAGCAAAACACGGTGCATGCATGGCGGGGAATGCATTGCCAGAATGCATTCTGCCGTACATGCACAGTGAGCTGATCGGGCGGGTGCAGGAGCTGCGCCTGCCCGATCACTGCATGGGTCCGGCAGTCATTGGTAGCTGGGTCCCTGCTGTATCCGCCGACATCGCTGTTTACAGCGATTCCGGCAGACTAACCCCTTATATACCGCGGTCAACGCTAACGGCGACATAGAAGTGGTTTGCGGCTGGTGAAGGAGAGCATCGGGTCCCCGTACTGCTGTGGCGTGGGACCCGATGTGTGACAAGGCAGCCCGATGCCGTGCAGAGGCTGCCCAATGCCTTGCACGGCATTGGGACCTGCCTTCTACGGGTGCCCAGGAGATACAGCCTCAGGCTGTGTCTCCTAGGCAACCTGTTAGTGTATGACTCACTGTAATACGCTAACAGGCAATGCATTACTATACAGATGTATTGTAATGCATTGTAGAGGGGATCAGACCCCCAAAAGCTGAAGTCCCAGAGTGGTACAGAAATAAAGTTTAAAAAAAAGTACAAAAAAGTGTTTTCAATAAAAAAAAAAAGTTTCAAGTAAAAAAAAAAAAATAAGTTCATATCCATTTTCAATTAATTCTTGTGGAACACCTAAAGGGTTAACAAAGTTTGTAAAATCAGTTTTGAATACATTGAGGGGTGTAGTTTCTAAAATGTGGTTACTTTTTTGGAATTTCTACTCTAGGGGTGCATCACCCCCTGATGCACCCCTAGAGTAGAAACTCCAAAAAAGGGTCCCAAATGGCACATGGTGTCAAAAAAACTGTCCATCAAAATCTGCCTTCCAAAAACCATATGGCGATCCTTTCCTTCTGCGCCCTGCCGTGTGGCCATACAGCAGTTTACGACCACATATTGGGTGTTTCTGTAAACTACAGAATTAGGGCAATAAATAATGAGTTTAGTTTGGCTGTTAATCCTGCTTTGTTAGCGGAAAAAAATTATTAAAAAGGAAAATCTGCCAAAAAAGTGAACATCTTAAAGGGACACTGACAGCCCCAATTAGCATATTTAGGTATATATACGTGAGTACAGGTCTTATAAAGTCTATTAAAATGATCTAAGTATCCCCCCTGTCCACCTTATAAGTACCAAAATATAAAGTTATATAACCTGCTTGTCCGGTCACCAATCTGCCCAAGGGGCGGCGTTTCATCACAAAATGCGCTCAGCCAGCCGCTCCTAACTGCCGTTCTGAAGCCCCGCCCAGCTCATCAATATTCACTTAGCTGGGCGGCGGCTACAACTCTCCGGACTCAAGTGCTGCAGCCTCTGCTTTATGTGCATGCGCCGGGCACTTGAGTCGGGAGAGTTGTAGCCGCCGCCCAGCTAAATAGGACAGGGCAAAGGCATTTTTAGGAGTTCCGGTGACGTACCGGGGCTCTCCGTGGGGCTGACAGGAACCCCAGTGATGTCACCGGCACTGATGGGGGGGATTTAGCTCTGCCCTAGCCAGTAAAACGGCTAGGGCAGAGCTAAATCCCGCCCCTCAGAGCCGGTGACGTCACCGAACACACTGCCGGGCGGAAGTTACCGCCCGGCAGTGTGTTATTGAAAACAAAAGAGCCCGTGCCCTGCGCGGTTTAGCGCAGGGCACGGGAGCGCATCGAAGCATGATATGCTCCAATGCTAGGCTCAGGGGGGCTGCCGGGGTGAAAATAAGGGTATGTCCGGGTTCAGCTCTGAACCCGGACAACCCCTTTAAGGTGAAAAATGACCCGGTCCTTAAGGGGTTAAGACCCCTTAGGGACAAATTCATTTTTGCATTAATACAGTAGGAATTTCACTGTTCCTGTCTCCCCATGCAATGCACCAGCCCGGGAGAGTGGTAGCTGTGAAAATAAAGGTGGTTGTAGTCATCACAGTATCTAACACTGCTCCGGTACTCCCCCAGGCCAGGCCTGCAGTCATTGGTGGGGCACAACCCTTCTTCCCCTCGGGGCATTCTCTGGATTTTAGGTTCTCCTGTCTGGTGGTGGCTGGGATGCTCTTGATGTAAGGTGAGCAGCAGAGTGCATGGCAGGAATTCACAGAGTTGGCTTTTCACAAAAGCTGTATATACAAGGTGGCTATCATAATGGTGGTAGTTTCTGAGTCTCTCACTCCATAGACACTAGCAATCTTCCTAATTGACCAAAAGCATGCAATTCCTCAATGTTTCTCTGCAATACCTAATTGCAGGGTGCAGTCCTAGATCAGATGGCCAGTCCGTGTCAGTAGTGTGGCGAGCGCCTCAAGCAATATTAGCCAAACCACAGGCAGAAAGGTATAAAACTGTGTGTGTTACCTTTTCAAACCTGGCCCTTAAATGCTCCTCAACCTTCTGCAATAATTCAATGCTGCTTTCTCTCAGGGGTAAGTTTCTAGCGAAGTTGCATTTCCAGCAGCTTTCACTCACAGAAATATTGTCTTTCTGGAGAAGGATTCTTTCTTGACCTACTTTGCAGCATCACACACTAAAACAGGTATTCATTTTGGCTTGCTTTCTATAAGACTCACTAAAAAGGTTCATCGAACCAGCTCACTACCCAGCGACTGTAACTATGAACTGCCAGTTAACCAATTCCTACCCATACTAAGCATTTTACAATACACAGTGTATAGCAAGTTCACATTAACCACTTGTATAATTGATGGTGCATAGCTAATGGAGCTTTGCCATTACATACAATGGGGGCATATCACTAGGATATGCCCCCATTGTCTGATAAGTGCGGGTCCCACCTCTGGGACCCGCACCTACAACGAGAATGGAGCGGGGAAAATAATGGAGGGCGCACTGCATATGCGCAGCCCCCTTCCATTCATTACAATGGGGCCGCCGCTGGCTCGGCTATTTCCGTCTGCCCCATAAAAATGAATGGAAGCAGGGGCCGCATTTGCGCGGTACGCTCCAATACATTTATATGAGAGCAGCACTTGGTGGTAGATGGACCCTGGAAAACCTGAGGCCCTCCAGCCACAGCTCTCCCCCCTCCCTTCTCCTTGTAAATGCGGGTCCCAGAGGTGGGACCTGCACCTGTCAGACAATGGGGGCGTATCCTAGCAATATGCCCCCATTGTATGTGATGGGAATGCTCCTTTAACATTTTGTAACCATCCGAACAACTTTAACAGTGAGCCAGTGCACTAACTTTTTACCATCTGGAGACTCTAGTACACAGAAAAAGTCACCAACACGAAAGCACATTATGAGTAGGAATATACTGGACGTGAGGCCCCGTCACAAACCTAATAACACTTTTTTGTCCCCCTAAGAACAGCATTGCTTTGATCGCTTCTGTAATACATTGATCTGTATATAGTATTTCAAAGCATTATAGACCACCCTGACAGGAAAAGTATTAGGCCATGCTTATGGTATGACCAAAAAGACAGATAATGTTGGCAGATCTTGGGGCTTTTTTTAGACCATCAGCTGCCATAGCAATTTATCAGTCCCCCGTGATCGTGTCAAGGGTGGATGATGGCCATTATATGTGATGGACACGACTGACAGTGGCATCTAAGAGGTTAAAATAATTGGAGACCAACTTAATTGGTCTCTGATCAGTGCCTGATGCCCATAACATTGTAATTGTAGTGTGCAACCTTCTTCTGAAGCATCACCCTAATGTACCTCAATCTGTGACCAGTGTCTACAGTCTAGCATGTCTTAGGCTACACAGAGCATTTAGGAAAAGCTGAGGGTTGTCTGCTCATCCTTCCTTTACATTTTGTACATGATTGCCCTATGTCCATTAGGCCTCATGCATGTGTCCGTTGCGCCGTTTTTCGTGATTTTCTGCGGACCCATTGTTTTTCAATGGGTCTGTTGAAAACTCGGCTAATGCACGGTTTGCCATCCGCGTCCGTGATCCGTGGTTCCAGTCCGTCAAAAAAATATAACATGTCCAAGATTGTCATCCGCGTCCGCGTCCGTTTTTGTTTCCTATCATTTGCATGGCAAACCTGTCTTAGACTTTTTTTTTACATTACTTTATGTCTGGTGGTCCTCCGAAAATAAAGGAAGACACACGGAAACAAAAACAGAAACGGATCGCGGAACAACAGAACCCCATTTTGCGGAACGGAACACAACGGTCGTGTGCATAAGGCCTTATGATGATGAGGATAAGTCTTCAAGGCCAACTAAAAGGTGAAGCAAACATATCTGCTTAATTATACTTGTAACGTGGGACAATTTCAGGTGGTAGACAAGTCCTGCTTTAATATCATTTAAAAATAGGAGCATTCAATCAAGCCTTGTAATTGTTACCCTAGATTTCTATGACCTGGCACTGGGACTTTTTCATAATCCGTATCTTATTGTCATTGATTTCAGGGCATAACATCACCAAGAGCCAAATTATTTTGTGACGTAGAAGTAGGAGGATATATTTCACAGTAGTTTATGTTGTAATGGTGCTTACTGCTGCCCTGCATTTTTGCTGTATGTTTTAAAGATAAACTAGTGAAAGAAGTGAAATGTTACCACATGGCTATGTTATACATAGAGTACCTAGGGGAATGTGTCATCCAGAGTTCATACCATTGTAAACTATAGCTGTATTTAAATAGAAGCTCCTCATACGTAAAAAATCAAATAAACAACAATTACAGCTCTCAACACTGAGATTCACATTTCACCAGTGGACTCACTTAAAAAAGAACCATGTTATTCTTAGTTAATTCATTACATCTTGTACCGTTGCTTATTCATATGTAATGTTTGGAAAGAGGATGTCTGCTAAAAAGTTAACCCTCTTTGTTTGGTTCTGAATGTTACTTTATATCATTATTTTATACAAGGTACGTCTAAGGGCTCTTTCACACCTGCGTTATTGTCTTCCGGCATAGAGTTCCGTCGTCGGGGCTCTATGCCGGAAGAATCCTGAACAATTTTTTTTCCTAATGCATTCTGAATGGAGTGAAATCCGTTCAGGATGCATCAGGATGTCTTCAGTTCCGGACCGGAACGTTTTTTGGCCGGAGAAAATACCGCAGCATGCTGCGCTTTTTGCTCCGGCCAAAAATCCTGAAGACTTGCCGCAAGGCCGGATCCGGAATGAATGCCCATTGAAAGGCATTAATCCGGATCCGGCCTTAAGCTAAACGTCGTTTCGGCGCATTGCCGGATCCGACGTTTACTATGAATGGTTACTATGGCTGCCGGGACGCTAAAGTCCTGGCAGCCATGGTAAAGTGTAGTGGGGAGCGGGGGAGCAGTATACTTACCGTCCGTGCGGCTCCCGGGGCGCTCCAGAGTGACGTCAGGGCGCCCCACGCGCATGGATGACGTGATCGCATGGCACGTCATCCATGCGCATGGGGTGCTCTGACGTCATTCTGGAGCGCCCCGGGAGCCGCACGGACTGTAAGTATACCGCTCCCCCGCTCCCCGCTCCTACTATGGCAACCAGGACTTTAATAGCGTCCTGGCTGCCATAGTAACACTGAAAGCATTTTGAAGACGGATCCGTCTTCAAATGCTTTCAGTTCACTTGCATTTTTCCGGATCCGGCGTGTAATTCCGGCAAGTGGAGTACACGCCGGATCCGGACAACGCAAGTGTGAAAGAGGCCTTAGGGCTCTTTCACACTTGCGTTGTTCTTTTCCGGCATAGAGTTCCGTCGTCAGGGCTCTATGCCAGAAGAATCCTGATCAGTTTCATCCTAATGCATTCTGAACGGAGAGAAATCCGTTCAGGATGCATCAGGATGTCTTCAGTTCAGGACTGGAACGTTTTTTGGCCGGAGAAAATACCGCAGCATGATGCGCTTTTTGCTCCGGCCAAAAATCCTGAACACTTGCCGCAAGGCCGGATCCGGAATTAATGCCCATTGAAAGGCATTAATCCGGCCTTAAGCTAAACGTCGTTTTGGCGCATTACCGGATCCGACATTTAGCTTTTTCTGAATGGTTACCATGGCTGCCGGGACGCTAAAGTCCTGTTTGCCATGGTAAAGTGTAGTGGGGAGCGGGGGAGCAGTATACTTACCGTCCGTGCGGCTCCCGGTGCGCTTCAGAGTCAGGGCGCCCCACGCGCATGGATGACGTGATCGCATGGCACGTCATCCATGCGCATGGGGCGCTCTGACGTCATTCTGGAGCGCCCCGGGAGCCGCACGGACGGTAAATATACTGCTCCCCCGCTCCCCACTACTACTATGGCAACCAGGACTTTAATAGCGTCCTGGGTGCCATAGTAACACTGAACGCATTTTAAAGACTGATCCGTCTTCAAATGCTTTCAGTTCACTTGCGTTTTTCCGGATCCGGCGTGTAATTCCGGCAAATGGATTACACGACGGATCCGGACAACGCAAGTGTGAAAGAGCCCTTAGAAATGAACTCAAGAAGTGTAAGGAACTTACCTTTCCAGGACTTAGCAGCGTGTCCCTCAGCTTCCGCGCGGATACACGCTGCTGAGCCATGCCCCCCAGTGACACGGCCGCGTCCTTAATTACTGGGAGTCTCTCCTCTCAGCGCGCATGTCCTGGGGGAGATGGGCAGTGGGCTATATGACAGCCCTTCTGTCCTATTGTTGTTTCTGTTTTGTGACTGACCTATGGTAGTGCTGGGTCACAGGACCAATCAGGTTCTGGTCCAGGGACCTAGTGCTCTTTTTAAATTCCCTATTGCTTTGAACCATTGCCAGTGATAGTCTTTGAGCTCACTAGTATTGTTCCTGTTCCTGATTGCTGTTTTATACCTCGTGCTTCTGACCCCGGCTTGCCTCTTGACCTTCATTTGTCTCTCGCTTTTGGTACCTTTTTGCCCATCTGGTTCTGACCCGTACGACGATGTTATGGTGTTTGTTTGTTTGCGATTGTCCATCTCTGCACTTTAATTAGAGTAAGGACCATCATCAAGTTCTGCCATTTAGAGCTTATACGGCACGTAGGTAGGGAAAGCAGGCTGGGTTCTAGTTTAGGACTCACTGTCCTTGTCTGTCCCTAACCTAAAATCATTACAAGCTTTTTTCCAACTTGCCTAGATGTGCACATAAGCCATGCATTTCAGTCTAGTGGATCAAAGCCCAGTCTAGCCAGTTGTAGCTGAACTGGTCAGAAACGTCTAGAAGGAATGAGAAATGAGTTTCCTGTTAAATTCACAAAAAATATGGATGACATCTGCGTGAAGACTGTGTCGCATCCATTTTTTGGGGGATCCATTGTAACAATGCCCATTCTTGTCCACAAGATAGACAAGGATAGGGCATGTTTTATCTGTTTTGCGGGACTGCGGAATAAACATATGTATGTGGACAGCTCATGGTGGTCTGTCCAAATATTTTGTGGACCCATTGAATGGATTAGCATCCGATCCGCATCTGGTCGTGCGAATGGGCCCTTAAGATTTGCATAACTTTGCATAACTAGGCAGGTTTCCCTAGTTTATAAACTCCATCGCCATTTCATTTCTGTAAAATAAATATGGATCAAAATTAGATTGTCATTAAAATTGTCATTATGCCTTTTAATAGTGGTCATTAATAGGTCCAGTTGTAAAGTGCTGCTTTAAGGTCTTCCCCTTTTGGTAGGTTTTCCATGATTCCTATTGATGGTATTGGGGACTGTACAGTCAGATCTTGGCAACCTATGGCTAGATGTTCACGCAGGCTGTTGAGATCGTGGTAACCATACAGACCTGTATTATACATTTAAGTTTAGAAGAAAGAAGAAAAATTGTATTTCATTTATGGGATAACAAAGTAATTAGAGAAAAATAATGACGATATACAGTACATAATTATTAATTATACAATCATCTTTGTTTGCAGATAAGTTAGATAAACACATCAAAAATGTACCTGTGTTATATATCTCCATGACTACAATTTAATTTACTTACTGTGAACCATTGATGGTATAAATTTTTTTATGAAATTACCATTTTCTGTACACCCTATAAAAAACTGTAAACTAAACATGAATGCATATGTAGCACACCCCCACACAGTGCCTAAAAAATCAAGGTCTCATACAGCTAGGCCCAAACAGGAACGGCCATTAAGGGGTTTCAGGAGCTTCATGTTACATACATCTTATACAGTTGATATAATGTAAGGTATAAGGCAAAAAGAGGACCTGTTATCTACTTTATGCTACCCTCACTGACAGCAGAATAATGTAGTGACAGACACAGATTTCAGTGGTTTCTGCTGTTTTAACGTGGCTTCTGAGAACTTACTGTATAATGCTGACCACACACCAGAGAAGAGTCAGACTCTGCCAGAGAAGAGTCCTGTTTATACATGAGCTCCCTTCAGAGCCTTTCCATAGAAGAAAACAGTCAATCAGCAGTGGAAGCTCATGAATAAGCCAGACTCTACTAATTTCTCTAAGGCTACGTTCACATGTCTGGTATACCTGATCCGGTGTTCTGCCACTTTTCTATACCCGGACAAAAGTCTATACCCGGAAGTGATGTAGCTGCACCGGAAGTCACGTGGACGCGTTGGAATCAGCAGGAGGAGGGGTGTGTGCACGCTGCGCAAGCGCATTCGGCTAAAGTATAGTAATCTGGCAGAACTCCGCGAGCCTGTAATCTACATTAACTTGTACCCTCGCGGGCTCGCTTCGCTCTCCACGCATCGGGCTCGGCCTCGCTGCGCTCGGCATTTGCTAAAACTAGCTCTATGCCGCCATTGATAGTAAAGAAAGAAATGGATGGTAAAGAAATGGAGGGCTGCGAAAATGCAGGGGCGTTCTCCCAGATTAACATACTTTAGCCGAATACGCTTGCGCAGCGCGCACACCCCCTCCTCCAGCTGATTCCAACGCATCCACGTGACTTCTGGTGCAGCTACATCACTTCCGGGTATAGACTTTTGTCCGGGTATAGAAAAGTGGCAGAACACCGGCACAAATGCTGGCTGTCAGCCGGACAAAAAAACTTTGCATCTGACGAAATCTGTCAGGCTGCTCTCTGCTGGAACAGTCTGCAGGATAGGCTGCCGCAGATGTGAATAAAACTACATCTGTGTGAAAGAGGAGTGAGAAAATGAATATCTATCTGGAGATTTTAAGTATGATGCCAACATTATTTGTACATTTTTAGACATTTAATTCTCCTTTAGGTAGTACACAGAATTAAAATGAATCATATGGAATAGATTAACCTTGTGAATCATGAATTCTACCTTCCATGGATCTGCCATCATTGCATTATGTACATTAGTAGCATAAACCCTATCCTGAGGATTTAGGTTTTAAATATAAGGCTTTAGATCGTCTCTGCTTTTCTCTGTCTGGATGAAGCTAGCGCCTAAATGTTAGCTGGACATGTGACGCATTGCTTGTTCACAGCACTGACATTAGTCTGGAACTTCATTTGGGAATTCAACATCTACCTAAAGAAAGACTTTTTTTTCCCTCTTGTAATATTACACCTTCATTCCGAGGTCATAATGCATTTTAAACTGGAAAGGAATTGTTTTTGAGATGAGGAAGCCAGAAAACTGACAGCAGCAGATGGATAATGCCGAGCTAATGGGATTATTCATCTTTAATAAAAGCAAACAGTTGTCATTAGAGGTATTTTCTAATATTTTATAGGTAGAGTTATTACCATGGTGGTGGTCTGTACAACATAAGTGTGACTGATGGAGTTTGTGTTCTAAAATACCTAAGCAAAGTGAGCCCATCTCCATTCATTCCAGTACAGCATGGAGGTGCAGTGGATCTGGTAGGAGCTCCAAAGCCTCAGCTCAAGGCTTACAATATAAGTGCATGGGTTATTGTGTTAAGAAAGCATGGCAGGAACAATTTAAATTTGCTGGTGGGGTATTTGATGTTTAAACAGACATTCCAAAGGGCTATTTAATTTATTTTGTGTAATGCCCGGAATACCTGTGATTTTTAGAGATTTGTTGATGAAAAGTTTATATTTCTAGTAAGTGAAAGCTATGTTCACATTTCAGTTCAGCACTTCTGTCAGCAAGAATAGTGCCGTATTCTGATATTCTGATGCCACACATCCAGGGGAAAGGTCTGAGACAGTAGAGAAATTGTGAAATGGAAGCAGCACTATATCTCATATCAGAGCTGAGCTAATATCAGTGTGACTTCTAAAAGAACTGTACAAGTCGTCTGACACATAAAGAATACGGTATTTGCCACCCAGTAGAGAATCAGAAGTAATGGTTTGGTACAAAGTGGAGGAGTGACCATAGGAAAGGTAAAGGGGTATTTCAGTAATTTGACGTTATGCCTTGTCCATAGGATAGGGGAGAGCTATTAGATCTGTGGGTGTCCTACAGCTGGGACGCCCATTGTTCATTCAAACGGAGACCTAGTATCACTCAGGGCACTGAAAAGAACGGAGTGGCAGTTCGAGAATGCACTCTTTCACTCATCTCTATAAGGCTACTTTCACACCTCCGGTTTGAATTCTGGCAGACTGTTCTGGCAGAGAACAGCCTGCTGGAATTCGCCAGATCTGGCGCTGCCGGATGCACATAGAATGTCCACCGTTCCCATTAAGTATAATAGGGTCTGGCAGATATCCATACGCAATCCAGCAGACAAGCAGAGAACCGGTCTGACACAAAGAGCTGCATGCTATGGTTTGTGACGATTCTCCAATCGTCTGCTAGAACAGCCATGCTGGAGTTTCACACTGGAGGTGTGAAAGTAGCCTAAGACTTGTGGAAGTAACAGAGTACTGTATTCCACTTTCTTCAGCAGACTCATAGTGATCAATGGGGCGGCTAAGCCCCCTCAAGCGTCAGGTCCACCAGAAGCCCCTAATGTTATGTTCATACGTCCACCTTCTATAAAATATTTGAAAACATTTAAATGTCTCTGAAAATTGGCCACAAAGATGGACAGAGCTTTTAATACACAGTAAGACTGGATAGATTGATCTGCTCATAAGTTATCAAGCTCTTTTTTAATGGTAATAAAGGTATTGAGATAATTAAAAACATCTTATACTCATCATCCCGAACCCCCTCTATTCCAGCAGTGCTTCTTTATCTTCTCTACCTTGCTTTGTTTTCATGACTACAGGGGTGATGTGCCTGTATCCTGGATTTGACCGCTGCAGCCAATTACTGGAATTTTGCCATATACCACTGAGACCAGTGATTGGCAGTGGGGGTTATGTGTGGCACATCATGGCTACAGCCAAAACATATCTGCAGTCTTGGGGAGCATTGGAATGGCAGGGCTGGAATGGAGAAAAAAAGAACAGTTAACTCAGACAACCCTTTTATGATGTTTTTATAGACCCCCACAGAGTGGCTTGACCCGCGGTTATGATCATACTTACCTGATCGCCACAGCTCCATTCTGGTCCATCGCTGCCCGACTTTGCAGCTCCCAGGTCTCCTCACATCAACATCTGGTTTGCTGTAGATTATGTGACTGCTGCAGACAATGACTGGCTGCGGTGGTAACATGTCACTCGTGACCCAGTAACATGATGTATAGGGGACATGTGACTGCTGCACGTCAAACCAGATGTTGATGCAGAGAGACCCAGGACATGCAGAGCTGGTAGGGCAGCACTGGAGCTGGAACCCAGAGGCAGGGGTCAGGTAAGTATAATTACCACTGCAGGTGCAGCCATGCAGTGCGGGGGGTTGTAAAAAACATCATAAAAGGTGAATAACCCCTTTAACCTATTCTATTTCAGTCTGTACCTTGTGTTAATATTTTCTCTGCAGTGACCCTATGAAAATGGTAACATTGAGCCAAATAGATCAGAATTGATGATCGGTTTTATGTATAAAAAAGTGTTCGGTCTGGGTCTATTTTTTGATTTGGAAAATAAAATATTTTGTAAAGTAACAGTGAATATATCCTGGAATTCCTGGCATGCCAGATAACAAATAATGTTTGATGCCTGGAAAATTGAAAAGTCATACTTGTGTTTACTGATGAAAGTAAAATCCTTTGTTTTTGCTTTGAGCAGATGAATGGCCCACATAAATAAAAAAACTTGGCAAGCTTCAGAAATATTTCTGAAAATGAAAATATTGAGATTTCCAGGATGCAGGTGAATAACCAAAACACTAGATTTCTGAAAGCGATATGGGCAGGGTGATAGATGCCCTGATACAGATGCGCCAGCATGTTTTGCTGTATGAAATTGTTTATACAGGTATATTGTCTAATGCAAGATAAGAGTGCTCCAGCAGACAGAAAAATACCAATGCAAATTTAACTATTTCTTATAAGTACCTTTTCTTTTATATCTATCCTTTTATTTCTGTTATATATATATATATATATATATATATATATATGTATATAGCCTTTATCAATTATAGTTTTAGATTATTTCCAGTGAATAACAAGAAAGCTTAAAAATATATCCTAAGGATGTTATAAAATTAGATTTGTAATTTGAGGTTCATGGGTGCCAAAACAGCATTTTCATGTTTCATGTACGGTAGTGCTGCCCATGGGCCATTTTGGCCAACTGCATCCTCTGAAGTCCCTATAGGTTTGTCCTTAAACAAAATTCAAAAGGTATAGCTATAAAGAAAATGTGTCTGTTTTAGTAAATGCTGGTACTCTCCATAAGATTACAATACATTAGAATACATCTTTCCTTAGAACTCATTAAGCCGTTCCTCTTTGGAATATATGAATAAATTCACAGCTGGCTAGGTTCATATGGGCAAAATATGACAATTGTGAAAAGAAAAAAAAGAGACCGTGGTGGAGCGCCAGGACAAAGTCAGAGGAGCAGGAAATTGTAGGCTGGATCAATCTAGAACCCACCTCTGTAGTGTCAAGATTAGGACCCTAGGATACAAAGTTGTGCAGGTTTAGCAATAGTAGATAACCCACTATAAGTTAACATAAACCCAATGACCGAGTGGTCCTTTACAGCTTAATGTCTGGAACGCATAGACATCACTAGAAGCTGGGTTTCATCCCTGGTGATGCTCTGCCAGGCATCTACTGCAACTGGCTTCAGTTCCTGCTTGTTCTTGGGGCATTTTCCCTTCAGTTTTGTCTTCAGCAAGTGAAATACATGCTCAATCAGATTCAGGTCTGGTGATTGACTTGGCCATTGCATAACATTCCACTTCTTTCCCTTAAAAAACTCTTTAGTTGCTTTTGCAGTATGCTTTGGGTCATTGTCCATCTGCAATGTGAAGCGCCGTCCAATGAGTTCTGAAGCATTTGGCTGAATATATTATTGCCCGAAACACTTCAGAATTCATCCTGCTGCTTTTGTCAGCAGTCACATCATCAATAAATACAAGAGAACCAGTTCCATTGGCAGCCATACATGCCCACGCCATGACACTACCACCGCCATGCTTCACTGATGAGGTGGTATGCTTAGGGTCATGAGCAGTTCCTTTCCTTCTCCATACTGTTCTCTTCCCATCACTCTGGTACAAGTTGATCTTGGTCTCATCTGTCCATAGGATGTTGTTCCAGAACTGTGAAGGCTTTTTTAGATGTTGTTTGGCAAACTCTAATCTGGTTTTTGAGGCTCACCTCTGGTTTTTGAGGCTCACCAATGGTTTACATCTTGTGGTGAACCCTCTGTATTCACTCTGGTGAAGTCTTCTCTTGATTGTTGACTTTGACACACATACACCTATCTCCTGGAGAGTGTTCTTGATCTGGCCAACTGTTGTGAAGGGTGTTTCTTTCACCAGGGAAAGAATTCTTCGGTCATCCACCACAGTTGTTTTCCGTGGTCTTCCGGGTCTTTTGGTGTTGCTGAGCTCACTGGTGCGTTCCTTCTTTTTAAGAATGTTCAAAACTGTTGTTTTGGCCACGCCTAATGTTTTTGCTATCTCTCTGATGTTTTTTTTTCACGGATAGTGACAGCTCTTTGGATCTCAACTCTTGAGAGTTGACAGCAGCAGATTCCAAATGCAAATAACACACTCGAAATGAATTATGGACCTTTTATCTGCTCATTGTAATTGGGATAATGAGGGAATACCACACACCTGGCCATGGAACAGCTGAGAAGCCAATTGTCCCATTACTTTTGGTTGCTTAACAAGTGGGAGGCACATATGCAAACTGTTGTAACTCCTACACTGTTCACCTGATTTGGATGTAAATACCCTCAAATTAAAGCTGACAGTCTGCAGTTAAAGCATATCTTATAGTGCCAAAAATGTTACAATTGTGTCGATGTCCCAATATTTATGGACCTGACTGTATATACTGTGATTTTATTGTCAATAACTTTTAAGTGATCTTACCTCTGATGTGTTCTAATATTTAATTTTTAATTTTCCAAATTTATCATGTTGTGTACTCATTTCCTTGGACCAATCGGTCATTGGGTATATATTAACTTTTAGTGGGTTATCTACTATTGCTAAACCTGCACAACTTTGTATCCTAGGGTCCTAATCTTGACACTACAGAGGTGGGTTCTAGATTGATCCAGCACCGTTACTACTTTATAGACACCCTGCCTGTGTCACAACTTGCACGCTTCTCATTTACGAGATTCGAATCAGCTCTGCTATATCTATATATCTATAAGTATTACTATACAGTAGATAGATATTGTTGTGGAAATTTTATTATGCGGACATTTTATCTTAGGATGCGTGTGTGTGTTTTTATAGATTGTCATCTGTCTCCCTGTGTCGGATTTAGCCAAAGAGCGCTCTAGCAGAGGGTACTTTGGCTGAATTGGGACCAGTGGTAAAACCGTCAGTATGAAAACCTTCTCATGGGCTTGGAGACGCGTTCTCAGTGTGTAGGGGGGCGTTTGCCGGTTTGTGAGCACTAAGTGCAAGCACTGGGCTTCTTCCCTTCAAATGTCTATACACATTAGAGAAGTGAAGTCTGCATAACGAGAGATACATATTATACCTCTGCTGCGGCTTCGCTATCCCTTTCTGGATACATATCTGCTTTTAAGACATGCATATCTGCCTTGTCGGTATACTCGTACTGTATACTGATAATAGCCGTAGCAATGTCTTGCAGATAATCTCAAACCTATAAGAACCAGTAGAATGATCTTTATTAGATACTGATCACTTTTGATCAGTATTGAATGAGGTCCATGCTGACAGTGATGGGGGGTGGGCAGCCACCTGGCTGGTCAGACAATGGACATGACTCATCCTTCCTTATACAGGGATGGGGTGTGTGCATTGCCTGTCCAGCCACATTGATTGCCCCTCCCTGTCCTTTGATATGTCATCACTTCCTGTATCCTTGTCTTGGGCCAGCTCCTTTTACACCTTTTGTGAGTAAATAAAAGGAACAGGTTGAGCAGGGAGGAGAGGAGTGCTCAGCAAGAATTCAATCAATATGGTTACACTTGGGTCTGTCTCTGACTGCGGCTGAGGGAAAAGGGATTTACCTTTTTCCTTACACAAACTTTGATGCAAGCTGATTACAACTATTAATATTTTTACAACAATATATAGAGATATAGCAGAGCTGAGTGTGCTGGGGCAGCTGTCATGTGTATAAATGTAACATAGCTGGGTGTGCTGGGGCAGCTGTCATGTGTATAGATGTAGCATAGCTGGGTGTGCTGGTGCAGCTGTCATGTGTATTAGATGTAGCAGAGCTGGGTGTGCTGGGGCAGCTGTCATGTATATAGATGTAGCAGAGCTGGGTGTGCTGGG
Organism: Bufo gargarizans; assembly: GCF_014858855.1. Lineage (NCBI taxonomy): Eukaryota > Metazoa > Chordata > Amphibia > Anura > Bufonidae > Bufo > Bufo gargarizans. The sequence goes on from NC_058080.1 coordinate 478,321,526, forward strand.
GCAGCTATCATATATAGAGATATAGCAGACTGGGTAAGCTGGGGCAGCTACCATATATAGAGATATAGCAGTGCTGGGTGTGTTGGGGCAGATGTCATGTGTATGGATGTACACTAGCTATCAAAGCTATGACAGAGTCTACAGTAGAAGTCTCATATTTTTTCAGGCAGTGGCTATGCAGCTCTTATGGCTGCATGGTTAACTGCCTTGCCTCTGAAACAGAAGGTCGCGGGTTCGAGTCCCAGCAGAAGACTTTCTGAAATACACAAACACTGACTCCATATATGGACATACAGTGCGGGACACAGGCTGGAAGAGGCTGCATCGCTGACATGGATACTGGCACATTGGGAGGGGGGAATAGCACTATGATACTGGCATATATGGGGGGAGGAGAGAGGCACTATGATACTGGCACATGGGGGGATGGGAAGGAGAGAGGCACTTGATACTGGCACATGGGGGGTTGGCACTATGATACTGGTACATGGGGGGAAGGAGAGAGGCACTTGATACTGGCACATATGGGGGGTTTGGCACTTGATACTGGCACATGGGGGGTTGGCACTATAATACTGGCTCTATGGGGGGTGGGAAGAAGAGCGGCTCTATGATACTGGCACATGGGGGGGAAGGAGAGAAGCACTATGATACTGGCACATGGGGGGTAGGAGAGAGGCACTTGATACTGGCACATTGGGGGGGAGATGGCACTATGAACCCACTGACTAATGGGTTGTGTTCAGTCTATTATCTATCTATTCATCCATCTGTCTACAATAGAGATACTTTTGGATCTACTGTGCCATTTCATGTATTGCTCCCCTTATTCAAAACAGAAACTGGTGAAGGGTTCTATCATTATCCAAGTGCAATAACCGAGATTTAAGATCAGATGAGGTTTGTAATTTACAATAGTGTTTATGTTCTGCGGTTCTCACAATTCTTCATAATTATCTCAAACCATGGGATGGCTCTGTCTGTGTTTTTACCCTGATTATCAGTTAATTTTTTAATTGTTTATATTCTTCAAAAACATTCCAAGCAGTCTGGTGAAAACCAGAGATATGTCAGATAAGCACCACTACATCTAAAAAACTCCAGATACAACTAGAATATACAAGAAGCAATATTTTAGCTGGAAAAATGCCCTAAAATGTAATGTATGTTTGGATTGGTTTGGAGGGCTTTCATAGACCAAAATTAAAATCTTACTTTTATGGTAAAAGAAACTCTGAAAATAAAAGTTACATTTGTTATACATAACTGTATAACAAGGAATCATGCATAGCCAGTCCACATGTGCATACATTTATTCGGCAAAGTGGCAAGCGGTCTGAAGAGAAAAACATCTGCAATGTGTAAAAGTTCATGACTGTACATGGTTTTATCTCTGCAGCTGCCATTTTGAGATCTGTGACGGAAGAAGCTGCAATTTTGTAAAATGTTAATATCTTTAATGGTTCCCTTGTTTCAGCAGTCTTGCCTTTTCTTTGTCTGTGATGGATAAAATGGCTGAAATCTACCTCGTGTACTGAAACAGGATATTTCTGCAAATGTCTGTCCCTGAGGAGCCATGTTTCTGTAGTTTGATTCAGAAATATCAAATATTACAGACACTCATTAGCTGTTTTCCCACCGCCAGCACTGTCCGCTGGTGATTGATAAAAAATCGGGATACAGGAAACAGGAATGCATTCAATTTCAGTTCTGTAAGCCCCGAAAAGCTACATCTGGAAACCATTCATTGTGCAGGCACACAGGTCATGTAGCAGCGTAGACTAGATCCAATAACGTCTGCTGTCTTCAATAGCCTAATAGGATAAGCAACCATGAAAGTGAAAGTTTTTATGGGATTTCTACACTTTATAGTCCAAAAGCATGCACACTGGAGAAACAATGTTAGCTCCACTGTATTCTGCAAGGTTTGGCTAATAAAGCATTGAGACATATGGCAGATATGTAAGAATTCCCAAGCCGCTTCAGCTATAATGCCTTTTTAACCACTTCACATCCGTCCATAGGATATAAACGTCCTATGGGTGGATGTTTATCTCTGAATGGACGTCCTGGAACGTCCATTCAGAGATGGCAGCTGCGCGCTATTCGTGCATCTGCTGAGCAGGGGGCAGCAGGCCACCCCAGAGAGAAGGAAGGGACAGTTCCAAGGTGTCCCTGCCTTCTAAATTGCTGCATACAAAGCGCTCAGCGAGCCCTATGTATACAGATTAGGAAGCTATATGCGACCGTCGAGGTCGGAAGAGTGCAGGAGCTCTCGGGTCTTCTACAGACCTCGATCAGCCCTGCACTGAGGCTGTACAGCATTGCATTCTGCTGTACAGCCTCTCTGGGGGCTGTATTTCCCCTGCAACTGGGGCTTCTATGTCACCTCCAGTTACAGGAGAAATGAATGATGAAAAAAAAAAATGTAAAAGTAAATGTCCCCCAGAGATCTTGTATGACCTTATGGGGGACGCAAAGTGTAAAATAAAAAAATAAAGTGTTTAAAAAAATTAATAAAAAAAGGTTTCACCTGTAATAAAAAAGATCCCCAATTAAGTAATAAAAAAAGTTAAAAATAGAAAAAACAGACATATTTGGTATTGCCGCGTCCGTAACGACCTCCTCTATAAATATATCACATGATCCACCCCGTCTGATAAACACCATAAAAAAACTGTGTAAAAAAAGCCATTTTTGTCAACTTACATCACAAAAAGTGCAACTCCAAGTGATCAAAAAGGCGTATGTCCCACAAAATGGTACCATAAAAACCGTCACCTCATCCCGAAAAAAATTATCCCCTACATAAGAAAATCGCTAAAAAAATTAAAAAAACTTTAGCTCTCAGAACATGGAGACATTAAAACATCATTTTTTGTTTAAAAAATGCTATATTGTGTTAAAGTGAAATAGATTTCATTTCAAGACAATCGGTCAAAAAATAAAAAAAACTATGACTCTCAGACAATGGAGACACTAAAATATGTTTTTTTCTCTTCAATACTGCTATTATTGTGTAAAAGTAATATAAATAAAAAAAAGCTGACATATTAGTTATAGCCGCATCCGTAAAAAACAGCTCTATAAAAATATCACATGACCTAACCCCTCAGATGAACACCATAAAAAAAAACAGTGCCAAAAAAAACATTTGTCACCTAACATTACATAAAGTGCAACACCAAGCAATCAAAATTCTATTATTGTGTAAAACTTAAATAAAAAAGAAGTATACATATTAAGTATTGCCATATCTAGAACGATCTGTTCTATAATAATGTCACATGACCTAACCCTTCAGGTGAACGCTGTAAAAATAAATAAAAACTGTGCTAAAACAACCAATATTTTGGTCACCTTGCCCCAAGTGAAATTTGAGATAATGAATGATCAAAAAATCATATGTACCCAAAAATGGTACTGATAAAAATGTCAATTCTTCCTGCAAAAAATTAGCCCCTGCACAAGACGATTGGCAAAAAAAATAAAGGCGCTCAGAAAATGGAGACACAAAAACATAATAAAGCATTTTTGAAAAAAAATTATGTACAACTGAAACAAAGAAAGTAGACATATTTAATATCATTGCGTCTGTAACAACCTGCTCTATAAAAATAGCACATGATCTACCCTGTCAGATGAATCTTGTAGAAAATATAAAATAAAAACGGTGCTAAAACAGCCATTTTTTTGTTACCTTGCATCACAAAAAGTGTAATATAGGGCAATTAAAAATCATATGTAGCCCATAATAGTACCAATAAAACTGGCATCTTATCCCTAAGTTTCCAAAATGAGGTCACTTTTTGGGAGTTTCTACTGTAAGGGTGCATCAGGGGGGCTTCAAATGGAACATGGCATCTAAAAACCAGTTCAGGTAAATCTGCCTTTCATAAGCCATATGGTGTTCCTTTTCTTCTGTGCCCTGTAGTGTGCCCTTACATCAGTTTACGACCACATGTGGGGTGTTTCTGTAAACCGCAGAATCAGGGTAATACATTTTGAGTTTTGTTTGGCTGTTAACCCTCGATGTGTTAAAAAAATGGATTAAAATGGAAAATCTGCCAAAAAAGTGAAATTTAAAAATGTCATCTCCATTTTCCTAGAATTTTTGTGGAACACCTAAAGGGTTGCCAACATTTGTAAAATCAGTTTTGAGTAACTTCAGGGGTTTAGTTTCTATAATGGGGTCATTTATGGGGGTTTTCCACTATGCAAGCCCCACAAAGTGACTTCAGACCTGAACTGGTCCTTAAAAGTTGGGTTTTGGAAATTTTCTTAAATTTGAATTGCTTCTACAATTCTAAGCCTTCTAACTTCCTAAAAAAATAAAATAACATTTCCAAAATGAAGCCAACATAGGGGGAATGTTAAGTAATAAATATTTTATGAGGTATCACTTTTTTGTTTTTAAAGCAGAGAAATTGAAATTTAGAAAACTGCAAATTTTTCAACATTTTTGGCAAATTTTGGATTATTTTATAAATAAAGGTGAAATATATCGACTCAAATTTACCACTGTCATGAAGTACAAGGTGTCACGAGAAAACAATCTCAGAGTGGCTTGGATAAGTAAAAGGGTTCCAAAGTTATTACAATATAACGTGACATATGTCAGATTAGCAAAATTAAGTTATGTCAGGAACGGGGAAATGGCCCGGATGTAAAGTGATTAAGAAAAACTGTGAATCTGGAGAAATCACTGACTCACATACCACTTGCATATGCATTATCTATCTGCTTATGTAATCCATTTATTTTTCTCTGATTAAAATCAGCCTAAGCTAGTTTTTTCCCTGTCACGGCTTCCCTACCTCTCAAGATTGTCTATGTTCACACGAACATGTAATGTACGTTTTTTTTTATGTCTTCACATGTCTGTTTTAAGAACAATGGTAGTCTATGGCAGGGATGGCCAACCTGAGGCTCTCCAGCTGTTGCAAAACTGCAACTCCCAGCATGCCCAGACTGCACAATAGTGCCCTCCAGTATTATAAATGTCACTTTCATCCACTTTCACATACAGTGACACTTGCTCTTCATTGGATGCACCAGGAAAGGACTTGTGCTCCCTGCGTGGTGATGTCATCATGCTGGGAATGTCAGCTCCTGCTTTATTCACTGAAAGTGAGTGTCCCTACATGTGCAAGTGGCTGAGGTGTGTATTATTATTAGAGATGAGCAAAGTTCTCAAAAATTTGATTCAGACGCTTCATCGAATTTTGCCAAGAAAACCGGGTCGTTGCAAATGAATTTGTCACAAAGTGCGGTAAACTGCAGGAAGAGTGTTTCTCGGTGTACATCAGTGTGTATTGCACCAACATGCATAGCTAATCCTTTTTGGTAGAAAAACTGTTACTGTACGTCAGAATGACAGGTAGGTCACATATATGGACGTGCGCATCATCGTGTAGGCCACCAACATTCCTAGCTAATATCTTCTGTTAAACAAAAAGAAAAGGATACAGCAGCCTTCAGTAAAGCAAAAAAAAAAAAAAGCACTGCACGCCCCTGCCGGAGCTATTTCCAAATGACTCTTTAGTGAAACATAATAAAGACAAGGAGGCAGTACCAATAAACTAGTGGAGAAAAAAAGCTTCTTTTAATCCATGTTGTGGCAGTGCAAACACATGCTTTTGAATCCCTTCTGTTAGCTCTAGAATGACTGCGCGTCACTATTTGGTTCAGTTCACACTTCACTTGTTTGGTCAGATATTCTCAGCCAAAAGCAGGTGAAGGTCAAACATACAGAACAGGTGTAGATCTTTTCATGATACTTAATTTAAGAGTAGGCTTGGCTTCTAAATTAGGCTAACAAACAATGATGGAAATAACTAACCAAATAACCAAAGTGTGAACACAGCCTTAGGGCTCATGCACAAGAATGAGTTTTTGTCCGTGTCCGTTTTTCTTGCGGCCCATGGGGATGCAAAAAAACCTAAATTACTCTATGTGCATTCCGTGTCCGCATATCCGTTCTGTAAAAAATAGAACATATCCTATTATTGTCCGCATTACGGACAAAGATAAGACTGGTTTATTGGGGGCCGGCCATTCTGTTCCGCAAAATGCAAAATGGTCAGCCGGTATAGTTTTTTTTGCAGATCCACAAATTGTGGACTGCAAAACAACAACGGTCGTGTGCATGAGCCCTTACAGGTCAATATTAGCGCCAGGTCTAATTTATCTGCATGAACCGTGCAGTGGCCCAAGATTCAAGTAATGGCCCGGTGACAGAGTGGGGAGGGTGCAGCAGTAAGTTTGTGTTGATGTCACTGTTTATTTTTCCCTTATTTTGATCCATCAGAAGAACAGCCAAAAAAAAGCTGTATTTTGAGCATCCTCCTTCAAGTGGTCAGTATTTGGTCAGTATTTGTAAGGCAAAAACTGCAGTGGGTCCAAACAGAGATAAAATGTTATGGAAATATTTACTTACAAATCATGATCAAATCCTGATGCAAAATACTGACCATTTGATAAAGGCCATATGCTCAATTTGCATAAGTTTTGGCCATTTGCGTCTGAAATCGGTTTTATTCAGATGAAAAGGAAGTCCTGCATGCAGCACTTTAATGGCCTTTATCACACTGTCAGTTTTTTGCATCAGTTTTTGATCAGTATTGATAAGGCAAAAACAGGAGTGGGTCCAAAACAGAGATAAAATGTGATAGAAATATTTGCATGTCTTCTGTGTTTTGGACCCATTCCTGCAATCGGCTTCCAAATTATGATCAAATCCTGATGCAAAATACTATGTGATAGAGGCCTTAGGGACGCTCAAATGACAGGACCTGATGGATCAGAAGAACAGAAAAAATGATGATGTCAACACGGCCAAACAGGGACAGTAGTGGCCCTGTAACAGAGTGGTGAGAGTGGCAACAGAATGAAGAGTCACAATAGTGGCCCCAGAACAGACTGGTAAGTGTGGGGACAGCATGAACAGTCACAATAGTGGCTCCTGAACAGACTGGTGAGGGTGGCAACAGCATGAACAGTCACATTAGTGGCCATTGAACAGAGTGGGGGAGGGGGGCAACAGCAGTGGCAGTTACATAACAAGATGGTGGCAGATCACAGTATGAGCAGAGGGCACTAGAGGCAGCAGGCATGTGGAATTAGACTTTGTTTGGGGTGAGGATGCCACCCGCTGCACTAAACAACCCCTCTGATGCCACACTACTGGCCGGACAGGAAATCTTGTCCAGGGCAAACAGCCAGTTGCGACCTTCCTCCTCACCCTGCCTACAGACCCCGCTGAAGAAGGTCGCACAGATTATCTGATATGGCATATACTTACTATATGTAAATGAATTGCACTGGATGTACATTAATGATATTCTGTATACTAAGAATTAAAATGTGAAACTTTATTTTGCAAAAAAACTTTCGGAGTGCCGTGGATTTAACTTATACTTAAGAAGGCACCTGGCCTCCTATCACCGAGCCCAGTGAGAGCAATGCCATCAGAACCCACAAAGCCACACATCCTGCTCCTTCTCCTCTCTTCTCTCATTTGTCCTTCACTCCACCTTCCACCGTGCCATCGTCGCATTCATCTGGCAGAAGGCAGGCTTCCTTGGCCCAAATGTTTGAGCGTAGAAAGTTGATGACGCCGGATACGCCAACTATTGCCATATAAACTAGTGGACTCTGAGGCCTTTAGAAAATTTGTGGCCGTTGGCATACCACAATGGAGGGTCCCCGGAAGGAAATATTTCTCCCAGAAGGGCATCCCAGAGCTATATGGCCACATTCAGCAGCAAGTAAATATATCTCTGGCACACAGTGTTGGTGCCAAGATACATCTGATCAAAGACACATGGTCTAGCAATAGCAGGGAAGGTACATAACTTTTACTGCCCACTGGGTGTCAGGATTCGAACCCATGACCAGCCACAGCCCAGGCGGTAGCCCTGCTTACTAGGCTACGTCCTCTCTGGACATTCCTCCCTGAAGCCTATTAGTTAACCTCAGTCTTGCCAAGCCTTGCTCATCACCCTTGATTTCCCACACCTGGTACTTCCCTATATAAGTCCAGCCCCTTGCACTCCAGTTTGCTGATTATTGAGCTCCTGAGCCTTGATCAAGCTTCTCCTCATCTGCTGCTCTTGCTACTACTAGAAGTCCACTGCTGACCAGGAATTGCCTACCGACTACTCTTCTGCTTTGTCCCTACCTACTGAACTGCTACCACCGTTGCCATCCGGATTGTCTGACCACGCTTACTGCCACCTGCCCTGACCCACCGCCTGCCTACCGACTACTCTTCTGCTTTGCCCCTATCTACTGAACTGCTACCACCGTTGCCATCCGGATTGTCTGACCACGCTTACTACCTGCCTGCGGTCCTTGCCACTGGGCTCCACTGCTACCTCCAGCCAGCGGTCCTCTGACTCAGGTGAGCCTGTAGGACTGTTATAGAATAATCAGCCGCACTATAGATTCCGCAATGGCCACTCTGCGTAAGCAGGTCTCCGAACTTCAAGAATTTGGTACTACATATCAGGAGAAATTTGCCCAGCTCCAAGGCGTAGTCCAAAGCCAGCAAAGGGAGATTATTGAACTACAGAGGCAACTCCTGGACGAACGTGGCGCGGCCGCAGACACCCGCATGCCACTCCCATCAAGATTCGGCGGCGACAGACGCCAGTATCGGGGGTTTCTAAACCAATGCTGCATCTATTTTCAGATGTACCCGGCCCCCTTCACCACCGAGAAAAAGAAGGTGCTATTCATGGTCAATCTCCTGACGGAAGATGAATTAGCATTGGCATCACCTTTTGTGGAGACTAACAGTCAGCTCCTGGACAACCTAAACAACTTCATCACCGTGTAATTGAATTTCCTCATGCCAGCCAACACATATCCGCCACCACCAAGAACAAAGAATGGTCCTTGTCTTATGTATATACAGTGGTATAAAAGGCCTTTTCTGTCAGGTGAATGCCTAATTTTTGGGGCCTGTACTCCACTGGCCTACAGTAAAATTGTTATTTAGTGACCGCCTAATGTACCAGCCACATAATCACTAGTTCTTTTCTGTCAGGTGAATGCCTAATTTTTGGGGCCTGTACTGGCCTACAGTAAAATTGTTATCCAGTGACCGCCTAATATACCTCCAGCCACATAATCACTTTTTCTTTTCTGTCCGGTGAATGCCTATTTTTTGGGGCCTGTACTCCACTGGTCTACAGTAAAATAGTTATCCAGTGACCGCCTAATAAACCTTCTGCCACATAATCACTTGTTCTTTTTTGTCATGTGAATGCCTAATTTTTGGGGCCTGTACTCCCGTGGCCTAAAATAAAAAATTTCTAGGCTCCAGCAGGACACATTTTTGAGAGTTTAAGACGCTTAAAAATGGCCCCTGATTAAAATTCATATTTTTTGTGGGAATTTTTGCCATTGATCCCCCTCTGATATGTCACTGTCCATATTGTGAGACTATTTGTGCACTTCTAGTAAGTATTTGATGGCTGAAAATATGACCTAAAAGGTTTTAAGGTTCGTCTGCCATTAAAGTCAATGGGGTCCGCCGCGAACGCTCGGTTCGCGAATATTTGATTGCGAACGCACGTTCACGATTCGTCCCAGCTAGTGATGAGCGGGAGGTGCCATATTCGATTTCGTGATATTTCGCGAATATTCGATTGAATATTCGTGTTTTATTCGTCGAAATCGAATATTCGTAATTATTCCAATTATCGCGAATAATATGCGATTTAATCAATCACGTATTGCTGAATTTTTTCTTTGATAGTATAAGGCAACGTTCCTATGACTAATTGACTATGGCTAGGCTAATATGTGTATTTTACGAAATTTCGGAATATTGCTCTAACTTCGTCTTTTAGAATATTACGAATATTCTAAAAGACGAAGTTAGAGCAATATTACGAAATTTAGTAAAATACACATATAGATTGTAATTTAGCTAATATAGTGCTATAATCCTTTTTTTTCTCTTTTTTTTGCCTCTTCTGAACTTAAGTTTTGTAAAATATGTACACTATTAAAAAAATTACTATAGCAGTATATTAGCTAAATTACAATCTATATGGGTATTTTACGAAATTTCGTAATATTGCTCTAACTTCGTCTTTTAGAATATTCGTAATATTGCGCTAACTTCGTCTTTTAGAATATTCGTAATATTGCGCTAACTTCGTCTTTTAGAATATTCGTATCGTAATATTCTAAAAGACGAAGTTAGAGCAATAGTAAGAATATACGTAAAAAGTTGAAATTGCGATGCGATTAATATAACTCGAAGTAATCGCATGGTGATTTCAACTTAGCACTGCTATATTCCATATTATGGAATATAGCAGTGCTAACTTAGCACTGCTATATTCCATAATATGGAATATAGCAGTGCTAAGTTGAAATCGCCAGGCGATTACTTCGAGTTATATTAATCGCATCGCAATTCCAACTTTTTACGTATATTCTTAATATTGCTCTAACTTCGTCTTTTAGAATATTACAATACGAATATTCTAAAAGACGAAGTAAGAGCAATATTACGAATATTCTAAAAGACGAAGTAAGAGCAATATTACGAATATTCTAAAAGACGAAGTTAGAGCAATATTACGAAATTTCGTAAAATACCCATATAGATTGTAATTTAGCTAATATGGAATATAGCAGTGCTAAGAAGCGGCAACGGGCACTGACTGGAGCAGCCAGGAAGCCAGGAATCCAAAGGACAGGTAAGAACAACTTTAGGGAAGTGGGAAAGAAAAAAATATAACAATTAAAAAAAACACGAATATTCGATTTCACGAATATATAGAACGATATTCTAAATATTCGCGAAATCTCGAAATTGCGATATTCGAGAAAAAAATTCGCAATTCGAATATTCGCGCTCAACAGTAGTCCCAGCCGATGTTTGTCCATCACTAGTGAAGGAGTGGAATGATATCATTTATCCCATAGTCCTGGCAACTGACAAATAAAGTTGCCTTGTCAAAGGGCCTGAACAAACGCCAGGTGTCACACATGAGCTGCCACTGTCTAACATCAAAGTTACACTGGGGAGTAGTCCTGTCTGTCTGCATCATCAAGAAATTGGTCACAGGTTTCCTCTGCTCATACAGTTGATCCAACATATGGAGCGAGGAGTTCCAACATGTGGAAATGTTGCATATGAGGCTATGTAGCGGAACACCATTCTGCCTTTGCAGGTCAAGGAGGGTGTGTTTTGCACTGTGCAAGTGGCTGAAGTGCATGCATGTTTCCTTGACATTTTCAAGACGTCTTGCAGTTGGGTGGAAGACTTTAGGAACTAGATTAAAGTCATGCGACATGCAAGGCACATGTGTCAGCCCTCCAAGCTTTTTTTTAGAGAAGTAATAACTGCTTGGGACTCTCCACCTTGGTTGGGCACAAGCCATCAACTCTTTGAAAGGTGCAGCATCAACAACATTGAAATGGAGATACTGTATTACCAAAAACTTGGCCAGGTGCACTTGAAGCTTCTGAGCCATTGAATGAGTGCACGCATAATGTTGTCTCTGTGCAATCAGCATTAGAAGCAGTAGATGAAGAGAATGAATGACAGCTTCCTTCTGCTGAGGTTGAGGAGCCCTGACTGTTAAATAAACGGTTTGGGCAGCTGGGAGATGCAGTGGTTGCTGCAGTTACGCTGTACTACATTAGTGCCACGGTTTACCCAGGCCACTTTATGGTGACACTCCATGTGTTGACATGGGGCCATGGTGCCAACATTAGCAACCTGACCACGTTGCACCTTCTGCCCACATATCCTGTACACCGCTGTGCTAACGTCCTCCAGCGACTTGATAAAAAATTCCTGCACTGCCGGTTATGTTAAAATTCCTTATCACTCCGTGTTGACTGCTTGCCGCTGCCTTTATGAATGTGTGCACCACTTATTGTTTTCTGACAGGTAGGCTACTGAGTAGCAGACAGTGTTTGACTCCAGATCTCCAACTGCTTCCACCCTGCTGGATCATCGGCATGCTGCCGACCTACAGCTGTCTCATGGGCCTTCTGCCACCCTCACCCCCTGATGATGATGCCCCCTCTTCACCCTGCTCTCACATGCGATCGGCTACATCATCATCCACTAATGTCTGGTCGTCACTTAGGTCACCCTCACCAGTCTCATGGCCATCTCGCAACACATGATCCCACTCGACTGTCATCATCACTAATTGCATGCCGCAGCAGACCTATCCTCTAAGTCTGTGCTGACCTGTAGCTGCTGACTGTCCTGACTAAGCTCGTCCTCGCTGAAAAGCATAGCAGAGCCAGCAGCATACATTACTTCCCGAGCAGAAGGAGCAGCAAAAGAAAGAGGTAGTTGCAGGACAGGTAAGGGCACAGAAGTTGTTCCTAATTGCAGCCACTACTTACAAAGAAATGCGTTTCGGGACGAATTGAAGCTAATCTTTTTGTAAAATTTGTCGAAGCAGCCAAATCGAATTTTCCAATGCTTCACTTATCGCTAGCTGTGACATCACAGGAGCTGGCTAGCTGCTGATTGACTGGCTGCATGACGTTATAGGTGATCTTGCGTTCCCGAGCTTCTTACTTTCACTATGTAACACGTGTAGCTGCTATTTTAGGAAAAAAAAACTATTCATTTCCAAAAAGCGCAAGGAAATTCGAATGAATTGGGAATTCTATTTTTCCTAAACCTCGGATTGAATTCCACTTCAGATGCTTTGATTTGACCAAGTGTACCCGTTTTTAACAACCGTTAGACAGGCACACATCTGTCTAAACGGCTGTTAAAAACAGTCCCATTGATTGAAATGGCCAGAAATAGGACATGTTAAGAAAAAACAGCCTTGTGAATAACCCCATTAACTTCAATTGGTTCTAAAATGTCCGTCTGATGGCTGTTATAAAAACTTCCATAACTCAGTTGTGTGAATGTAGCCTTAAAGGGGTTATCCCCTAAATAATGTAAAAAATTAAAATCAGACATCATATAATACATGAGAATACCTTTCTAATAAAGCTAGAACCAGCCCTGCACCTCACATTGATCCAGAGATCTCCCAATTCATTGCTCTGCTAGATTTATATCAAGCCGACAGATGAAGGGGAGTGTCTTTTCCACTGCAGCTCAGGGGGCGTGTCCATGCTCTCCCTATCACAGCTCTGGAGGCAGTTAAAAGAAGAAACTGAGCATGTGCCGCCATCTCAGTGAGCATTTTAATTACATGCAATTACAAAAGTATTCAGAACTAGGTGCTGGTTTGAAAACTGTAGAATAGTTTTCATGGGACAACCCCTTTAAAGGAAATGTGTAATCAGAAATTGACCTATTGTTTGCTGTTAATTTTTGTGTTAAACTTTTTTCTTTTCACTTTTGGTGATTATTTTTTCACTATGTCACATGTTTTTTAAAAATTTACATAATCCTGCATAATCCTAATAATAGGTGATAATTTCCTATTCTATACAGGTAAATTTTCAGTACAGTACAATCATTATTACTAGGGATGAGCGAATCAACTTCGGATGAAACATCCAAAGTCGATTCACATAGAAATTTGTTCTAATACTGTACGGAACAGGAGCTCCGTACAGTATTTGAATGTATTGGCTTCAATGAGCCGAAGATATTGCTTCGCAAAGTCTTGAGAGACTTCGTACAATAACTTCATAAATTAATTTCTACTGTAAAAAACAATTTCCCGAACTCTGGTTCGGTTCCAAGTGGTACCTTGGAACCGAACACAAGTTCGGAAAATGTTTTTTTTATAGTACAAATTAATTCATGCGGACCCATTCTACGGACGTGTGAATGGTCCCTTGGAACGAAGTTTTATGCAAATCGACTTTGGATGTTTCATCCGAAGTCCATTCGCTCATCCCTAATTATCACCATAGGCAGAATTACAATGATAGGTAACAGGAAACAATATTAGCTAGAAAAAAACTATGTGATGTTGATAACTCTTGTGTTAATAAACATAAAAGTATTATGGGAGTGAATACCTTTATTGGCTAACCAGCAAAAATCATATTGCAAGCTTTCAGGGCTCCTATTTCAGGCAAGATCACAAATGAATGAGAAACAGGCACAACATTTAGAGGATGTTATTATACATCGGGGAATGCATAATTAAGATAAGACGGAGCAATAAAAACTGTTATTGGTCTATCTTATCTTAATTATGCATCTCCCGATGTACATCCTCTAAATGTTGTGCCTGTTTTCCAGTCATTAACTTTTCATTTTGCCTGAAGAAAGAGCCTAGTCCTTAGGGTACTTTCACACTTGCGTTGCTGGATCCCGGCAGGCAGTTCCGTCGCCGGAACTGCCTGCCGGATCCGGCAATCTGTATGCAAACGGAAGCAATTTGTAGACGGATCCGGGTGCAGACCCGTCTCACAAATGCATTGCAATACCTGATCCGTCTCTCCGGTGTCATCCGGAAAAAAAGATCCATTATTATTATTTTTTTATATTTTTAAAGGTCTGCACTTGCGCAGACCGGAAGACAGGATCCGTCAATGCGGCAATTGCACTAATACAATCCAATGGAAAAAATGCCGGATCTGGCATTCAGGCAAGTGTTCAGGATTTTTGGCCAGAAAGAAAAATGCAGCATGCTGCGTTTTTTTTCTCCATCCAAAGCTTATTAGGCGACCCAGAGACCTTCTCCCTTGCAGGTTCCTGCGAGGGAGCAACCGCAACAGGCTTACCCACCTGTTCAGACACTGCGTCTTTCCCAATGTTACACACTTCCGAGACAGTTTCTCGCCTCGGTGGTTTCACTGCAGCCGGTTCCCTGTCACTGGGACTGCCACAAAATTATTTACAGGAACAGTCTTACCGCCTGACGTCGTGGATTCGTAGTCTCGGGAGACGAAGATATTCCTAGGATGTCTCTACCAAGATCACCAGCCTTCTCTTGGTTCCTGGTATGTCGAACACCAGCAGACTCCTTACTGCAATCGTTGCCATCGGAAAAAGCATGGCCTGGAGTCCCGACTTTTCCTGGACGGTCACTCCAGCAGAGCCCTTTAAGACTCTGTGCACAGTTGCAGGGATGATATGAACCTCACCGCTCTCCACCTCTTTGTCTTCCCGCTGGTTGCCCTTGGCAATGGCATGAATCCGCTTTTCCTCCAGAACTCCAGGCACACCACCGACAACTTGGACTTTTACAAACTGGTCATTCTGCGTCGAGGACCCTCTCTTCAGGGCCAACATGCAGATGCGCTTGCAAAGCCTCTTGCTCTGCATCAAATTGCACCATTTCACCTGGGGTAGAACCCATCTGTTTGGCCAATTTTTCCTGCTGTTTTATCTCCCACGTCCGTCGGGCATATTCTTCCCCGACACCCATGGCAACAGACAGTCTCTTAGTAACACAGTTCGCTTAGCCAGAGACCACAAAAAAAAAAAAAAAAAATTTCACCAGTCAGTCTCTTTACATTTGGGGCTCCTGGTCCTTTAAATCACCGCACCTCAGGGAGATAAAAAATAAAAAAAAACAGTCCAGATTATCACAAGCAGCACCTGCTCCAGTGAACAATCAAGCTTCGGAGACGTCGTTGCCCCTAGCAATCGGCTGTTGTTGCCGATCTCACATGGACAACTTCTGAGTGCCCGCATCCTCCACCATATGCAATGGATCATCTTTCTTCAGGGGGTCACACTCAGACGTCTCACCAGACAACGGATTTTAGTGTCCAAACTGTGCTTTTATTTTGACACCAGCAAAGCAAACAAAGAAATCATAAACATAAACCTCAGCCATCTGGCCACACAGTATAATATCTCTCTCTAGCGGGATTTGCGCATTTACGGATCTGCAATACATGGGCACCGCTTTCAGTGGGCATTCCGCATAACGGATGCAAACCCATTTACTTCAATGGGTCCGCAAATCCGAAGATGCGGAATGAAAGCACGGAACGGAAACCCACGGAAGCACTATGGAGTGCTTCCGTGGGGTTTCGTCCCGTACTTCCGTTCCGCAAAAAGATAGGACATGTCCTATCTTTTTGAGGAACGGGCTGATCGCGGACCCATTAAAGTGAATGGGTCCATGATCCGCTGCGGCTACCCCACGGTCGGTGTTCGTGCATTGTGGCCCTCAATTTGCGGGCCGCAGCACAGCCACGGGGCACACACATTCATGTGCAGGAGGCCTAAAAGTGAACAGTTTCTTTAAAGTCCCTTTGGATATAATGGCTATGACTTCTAAAAGAATTTCACATCTAGTTGTCCAGTTCTTTCGTTCTGCTAATACAGTGAAGGTGATTGTTGAATTGTAATAATGATGCCATATATCCAAAATTGGGTGCAGAAATTAGATTCAGTTCAGTTGGGACTTGTTTTGTTCTAATAATTAAGAGAAAAAATGTTTTCCCTAAACCGGAGGAACTAATTTACAGAGGAGGATTAATGACTAACATTCTGAAGAATGACATATTTGTGTGGTGATAATCCCTTCTATCAAGTTATAACAGAAACCACAGAAGCTTATTATGGTATTAACATTTGGATGTATAAATGCAGCATTTAGCCATCTTTATCCAAAAGCTCTATGGTCATACATGCTCCATTCTGTACCATAGTAACAGCTGGAGCAAAGATGACTATGTATAGAAACATTTTCTATCCTCTAAAATATGGAAGCATGAATAATTAAAAAAAAGAAGAAGTAATAGTTTTGGAATAAGCAATCTAATGTCCCTATGTTGCTCTGCGTTCCAGAATCCTGTCTGCATTTATTGAAATCGGTAGGCGACAATTGATAACTACCATTATTTCTTTCCCATAGCTTACAGAGCTACATGCTGTAGTTACTACAGAGATTTGTTACCACTAATATCAGTCTCATTCTTCAGTGGGGCTCACAATCTAAATGCAAACTAGAGACAATTTCAAAGGAAATTGATATTCATCAGTAGAGATGAGTGAAGTTTTGAAAAATTCTACTCAAAGCTTCACCAGAGTTCCACAAGAAATTCGCTTTGTTACAAATTTGTCACAAATCGATATAAATCAGTTATA
Source organism: Bufo gargarizans (assembly GCF_014858855.1). NCBI lineage: Eukaryota > Metazoa > Chordata > Amphibia > Anura > Bufonidae > Bufo > Bufo gargarizans. The sequence continues at coordinate 478,338,549 of NC_058080.1, forward strand.
CCCAGGCCACTCTGCTTTAGGGTAAGGCCCTGAAGTGGCTGTGCTGCAGGCGAGTTGAGGCCATGCTGCGATTAAGAACCGTGCAGCCAATTAGTCCTCAGCTGTCTTTCATTTAATAATCAAGACCACACTGTATAATCAGTCTTCATTGTTAATGGCCACACAGCACCTTTAATGCACCTTTAAACAGGGGCTGTACCCACGTCTCCAACCCTAGCCATCTCCTGGCCTACAGGTGGAAGCCCTTCTTCTGCCATCTGCTTTTCCTCCTTTTCCACATCATCTAATATCGATGAGAATATGTAATAAGGGACATCCAAACTCCTCCTCTCTTTGAAGGATGATTTGGAAGAAGTTAAGCGAACAAAAGATGAGAATGGTCATCATTAAGACCTGGCCCCCCTAAGGGGTGCAGACTGGATGGTATTGGTTGGCATGCTGGCAGTAAACATATTTTTTAAGATTTTTTGGTGATGTTTATTTTTTTTAAAATTTTCAATGTCATTAGCTATATTTTAAAACAAATCCTAAAATCCTGTAAGTTTGCCACTGTCTACTAAGCCTAATTATAGGCGTCACTTCTTGGTCTGTACAGATCACTTTACTGCAGTCATCTCTTCATCATCACAGGCAGAATTAATATGATAGATATTACCTACGTATAGATAACACAGAATCCACCATTCACAATAGGTTATCGTCAAAGCTTATGCTCTCCCTCATGACCTTTGCACAGAGCATGCCTGGAAAACTCCTTTTCGATGTATCTATGGCCCACGTGGCTGCTGTAAAGCATATCTCTAAATGCTGTTAAGAACGGCCAGACAAGATGGTTGCCTCTATAATCATGTTCAGGAAATAGAAAGAAAATATACAATCAGAAAATAAAAACAGATTAGAAAAATGGATATGCATCACTCTCTGCTTTTAACGGTAGGGGACACATTCCCTTTAAATGATTCAACAACAATATGAGCCCATTATCACCACTTGCTTTTTTGTCCAAAAATTAACAACACAAATGTACAAATGTTCACTTGCTACGAATGTATGCATGTCTACAACATCATGCTATAACACAGACCGCAAAATGGGTTAATTTCGGCAGCATTTCGGGAACTCATAATCACCAAATAAATGGCATTGTCTTGGAGCCTCAGCAATTACTTAATAACAAAAAATGGCAAACCAATTTACTCCCATCTCCTGTAAAACACAACAGTCTTTCTTAAATGGTGCCCTGATTGCATGGATTTCCTGAGGATGTAATTTCTTTAGAATGACTGTAATTTTGGAAGGATTTTTAAAGATACCAGCAATTAAGTCCCATTCAGGAAATATTATCAGTCATTCTGACTGCCCTGTTTTATGGCTTAAATATATATTAGTACATATACATAGAAATAGTAGCTTTCATGTTATTTTTCATACTTCTGAATATTATTTAAAAACATGTACTGAAAGGTCACCATTAATAAAATACCAGAACGTCTTCTGTAATGCTGAATTTGTTTTACTGCCTTGTAGAAAATTTTCTTCCACTGAGCTCATTTTAATTAAAGTCTAACTAGTTCTGTGTTTCTGTATGTCTTGGCAGAAAAGAGAAAAACTGCCAAACTCCACACCCATCCAAGTCCCTGATGTTAATATTTTAGTATCACATAACATTTGACAGCGTTATATTACACACCAAGCTTGAATATTTACTAAGACTGGCGTTTCTGTGTTAAACTGAAGCTCACTAGAAAGAAGTACACCTAAGTTATTAAGGGGTGCATATGTCTTAATACATTTGGTGCATCTTGGATTATCCTAAAGACAGAAAATGAAACAATGTGAAATCTCTGCCTAGTATGACGCTGATTTGCTCTACAGTTTGTACCTTTTTTTTGTCTTCAGAGATAGTAAATCTGTTGAATACTTGATGACCCTGTCCCCCTGATTAACCTCTGTCCACTTTTCTTGCTGTTTTTCCAAAGTGGAGAGAGGAGATAGTAGTCACAAATTATTACACAAATATGACATGCACCATAATTTGTGACTCTTGATGCCACAAAACTTGTGAAAAATGGCTTAAAACGGGTCTCCGGGATTTAAATATTGATGACCTATCAAAATGAGATTGGTTGGGGGTCCAACTCCAGATACCCCCATCGATCAGCTGTACTAAAAGGCCATGGGGATCTGTAAATGGTTAGAACTCCTCCTAGGCCATGTAACATCACAATTATCGGTCACATGACCTAAGAGCACTTAAAGGGGTTATCCTATGACTAGTGTAATAAATGAAAATCAGACATCATTTAGTACATTACTATCTCTTCAACAAAGATAGAACCAGCCCTGTACCTCACATGGATGGATTCAGAGATCTCCACAGTTATTGTTCTGCTAGATTTATATCAAGCTGTCTGCAGAGGGGAAGGGGGGTATTTTCTGCTGCAGGTAAGGGGGCGTGTCCCACTCTTCCTATCACAGATCAGGAGGGAGTTGGAGGATGAAACTGAGCATGTGCGGCCATCTCAGCGAGCAGGACAAAGAAATAAGAAAAAAAATAGCAGGTGACGCTATACAGATACATTTTATTAAATAACTCAGTGGCTATACAACATTTTTTATTACATGCAATTACAAAAGTATTCAGGTTTAGGTGCTGGTTTGTAAACAAAGCCGCTAAACAAGGTACAGCACACTGTGCTTCATAAGCTGTGAAGAGACTTCAGCGCTCATGGGAGAAATGTGGGAGCATCTAATCTGCAGGAGTGCCAGGAGTTTGACCCAGAACGATATCATATTGATGAGCTATCCTGAGGATAGGTCATCAATATGTAAATCCTGGAGACCCCCTTTAAAGGGGTTGTCTTGGATTTTGATATTGATGTCCTATTCTCAGGATATGTCATTAGTATCTGATAAGTGCAGTATGACTTCCGACACCCCCTACAATTAGCTGTTTGAAGAAGCTTGAGTGAGCATTGTGGCCTCCTGCCGGCTTACCAAGCACAGTGTCATACAGTAGATGTACTTGGTATTGCAGCTCAGGCTCATTCACTCCTAGGTAATAGTGTTACTGGCCTAAGAAGAGGCCATACCGCACACTGTTTACAAACAGCTGAGCGGGGCTGCCAGGAGTCATACCACCCACAATCAAATATTCATGACCTAGCCTAAGATTAGGCCACCAATATCAAAATCCCAGACAACCACTTCAATAAATTCCCTGCAAATCCCTTACATGCTAATTCATACATTGCCCTAATGACAGCAATAGGCACAGTGCCCCATGACAATGCTAACTACAGTTACCCCATAACAGTACTAACAGTGTCAGCCAGAATGTCCTTTAGAAATGTCAGTTGTTTCCATTTTCATGATTGCAATATGTGAATATAATAATATAATGTGGATATATATCCCTCATATTCCAAATCATTACCCACTTACCTTCAGTTAAAAGGATTGCTTTATGAAGAAAAACCCTGCATATGTCCTATTAGAAAGAGGCCCTTGATTCAGGACACCCCTTTCTTGAGCCAAAATGGCTCTATAAGAGTGGCTCCTGGTCTCAAGGACTTGAGATATCCATGTACATATTACATGCAATATTACACTTCCTCAGCAGTGAAGAAGATATTTTTTTTGTTGGGTCAGTACTTTTCCACAAGGTTATGCGTGTTGGACAACTCAAAAAATAATGTAATGTGCTGAACCAGTTTCCTTTGGTCTAATATAATAAACTTTAAAGGGGTTCTCTGGGATTTTTATATTGATGGCCTATCCTCATGATATGTCATCAATATGAACAACCAGCATCCCTGCCGATCAGCTGTTTGAGGAATCGTGGTGTTCATAGAGGTTTGGTGAGTGCTGTGGGCTCCTCGCAGCTTACCAAGTACAGCACCGTCCATTTGTTTTAGCTGTGCTTGGCATTGAAGCTCGGCCCCATTAACCCCTTAATGACCAGCCTGTTTTGGGCCTTACTGACCAAGCATTTATCTTTATTTTTTCATCGCCTTCCAAGAGCTAAAACTTTGAAGCTATGAAGCTTTATGAAGGCTTGTTTTTGTGGGACAAGTTGTAGAAGTTTTTAATGCTGTCATTTTGGGGTACACATAACTTTCTGATTAACTTTTATTAACTCTTTCTGGGTGGCAGATGGGAGAAAACAGCAATGCTGCCTTTGAATTTTTACATTATAATTTTTACGACATTCCTTTTTCGGTATAAATAACATAATATCTTAATTCTCTGGGGCAGTATGATTACAACATTACCAAATAGAATTTAAAGTAAGAAAGTCTTGTTGCATTGACGCTTCCAAAGACCCATAACTTTTTTTTTTATGGAGTTGTATGAGGGCTTGATTTTTGTGGGACGACTTGTGATCGCTTGTTAATAAGTTTTTGGGTGGCAAAGAATAAATGAGCAATTCTGCTTTTTTTATGGATAATTTACATGATATTTGTGTAGTGATTGTTCGTTATGGATGCGGCGATGCCAAACGTGGGAGAGAATTTTTTTTTGCAATTTTTTCATTGAAAAGCTTATTTTTAATGAAAACAGAATTTTTTTATTTAGAGTTTTTTGTAACTTTTTTTACCACTTAATAGTCTCACAAGGGGACACTAACAGGCAATATTTTGATTGCTTTTAAAATACAATGTCACAGAGGCACAGGCTGCTGAAAAACACTCGGCAGGCTTGGGACCTATACCAGGCCCCAGCCAGCCTTTACACACATCGGTACCCCGTGATAGCATTTGCGGGGACCGATGGGAGACAGAGGGATCCTGCAGCATGTAAGGGGTTAAACAGCCCAGTTCGGCACTACTTCTGGTCTGGGCTTTTAGAGCAGAAGCGTGGCTCTCATGTGAGACCTGAGCCACTGCTCTCCGGTGCTTAGGGAACTCGTGCAGCGCTTAGACCAGGCTGCCGCGAAAAGGCGACGGCCCAGCCTGAGGTCCCTTAGTGACCGCCGTAAAAAGGCATATTGGTGGTGACTAAGGAGTTAACTTGATTGGAACTGAGCTGCACCTAGGCCATGTGACCGATGAACATGATGTCACATGGCCTAGGAAGAGGTCTAAGCACTCATGGAGTGCCGCATCCTCTTTATACAGCTGGTCCCCCACCGATCTGATATTGATGACCTATCCTGAGGATAGGACATCAATATCAAAATTTCGCAGAACCCCCTTTAACTGTGACAAGTGAGAATAACTTTTAGTGATCCCTATATTCAAAAAGTATTTCAAAGACTAGTGGTGTAGGAAGAAGTGCCTATGTCTGTGGAAACTGTAAAGGAGTAATCATGGGCAGTGATGGGCTTTATAAAGAAATAGATGACTGTCAGGTCACTCAAAATAATATACTGATGGGAAACATTAACCAGTTGATATTTATTGCTCTTAAGACAATATTTTATAGCCTAGTGTGTTTGAATGTCAATGTGTAAATGAAAAATCAAAGTACCACTACATAAATGCAATAAAAATGTTCCACAGTGCACACAGTAGTGTGTGATTTATGCTGGTCATGGGGATACGGAAAACAGAGGTCTTACCACACACAGCAGATCATCTGCTCTTTGTCAGAAGATTCAAATATTTACTTTGCATCCCATCATAGAGCGTGATCAGCCCCCTCTATGTATTTATACCAGTGATCACAATGTTAATCCTCAGGGAACGTTCTGAAATGCCTGAAGAAAAGGTTTTCTTCCTGTAGAACATTTATCTAATGAACCTTCTTTATCCAGTTTTACATTCTCACATTCTTGTAAAGTACATTTTATGAAATCCCCACAAGATTGACTTTCTGCTGGCTCGTGAAGAAAAAATTGGCAGAGCGCAAGTAGGCAAAAAATCTCTTAATCCTATTTCACCTCACTTATCACATAGTTATCATGGACTAAAATCGGTCCTAAAATCAGAAGAATGCCTATTCAATGGACACACAGGTGATTGTACCATTACAGTACAGTCATCAGAGCTGTGGCCTGTAATGAGCCATGCACCTCTCCAGGCCATGTCCATCACATGACAAACACATTTTTTGACTGGGTATCCACTGGGTGAGTATGATACTGAGGCCACAACCTTTCTCACAGTGACAGATGAACAGAGAAATGTCAAAGTAATATCTATAGTTAACCTACAAATTGCAAATGGCTGCTGTGTTTGGACAGGGTTCGCATCTGTTGCATTGTGGCCACTATATTTGAAAAATAAGGTGTATTGAACTATTTATTCTTTATCAATACTTGTCTTTCCAAATTGCCTATCTCAATGGCCACTGAATACAGACCACCTTTGATTATGGTAGTTTTCAGATTTCACTTTGGGGTTGGATGCCTGTTATTGTACAACTAAAACTAGGTTCAAATCACCATTTAGTTTTCTGTTCATATAATCCGTCAGAAGAACAGAAAATTAAATTAAAAAATGTGGATCTTTTATTTTGAGCATCTGTTGTTCTTATTTTGCATACGTTTTTAGCCATTTCTATCTAAGATCTGTTATTGTCTTTCTGACACCATTACCCCTCTCATTGACCCTCGCATCTTCCTGCCTATGTAGGTAAACCTTATTCAGATATAACCTTTTGGTAGTGCCCAAGGGCAGCAGGAAAGTTTCCAGGCAGGGCAGATGCCAATATATGTATTTATGTTACTCATTTTTAGTTATAGCCACAGATCCTGACCAACAACTCTTCATCAAATGTGTACTAAAAGAGACAAAAAAGGAGCTACAGTAGGTCACAGAGGCATTTGAACAGCACTGGATAACATAGTCAGTAAAGGTGGTATCCTAACAGCACATAGCAACGGTATGCCTACTGATGAAACCCTTCAATAGACAAAACAGAATTATTGGCATGAGAACATGGTGCATCTTAATAATGCATAATGAAACCAGCTGATACAGTGGCTAATCCAAAGATTTCTGTGAAGGTTCTCATTCATCCAGGTCATGATATATTAGTAGTAATAAGTTAGCGCATTTTCCATTGAAGACATTTTATTAGTCATTTGGCTGGCTTTCTCAATAACAAATTTACATGGCTGATGCTATTAGGTGCAATTAAATTACCTAGGGAGAGGTGTTAGAACAGCAGTGTAAGTGGAAGATAAGAGCTGTCACAACCCTCCCCCTCTATTCAAGCTCAGTTTCTCCATTTGACGTACATAGCTTCTCTCACACCTCTTTTTAACCAATATTTTCTTGGGTGCTCTGAAGCCTCCTTCACAGCAATTGAACCTCTCTCCTTGAAGTTCTCGAGGATCCAATAAATGGTTGATTTAGGAGCAGTCTTACAAGCAGCAATGTCCTTGCCTGTAAAGCCCTTTTGATGCAAAGCAATGATGACTGCACATGTTTTCTTGGGTAAACCATGGTTACCAGCAGAAGGCAATGATTTCCAGTACCACCCCTTTTTAAAGCAACCAGTCTGCTTTTGTAATTCACTCAGCATGACACAATGAGATCAGCTGCCTTGTCCTCATTAACACTTTCTCCTGAGCTAGCAAGAAGATCGCTGAAATCATGTTAGCAGGTTAATTTTTGGCAAGGCTGAAAGGCAGAGGAAGTAGGGATTTTCTGATTATTGTATTTTACAATGTACTCCCCCCCCCCCTCAAAACTGGAGAAAAAATGGCAGTGCATATTATGGGGTGAATACTAATGACTGCTTCCATTATGGAAGTGGTTATTAGTACAGCAGAACCGGCGAGTGGTGCCTCTGTACTCACGGCTCCCTGGTTTTCAACTGCCGGCAACACACACTATGCTGTGACCTGTGCATAGCGTGAGTACATTGGCCTTGTCTGTGACTTCAGGTCACATTACATCACGACAGAAAGAGGATCTCCCAGGTGGTGTCATTGTCAGGAGCAGGAGAGGAGAATTTTTTTGGTCTAATAGGAGGTCTGAGAATCACTGGGGCTATGATTGAGGGTCTCATCAACACTTGGGGTTTGATTGGGGGTCTAATCTGAGGTCTGAGACACACTAGAGATCTGGTATGAGGTTTTATGAAAAAAAAATCTTATTTTCCTCCTCAAAAATCTTGGTGCGTCTTATGGGCAGGTGCTTCTTATAGGGCAAAAAATATGGGTAATTTCCATGGCAAGGAAGGATTTTGAAAATAATTGCAATTCATCTGATCTGATCACTCTTCATAACAATCTAGAGTTAATGCAAATTGTCACCGCAAAAATTGAGACAGCAATCTTTGTGAAAACCAAAATTTGTGTCAGTCTGAAATATTTTGATCATGACTACAAGATGACAACCTCACTGTCATCAAACAAATGTCTATCTGTAAGTAGAAGGTACACAATTGAGTCTTATGCTAGTATAGCTGCTGTTTTGTTTCCCCACTTACAACGCTGTTCTAACACCTCTCCCAGGGCAATTTATTGTCACCTAGTAGATTCAGTTGTGCAAGTTGCAATTAGCATGTTACCTCCACAAGGTTCTTGACCTTGTGTTGATTATGATCAACATATTATGATGACTGAAGCATGAGTCACCAATATTTAATGCAGAAGATTTCTCACTCAAGTCATTCTAATTTAGAGATCCAGTCGGATGACTAGCAAAACATCCTTAAGATAAAAGACAAGTCCAATTGTTCATAATTATTACTACTGATAATCCAAAGATAATTTTAATAGCTAAGATATTGAATTAGTGTAGAATTATGATAGAAAAACAGCTTGTTTGCTTGTTAAATATGATAGGATGTAAGTTAACAATAGAAAAATACAAACCTACAGTACATTTTTTTTTCGATGCAACATAAAGATTAGTGATGAGCGGCAGGGGCAATATTCTAATTCGCGATATTTTGCAAATATTTTGTAGAATATTTGTCATATATTCGTGACTTCGAGATTATATTCTTGATTGCGAAAATTGGCAATGTATTATTTCCGAAATATTGGCTTGAGGTAGTGTCACGAGTTGGAGGTCCCAGGAGAGACCTCTGCGTCATCAAGCAATAAACAAACAGAACTCAGGTACAGACACACAAGAGTTTACTGCACAAACAGAATCCAAGGAGGGAAACGCAGGGAAATAGAGAGCTCTATGTACCGTCCGCACAGTGGGAGGAAAACCCCCACTGCGCCACTGTCTAGTAATACTCCAGAGGGGCGTGACTAAGCAACTCCTGGTATTCACTAGGGCCCCAGATGGTAGGGTTAGGCTTTGCCGCAGGGAGTTGCCAGGGTCCACTCTGGAGCGTGAACTAGACAGCGACAACAGGAGCCAAACGGACAACAGGTACCGACGGTACATAGGCAAACATAACAAACTAACAAACAGGCAAATACAAGCAGGCAACTAAAAACACAAGCAGAAGTTCATAGCAAGGAAACAGGAGTGACAATGAGCAGAGAAGGACTAGCTCCACCAGTAGTAAACTGCATGGCCTTGCCCATGGCACTCTGCTGAAAAGAAAGGTGCAGCAAGGGCTTGCTGAACAGAGACATATGAATACAAACTAGGTGACTAAAACATAACTGGCAGAACAGATAACAAAAACACAGGAAAGAGGACGGGAATGAACAAGTAGGAAACCCACAGAGCACAGACAGACACGGATCCCATGGGTCAGCAGCATGGGAGAGTGAGTACAAACTAGGAGCAGGACAAGACAACACACACCAGGAGAGCTGGCCCAGAACTGAGGAAACCTCAGCCTTATATACAGGTTCCATAGGTGCAGCAGAGAGGCCACACCTATGGAGCAGACAGAGAGGATTAACTCCTAATAGGCACACAGGGGAGTTAACCCATAAAGAACCACAAACACATAGGAACGGAGCTGCAGCGAGAGCATAGACAGAAGGTCACAGCCAGAGGTAACGACTGTGACAGGTAGGCAACTTTTCTATTGGTTGCTAGGGATGTTGCTAAGCTTTGACAAAGCCTTCTCATTGGCCCACAAGCTAGAAGAAGGAAGGGATGATCACCTGAAATGTACTGTGTTAAAAAAAAAAAAAAATGAATATTTGTCATTATGAATATATAGCACTATATTCTAAAGTGCCGATATTCGTGAAAAAAAGTGCTTTTTGAATATTCTAGCTCAACACTAATAAAGAAGACTGTATGAAAGGGAACTGCTACTAACTTGATTTATTTTTACTGTGTCAAAAAACGGCAATGTTTATTTGTGAATGTCTTCAAAATTGTCTATGTTTCCTCTAAAAAGCTGAAAGGGTTGGTAGCCAAAATAAATGATTGTATAACAACAGCCTACTTCCTGCAGTTAAGACCTGCTGTTTATCCCAAGGCTATTCACTGCCACTGCTTGCCCCTGACATTTGGTTAACCTTGTCTGGAAGAGAACATGCCAGATATTTTTTTATAATTATAATAATTCTTTCAGATTTTAGCTATGACATCCTAGGGTGCACTGTAACTCTTAAGTATTAATATAGTCTTAAAATAAATCATGAATTACTGTTGCATGTATTAAAGTGAGTCTGTCAGTACCAAAATCACTCTCCAACTGAGCACTATCACTGGTAGGACTGCCTCTCTATATTGTATATATACCTTTAGTTGGCAAAACCGATCAAACACATTAGATAGCATTATTTTGTCAGCCCAAATTTTCTTTTACAGGAATCTGATATGTTTGGATTGACAGCGAAATTGAATATTATAATGTCATTATACCGTAATTAATATGTAGAGTGTGACAATTACAGGTATGTTGCATTGCCTAACCAAGATAAGCTCTGATACCACATAAGAAGACACCAGTTTTATAAATGGCACATAGTCAGTTTCAAAATAAGCATGTTACCATGTATGGTAAGTGTACCTAAATATAACCATACCTGTCTTGCAAGAATCCAATGGGGATACCAGGTGCCTCCAACAGAGTGACCGCTCACACAGTGCACCGAAAACCTTATTTGCATAATAATATCAATCATTTCTAACTAACATTTCTCAGGATTAGAGGACTGGATTTTTACAAAACAGGAATGGTTATGTTGATGTACACTTACCCTACATTGCAGCATGCTTACTTTGAAACTGGTATTAATGCTGGGTTCACACCTGAGCGTTCTGAAAGGAGCGCTCTGTATGCGCGATTGTACTGGCGTTTGCAATCGCGCATACAGAGACAAGCGAACACCAATTGTCGCGCGTTCCCGAAAGTCTATGTACGGGAACGCGCGACAAGACGCCCCAAAGAAGCTCATGTACTTCTTGGGGCGTCGGGCGTTTTACAGCGCGATCGTACGCGCTGTAAAACGCCCAGGTGAGAACCATTCCCATAGGGAATCATTGGTTTCTCCTTGTTGAGCGTTTTACAGCGAGTAGGAACGCGCTGTAAAACGCTCAGGTGTGAACCCAGCCTTAAGGTTACAAATGCCTTTTAGACCCTTCCCAACCAGTGGCGTACATGTCTGGTGCTGACCGGGACTTTAAAGATGGCATCTGCTCGTGAGTGCATCTGTTGCCATAGCCACTCCCCTTTCCCCAAAATGAAAATAAAAATACATATATAATAAAAAATACACATCATGGGCATCTCCACTTGCAAAAACACCTGTACTATTAACATATAAAAATATTTATCCCATGCAGCAAACGGCGAAATTAAAAATAGTCAAATCTCTTTTACAGATTTTGCATTTGGGTCAAGACCCCCTGAGATTAAGAACTAGTTTATAGTTTCTGGTTTAAAGATGGCAGACAGTAAAGAATGCTGGGAGATTTCAGAGCTGATATGGACTATAATACAGGTTGTATGAAGTATCAATATAAGTAATACAATGTGTTTACAATATGACTTTTTTGTGTAGATTAATTTCATACATAAATGTTCAAATGTAGGCAAATTTTTACATTTTAATATCTCTTCTTCTGCAGTTGTATATCCATATTCATCCCTGTTTGCCTGGCCATTTAGCTTTAAGGAAATAAATGAGACAGCACCTTTCTTATGAACGATTCTAATCTACTATACACATTTGCATATAAATTAGGTGTGTAGTTTTACATAGTTATGATGTCTATGCATAATTGTAGAAAGAAAATTGTTATTTCTGTAAACTATTATCTTTCTTTTTATTCCTGCAAAAACACTTTCTTTTCATTGCCTCTGGCTTTCTCATTATGGGTAACACCCATGGAAAGCAGACAGTTGTATACCGAGACATTGAAAAGTATGCAGGGATTGCACATTACATTATTCTTACGCCAAAAAAATGTAACTCCTTCCACTAATCACAGTCACATTCGCAGCAAACAAGCATTTCTGTTGAGATGAGCAGTCCATGTCAGCTAAATTTAGTGGGCAAGAGGGCATTATTAACACATTTACTAATAAGTTGCCAACTAGAGAAAAACATAGCATAGGTCAACATAGTCTTAGCCTTTCTACAACCATGATATCAGATCCTATAAGTTCAGTAGTTGTGCACAAAAATGTATTTGGCACCCATGTTGTACAGATTGCAAATATGCTGCCCACAGTATTCTGTGTGCCCTGAACCTCTATAATTATCTATTTCCACCATCTCCATCTATGCTTCTACGTACTTCTATATCAGGCCCCAGATCCCAGGCCCTGTCCATTACTTCTATCTTTCATGATGTAACCTACTCTAGCTGAACTATAAAACAGAAGGCCACAAGAAGACATTGCCACCTTTTTGTCTGGCTACCACCAAATATTGGGGACACTACAGAAGAGAATTATACAAAATGACAGTACAGGGGCACTATAATACAGGGGGCACTACAGGGGGGCATTATACATACTGACGCTACAGGGACATCGTAATACAGGGGCACTATGGGGGGCATTATACATACTAGCAGTACAGCTGACATACATATAGGTGGAATTATTACTCCTGGGGATACTGAGGGGGCATTATTATTATTGGGCATATATATATACAGTATATATATATATATATATATATATATATGTAAAAAAGGCCAAGGTATTTTAATCACCCATGTAGAAACAGCAATGTTTCAGCTCACGTTGCTGTTTCCACATGGGTGATTAAAATACCCTTTTTTCACAGATATTTGAGTGCTGCCTTGGCCTTTTTTTTACATATATCTAACAGGACCAGGTCCTTGGTCTGTTTCAAGGAATTGCACCGCTTTGGATTTGTGTGCTGCTCATCAACCATATATATATATATATATATATATATATCTTATATATAAAAATGAGTTTCTGTCTGTCTGTCTAGATGTCTGTCTGGACGTTCTTTATGCGCGACTAAACGACTGGACCGATCTTTACCAAATTTGGCATACAGGTACATCAGGTGTCTGGGAAAGTTTTAGACCAGGTCTCAGCTCTCTAGGACTTACCGTTCCTGAGATATTCCCATAAAAATAACCCACATTAGTCAATACAAGCCTGCAAGTCTTTCTCTTCAAATCCCAGCTGCCATAAACACAGTTTTACTCCAGGTTTCCATAACAACTAAGTCATTTTTCTTTACTGCTTAAAGGGGCGGGCACTGTGGAGGTCACTGTTTTTAAAGGGGCGGGCACAGTGGAGGTCACTTTTATTAAATGGACGAGCACTGTGGAGGTCACTGTTATTAAAGGAGCGAGCGCTATGAAGGTCCCTGTTAAAGGGGCAGGCACTGTGAAAGTCACTGTTAAAGGGGCGGGCACTGTTAAAGGGGCGGTCACTGTAAAAGTCACTGTTAAAGGGGCAGGCACTGTGAAGGTCATTGTTAAAGGGGCGGTCACTATGAAGGTCACTGTTAAAGGGGTGGTCAATGCTAAATGGGCGGTCACTGTTAAAGGGGCGTGCACTGTGGAGGTCACTGTTAAAGGGGCGGCCACTGTGAAAGTCACTGTTAAAGGGGAGGTCACTGTGAAAGTCACTGTTAAAGGGGCGGTCACTGTAAAAGACACTGTTAAAGAGGTGGTCACTGTGAAAGTCACTTTTAAAGGGGCGGGCACTGTGGAAATCACTGTTAAAGGGGCGGGCACTGTGGAGGTCAATTTTAAAGGGGCAGCCACTGTGGCGGTCAATGTTAATGGGTCGGGCACTGGAGGTCATTGTTAAAGGGGCGGATACTGTAGAGGTCACTGTTATGGGGAAACTGTTGATATCTTTTTACGACACACGGAAACATAAAATGAAATCTGCTAGTATATATATATATATATATATATATATCATCAATATATTTATTAATGGTCTTGTAGAGGGGCTGCATAGTAAAATATAAATTTTTGCAGATGACACTAAACTGTGTAAAGTAATTAACACTGAAGAGGACAGTATACTGCTACAGATAGATCTGGATAGATTGGAGGCTTGAGCAGAGACATGGCAGATGAGGTTTAACACTGACAAATGTAAGGTTATGCACATGGGAAGGAATATTGCAAGTCACCAGTGCATACTAAATGGAAAAACACTGGGTAACACTGACATGGAAAGGGACCTAGGAATTTTAGAGGACAGAAAACTAAACTGTAGATTCCAGTGTCAGGCAACTTCTGCCAAGGCCAATAAAATAATGGGTTGCATCAAAAGGGGTATAGATGCCGATGATGACAACATAGTCCTGCCACTTTACAAATCACTAATCAGACCACACATGGAGTACTGTGTACAGTTCTGGGCTCCTGTGAGCAAGGCAGACATAGCAGAGCTGGAGAGGGTTCAGAGGAGGGCAACTAAAGTAGTAACTGGAATGTGTGGACTACAGTACCCAGAAAGATTATCAAAAGTAGGGTTATTCAGTTTGGAAAAAGACCACAGAGGGGAGATCTAATAACCATGTATAAATATATGAAGGGTCAGTAAAGAGATCTCTCCCATCATCTATTTTTCCCCAGGACTGACTGTGATGAGGGGACATCCTCTGTGTCTGGAGAAAAGGAGGTTTGGTGAATTCACTAAAAGAGTTCAAGAGGGGCCTGGATGTATTCCCGGAGTGTAATAATAGTACAGGTTATAGTTATTAGATTTCTGTAGAGGCCGTTGATCCAGGGAGTTATTCTGATTGCCTAATTGGAGCCGAGAATGATTTTTTAACCCCTAAAATGATTAAATTTTTTATTTATTTTTTAAGTCTTTTTTCAGCCTTACAAACTATGTTACTATGGGATTCTATGGGTCTTTGGGGAACACTATTACTATGGGGGACTCTCTATAGAGCACTATTATTTTTGCAATTGAGTGTTTGTGGGCATTAGGGAGCATAGCAGGCACATTAGGGGTAGTTAGCAGCAGGATAACAATGTTGGGGCACCAGGATGGGAAGTTTGTGCTGAGAAGGTGGGAGGATGATGGTAAAATAAGATGCTCAAGATGTCTATTTGGTAAACTCTGCAGAGGCGAGGCACAGCTGACATAATTCATCATGGTGGTCTGGTCTGAATGGAGAACACGAGGAAAGAAAACATCTATATCAGAGGAAATGTCACAGGATGCAAGAGGTAGGTGATGCCTCGTTGTCCTATATATTAGCACAGAATGAAATGTCCATCCAAATATAGTGCTGTGAAAAAGTATTTGCTCCTTACAGATTTCTTTAATTTTTGCACATTTGTTACTCTCAAATGTTTCAGATTATCAAACAAATGTGAATCAGACAAAGATAACCTGAGTAAATACGAAAAGCAGTTTAAAATGATAATTTCATTTATTAAAGGAAAAAGCTATGCCAAACAACCTGGCCCTATGTGAAAAAATACTTGACGCCCCCCCTTCCCCAATGAATAACTGTGATTAACCACAGTTTTTGGAAAGCTGAGTCTAATTTGACTAGCCGCACCTTGGCCTGATTACTGCCAGACCTGTAGAATCAAAAACATTATGCCCGGATCTGAAGAAATTCAAGAACAGATGAGAAAGAAAGTCATTGACATCTATCAGTCTAGAAAAGGTTACAAAGTCATTTCTAAGGCTTTGGGTCTCCAGCAAACCACAGTGAGAGCTATTATCTACAAATGGAGAAAAACAGGGAACAGTGGTCAACCTTCCCAGCTGTGACCGACCAAAATTACTCCAAGAGCGCATAAACGACACATCCAGGAGTTCACAAAAGAATCAAGAAAAACAGCTATAGGTTTAACACTGACAAATGTAAAGTTATGCACATGGGAAGGAATAATACAAGTCACCCGTACATACTAAAAGGTAAAACACTCGGTAACACTGACATGGTTAAGGATTTAGGAATTTTAATAAACAGCAAACTAAGCTGCAAAAAACAGTGTCAGGCAGCTGCTACCAAGGCCAATAAGATAATGGGTTGCATCAAAAGGGGCATAGATGCCCGTGATAAGAACATAGTCCTACCACTTTACAAATCGCTAGTCAGACCACACATGGAGTACTGTGTACAGTTCTGGGCTCCTGTAAACAAGGCAGACATAGCAGAGCTGGAGAGGGTCCAGAGGAGGGCAACTAAAGTAATAACTGGAATGGGGCAACTACAGTACCCTGAAAGATTATCAACATTAGGGTTATTCACTTTAGAAAAAAGATGACCGAGTGGAGATCTAATTAATATGTATAAATATATCAGGGTTCAGTACAGAGATCTATCCCATCATCTATTTATCCCCAGGACTGTAACTGTGACGAGGGGACATCCTCTGCGTCTGGAGGAAAGAAGGTTTGTACACAAACATAGAAGAGGATTCTTTACGGTAAGAGCAGTGAGACTATGGAACTCTCTGCCTGAGGAGGTGGTGATGGTGAGTACAATAAAGTAATTCAAGAGGGGCCTGGATGTATTTCTGGAGCGTAATAATATTACAGGCTATAGCTACTAGAGAGGGGTCGTTGATCCAGGGAGTTATTCTGATTGCCTGATTGGAGTCGGGAAGGAATTTTTTATTCTCCTAAAGTGAGGAAAATTGGTTTCTACCTCAGTTTTTTTTTTGCCTTTGTTTAGATCAACTTGCAGTCTGACAGACCGAACTGGATAGACTGCAGCTGTTGCCACCAAGGGTGGCAAAACCAGTTATTAGATTTAGGAGGCAATAACTTTTTCACATAGAGCCAGGTTGGTTTGGATAGCGTTTGTCCCTTAATAAATGAAATCATCATTTAAAAACTGCATTTTTGCATTTACCAGGGTATCTTTGTCAGATTTAATTTTTTTTTTTTTTCATAATCTGAAACATTTAAGTGTGACAAATGTACACAGCACTGAATGTTTTTAGCAGTAGGACTGGGTAGGGGGGTGAGCGCCATTTCAATTTTTGCATCTGCATTGCTCTGCCCCCCAGGGTCCCTATTGCATCCCAGGTTTAGTTGGAATGCCGAGTGGTGTAGTGCGGCCTAAATGCCTCTTTATGTGTCACGGTGCTCCTACCTGGATACTGCTGGACCCCAGGCTTTGGCTCTGAAGGAAAATAAATGGAGAATAATTGAGGGATGAAGGAAAAATAATTTGAGTCCAGACCTTGTGGTGAAATTCAGTGGCAGCTTTACTTCAATAAACATTCATCCAAACGATTGGCAGGCTTTCTCTTGGTTCCAGCAGGCTTAAGCATAAACTGGCAGGCAAACTCCTTTCTTTCTCTGCTGTTCTGACAGGCTTGCTTAGATACTTTGCTTCTTTCTTTATGTTGCACTAAACTCTGCTTTAGTCTGATTTCTGTACTTCTAATCTGCTCTGGTATCCTTGGATGGGGTGCCATCGACTGTTATTTCCCTCCTGACACTCAGTAAACCACTTATTTTCAGTCAAAGAACAATTTCCTCTGACTGCTACTTCATTCAGGTCTTCTCGGCTCCAACATGGAGTCCGAACCGGAATAATCTAGAACTGCCACCATTCCTTCTGGTAGCAACCAGAACTGACCCACTTCTGCCCAAAAAAGGGGAGAATGGAATGATGAGTTCCATTCTGTCTAAACATAGGTCTGCCATTTACGCTGCCACCTCCTGGTGAACCAGGCACATTACATGTAATAAACAGTTGCATAACAAGATTAGGAATGCACAGTGTAGTGGAACTGGATATAAATACTTAAGATGGCATTTAGGTTAGACCATTAAAGATAGTAGCAGGGCGTAGGTGTGGTAACACCACTGCAGGGTGTTACACATCATCCAGCAGAAAACCTGGAATCATCCCTGACCTTCTTCCAGTGTAATCAAGTCATGCTTCACAACCTTTTCCTGCTGCTCTAGCAGTCATCCAGAAGCCTTTTACAGCCTTCAGAGGGAAGAGGTTGTGGCTAGAGTTGAGCGAACACCTGGATGTTCGGGTTCGAGAAGTTCGGCCGAACATCCCGGAAATGTTCGGGTTCGGGATCCGAACCCGATCCGA
Source organism: Bufo gargarizans (assembly GCF_014858855.1). NCBI lineage: Eukaryota > Metazoa > Chordata > Amphibia > Anura > Bufonidae > Bufo > Bufo gargarizans. The sequence goes on from NC_058080.1 coordinate 478,356,865, forward strand.
ACTTCGTCCCGAACCCGAACCCCATTGAAGTCAATGGGGACCCGAACTTTTCGGCACTAAAAAGGCTGTAAAACAGCCCAGGAAAGAGCTAGAGGGCTGCAAAAGGCAGCAACATGTAGGTAAATCCCCTGCAAACAAATGTGGATAGGGAAATGAATTAAAATAAAAATTAAATAAATAAAAATTAACCAAAATCAATTGGAGAGAGGTTCCATAGCAGAGAATCTGGCTTCCCGTCACCCACCACTGGAACAGTCCATTCTCAGATATTTAGGCCCTGGCACCCAGGCAGAGGAGAGAGGTCCCGTAACAGAGAATCTGTCTTCATGTCAGCAGAGAATTAGTCTGCATGTCATAGCAGAGAATGAGGCTTCACGTCAGCCACCACTGCAACAGTCCATTGGCATATATTTAGGCCCAGCACACACACAGGCAGAGGAGAGAGGTCCCGTAACAGAGAATCTGGCTTCATGTCAGCAGAGAATCAGTCTGCATGTCATAGCAGAGAATCAGGCTTCACGTCAGCCACCACTGCAACAGTCCATTGTCATAAATTTAGGCCCAGCACCCAGGCAGAGGAGAGAGGTCCCGTAACAGAGAATCTGGCTTCATGTCAGCAGAGAATCAGTCTTCATATCATAGCAGAGAATCAGGCTTCACGTCACCCACCACTGTAAGAGTCAATTTTCATAAATTTAGGCCCAGAACCCAGGCAGAGGAGAAAGGTCCCGTAACAGACAATCTGGCTTCATGTCAGCAGAGAATCAGTCTTCATATCATAGCAGAGAATCAGGCTTCACGTCACCCACCACTGTAAGAGTCAATTTTCATAAATTTAGGCCCAGAACCCAGGCAGAGGAGAAAGGTCCCGTAACAGACAATCTGGCTTCATGTCAGCAGAGAATCAGTCTTCATATCATAGCAGAGAATCAGGCTTCACGTCACCCACCACTGTAAGAGTCAATTTTCATAAATTTAGGCCCAGAACCCAGGCAGAGGAGAAAGGTCCCGTAACAGACAATCTGGCTTCATGTCAGCAGAGAATCAGTCTTCATATCATAGCAGAGAATCAGGCTTCACGTCACCCACCACTGTAAGAGTCAATTTTCATAAATTTAGGCCCAGAACCCAGGCAGAGGAGAAAGGTCCCGTAACAGACAATCTGGCTTCATGTCAGCAGAGAATCAGTCTTCATATCATAGCAGAGAATCAGGCTTCACGTCACCCACCACTGTAAGAGTCAATTTTCATAAATTTAGGCCCAGAACCCAGGTAGAGGAGAAAGGTCCCGTAACAGACAATCTGGCTTCATGACAGCAGAGAATCAGTCTGCATGTCATAGCAGAGAATCAGGCTTCACGTCAGCCACCACTGCAACAGTCCATTGTCATAAATTTAGGCCCAGCACCCAGGCAGAGGAGAGAGGTCCCGTAACAGAGGATCTGGCTTCATGTCAGCAGAGAATCAGTCTGCATGTCATAGCAGAGAATGAGGCTTCACGTCAGCCACCACTGCAACAGTCCATTGGCATATATTTAGGCCCAGCACACACACAGGCAGAGGAGAGAGGTCCCGTAACAGACAATCTGGCTTCATGTCAGCAGAGAATTAGTCTGCATGTCATAGCAGAGAATGAGGCTTCACGTCACCCACCACTGCAACAGTCCATTGGCATATATTCAGGCCCAGCACCCAGGCAGAGGAGAGAGGTCCCGTAACAGAGGATCTGGCTTCATGTCAGCAGAGAATCAGTCTGCATGTCATAGCAGAGAATCAGGCTTCACGTCAGCCACCACTGCAACAGTCCATTGTCATAAATTTAGGCCCAGCACCCAGGCAGAGGAGAGAGGTCCCGTAACAGAGGATCTGGCTTCATGTCAGCAGAGAATCAGTCTGCATGTCATAGCAGAGAATCAGGCTTCACGTCAGCCACCACTGCAACAGTCCATTGTCATAAATTTAGGCCCAGCACCCAGGCAGAGGAGAGAGGTCCCGTAACAGACAATCTGGCTTCATGTCAGCAGAGAATTAGTCTGCATGTCATAGCAGAGAATCAGGCTTCATGTCAGCCACCACTGCAACAGTCCATTGGCATATATTTAGGCCTAGCACACAGGCAGAGGAGAGGTTCATTCAACTTTGGGTAGCATCGCAATATAATGGTAAAATGAAAATAAAAATAGGATTGAATGAGGAAGTGCCCTGGAGTCCAATAATATATGGTTATGGGGAGGTAGTTAATGTCTAATCTGGACAAGGGACGGACAGGTCCTGTGGGATCCATGCCTGGTTCATTTTTATGAACGTCAGCTTGTCCACATTGGCTGTAGACAGGCGGCTGCGTTTGTCTGTAATGACGCCCCCTGCCGTGCTGAATACACGTTCAGACAAAACGCTGGCTGCCGGGCAGGCCAGCACCTCCAAGGCATAAAAGGCTAGCTCTGGCCACGTGGACAATTTAGAGACCCAGAAGTTGAATGGGGCCGAACCATCAGTCAGTACGTGGAGGGGTGTGCACACGTACTGTTCCACCATGTTAGTGAAATGTTGCCTCCTGCTAACACGTTGCGTATCAGGTGGTGGTGCAGTTAGCTGTGGCGTGTTGACAAAAGTTTTCCACATCTCTGCCATGCTAACCCTGCCCTCAGAGGAGCTGGCCGTGACACAGCTGCCTTGGCGACCTCTTGCTCCTCCTCTGCCTTGGCCTTGGGCTTCCACTTGTTCCCCTGTGACATTTGGGAATGCTCTCAGTAGCGCGTCTACCAACGTGCGCTTGTACTCGCGCATCTTCCTATCACGCTCCAGTGCAGGAAGTAAGGTGGGCACATTGTCTTTGTAGCGTGGATCCAGCAGGGTGGCAACCCAGTAGTCCGCACAGGTTAAAATGTGGGCAACTCTGCTGTCGTTGCGCAGGCACTGCAGCATGTAGTCGCTCATGTGTGCCAGGCTGCCCAGGGGTAAGGACAAGCTGTCCTCTGTGGGAGGCGTATCGTCATCGTCCTGCCTTTCCCCCCAGCCACGCACCAGTGATGGACCCGAGCTGCGTTGGGTGCCACCCCGCTGTGACCATGCTTCATCCTCATCCTCCTCCACCTCCTCCTCATCCTCGTCCTCCTCGTCCTCCAGTAGTGGGCCCTGGCTGGCCACATTTGTACCTGGCCTCTGCTGTTGCAAAAAACCTCCCTCTGAGTCACTTCGAAGAGACTGGCCTGAAAGTGCTAAAAATGACCCCTCTTCCTCATCCTCCTCCTCCTCCTCCTGGGCCACCTCCTGTTCCATCATCGCCCTAAGTGTTTTCTCAAGGAGACATAGAAGTGGTATTGTAACGCTGATAACGGTGTCATCGCCACTGGCCATGTTGGTGGAGTACTCGAAACAGCGCAACAGGGCACACAGGTCTCGCATGGAGGCCCAGTCATTGGTGGTGAAGTGGTGCTGTTCTGTAGTGCGACTGACCCGTGCGTGCTGCAGCTGTGCACGGGTCTGTCCAGCATGTGCAAGGTGGAGTTCCACCTGGTGGGCACGTCGCATATGAGGCGGTGAGCGGGAAGGCCGAAGTTACGCTGTAGCGCAGACAGGCGAGCAGCGGCAGGATGTGAACGCCGGAAGCGCGAACAGACGGCCCGCACTTTATGCAGCAGCTCTGACATGTCGGGGTAGTTGTGAATGAACTTCTGCACCACCAAATTCAGCACATGCGCCAAGCAAGGGATGTGCGTCAAATTGGCTAGTCCCAGAGCTGCAACGAGATTTCGCCCATTATCACACACCACCAGGCCGGGCTTGAGGCTCACCGGCAGCAACCACTCGTCGGTCTGTTGTTCAATACCCCGCCACAACTCCTGTGCGGTGTGGGGCCTGTCCCCCAAACATATGAGTTTCAGAATGGCCTGCTGACGTTTACCCCGGGCTGTGCTGAAGTTGGTGGTGAAGGTGTGTGGCTGACTGGATGAGCAGGTGGAAGAAGAGGAGGAGGAAGCCGAGAAGGAGGAGGTGGCAACAGGAGGCAAAGAATGTTGCCCTGCGATCCTTGGCGGCGGCAGGACGTGCGCCAAACAGCTCTCCGCCTGGGGCCCAGCTGCCACTACATTTACCCAGTGTGCAGTTAGGGAGATATAGCGTCCCTGGCCGTGCTTACTGGTCCACGTATCTGTGGTTAGGTGGACCTTGCTACAGATGGCGTTGCGCAGTGCACACTTGATTTTATCGGATACTTGGTTGTGCAGGGAAGGCACGGCTCTCTTGGAGAAGTAGTGCCGGCTGGGAACAACATACTGTGGGACAGCAAGCGACATGAGCTGTTTGAAGCTGTCTGTGTCCACCAGCCTAAATGACAGCATTTCATAGGCCAGTAGTTTAGAAATGCTGGCATTCAGGGCCAGGGATCGAGGGTGGCTAGGTGGGAATTTACGCTTTCTATCAAATGTTTGTGAGATGGAGAGCTGAACGCTGGCGTGTGACATGGTTGAGACGCTTGGTGACGGAGGTGGTGGTGGTGGTGTTGGTGGTACATCCCCTGTTTGCTGGGCGGCAGGTGCCAACGTTCCTCCAGAGGCGGAGGAAGAGGCCGAGGCGGCAGCAGCAGAATAGGCCGAGGCGGCAGCAGCAGAAGAGGTAGCAGGGGGAGCCTGAGTGACTTCCTTGGTTTTAAGGTGTTTACTCCACTGCAGTTCATGCTTTGCATGCAGGTGCCTGGTCATGCAGGTTGTGCTCAGGTTCAGAACGTTAATGCCTCGCTTCAGGCTCTGATGGCACAGCGTGCAAACCACTCGGGTCTTGTCGTCAGCACATTGTTTGAAGAAGTGCCATGCCAGGGAACTCCTTGAAGCTGCCTTTGGGGTGCTCGGTCCCAGATGGCGGCGGTCAGTAGCAGGCGGAGTCTCTTGGCGGCGGGTGTTCTGCTTTTGCCCACTGCTCCCTCTTTTGCTACGCTGTTGGCTCGGTCTCACCACTGCCTCTTCCTCCGAACTGTGAAAGTCAGTGGCACGACCTTCATTCCATGTGGGGTCTAGGACCTCATCGTCCCCTGCATCGTCTTCCACCCAGTCTTGATCCCTGACCTCCTGTTCAGTCTGCACACTGCAGAAAGACGCAGCAGTTGGCACCTGTGTTTCGTCATCATCAGAGACATGCTGAGGTGGTATTCCCATGTCCTCATCATCAGGAAACATAAGTGGTTGTGCGTCAGTGCATTCTATGTCTTTCACCGCTGGGGAAGGGCTAGGTGGATGCCCTTGGGAAACCCTGCCAGCGGAGTCTTCAAACAGCATAAGAGACTGCTGCATAACTTGAGGCTGAGACAGTTTCCCTGGTATGCATGGGGGTGATGTGACAGACTGATGGGGTTGGTTTTCAGGCGCCATCTGTGCGCTTTCTGCAGAAGACTGGGTGGGAGATAATGTGAACGTGCTGGATCCACTGTCGGCCACCCAATTGACTAATGCCTGTACCTGCTCAGGCCTTACCATCCTTAGAACGGCATTGGGCCCCACCATATATCGCTGTAAATTCTGGCGGCTACTGGGACCTGAGGTAGTTGGTACACTAGGACGTGTGGATGTGGCAGAACGGCCACGTCCTCTCCCAGCACCAGAGGGTCCACTAACACCACCACGACCATGTCCACGTCCGCGTCCCTTACTAGATGTTTTTCTCATTGTTATGGTTCACCACAACAACAAATATATTATTTGGCCCAATGTATTGTATTCAAATTCAGCGGGATATAAATTTGAGGCCTAGTATTTAGGCGCTGGGTGACCGGTATGGATTTAGTGACAGAATTAGACTTGGAAATGCACAGAAGCGTGTGTGTGAAGTTATTCTGAATGACCCAATGTGCACCTTGAATATTATATACCCTTTTTGGGATAGATTTCAAATAGCTCTGATATAGCAGGAACCACTAAATTATGAAATTGCTAAATTGGGAATTGTACTTCAACCCAGAACAAAAAATGTGCTTTGACGGGCACTAAATAACTTTCCCAGCTACAACAGGACAGCGGTAACGAGAGATTTAGAGGGATTTAAATTTGAGGCCTAGTATTTAGGCGCTGGGTGACAGGTATGGGTTTAGTGACAGAATTAGACTTGGAAATACACAGTAGCGGGTGTGTGTGAAGTTATTCTGAATGACCCAATGTGCACCTTCAATATTATATACCCTTTTTGGGATAGATTTCAAATAGCTCTGATATAGCAGGAACCACTAAATTATGAAATTGCTAAATTGGGAATTGTACTTCAACCCAGAACAAAAAATGTGCTTTGACGGACACTAAATAACTTTCCCAGCTACAACAGGACAGCGGTAACGAGAGATTTAGAGGGATTTAAATTTGAGGCCTAGTATTTAGGCGCTGGGTGACAGGTATGGGTTTAGTGACAGAATTAGACTTGGAAATGCACAGAAGCGTGTGTGTGAAGTTATTCTGAATGACCCTATGTGCACCTTCAATATTATATACCCTTTTAGGGATAGATTTCAAATAGCTCTGATATAGCAGAAACCACTAAATTATGAAATTGCTAAATTGGGAATTGTACTTCAACCCAGAACAAAAAATGTGCTTTGACGGACACTAAATATCTTGCCCAGCAACAACAGTACAGCGGTGGGTAACGAGAGATTTAGAGGGATTTAAATTTGAGGCCTAGTATTTAGGCGCTGGGTCACCGGTATGGATTTAGTGACAGAATTAGACTTGGAAATGCACAGAAGCGTGTGTGTGAAGTTATTCTGAATGACCCTATGTGCACCTTCAATATTATATACCCTTTTAGGGATAGATTTCAAATAGCTCTGATATAGCAGAAACCACTAAATTATGAAATTGCTAAATTGGGAATTGTACTTCAACCCAGAACAAAAAATGTGCTTTGACGGACACTAAATATCTTGCCCAGCAACAACAGTACAGCGGTGGGTAACGAGAGATTTAGAGGGATTTAAATTTGAGGCCTAGTATTTAGGCGCTGGGTCACCGGTATGGATTTAGTGACAGAATTAGACTTGGAAATGCACAGAAGCGTGTGTGTGAAGTTATTCTGAATGACCCTATGTGCACCTTCAATATTATATACCCTTTTAGGGATAGATTTCAAATAGCTCTGATATAGCAGAAACCACTAAATTATGAAATTGCTAAATTGGGAATTGTACTTCAACCCAGAACAAAAAATGTGCTTTGACGGACACTAAATATCTTGCCCAGCAACAACAGTACAGCGGTGGGTAACGAGAGATTTAGAGGGATTTAAATTTGAGGCCTAGTATTTAGGCGCTGGGTCACCGGTATGGATTTAGTGACAGAATTAGACTTGGAAATGCACAGAAGCGTGTGTGTGAAGTTATTCTGAATGACCCTATGTGCACCTTCAATATTATATACCCTTTTAGGGATAGATTTCAAATAGCTCTGATATAGCAGAAACCACTAAATTATGAAATTGCTAAATTGGGAATTGTACTTCAACCCAGAACAAAAAATGTGCTTTGACGGACACTAAATATCTTGCCCAGCAACAACAGTACAGCGGTGGGTAACGAGAGATTTAGAGGGATTTAAATTTGAGGCCTAGTATTTAGGCGCTGGGTCACCGGTATGGATTTAGTGACAGAATTAGACTTGGAAATGCACAGAAGCGTGTGTGTGAAGTTATTCTGAATGACCCTATGTGCACCTTCAATATTATATACCCTTTTAGGGATAGATTTCAAATAGCTCTGATATAGCAGAAACCACTAAATTATGAAATTGCTAAATTGGGAATTGTACTTCAACCCAGAACAAAAAATGTGCTTTGACGGACACTAAATATCTTGCCCAGCAACAACAGTACAGCGGTGGGTAACGAGAGATTTAGAGGGATTTAAATTTGAGGCCTAGTATTTAGGCGCTGGGTCACCGGTATGGATTTAGTGACAGAATTAGACTTGGAAATGCACAGAAGCGTGTGTGTGAAGTTATTCTGAATGACCCTATGTGCACCTTCAATATTATATACCCTTTTAGGGATAGATTTCAAATAGCTCTGATATAGCAGAAACCACTAAATTATGAAATTGCTAAATTGGGAATTGTACTTCAACCCAGAACAAAAAATGTGCTTTGACGGACACTAAATATCTTGCCCAGCAACAACAGTACAGCGGTAACGAGAGATTTAGAGGGATTTAAATTTGAGGCCTAGTATTTAGGCGCTGGGTGACAGGTATGGGTTTAGTGACAGAATTAGACTTGGAAATACACAGTAGCGGGTGTGTGTGAAGTTATTCTGAATGACCCAATGTGCACCTTCAATATTATATACCCTTTTAGGGATAGATTCCAAATAGCTCTGATATAGCAGGAACCACTAAATTATGAAATTGCTAAATTGGGAATTGTACTTCAACCCAGAACAAAAAATGTGCTTTGACGGACACTAAATATCTTGCCCAGCAACAACAGTACAGCGGTAACGAGAGATTTAGAGGGATTTAAATTTGAGGCCTAGTATTTAGGCGCTGGGTGACAGGTATGGGTTTAGTGACAGAATTAGACTTGGAAATACACAGTAGCGGGTGTGTGTGAAGTTATTCTGAATGACCCAATGTGCACCTTCAATATTATATACCCTTTTTGGGATAGATTTCAAATAGCTCTGATATAGCAGGAACCACTAAATTATGAAATTGCTAAATTGGGAATTGTATTTCAACCCAGAACAAGAAATGTGCTTGAACGGACACTAAATAACTCGCCCAGCTACAGCACTAGGGACAGATTTAGCTGGATATAAATTTGAGGCCTAGTATTTAGGCGCTGGGTGACCGGTATGGATTTAGTGACAGAATTAGACTGTGATATGGCCAAAAAATAAACAGACTATTGCTGGTTAAATGCACTTGGTGTGACAGCTTCACCCTGATGTAGGCTTTAGCCAAAAAACAACCACACCATTGAGGGTTAAATGCACTTGGTGACAGGCGCAGCTTGCCCCTGATTTTGTATATGGCCAAAAAATGAACAGACTATTGCTGGTTAAATGCACTTGGTGTGACAGCTTCACCCTGATGTAGGCTTTAGCCAAAAAACAACCACACCATTGAGGGTTAAATGCACTTGGTGACAGGCGCAGCTTGCCCCTGATTTTGTATATGGCCAAAAAATGAACAGACTATTGCTGGTTAAATGCACTTGGTGTCACAGCTTCACCCTGATGTAGGCTTTAGCCAAAAAACAACCACACCATTGAGGGTTAAATGCACTTGGTGACAGGCGCAGCTTGCCCCTGATTTTGTATATGGCCAAAAAATGAACAGACTATTGCTGGTTAAATGCACTTGGTGTGACAGCTTCACCCTGATGTAGGCTTTAGCCAAAAAACAACCACACCATTGAGGGTTAAATGCACTTGGTCGCAGCTTGTGCTGGCGCACCACAAGACACAAAATGGCCGCCGATCACCCCAGAAAAATGAGACTGACAAACGGTCTGTGCAGCCTAAAAACAGTGAGCAATTGAGGATCAGCAGCTCAATGATCCACAGCTGCAGATCGATCAGTTAATCAAGTCCTTTGGAGGAGTTAATCTGCCTAATCTCGCCCTACTGTCGCAGCCGCAACCTCTCCCTACGCTAATCAGAGCAGAGTGACGGGCGGCGCTATGTGACTCCAGCTTAAATAGAGGCTGGGTCACATGGTGCTCTGGCCAATCACAGCCATGCCAATAGTAGGCATGGCTGTGATGGCCTCTTGGGGCAAGTAGTATGACGCTTGTTGATTGGCTGCTTTGCAGCCTTTCAAAAAGCGCCAAGAAAGCGTCACAAAAGCGCCAAGAAAGCGACGAACACCGAACCCGAACCCGGACTTTTACGAAAATGTCCGGGTTCGGGTCCGTGTCACGGACACCCCAAAATTCGGTACGAACCCGAACTATACAGTTCGAGTTCGCTCATCCCTAGTTGTGGCGTGTTTACTGCAGTGACCAGGGAGTAAATGAGTAGAATCAGCCCAGGCCATCATTTTCAACTGTATCTGCTTCCTAAGAAAGCAGATACAGTTGTCGACGGATCGGGAACCGTTGCTGGAAAAAGCGATTCCTGGCTGACTATCCTGATGAGGTCCCTCAGATATAACTTTGCTTGGGGCCCCTGCATATAGTGGACATAAATTGCGTAAATTCACATGCTGCAGATTTTATATCTGCACTGTAGGTCAATTTTTGCTATGGATTTTTTTCCAGCAGCGTGCTACTGTAAATCGTGGTGGATTTTCAGCATACAATCCCACTGCAGAAAATCTGTAGCATTTACTTCAAGTGTAGGCAATTTTTAAATACATTACCGGGTCATCTACTACCAACCACAACTTTGTATATCATTATTTAAAAAATAAAATAAAAAAATTCTACTATCAACTTTCTAGTTTAGATTTCCCTTAATTTGAAATTTACATTTCATAGTCTGTAAATTGCAGATTTACCTCTTCATCTAAGTGTTATATATATATATATATATATATATACATACCCTGAACATGTTCATATCCATAATTCATGGGGTATTAGTAATTAGTCTTCTTTCTCCATGTTGTCTATAGTATGTCAGTAGAGAGCAGACATGTAGAAGGTGACCTTTGACCTACTTCTAATGACCTCAAGTGTTTTAGTAACCCCTGTTACCTGGCCTCCTCCGGCTCTATGCCTGTCAGAACAAGAGGCTGGAGTAGATTTGCTTCCATCAGACTCTTTTTATTGAAAAAATATGTTGAGTAAAGCGAGCGGATATAACAAAAACCTTTCATATAATCTTCCGTATTTTTTCTTGACAAGTTCCCAGCCTTTAAAATAAATTTGGTGTAAAAATAATTGTGTGCTTACCTAACCTTTCTTTTACTGGTCACCCTATCAGGTTTATTTAAGACCTGTTAGAAAAGTAATTGCTTATAATGAAGACTGTACCTTGACACAGAGAGACTCAATTTTATGGACATTGTCCTTTAGTAGAAATTGTCCATTTATAGAAAAATGCAATATTTTCAAAAATATTTTTTGACAATAAGGATTGATGACAGGTAAGGTACGTCTCTGATGTATTGTCACATTGTCAATAAGTTGTCCATTGGTCACAATGGTAAAAAGAAAAAAGGTACACCACGTGACATACTGTACCACCGTGACACTCTTTTAGCCTCCACCGGGAAAATGGAGACCTACATTTCATATACTGTATATGCTGTGCGCAGCACATTTGCTAAATGTAGGTCTCACTTTGCACAGAATCTTAGTATATCCAGTCTGTAACAAGAGAAACTGAGAAGAGTCCAATGCGAACAAGGTTTGAGTCAGTGCATGAAGTCAAACCTATTGCAAATCGTCCAGATCAGTGTACAGAACTCATATATTAGGTACATTGAGCCATTTTCCATGGCCCAAATTTATTAATGTATCAGCACCAAAAATCTGTCTAAAAAGTGAAACAATCTGGCACATCTAGGGTTTCTACACATACTAGACAAGGGGGGGGCTTAGAAGAAAGGGTGGAGTTTCACAGGGAAAGGAGGGGCTTAGTAGAAGGGTGGAGTTTCACATTTGCGCTACTGGTTGCACTTGCGTCCAAATAGTAGTCGGTACAAAGTATTTATCCCTGCACTGTATTTATTATCCAGGGTGAGCCACCGTGATAAACCTGGTGCAGGCCCAGACAACATGTATACGTTTATGCGGATTAGTGAATCTTGGCCAATGTTTTTTATTGACTGAGGTGTTTTCTGCTTTACAAATTAGCTTATTTAGCATAATCCAACAAACGACTAGCATGTGATGTTGAGAAGCATCATAGGGAAAAACTATATATGGCATTGGTGGTTTCTCTCAATTTGTTTAGATTTATAGAACATTTTAAAACAATTTGAGTTAGTCCATTAATTATTTCTGACTTGTTCGGCGACAGATGGGATTTGTGACTGCTTTGGACATTGAATCATTTTAAACACTGGTTCAAAGCCAACACTATGCAGTATAACTAGTGTGCTTCAGTTGAATTATGAAAAATGAAGGAGTCTTTCTTGACTAATTGCACTTAGAAACATGAGCCAAGACACTGCATTCATTTAGTAGGGTATGCAAGGACAGGGACTGTAACTCAGTATAGCGATAAAAGCAGATAAAAATAATAATACAGCTTTATAATTGAGAATGATTACATGTTACTTACACATTTACTTAATGTAAAATTTCATTTATTTAACAAATGTCCCTGTGTGTTAGGTGATCTCAGACAAGAGTTATTTAGGTTGGCAGGTTCCAGTACACAGGCTTAGTAATGGAATAAAAAATATTGCAATATCCTTTTTCTATTCTGTCACACTAGAATAAATCAGGCAGGGTTCTGGGTGTATTCGAGAAGAGATACATCAGGAGAGTGGAGGTCACCATGTCTGGGATCAGGGAGCATTAGTAACTGTCCACTATGGAATAGTTCAACTTATTTTGCTGCAATGGTTTGTGTTCCCTTCTGCCCATAAATTGCTTAAAAGTATTATTTTTGGAAAACATCTTCTTAACTTTATTGCGTTAGACAGATTTTCCACTAATCTGTAAAAAAATATAGCATTCTGATGAATTTAACCCAGTTATAACACTGCACAGTAAAATATGTAAATTGAAAAATGAATAGTACAGTATATACATCCTTTTTTTATATTACTGCTGGTAAAGTTAACCAGTCATTTCAAGAGTTAGCATAGAGTAAGGGTCTAGTTCTATTTGTGACATTTTGCCATGTGTAGCAACATGATCAGGACCTTCTTGTCGAACAGGAAAGAAAACTCATTTTTTATTTATTGTTTTGTTTTGTTCGTTCTAGTGGGTAGAAAACTGGGCAGCTGACTCGGGTCCCTGTTTCCTAGGGAGCCCATTAGTATAAGAACCATATGAGTAAATTAAAAGTATTAGGAGGCCATGGTGGAATTATCTGAGAATTAAATTGTATGTAGTATGACATGGAAATCATAGGTAGTGCATTAGATACTTCATATAAACTGAGCACTATAGTGGTTTTATGTTGAGTGTCGGGGCGAAACTACTGCCATGGCACCCATGATGGCTGCTATGTTGCCTGCAGCAGCATAGGGGCCCAGGCCTTTAGGACATACTCTGTATCTGCCAAACTGCAAGAGCTGAAGAACCTGTGATGACATCACCATCATGTGATCAGTGCAGTACGGGGTGGAGCTTGGTAGTGGAGAAGTAGTGGGGAAGGACCAGTGATGATGTAATGTGACATGAGGGGCTCCTGGAGGTGGAAGAACTGGTGACTTCACTGAGAGTGGAGGAGAGCAGCTGCTGGGAGGATTGTGAGGTGAGTATTCTTCCCTGTCTGTACAGCCCTCTCTCCCTTGTCCTGATGCTCCACTGCCACCAATGAATGCTGAGACCCGCATGTAATCCACAGCACACACTGACACCAATGATGTATTCGGCATTATTAGTATTTCCATACCGCTGGGCCACCAATGACTATTTGTTACATTATAAGACCACTCTGTTCCCAACATTATTATTTTTTTTTAAAGGGACTATAGAAGTGTTTACATAAGGATGCTATTGGGCATTTCTGAATACAGGACTGGACGACATCTCTAGGCCTGTCAACCAAAGGGGAGGGGGTGTGCACAGAAGAGATGGGCGTTAGAATAGTGGTACTCCAAGCCTTCTGCCCACCCATTGTTGCTTGAGAGAGATAATTATAATAATAGAAATGCTGATATTTTGGAAAACTGCTACGTACAAAGAAAACTAAGGTATCATTTTAATCAGCATGATCAAACCCACCAGGCAATATGTCTGGTTTTATAGGATTTATCATGCTGACAGAGGATATTTAATATTTTATGCTTATAGTACCCTACAAAATTTGCAAACATTGTAAAACCCTTGTATCGGTATGTTATAATGCAATGAAAAACCACAAATTACTCTCGGTGATATCACTTTTAAACTTATATTATCATTATTTATTTTTATTTATTAATTATACTCACTAGAGATGAGCGAATTTTTCTAAAATTCGATTCGCCAGTTCGGCGAATTTTTGGGGGAAAACTTTGGTTCAATCCGAATAAATTTGTGGTGAATTACGCAAAAAAAAAAAAGGTTATTTCCTTGCTGCAGAGAGTGGTTATAGTGGTGTAGAACACTCTGCCTTGCTGTAACACGCATAGGGAGTCTGCTTTGGTAGTGAAATAATACTGTGAGTCCGTATGACATGCAGATGACAGGTGTCACACTTATAATCACTGCACACTTATTTGGGCAGTCACAGGGCCAAAACTGACCAAATAACTCACTTATGAACTCAGCCTTACAGTTCAATGTTACCGCCAAGAAGAAGCGCACTCCCTTTACACTGTTGTCAGCTGATTCCACATAGATGTCTACAGAACCTGTTCTATTAATCGCTTATATAAGTAGAGCCCCCCGACAGAGTGGAAAGGGTGTCAGCAGTAAGTTTGTGTTGACATCCCTGATTATTTTGCCCTTCCTCTGATCCGTCAGAACAATAACCCACAAAAAATGGATCCTGTCTGATGAGCATCTGCTTTCACTCAGTCAGCATTTGGTCAGTAATCCATCAGTGTTGCTAATGCCCAAAAAAAACAGGAGTGGATCCAAAACAGAGATGACACATGAATTGAATATTTGCATGTCTTCTGTGTTTTGTACCCACTCCTGCTTTTGGCTACTAAATCATAAGCCAATTCTGATGGGACCATACAGGCCTTACAGCTGCTGCACAGAGAGGATCCGTTGTGTGTCTCATTTTTCCTTGATTCTGACAGATCAGAAGACAGGTTAAATAAATGAAGATGTCAGCCAAGCTAAAAAGGCTAAATAGTGGCCCAGTCAAAAAGTGTGGAGGGTGGGAACAGCATGAGAAATGCACAGAGTGGCCCTATGATATAGTGGTGAGTTGGAAGCCGCATGAGGAGATCACAGAGTGGCCCAATGACAGAGTGTGGAGGTGGCGGCAGCATCAGGAGGCCACAGAGTGGCACAATGACAGAATCTGAAGGTGGAGGCAGCATGAGGAGGCCACAGAGTGGCACAATGACAGAGTCTGGAGGTGGCAGCAGCATGAGGATGCTACAGAGTGGCAAAATGACAGAATCTGAAGGTGGAGGCAGCATCAGGAGGCCACAGAGTGGCACAATGACAGAGTCTGGAGGTGGCAGCAGCATGAGGATGCTACAGAGTGGCAAAATGACAGAATCTGAAGGTGGAGGCAGCATCAGGAGGCCACAGAGTGGCACAATGACAGAGTCTGTTGGTGACGGCAGCAGTAGGAGACCACAGAGTGGCCCAATGACAGAGTATGGATGTGGCGGCAGCATCAGGAGGCCACAGAGTGGCACAATGACAGTGTTGAGGTGGCAGCAGCATGAGGAGGCCACAGAGTGGCACAATGACAGAGTGTGGAGGTGGCATCAGCATCAGGAGGCCACAGAGTGGCAAGGTGACATAGTGTGGAGGTGGCTGGCAATACCAGTACCCGATGAAGATGGTGGGTAAAAGAAGGAGCACTTGGCATCAGATGTGTGTCATCAGGCGGGTGGCAGCATCAGAGTAGTAGCTGAGGCAGGTAGCCAGAAGAAACCGGTCTCTTTTGTCAAAGTGTTGATGTGGCACCATGGATGATCTAGTCTGATGCATCAGGAATTGGTGGGTGGAAATTCTGGCTGATCCACGCCTGATTTATCTTGACAAAGGTCAATCTCCCCACATTTTGGGCAAGCGAGTTCTTTTTTGGGTAACTATGGCCCCCGCCGCACTAAACACCCGCTCTTATGCCACACTACTGGCCGGGCAGGACATCTTTTCCAGGGCAAACTTTGCCAGTTGCGACCACAAATCCAGTTTGGCTGCCCAGTAGTCCAGCGGATCTTCAATGTGGGGTGGCAGGCTGCTGTCCAAGTATGCCACCACCTGCTGGGTCAGTGTCATGGTGGGGAGTGGGGAAAACCCCCCCACTGTGCAATAGCTGGGGCTGCAACGACAGATAGCAGGGAACAGGGAGCAGGTCACCTCCTCACGTAACCCTAAACGCTCTCCCTAGACTCCTAGTGCATGAGCCGCCTCATAAGGTAAGTGGGCTCATGCTCACCAACCTAGGACCCTGCTATCCCTGCTATGCCCTAGGCCTGATGACAGGGCAGAGACCACCCATTCATCCTACACAACGGATGAAAAGGTGTCTCCAGAGACCCAGTGGCAGACAGGAAGCAAGAACATGGGTAAAGCAGTACGGCAGGTAAGTCACACAGCAAAATAACAATGTTATCTACTCTTACCTGCCGCAGCCAAGATGGACGGAGGCTCCCGGCTGGGAAACCCACGGTCTTGCCTTCGCTTAACCCCTCCGGGAAAGCACGCCCCTTCCGGAGCAAAGACACCACCAGAAAACCTCCATACACCAACCACACCAATACAACATACACCAGGTGGGGGAGAAAAACAGAGACACACCGGAGGGGACACACAGCCAGGGTAAGGAATCAATATAATAAATAAGGGTGACTCACACAGACACAAAGACATACCGCCAGGGAGCAGAGCTCCTACACAGGCAGACAACAAAATAAGAATGACCACAGGCTCCAACAAACCATCTTATAAAGAGGCCTGAGGTCACACCCACCACACCTAGCAGACACACCTAAATTAACCCCGTGACAACCAAAACGGGGAAAGCACCAAATAAAGGAAAGTGTACGTGCAAACAGAAACCTACACGTTGCCCCCGTCAACCAGTCTGCACGCAACAGCGTCACGGTCAAACATAAATTGGCCGTGACACTCCCACCCCTCAAAGCCCCCTCCAACCGAAAAGGGGAAGCTGGTGGGGCCAAACAACAGGGAGGGGGGGGAGGGGCAATGCCTGATAACCACCAGTGTCTCCCTCCAGAACTGCCGCCAACAAACCTGGACCGACACAACAGTCCCAGGTCGTCAGCCACCAAAGCAGACTGGAGAAAAGAACAACTGGAGGCACTGCCAGACAGGTACCCGTATCCTCCTCCAGAACTTCCGCCAACATACCTGGACCGACACCTCAGTCTCAGGCAGCCAGCCACCAAAGCAGTGTGGAGGAGGGACACTGGACACCGTGTCCAACTCAGGAAAACGTTCCTACTCCAGGTCGCTGCCAGCAGACACTCCCCAACCAGCACACCTGCCGGAACACCAAAGGAATGCTGCCAGCAGACGACCAGAGATAGGAACCCTGAGAGGGACGAGGGGTCACCAACACGGACACGGTTAGCAAGGTGGCGGGGAGAATCCACCAACCGTGCCGTTAACGGTGAACCTCATAACGCTCTCCCTCCAGAGAACGCGCATGTATGCCGAAAACAGCTGGCAATACATGCTGCACCCTCTTTCGAAGGCAAAGACACCACCAGAAAACCTCCATGCACCAACCACACCAATACAACATACACCAGGTGGGGGAGGAAAACAGACACACCGGAGGGGACACACAGCCAGGGTAAGGAATCAATATAATAAATAAGGGTGACTCACACAGACACAAAGACATACCGCCAGGGAGCAGAGCTCCTACACAGGCAGACAACAAAAGAATAATGACCACAGGCTCCAACACACCATCTTATAAAGAGGCCTGAGGTCACACCCACCGCACCTAGCAGACACACCTAAATTAACCCCGTGACAACCAAAATGGGGAAAGCACCAAATAAAGGAAAGTGTACGTGCAAACAGAAACCTACAAGTTGCCCCCGTCAACCAGTCTGCACGCAACAGCGTCACGGTCAAACATAAATTGGCCGTGACAGTCAGGTCCTGCTCTATGTCTAGCTGCTGGTGAGTTGTTTCTTCACTATGCAGGTGAAGGAATCTGCTCAGAAAAACTACCACAAGAGGACACAGTTTTAAATTAGAGGGGCAAAGGTTTAAAAGTAATATAAGGAAGTATTACTTTACTGAGAGAGTAGTGGATGCATGGAATAGCCTTCCTGCAGAAGTGGTAGCGGCAAATACAGTGAAGGAGTTTAAGCATGCATGGGATAGGCATAAGGCTATCCTTCATATAAGATAGGGCCAGGGACTATTCATAGGATTCAGATATATTGGGCAGACTAGATGGGCCAAATGGTTCTTATCTGCCGACACATTCTATGTTTCTATGTTTCTATGCTCATCAGCGACTCTAGACTCAGGTTGCTGCTGATGGAGCTGGTACTGCTCCTGCCACCCCACCCCTCCCCAGCAGCCATGGCAGTGGAACGTGAGCACAGAGGGCCCCCCGGTCAGGCCTGCGAGAGGATGGACGATGGCGCAGATAGGCAGCGACCAACTGACTACATAGGATGTCTCTATAGTAGTTCAGTTTGTCCTCCCTCTCAGCGGGTGTAAAAAAAGACCCCCATTTTGGACCGGTAGCAATGGTCCAACAAGGTGGAGAGCCAGAAGTCATCCTTCTGTCGAATGGTGACAATTTGTCTGTCACTTCCCAAGCAAGTGAGCATGCAGCCAGCCATTTGCGCAAGTGACTTGGAGGGACTCCTTGCCTCCATCTCCACTGCATACTGACATGGTGTGCCTGGGTCATCTGCCTCATCTTCCTCATCTCCCTCTTGCTCCTCCGCCTTCTTCTCCTCTCCTGTCACCTGTGTAGAAAAAACATCCATTTCACTAGACATTGCTTGTACTCCAACGTCCTCCTCCTCCTCCAGTTCAGCCCCACAGGGCTCATGTGGCTGTGAGATCTAGGCGCCACGTCTCCAGTCCCCTGACGAGCCAGATTTAGCAGCATCTATTCCAGGACATGAAGCAGTGGAATAACGTTGTTCATCCCGTAGTCCAGGCGACTGACAAATAACGTTGCATCCTCAAAGGGCCTGAGCAAACCGCAGGCCACTGGCTGACATCGAAGTTACACAGGGGAGTACTCCTGTCTTCTTGGATCTTTAGGAAATGGTTGATGGCCTTTCTCTGGTTGTACAGTCGGTCCAAAATATGGAGGGTGGAATTCCAATGGGTGGAAAAGTAGCATATCAACCTATGTTGGGGGATGCTGTTCTGCCGCTGCAGCTCAGGGAGGGTGTGCTTCGTGATGTACGAGTGGCTGAAATGCATGCAAAGTTTCCTGGCCATTTTTATGATGTCTTGCAGATGGGTGGAAGACTTCAGGAACCGTTTGACAACCAGATTGAACACGTGTGCCATGCAGGGCGCATGGCTCAGACCTCCTTGACGCAGCGCTGACACAATTTTCTTACCGTTGTCGGTCCAATTTTCATTTGTTGTGGAGAAAGCTAGAATTCGATTTATTGCTGAAGGACAAGGAGCAATTCCTCCCCTGTGTGACTCCATTCACCCAGGCAAACGAGGTGCAGAACAGCGTGACACTGCTGTGCCTTGCACATGTGGTATGCTTAAGGGGAACTCTGAATTGTCCCTGCAGTGGAGGCTGAGGACACGGCGGAGGATGAGGAGGCAGAGGCGGACATTGTCGGTGGACCACCGGCATGCAACATGGAGGCTCAAGCGGCGTCACCTGGCCAAGTAGCTGGTGTGGCTGTGCAGGAACCACATTCACCCTGAGGGCTGTAAAGGACATGTACTGTCCCTGACCATAGTTACAGCTCCACATGTCGGCCCTACCATGCACTTTGGCAGACACTGACAGGCTGAAGCACTGGCCCACCTTCTGTTCTACATTTCTGTGCAGGGCTGGTACTGCCTTTTTGGCAAAGAAATGATGGCTTGGTACTCTCCACCTCAGCTCGGCACAAGCCATCAGTTCTCTGAAAGATGCAGAGTCCACCATCTGGAAAGGGAGGGACTGCAGCACCAGCAACTTGGACAGGAGCACATTTAGCTTCTGCAACGTTGGATGAGTGCACGCATACTGTTGTCTCTTGGCAATCGCTTCGGTGATCGATTGCTGACGGAATGAGTGATGAGGAGGAGGAGGAGCAGGAGCATCGGGACCAGCAGATGATGGGAATGACAGACAGCTCACTTCGGCTGAGGTGGTGAAGCCTTGACTGCCTGAAACCAGGTGCGTGGCACTGGGTGATACAGTGGTTGCTGCGGCAGGCTGGACTACCACTCACTGGCTACTTTATGGCGACGCTGTATATGTTGACCCAGGGCCGTAGTGCCAACTTTGGCACCCTGGCCACGCTTCACCTTCTGCCCACAGATTCCACATATGGCCATGTTCATCTCCTCCAGTGGCTTAAGAAAAAACTGCCACACTGCCGATTAGGTGATTTTACCCCCAACATTACACACTGACTGACTGCTTCCGCCGCTGCCTCCGTGAACCCATGCACCGCTACTTCCCGGGCAGGTAGGCTCCCTCGAAGCAGGTGGTCTACCCCAGTCACGTTTGGCTCCCGACCTTCCACTGCTGCCACTCTGCTGACTCCCGGCCACGCTAGCGACTTGCTGGCTCCGCTGCTGGCTCAAGGGCAAGCTGCCACCCTCTTCTCCTGATGATGATGAAGCCCCTTTGTCACCCTGCTCCCAAATGTGATCAGCTACATCATCATCGAGTACTGTCTGCACATCACTGATGTCCTCCTCAACCGTCTCTGGGTCAGGGGCCTGACCGCACTCAATAACAGCTCCCTCGCCACTCTCCTCATCACCACTTGCCCTCCTAGCGGAGGAAGCGGTGGATGTCTCCTCCAAATCTTGGCTGGGCAGTAGCTGCTGACTGTCCTCTAGAAGATCTTCCTCGCTGAAAAGTGGAGCCGAGCCTACAGCATATTCTCGCGGTGAGGGAACAGAAAAGGACAGAGGCAGGTTGAGGACAGGTGAGGGCATAGGGCCTGCTCCTGGGACATGCAAACTAAGGGTTGTGTCTGATGAACCCACTGACTCTTGGCTGGGGGTATCTGCTGTCACTTGAGACGTTGAAAATCGCTGGGTTGCTGGTCACGACACGACCGCTAGCTGAGACTAGGAGCTCAGGCCTCTGGAAGTGACCCCTGCTGCCACTGCCCCTTACTCTGCTGCGACCACTGCCTGCGCAGGGCCTGGCACTTCTCTGCTTGACATACGGTTAGATCAAATAAATAAAAAGGAAATTAAAACACCCCACAAAAGCCTTTACTACAGATAACTGCACCGCAGAGAGGCAAATATATTTTTTCTTTTTCTGCTAGATTACTGCACCGCAAAGCCGCAAATGTATTTTTCATTTTTATTCTAATACACGTCACAAAAGGCTTAATAAAAAATAACTGCACTGCAGAGAGGCAAATGTATTTTTTCTTTTTGTGCTAAAACACGTCACAAAAGGCTTAACAAGAAATAACTGCACCACAGAGCCGCAAATATATTTTTTCTTTTGCCGCTAAAACACCCCACAAAAGTCTTTACTACAGATCACTGCACCGTAGAGCGGCAAATTAATTTTTAAATTTTATTAATTTAATAAATTTTTTCTTTTTATGCTCATACACAAATTGCTTTAAAAGAAATAACTGCACCGCAGAGCAGCAAATATGTTTTCTTTTTCCGCTAAAACACCCCACAAAAGCCTTTACTACAGAATACTGCACCGCAGAGTGGCAAATGTATTTTTTGGTATACGTCACAAAAGGCTTTAAAAGAAATAACTGCACCGCAGAGCATCAAATATATGTTTTCTTTTTCCGCTAAAATACCCCACAAAAGCCTTTACTACAGAATACTGCACCGCAGAGTGGCAAATGTATTTTTTGGTATACGTCACAAAAGGCTTTAAAAGAAATAACTGCACCGCAGAGCATCAAATATATGTTTTCTTTTTCCGCTAAAATACCCCACAAAAGCCTTTACTACAAATTACTGCACCACAGAGTGGCAAATGTATTTTTTCTTTTTGCGCTAATACACGTCACAAAAGGCTTAACAAGAAATAACTGCACCGTTGAACGGCAAATATATTTTTTCTATTTCTGCTAAAACACCCCACAAAAGCCTTTAATACAGATAAGTGCTCTGCACAAGGGCAAATAAGACGTAGAAATATTGCCTTATAATAAACCCTGTTAATGCCTGTAGCAAACAGCACTTGCACCCTAATAAGAACACTTTGCTGGATTTGCAGAGCTGTATAATGACATTTTGGATCCCCAGTCAGTGCTGCAAGGTCTAAGGGCTCGTTCACACGACCGCGTGAAGCCCGTGCCCGTATTGCGGACCGCATTTGCGGATCCGCAATACACTGGTCCCGTTCGGTGGCCATTCCGCATCACAGATGCGGAACCATTCATTTCAATGGGTCTGCAAATCCGGAGATGCGGAACGGAACTACGGAACTGAACACTACGGAAGCACTACGGAGTGCTTTCTGAGGTTCCGTTCCGTGCGCGCCTGTTTCTGTGAATACGCCAGGCCGAGGTAGCTCCCTCGGCCTCGTGATGTGGCGGACCGCGCAATTCCTTGCGCTCTCCGTCTCTTCCAGGTGCGACTGCGGCATCTCGAGGCTGGCGTTGTGCCGGGAACAATGGCGGTCCTTATAGTCGGCAGAGGCTCATCTCATAGTTGAATCACACAGGTAACTGGTTCTTCCTCTTTGATTAGATGTCTGATTCTAAGAGGTCTTATTTAATTAAGTCATGAAGGGCATTGGCACATTACTAATTAATGGTTTGTACTCACATATGAATGCATTATTGTTAGCACTATATAAATCCACTATGTTCCCACCAACCACTACCCCTTGAGAAAGCTGATGGCGAAACGCGCGTCAGGGCATGGTGGTGGTCTGACCTGAGGCTGTACACAATTATTTGGTTGGTACTATATAGATATCTGCCTATATACTTTGTATTATACTGCATCGCAGTTATTTCCATCAGTGATTGTGAGCCAAAACCAGGTGTGGTTCAAAAACACAGAACAGGAGCAGATCTTTTCATTATACCTAAGGCTACATTCACACTCGCGTTTGGTGCGGATCCATCTTGTATCTGCTCAGACGGATCCACACCAATAATGCAAACGCTTGTATCCGTTAATAACTGATCCGTTAACATTATTCATAAAAAAAAAGTCTAAGTCAAAACGGACCCGGGGGACGGATCCGTTTTCAATTGCACCATATTGTGTTATTGAAAAACGGATCCGTCCCCATTGACTTAGATTGTGTGTCAGGATGGATCCGTTTGGCTCCGCATAGTCAGATGGTCACCAAAACGCTGCAAGCTGCGTTTTAGTGACCGTCTGAAAAACGCAACGGAGACCAAGAGCAGCCAAACTGATGCATTCTGAACGGATCCTTATCCATTCAGAATGCATTAGGGCTTAACTGATCCGATTTGGGCCGTTTGTGAGAGCCCTGAAACGGATCTCACAAGCGGACCCAGAAACGTCAGTTTCAAAGTAGCCTTATCTCTGAGTAGCCTCCACTCCTAGTTTTGGCTCACGAAAACTGATGGAAATGACTGATCAAATAACTGACGTGTGAACAAGGCCTTAATCGTTAATTTCTAACGATAATTTGTTTTCCCTTAGTCCTAACAGCAGCACAGATGGGGTTAACTGCCCCCCGTGGACTGGTAGGACCGGCAGAATTTTTAATGAGCCCAAAGATTAAACCAATAAAAGAACTCCAGCTCCCTTAAAGGGAGGGGTTCATCCCCCAGCCCACCGTGTATGTCACAAGAGAAAAGTACTTTAGGGCGGGAAATTTGTGTGCTGCTGTTAGGACTAAGGGAAAACAAATTATCGTTAGAAATTAACGATTCCCTTACGTCCTACCAGCAGCACAGATGGGGAGATAGCAAGAAGAATCCCCTAGGGAGGGTCCTCATGCTCGGCAGAAGTAAGGACTGTCTGCCCAAAGGCCGAGAACTCCGATATCCTAGCATCGATCCTATAATGGGAGATGAAGGTAGACTCAGAGCTCCAGGAAGCTGCCTTACAGATCAACTCTAGGGGGAGAAGATTTCTCTCCGCCACAGAGGTAGCTACGGCCCTTGTAGAATGGGCCCTCACAAACTCAGGAGGATCTAAGGCTTGGGAAATGAAGGCTTCCCTAATGGCTTCCGTAACCCAGCGACTAATAGTCGCTTTAGACGCTTTACGGCCTTTTGACTTACCGGCAAACAGGATAAAGAGATTTTCATCCATCCTGAACTCTTTGGATCTATCCACATAGATCTGAAGGCATCTAGCTATATCCAGTGGATGTCGGACTGGAACAGCAGAGGAGGAGGCAGAGAGCAATACAGGTAGAGAGACTACCTGATTAATATTTTGAAAGGTAGAAACCTTAGGTCTAAAATAAGGTAGAAATTTCAGAAGGACCCTATCTTGTAGAAACATGGTATAAGGGTATGACGCGGAGAAAGCTTGAAGCTCCGAAACTCTTTTGGCCGAAGTTATGGCCAGAAGAAAAACCATCTTAAGTGTTAAGAGTTTAAAACTTGCCTCCTCCAAGGGTTCAAAGGGGGGAGATGCTAGCCCCCTAAGAACAACTGACAAATCCCATTGAGGAACGGGTCTCAGTATTGTAGGCTTCAATCTTTCCGCTCCTTTAAGGAAGCGCTTGATGAGCGGGTCCCGAGAATATGGTCTCTTGTTAAGACAGGCCGAGATGGCAAACACTTGGACCTTCAGGGTAGAAGGGGAGAGACCTCTGTCTATCCCATCCTGAAGGAACTGTAAGATCGCTGCGAGGGGCGGATCTGCAAACGCCACCTGGTTGGAGCTACACCAAGAGGTGAAGATCCTCATAATCCGGGAGTAGGCCTTTCTGGTAGACTCTGCTCTGGAATGCGATAATGTTCTCAGGACCGACTCAGAGAGCCCTTCCACTCTGGGAAGGGACTGGTCAACCTCCAGGCTGTCAGGTTGAATCTGTGCAGATCTGGGCAGAAATGAGTGTCCCACGACACCAGGGTCTGCTCCGGGGGGAGTCTCCAATATTGTCCCCGACTCATCTGAATGAGCTGGGTAAACCAGGATCTCCTGGGCCAAAACGGTATGATGGCTATTACCGAGGCCTGATCCTGACGGATTTTCATCAATACCCTCGGGATCATGGAAAAAGGAGGGAAGATGTACGCCAGCCTGAACCTCCACGGTATTGTCAGAGCATCTATCGCCAGGGGGTTGTCCTCCCTGTATAGGGAACAGAACCTCTGTACCTTGGCGTTGAACTTGGTTGCCATGAGATCCACCTCTGGCATCCCCCACCTGAGGACTAATTGTTTGAAGATCTCCGGATGTAATGACCATTCCATGGTCGCTAGGCCGCGACTTAGGCGGTCCGCGATGACATTGAGAGAGCCTCTGATGTGAGTGGCGGATAGATGGGATAAGTTCAGCTCTGCCCACCGAAGAATTACCCCAATCTCTAAGAGAAGGGGTACGGCTCTTGTGCCTCCCTGCTTGTTTATATAAAGCACGGCAGTCATGTTGTCTGACTGGACTTTCACTGCTTTGCCCCGAATCCGAGGGGCGAAGTGAAGGAGGGCTAGCCGGATAGCACGCATCTCGCGGAGGTTTGAAGAAAGATGCCGCTCCTGAGGAGACCAGGATCCCCGAACTGGGGACCCGTCTAGATGAGCGCCCCAGCCTACAAGGGACGCGTCCCGTGGTCAATATGAGCCAAGCTGGTTGGGTCATAGACTTCCCTTCTGGTAGATGGAACCACCATCTGAGGGAATTCCGGGATAGGTTGAATAGGGAGCACAGGGAATCTAGCCCCATGGGGCTGCCGTTCCATTTGCTTAAGACCTCCGATTGAAGGGGTCGGAGGTGCCATAAAGCCCAAGGGACTGCATCCGCAGCCGCTGACATGAGCCCCACCATCTTCATGAGGGTCCGTATGGAGACTCGTCGTGGTACGTAAAGGAACCTTGCTAGGTCCTGAATCCGCATTCTTCTTTCTGGTGTCAACTGGAGGGACATCTCCAGAGAGTCGATTATGAATCCCAGATAATGGATAGAAGTCGAAGGGCTCACGTTCGACTTCGACCAGTTGACCATCCAGCCTAGGCGGAGCAGAAAAGAAATTGCGACATGAAGTTGGTGGGAAAGTAGAGGGACTGAAGGGGCTAGAAGAAGCCAGTCGTCCAGGTAAGGGACAATGGTCAGACCTTGGAGTCTCAATGCTGCCACTACTGATACTACCACTTTGGTGAAGATCAGGGGGGCAGACGAGATTCCGAAGGGAAGGGCGGCAAACTGGAAATGTTTGCACACTCCTGATATCTGGACCGCGATCCTGAGAAACTTCCGGGCGGAAGAATGGATCGGGATGTGGAGGTAAGCGTCTTTGAGGTCCAGAGTAGCCATCACATCCCCAGGGTTGAGGAGGTGGCTGACTGACCTTATGGTTTCCATGCGGAACCTGGTCCTCCTTATGAAACGATTGAGAAATCTCAAATCTATAATCATCCGAAGATCTCCCGTCTTTTTGGGTACCAGGAATACTGGAGAATAAATCCCTAGACCCTTCTCCCCTGCCGGTACCTCCTCCAGGGCTCCCTTGGAAAGGTAGTCTTGGATATAGGCTTCCAAGATCCTTTGCCTGGTCGGCAAAAAACTGCGTGTGGCAATGAATCTTCCTGGGGGGGGGGGGGGGGGAATAAGGTCTATTAGATAGCCGGCGGCTACTATATTTTGGACCCAGGGGTCCCGGATTTCCTGGGCCCATACATGTCTGAAGAAAAGAAGACGCCCCCCCACAGGGAGGTGGGGGAGGGGTACGGGAAAATCCAGAGGCAGGGATAGCAGGGTTTATCCAAGAGCCTCTGAGAGGCCCATAGTCAGGAGGGCTTTGCCTCCCTGGTGGGTTTGCGGGAACGTCTAGAAAACTTTCTAGGCGGCCCCCCCCCAATCCTTACGTCCCTGCTGTCCTGGTCGGCCCCCGCGGGCTTGTCTTCCCCTGCCTCGAAAGGGCTGTTGGGGAAGGCTCTTCCCCTTTTTGTCTGAGAGACCCTCCATGATGGTGTCTAGCTCAGATCCGAATAGACGGCTAGGTTCAAAGGGGAGCCCACAGAGGTTATATTTGGACGCATTATCCGCATTCCAAGGTTTAAGCCACAGAGGTCTCCTGGCGGCAGACACTAAAGCCATAGTCTTGGCCCCCAACTTTAATTGGAGTTGGGCTGTGTGACAAAGAAAATCCATGGCTAAGTTGACGGATTTAAAGGCAGCGAGAATATCGTCACGAGAGACACTCTGGTCAACAGCCGTCTGGATCTGGTTCAGCTTGGTTCTGAGGAAGGAGGAGACCTCTGTGACAGCAATGGAAGTTGAGGCCGAGGCTGCGGCCGCCGAGTAACCTCTTCTGAGGGTGCACTCTGCCCTCCTATCTAGAGGGTCCTGCAGGCTAGACCCATCGTCTGCAGGGACCAGAGTGCGCCTGGACAACTTGGCAATCGCCATGTCCACCTTAGGAATGGAACCCCATGATTCCACTAAGGGTATAGCCATAGGAAACATTAATTTAAACTTCCTGGTAAGGACTGGGCCTTTTTCTGGCTTTTTCCACTCCGTGCGCATCACAGAGAGAAGGGTCTCATCTGCCTTAAAGACCCGCTGGGTCCGGCAGGCGGGATCGGAAGACTCCCCTACGTCAACATCATGGTCCCCCGACCTGATGGACCTTAGAAGCTTCTGGGTCTTTTCCGGTGGAAAGAAGCCAGAAGTCGATTCTTCCTCATCCGAGGAAGATGACCCCACAGAAAGGGGCATAGGCCTATCGGTGGGGGCGGCCACCTCAATAGGCGTTTGGGAGGGAATGGGTAGTCTCTCGTTAAGGAGACTTACGACCCCCTTCTGGAGTCGTCAACATAAGTCTTAGCCCACTGGTACATATCCTGCATTGAAGGCTCTGTAGCAGTGGCGGAACGACAGCTGTTGCATCTAGAAAACAGGCAGCTGTCCTCAAGAGGCGTATTGCAATCATAGCAAGCCAGGTGTCTCCTCTTGGTGGCTGATTTCCGTGGCTGATCGGGCTCTCTGGGAGAGGCCATAGCTGAAAAGGAACAAAAAGGAGAAGAATTTAAAACATCATAGAATGGAAATAAGGGAAATCCCTCCAGATTTTAGAGCACGAACCAGAGGAGAGAACAAAGATAGCTGAACAGCAAAAAAGACCGGTCTGAAGGCAATGTCTCACAAATGACAGGAGACTCTGGAGCTAGCTTGTTAAAGCAGCGCAACCAGAGACCGACTGAGGGAATCAGGGAGCTTAAATAGTGTAGCTCCGCCCAGGGGAGTGGTGAAGTCCAGGCCTAAACCTCCCCCTTAATACAGCTATGCAAACAGACTTCCCTTGCAAAGAAAGGGAAAAGAAAGGCCTAAGCCTAAGTGAGAGTGTCCCCCACATCCACCTATTCCCCCCTGCGAAAGAAAAACCGGCCGGAAAAAAACCGGCCGGCTGACGCCGGGGAAACCGGAAGTGACGCCGAGGCTAGGCCCGCGTCACTTCCGGTCATGGCGGCGCCCAGGCAAAACTTAACAGCGGAGCGCTGCCAGCTATCGCAGGGGAAATGACGGAGGGAAGGACCTGCGAGCGTGTGGAGAAAACCACAGCTGCAAAGGGGCGCAAATATAAGCGCACTCGGATAAAAAAAGGGACTAAAGGAGACCTTCTCAGGTCAGTCACGATAACGTCCCTAACTCCCTCTTTAAAAAATAAACCAGGGAGAGAAAAGACTCGCCAGTCCACCTGTCCAAAGGACAGAAAAAAACACGGTGGGCTGGGGGATGAACCCCTCCCTTTAAGGGAGCTGGAGTTCTTATATTGGTTTAATCTTTGTGCTCATTAAAAATTCCGCCGGTCCTACCAGTCCACGGGGGGCAGTTAACCCCATCTGTGCTGCTGGTAGGACGTAAGGGAATAAAATATGTATACTATAATCATGATGGATGTGTGGTTAGCTTGTTATTTATTATTGAACCACATATACTTCAATTGGTGTTCTATTAGTATCAAGCTGCCCCAATGGGGCTCACAATCTAAGGTCCCTATCAGTATGTATTTGGAGTAAGGGTTGAAACTGGAGCAAACCCACACAAACACAAGGAGAACATACAAACTTCATTGATGTCATTGTTTCTTTTTAACAGTAATTCTACATTTCTTGTGCATGGCATAACTAATGGTTACCTGCTCTTTCTTGCTCTTCAATTATTTGTAGGTATTTGAAGTTCAATAAGGTTACTTTTGCAAAATCCTAAACAATTGAAGCTCCTAAGAATAAAGAAAACATCTAACTCAGTTATATTAAACCTTGCTGATACATATCTATAAATGTTATATTTTCAATTATTTTACTTCATCCTTAATAACACCCCTAATTGGGTTGGAATTAGTTGTTATTATTACATATCCCAGCATGAAATTCACAAATGATTTTGAGTATTTAAATTATACTTGGGCATCTGTAAAAGTTTTGCATTGGCAAGCAAGAGTTCAGCCATGGCACTTTTATAAAATCACAAAAAACTGAGGTTCTCACGATAAATAAATTGTTGTTAAAATAACTTGTTCATTTTACATACATTTGTACCCATTTTAGATTGGTGGCTTAATCCTCTGGTGACTACTATTATTTTAGCGAAATTCCATCTAAACCGAGAAGGATATTTGTGGTTTTGGTTTGGCTGAGATGAAATGTAAGGCAGTACACTCATATCATCCCTTCATAACATGGAGAAATATATTACGCAGTTCTAGGTTTCAGGTGTATATTAAAACAGTAAATCACTCATACCGTATCTTATATGTTACATATATTCAATGATACTTGGTTATAAATCTAATTTTATGACAACTTTTGAGTAAAATGTGCTTACATAGTATAATTCTTATTTGACACATGACTTATGAGGTTTACATGGAAATGGAATTTGTAGATTTTACCATTGAATTTATAACTGAGTTCAACATACTGTACATTACATGGTGTGTGACAACTCTTAAAGGGATTGGCCACTCCTTATCTCCTAAAATGTGCTGAAAACAGCTTATAAAATATATTACTTATTTAATGTATTGAGAACTTACCTGCTTTCAAAAAAGCTGTCCCTCTGCTTACACCAGTCCGCACCTCTGGTTGTACTGCATTCATATCCCAACATGGCCACTGATGGAGGGTCATGTGGCTTGATCAATCCATTAGTGGCATTAGCAAGGAAAATTAGGGCATGTGTACTGTCATGTGCAGATCAATTCAATGGAGCTTGCCGCTCTTTTGTTTATTCTCTCCCAGCCATGTCCTGTCACTACAGCTTAAGGACCTAAATAAATTAATTCACATGAACAAAAGGTCCTTGTGCATCTATACACATTACCTGGCAGAAATAATACAATAGGCCATTGGATAGAAGCGTAACCTAAGTGTAGATTGTAAGCTCTCGCAGGCAGGGTCCTCTCTCCCTCTGTACCAGTTTGTTAACAGTTTCGTGTTTATCGTATTTGTCTTTTTTATATTATATATGTGTAACCCCTTTTACAGGTACAGCACTATGGAATTAATGGGGCTTTTAAAAAAAATAATTATAATAAGTGCTGTTTTCAACATACACACATACATCCACATAAAAACATTATTCTATGGTTCAGTACGATTACAGCAATATCAAAAATGTATGTTTGAAAATGTTTTACTACTTTTTTACACAATAAAAACACATTTTATAAAAAGCTAATATTTTTTATGCCGCCACATTCCTAGAACCATAAAGTTTTTATTATTTCATGTACGTAAGCCGTATGTTGGCTTGTTTATTGCAGGATCAGTCACATTTCTGATAGAGCCATTTTGGGGTACATATAAATTAATGATTAACTTTTTTTAAATTTCATGGAAGGCAATGGAAAAAAGAAATTCAGCTGTTGTTTTTTGCATTGTTTTATGTTGTTTGCTGTTTTGGTTTAAATAACGTTAACTTTATTATAAGGGTCCTTACAATTAGGGTCCATTCACACGTCCGTTTTTTCTTTCCTGATCTGTTCAGTTTTTTCAGGAACAGATCAGGACCAGATCTGGACCCATTCATTTTCAATGGGTCCTGGAAAAAATCGGACAGCACAATGTGTGCTGTCCGTTTCCGTTGTTCCGTTCCGCATGTCCGTTTAAATATAAAACATGTCCTATTCTTGTCCTGAAAAATCGGATCCTGGTACAATACAAAGTCAATGGATCCGCAAAAAACGGATGACATTCGGATGTCATTCCGTATGTCATCCGTTTTTTGCGGATTCCGTTCCTGGAAACACATAACAAATTATTATTTTATTTTTTTTTTTCCAATTTTTTTTCAAAGAAATCCAAACAACTTTATTTGATTATTGAAATGTATACATGTTCCCGTTTTTTGCGGATCCGCAAAAAACGGATGACATACGGATGACATACGGAAACATTTTCAGGAACAACGGATCCGCAAAAAACGGACCGTTTTTCAGGATGAAAAAAAACAGGACGTGTGAATGGACCCTTATGGTAATATCATATGTTTCTTCCAGTCAGTTCTCAAGACACAAACAACTAATTAATTGCACATACTATCAATAAAATGTTTTAAGACATGAGTCACTAAATACCATGATATATATATAAAAAACAAATAATAATAATAATGGTGATGATGATAAAACACAATAATGGTAAAATAATAGTTTAAAAGGTTGCTACTAGATCTTCCTAACACCAAGAAGGTAATAACTTACCACTTGGTAATGCTGTGACTTACAGTGTGTAAGCTACTATAAATGTTTTTTTTACATGTCACATCTTAAGCATCTAACTTTTCTCTGACGGTGTTTCTTATGATTATGGATACCATGATACAATGGATCTAATTAAATAGCTGAGTTTATATCTACCAGCTAGTGCACTTATAACATGTGTGAATATGAAATACAACTCAATCATACTTATTGGATAACTAACAGTCAACAGCAGCTACCTAAGCACATTACAAGTCTCAGCATTGGTGGACTGCACAATATGATATACTTGCCGAATATTTCCTTCTTGGTGTTAGGTAGATCTAATAGCAGACTTATTAACAATTTTATTTTTTTACCATTATTTTGTTTTATTATTATTATTATTTTTTTCAAATATAGAATTGTATTTAGTAATCCATATGTTTGAACACAATTTATTGATGGTATGTGCAATTATTTAGTTCTTAGTGTCTCATGGGCTGACTGGTAGAAACATAACTTATTTTTGTATACCTCTGTGCATATAGGAAGGTTGTCAGTGCACTCAATACAAATACATTAGATAGATCAAGGTGGGATGCTTAATTTGTTATAATTGTTATTCTCATATATGTGTTTTTTACACTTTTGCCCCATCCATCTATCCCACCACTTCGATTCTGCAGTCGTTGTACACACATTGAAAAAAAAACTAACACAAGGGGGTTGTTGGAATTGAATAAAACTTTATATGCGCATGTAATGATGATATATGTACATGATTACAATATTAGAGCGAATAGATGTTTACCGGTTGAAAGCTGTACTATCGAAAGGTGGCTCTAGCACCCTGCTGGGCTGCCTCTAGCCTGGATACAAGATAAGATACAGTTGGGCATGGAGGCATACAGAGTCTGTGGCACATTTGCCTACAGTTGTTGCAGCTGGGCCTGTAGATCCTGCACACTTGTAGGTTATCAAAGCTGGCTTCCCAGTTGGTCATAATACTCAATTGGTGATAATTTTGGTCACCGAGCAGGTCAAATAAATGTTGCAATCTGGCGGAGACATTTCTGGAAAACTATAGCTGTGTGTGGGTGAGCATTGTCCTGCTGAAAAATACCAGTCCGTGTCCCTCCTATCACTACTAGGTATGACCAACTGTGGTAAATGATCATCACCAGGCCTCCATATTCAAACCCAACATTTGTGGGATCTCAAACAGAAGCTGAATTTATTGCTAAAGATGATATGGTTACAGTCCATAGCAGTCCTTCAGGATTCTCATTTATAACATTACTGCAAACAAAAGAAGATGTTGGTTAGCTGTCAATGGCAGGACATGTAATGGGCACCATGACACTAAATTTCCTTCTGCTAAGCGTCAGAAAATAGTTCAGGCAGAGACAGGGGTGTGTAATGAATTTGCCACCTGTGTCTGGATGGTGGAAAATGTTTTGTGCTTTCCCTCACTTAACCAATGCTCCCTAAACTCCTAACAGCTAGAGCAAAATGGCCTAGATGGCCTAGATGGCAGGCAATTCATTGAAACTACCATCCTGCTTCTGTCAGTCCAATGATGTGCCCCCTTTCAAAGTCTGTCAGCTGGGAAAAATGTATATCATAGAGGCATGTTTGGCAGTCAATGATCTCTCACCAAAGTAGCCTCTGAGACCCAAATATATATATACCAAATATTTATAGCAATGCCGAATTAATTCACATACAGCATTAAAAATCTAAGTAATTACAAAATCAAAGTATTTTTTAACTAATTGACTTTGGATCTATGATCCAAAGCTAGATTCGCTCATAGATATGGTCTTAATATTTTCATGTTACAATGGTTATCTTGGAAGCAATTAATATTGTAACTTGAGGGAGTTTTGCTTTTCTAACATATGGTAAGACCAATGGCCCACAGTAACTAAGACTGGTATATCTTACATCAGTCTGAGTTAAGGATATAGGCCCCATAATTACTTAGCAGTTTACGCCTATATTTCCCATAAATGATCCCAAAATTCACAAAAATGTATGACTTTTCTTATCACTTGACAAATTTGAAAAGTGATGAGATGAGTGGGTGGGGTCTTCAATGAGTAAGTATAGTAAGTTTTAGTCCAATTTAGAAGGAAGCCTGAAAATTTTTATGTAAATCTACGCTTGCTCATGGCAGATGTAGATTTGCATTTTTGACTTTTAGACAGTCCTAAATGCATCAGATTTAATTAAGAAGAGACGTGTCTTTTAATAGAATGGCACCAGTCTAATTGTGTCCCAATGTGGGTTGGGAGTATATTGCACCAATTTTAATAAAAATCTTCCTCCTCTTAAAAAATTGTCACAGTTAAGGCTCTCTAAGAAAATTTAATATGCATCATTAATATATATGACTTGCACTCACTTCCTGTGCTGCCCACATTTATCTGCACTTTTTGAAATTGATGGTGTGTGCTATGATTTGACATTTTTTAAGCCACAAAACAGGTGTAAAGCTACTGACAAATTCCCCTATGCATGCTATGAGCACCAGCCTAATAAGCACCATTTTCTGGTTTTCTTTTTAAGGCATTTAGCTTAAACTTTGTCTCCCTGGAGACCAAGTCCACTTTTCTCATCACATTGTCAAGTGCAAGAGAAGTCCAGATTTTCTTTCTCAAATTTTGTGCCTTTTTAGCATGATTTATGCTAAAAGTGGCATACCCTGGTTTGTAAATACAGGCCAATGTGTTTATATGATGATAATTTTAGTAAAATGTTTAATCGATGTTTTCAGAAATCAGGACCTTGCTGAACTGTACTGGGATGGATTTGGCACACATCCTACTCTTAAATGCTTTCAGAATGAGGAAACAGGCATAACTTCCTTCTCTTGGAACATGCAAAGAAGCCAATTTACATTCTTCGTAAAGCTATGGAAGGCAGCCACACCATTATCGTTTGATGTACAATCTATAATAACCATTTAAAAGTTTAATATCACATGGATTGGAACCATTAATGGTGTTACAAATTGTACTTCTTATGAACAAAAAGAAAGTGACAGGAAATGAAGAGCTTTTTCTCTGTTCCTTATGCCATTTGTGTTGGCAATTAAAACCAGCTGGCTTGACAAAAAGGCTTCAGGAAAAGCTTCACATAAGAAAAACCATGCAATCCAGCTGTATTATTTATGTCAGCAGCAAGTCAAGAACCCTGGCAGCTGTGCAGCATTGCACTTGTGTGCATCGTTAAGAAAGCAAAGATCAGGCTCAAACAGGAAGAGCCTAAGATTTACTGTAGCGACTAGAGACTCAGATGTTTAGGGAAATGTAATTCAGTTCAGAGGTTGTTAGCAAAGAAAGCTCATGATTGCAATTTCATTCACAAAGTCACAATTGTTGATTTTTCGGCAACACTCGTTAAAAGAACAATATTAAACAATGTGACCACTTCAGAACATGGTGGATGACTTTTAAGAAGCTTGGACTTGGTACTCACACATTTGACAAATTTGCTAATAGAGTCACACTTTACACTGTCTAAGAATATGAATCCCAGTCCTAATATTAGACAAAGTTTACTATTCTGGTGCAAGGACCTTTGTAAATTTGGAGTATCGAAAATCCTGCGCCTAATTTACAATAGGATTCAGTTCATGCATGAAAAATGTGTCAATCTGTCAGAATTTTGTCTCTGCACCTAAAATTTGTGCACTGCATCTTAAATGTGTCCGTGCACCAAAGAAACTGTCTGTTGCAAGTCTACTCCACCTATAAATTGGTATAGTTTCGCTCAAAAAAGAGCCAAAATTATGCTGCATTTTTGGTGCATGAAGGTGCATTTAGATGACGCCCCTTTCCTACGAAGCCACAACCCCTTGTCAGACAGGAAGTAAAATGCTTAGAGAAGAGTGCAAAACAGTAAATGTGGTTATAACATGCAAGCTAGTTTTCAGGCACAAAATTCTCCAAAAAACTGGTTAATTTTCAATCTGCCCCATTGTTTACTATTTTACCCAGTTACTACAGACACTTTGCTGACTGACGAGTGGATATGAAATGGAGATTAATGTTCCATGTTGATTACAAGATTGAAATACTTTAGTTAGAGCCAATGATAATGATCGCATCACACAATAATATGTAAGGTTGCCTGTACATGGAGCTTTCCAACTGTGGACTTTGCATACACATTACAGCTAATTGTTGCGCTGTACTTGCTGTTGTTGCTACAAGTACAGGTGTGGCATTGCAATTAGTGCTGATCTCCATGCATACTCCACAGCAAGACTGTATTGTGTACAGGCACCTTCAGAATGCTGCCACACAGCGCAGTTTGGATACAGTTGTGATGCCGTTGCGGCACCTGCAAGCATACATTCACAATGTTATAGAATTTAGCCAGCTACCTTATATATGTAACATACTTACCTGACCGGGCTCCAGCAATGTAAGTCTCAGCTACGGCATGGGAGAGACGGGCTGCTAAGAAACGCCAATCAGTAACGCTGTCGTGTCCCTAGCAACAGAGTGCAATGCTCTTTTTCTCCCCGCTGCATGCATGCACTGGCGGAGATTAGCAGCGGGCTGAATGACAGCCCAGCTGCCTAGTTACTGTGTAGTTTGTATCCTGTCCTATGGAGTGCCGAGTCCATGGACATATCAGGTTCTGATCCAGGGGCTCGGCACTCTATTTAAATACCCTCCTGGCCATACACCTTTGCCAGTCATAGTCTTTGGACTCATTAGCTGTGTTCATGGTTCTTGTTCCTGTGCTTTATTGGATTGCTCGTGCTTCTGATCATGGCTTATCTTCTGACCACTCTCTGTCTCTCGTTTGGTACTGTAAAGCTCATCTGGTCCTGACCCAATTATGTAGAACTCTGATATTGTGTTTGTCTGTCTTTGTTAGTCCATCTCCGCACTTAAATAGCATAGGGACCATCAACCAGTTCCGTCTTACCTACAGTTGTTACAATATATTTACCCAACACTTACCTTAGTAAAGTATAATCATTAATTTATATATATATTAAAAAGGAAGGGCAGCACCGACTCAAAAAGAAAAGCTGGGTGCAGGCTCAAAGGGAATAAGCTTACCCAATATCCAAAAGTACAAAATAGAGCAGCACTCCAAAAAATAAGTAAAAAATGAAGTTGTTTATTCACCCAATGGTGTAGCGACGTTTTGGCTCTATCCAAGAACCTCTCTCAAGCACATGGCTTGAGAAAGGCTCTTGGATAGAGCCGAAACGTTGCTACACCATTGGGTGAATAAACAACTTAATTTCTTCACTTATTTTTCGGAGTGCTGCTCTATTCGGTACGTTTGTTTATATATATTTATATTTACAGTGCTGCCCATAATTATTCATACACCTGGCAAATTTTGACTTAAAGCTACTTTTATTTAACCAGCAAGTAATTTTTTGACGGGAAATGACATGGGTGTCTCCCAAAAGACAATAAGACGGTGTACAAGAGGCATTATTGTGGGAAAAAAAAACATTTCTCAGCTTTTATTTACATTTGAGCAAAAAGTGTCCAGTCCAAAATTATTTATACCCTTCTCAATAATCAATAGAAAAGCCTTTATTGGCTATTACAGCAATCAAACGCTTCCTATAATTGCGGACCAGCTTTTTGCATGTCTCCACAGGTATTTTTGCCTATTCATCTTTAGCAATGAGCTCCAAATGTTTCAGGTTGGAGGGTCTTTCATCACCCTGATCTTTAGCTCCCTCCACAGATTCTTAATTGGATTCAAGTCTGGACTCTGGCTGGGCCACTCCAAAATGTTAATGTTGTTGTCTGCTAACCATTTCTTCACCACTTTTGCTATGTGTTTTGGGTCATTGTCATGCTGAAATGTCCACTGGTGCCCAAGGCCAAGTTTCTCTGCAGAATGCCTGATGTTGTCATTGAGAATCCTCATGTATTGCTCTTTTTTCATGGTGCCGTTTACTGTGATTAGGTTCCCTGGTCCATTAGCTGAAAAACACCACCAAAGCATTAGGTTCCCACCACCATGTTTGACAGTGAGGATGGTGTTCTTTGGGTTGAAGGCTTCTCCTTTTTTATGCCAAATGAAGGAAACATCATTGTGACCAAACAATAACATTTTTGTTTCATCTGACCATAACACAGAAGACCAGAATTCTTCTTCTTTGTCCAGAGGAGCTTTTGCAAAGGCCAAGCAAGCTTTTGAGTGCCTTATCTGGAGAAGTGGAACCCAGCAGTGTGCAGTGTCCGTTGGATTGTCTGCCTTGAGACATTGCCACCAGCAGAGCCCAGATTCACCAGGATGGCCTTGGTGGTGATCTTTGGATTCTTTTTTACCTCTCTAACTATCCTCCTGGCCAGCACAGGTGTCACTTTTGGCTTCCGACCACGTCCTCTGAAATTTTCCACAGTGCGGAACATCTTGTATTTTTTGCTCAAATGCAAATAAAAGCTGAGAAATGTGTTTTTTTCCACAATATTGCCTCTTGTACATCGTCTTATTATGTTTTGGGAGACACCCATGTCATTTCCCGTCAAAAAATTACTTGCTGGTTGAATAAAAGTAACTTTAAGTCAAAATTTGCAAGGGGTATGAATAGTTATGGGCAGCACTGTATATATATATATATATATATATAGTACAGACCAAAAGTTTGGACACACCTTCTCATTTAAAGAGTTTTCATTATTTTAATGACTATGAAAATTGTAGATTCACACTGAAGGCATCAAAACTATGAATTAACACATGTGGAATTATATACATAACAAAAAAGTGTGAAACAACTGAAAATATGTCATATTCTAGGTTCTTCAAAGTAGCCACGTTTTGCTTTGATTACTGCTTTGCACACTCTTGGCATTCTCTTGATGAGCTTCAAGAGGTAAGTCACCTGAAATGGTCTTCCAACAGTCTTGAAGGAGTTCCCAGAGATGCTTAGCACTTGTTGGCCCTTTTGCCTTCACTCTGCGGTCCAGCTCACCCCAAACCATCTCGATTGGGTTCAGGTCCGGTGACTGTGGAGGCCAGGTCATCTGGCGCAGCACCCCATCACTCTCCTTCATGGTCAGATAGCCCCTACACAGCCTGGAGGTGTGTTTGGGGTCATTGTCCTGTTGAAAAATAAATGATGGTCCAACTAAATGCAAACTGGATGGAATAGCATGCCTCTGCAAGATTCTGTGGTAGCCATGCTGGTTCAGTATGCCTTCAATTTTGAACAAATCCCCAACAGTGTGACCAGCAAAGCACCCCCACACCATCACACCTCCTCCTCCATGCTTCACGGTGGGAACCAGGCATGTAGAGTCCATCCGTTCACCTTTTCTGCGTTGCACAAAGACACGGTGGTTGGAACCAAGGATCTCAAATTTGGACTCATCAGACCAAAGCACAGATTTCCACTGGTCTAATGTCCATTCCTTGTGTTCTTTAGCCCAAACAAGTCTCTTCTGCTTGTTGCCTGTCCTTAGCAGTGGTTTCCTAGCAGATATTCTACCATGAAGGCCTGATTCACACAGTCTCCTCTTAACAGTTGTTCTAGAGATGTGTCTGCTGCTAGAACTCTGTGTGGCATTGACCTGGTCTCTAATCTGAGCTGCTGTTAACCTGCGATTTCTGAGGCTGGTGACTCGGATAAACTTATCCTCCGCAGCAGAGGTGACTCTTGGTCTTCCTTTCCTGGGGCGGGCCGCATGTGAGCCAGTTTCTTTGTAGAGCTTGATGGTTTTTGTGACCGCACTTGGGGACACTTTAAAAGTTTTCCCAATTTTTCGGACTGACTGACCTTCATTTCTTAAAGTAATAATGGCCACTCGTTTTTCTTTACTTAGCTGCTTTTTTCTTGCCATAATACAAATTCTAACAGTCTATTCAGTAGGACTATCAGCTGTGTATCCACCTGACTTCTCCACAACGCAACTGATGGTCCCAACCCCATTTATAAGGCAAGAAATCCCACTTATTAAACCTGACAGGGCACACCTGTGAAGTGAAAACCATTTCAGGTGACTACCTCTTGAAGCTCATCAAGAGAATGCCAAGAGTGTGCAAAGCAGTAATCAAAGCAAAAGGTGGCTACTTTGAAGAACCTAGAATATGACATATTTTCAGTTGTTTCACACTTTTTTGTTATGTATATAATAGTTTTGATGCCTTCAGTGTGAATCTACAATTTTCATAGTCATGAAAATAAAGAAAACTCTTTGAATGAGAAGGTGTGTCCAAACTTTTGGTCTGTACTGTGTATATATATATATATTATATATACACACATATAGAAATGAGTATTGGAAAATGTAAAAATGTCTAATGTGAAAATCAGACCAAAATAGTACAATTTTCTCAGTACAAACCTATGATCAGTGAAGAAAATCGGACATGTGAATTAGGCCTCATGCACACGACCGTTGTTTTATTCCGTGTCGTGGCGCAGAGGGGAGGGAAGGTGGGTACCCTTTCACTAGGGAGAGGAAGGAGTGGTGACCCCCTAACTCACCTAGCACTGGCACCTGGCTGCCCTGACGTCCCTAGATGGGCTGCTAACCCGTACACTGATCACGTGCCTTGTTTCTGGCTTACCCTGAAATAAGCCCTAGGTAGTGAATAGGGCGTTGGGAGCACTAGTCCTCAACACTGACACCTAGGGTAACCAGAGGGAAAGGACAAACAACACAAACACCACAAACAATCCCCCGAAGGGAGACAACAACAGGAGTGAATTGGAGATCCAACAGCTTCAGATCCAATACCTCCACAGCAACTCCAACTCCACTAGAGATCAGAATAGAAGATCTGGAAGGAAGGTCTATATCCTGCAACAAGGGAAGCAATGAAATGGCTGACAGAGAACAGCTGAAAGGAAAAGCTACAGATTCTTAACTGGGTCAAAAAGGATTGCAAACCTAAGCAGGAAAACCTGGACCGGAATCCATTCCCACCACTAGGTCATGGAGTAATCTCTTGAAACCGAGTGAGGAGCCACCCGCTGCGACCTTCTGACCCCAGGCGCAACAGGGTCAGGTATAGGTCGTGACACCCTTGTGACATCAATTTAGCACCATATTCAGCCTTGAAATAATAATTTTATGTTTTTAAAGCTATAAGTAAGAAAACATTTTACCTCTTAAAATCTGAAGTGCATTGAATTTATGCATACACTGGCTGAAGCTGGCCATACAGCTCGATTCTATAGCTTGCTCCAACTGTGAGTGGATGTACAGGCTCTGTCCAGAATTTGCTGTTTATGTTGTTAGTTCAGAACTTATATCTAATTATGTATAAAAAAGTTAAATAAAAGTTTAAGGTATGGAAATATCTGCCATTACATTATATGAATTTGTAAGAAAGAGACTTTGGCTCTAGTGTCAGACATAATTATTCCTAATATTTTCTGCTTGTGTTAATTACAGCATTATGAGTGTTTTGGACATGTGCATTTTAATGTTGGTAATTAGATTTTAGTTCATTTAGAGTGAGAATACTTTTTCCACATAATATTTCCACTGATTTCACTTTTCATGCTTGTAATCACAGCTGTCATGACTTCATAGCTGTGAGGCAGTAACATGTTCATTTTAATAAGCTTCTGAGCTGCTGGAGGTGTTCTGGGCAGGCTTTTGAGACCGCTCAGTCATTTTACTGTTTGCAGTCTAGTTTGTTCTGCATATGACATTTACGCAGAAGCATTTTTCCAGAGAACCACTTCTTTATCTGTTTACGGAAAGTTATTTCACTTTCTACTTGCTGGTAAACTAAACCTAACTAAGGTAAATCTGGTGAGATATTTATGAAATCAAATTAATTTATAGCAAGACGGGTGGGAGAGTGACTTACGTATGTAGACAATTTTGTTGTTAAATGGGTTGTCTGAGATAATTAAAACTATCCTTTAAATAAAAAAAATATCTGAGGCTCTCCTCTTTCTCTAGCACTGTTCTCTGCTGTGCTTC
Source organism: Bufo gargarizans (assembly GCF_014858855.1). Classification (NCBI taxonomy): domain Eukaryota; kingdom Metazoa; phylum Chordata; class Amphibia; order Anura; family Bufonidae; genus Bufo; species Bufo gargarizans. The sequence goes on from NC_058080.1 coordinate 478,398,495, forward strand.
TCCAATACTCCTGCTGCTGTTTGTGACATGCTGGGATACACCACGTATCAAAAGAAACAAAGAAAAAATGAGGCTTTTCATTGCAATGCTTGCTGAAGAAACTTTCAACTGCGTACTCTTGGTATATCAATTTTTTTTTGTGTAGAATAGAAACACCTTCGGAGGCTGGACCAGCCCCTTCTGTAGGATTCACGCAATAATGTGAAAATGTCACTGTGTTTCTTTGGAGCCCTGCCCCAGGCAGGGTCTTCATAGGAATCTATCTGCAGCAGGCTCAGGTCATTCAGGAGGACAGAGGCTCAGTTCATTCAGGAGGACGCCATCTGCACACACATAGAACGTACAGTAGCCTGGTTTCTGAAAGATTGCATCGTATTTACCCCTCGGTTTCGGCATTTTACTTTCGTGGTTGTGATACGATTGGGTCTATGTACCATATTTGGTGGGCCTGCCCCATGTTTAATACATTTTGGACTCTGTTGTGTGCAATTATCTCTGATGTGCTGGGGCTCACCTTTCATAAAATTGCTTCTGTTTGTATACTTTGGGACAAACCTCTGGGCCTAAAACATGCTCCATTTAAGCTAGCACAGTTTCTTCTTCTAGCTGCACCCATCCATATTGCTACCAAATGGCGAGTTGACAACCAGAATATATCTGAAGTTATTATAGAATGAAAAGATTGCAGCAATCCAGGGTGATGCCGTTGATTCATACTTGAAACATTGGCAGCTGTGGCTGTTCTCCTATTCTTCCCATAGGGCATATTATGTTACCTTATTATATAAGCAAGTGGTGCTCACCTCATATGCCCTATGCATTTCATATATTGCCCACCATTGAATATTTGTTTTTGGTTTCTTCGATACTGACTATGAATGAAGGTGTCTCTACTGTTTGTCACCTACTGCGTGAGGCTTGTGTTGTCACAGTTCTTTGACTTATTGATTTGTTCATTCTTACTAATAAAACTTTAAACATAAAAACTAGAGGAATGGGGTCCCTGCTTGCAAGAGCTTACAATATAGGAGGAGATAGGAGTGACACAAAAGATAAGAAGTGCTTTTTTGTACAATGGTCCAGCCATCTTAGCAAAATGGTAAGTAGATATAACGCTGCATGAGCCATTCACCAGCCAGTATAAAGTCTTTCTCTTTACAGAGGGCCTGACAGCTCTCCTGACATATCTGATTTATTAAACAGGTTGTCTGCCTTTTACTATTGATAACCTACCCTCAGGATAGGTCATCAATATCAGATCGGCGGGAGTCGGACACCTGCCACCCCCACCGATCAGCTATTTGTAGAGAAGGTAGCGCTCCTATGAGAGCTGCTCTCTCTGCTCTGTTTACCAGTTCTCTGCAGCAACTGCAGTGGTGAACAGGTGTAATTACAAGTATGGCGTCCTCATTCACTTCTTCGGGACGGCTCTGTCCTATGCACTTGAACAGCCTGAGCTGACCTATAGAAGTGAATGAGAATGCCATACTTGTAATTACACCTGCTCACCATTGCTATTTCTGTAGCAAGCAGATGAACAGAGCAGAGAAAGCAGCTCTCATATGAGCGCTACCTTCTCTTCAAACAGCTGATTGGTAGGGGTGCCAGGAGTTGGACCCCTTCCGATCTGATATTGATTACCTATCCTGAGGATAGGTCATCAATAGTAAAAAGCGGACAACCCCTTTAACTACTTGCATTCCTCATGAAATAACAATTCTAGAGTATTTTTTTTATACATGTACATTGTGCTGTATGTTACTTGGAAGTTTTTTTTCTGAGATGAGCACAAATTTGGCCAAGAGGAGAAACATCATAAAATAATAGACCCTTTACTCACCTGATAAATTCACCTGATAAATCCCCTGCTATTCCAGTGCCACTGTTGTCTAACCATGTGACCTCTGCAGCCAATTAATTACCTAAGTGGTGTATGGCACAAGATCGCTGAGACCAGTGATTAGCACCACCACAGCCTGTCTGGAAACTCTTACTTTTAAGCATACTTGAATATGTACCACTCAATTTGTGATGTTTTAAGGGACAATCCTGTGAAAAAATTTGACAGGAAGTATGGTTAGTTTTCTGTACCGATTGTGCCATACATTGAAATGAATGTAAGTCGTAAGAGAAGGAGTTTGTATTGCTAACCCACAGGCTGGAGCATTTCAGTGCTGGAGTGCCTTCTTTAGTTGACTAATCCATACAGGTGAAGAAGGCAAAGGAGTGAGACTGTTGAGGTGACTGTGGAGTAGATTGTACAGTATTTGCTACCCATTTTATGCAAACTAGCTCTCTTTCTAAAAAGAAAATGTCACCAGATGTAAGGTAGCTATCCTATAAATCAATGTTTGACTTTTTAACCTGTTGGGGACACCTGACGTACTGGTACAGCATGATGTTCCGGTACTTAAGGACACATGACGTACCGTTACGTCATGTGTAGTTCCGATCACTGGCGGGCGGTGATCGGAACTGGGTGCCTGCTCAAATCATTGAGCAGGCACCCTGGGACAAAGCGCGGAGGGGTCCTGTGACCCCCTTCCCCCCCGGGTAGGCGATCGCAGCAAACCGCAGGTCATTTCAGACCTGCGGTTTGCTGCATTTCTGGGTTATTCGGGTCTCTGGGAACTCGATAACCTGGAACAAGATGGTTATCAGTGGTGTAATAATACACCACCAATCACCATCCTGCGATTCTGAGAGGTGATGGTGACATCACCTCTCAGGATAGTCTCGGATTGGAAGCTGTCATCACCAGACATCTGAGAAGCTCTGACAGATGTCTTTCAGAACCTCCTCCTTGAGCTTCCTTTTGTTTTGCTTTCATTTTCTCATCTCGTTAGCCTCTCTCAGCTGTCATGTAGTTGCACTGATTGCATCCCTTTAAATCTCTTCCCAGACTGCTTCACTTTGCGGTTTATATTCCTTCCTGGAGTATATTCCTACTTCTGAGTCTTCTACAGATAAGTGTTGTTCATTCATTTGTGTTTTTCTGTTTGCTGGATCCCAGATGACCCTGACTCCCTCCGTATCAAGTGTAGGGAGCCGGTGGCCGTGTCCCCTCACTATTATAGGGTGTTCAGGTATTATACAGTCGAGGTATGAGGATATGCGATCATCTACCATTGGGATTTTTGCATAGGCTGAGCAGTCAGGGAGAGAGCCAGGTCTGATGCAGGGCTCTCCCTTTTGTTCCTTAGTTTTGGATCCAGTGAGTCGGATATTCATTTTGTGTCTTCTAGTTTCCTGTACACCTTCCGTGACAGCTGCAGGGGCGGGCGGGCAGTTCAAATTATTGCAGCGCTCCTCTCAGCCTCCTTTTGTGTCCAGGATCTCCAGAGCCAGCACCCCAGCACCCCCATCTGTGCCCAGCACCCCCTTCACCTTCACTAAAAAGTATTTAGGGAAAGGTTAGGGACAGGTTAGGTTAGGAAGGGATATTCAAGGAAAGTTTAGTTGAAAAAAAAAAAAGTTTTTGGTTGCATCACCCTAAATCGGGTGTCTGGGGTCCACAGCACAGTGTGACCCTAGACCCCCCAGGGATGCTGCAGCTTGCTCCCCTGCCCCCCCCCCCCCAACTTTTTTTGGGCGCAAGCATATTATTATTTTTTTCTGCGTACGCTGACTGTGGCCGGCAACTTAGCATCCGGCCACTGTTAGCGCATCGCACACCCCACCACTGATCAACATCGGACGATTGATCAGCAAGTTTGAATTATTATTTTTTTCCAAATTTTTTGGCCTTTTTTTATTTATTTATTTATTTTGGTCTGTTAGGTTTAGGGTAAGTCCGTGAACAACCGTGCCCCCACACACACCAAATAAAGTTTTCCCCGCATGCGCGCGCACACACTCCCCTATGGCCCGCCGGATGTTCTCGGCCGAGAAGGCATACACCCAGCTTGCCTCCGAGTCCGAGAGCCCCAGTGAGGACAAGGATGACTCCACTTTCCTTTTGTCATCCATGTCCTCCGCCGCGGCGTTCCCAGCACAAACCAGACGCTCCAGCCATCTGGCCTGTCTCTCTGCTGACGACGCCCGATTAAGACTTGATAAAGGAGTTATAAACTCCGAAACGCGTTGTCTACTGAACAATAAAAACAGCTATTTCACCAAAGTCCACTGTCTGAGGTCGTCCTTTTGTGCGCCAAACAAATACCCTACTGTGTGCAATCGCACACAAACCAGCAACTTCTTCCTTCACAGTCCCTAGGAGTCCCTGGCAACTCCACCTAAGGGACCGAACGGGTATTGGCAGCACCGACCTTTCCAAAATAACCAACGCCCCCCTATTTCTCCACGTGTACCTACCTTCACGGACGTTGAGCTCCAACCAGCACAACACCAAAAGGTGAGCACACTTCGACCATTACGCAGAACAACACAACCGCTACCCACCACCCTATGAGCGCCTCTCCCCTTTCTTTTCTCTCTCGCCAAACTGCTCATCATCTAGAGATGATGATGAGCCCCCAGGGCGGCGGAGACGCCGCCAGGCGGAGCAAGGGGACCGCCATGCTAGGGACCCTGTGGCTCACACTAGTACGAGGCGCTCTGGGGCTCGTACTAGTTTTGCGGCCCACCAGTTAAATCCACTGGAGCCCCCTACCGGTGAACTTGCATGGTGTACCCCAGAGCATTTTGAGCCCGCGATTCCTGATTTTGTAGGCCAACCAGGAATCCAGATTTCCACAGTGGGCTTCACTGAATACGACTATTTAGTCTTTTTTTTCAGTGACCACTTTGTAAATCTGATGGTGGCGCAAACAAACAAAAAATTAGTCTCTCCTTGCTTTCAAGGGGAGACTCATTTTCCGCCAGTATGTTCCCTCTCAGTGGGCGAGGTATGGCGTGAAGCTGTACAAACTTTGTGAGAGTACCTCAGGGTGCACTTACAAGTTGTGTGTACGAGGGGCGAGATTCCCGTATTCAACCCCCAGAATGTCCCCCTACTCTGGGTGTTAGCGGGAAACTTGTGTGGGACATTATGCACCCACTGCTAGATAAGGGTTAGCACCTGTACGTGGATAACTTTTATACTAGTATCCCCTTGTTCCAGTCTCTCACCGCCAGAGCCACGTCCGCTTGTGGGACCATGCAGAAAAATCAACGCGTCCTCCCTACACACCCCCTCCAGGTACCTATCCCCAGGGGAGATAGGTGTCCACAAAAGGCAGAATCATGACACTCACCCAACAGCTGGAGACGAAATTGTATGGGGACAAACAACTTATCTGTTGGGGTGGTTGCCGGTGCCAGATGTTGCTCAGCCTTAATGAGAGCCGAGATATCTTGAGTTAAGGCTGCTACGAAGATATTTGCTGGTAGGGTGGATTCAGCCAGTGCCTCTGTAGGCTGAAAAGCATGGAAGCTCCGAGATAATGCATCAGCCTTCACGTTTTTACTTCCAGGCCTGAAAGTAATGGAGAATTCAAAATGAGTAAAAAACAGTGCCCATCTAGCCTGACGGGGATTTAACCTCTTAGCAGATTTGAGAAACATAAGGTTCTTATGGTCAGTGACAACAGTTACACAATGCCTTGTCCCCTCCAGAAAATGCCTCCACTCCTCAAATGCCCACTTAATGGCCAGCAACTCCCAATTCCCTATGTCGTAGTTTCTCTCGGTGGAAGAAAATTTTCGGGAAAAGAATGCACACGGTCTCAGGTTAGTTAGACTAGCATCCACCTCCACAATAAAAGGTCTCTCCAGATCTGGCTGGATCAGAATGGGAGCGCTACGAATGCCTTTTTTAGTGTTTCAAATGAAGTAATGGCATCAGTAGACCAGTTCTCCAAATCCGCCCCTTTCTTAGTAAGGTCGGTCAATGGTTTAGCAATTACTGAAAAATTCTTAATAAATTTACGGTAGTAATTGGCAAAACCTAAGAACCGTTGTAAGGCCTTTAAGGATGAAGGCCTTACCCATTCCTTAATAGCTAGTACCTTACCAGGAGCCATCTTGAAGGCATGAGGGGTCAGGACATGCCCTAGAAACAGTATCTCCTGTACACCAAAGACACATTTATCTTGTTTAGCGGACAACTGATTCTCCCTCAACACCTCTAATACTTGTCTAACATGAGACACATGAGATTTGAAATCAGGAAAAAATATCAAAATGTCGTCAAGATAGACAATGACAAATTTATCTAAAAACTCTCTAAGAATATCATTCATAAAGTTTTGGAACACAGCTGGGGCATTGCTGAGTCCAAAAGGCATAACCTGATATCCAAAGTGTCCTGCCGGAGTATTGAACGCCATCTTCCATTCGTCTCCCTCCTTGATTCGGATTAGATTATATGCCCCTTTCAGGTCAATCTTAGAAAACCAGGTTACCCCCAGAACCTGGTTAAATAAATCCGGAATCAATGGGAGAGAGTATCTATTCTGGATAGTGATCTTATTCAATTTCCGGTAATCGATACAAGGCCTAAGACCACCATCCTTCTTCTTAACGAAGAAAAACCCCGCTCCCATAAGAGAGACAGAAGGTCTAATGTGCCCCTTACCGAGGCTTTCCTTAATATAATCCTCCATGGCCTTGCGTTCAGGCTTAGACAGATTATAAATACACCCCTTAGGAAACCTGGCACCTTCTACTAACTCTATGGCGCAACCATAAGGTCTATGGGGTGGTAGAACCTCCGGGTAGGTGATGAGAACACATCAGAATATTCCCTAATGACGGTGGGTAATATATCAGATTCTACTGAGACCCCAGCTTGTACCACAGACAAGCACGAGTCACACTTAGGTCCTCATTTCACCAACTCCCCCCTGGACCAATCAATAGTGGGGTTGTGTAATCGGAGCCAAGGCAACCCTAGTACCACCTTGACCGGTAAGTTCTCCAGGACTAAGAGGGAACATTTCTCAGAGTGGCACACCCCCACGGTTAAAGAAATCTCTGGAGGTACATGACCTCACCATACCACCTACCAGGGGAGTGGCATCAATAGCCATGACATGGATAGGTGTAGGAAGAGGAAAAATTGGAATACCCAGTCTAATGGCGTACGCGGAGTCAATAAAGCTGGCCGCTGAACCAGAGCCAATAATGCCTTACCCGGCCATTTATTAACCCCCAGAGATATTGTTATAGGTACCAAAAGCTTAAATTTCATAATATCAGGGTGTACCTGGTCTTTAGGTTATGGCCTGTTAATCTGTGACGGTCACGTACTCTATACACAGGGGGGAGGATAGTGACCACTGCGCTCCACCCTCACCCCTGGCCCTGCCTACTTGCCTCGCAAGTCCTCATGACAGGGGACAACTAGACGGCAGTCCCTAACTTAGGAAACGTGCTGGGAAGACAGGGAAGACAAAAAACGGAACGTGAACGGACCGGGTAAATACCTAGAGAGCTACGCAGTACTAAGGAATGAGCAGAGAATAGTCAGGAAAAGCCGAGGTGAAATACCAGGAGAGAAACAAAGTTCAACAGGAGTCCGCAAAGAATCGTCAGGTGGAAGCCAGGGTCAGGATACCAGGAGAGATGCGCAGTACAGGAGGAGCAGACAAAGGATCGTCAGGGAACAGGATCAGGTAGTATTCAGTAGTCCAACAATTAGCCAGGAACCTAGAATTAACAGGCAACCTGTGGCCAGCAGGCTGCCTGTATTTCTAGTGGGGTCTGAGGGTCATGTGACGTGGCCAGCGTCACATGACCGACAGACAGACAAGTCGAGCATCGAGTGATCAGCTCGGCACTCAAGGCAGACCTAGGAGCAGGGAGCCTTCCAGCTAGCAAAGCCGCCCTGGGAACGAGGCCAAACACAGATCCTCGCTCCCGAAGCTAAGCAGCAGGTCTGTGGCTGATGGGAGACCGAGTGCGCCTTTGGCGCCCCGTGACAGGTGAGACCCGTGGCCTTACCAGTGGTAACCTGTTGCTGGTCAGATATAAGGACAAGAGAGATGTCCTTGTACTGTCCACAATTCACGGTGACAGCATCACCCCTGTCCCTGTGCGAGGTACAGCTGCAACGGTCCTCAAGCCTGATGGTATCGTCGACTACAATCGGTATATGGGAGGAGTTCATATCTGTGATCAAGTATAATGCCATGCGCAAAACCCAGGCATGGTACAAAAAGGTTGTGGCCTTGTACAACTCTTTTGTGCTGTCCTGGAGCGCTGGCAAAACAGGGAAATTCCTTTAGTTCTATGAGGCAGTCCTCAAGGACCTGATCTTTTCTGACCGGGAAAGAGCAGGCCGGAGTACCTCGGGAACTGGAGTTGCCCGGATCGTCCCTGGCCAACACTTTCCAGGTGTGGTCCCCCATACTGGAAAGAAGGGACGGACCCAAAAAAGGTGCAGAGTGTGTCAAAGGAGGGGGATACGGAAGGACACCGCTACTCAGTGTGACACGTGCCCTGATCATCCAGGCTTCTGCATTATTGGTTGCTTTAGGGAGTACCACACTTCCATGAAGTTCCCCTTCCCCAATTTAGTCACTGACAATCGGAAAAAAAAAACTATGGTTCTCAGACTTTAGACACTAAAACAAAATGCATGGCAAATTTTTTTTTTTCTAAAATATTATTTTGCAAAACTAAAATAAATAAAAAATGAGACATATTAGGTATCGCCGTGTCCGTAAGAATCTGCTCTATAAAAATACCCCATGACCTAACCCCTCAGATGAACACGGTCAAAAAAATAAAATAAAAACGGTGCAAAAAAAGGTATTTTTGTCACCTTACATCACAAATAGTGTAATAGCAAGCGATCAAAAAATCATATGCCCTCCAAAATAGTGCCAATAAAACCGTCCTCTCATCCCGCAAAAAATGAGCCCCTACCTAAGATAATCGGCTAAAAACTTTTAAAATACTGGCTCTTAGACTATGACGATACTAAAATGTTATTCTTTGTTTATAAAAGGATAATATAGTGTAAAACCTAAATAAGTTTAAAAAAAGTAGACACATTAGGTATCGCTGCGTCCGTAAGAATCTGCTCTATAAAAATACCCCATGACCTAACCCCTTAGATGAACACGGTCAAAAAATAAAATAAAAACAGTGCCAAAACAGCTATTTTAAACCAACAAATCAAGGGTTAACAGCCAAACAAAACTTAATATTTATTACCCTGATTCTGAAGTTTACAGAAAGACTCCATATGTGGTCGTAAACTGCTGTATGACCAAACGGCAGGGCGCAGAAGGAAAGGAAAGCCGTATGGTTTCTGGAAGGCAGATTTTGATTGCTTTTTTTTGGCACCATGTCCCATTTGAAGAACTCCTGATGCACCCCTAGAGTAGAAACTCCATAGTAGTGACCCCATCTAAGAAACTACACCCCTCAAGGTATTCAAAACTGATTTTACAAATGTCGTTAACCCTTTAGGTGTTCCACAAGAGTTATAAAAAATGGATTAAAATGGAAAATTAGCCCAAAAATTTTAATTCTTACATTTTATCTCTATTTGCCAATAACTCTTGTGGAACACCTAAAGGGTTAACCACGTTTGTAAAATCAGTTTTGAATACCTTGAGGGGTGTAGTTTCTTAGATGGTGTCACTTTTATGGAGTTTCTACTGTAGGGGTGCATCAGGGGGGGCTTCAAATGGGACATGGTGTAAATAAAACAGTCCAGCAAAATCTGCCTTCCAAAAACAACACGGCGCACCTTTCCCTCTACGCCCTACCGTGTGCCCGTACAGTAGTTTACGGCCACATATGGGGTGTTTCTGCAAACTATAGAATCGGGGCAATAAATATTTTTTTAAACAAATCTTTATTTATCACGGCAAGCATGGTAAAAAAGACAAGAACAATATGCGGGCAACAGCCCAACAATCGAGGAGACATATGCAGTACAATGATGTGAATATAAGTGCATTATCATGAATGTACAGGCAATGAATAAAGATAAGTTAGTCAGGCGGACCTAACAAGAGTAGTATGCGTGTCATGTAAGGAGGGTCAGATACCCCTGAGGCTCAACCACCCTAGTCCACAAGACAGAGGTGGTGTAGGCTAGGAATAGTAATAAAGTGTGCTGATGTAGAGTGAAACATGACCATTGGTAAATAGAACAGGCATGATATACAATATAGGGTGTATAGCACAAATGGTTAGTTACTAAAAAGGGGGAGAGTTCACAGTAACCCCAGTAGAAAGACACAAGTTCCTCGACTCTGATTCCAACCAATTAAACCACGGTCCCCACATATCATTAAACTTGTCGTGTGAGAAGGACTCCCAACTAGTAAGTTCTTCAAACCTACAGATCTCGTGAACCTTTTGGGTCCATTCCTCAATTGAAGGAGTATGTGTCGAGAGCCAATGTAGAGGGATTAAAAGTTTGGCCGCCGTCAACATGTGTGCTAGTAGAGAATATTTATGCAAGGGGAAATCCTTTGATGGTACATTGAGAAGAACCAGAGTCGGAGAAAGTGGAGGGGCTGAAGGACATATTTGCTGTAGTATCTTACTAAGCGAGGTCCAGAACTGGGAGACCCCTCGACACGACCACCATACATGTGAGACTGTGCCAACTTCTTCGTGACATCTCCAGCAGGCTGGGGAAGTGAGAGGGTCCATCCTATGTAGCACCTCCGGAGTGCGGTACCATCTCGTCAGCAGTTTAAAGGAATTCTCCTGGATTCTGATGCATCTGGAGAACCCGTGAGAATTCCTAAGTAGTGAAGAGACAGACTCATCTGATAAAGTAATGCCTAAATCTTGCTCCCACCTCCCAATGAAGGACGGTCTGCTAGGTACGCCCTCCAGCAACAATTTGTTGTAGATTAACGAAATAGCCCTCCTCACCGGTTTGTGTGAGGCTACCAGAGTGTCGAACCAAGAAGGAATAAAATTCCTATTAGCTTTAGCGAGGTACTGTTGGCCTATAAATGAAAAGTGAGAGTAATGCAAAGGGGTCCAATTCAAAGCCAATTGTGATGCCTGGAGGTCCCCCAAGGACGCAATCCGCCCGTCTCTCAAGAAATCCCCCACAGCAAATTCGTTAAAGGCAGGCCATATCCCCAAGACATCTGAATAGTTTGAAGATAAGCAGTACGGCAGCAGGTGCATGGGGAGAAGGGGCGAGGGACCAGGGCAAAACCCAAACTTCCTGGCTGTAACGTTCCAAGTTGTTAAGAGACCTTTTAGAAGGGGTGGCGCATCAATGCCAAACGCAGGACCACGATCCCCCTTCCAAAGGCGGGCGAACACGTCAGGTGGTGTTAATTGGCGTGCAATTTGGCAACCCAATTTTTTAATGTTAATGTTTAGTAATTCACTCAACAGACGGAGCTGAATAGCCCTATAGTATAATTTGATGTCTGGCAAGCCAAAGCCGCCTCTATGTTTTGGCAGGGTTAACAAGTCATAAGCCAATCTCGGACGAGCTCGCCTCCAAATGAAGCCTGAAATAATCCTACGCAGGTCCTGGAAGTAAGAGTCAGGTAAGTATATAGGTAGAGTCTGGAGAAGAAACAGCACTTTGGGAAGGATATACGTTTTAATTATATTTTTTCGCCCCATCCAAGAAACAAATGGAATATCTAAATGTTTCAATTGTTCTTTAATATCAGCAAGGAGAGGGGCATAGTTTAATTGGAAGGCCTGATCTATACTGGCTGAGATCTTCACCGCTAAGTAGGTGATACTGGACAACCAATGAAAGGGATGATCCTGTGACAGCAATGAGATGGTTGCATCGGGGACACAAACCCCCAGTGCCGTGCATTTAGATAGATTAATCTTGAAGTTGGATATATGGCCAAAAGACTCAAAAAGACCCAGGATAGCTGGGAACGCCTTTATTGGATCTGGTAGGAGGAGCAACATGTCATCGGCAAAGGCCGCGACCTTATGAGTCGACGTGCCAACCTTTAGCCCGGCAATGTCATCATCCTGTCTGATGGCCTGCAACAACGTTTCCAGCCCTGCCTGGTCCCATTGGCTATGGCAAAGGAGGGTGAGAGTACCCCATTGACTCTAACTCTCGCGTGGGGCGAGGAGTACAGGGACAGCACCGCTCGGATAAAATGAGGAGGGAAACCAAATTTGTTAAGAGTGGCTTCCATAAACTTCCAATCAACCCTGTCGAATGCCTTCTCGGCATCAGTGCTGAGAAGGGTGAGCTGCTTGTTACTCGTCAAAGAATATTCTATGGCTTGCAATACCCTGAAAGTGCCGTTCCAACACTCCCGACCCCCCACGAAACCGGCCTGATCGCCCCCTATCAGTCTCTGGAGTAAAGGGTTTATTCTGTGGGCCAGAATCTTTGCCCATAATTTAGTGTCTGCATTTAGCAGAGAAATGGGCCTATAGCTGGAAGGGAGAGACAAATCCTTCCCCTCTTTAGAGAGCACCACTATATGCGCCTCCAAAGCCTGAGAATTCATGGCGGCACCAGTAAGCAAAGCGTTAAAATAGGAAACAAGTTGGGGCCTAAGACCGGGAGAAATTTTTTGTAGTACGTGATCGGGAACCCGTCGGGGCCAGGGCTTTTTCCTTGGGGAATGGAGGAGAGGGTTTTCTTAATTTCTTCAAGCGTGATAGGAGCTAATAAGGAGTCCCTTTCTGGTTCAGACAGGGCAGGTAAGGCGAGAGAGTCTAAGAAGTCTGCAACTTTCTTTGACCTAGAATCAATTACATCAGGAGTCTCGCTCTGACGAATATTATATAAAGAGCAGTAATATTCAGTGAACGCCTTAGCGACTTCTGAAGTGTCAGAAACTAAAGCACCTGCAGTGTTCCTCATGGAGCTAATGTGTGTTTGCTCTTTACGTTTTTTAATCAGAGCCGACATTATCTTGTTGCCCTTGTCGCCATGGGCATACTGTCTATGACGCAGTTTTAAGTAAGCATTAGCGGCCTTGGCGTTTAGAAGCGTTTTTAGTTCATTCCTCAAAGATAATAGGAGCTTATGCTCCTGAATAGCCAGTGATTTTTTATGTGTACATTCTAGTGTCGCAATTCTAGATAGAAGGGAGTTGATTTCCGCAAGACGCTTCTTCTTCAGGAAGGCACCAATCGAGATCAACTCCCCCCTAATCACAGTTTTGTGGGCTTCCCATATGGATGCGGGAGATACCTCTGTGACTGAGTTGGTCTGGAAATAATCTGTAAGTGAACGTGAGATAGCATCCATTTGTGAGGATGTATTAAGAAGCGTGGGGTTCAGCTTCCATGTCCACTCTCTAGAAGCAACCCCGGGCAGTGACAGGGACATAACAATAGGGGCGTGATCAGAGACTGTGATAGCGTGGATATCCACCCCATGCACCTGCTGCAAGTACCTGTCCTGGATAAAGAAGTAGTCGAGCCTCTGGTACGATCTGTGTGGATTAGAATAAAAAGTAAAATCTTTGGCATCTCCATGGACGGACCTCCAGGCATCACACAGGTTGAGGTCCCTCAGGCGACCCTGCAGACTCCCCAGGGCACGGTATGATATAGCTGATCTCCCTGATGATGCATCTAAAATAGGATTAAGAGTGAGATTCAGATCACCGCCAATTAGTAACAAACCAGTATACATTGCAGAAATATCCCTAATGATCTTGGTGAGCCAGGGTACAGTTTGCTTGTTGGGGGCGTATAAGTTGCACAAAGTGACCGCCACATTCCCAATTTTACAGCTAAGAAATATATAGCGACCCTCCGGGTCTGCAACTATAGTGGGATCAGTGAGGGGGACATCCCTATGTACCCCAATACTAACCCCCCTGGAAGAGCTAGAGTGACACGCATGAAACCATTTGGAATAGCTGGATCTGGATAAATTAGGAACATGCCCTGCTCTAAAGTGGGTTTCTTGGAGTAAAATGATGTCAGCCTTATGTCTCCTTAGTATTTGGAAAACCCGACTACGCTTGATGGGATTGTTACACCCGTTCGCATTGAACGAGGCTACATTGATAGTCAGAGCCGCCATGTCTTAAAAACACCAGATAACCGCCCGTACCAGCAAAATATGTCCTCGATAAACTTAACTGAAAATAAAAGAAACAGGCAAACATTGCCACAAAAATGTAGAATAGCAATACACATAAGTATGGAGCAAGTGTAGATATGGTGCGCTCTATAACGAGCGTGAGAGGGGGGGAAGTAAGGATTCAAAACCTCTGGCCTGATCTGCCCAAGCTGCCAAGCATTTCAGACAGAAGCACATAAAGTGCAAGTAAGAAAAAGGTCTAATCCCGTGCAGGGAAAGATATGGTCAGTAACAACAATGGGCGAGGAAGGGAGGCAAAAATGTGGACAGACAAGAGGGGGGGGGGGGGGTTGAAACAAACCCAACACTACAAAGGAAAATTACATGAGGGAGAGGGAAGAGGGGGAATAAAGTAAGTATATAGCCTATTATATATAAGCATTGCAATATAAAGCATTATAACCAATTAGTATGGACCGAAAAACTGGCCCAGGAGAGTGGTCAAAGGGAACCGCATAGAGAGAGGATGACAGGAGTGAGGAGAAAGACCAAAAAAGGGCCTCATCCTCACAACTCCAACCTCAACCCAATGACCTGCAAGTAGAAAAAGAAGAAACTAAAGTGACCATAAAAAGGGCCTCAATCATTAGAGTCCAACCGCGACGTTCTGGGCTTCTTAAGTTTCTGCTTTCCAACGGTGGTCCACGGAGTAGGGAGTTGCGGGAACGTGCCATCATGCTGGACTGGAAGCCATGAAGGAATGGCGATCGGTGGGATCTGTAGGGCATTCCAGAGCACAGGTAAGTCCTCGGGTGAACGGATTATAATGTGCCTATTTCCAGATGTGACCTGAACCCCGAAGGGGTAAAGCCATTTGTATGGGATCCTGGCTGCACGCAGAGCCTCTGTAAGTGGTTTCAAAACTCTTCTTTTTTGGAGAGTGGAAGGGGCGACATCTTGGAACAACTGGACTGTGGAGTCTGCAATTTTTACCTCCTCCAGACCCCTGGCTTTGTTTAAAATGGCGTCAGTGTCCCGAAAACTTAGTAGGCCGCAAATAATGTCCCTAGGATTATCCGCCGGAGAAGGCTTGGGACGGAGGGATCTGTGCACCCTCTCTACTATGATGTTTTTGGCGCGCTCAGCACCCAGGAGGTAAGTGAAGAGCTCATGCATAGCCGCAAAGAGATTTTCTTTGTCCGCAGCCTCTGGAAGGCCTCTCACACGGATGTTTTTGCGGCGGCTGCGATTTTCTTGGTCCTCAATTAATAGCAGGGCCGTGTTGATCGCCTCGTTGTGGGTCTCCAGGGTTTTAGCAACGGACGCCGCTTGTGAAAAGAGCGCGTCCTGCGATTGCTCTAGGGCCTCCACACGGTTGCCTATATGACGGATATCCACTTTAATAGATGACAAGTCCGCAGCGATCGGGGCTAAGGCTCTCTGCAGGGCCATGTCGAAATAGTCCTTAGATAGGGGGTTAGAATCGCTCACCCCATGTTGCGGCCGGCCGTCTCCCTCCAGGGGCAGAGTGCATTCTCCTTGAGCCGCGTCCAGTCTGCGATTC
This sequence comes from Bufo gargarizans, assembly GCF_014858855.1. Classification (NCBI taxonomy): domain Eukaryota; kingdom Metazoa; phylum Chordata; class Amphibia; order Anura; family Bufonidae; genus Bufo; species Bufo gargarizans. The sequence goes on from NC_058080.1 coordinate 478,413,965, forward strand.
AGCGCTTTCAGCGCCATCTTGTCCTCCCTGATGGGGAGCTGTGCCGCACGCTTGTGGACGAATTTCTCCATTCTGTTCTCCTCCTGCTCTTCCAGAGAACCTCCAGCTAGTACTCCTGCACCAGGTTTAGGCTGGATCTTGACCATGGCACGGGGATTAGAGTGCTAATGTGGCTGAAAGCAGCTTGGTGGCGGGAGCGCTCCTCTTAAGCAGCCGCCATGCAGCACGGTCAGGCTCCGCCCCCCGGGGCAAAAAATATTGAGCTTTGTTTGGCTGTTAACCCTTGCTTTGTTACTGGAAAAAATTGATTAAAATGGAAAATTAGCCCAAAAATTTAAATTCCTACATTTCATCTCCATATGCGAATAACCCTTGTGGAACACCTTAAAGGGTTAACGACGTTTGTAAAATCAGTTTTGAATACCTTGAGGGGTGTAGTTTCTAGAATGGAGTCATTTTTTGGTGGTTTCTATTATGTAAGCCTCACAAAGTGACTTCATACCTGAACTGGTCCTTAAAAAGTGGGTTTTTGAAAATGTCAAGATTTGCTTCTAAACTTCTAAGCCTTGTAACATCCCCCAAAAATTTAATGTCATTCCCAAAATGATCCAACCAAGAAGTAGTTATATGGGGAATGTAAAATAATAACTATCTTTGGAGGTATTCCTATCTATTATAGAAGTAGAGAAATTTAGTAGAAGTAGAGTAAATTTTACTCCATTTTACCAGTGTCATGAAGTACAATATGTGACAAAAAACTTGCAGAATGGTCTAGATAAGGCAAAGCGTTTTAAAGTTATCACCACTTAAAGTGACACTGGTCAGATTTGCAAAAAATGGCCTCATCCTTAAGGTGAAAATGGTCCCTAAGGGGTTAAACAGGCCTTGAAGTCTTGGATAATAGCTAAGCTAGTACCTCATCTGCCTTTGTTGGGATGTGGGTGTACTATTTCTCCTTATGGCAAGTGCCTAATAGAGGTAGAGAGTCCTATAGGCCACCAGGCAGTGCTCCTTTGAGAAAAAAGACTAGATTAGCTCTCTTTCCAAAACGTAAAAGAAAGCTGGGTCTCTAATGCCATCAGATGTAAGGTAGCTATCCTATAAGTCAAGGCTCGACCTTTTAAACAGGCCTTGCTACCCATTTTATTGACTGATGTATGATGAAGCTATTACAAATATGTAGCAAAATAAATAATATGCAAGAATAAATGCAAATTATGACAATATACAGTATTATCAGAGTGCAAAGCTTTGACTTCTGACATTTAGCCTTTCACAAATGTATACTTGATGATATGTATACAAACCCAATACCTCTGGTCTATCTGTTCTAATGTTTGACACTTGGACAGTAGACATTTGCTAAGACCTACATCGTGTAGTAAACACCAGAAGGAAATGCCTGAGTTATTGCCAGATTCTTTGCTAGCAGACTAATTCTCAGATTTTATGTTCCATAACTTACTGGAAGTGTTATTGCAAAGAACCTCACAAGAAGATAAAATTAAAAGAGAAGGTGCAAAAACTGGGCTTAGTATAGTCTTATGATCCATATATTTAAAAAGAAAACTCTGATTGAAATGGTGTTTCACTGTTAAAACGTCAGTTTTTATTTTTACATTTTCTTTCCCTATTTACATTTAAAGGGTAAATAAAAATTCTAATATAATATTTAATAAATGTCCGGCTCTATATAGAAGACACATATCTATTAGTGTTGGGCGTGAATATTCGAATCGTGAATTTTAATCTCGAATATCGCCACTTCGAGAATTCGCGAAGGTTTTGAATATAGTGCTATATATTCGTATTCTCGAATATTCTAGATTTTTTTTTTCATCGGTAACCTCCCTTCTTGCTTGTCGGCCAATGAGAAGGCTGCAATGTCTTTGTCTGAGCTTAGCAACATCCCTAGCAACCAATAGTAAGTTGCCTACCCCTTACTATATAAGAACCTCCCCAGCAGCCATTTTCTGCTGTTTTTTAAAGTTCTAAGAGAGACAGCAGTTTTATTGCTGTGCTCTGTGCTTTACTGTTTAATTACATTAGATAGTTAGTTAGCTTATATATATAATACAGATAGTTAGTGGGAGATAGTTAGTGTAGGTTAGATCGTGATATAGTGTAGCAGCTCCAGTGCAGGGTGTTAGGTAGTGTGATAGGTTCTGCTATACATTATACATGCTACAATGAGAAGTTGCACCTATTGAGCCAAAATATGCGCATCATTAATTGCTGATTTGCGCAATCGTGATCATATTGGAGCACTCTGCATATAAAGCTATTGTAATGTTCTGCCGTGCCAACCATTCTCTCAGTCTCAGGAAACTTCTAGCAGCTTGAAAAATGTAGCAACAGTGACCCACGCCTGTATTGCGTGTACAATGCGCACATTACGGTATTGGAGAACAGCAAGCGGTAATTTATTATTTTTGTTTTTTATTTTTATAGCACAATTATGATTTGTATGTTTGTAAATTTTTCTTATTTTTACTTCTATTACAGTCAGCTCCCCCCGTTGACTCCAATAGAGGTCGTCGAGCTACAGCCAGAGGAAGTCGGGGAGCACGCGACTGTCGTGGTCGTGTGAGTATTTTCACAATGAGTGTTTTTAATTTGAAATCTGTCAAACATGAGGTTATATTATTATTATTATTTTTTCTATTTTTAGGGTTCCAGAGGCTCCACCAGAACGGATGAGGAGGATGTCGGAGGTTTGCTTATCGACAACGAACTCCTCATCCAGATGGTGGAGGACCGACCACAACTGTGGGACCACACTGACCGCCGCGACGCAGGCCATCATGCTACCGGGCTCCTCTGGCTCGAGATCTGTGAGGTGATAGTGCCAAATTGGGATGACCTCAATGAAAGTCAATGTATACAGTATTAATTTGTATACTGCTTATTAATTGGTTTTGTGTCTGGTTGAAGTTGGTCAATGGTTGAAGTTGGTCACTGAAGTTGGTCACTGCTACCTATAGTGAACATCAATATTTTTTTTATTGTTGTTGTGGCAGGTACAATCAAATAGTAAACCATTTTTGATGTCTGAAAAAAAAAAAAGAATTATAATAATTATTTTTTTTGCTTTCTTTTTCTTGTGGACAGGGACGACAATCTTGGTGCGGTGGCAGTCAATGAGGGACTGTCATGGTCTTACCTCCTTGCTGTTCCCTTCGTTTGACATGTGCTGGCGGCCATCTTGGTTTCTGGGTTTTCTTGTAGCCTCCCACCCTGCGGCTCCTCCTTCCCACTGGGAGGAGCTGGATGCCTAGCTCATATATATAGGAGGTCTGTGGCTTCAGTTCCTTGCTTGGTCCTCCTGTGTTCACATGCTTCCAAGACTGCTGCTGCTTCTGGTTCCTGATCCTGGCCTCGTCTGACTACCCCGTTGGTTCCTGATTCCGGCTTCGTCTGACTACCCCGTTGGTTCCTGATTCCGGCTTCGTCTGACTACCCCGTTGGTTCCTGATTCCGGCTTCGTCTGACTACCCCGTTGGTTCCTGATTCCGGCTTCGTCTGACTACCCTTCTGGTTCCTGACCTCTGTCTCCGCAAGACCCTGCTTCGGTTTAGCCATCCGTTCGGACTTTGCTACGGCTTGCTCTTCAATAAAACCTTCTTATTTTCCACTTATCTCTTGTTGTACGTCTGGTTCATGGTTCCATGACATTAGGACCAAGCCATGAATTCTGACGGTACAGGGCCACCCTCGCTACCTACGCTGGTTGCCAGACTTGATCAGCAGGATCACCTGTTGGGTCGGTTCGCTGTGGCGTTGCAAACCCTGCTTGAACGCACGGCTCATTTAGCTTCCGTTGCCGATGGGTCGGTTGTCGCTCCTGGGCCCGCTCCTACTGCCGCTCCGGTTGTTGCGCCAGAGTCTACCCTGACACCTGTTGCTGCGCCTGTGGGGTTTCAGGGTATGACCGGTTCTGCCCCCCTTCCACAGCGCTTTGGGGGAGAGCCAACTCAGTGCCGAGGTTTCCTTAACCAGGTGGGCATTTACTTCGAGTTGCTGCCACATGCCTTTCCTACTGAGAGATCAAGGGTGGGCTTCTTGATCTCGCTGCTCTCGGACAAGGCCTTGGCCTGGGCCAGCCCTTTATGGGAGAACAACAATCCGGTGGTTGCCGAGTTTTCCGGTTTTGTTGCTTCTCTTCGGAAGGTATTCGATGTGCCGGCTCGTGCTGCCTCTTCTGCGAAGCTCCTTATGTCCATCAGACAGGGTTCACGATCCGTAGCTGAATACGCCATTGAGTTTCGTACCCTGGCAGCAGAGGTGGGCTGGAATAATGAGGCTCTGGTCGCTGCTTTCTCTCATGGTCTCTCGGATGCCTTGAAGGATGAGGTTGCAGCTAAGGACCTACCAGTGGAGCTCGAGTCTCTTATTTCTTTCCTGATTTTGATTGACACCAGACTCAGGGAGAGACCTTCCTTTAAGGAGAGCCTGCGGAGGTCTCCTAACAGATTGGCGCCTACGTTTGCTGTCCCACCCGTGCCTCCCTCTCCTCCCACGCCTCCTGGGGATGACTTGTCTGGGGGTGAACCCATGCAGCGGGGGTTTGCTCGCCTGTCTGAGGGGGAGAGGGTACTCCGGAGACGCGAGGGCCGATGCATGTACTGTGGTCTCGGTGGGCATTTTCGGTTGGCATGTCCGAACCGTCCGGGAGAACGCTCGCACCTGAGGTCCTGTCGGGGGCAGATCTTGGGTGGAGTCTCCTCGTCCCCGGTTTCCCGTGTTGACAAACCACTGATCACGGTTGTCCTCTCCTGGGTCGGGGGCTCGGTGACGACCCAGGCGTTGGTGGACTCTGGTGCTGGTGGTTTGTTCATTGATAGAGTGTTCGTTGCCGCCAATTCCATTCCTCTGCAGCCTCGAGGTTCCCCACTGGCTCTTGAGGCGATAGACGGCAGACCCCTTCTGCCGCCACACGTGACTCATGAGACCCTTCCAGTGGGGATGGCCATTGGTGCCGTTCACAGAGAGTCGGTCTGTCTCCAGGTTATTTCGTCTCCACACTACTCGGTGGTCTTGGGGTACCCCTGGCTCCAGAAGCATAATCCGACTTTCGATTGGAGATCGGTCGAGATCCTCTCGTGGTCACCGCAGTGTGGGGCTAGTTGCATCCATGGGCCTGTCAAGTTGCTGTGTACTTCCTCGGACTCTCTGTTGCCTCCTGAATACGAAGAGTACCGGGATGTATTCGATAAGGTGCGCGCGGTTGCCCTACCTCCGCACCGCCCATACGATTGTGCCATAGAGTTACAATCCGGTGCCGTTCCTCCTCGTGGCAAAGTCTATCCACTGTCGGTAGCGGAGAATGAGGCCATGGAGGAGTACGTGAGGGAGGCGCTTTCACGCGGACACATTCGCAAATCCTCGTCCCCGGCAGGGGCTGGATTTTTCTTTGTGAAAAAGAAGGGCGGCGAGTTGAGGCCTTGCATCGATTACAGGGGTCTCAATCGCATCACGATCAAGAACGCTTACCCGATACCCTTGATTTCCGAGCTGTTCGATCGCCTCAAAGGGGCCACGGTCTTTACCAAACTCGACCTGAGGGCGGCATATAACCTGGTAAGGATCAAGGCGGGCGATGAGTGGAAGACCGCGTTTAACACCAGGACCGGTCATTATGAATCCTTGGTTATGCCCTTTGGGTTGTGCAATGCGCCCGCAGTCTTCCAGGAATTCATCAACGATGTTTTCCGTGACCTGTTGCAGCAGTGTGTGGTGGTCTATTTGGATGACATCTTGGTATATTCTGCATCCATGGAGGCCCACATTCTGGATGTCAGACGAGTGTTGCAACGCTTACGAGAGAACAAGCTGTTCGGTAAGCTTGAGAAATGCGAATTTCACCGATCCCAGGTAACCTTCTTAGGTTACATCATTTCCGCTGAGGGGTTCTCCATGGATCCTGAGAAGGTTTCGGCTGTCTTACAGTGGCCCCAGCCCAGTGGGCTTCGTGCCCTGCAGCGCTTTTTGGGCTTCGCCAATTATTATCGGAAGTTCATCAGGGACTTTTCCATGCTAGCCAAGCCTCTCACGGATCTGACCAGGAAGGGCAGTAATCCGCAGGTCTGGCCGCTCGAGGCCATCCGAGCTTTTGAGGCTCTAAAGTCCGCCTTTGTGTCGGCTCCGATTCTGTCGCATCCCAACCCTGGGTTGCCTTTTGTCCTCGAGGTGGACGCGTCTGAGACGGGAGTAGGCGCCCTCCTGTCTCAGCGTAGAACACCAGAGGGTCCTCTGCTTCCTTGTGGGTTTTACTCCCGGAAACTGTCTTCCGCGGAGTGCAACTATCAGATTGGTGACAGGGAGTTATTGGCCATCGTGCAGGCCCTTAAAGAATGGAGGCACTTGCTCGAGGGCTCGGTGGTTCCGGTTCTCATCCTGACGGACCACAAGAATCTGACCTACCTTTCTGAGGCCAAGAGATTGACACCACGTCAGGCCAGATGGGCTCTGTTCTTGTCACGTTTTAATTACGTGGTCTCCTACCTACCCGGCTCCAAGAACATCAGAGCGGATGCCTTATCACGGCAGTACTCCGAGCTGTCCGAGGAGGAGTCGATTCCGACTACGGTCATACCCCCGAATCAGATCCTGGCCGCTATTCGCACCAGCCTGACTTCTCCTCTGGGTGAGCAGATTTTGGCGGCTCAATCTGGTGCTCCCTCTGGGAGACCCAACGGCAGATGTTTTGTGCCTGAGGAGTTGCGCACTCGGTTGTTGCGAACCTACCATAACTCCAAGGCCGCGGGGCACCCTGGAAAGAATCAGCTGTCCTGGGCGGTTTCACGTCTGTTCTGGTGGCCTTCTCTACGTTCCGACATCGCCGCATATGTAGCGGCATGCTCCGTTTGTGCCCAGAGTAAGTCCCCTCGGCACCTTCCGTTGGGCCTTTTGCAACCCATAGCCACCGGGGAGCGTCCATGGTCACACCTGGGGATGGATTTCATTGTGGACCTCCCTGCATCCCGAGGCCATACGGTCATTCTCATGATTGTGGATCGGTTTTCCAAAATGTGCCACTGTGTTCCTCTCAAGAAGTTACCCTCTGCACAAGAGTTGGCCTCGATTTTTGCCAGGGAGGTCTTCCGGTTGCACGGTTTGCCCAAGGAGATTGTGTCGGATCGGGGGAGTCAGTTTGTGTCCAGGTTCTGGCGCGCCTTTTGCTCCCAGTTGGGGATTCATCTCTCTTTCTCCTCGGCCTACCACCCTCAGTCCAATGGGGCCGCAGAACGATCCAATCAGGCCTTGGAGCAATTCCTTCGTTGCTATGTCTCCGATCACCAAGACAATTGGGTTGACCTCCTGCCTTGGGCTGAGTTTGCCAGGAACACGGCGGTGAACTCTTCCTCTGGGACGTCTCCCTTCATGGCCAATTATGGGTTCCAACCTGCCGTGTTACCGGAGGTATTCTCTCCCCAGGATATTCCGGCTGTGGAGGATCACCTTTCCGTCCTACGTGCTTCTTGGGTACAGATCCAGAGGTCCCTTGAGGTCTCTGCGCAGCGCCAGAAACTCCAGGCTGATCGCAGACGAGCGCCCGCTCCTTCCTACCAGGTCGGAGACCGCGTATGGTTGTCCACCCGCAACCTCAACCTTCGAGTGCCCACTCCCAAGCTGGCGCCTCGCTTTGTTGGTCCCTTCCGAGTGCTTCGCAGGGTAAACCCGGTAGCCTATGCCCTTGCGCTTCCTCCTGGCATGCGGATCTCCAACGTGTTTCATGTCTCCCTGTTGAAGCCACTGGTGTGTAATCGTTTCACTTCCTCGATTCCTCGGCCTCGTCCGGTCCAAGTGGGCAATCGTGAGGAGTATGAGGTGAGCAATATCCTGGACTCACGCCTGGTCCGCGGCCGGGTGCAGTTTTTGGTCCATTGGCGTGGTTATGGTCCAGAGGAGCGTTCCTGGGTTCCCTCCGCAGATGTCCATGCTCCTGTCTTGCTCCGAGCCTTCCACGCACGCTTCCCTCAGAAACCGTTCCTTACTCCGCGGAGGAGGGGCCCTTGAGGGGGAGGTACTGTCATGGTCTTACCTCCTTGCTGTTCCCTTCGTTTGACATGTGCTGGCGGCCATCTTGGTTTCTGGGTTTTCTTGTAGCCTCCCACCCTGCGGCTCCTCCTTCCCACTGGGAGGAGCTGGATGCCTAGCTCATATATATAGGAGGTCTGTGGCTTCAGTTCCTTGCTTGGTCCTCCTGTGTTCACATGCTTCCAAGACTGCTGCTGCTTCTGGTTCCTGATCCTGGCCTCGTCTGACTACCCCGTTGGTTCCTGATTCCGGCTTCGTCTGACTACCCCGTTGGTTCCTGATTCCGGCTTCGTCTGACTACCCCGTTGGTTCCTGATTCCGGCTTCGTCTGACTACCCCGTTGGTTCCTGATTCCGGCTTCGTCTGACTACCCTTCTGGTTCCTGACCTCTGTCTCCGCAAGACCCTGCTTCGGTTTAGCCATCCGTTCGGACTTTGCTACGGCTTGCTCTTCAATAAAACCTTCTTATTTTCCACTTATCTCTTGTTGTACGTCTGGTTCATGGTTCCATGACAGGGACCGCTATAAGAAGGACTTTAACGAGGAGGTCAAGCGCCCGATGTGGGTCTAGAGGAAGCCGTATTAGTGTTCCTTAGAAGAACCCTGCAGCTGCGAAGGTAAGCTGTAATGTTTATACTAATTATGAATGTTAATCTCCGATCTATGTGTTTGGCCAGGCTGTCATTTGACACTCTGTCCGTGACATCCACATATAGTTCTCTATTTTTTCATTAATTATTTTTTGTTTCCTTTACAGCACATCAAGCAGTACTCGGGCGCCCAAACCTCCTTGTGAAGTCCTTCCGGAGGCTGGCGCAGCGGAGGCGGTCCCAAAAGAGCCGTCCACCGCGGGTCCCTCTCTTTCCACTCCAACAGCTGGTCAGGACCTCAATGTTCCCCTACCTGTGCCCTCTGCGAATCAACAACGGCCACAATGGCACCACTCTTTGAGGCCTTGATGGTTCGCCAGAGGATCGCTAGGAGCCGCCAGGTGGACTACGAGGATCTCACAAGGCTCGTTTACGAGTCCTTGATGGGATTCACCAATAGAGTTGCTGCTATGGAGGACACAGTGCGATGTCTGCAGGAGGGGGTGGTGCTGACGTCGCAGTTGGATCCGGTGCATCACTATTGGTTATCGTTGCTCCCTGTGATGGAATGGTTTACGCCCGACTAGCTGTTTGAGGCCTGAAGACAGGTGGACAGTGTCTTGTGGCAAGTACACATCTGCCGAACATCCTATCCCCCATCCATGCCCTATGCCCCGTCCATGCCCTATGCCCCATCCATGCCCTATCCCCCATCCATGCCCTATTCCCCATCCCAACCTCAACAATCCCCTTCCCAAACTATCTACCCCTCTTCCCAACCTCCTCATCCCCCTTCTCAGCCTCCCCATCCCCATTCCCAATACACTAAGCACTTTACTCAACACTTTTCTCCTTCTCCTCCTCATTACTTTTCTGCAACCAGTTTCAACACTCCCTCTACTCTTGCTAGGTCAACTCCTTCTCCTGCCCCCCCCCCCCGATTGCATACTCCCTTTGTCGTACTTGCCCCAACACACACTTACAGTTGCAAGAAAAAATATGGGAACCCTTTGTAATGATATGAATTTCTGCACAAATTGGTGTCACCACCAGACATCTGAGAAGCTCTGACAGATGCCTTTCAGTACCTCCTCCTTGAGCTTCCTTTGTTTTGCTTTCAGTTCCTCATCTCGTTAGCCTCTCTCAGCTGTCATGTAGTTGTACTGATTGCATCCCTTTAAATTCCTCCCCATAGTGCATCAGTTTGCGGTTTATATTACTTCCTGGAGTGTGTGTGCATGCTGATCCTACTTCCCAGTCTTCTACAAGATAAGTGTTGTGCATTAATTTGTGTTTTTCTGTTTGCTGGATCCCAGGTGACCCTGACTCCCTCCGTATCTAGTGTAGGGAGCCGGTGGTCGTGTCCCCTCACTATTATAGGGTGTTCAGGTGTTATACAGTCGAGGTACGAGGATATGCGATCATCTACCATTGGGATTTTTGCATAGGCTGAGCAGTCAGGGAGAGTGCCAGGTCTGATACAGGGGTCTCCCTTTTTGTTCCTTAGTTTTGGATCCAGTGAGTCGTATATTCATTTTGTGTTGTCTTGTTTCCTGTACACCTTCCGTGACATTATAAACTGCCAAAACAGTCTCAAGCATGGATCCGGTTTCACTTTTGACTGAACGCTTGCAGGGTCTTTCATTGGAGGTAGCAGATCTCCGTAAGACTCTTTCTCAGTTTCTAGTGACCGGTTCAGCTTGCGTTCATGGAGTTTGTTCTGAGCCTAAGATCTCGCTCCCGGATACGTTCTCCGGGGGTAGTGAGAATTTTGTGCGTTTTAGAGAGGCTTGCAAACTCCATTTTTGCCTTCTTCCCCATTCCTCTGGTGATGAGGAACGGAGGGTGGGGATCATTATATTCGCTGCTCAGGAATAACGCTCAATCCTGGGCCTTTTTGCTGCCGGTGGGGGCACGGCCCCTCCGTTCAGTGGATGAATTCTTTTTTGCCCTGGGTCAGATATATGATGATCTGGATCGTATTGATCTGGCTGAGTCTAGACTACGTCTGTTATGCCAGGTTAAACAATCCGCAGAGATATACTGCTCAGAATTTCGGAGATGGGCAGCTGATACTGGTTGGAATGATGCTGCACTCCGAAGTCAATTTTGCCATGGTCTTTCAGAGGGATTGAAAGATGCATTTGCCTTTCATGAGAGGCCTACCTCCTTGGACTCTGCCATGTCTCGGGCCGTTCGTATTGACAGGCAGCTTAGAGAGAGAGGAGAGATCACTCCTTCCTGTCATACTCAATCCCAGGACAGTGCAGCGGTCTCATTCTGTGCGCAGGGGTCTCGGTCACTGTCAACCCCTTCTGAGCAGGAGCCTATGCAGCTGGGGTTGATTGCCTCTGACAATAGAAGATTCAGCCCGCATGGGAAGGATTGTTTTTGTTGTGGAGGTATAAATCATTTGGCAAATGTTTGTCCCTCTAGGAGATTCAGGCAGTTTTCTGGGAGTAATAAAGAAACAAAAAAGAAAAAATCCTTTAAAAATGTTTCATCTGTTAACATTGGCAGGGTTGAGGAGGAAATTGAAGGTTTTCCGTTTGCTTGTAGTTCCCGTTTTGTCCTGCCTGCCAGGGTGGCGCTAGAGAGCAAGAAATTTTTTTGTGAGATTTTTGTAGATAGTGGAGCAGCTGTCAATCTCATTGATAATCAATTTGCGATAACTCATGGTTTCCAGGTATGCACTTTGGGAAAGGATATTCCTGTTTTTGCTATTGATTCCGCTCCACTTTCTCAGAAATCATTAAAGGGCATAGTTCACAATATCCATTTAATTGGATCATGTTGAGGATGTGTCATGTTTCGTCCTTAGCGGATTGCCTACTCCTCTAGTGTTGGGGCTACCCTGGCTCACTAAACATAACCCCACCATTGATTGGCAAGCGAGGCAAATAAATGGTTGGAATGACTTTTGCAGAGAGAATTGCCTCACGACATCTGTTTCTGAGGTTTCTACTAAGACTGTACCATCTTTTCTCTCTGAATTTTCGGATGTCTTCTCTGAGAGTGGAGTTCAGGATTTGCCCCCGCACAGGGAGTACGATTGCCCTATTAATCTCATCCCAGGCGCCATGCTGCCTAAATCTCGTTTATACAATCTCTCCCAACCTGAAAGGGTCGCTATGCGTGCTTATATCTCTGAGAGTCTGAGAAAAGGACACATACGACCCTCGAAGTCACCTGTTGCCGCTGTTTTTTTCTTTGTTAAGAAAAAAGATGGTTCTTTAAGACCTTGTCTGGATTTCAGGGAGCTGAACAGTATCACAATTCGTGACCCTTATCCGCTTCCTCTGATCCTGGACCTGTTTAACCAGATTGTTGGGGCTAAAGTTTTTTCCAAATTAGATCTAAGAGGGGCATACAACCTGGTCAGGGTCAGAGAAGGAGACGAATGGAAGACGGCCTTCAATACCCCTGAGGGCCATTTCGAGAATTTGGTTATGCCTTTTGGTTTGATGAATGCTCCAGCCGTTTTTCAGCATTTCGTGAACAGCATTTTTTATCATTTAATGGGGAAATTTGTATTAGTGTATTTGGATGACATTTTGATTTTTTCTCCTGATTTCAAAACTCATAAGGAACACTTACGTCAGGTCTTGCTCATCCTGCGGGAGAATTAATTATACGCGAAACTGGAAAAATGTGTGTTTGCGATTCCAGAAATTCAATTTCTGGGGTTTCTTCTCTCCGCTTCTGGTTTTCGCATGGACCCCGAGAAGGTCCGCGCTGTGCTTGAGTGGGAGCTTCCTGAGAATCAGAAGGCGCTGATGCGTTTTTTGGGCTTTGCCAATTATTACAGGAAGTTTATTTTGAATTATTCCTCTGTTGTTAAACCACTCACTGATATGACCAGAAAGGGGGTAGATTTTTCTTCCTGGTCGGTAGAGGCGCGTAAGGCCTTTTCTAATATCAAGGAGAGTTTTGCTTCCGCTCCCATCTTGGTACAACCTGATATTTCTCTACCTTTCATAGTTGAGGTTAATGCTTCTGAGGTGGGTGTGGGTGCGGTCTTGTCTCAGGGTTCCTCTCCTGCCAAATGGCGACCGTGTGCCTTTTTCTCGAAGAAACTCTCCTCCGCAGAGAAAAATTACGATGTGGGAGATAGGGAGTTGTTGGCCATCAAGTTGGCTTTTGAGGAATGGCGCCATTGGCTAGAGGAAGCCAGACACCCTATTACCGTGTTTACTGACCATAAAAATCTAGCCTACTTGGAGTCAGCCAAGCGTCTGAACCCGAGACAGGCCAGATGGTCTTTGTTCTTTTCAAGGTTTAATTTTGTTGTCACGTTCCGCCCTGGGGTTAAGAATGTGAAGGCAGATGCCCTGTCACGTTGTTTTCCGGGAGGTGGGAATTTTGAAGACCCGGGTCCCATTTTGGCTTAAGGTGTGGTGGTCTCTGCTCTTTATCCTGAATTGGAGGCAGAGGTGCAGGTAGCCCAGTCAGAGGCTCCTGATCTTTGTCCTCCTAGGAGGTTGTTTGTGCCTCTCGCTTTAAGACACAAGATTTTTAAGGAACACCACGATACGGTCCTTGCTGGGTACCCGGGGGCAAGAGCCACAGTGGATCTCATCGCTCGGAGATTCTGGTGGCCGGCGCTTCGTAAGTCGGTTGAGGGTTTTGTGGCAGCCTGCGAGACCTGCGCTCGTGCCAAAGTCCCTCATTCACGGCCATCCGGTCCTCTCCTTCCCTTACCCATTCCTTCCCGTCCTTGGACACATCTGTCCATGGACTTCATAACGGACCTGCCTCGTTCCTCGGGGAAGACTGTGATTCTGGTGGTGGTGGACCGTTTTAGCAAAATGGTGCCTTTCATCCCTTTTCCTGGCTTGCCCAATGGCGCAGGCATTTATTGATCACATTGTCAAATTGCATGGTATTTCTTCAGACATAGTCTCTGATAGGGGCACGCAGTTTGTTTCCAGATTCTGGAAGGCTTTCTGTTCTCGTTTGGGGGTTCGGTTGTCATTCTCTTCTGCTTTCCACCCGCAGTCGAATGGCCAGACAGAGCGTGTCAATCAGAATCTGGAGACATATCTGCGCTGTTTTGTGGCGGAGAATCAGGAGGATTGGTGTTCATTTTTGTCCCTTGCTGAGTTTGCTTTAAATAACCGTCGTCAGGAGTCCTCTGATAAGTCACCATTTTTTGGTGCATATGGGTTTCATCCGCAGTTTGGGACATTCTCGGGAGAGGGGTCTTCTGGTTTACCTGATGAGGACAGATTCTCCTCGTCTTTGTCATCTATTTGGCAAAAGATTCAGGATAATCTAAAGAGCATGAGTGAGAGATATAAGCGTGTGGCGGATAAGAGACGTGTGCCTGGTCCGGACCTGAATGTTGGTGATCTGGTGTGGTTGTCTACTAAGAATATCAAATTGAAGGTTTCCTCCTGGAAGTTGGGTCCTAAGTTTATTGGGCCTTACAAAATCTTGTCTGTCATCAATCCTGTTGCCTACCGTCTTGATCTTCCTCAGACTTGGAAGATCCATAATGTTTTTCATAAGTCCTTATTAAAACCTTATGTCCAACCCATTGTACCCTCGTCTTTGCCTCCTCCTCCAATTATGGTTGATGGTAATCTTGAATTTCAGGTCTCTAGGATTGTGGATTCTCGTGTTGTCCGCGGTTCTCTCCAGTACCTCGTTCATTGGGAGGGTTATGGTCCTGAGGAGAGGATGTGGGTCCCAGTGACGGACATTAAGGCCACTCGTCTCATCAGGGCTTTCCATAGGTCCCATCCTGAGAAGGTGGGCTCTGAGTGTCCGGAGTCCACTCGTAGAAGGAGGGGTAATGTCACCACCAGACATCTGAGAAGCTCTGACAGATGCCTTTCAGAACCTCCTCCTTGAGCTTCCTTTGTTTTGCTTTCAGTTCCTCATCTCGTTAGCCTCTCTCAGCTGTCATGTAGTTGTACTGATTGCATACCTTTAAATCCCTCCCCATAGTGCATCAGTTTGCGGTTTATATTACTTCCTGGAGTGTGTGTGCATGCTGATCCTACTTCCCAGTCTTCTACAAGATAAGTGTTGTGCATTCATTTGTGTTTTTCTGTTTGCTGGATCCCAGGTGACCCTGACTCCCTCCGTATCTAGTGTAGGGAGCCGGTGGTCGTGTCCCCTCACTATTATAGGGTGTTCAGGTGTTATACAGTCGAGGTACGAGGATATGCGATCATCTACCATTGGGATTTTCGCATAGGCTGAGCAGTCAGGGAGAGTGCCAGGTCTGATGCAGGGGTCTCCCTTTTTGTTCCTTAGTTTTGGATCCAGTGAGTCGTATATTCATTTTGTGTTGTCTTGTTTCCTGTACACCTTCCGTGACAATTGGTCATAAAATGTGATCTGATCTTCATCTAAGTCACAACAATAGACAATCACAGTCTGCTTAAACTAATAACACACAAAGAATTAAATGTTACCATGTTTTTATTGAACACACCATGTAAACATTCACAGTGTAGGTGGAAAAAGTATGTGAACCCCTAGACTAATGACATCTCCAAGAGCTAATTGGAGTGAGGTGTCAGCCAACTGGAGTCCAATCAATGAAATGAGATTGGAGGTGTTGGTTACATCTGCCCTGCCATATCAAAAACACACACCAGTTCTGGGTTTGCTTTTCACAAGAAGCATTGCTTGATGTGAATGATGCCTCGCACAAAAGAGCTCTCAGAAGACCTTTGATTAAGAATTGTTGACATAAAGCTGGAAAGGGTTATAAAAGTATCTCCCAAAGCCTTGCTGTTCATCAGTCCACATTAAGACAAATTGTCTATAAATGGAGAAAGTTCAGCACTGCTGCTACTCTCCCTAGGAGTGGCTGTCCTGTAAAGATGACTGCAAGAGCACAGCGCAGACTGATCAATGAGGTAAAGAAGAATCCAGGAGTGTCAGCTAAAGACTTACAAAAGTCTCTGACATATGCTAACATTCCTGTTAGCGAATCTACGATAAGTAAAACACTAAACAAGAATGGATTTCATGGGAGGATACCACAGAGGAAGCCACTGCTGTCCAAAAAAAACCATTGCTGCACGTTTACAGTTTGCACAAGAGCACCTGGATGTTCCCCAGCAGTACTTGCAAAATATTCTGTGGACAGATGAAACCAAAGTTGATTTGTTTGGAAGAAACACACAACACTATGTGTGGAGAAAAAGAGGCACAGCACACCAACATCAAAACCTCATCCCAACTGTGAAGTATGGTGGTGGGGGCATCATGGTTTGGGGCTGCTTTGCTGCATCAGGGGGTGGACGGAGTGCTATCATCGAAGGAAAAATGAATTCCCAAGTTTATCAAGACATTTTGCAGGAGAACTTAAGGCCATCTGTCCACCAGCAGAAGCTCAACATTAGATGGGTGTTGCAACAGGACAACGACCCAAAGCATAGAAGTAAATCAACAACAGAATGGCTTAAACAAAAGAAAATAAGCCTTCTGGAGTGGCCCAGTCAGAGTCCTGACCTCAACCCGATTGAGATGCTGTGGCATGACCTCAAGAAAGCGATTAACACCAGACATCCCAAGAATATTGCTGAACTGAAACAGTTCTGTAAAGAGGAATGGTCAAGAATTACTCCTGACCGTTGTGCACGTCTGATCTGCAACTACAGGAAACGTTTGGTTGAAGTTATTGCTGCCAAAGGAGGTTCAACCAGTTATTAAATCCAAGGGTTCACATACTTTTTCCAACTGCACTGTAAATGTTGACATGGTGTGTTCAATAAAAACATGGTAACATTTAATTCTTTGTGTGCTATTAGTTTAAGCAGACTGTGATTGTCTATTGTTGTGACTTAGATGAAGATCAGATCACATTTTATGACCAATTTGTGCAGAAATCCATATCATTCCAAAGGGTTCACATATTTTTTCTTGCAACTGTATATGTCCACAGGGGCACAAGAACAGGACCGAGGGGGACCAAACCGTGTTCTGCCCTCCACCACCCAACCTTCTACTCCAACTGGGCCTACATACAGGCATTTGTAGCCTTTCTTTAAAAAAAAAATATATATTTATTTTATTTAAAAAAGATATATTTTAAAATAAAATATTTTTGTTTTGCAAAATGTAATTTGTTTTGTATTTTTTTTAAGTGTTTACAAAAATTTAACATCTCACATCGCTTTTGAAGCGACCAATACTTGGGTCGCGATGGGAGATAACTTATAGTGTATGTAGAACAGGCCTTAACAAATCACCAAGCGCCAGTGGAGCAACACAAGTATGTGTCACTCCTCTAGCGTGGGGAGATTGAAAATGAGTCTCCATAACAGGCCTGACAAAATATCCCAGTGCCAGTGGAGCGACACAAGTATGTGTCGCTCCTCAAGCGTGGGTAGATTGAACATTAAGTCTCTATAACAAGGCGGACATAATATACCAGCGCCAGTGGAGCAACACAAGAATATGTTGCTCCTCAAGCATGGGGACATAAATATAGTACAAAAAAATTACAAGTACGTTGATAAACAATATTTATTGAACAAAAAATCCAATATACAACAATATAACATACTGTAACCACCAACAAACAGGCAAACAAACAGAACTTAACGGTTCTTTGCAAATTAATCACAAAATGTTTATACAAATCGGTCCTCCCAGTCCACCCTTCCTGTATCAGAGCAGAAATAATCTGCAAAACAGTCTCTTATCCGTGCAACCGCTACACTTGACCGCGGTCCAAAACTTTGAATGCTTGCCATCTCGCTGTCCTCCGGTATCTGTTCCAAATTTAGTGGTTCTTTTTTAAGGAGGTATTTGTGTAACACAACAGCAGACTTTACAACCTCGTTGGCCGATTCTACCTTCATATGAATGGGTTTAGTGAAAATCCTCCATTTTGCAACCAAAATTCCAAATGTGCATTCAACCATTCTTCGAGCCCTTTCAGAAGTTTCAGAAGATTTCCACACATTTGAAAGGCCTCATCACCAACCAATACAATGTACAAGTGTTGCTGTCCACAACAACAACACAAAGGACACAGCACACACCACACATCACACGGGAACCCAGGAAACCATAAGCTGCAATAAATAAAGAGACCAAAGAAACATCTTCATAACACCATACATGAACCTATGACCACAAGGGTGGCCCCCACTGGCAGATGGTATATCACAGGAGGATGACTCCAGCTAGCCATGGCTGAAGTACCCCCCAGACTACTGATCACAGCAGAGGCTAAATAGCCCATGTAGCCACACCCACACACAGACACACCCAGTGCACACACACTAGGAAGGTAGTTAACCCTTCCAACACAAGGCAAGGGAAGACGGACACTTAAAGGGGAATAACACACATAAAGATCACACTCCACCTGTTACCGCGGGCAACGGCATGCGTGGCAACCATGTCCTGGGGATCAGCCAGAAGGCAGAGACACTGCCACCACATGCACACAACACCAAACGTAGTCATGGGCAACCAAGTGAAGGAAAATGTCACTAAGCACACAATAGGCCGTGACAGCATGGGGGTGGATCAGTCATGCTTTGCAGTTAGAGGGCAGAATGGATTCAGTGAAATTCCAGCAAATTATGGAAGAAAACATAACACGAATTGTAAAAAAGCTGAAGTTGAAAAGAAGATGGCTTCTACAAATGGATAATGATCCTAAACACACCTCAAAATCCACAATAAACTACCTCAAAAGGCACAAGCTGAAGGTTTTACCATGGCCCTCACATTCCCTTGGTCTGCACATCATTGAAAATATGTGGCTAGACCTCAAAAGAGCAGTGCATGCAAGATGACCCAGAAATCTCACAGAAAGGGAAGACTTGGGAGCTACTAGGTATTAACAATACAGGGTGCTCAAACTTTTGCTTCAGGCTCTTTTTTGTTATTTTGAAAATGCTAAATTGTTTTTGCTTAAAATACAAAGAGAATGTGTCATCTTAACTTTATACATTTTGGAGATCATTTCATCTTCAACTTGCTTAACTGTTCACTGTAACAGTAATTTTGATCAGGCGTGCCTAAACTTTTGCATGCCATTGTACTAAAAAAAGTTTGTCTGTGTGTGTGTATTGGGGGAGGGGGGGGGGGGGTTGGCGAGGCTGATTGTTAAGGCTATAGATACCTTTGCACTGAAATATATTTATTGTTCATTTGCTTTTAAAATGCAAAATTAAGCAGCTTTCTAGACAGTCTTTATTCAAAGTTTCCTGCTATTTTGCTTCTACAGAGAGTCTTTCATCTGGCTGGTGGTGCTGGTGAATCTGACAAATCCATAAGAGCACTTCTGTTTCAGAAGGCTTTCTCTGCTTTTCCCTTTCCTTCTCTTGGTGTTAGAGATACCAGCTGGAGGTTGCACAGTATGGAGAGGGCACAGAAGATCCAAGGAGGACAGCTCACACAAGCTGTATCGAGGGAGTTAAGCACAAACATGGCAGTTTGCAGGAAGAAGACGGCAGCATTCTGGACACACAGATCCAGTATATATTAAGGACACACCTACATGAGAAAAGTGTAAAACTAGCAACAGGTTGCAAACTGAGCATTAGGAGATCTGAAAATAAATCAAGCAATTGCAGACTAAAACTTACTGCAACATTTGTATTAGGTAGACAAGTGTCTATTCAACAGTTAACCATACACCAGACAGCCACCCGTTTATCCGACAGCTAATTCTTATTTATAAACATTCATACTTGTTTATGTATGGCTCAGCCGAATGTTTTTTTTTTTAATGGGGAGAGGTGAATAAAACACTTGCTCCTTCTTTTCCCTGCCCTCAAATTCAATATTTGAAATGTCTGGTTTGGATGACTTTTGTGTAATGTATGTGACCAGTAAAAACCATTATGAGTATTGTTAATATTGGACGCATATACTTGTTTTAAAAGTATATAGACTGCATGGATGACTGGTTAAACTCTTGGGGCCATCTGCTGTACATTTATGGCGCTTGCACAACCTAGTCAATGCCAAATGCCATAAATGTGCAGTAAGAAAGTGCAGGTGAAGTAGCTGCGACTGTACCATTTGTAGCAGGTGTTAACACCATAGTTATTTTCAATCCTGCACATTTAGCGCCTCAGAGGTTGTTAGGCAGAGAGAACAAGCTCGGTCCCTCCAATTGTGTCCCCACAATATGATTGCAGTGTGCAGATAGGACAGTTGAAGGACTAATAAAGGCAGAATTACACTAACAGACATAATACACTGCAATGCAGAAGTACAGCAGTGCAATATACCAGTGATTGAGTAATTGCTTGCTTGCCAATGTTAAATAAATTAAGAGGAATTGGTAGGTCTGCTGCTAACAAGAGGAAAAGGAGGTCACCAGGTAATTGTTCTGTTCATTCCTCTGTTAATGTAAACATTTTTTCTTTAACTGGAGGTTTGCTTTAGGGTACAGCCACATGGTCACTTTTCCTGATGCAGTTTTGGAAGCCAAAACCAGGAGTGAATTCACAAAAGAGGAGAATTTGCAACTCGGTTGTCTGAGTTATGTAAAAATTTATCAACATCTGGTATAATTACCAGATGTTGATTCAGTTACATATTTATTCCCAGAATTTTTGTACAGTCACTCAGAATTGAGAAAGCTCGTTGGAAGAACGAGTGAAACGTTTCCAAGAAATCTACAGTACGTCCAGTTGCTGATTTATTCTTTACAGATATAAAAATTTATAAAGCACTGTAAATCTCATGGACAGCAACATATACTTAAGCTAAGCAAGTTTTAAGCAATAAAAAAAATATATATATATATTTATGCATTTCCTTAATTCTTGTTCTGGCCCTTTGTTGACATGCAGTTGCAGAGCTGTGGGGGCGTGTAACAACAATCTCTGAGGTTTCCCCAGGGGCTATTCCACATCCCAGATACGACAGTGTCACTCTGTCTTGGGGTTGACTTGCCTGAAAGCAGAGAGCCACACCGGACCAGCACTCCTGTCCGCCCTGAACGCACAGGTGGATCAGTGGCTGACCCCGCACCAACTGGAGATCGGCAAAGTGGTGTGTGACAATGGAAGCAATTTGTTGGCGGCATTGAATTTGGGCAAGTTGTCACATGTGCCGTGCATGGCACATGTGTTGAATCTCATCGTACAACGCTTTGTGTCTAAGTACCCAGGCTTACAGGACGTCCTCAAGCAGGCCAGGAAGGTGTGTGGCCATTTCAGACGTTCCTACACGGCCCATGGCGCACTTTGCAGACATTCAGCGCCGAAACAACATGCCAGTGAGGCGCTTGATTTGCGACAGCCCGACACGTTGGAATTCAACACTCCTAATGTTCGACCGCCTGCTCCAACAAGAAAAAGCCGTCAACGAGTATTTGTATGACCGGGGTGCTAGGACAGCCTCTGTGGAGCTGGGAATTTTTTTGCCACGTTACTGGACGCTCATGCGCAATGCCTGTAGGCTCATGCGTCCTTTTGAGGAGGTGACAAACCTAGTAAGTCGCACCGAAGGCACCATCAGCGACCTCATCCCATTTGTTTTCTTCCTGGAGCGTGCCCTGCGAAGAGTGCTGGATCAGGCTGTAGATGAGCATGAAGAGAAAGAGTTGTGGTCACCATCACCACTAGAAACAGCCTTGTCATCATCGCTTGCCGTACCTGCCGCAACGCTGCAAGAGGAGTATGAGTAAGAGAAGTCAGAGGAGTAATGTGGCTTTGAGGAGGAGGAAGACCAACCACAGCAGGCACCCCAGGGTGCTCGTTGTTGTCACCTACCCGTGGTCTTGTACGTGGCTGGGGGGAAGAACAGACCGTCAATGACATCAGTGAGGAGGAGGAACGGGAAATGAGTAGCTCAGCATCCAACCTTGTGCAAATGGGGTCTTTCATGCTCTCATGTTTGTTGAGGGACCCTCGTATAAAAAGGATGAAGGAGAATGACCTGTACTGGGTGGCCACGCTACTAGACCCCCGGTATAAGCAGAAAGTGGCGGAAATGTTACCAAATTACCGGAAGTCAGAAAGGATGTAGCAGTTCAAAACCAAACTAAAAAATATGCTTTACACAGCTTATAAGGGGGATGTCACAGCACAACGGGAATCTAACTGGGGAAGAGGTCAAAGTAATCCTCCTCCTACCACGACCACGGCGGCAAGGACAGGACGCTTTACAGACGTGTTGTTGATGGAGGACATGAGGAGCTTTTTCAGTCCTACACATCGCCACAGCCCTTCGTGATCCAGCCTTAGAGAGCGACTCGACCGACAGGTGGCAGACTACCTCGCCCTAACTGCAGATATCGACACTCTGAGGAGTGATGAACCCCTTGACTACTGGGTGTGCAGGCTTGACCTGTGGCCTGAGCTATCTCAGTTTGCGATAGAACTTCTGGCCTGCCCCGCTTCAAGTGTCCTGTCAGAAAGGACCTTCAGTGCAACAGGAGGCATTGTCACTGACAAAAGAAGTCGCCTCGGTCAAAAAAGTGTTGATTACCTCACCTTCATTAATGAGGCATGGATCCCGAAGGGACTGACATGTGATGGATATGGCAAATCTGGGGGAGCTGCATTGTGCGGATGAAAATATAATCATATAAATCACAGAAAAAATGCACCAAACGGATAGGCCACTGACTATACTGGCTAGTCATAAATGCAGATATTAAAAGCTGAGACTTTTGCCAATATATTCCTGTCAGGAAAATATCGGAGCCCATCGTGCACCACGTCAAGGTCACGCAGCCTCAGCTTTTAATATCTGCATTTATGACTAGCCAGTATAGTCAGTGGCATATCCGTTTGGTGCATTTTTTCTGTGATTTATATGATTATATTTTCATCCGCACAATGCTCCATTTTGTGTAGGATGCCTTTGTGGTGCATGTGGACCGCGCCGACATCCTCCACCGTATGCATTTTTTTGCTGGGGATAGTCGTTTGCTGCGGTCCACATTTCTGTGTTTGTGTCTTGTTTTATATGTAGTGTATGTGCCTTTACCTGGCATTCAAACACTCTCTTTTGCACCTGGTAACCTCCATCACATGATCTGATATTGGTGTGGCTTACGGTCTTGCTTTGTTCACATTGCATTAGCTGTCCTGCTATGCGGTTGTGTGGAAGCTTGGCTGTGAGCTGGATTACATCACCTTCAGACCTTGTTCACACCATAGGTAGCTTAGTGGTAGGACCCCTTGCCATGCTGAGTGACCGTGACGTGGTGCATGATGGGCTCCGATATTTTCCTGACAGGAATATATTGGCAAAAGTCTCAGCTTTTAATATCTGCATTAATGACTAGCCAGTATAGTCAGTGGTATATCCGTTTGGTGCATTTTTTTCTGTGATTTATATGATTATATTTTCATCCGCACAATGCTCCGTTTTGTGTAGGATGCCTTTGTGGTGCATGTGGACCGCGCCGACATCCTCCACCGTATGCATTTTTTTGCTGGGGATATTTATTTGCTGCGGTCCACATGCGGTGGGGCTGCTCCCCCAATGTAAAACACGCTACAGTGTTAGGGGTTGAGCAGCATCCCCAGATTTGCCACTATATTTCTGTGTTTGTGATATGTTTAACTAACAAAAGGCCTAACATGCCTTGGCCTCACAATGGTCCCCACGCTGCTGTATTTAATGTCTGCATACCGGATGACTTTCGTGAATTCTCCGCCACCAACTTGGGTTCAAGCCGCAATGTTTTAGTCACCTTTCTGCCTTGAAAACGTCAATTTTTCCGGCCGCTGCTACAACAGCGGCTGCAACAATAACATTGTTTTTCAGGCATGTGTACATGCCTAATTTTTCTGGCCTCTGGTGCTGCACTGTGGCTGCAAAAAACAAAACAAAAAAAAGGCACATACAAGTGTCAATTCCCCTTTCGTGATCGTTACCTTGTTGTGGTGAAGGGGCTTGCGTACAATGAAGCGATCATCACCTCTGAGTGTGTTGGCAATGTTGCCACACCCCAGATGATAAGGCCGTTGCTTCATTATAATCAGACCAAAAGCGAGGGACGGCTGGATGTTTTTTCATAGAAAAAACTTACATTTTTTTATTTATCTTTTTTTAAGTTGTATGGGTGGGTTTTTAATACATAAAATAAAAAATCATAATAAAGTCTCTTAATAGTTTATTAGAAATAATGCAGACAATTTAAAAAAATCCCCAACAATTCCAATACAAATCAAGTACAAAGCTCAGAACTAAATTATTCCAGGATGTCGTAATGGTTCGTTAATTCGACAATGGTTAATCAATTCGACACACGTCCCCGGATAGGGGACGTAACAGGGATTAAACTGATAGGAATAGTACTAGTTAAGACACCACTCATATAGGGTGTCACAGCACATTGCTCCGTGCACGTGCAGTGCCCCAACTTGGGAGTAAGAGGACCGACCAAGCTGCTTTTTCCATCTCCCGGTTCCTAAAATCAATTCAGTTTGGTGTATCAGAGTTTGGTCTGTCACTGTGAAGGCAGTTGAAGATACCCGGCCTAAATTTTTTTTCACAAAAGGCAATCCCACCCTGATATGGGACGTAACAGGGATTAAACTGATGAGAATAGTACTACAGAAAATAGCACTCATATCGGGTGGGACAGTAAATTGCACGGCGCAGACGCAGTGACCGTGGCGTGGATTCAAACAAAGGGGAGGGAGCCAACAATGTTTTATCCATTTCCCCGTTCGAAAAATCTATTTAATAAATGGACCCCAGATTGGGGACGTAACAGGGATTAAACTGATGAGAAGAGAGAACTACAGGAAATACCACTCATATCGGGTGGGACAGTAAATTGCACGGCACAGACGCAGTGACCGTGGATTCAAACAAAGGGGAGGGAGCCAGCATTTTTTTAACCATCTCCCCATTCGAAAAATCTATTCAATTCACCTTTCCGGGACCCTTGGTGTTGTATGTGGCTGGGTGGAGGAAGAAATCTTCAATGACATCAATGGGACATGGCTAGCTTGGTATCCAACCTTGTGCAAATGGGAAGTTTTCGGTTGGGCAAATGGACTGTTTGCGGTGGTTTGCGGTGCATTAAAAGGGGAGTTTGGTCTGTCAATGTCTGTGAAGCGGGCGTAACCCTTACACTACCTGATCGATACAACATCATACCTGATCGTATACACACACTGGATGTTTTAAACCACGTTGTTAAAAAAAAATTGGATTGTTAGGTGATTTATGCCCTTTATGGATTAAAATCCAACTCTGCGTCAACTATGTAATTTTCCATGGGAGTTTTGCCATGGATCCCCCTCCGGCATGCAACAGTCCAGGTGTTAGTCCCCTTGAAACAACTTTTCCATCACTATTGTGGCCAGAAAGAGTCCCTGTGGGTTTTAAAATTCGCCTGCCCATTGAAGTCAATGGCGGTTCGCCCGGTTCGCCCGTTCGCGAACATTTGCGAAAATTTGCGTTTGCTGTTCGCGAACTGAAAATTTTTTGTTTGCGACATCTCTAGTAAACACATGTTACACAGTGTTAACATACAGTGTGTTTAAAAACACAACGCGACGGCACATGTGTCGTACTTTTTCATATTCCAAAGCTTCCAAAAATTGTCCCTTAACCAGGGGCAGATGATGTTTAAACACACATGGTGTTATGGGGCAAAAAAGTGTCATGGGGGACCAGGCATCCAAAAATGCCTTGACAGTTGTGAACAAGCCTAAAAAAACTTTCTCTTTTAGTTGGAAACAGCAGCAGTACAGTGTAGATATGGAAAGGGTATGGTACAGATATAGCTGCATGCGGCTGCAATAGTAATGAAAACAGAAGCAGCATAGCATGGAACATACAAGGAAGTAGGTTGGCTGTCTATGCCTAGCAGTAGTAGTGGCAGTGGTAGTTGCAGATGCTTTGCTTTAATAGCGGTGGCAGTAGATGTTGGTAGGCCGCAGCACTGGCATGATGGCGGTGGTGACATGATGGTAGCAGCCGTACAGAACGTGATGGTAGGCAGGTCATAGTAGTGATGTGACGAAGGCGACAGCAGCAGCCGTACAGAGCATGATGGTAGGCATGTCACAGCAGTGGCATGATTGCAACAGCAGCCATACAGAACGTCATGGTAATAGAAACATTTGCATAGACTTCAACTTGTGCAGAATGCTGCAGCAAGGCTACTAACGGGTGTTGCCCGCCGAGAGCATATCACTCCCTCTCTTATTGCCTTGCACTGGCTCCCCGTCCAACAACGGGTGATGTTCAAGATTGGATGCTTCATGCATAGGGTATTCCATGGTGTGGGGCCCTTGTACCTGTGACGTAAATTCACCAGGTACGCCCCGTTGAGGAAATTGAGGTCTAGTGACTCTGCGAATTTTAACATCCCGCAAGTTAATAAGATCAGACGTGGTGGTAGATCCTTTTCGGCTCAAGGGGCCAGATTTTGGAACCACCTACCTCTGGCCCTGAAAATGATTCCCAGTCTTCTCTCATTCAGACGTGCACTGAAAACCCTACTTTTCAAACAGGCGTTTGATCTTCCTATGTAATATTTATTTTTGGTTCATATAATTTTGGGGGTTTTCGTAAATCTTAGTCTATAACTTCACGGTTGGTAATGTCCCTTTTATTTTAAAGATACCTTTTCCTCACGTTTATTAATTTTGTTCTCTTCACATTCTCTATATCTCGTCCGAACCCTTTGAACCTTGAGATCCCCCTACCTTCCCTCCCTCTTTCTTGATTCTCCATTTGATAAGTGCTAGCAAATTGGTCTCTGGAATAGGTGCCTTATCCTCTAGGCCTTTGCGGCCCATGGTAAAGTGCCATACCTTCTTCTCAGCCAGCTAAGCGCATCGAGGCCCTAAGGGTAAGACTGCATGTACACAAGACTATACATCATCATCATCAGAAACATAGAATGTGTCGGCAGATAAGAACCATTTAGCCCATTTGGCCTATCTAGTCTGCCCAATATACTGAATACTATGAATAGCCCCTGGCCCTATCTTATATGAAGGATGGCCTTATGCCTATCCCATGCATGCTTAAACTCCTTCACTGTATTTGCAGCTACCACTTCTGCAGGAAGGCTATTCCATGCATCCACTACTCTCTCAGTAAAGTAATACTTCCTGATATTACTTTTAAACCTTTGTCCCTCTAATTTAAAACTACAGTCAGGTCCATAAATATTGGGACATCGACACAATTCTAACATTTTTGGATCTATACACCACCACAATGGATTTGAAATGAAACGAACAAGATGTGCTTTAACTGCAGACTGTCAGATTTAATTTGAGGGTATTTACATCCAAATCAGGTGAACGGTGTAGGAATTACAACAGTTTGCATATGTGCCTCCCACTTGTTAAGGGACCAAAAGTAATAGGACATAATAATAATCATAAATCAAACTTTCACTTTTTAATACTTGGTTGCAAATCCTTGGCAGTCGAGTACAGCCTGAAGTCTGGAATGCATAGACATCACCAGACGCTGGGTTTCATCCCTGGTGATGCTCTGCCAGGCCTCTACTGCAACTGTCTACAGTTCCTGCTTGTTCTTGGGGCATTTTCCCTTCAGTTTTGTCTTCAGCAAGTGAAATGCATGCTCAATCGGATTCAGGTCAGGTGATTGGCTTGGCCATTGCATAACATTCCACTTCTTTACCTTTAAAAATTCTTTGGTTGCTTTTGCAGTAGGCTTTGGGTCATTGTCTAACTGCACTCTGAAGCGCCGTCCAATGAGTTCAAACACTTCAGAATTCATCCTGCTGCTTTTGTCAGCAGTCACATCATCAATAAATACAAGAGAACCAGTTCTATTGGCAGCCATATATGCCCACACCATGACACTACCACCACCATGCTTCACTGATGCGGTGGTATGCTTAGGATCATGAGCAGTTCATTTCCTTCCCCATACTCTTCTCTTCCAATCACTCTGGTACAAGTTGATCTTGGTCTCATCTGTCCATAGGATGTTGTTCCAGAACTGTGAAGGCTTTTTTAGATGTCGTTTGGCAAACTCTAATCTGGCCTTCCTGTATTAGAGGCTCACCAATGGTTTACATCTTGCGGTGAACCCTCTGTATTCACTCTGGTGAAGTCTTCTCTTGATTGTTGACTTTGACACACATACACCTACCTGCTGGAGAGTGCTCTTGATCTGACCAACTGTTGTGAAGGGTATTTTTCTTCACCAGGGAAATAATTATTTGGTTATCCACCGCAGTTGTTTTCCGTGGTCTTCCAGGTCTTTTGGTGTTGCTGAGCTCACCGATGCATTCCTTCTTTTTAAGAATGTTCCAAACAGTTGTTTTGGCCACGCCTAATGTTTTTGCTATCTCTGATGGGTTTGTTTTGTTTTTTTCAGACTAATGATAGCTTGCTTCACTGATAGTGACAGCTCTTAGGATCTCATCTTGAGAGTTGACAGCAACAGATTCCAAATGCAAATAGCACACTTGAAATGAACTCTGGACCTTTTATCTGCTCATTGTAATTGGGATAATGAGGGAATAACACACACCTGGCCATGGAACAGCTGAGAAGCCAATTGTCCCATTACTTTTGGTCACTTAGCAAGTGGGAGGCACATATACAAACTGTTGTAATTCCTACACCGTTCACCTGATTTGGATATAAATACCCTCAAATTAAAGCTGACAGTCTGCAGTTAAAGCACATCTTGTTCGTTTTTTTATTTCAAATCCATTGTGGTGGTGTATAGAGCCAAAAATGTTATAATTATGTCGATGTCCCAATATTTATGGACCTGACTGTATGTCCTCTTGTAGCAGTTTTTCTTCTTTTAAATATTCTCTCCTCTTTTACCTTGTTGATTCCCTTTATGTATTTAAAAGTTTCTATCATATCCCCTCTGTCTCGTCTTTCTTCCAAGCTATACATGTTAAGGTCCTTTAATCTTTCCTGGTAAGTTTTATCCTGCAATCCATGTACCAGTTTAGTAGCTCTTCTCTGAACTCTCTCCAAAGTATCAATATCCTTCTGGAAATATGGTCTCCAGTACTGAGCACAATACTCCAAATAAGGTCTCACTAGTGCTCTGTAGAGCGGCATGAGCACCTCCTTCTTTCTACTAGTAATGCCTCTCCCTATACACCCAAGCATTCTGCTAGCATTTCCTGCTGCTCTATGACATTTTCTGCCTACCTTTAAGTCTTCTGAAATAATGACCCCTAAATCCCTTTCCCCAGATACTGAGGTTAGGACTGTATCACTGATTTTATATTCTGCTCTTGGGTTTTTACGCCCCAGGTGCATTATTTTGTACTTATCCACATTAAATTTTAGTTGCCAGATTTTTGACCATTCCTCTAGTTTTCCTAAATCCTTTTCCATTTGGTGTATCCCTCCAGGAACATCAAACCTGTTACAAATCTTTGTGTCATCAGCAAAAAGACACACCTTACCATCGAGGCCTTCTGCAATTTCGCTGATAAAGATATTAAACAATATGGGTCCCAGAACAGATCCCTGAGGTACCCCACTGGTAACAAGACCTTGGTCTGAATTTACTCCATTGACTACAACCCTCTGTTGTCTGTCCCTCAGCCACTGCCTAATCCATTCAACAATATGGGAGTCCAAGCCCAAATACTGCAATTTATTGATAAGCCTTCTGTGTGGGACAGTATCGAAAGCCTTACTGAAGTCTAGATAAGCGATGTCTACTGCACCTCCGCCATCTATTGTTTTAGTCACCCAATCAAAAAAATCAATAAGATTAGTTTGACATGATCTCCCTGAAGTAAACCCATGCTGTTTTTCATCTTTCAATCCATGGGATTTTAGATGTTCCACAATCTTCTCCTTAAGTATGGTTTCCATTAATTTCCCCACTATTGATGTCAGGCTTACTGGCCTATAGTTGCCCGATTCCTCCCTACTACCTTTCTTGTGAATCGGCACAACATTTGCTAATTCCCAATCTTCTGGGACGACTCCTGTTGCCAGTGATTGGCTAAATAAATCTGTTAATGGTTTTGCTAGTTCACCGCTGAGCTCTTTTAATAGCTTTGGGTGTATCTCATCAGGCCCCTGTGACTTATTTGTATTGATTTTAGACAGCTGACTTAGAACCTCTTCCTCTGTAAAGACACATGCATCAAAAGATTCATTAGTCTTCTTTCCTAACTGAGGTCCTTTTCCTTCATTTTCCTTCGTAAAGACTGAACAGAAGTATTCATTGAGGCAGTCAGCTAGTTCTTTATCTTCTTCCATATACCTTCCTTCTTTTGTTTTTAATTTTGTAATTCCTTGTTTTAGTTTCCTTTTTTCATTTATGTATCTGAAGAATGCCTTATCGCCTTTTTTCCCTGACTGAGCTAATTTCTCTTCTGCCTGTGCTTTAGAAGCTCTTATAACTTTTTTGGCCTCTCTCTGCCTAATCTTGTAAATTAGCCTGTCATCCTCGTTTTTGTTTTTTTATAATTCCTAAATGCTATCTTTTTGTTTTTAATGATTTTGGCCACTTCTGCTGAGTACCACAGTGGTCTTTTCCTTTTTTTGCTTTTACTGACAAGCCTAATGCAATTTTCTGTTGCCTTCAATATGTCACGAGGGTGTCAAGAACCACGCCTGACTCTGTTATACCCGGGGTCAGGAAGTCGCAGCGGTTGGCTGCGCGCTCTATGTAGTAAGATAGGGCTGTTTCCTTATGGTAGCTTTCTGGGTTTGCTTTGCAACCCTTTTTGGCTCAATCAGGGATCCGTAGCTCCTTCTCCCCAGCTGTTCCTTGTCCAGCACTCCCAACCTCCTTATATTCCCCTCTCACACTTCTCTGGTTGCCAGATATAGAGCTTCCTGCCTGGACTTCTATACTGACCCACTGGAGCTGTGTTGCTGCGTTCTCTGGTTGTTGGTCCAGAACGTTTCCCTCCGGAACCCTGTTGGACCTTTGTGGTCTGCTGTGGTCGCCCACCTGGGTTTATGTGTTTGTCTGTCCTCTCCCTGGTGTTTTTCCTCTTAGTGTCAGTGGTGCGGACTAGCGATCCCACCGGCCTGTTCACTATCTAGGGCTCATTTTAGGGAAAGCCAGGGTTTAGGCACGTGATTGCCGCACGGGTGAGGAACCCGTCTAGGGACGTCAGGGCAGTCAGGTGCCAGCCGCAAGATGAGTCAGGGGTCACCACCTTTCCCTCTCCCTTGGCCAGGGCTTTCCCTTTTCCCTCCCTGTGCGTGATGCCGGTCATTACACAATAGTGCCTCTTTTAAGTAGTCCCATTTCTCATGGACTCCAATGAAACTGTTCCAATCTGATAGGGACTCGTATACCACTAAAATCTAAAACTTTTTGTGTGGTGTGACTCAGTCACTGTACTTATAGTAAACCACACTGACTGGTGATCACTAGATCCCAAGCTTTCCCCTACAGTAATATCATATACCAAATTCCCATTTGTGAATACTAAATCTAAAATGGCCTCCTTCCGGGTTGGCTCCTCAACTACTTGTTGTAGAGATAATCCCAGTAGGGAATTTAGAATATCTGTACTCCTGGCAGAATTAGCTATTTTGGTTTTCCAGTTTACATCAGGAAGATTGAAGTCTCCCATAATGATAGCTAAAATGACATTGAAGGGGGAAGTTATTTCCTCAACTAGTAGATCTAATTCTTTGACTTGGCTTACTAAAGTCTAGATAAGCGATGTCTACTGCACCTCCATCTATTATTTTAGTCACCCAATCAAAAAAATCAATAAGATTAGTTTGACATGATCTACCTGAAGCAGGGCCGGTTCTAGGTGAAATGGTGCCCTGGGGCAAAAAACAATAAGGGGCCCCCGCCCCATGACACTTGATGACTTTTACAGAAGAAACTGTATATTTTGGGGCACAGTGTAGGCTCTGTGTGTATAACAAACATATTTCATATGAAAACTTAGAGTTACTTGGCTTGGCCCTTGGGGATCTCGGACGCCACTTCCACACTTTGGCTGGGGGCTCGGCGGAGCTGATGTTGTGTTTTATCCTAATGAGAAAGATTTCATAATAAGGATTTGGAGAAGGGGCAGAGGAATAGCAGAGCAGGGAGAGGATGGTGCTGCTACTAGGGGGTCATACCATGTGGGAGTTATAACGCCCACCATAATGCCCCCCCCAGTAGAAATAATTCTCCTTATAATGTGACAGTGCAAAAATACCCCCTTGTAATGCCCCCAGTTGAGCTAATGTCCCCATAGTGCCTCCATAATGTGCCAGTATAAAATACCCCTTCTCAGCGCCCCGGTAGATGACCCCATAGTAGTCCTCTCCCCCCTTCCCCATAGTACCAACCACAATGTGTCCCAGTATAAAATGCCCCTATACAGAGCCGAATAAGCCACGGCACTCCAGAGGGATTCCAATCGATTTCTTTTTATTACACCTTGTGCAGCAACGTTTCAACCTAACGGTCTTTATCAAGCTCCCAATACACAGGTAACACAGTGAACATTAAATACAGTCCCATAGCCCCGCATTGGTTCCTGCTAGGCCCTACCCATTAACCCTCCCTTTACTTCCTAAAACAACATACACATATTGCCCACTCCATAATCTATCTAAAACAACATATACTTTTGTCTGTCACATTACCATGCTGTAGGAGATTCTGCCTTCTTTATTCGGGTGCATATTCATGCTTTCGTTTTCCCATGAGGTCTCGGCGTCCCTGCATGCCTACTGCGCCTGCGCGACATCGTCACTTCCGCCCTTCCATGCGTACTTCCGCCAGGCAATGCCCAGCTTTCGAATCATGTGATTCTGTCGCTCTGGTGACGTATTGTCATGTGATCGTACATCGATCATTTATCTAAGTGTCATTAGATGTTCAGGCTCAGTTACCCTAGATATTTAAACATTATAAGCGGGACGAGACCTGTGGTTTCATGGTGCGGGCCGTCTGGTGCATATCAAATACAAGCCGATGTTTTATCAAACTATCAGCTATACCATTTCACTACTATTCAATTACTGTTTAAGAGGCTGCAGCTATCGGGTCCATTATTACATCCTTAATGCATCAGCATTTTCTTGTTACATCTCCAACACTTCAGAATGAGTCGCATGGCGTTCTATTCACAGGTTATTCTTGCAGGTTTGCCATCATTCATCCAGTGGCTGGTGTATAGAGCTAGCGTTCTAGGGGTAGTTAGCCCCCAGTCCACTAGCTCATCCAGTCCCATACTGTCATTCATTCTATAGGAAAGTTCCAATGGGAGCACGTAGGGTAGCCCTTCCTTACGGGGAGTCACCCCTATCCTCTCATGACTTCCTAATATTTTATGGCTAGTCCTGCTACATCTTTAATAGCCTCCAGCGCCATTTCACTCAATTGTTTTTACAGAGAAATTCTCAAATTATAGAATATCAAGGACTGGGTCCTTCTAGCTGCAGTCTCAAAAAGCATCACAAAAGACTTTTTATATATGGTGCAAACCTTGACAGACCCACATCACCACCAGAGGACCCGTTCAACTATTTCCCATGCTTCCTTATCAACTATAGGCCTTTCATTTAGAGGCATCGTGAGCGTCAAGAGGCGGTTCTCCCACAGCATGTATGTTGACACCATCTATGGACAAAAGAAAAGGTTTTATTAAATGAACTTTTACCATAAAAATGGAGATATAGGCAAATAAAAAGAAAAAAGGAGTTAAATATTGTACATATATATGCATACATAAAACCGGCTATTCAGCCTAATGTCTTTTACGCACAACCCAGTAGAGAGTCAGAAAAGGGAACCAACCTTGAATTCCCTATTCAGGCCCTTCGGCTCCATTGTTTCCAACTCATAAATCCATCTTAGCTCTTTTTGTTTTAGCAGCTTTTCCCTATCTCCACCCCTCCTTAAAGTTGGAACATTATCAATGATCCTGTATCTCAATTGAGAGACATTATGTCTATATTTCCAAAAGTGCTCAGGCACTGGTAACTCCGTTTCATCATCACAATCTAAACTTGGCTGATTTTTTTCTTTTTCTTTTTTCGCTAGTAGCTTGCGTATAGTGTACCGATGTTGATTTATCCTGTTCTTACAGGGCTGCGTCGTCTCGCCTATATAGAGAAGGCCACACGGACACTGCAAGCTATAAATAGCAAAATCTGTGTTACACGTGTAGTGTCCTCTAATGTCGTATTTCTTCCCCGTTCTAGGGTGGCAGAAGGAGTCACCCTTGATTAGGTTGCCGCAATTACAGCAACCCAAGCAAGGGTAACACCCCCTTCTGCCAACCTCTTTTTTCTTAGTTTTAACATCAGCTGATGTCAGGCTATCCTTGAGGTTTCTAGGCCTCTTGTATGACATCAGTGGGGGGGATTGGAATTCAATTACATTAGGAAAAGAATGTGTCAATATATGCCAATTATGTCTTAATATGCCTGAGATGCGATTACTTATTTTACTGTAGGTCGATACAAATGGAATCCTGCCTGTTTTTCCTTCTCTCTTTGTTGTATTGACTAGTAATTGCTGTCGATTGGTGTTTCTGGCCTTTTCCAAATGTCTATCTATCAATTTTTTGGGATATTTCCTTTCCCTAAATCTTTGTCCCATTTTTTTCAATCTATCATCTACCAGACTTTCTTCAGACACTATTCTTCTCGCTCGCAGGAACTGGCTAAACGGTAAAGATTCCACCGACCTCCTAGGGTGTGCACTATCAAAACGTAACATGCTGTTCCTGTCCGTTGGCTTAATAAAGAGATCGGTTTCTAATTTACCTTCCCTTACATAAACCAACGTGTCTAAAAATTGTAATGATTCCACTGAATACACCTTTGTAAATTTCAATTGATCATGCAACTGGTTAATGTAGCCATGAAATTCCTGTAGTTTTTCTTCTGTACCATTCCATATAAGGAAAATATCGTCTATATACCGCATCCACCCTCTCACATTACTGTAGAAGGTGGATGGGTATATAGACGTCTCCTCCATTTTTGACATGTATATATTCGCATATGTCGGGGCCACGTTGGACCCCATCGCGGTGCCCCGACATTGCTCGTAAAACACGTCCTCAAACAAAAAATAATTATGATACAGTAGAATTTCAAGTAGGGAGATTAAAAATGATTTGGTGTCAGACCCAAAATCCGACCTTTCCAGGGCCCATTTGACTGCCTCCAATCCCAGTTCATGATCGATACTGGTATAGAGGCTGGTTACATCGAATTAAACCAAAAAATCTCCCTCTTGAAATTCTAGTGCATCAATTTTTAACAGGAAATCTGTGGTATCTTTCACATAAGATTTAGCCTCCATTGCATAGGATCTTAAAACTTTATCCAAAAAAGTTGCTGCATTGGAAAAGACTGACCCCATGCCCGACACAATGGGGCGACCTGGCGGGTCTATCAACCCTTTATGTATCTTAGGGAGGCTATATAAGAGAGGAGTCACCGGGTTCTGAGGCACAAGGTAAGTATGTAAATTTGCATCGATCAGGTCATTCGCGAATGCATTATCCACCAATAGTCTGATCTTGCGTATAATAGTCCATTTTGGATCTTGACTTAGAGGTTTGTATATCTCCTTGTCATTCACTTGTCTCATCACCTCCATTTTATACTTCTCTGTGTCCATTACCACGGTCTGACACCAAATCATTTTTAATCTCCCTACTTGAAATTCTACTGTATCATAATTATTTTTTGTTTGAGGACGTGTTTTACGAGCAATGTCGGGGCACCGCGATGGGGTCCAACGTGGCCCCGACATATGCGAATATATACATGTCAAAAATGGAGGAGACGTCTATATACCCATCCACCTTCTACATTAATGTGAGAGGGTGGATGCGGTATATAGACGATATTTTCCTTATATGGAATGGTACAGAAGAAAAACTACAGGAATTTCATGGCTACATTAACCAGTTGCATGATCAATTGAAATTTACAAAGGTGTATTCAGTGGAATCATTACAATTTTTAGACACGTTGGTTTATGTAAGGGAAGGTAAATTAGAAACCGATCTCTTTATTAAGCCAACGGACAGGAACAGCATGTTACGCTTTGATAGTGCACACCCTAGGAGGTCGGTGGAATCTTTACCGTTTAGCCAGTTCCTGCGAGCGAGAAGAATAGTGTCTGAAGAAAGTCTGGTAGATGATAGATTGAAAAAAATGGGACAAAGATTTAGGGAAAGGAAATATCCCAAAAAATTGATAGATAGACATTTGGAAAAGGCCAGAAACACCAATCGACAGCAATTACTAGTCAATACAACAAAGAGAGAAGGAAAAACAGGCAGGATTCCATTTGTATCGACCTACAGTAAAATAAGTAATCGCATCTCAGGCATATTAAGACATAATTGGCATATATTGACACATTCTTTTCCTAATGTAATTGTATTCCAATCCCCCCCACTGATGTCATACAAGAGGCCTAGAAACCTCAAGGATAGCCTGACATCAGCTGATGTTAAAACTAAGAAAAAAGAGGTTGGCAGAAGGGGGTGTTACCCTTGCTTGGGTTGCTGTAATTGCGGCAACCTAATCAAGGGTGACTCCTTCTGCCACCCTAGAACGGGGAAGAAATACGACATTAGAGGACACTACACGTGTAACACAGATTTTGCTATTTATAGCTTGCAGTGTCCGTGTGGCCTTCTCTATATAGGCGAGACGACGCAGCCCTGTAAGAACAGGATAAATCAACATCGGTACACTATACGCAAGCTACTAGCGAAAAAAGAAAAAGAAAAAAATCAGCCAAGTTTAGATTGTGATGATGAAACGGAGTTACCAGTGCCTGAGCACTTTTGGAAATATATACATAATGTCTCTCAATTGAGATACAGGATCATTGATAATGTTCCAACTTTAAGGAGGGGTGGAGATAGGGAAAAGCTGCTAAAACAAAAAGAGCTAAGATGGATTTATGAGTTGGAAACAATGGAGCCGAAGGGCCTGAATAGGGAATTCAAGGTTGGTTCCCTTTTCTGACTCTCTACTGGGTTGTGCGTAAAAGACATTAGGCTGAATAGCCGGTTTTATGTATGCATATATATGTACAATATTTAACTCCTTTTTTCTTTTTATTTGCCTATATCTCCATTTTTATGGTAAAAGTTCATTTAATAAAACCTTTTCTTTTGTCCATAGATGGTGTCAACATACATGCTGTGGGAGAACCGCCTCTTGACGCTCACGATGCCTCTAAATGAAAGGCCTATAGTTGATAAGGAAGCATGGGAAATAGTTGAACGGGTCCTCTGGTGGTGATGTGGGTCTGTCAAGGTTTGCACCATATATAAAAAGTCTTTTGTGATGCTTTTTGAGACTGCAGCTAGAAGGACCCAGTCCTTGATATTCTATAATTTGAGAATTTCTCTGTAAAAACAATTGAGTGAAATGGCGCTGGAGGCTATTAAAGATGTAGCAGGACTAGCCATAAAATATTAGGAAGTCATGAGAGGATAGGGGTGACTCCCCGTAAGGAAGGGCTACCCTACGTGCTCCCATTGGAACTTTCCTATAGAATGAATGACAGTATGGGACTGGATGAGCTAGTGGACTGGGGGCTAACTACCCCTAGAACGCTAGCTCTATACACCAGCCACTGGATGAATGATGGCAAACCTGCAAGAATAACCTGTGAATAGAACGCCATGCGACTCATTCTGAAGTGTTGGAGATGTAACAAGAAAATGCTGATGCATTAAGGATGTAATAATGGACCCGATAGCTGCAGCCTCTTAAACAGTAATTGAATAGTAGTGAAATGGTATAGCTGATAGTTTGATAAAACATCGGCTTGTATTTGATATGCACCAGACGGCCCGCACCATGAAACCACAGGTCTCGTCCCGCTTATAATGTTTAAATATCTAGGGTAACTGAGCCTGAACATCTAATGACACTTAGATAAATGATCGATGTACGATCACATGACAATACGTCACCAGAGCGACAGAATCACATGATTCGAAAGCTGGGCATTGCCTGGCGGAAGTACGCATGGAAGGGCGGAAGTGACGATGTCGCGCAGGCGCAGTAGGCATGCAGGGACGCCGAGACCTCATGGGAAAACGAAAGCATGAATATGCACCCGAATAAAGAAGGCAGAATCTCCTACAGCATGGTAATGTGACAGACAAAAGTATATGTTGTTTTAGATAGATTATGGAGTGGGCAATATGTGTATGTTGTTTTAAGAAGTAAAGGGAGGGTTAATGGGTAGGGCCTAGCAGGAACCAATGCGGGGCTATGGGACTGTATTTAATGTTCACTGTGTTACCTGTGTATTGGGAGCTTGATAAAGACCGTTAGGTTGAAACGTTGCTGCACAAGGTGTAATAAAAAGAAATCGATTGGAATCCCTCTGGAGTGCCGTGGCTTATTCTACACTGTTAACTATTGGAATCCTAGGACCAGGATTTAATGCTGCAGGCACCACCACGTACCGGAGTAGCTATAACAATAGTGAGTAGTGCTGTCTTATTGTTTATTTCTTGCCTATACAGAGCCCCCATATAAAATAACCATTCTTTGTGGCCTCAGTAGATGCCCCTATAGTGCCACAAATAGTGTGCCAGTAAAATGTGCCACTAGCCATAGGCGGGCCCCCCCCTATCATGTGCCACTAGCCACCAGTATTGTACAGAAAAAAAAAAAAAAAAAGAAAAAAAAACACTTATACTTACCTTCTTGGCAGTGATGTGATGCAGCCGGCCTGTGTCCCACGCTGTGTACGGCTCAGGGCTCAGGCGGCGCAATGACATCATCGGCCTAGTGCCTGCAGCCTATCAGAGGAAGGGAAAGGGACACACCTCTCCCTCCCCTGCCGCACAGCGATACAGATAACTGGAGATGAGCGCTTCCACAATGTGCTCATCTCCGTGTGACACTGACTGTCCTGCCTGCCTAAAGTTAGTTGCGGGCTGGCGCGGAGGGGGCCCCTAAGGACTCGGGGGCAATTGCCCCCCTTGCCTCTATGGAAGCGCCGGCCCTGCCCTGAAGTAAACCCATGCTGTTTTTCATTTTAATCCATGGGATTTTAGATGTTCCACAATCCTCTCCTTAAGTATGGTTTCCATTAATTTCCCCACCATTGATGTCAGGCTTACTGGCCTATAGTTGCCCAATTCCTCCCTACTACCTTTCTTGTGAATGGGCACAACATTTGCTAATTTCCAGTCTTTTGGGACGACTCCTGTTACCAGTGATTGGTTAAATAAATCTGTTAATGGTTTTGCTAGTTCACCGCTAAGCTCTTTTAATAGCTTTAGGTGTATCCCATCAGGCCCCTGTGACTTATATGGTAGGCAGGTCACAGCAGTGGCATGAGGTAAGTGGCAGCAGCAGCCGTACTCAACGTAATTCTAGGCAGGTCCCAGCAATAGAATGATGGAATCAGGCAGGCAGAGAGCAACAGTGGCAAGATGGGGCACCACCAGCAAGGCTAGATCTATTCATCGGAATTAGTCGGAAGAGTGTGAAAATCCTCCTGAATCCAGGCTTAATTTATTTTGACAAATATGATGTTTCGAACTGTGGTGGAGGACAATTTGGTCAGTATGGGTGTCACCACGCTGCATGCAGTGCTGAAAACCCTCTCTCTGAGATGACACGGGAGGCTGGGCAAGAAAGAGAGCATGCTGTGCCAGTCCGCTTGCCCAAAAATTCACCGGGCCTGGGAACAGGGTATGCGCCAGAGACTGGCCAGAGTTTAGGAAGGCCTGAACCTGAGCATCAAGGCAGGAGCTGTGGACTTGCTAAGTGGCCTCAGCATGGCGTGTCAGATGGAAAAATTGCTCCATCATGTTGAAGAGACTGAAATGGCTGCTGCTGCCCCTTCTGCGGCTGGTAACAGCAGGAGGAGGGGGTAGGACTCTGCAGGAGGCGGAGAAGGGCCTCTCTTTCAGACGTAATTTGGCCTCCCTTTCTGTGAGAAAAAATAACATTTCCCCATTTTGCCTTCGTAGCAAGGGTCTAAAAGCATGGCTATCCAGTAATCATCTGACTACTTGATGTCAACAATATGCCTATCACTGCGTTAGCCAGCTAATCGACAGGTTGCCACTAGTGATGGACGAACATAGGCCGAGACGATTTGCGAACGTGCGTTTGCGATCAGATGTTCGTGAACCCAATTCACTTTAATGGCATGTGAACCTGAGAAACCTTCATGTCATATTTGCAGCCAGCAAACACTTACTAGAAATACATAAATAGTCTCACAACATGTACAGTGATATACCAGAGGGGGATCATTGTAAAAAATTCCCATAAAAATATGTATTTTAATTAGGGGCCATTCTTATGCGTCTTAAAGGGAAACTCAAAAATGTGCCCTGCTGGAGCCTAGAAATTTTTTATTTCTTATTGGTTTGATGTATACAAATGTGCAGAGTCCATTAAAAAAAATGCATACCTTAACTTAAAAAAAATTCTGTATGGTGAACTTATGCTACTGTAAGGCATCAGTCTGAGGCATCTGTTATACATACCAAAAATGTATGCGTTTAAATGGATGGCAAAAATAGGATGTGAACCCAGCCCTAGTGTCAGAATAAGCACCAGTACACAGCAGAGCAGCGTGGCGGAGAGGGGAGGCCGCCATGTACTGACAAAGCGCTACCTGGTCCTGGTGGTCAGGGATGAGGACTGTGTTTCCCAAGGATCATTTTCTCCTAGGAAATGCAGGGCACAGTATAATACACTAGAATCTATACAATACTAGCTGAAGGCCCCAGCTTCGCTCGTGTATATTTAATGTTTGTGTGTCGTTAAAAGATAACACTATCCACTATACCAGTGACATCTACAGCACCCCGCCCCCAAAACAGTGACCTCCACAGCCCCCACCCCTTAACACTGACCCCCCACAGTGCCCCATCCCTTAAAATTGGACCTCCACACCAGCCCACCCCCTTAACTTTGACCTTTATAGCAGCCTTCCCCTTTAACAGTGACTTTCATAGCATACCACCCCCTTGACAGTGACCTCAACAGGGGCCCGCCCCCTTAACAGTGGCCTTTACTGGATCAGGGGTGTGTCCTTTTGAACAGCTCACTCTAAGAGAGCAGCACAGTACTGTCTAAGTGTGAGCTGCAGGGAGAAAGTCATCCTCCCTCCCACCTCTGCAGCTGACAGAAGTAGATTTTTATCTTAATTTTTTCAATTCCTGTTGGCTCAGGAGTGGAGGGGGTGTGGCCTAACAGGATCAGGGCTTGGCTTACCGGGAACTAGAAGTAGATTTTTACCTTCATTTTTTCAATCCCCGTTAGCTCAGGAGTGGGAAGGGGCATGGCCTAACCAGATCTGGGCGTGGCTTAGCAGGACCTAGAAGTGGATTTTTTTGCTTCATTTTTTCAATCTCAGTCGGTTGAGGAGTGGGAGGTGGCATAGCCTAACCGGATTGGGGGTGTGTCCTTTTGAACAGCTCACTCTAAGACAGCAGCACCGTGCTGTCTGAGTGTAAGCTACACACCCCTGCAGCTGACAGAAGTTGATAGGCATTCACCTGACAGCTAATTAAAAGTAGGTTACACAAAACATAGTATATTTAATTACCGTGTATGTCTGTTAAATAAACCCGGAAAGAGTAAGCAAAAACCCACTCAGTGTACATGAATACACCAACCAACAAGAATAAACTGAGATTAAACAGGTATATCAAAAATAAATCCTTTATTGAATTAATGACACAAAAACAAGACATGAGACAACAGATAAAAAATGGCTACATCTGAGGAGGTATGTTAACACAAATGACACATGGGGAGGAGGGGTTTTGGAGTATGCAATGTACAAAAGGCGGTAGAAAAAAGGAGTACAATACCTCACTGATTTCTGTATGTATAACTGCAACCACAGATATAAAAATGCTAAAGTGCAAATACTGAGTGGCAAAACACCATATCAAAAAAGTGGTTGCAGATAACACCGCAACATATGGATGTCTGATGGTTCCAAGTTAT
The DNA here is from genome assembly GCF_014858855.1 of Bufo gargarizans. Lineage (NCBI taxonomy): Eukaryota > Metazoa > Chordata > Amphibia > Anura > Bufonidae > Bufo > Bufo gargarizans. Next base: position 478,455,444 of record NC_058080.1, read on the forward strand.
GGGACCATATAACAGCCAACAGAAGGTTAAAGTGCAAGTGCATAAGAAGTCACCATATCAAATGGTCAGATACCACAATTGCAGCTGTGGTGACAGCTTAAACCTCCAAATACATGCAAAACTGGCTCAGGTGCACAGTAAACATCCACCTGTGGATAACCCAAGTGGGTATAGCTGAGCACCTAGAGCCAAAGAGCACATCCCTCAAAGTCCACAACAATATAGCATGTCTACATACACATAGATGTGGGGATGTACACCTCAGGAGAGCCACGTAACCCCGATGCATGTTTCGGCGGATGCCTTCCTCTGGGGAGATGAGGCTCTCCTTGTGAATGTGCTTCTTATAAAGAGCCCTACACACCTGTATCACATATCAAATTGATCTAGGAACGCCCCATTGTAATCAGGACATTGGGAGGAGGGAAAGTTCAGGGCAGGCAAACTAGTGCAGCCGGCCAATGGGCAGTTAGCCGTCCGCACCCCCTGCCCCACCCGTATGCTAAGTCAGAGCCGCGATGGCCAATCGCGCCCCCGTAAACGCCCACAAGAAGGCAGGGAGGTGGGCGCGGCCCCCTGATGGCCAGTCACGAGGCCGCACACCTCTCTCTGCCCACGTGATGCGCAGGTCACGTGACGGCCAGTCACATGCTCCGACCTGTCACAGATGGTAAACCACTCCTCCAGGAAGGTCCTTCAGACAAAGTGGATCATAAATTGTAGCACTTAGCTGGTAAAGCAAATGTGTCCATAACATGGGAAACCCTCACAATCAAAGTACTCAGCATATTCAATGTTTACTATTATTGCACTAGAATGGCAAATAATTACTATATATATAGAGAAATCCTAACAAGGTGGAAAATATATAAGAATGTGACATAATACATAATATATAATGTATAACAAATTCTGTCATACATGATTAGATATAAGTGAAAAACCAATATATAATGTGTTCTATTATACATGATCAAGTGGGTGAACAAGGAATACATAAGTCAAACATGAACAAAATGTGTTAAAAAATAAAATGCATTCATTTTGGGGTCAAATTGCCAGTAAATTGTATCTGAAGACGGACAGCATCCCCCCCAAGAGAAAACTAATGGGATGGGAGCTAGCCGCGATCGGGCACAGTGAATACAGAAAACAAACAAATAAGTGAATGTGTGACTACTGTAAATTATAATACATAGACAAAATATAATTGCATGTGTAGAATGTATGTGACAGTGAGGTCGTGCACAAATACATGAAAAGTATGTAATAAAATATACAGTAAATTCTCCAAATTGACAAACGTCTCAGAATTTTCTCATCTCACTATATCCTGCAGGCTCCATATGGTAAGGGGCACAGGTGAGTAGAGCACCAGGTATACTAAAGAATATAAAAACACATATATAAGTAATCACAAAATAATTGACACACAAACAACAAGGATGCCAACGCTTAAAAATTATATATTAAGAACAAGAGTGTGTGGCACGGTGTCCAGGGTCCAGATCCACCTGGTCTCACGTTGAGCCAGGGTTTTGGCTATATTACCACCCCGCATCCCCAAATCCACGTGATCAATGCCACGTACCTTCAAAAGGGATGGGTTGCCCTTGTGGTGTTTCCTGAAGTGTTTGGGAATCGGTTTTAAATTAACCAGATCTTCAGTATCTCTTGCTTTCACTATGTCCCGAACATGTTCTCTAACCCTCACTTTTAATTCTCTGGTAGTGAGACCTACATAGATCTTTTGGCACGGGCAGGTTGCATAATATATCACTGCTTTTGTAGTGCAGGATATACTGTTCTTGATCTTATATGTTTTTGTCCGGGCTGAATTCAGAAAATCCATGGCCCTCTCCACATTGGGACACGCCACATATTTACCGCATGGATAGCAGCCCCCTTTGGGTCCACTGGACCCAAAAATTGCCGCTGCCTCATCTGGAGTATAGTATGATTTTACCAGGTGATCTCTCAAATTTCTTGATCTCCTTGCAACCAGTGATGGAGTGGGGGACAAGAATTTTTCCAAAATTGGGTCCGTCCTAAGGATGGGCCAGAACCTTTTCAACATTTGGTACATATCCTCCCACTGTGAGTGGTATTTGGTGATGTATCTTACCATTTTGTACATTGCATACTCCAAAACCCCTCCTCCCCATGTGTCATTTGTGTTAACATACCTCCTCAGATGTAGCCATTTTTTATCTGTTGTCTCATGTCTCGTTTTTATGTGACATTAATTCAATAAAGGATTTATTTTTGATGATATACCCATTCACCTGACAGAACAGAACTTTGGATTCTGTGGCTAGACGTGCATTAGGCAGTCACAGGATAAATATGTAACTGTCAGCCAGTACAGGCCCTAAATATTAGACCTTCACCTGACATAAAAGGCCTTTTATGCCGCTGTATATACATAAGGCAAGGACCATTATTTGTTCTGGGTGGTGGTGGATATGTGTGAGCTGGCATGAGGAAATTCAATTACACGTGGTCATCACAGGTGTTGAATTCCTCCGAGATCCATGCCTCATTCATTTTTAAAAATGTGAGGTAGTCCACACTGTCATGAGCTAGGCGAGTACGCTTATCGGTCACGATCCCCCCTGCTGCGCTGAACATCTTTTCGGACAGGACACTCGACGAGGGGCAAGCCAAGAGTTCCATGGCAAATTGTGCCAGCTCTGGCCACAGCTCAAGCCTGCACACCCAGTAGTCAAGGGGTTCCTCGCTTCTCAGAGTGTCCACATTGGCCGTTAACCCGATGTAGTCGGACACCTGTCAGTCTAGGCATTCCCTGGGGCTGGATCTGGAGGGCCGCTGTTGATGGGTTGGCTGCAAGAATGATCTCATATCTGAAGTGACCAACACATCTTCAAACCGACCTCTTTTTGCAGGCGCGGTAGGATTGGTACCCGCACCTGTTTCGCTGTTGGTGGAAATTCCTCTGCCAGTGCCCGCAACAGCAGAATGCAGTATCTCTTGCAGCAAGGCCTGGAAATGCTGCATTCTGACAGCCCTCTGTGATGCTAGCAACATGTCAGCCATTTTGTGTTTGTACCGGGGGTCTAAGCATGTTGCCACCCAATACAGGTCCTTGACCTTTATGCTTTTTATACGGGGGTCCCTCTTCAAACACTGAAGAATGAAGGCCCCTATTTGACCTAAATTGGAAGCGGTTGAGCGCCCTGGCTCCTGCTCATCGCCCAGGAGAATGTCGTCCTCGGTCTCCCCCCCCCAACCCCGGACAACACCAGGGATCCCCAAAAATTTTAAAGCCTGCACTTCTTGCTCCTGCTCCTCCCCCAGCCACCATCCTCCTCTGACTCCTCTTCAGACTCCTGCTGACTTGTCTAATATGGAGTAGCCCCCCTGGGAATTAATTCAGCATTGCGACTTCCTCATCTTCCAGCTCTTGCTCCTTGACGGCTTGATCAATGACACGATGCAATGCACGCTCCAGAAAGAAGGCGTAAGGCACGATGTCACTGGTGGAGCCCTGGCTTCGACTGACCAGTTTGGTGATCTCATCAAATGGCTGCAGAAGTCTGCATAAGTTGCGCATGAGCAGCCACTGTGCGGTGAAAAGAAACCAAGCTCCCCAGAACCAGTCATGCCGCAGAGTTTGTACAGGTAGTCGTTAATGGAACGTTTCTGCTGGAGCAGCCTATCAAGCATATACAAGGTGGAGTTCCAGCGCTTCGGGCAGTCACAAATCAGACGTCTGATGGGCAAGTGGTGTCGCCGCTGAATGTCAGCAAAGCGAGCCATGGCCGTGTAAAATCTTCTTAAATGGCCAGAGATTTTCCTGGCCTGCCGCAAGACGTCCTGGACCCGGGGTATTTGCCAACAAATCGCTGCATGACTAAGTTCAGAACGTGTGCCATGCACGGCACGTTTGTCATTTTGCCCTGTTTCAACGTGCTCAGCAGATCGGCACCCTTGTCGCACACCACTTTACCAACTGTCAAATTGAGCGGGGTTAGCCACTGATCGGCCTGTGACTGCAGAGCTGAAAGCAGTGCAGGACTGGTGTGGCTCTTGGCTTCCAGGCACAACAGCCACAGCACAGCATGGCAACGTCTCATCTGGCACGTCGAATAGGTTCTGGGAAGCTGGGGGGGTGCAGTGGAAAAGGCGGTAGCAGTGGAAAAGGAGGAGTCAGCCGAGGAGGAGACGGAGGATGGAGTAGGAGGAGGAAAAGAAGAGGCAGGCCTGCATGCAATCCGTGGCGGTAACACCAAATCCACATGGGTGCCACTAGTTATTGCTTGACATCCGTCAGAAGGTTCACCCAGTGGGCAGTAAAAGTTATGTACCTTCCCTGCCCATGTTTGCTAGACCACGTGTCTGTGGTCAGATGTGTCTTGGCACCAACACTGTGTGCCATAGATATATTAACTTGCCGCTGAACGTGGCCATATAGTTCAGGGATGCCCTTCTGGGAGAAATATTTCCTTCCGGGGACCTTCCACTGCGGTGTGCCAATGGCCACAAATGTTCTATAGGCCTTTAATCTACCAATTTATATGACAGTAGTTGGCGGGCTAGCAGTTCTGACAAGCCAGCGGTCAGCCATTGGGCAAGAGGATTATCCAGTGTCATAATTTTTTCAAGCTCGAACATTTGGGCCACAGAAGCCTGACTTGTGCCAGATGAGAAGAGGCAGGACATGGAGCTCCAGGAGTGTGGCTTTGTGGGTTCTGATGGCGTTGCTCCCATTGGGCTTGATGATGGGAGGCCAGGTGCCTTCTTATGGCAGACGTTCCTAGGTGAGTGTTGGGCTTACCGCAACTTATGCGTTGACAGCAAATGCTGCAGATGGCAACACTATTATCAACAGTTGACATGTTAAAAAAAAAGCCCACACTGGGGAGCCATGTGCTGGCATCCTGGGAGCGCAAGATGTGACTGTACATGGTGGATGGCTTGCTCCAGATACATTTGCAGTCTACTTTTTGCTTCCTGTGCACTGCGAGTTCTGCCTGCTTCTCCTCCCTATCTGCTGCGCCGTCTCTCTCTCTGAACTCCCCTCCTCTTCCTCTCTTGTAGGCACCTACGTGATGTCCATCGACATGTCATGATTGTCATCTTCACCACCACTGACATTAGAGATCTCGGAGTAGGCAGCAACAGTGGGGACCACCCTCCTTTGGCTGAACTGGGTACTGTTGTCAGACCGCTGGGTGGTGGCCATTGCTACCTCCTCTTCCTCATCCGATGCCAAGAATGGCTGCGCATTGGTAAGGTCTGGGAATGGACGAGAAAATAATTTCTCTGACTCGAGTGGAGAGACTATGATGGTGGTGGTGTCTTTTGGGGTGTACACAGCAGAGAGTGAGGAGGGTGCAGATACAGAGGGTGAGGAGGCTGCAGAAGTGGAAGGCTGAGAGAGCCACTCAACCAACTCTGGTGCGCCCTTTGAAGTTATCACACGTGCCTTTTTCACTTAGGCTCAGGCTTGGTGCACCTGCCCAACCCCTACCATCCCTGCGGAATGGTCTGCCTCTTCCTCTGCCTTTCGTTTTCTAAATGACCCTCTGCCTAAGTCTGTAGAGAAGAGCAGTATTTGTGGAAGAATGTATATCGCAGCCCTCAATCATTATTTGGTGGAAAAAGGTATATAGCAATAGCACCCCTTAATCAGTATTTTGTGGAAAAAGGTATATGGCACCCCTCAATCAGTATTTGGCGGAAACAGGTTTATGACACCCCTCAGTCAGTATTTTGTGGAAGCAGGTGTATCGCAGGCCTCAATCAGTATTTGGTGGAAGAAGGTATATAGCAATAGCAAACCTCAATCAGTATTTTGTGGAAAAAGGTATATAGCACCCCTCAATCAGTATTTGTCGGAAACTGGTATAGAGCACCCCTCAATCAGTATTTGGCGGAAACAGGTATATAGCACTCCTCAATAAGGATTTTGTGGAAGAAGGTATATAGCACCCCTCAATCAGTATTTGGCGGAAACAGGCATATGGCACTGGCAAACTGCAAGGCCATCTCTAGTTGCCATTCTGGCCAGCATGCCCAAGGAGCCAGTTCTTTCCGCCCCAAACTGAGACAACTGGGTGTCGTGGCTGGTATCGCTGTCATCATCATTATCCTCTTTCTCCCCCAACTCCTCCTCCTCAAGTGGCAGCACCTCCTCCTCCTTCTCCATGAGAGTTTCTCACTGTGGGTCCCTAACAGCTACAGGGCAGACAGTAAGATGTACTAGCTGTTCTTCCTTCTGCTTCGTCACCACCTGTTGCATGAGCGTCAGCATCTCTTCAAAAATACATATGAGGGGGAAGAGGGACAACTGCACCTTGAACTGCCACTGCCCGACCTGGAAACAACACATGCTTCCTGCTAAGGCAGTCTAGTGCATAACCAAATCGTTCACGGCTTTCCACTGCTCGTATAGACGCTCAAGCATGTGCAATGTTGAATTCCAGCGAGTTTAAACAGTGTAGCTGTGGACTTTTCTGATGTTGCAAGTCCAGAAGACCATTCCTCACCAAGTGAGGATGGCTGAAAAGAGCATGCGGTGGGACTGCTCACCCAATGAGAAACCCGCTACAGTGTTTGGGGTTTGAGCAGTTCCCCCATATTTGCCACTATATTTCTGTGATTTTGTTTTATATGTATTGAATGTGCCTTTACCTGGCATTTAAGCATTCTTTTCCACCTGGTAACCTCCATCACACGGTCTGATATGGGTGTGGCTTACAGTCTTGCTTTATTCACATTGCATTAGTTGTCCTGCTATGCGGTTGTGTGGAAGCTTGGCTGTGAGCTGGACTTCATCACCTTCAGACTGTGTTCACACCATAGTTAGCGTAGTGGTAGGACCCATGCCATGCTGAGAGACCGTGACGTGGTGCATCATGGGCTCCGATGTTTTCCTGACAGGAATATATTGGCAAAAGTCTCAGCTTTTAATATCTGCTTGTATGACTAGCTAGTATAGTCAGTGGCATATCCGTTTGGTGCATTTTTTTTCTGTGATTTAAATAATTATATTTTCATCCGCACAATGCTACGTTTTGTGTAGGATGCCTTTGTGGTGCATGTGGACCGCGCTAACATCCTCCATTGTACGCATTTGTTTGCTGGGGATGGTCGTTTGCTGCGGTCCACATGCGGTGGGACTGCTCATCCAATGAGAAACACGCTACAGTGTTTGGGGTTTGAGCAGTTCCTCCATATTTGCCACTATATTTCTGTGATTTTATCCCTGCCCATAACAGCTGCTCCAGGTGTCCACCGTGGAGTGCAGCTTGCCGCACAGCAAGAATTGCAAGGAGTGGCCCACATTCCCTGACACATGAAAGTACCAGACACTACTACAATGGTACTATAGTGACTGCACTGCCAGTAATATGACCAGGTAGGGCTAATTGTTGGTAGAGAAAAAAAATTTTATGCCCAAACATTCCGTTATAGAGGACAAGGAGGAGTCTTAGCAGGAGAAGAAGGTGATGATGATGATGACAAAGATTCCGCATTGCTTGCGGATGCGGGTTGGCTGCCACAAAGAGAACAAGGAGAAGGATGACAGACTTGTTTCGATTGGGAATGCTGGCCAGTTGTATTTTCACAAAGGATCCGATGATGCTGCCTCATAGACCTCTGGTAGCTATGAGTGCGTTTGAACAGCCACGGTTTATTTTAATACTGCAGATCTTGCACATCACTGTGGTTTTGTGCGCCTGCCTTGTGAAGAAAAAGCACCATACTTGCACCGAGCTACAGGCAGCCTAGCTTTGGCTTTTTTGGGGCTTAACCCACCCACAGTGTCAGTGGAATCACCCTGGTTGTTCTTTAGGAGGTATGTGGTCTTTGCTCTTTATTGCTGCCGCCACCACCCTTCACTGATATTGCCGCCTCCACCTCAGCACCCCGGTACGGCTCCCAGGTACTGTCCAGCACACAAGCGGCACCGAAGTCCTCACCCTCCCTGCAGCTTTTATTAGACTGTGTGATATCATAGTGGGCTCCTGGGCCCCTCTCCCCTGCTCTGTGTTTTCCCTGACTCCCACTTTTGCTGCCCCTACCTCCAATGCTATGGCTACTGGTGCCACTATTACCACCACCACCAACACAGGTATGCATGGGGTCCCCAGCCTCCTTCCCAAAATCCTCCTCAGGGCATCCCAAATGGTAACAGCTCTCATACAAGTCGTCAACAGGGAGACTCTCTTGACTATCTGCCGTAGGGAGAGGTGGGGTTTTCTTGCCACTTTTTAGGAAAAAGGAAGTTGCCCCACACACAATTCTTCTTCTTCTTTGTAATTCTAGCCTTTCCTTTCACTCGCCCTGGCAGTAGATTCCAAGCTTGATTGGTTGGTTTTTGACAGATTTTTTCGGTCAGTTTTTTTGGTCTCCCTGATTATGTAAGATAGCTTTTCTGGCAGACACTGTAAGTCCCAACCACCCTCAATCACAGCCAAGCACAGAATGGTGTTCTGCTACGACACCTCCCTGCCTGCTGCAGCATTGATTGGCTCATGCAGGCTTTCTGTCAGCCTGGGAGCCAATCAAGGCAAGCCCCCCACCCCCACCACTTCCTCTCAGGGTCATGTGAGAACCCTTCTTCTTCCTCCCTAGTTTTTTTCTCCAGCCAACATGTGCACTAAAATGGCACTAAGCGCCATTTTAGTGGATTCTTCCAAAACAAACCTGAAAATATTCAGGTTCATCTACCATCCAAAAAATAAATATATTGGGGGGGGAGCAGTAGTAACTAATAGTGATCCATAAGACTTAACTTTTAATAAATAAATAAATAGTAAAAAGTGTTAGAGAATAAGATCTACAATCCCCTAAAGCATCAAGCCCCAGAAAAAAGACAGAAAGTCCAAGTGGACCCAAAAAATCCACATATACAGTAAATAAATAACACTTTATAGGGTGTATAGGGTGAACAGGTAGAAATACAACATCTACATTATCAACAAGACTGAATTACAATGCATGCAACTCGTTCCTGGGCCGCATCCATACCCTGCCAGTTATAAGGACTGATGTGCTGATAGATGAAAAAGCAAGACACGGCCTCAACAGGACAGAGCCACTGCACACCTATTTCGATTTAAAGCCCTATCCATACGTTATCGAACCACTGGACAGGTAAGAACCATCTATTTTCTGTCTGTCCACCCTATACACCCTATAAAGTGTTATTTATTTATTTGTATTTGGTGTTTTTTACTTTCTGTCTATTTTTCTGGGGCTTGATGCTTTAGGGGATTGTTGATCTTTTTACTATTTATTTATTAAAAGTTAAGTCGTATGGGTCACTATTAGTTACTACTGCTCCCCCCCCCCCCCCCCCAATATATTTGTTGATTCCAGTACGGTAGACTGTGGAAGGTACAGCTGGTACCCCCTCAGAAGGGCACAACTTGCAGATTTGTCATCCAAAAAATAGCAAAGTTCAGACTGAAACCGGTTTGGTTTGAACTGGTTCGCTCATCCTTAGCTGGCACTATATAAGTAAAGCTTAAAAATATGCAAGCAATAATACTTCACTTACTACCCTGTAAACTTAGTTTGCCTCTGCTAGGAGCAAATTGAAATTCATACATAATATTGCCTTACGGTCATTATTTCTAACTTACAACTATCTAATGCATTCATCTCTTCCACATCTGTACACGTCAGAAGAATAATCCCAGGTAATAGACACATCTTGGCTAGCTTTGTTTTTATGGTTTCTAGGTAACAGTAATATTCTTTTAACCTATTTAGCTTAGGACCCTAGAGCACATTTTCCCATCTACAATGCCAAGTAAAGAAATTGATTTTCCCTCTCTTAAAAAAGTTACTAGTATTATTGCAGCTGGCCACTAAAACACTGCCAACACATGATGATAGCCTCTTGAAAAGCACGGAGAGAAATATACATGCTCTAGGAAACAAACATTTTCATTTACCAAAAACATAGCTATGTTGTATATGTGTCAAGTATCACTGTCATTGTCAGATATAATACTATTGCAAAAACTTTTGATTTAATATGTAATTACAGAAAGCAAATTGCTTAAAGGGATTTTCAGGTGCAAGTTATTGCAGCTCTGTCCCGTTCATTTTAAGAGTATTCCACGTGGTCAGGTTTTTTGGTGCATTTTTGGAAGCCAAAATCTGGAGTGGATCATAAAAGGAGAGAAAGTATAAAGGATATATGACATGTCCTCTTTCCTGAATTCACTCTTAGTTTTGGCTACCAAAACTGCATCAGGAAACCTTTGTGGCAATACCCTAAGACTGGTGTCCCATATTTAGAGGGATTTTGCAGTTTTTGTTGTGTTTTTAACTAGCTGCTCCAGGTGTTGCATTGAAGTCTATGAGAGTTATTAAAGCAGCACATAAGTGTTTTTTTTGGACAGGTATTTTTTCAACCTGGAGGTACATGTTTTGGGATCAATAGTGTTTTTTGAAATTAGAGCATGCTGTGGGGCTGGCATTATTTTCCATAGACATCCATTTATTTTTAGTTTTTTTTGTCCTGCTTGAAAAAACACTAGTGCCCGCATGTGCTTAGATTTTTTTATTGGCATTTTTGGACTGTCTTTTGCTAACAACGTATTTTCTCTATACCACTCTACAGAGGAATTGACATAACAAGGGAGGGACATACAGGTGCATTTCAATAAATTTGAATATCATCGAAAAGTTAACTAATTTTAGTAATTCAATTCAAAAAGTGGCTTACAGCTAATGAAAACCCAAAAGTCAGTATTTTAGAAAATTTGACTATTGTGAAAAAGTTCAATATTGTAGACTCATGGTGACACAATCCAATCAGTTCATCAACACAAAGTACCTTCTCTGTCTGGTTCAGTAGGCTACACAATCATTGATAAGACAGACTGCTGACTTGACAGTTGTCCAGAAGACAGTCATTAACACAAAAAGGGTAAGCCACAGAAGGTCATTGCTAATGAAGCTGGCTGTTCACAGAGTGCTGTATATAAGTATATTCATGGAAAGTTGAGTGGAAGTAAAAAGTGTAGAAAACGGTGCACGAGCAACAGGGATAATCACAGTCTTGAAAGGATTGTCAAGAAAAGGCCATTCAAGAATTTGGGGAAGATTGTGGACTGTAGCTCGATTCAGCGCTTCAGAAGTCACCACACACAGATATATGCAAGACATTGGCTACAACTGTCACATTCCTTGCGTCAAGCCACTCATGACCTAGAGACAACGTCAGAAGTGTCTTACCTTTCTCGAGGCATCTTATCCATTCCCTGCAGAAAGTTGTCACAATGAAATCCACACATAAATTGACCTGTAATATGGATTTGAAATCCACAGCATGTCAATTTATGCTGCAAATCTCCTCTGCGGATATCACCCTTTGCATTTCAAATGGTAACATCTGCTGCAAATCTGAGGCATTTACACTGCGAAATCCATTCCACAATTTAGTGTGGATTCTGTCTACATGCACTGTGTCATGTGTGCCTATACATTAAGGGTGCAGTTAATGTTATCTTTTATCAAGGTTTGGCATCATAACAGATCTAAGATCTACAGTATATGAGCTCTTGTTTTTTTCAATTTTGAGAAACAATGTTTTCCATAATTGTGTGGTACATATAGCTTAAAGGGGTTGTGTCATCTTATACATATCCCTAAGATATGTCCCCAATGTCTGATAGGTACAGGTCCCACCTCTGGGACCCACACCTATGTCTAAAATGGATCCCGCAAACAGAAGGAGAGTGGACCATGCATGCACAACCGCCCTCCATTCATTTTTATGGGAGTGCCGAAAATAGCTGAGAAATACACTCAGCTATTTTGGGAAGTACCAAAGAAATAAATGAGAAGTGCACCATGCAAGCACGGGCACCATTCACTTCTATGGTGCTGATGGAAATAGCTGAGGCCAATGTGTGGCTACTTTCGTCAGTCCCATAGAAATGCATGGAGGGTGGCTGCGCATGTGCGATCTGCTCTTCATCTTTTTGTGGGATCTGTTTTACAGATAGGTGCAGAAACCGCACCTATCAGACATTGGGGCATATCCTAACAATATGACCTCAATGTCTGAGATGGACCAACCCCTTTAAAGCCCTTTTACACTGCCCGATGGAGCAGGCAATTGTTAAGAAGGAAGTGTTCGTACCCGACAACTGCCTACTTGTCAGTGGAGTTGGAAGCTGCATTTACATGCAGTGATCCTCTCCACTGTATGGGGATGAGCAATCGCTAATGCCATCGGTCATCCCCATACAGATTCATTGCTTCTGGGCAGCAAAGTGGTGTTAAGCATGATCTGCTGCCCATCAAATGTTTTGCTCATTCATCAGGTGATTGGCAACACCTTTACATGGGCAGATTATTGGGAACGAGCGATTGTATGGACATTCATCCCCGATAATCTGCCTGAGAATCGGACAGTGTAATAGGGCCTTTAGTCTTTCATTTTCGATAATTGGCTTTGAGCAAATGTGACAAATCATTTTCACCATCTGTTAGGTTATAGACACCACCTCCAGTGATTGGAATGCTAAAGCTGGTGGAACCATTTTAATGCTAACCCTCTGATGCCCAGGTCACAGTCTGAAGAAAACGAGGAGACCTAGTAGTAACAGTACCATGGTCTTAATTTCTTAACTTGTTCCCAAAAAACAAAATCTGAAATCTTATTGGTTGCTATGGCCAACACTTGTACTTTTTATGCTTGTTTTCATACAAAACCTGCCCCTATGTGATACCATAAAAAAAGGTGATATCCAAGTCAGGAGTATATGTAAACATGAAACTTGGTAATATATCTTATCAGGGTAAAGTGGCATCTTTCATTAGCTTTACTCCTCATTCTCTTGCTCTTCAGCCTGCCCCCCCCCCCCAAAAAAAAAAAAAATAATAATAATAATATTATAATAATAATAATAAATTAAAAAAAAGAAAAGCTCTGTCTATGGTAGTACAGTAGACATGAACATTAACTAATTTACAATTTTAGAGACTATTTCAACTGAACAGCAGAAAACAGTCTAATATATGGCTCATCATATACCTCACACTTGACAGACCAAAGCTTTCTGTACATAATGTAAATTAGTCCTAATTCCAGTAGTAATAGAACCCAAACATCCTGGATTTTAAGTGTTAAGGGGGAGATTTTTCAAGACTTGATAACCCCTGCACTGTCAGAGGATGTGATGTACATTAAGCCCCTGAGGAGCCGGTGAAGAATATGGGAGTGGTAGCGGCCCTGATGTAATGTGTCACTGTGAACTCCCTTAGGCCATTGTGCCCTGGGGATCAGTACAGTGGAAAGGTAGTTTAAATAATCAAGCCAGAAGTAAACATATAAAAGTCTCTGTTAGTGCAAAATATAACTTGAGGCACATGCAGCAGTATTAGGTACAAAATGCAGTTTCTGGCACCAGATGAGGAGGTATGGTGGCTGGTTGTGTGGCAATTAAGTGGCACTTGCAGGCACTTGTGGACATACTGTATGTGTCTATGTATCAGATAGGCTTGAAGTGAGTAGGCCTGGTGGTTGTTCTAGATGATGGATGTCTGACCTGTTTTCCCTCACTGGCAGCAGGGTCTGTAAAGCTGGATCTTGCTGGTCACTCTGCTGACTTTATCTGTTGTACCTTTTGGGAAAGCTTTATCTTGAATTTGGCAATCTTCCTAGAGCATGTGTCTCACAGGAGAACTAGTTAAGGTTCCCTAAAGACGGAGCTCAGGCATCAGCTTCCTTCCTCTTCACTCACTACACTCAAACGCCCCCTCTTGGCAGGAAGTAGGACTGTTCCTGCCAACCATACTTCCTCTGCTGGAATGCACAGCCAAATAATACATAGCATTACATATTAAAACATTTGCAGATACTCCCAGGTCTGGGATACTGCAGATGCACCTAATATATAGTGAGGTGTAGGTCTCATCATAAATTAGACACATCCTCTGGCAGTTCGTGCACCTAAACTAAAATATGTGGCAGCTCAGATATGCCCTAGATTTCTGTCTTCAATTAAGCCAGAACACTAGAGTAAATGAAGATAAATGTGTTAGACCTGCTCGCCTCACGCCCTCCCTACCCTCACCATGGCCCCTTTTTGGAAAGTGGTGAGGGCGGCGTGCAAACGCCACTTGTGAATATTGCAATGGCATTTAAAAGGTTGAAAACACAGGGTCTGTGACTGTTTAATCGCCAGAAAACTGGTATTAAGAGACAATAAATCTTCTCCTAAGTCTCTAACTTACATGTAACATGCTTCATCGTGGCCTAGTAAGAATATTAATCTTTAATATTGCATTTGCTGCTTCACTGGGGGAAGGAAAAAAGGTTTATTGACTGCCTACAAATATTTCTTCTTTAATTAAGCCCTGTGGCATTTCCATGTGTGAACATGTCCATTCTTTTAGATTGAAATTGTAATTGTTCATCCATCTGTTCTCAATTTCTGAGGACAACAATGTAATCTTTATATCTCCCTCTACATTCACATTGGCAGAGTTGGCTCCTTATTTAATGGTCTTATAACTGAGAAATGCTTTCTGGTGAATACTTATATTTCCGTAATTGTTTTACACTATGGGGATTGTAAAAGGGTTAAATGTTTTTCAGATTGTATACTGCCTGTTAAAACTTTACCTTGTACAGGTGCAGGTTGTGACCATGATGTTTTTTTCATATGTACAATTGGAACCATAAGCCAGCACTGTAATATATATATTTATATATATATATATATATATATATATATATATATATATAGGGCCAGATTTATCATGACTCACTCCACTTTCCCATATGGCTAAAGTCAGTTTTAGCCAAGTCAGATTTATGATCGGCCCTTTAAGACTGTAATAAATGTGGTTTGACGGTAGCAGTTTATCCGTCAGTAAGCAGCTTTACAAAAGTCGCACGTTTTTATGAAAAAGTCGTACGTTTTTATGAAAAAGACGCATGTTCTATTAAAAAGTCTCATAAGATAAGCATGGTCCTCACTGGAGTGAAATTGCGACTTTTTTGCGACTTTTTAAATAGTCCCAATAGTAAATCTGTCTAGAGATTCATTTACATAAGAAAACACGCCCACTTTCAGAAAACTGGCGAGCATAGTGCAGAGCAGAAAAAAGTCGCAAATTTGTGCGCAGTTTTAGCGTTTGGGACTTTTTTGGGGACTTTTTCACTCCATTATTCTGACCTGAGCTAATGATAAATCTGGCCCATAGTATATATATATATATATATATATATATTGTGGGGACTCGCTCTGGAAGACAGGATTAGCGGACGCAGTATAGAGAAAACAACAAATTCTTTGGATCAAACAGTTCAGTGTTTTATTCACACTTTAGGCAAGTGACAAGACAAGCAGTCATATTCAAACAAAAAGTCACCTTGCGGTGTTAATGGTAATTCACACCATACGGCAATTCTGCCTCAACGAGTCCTTGCTCATAGCAGCACCAACCTGTTTTCAGGCCAAACAGGTAGCAAGCCTTCATTTAGACACAAGGCTCCCAGATCCCAACAAAGAGTCATGGCTTCTGAACCCAGCTGCCTATTTAAGGACAGCCTGGTGCTGCCAAAACCCGGACCGGCATTTAAAATCCAGCCAGTATTTGACCTCACTTGGCTGTAAATCAGCCCAGCAGCACATGCTGGGAGGAAATTATCTGTTTTCCCAGACCAAACCTCTCACTGTGTCACATATTCCCCCTTTGTTCAACCCTGAGGGGTGAACACACGCCAGACAGTGTACTCAGGACAGGGCATCTGTGTTTCCCTGTAACCGGCCTGCCCTGTGTTCCACTGAAAACTTAAAGTTTTGTAGGGAGAGAAACCATTGGGTGACCCGGGCATTTCTCTTTTTGGCCTGGCTCATCCACTTGAGGGGAGTGGTCAGTCACCAGGGGGAATTTTCTCCCCAATAAATAATAGCTGAGAGATTCTAGTGTTCACTTAAAAGCCAGGCACTCTCTCTCCAATATACTATACCATTGACTACCTGAGACATTACATGTCACGGCGGGGAGTGGGGAAAACCCCCCACCGTGCAATTGCTGAGGCTGCTACGCCAGATAGCAGGGAACAGGGAGCAGGTCACCTCCTCACGTAACCCTAAACGCTCTCCCTAGACTCCTAGCGCATGAGCCGCCTCATAATGTAAGGGGGCTCATGCTCACCAACCTAGGACCCTGCTATCCCTGCTACGCCCTAGGCCTGATGACAGGGCAGAGACCACCCATTCATCCTACACAACGGATGAAAAGGTGTCTCCAGAGACCCAGTGGCAGATAGGAGACAAGAACATGGGTAAAGCAGTACGGCAGGTAAGTCACACAGCAAAATAACAATGTTATCTACTCTTACCTGCCGCAGCCAAGATGGACGGAGGCTCCAGGCTGGGAAACCCACGGTCTTGCCTTCGCTTAACCCCCCCGGGAAAGCACGCCCCTTCCGGAGCAGAGACACCACCAGAAAACCTCCATACACCAACCACACCAATACAACATACACCAGGTGGGGGAGGAAAACAGAGACACACCGGAGGGGACACACAGCCAGGGTAAGGAAACAATATAATAAATAAGGGTGACTCACACAGACACAAAGACATACCGCCAGGGAGCAGAGCTCCTACACAGGCAGACAACAAAATAAGAATGACCACAGGCTCCAACACACCATCTTATAAAGAGGCCTGAGGTCACACCCACCACACCTAGCAGACACACCTAAATTAACCCCGTGACAACCAAAACGGGGAAAGCACCAAATAAAGGAAAAGTGTACGTGCAAACAGAAACCTACACGTTGCCCCCGGCAACCAGTCTGCACGCAACAGCGTCACGGTCAAACCTAAATTGGCCGTGACATTACAGCACCGAGGCCTACTTCGGAGGCATCAGTCTGTACTATAAACTCCCTTTTGAAGTCGGGCGTCACCAAAACTGGGGACCCGCACAGGGCCGACTTCAAAGCGTAAAAAGCCTCTTCCGCCCGATAATCTCAGCGAACCATTGTTGACTTGTGTCTCTTCAAGAGTCCTGTCAAGGGAGCGGCTAGAATAGCAAAGTGGGGCACAAACCTCATGTAATAGCCCACCATTCCCAGGAATTACTTTATTTGCCTAGTGGTGACAGGTCGGGGCAAATTTTGTGTTGCCTCTATTTTGGTAGGGGTTTGATGACTCCGCGCCCAATGACATACCCTAGGTACTTAGTCTCTTCTAACCCTATCGCACATTTATTTGGGTTAGCGGTTAGGCCAGCTTTCCGAAGGGAGTTCACTACAGCCTGCACTTTGGGTAGGTGACTTTCCAAGTCGGTACTGTGGATGACAATATCGTCCAGGTAAGCCGAAGCGTACTGACGATGTGGACGAAGCACAATGTCCATTAGTCACTGAAAAGTGGCGGAGGCACCATGCAGACCAAAGGGTAGGACCTTATTACAGCCCCTCAGGTGTGATGAAGGCAGTTTTCTCTTTGGCAGCCTCCGTTAAGGGCACCTGCCAGTACCCTTTTGTGAGGTCCAAAACAGAAAAATTCCGGGATTGTCCTAACCTCTCAATGAGCTAATCCCCCCGGGGCATGGGATACGTATCAAATTTGGAAACCTTGCTTAAGTTTTCGAAAGTTGTTACAAAACCACAACGTCCTGTCCGGCTTGGGTATCAATACTATAGGACTGGCCCACTCACTTTTTGACTCCTCAATGACGACTAGCTGCAACATTAGCTGCACCTCCTCCGATATGGCTTTTCGCCGAGCCTTGGGTACCCAGTATGGTTTTAATCAGACTTTTGCCTGAGGCTCAGTGAGAATGTCATGCTGGTTTATGGAAGTGCATCCAGTGAGGTCCGAGAACACATCCGTGCTCCGACTAACGAACTCCCTGGCCTCCTGAGTCTGTTTAGGGGAGAGGCTGTCAGCAATTTTTACTGTGGCAGCTGCCTCTCTTGCATCAGACAGGGGGCCGGTACCTCTTCTCCTAGAAAACCCGGCCACGGGCTGTCTTCTGTACAGGTTTCTCTATCTTTCCACGGTTTAAGTAAATTCACATGGTAAACCTGCTCCGGCTTTCGCCGCCCTGGCTGGTGTACCTTGTAGTTTACGTCTCCAATTTTCTCAAGTACCTCGTGGGGCCCCTGCCACCTAGGCAGGAACTTACTGTCCATGGTCGGCACCAGAACCAAAACCCGATCACCCGGGTCAAAGACCCGGACCCAAACATGTCGATTATAGACCCGACTCTGGGCTCACTTAAATGCCTCCATATGTTCCCTCACAAGAGGCAACATTGTCTCTATCTGATCTTGCATCTGGGTAACGTACTCAATGACACTTTTATGTGGAGTGGGTTGTTGTTCCCACACCTCTTTGGCCACGTCCAAGAGACCGCAAGGGTGTCTGCCATATAGCAGTTCGAAGGGCGAGAACTCAGTAGAGGCCTAGGGTACCTCTCGCACTGCGAACATGAGATAGGACAGAGTCCTTCACATCTTTAGACACTACCTTTTTCAACATATTTTTTAATGTTTGGTTAAACCGTTCTACCAGACCGTCCATTTGCGGATGGTAAACGGACGTCCGTAGTTGTTTTATGTGAAGCAACTTACAGAGTTCCCTTATCACCTTGGACATAAAAGGGGTCCCTTGGTTGGTCAGAACCTCTATTAGTAGGCCTACTAGGGCAAACATCTCCATTTACGCCTTAGCTATGAGTTTGACAGAGGTATGTTGCAGTGGCACCGCCTCCGGGTACCGAGTGGCGTAGTCTAGAATGACTAAGATGTGTTGATGCCCTCTGGCGGACTTCGGTACTGGGCCTATAAGGGCCATAGCTATTCGGTCAAATGGTACTTCGATAATGGGGATAGGTACTAGGGGACTACGGAAATGTGGCTGGGGGCTAGCTATCTGTCAGGTCGGACAAGACTTGCAAAAATCTTCCACTTCTTTGAATATGCTGGCCAGTAAAATCACTGTAGAATACGATCCTGAATACGCAGCCCCAGGTGACCCCAGAGAAAGTGTTGGTGGGATAGATCTAACACAACCTTGCGATAAGCCTTGGGGACCACCAATTGTTCAATAGGCTCACCCCATAGTTGGTTTACCCGATGCAACATATCTTGATGAACCACAAAACGGGAAAACACTGACACTGCCCCAGGTTGTTGTGGTTCACCATCTACTATTAACACATTTTCCCAGGCATGGGATAGGGTTGGGTTCCGACGTTGGGCGGTACCAAAATTATCCCTGGAGACATTGAAGTCTGCCAGTTCAGGATCCAGCGACAAGTCCTCAACGTCTCCCACCATCACACTTAGCGGGGTTGGCTTCCCCTATTCCACCAAAGTGGCGGTCACCCCTACTGCAGGCCCTTCAGTCTCAGGTTCCCAGGGTTCTGGTCTCCCCCCTGAGCTGGGCCACTCTGCTCGGGGGACCCCTGTCTCATGGGTATCAGTCACTCTCATAGCAGGCCACAGTGCCGGGAAGCCTGGGAAGTCTCTCCCTATTATGAGTTCATAATGTAGATTTGTGGTAGTCTCCATGGATGCACATTACCCCGACTTTCCAGCCAGTATACTCAGTGGACCACACCAAGGTAGCCCTTACTAGGGTCACCAGACTCCCTGAGTCCAGCAGAGCCTCTGCCAGAGTGTCTTCCACTTTCACCTGGCACAAGTGATCTAGAGACTCTGGGGTACCTGTTGTGCACAGCCTCCATGCATATAGAGACTGCCAGTAGCCATAGTTAGTGTCCATGGGCTCAATTCGATGGGGACAGTCACTGCCAGCAGACTATCGGAGCCAGGTCGGCCATGGGTACATCCCGGGAGGGTTTTATCGGCTCAAATCTCTGGGGTGGAGATTTCCAGGGTTTGCCAACCCCTCTCCCGACAGAACCCTCCTTTAGATTTCTGGAAGCTTCATAGCGTTCCTCCAGGTCCACCATTTAAAGGGCATTTCCAAGAGACACCTGACCAATCCAGTGCTGGAGAGGGTATGGCAAAGCCCTCCAGAACATATCGGCTAATAGTCTATCCAGCATAGCCGGGGGACTCAGCACATCAGGCTGTAGCCACTTTTGCAAGAGGTGGAGTAAGTCATAATACTGGGTCCTCGCAGGCTCAGCTGGCTTAAACCCTCACTGATGTACCCGCTGGGCCCGGACCAACACATCACCCCCAGTCTTGCCAAAATCTCACCCTTTACTTTTTGGTAGTCGGCCGCTTGATTGCCCGGCAAGTCAAAGTACACCCGCTGGGAATTGGATGTCAGGAATGGAGCGACGACCTCAGCCCACTGGTCACGGGGTAGCTTTTCCCTGATGGCCACTTTCTCGTACATCACCAGGTAGGTTTCAATGTTGTCTGTGGGGGTCATCTTAGGAATCGCGGCACGGACTGCTTTCCGGGCAACGTGGACGCTCGGGGTTGCTTCTGCTGTCTGAAAAGCCATCACGTGTTGTAGGAGCCACTGGTTGGTCTCCTGCTGCTGCTTATAAGCCTCCCGTTGCTGCAGGTTTGTCTCTCACTGCTGCAGATTAGCCTACATGAGGGCCTTCACAACAGCCTCCATTTACTGGTTGTAATACAGCTGGTTTAATGTATGACATACAACCGTGCCTGAAAAATGCAGAAACCAAAAATATCTGCGTTCACGCCAGCCTCACTGCTCTTACCCGCATCCTACACCAATTGTGGGGACTCGCTCTGGTAGACAGGATTAGCGGACACAGTATAGAGGCAACAACAAGTTCTTTGGATCAAACAGTTCAGTGTTTTATTCACACTTAGGGCAAGTGACAAAACAAGCAGTCATAATCAAGCAAAAAGTCACCTTGCGCTGTTGGTGGTAAATCACACCATGCAGCAATTCTGCCTCAAAGAGTTCTTGCTCATAGCAGCACCAACCTGTTTTCACGCCAAGCAGGTAGCAATAAGCCCTCACGGGCAGGGTCCTCTCTCCTTCTGTGCCAGTTTGTAACTCGCCTTGTTTATGCTTAGTGCAATTGTCTGTATTATACCCCTTTTCATATGTACAGCGCCATGGAATGAATGGCACTTTAATAATAAATAATAATATATTATTAATATATATATATATATATATATATTTAGAGAGAGAGAGAGGGTACAGACATACATAAAGTATGCACAAAACCTTTTGACTGTGATTGTATAGTGAATAACAACAAATCTGCAATCTATCATTATAATAACCCACAGTTAGGTAATTTAAGCCTAACATACAATTATCTTAACCTCTGATCTCCTGGGTCATGAAAGAAAGAGAGAGCATAAGTATTCAAGCTTGCAGAGTTCCCACAGTTCAGACTCCTGAGACATTGTTCCTTTGATTCAAAGGAGCATAACCCCTGCATGAAGCTAATAGATAAGAGAAGAAATAAACCAGCATTTTGTTAATATCTTTTTTTTTTTTTATTGACAATGCAAAAAGCAAGCTATACAAGATAACAGTTGTGAACTAGGACCTTAAAATGTCTCTGAAAACTAAAAGTGGTCTCATGTTGTAGGCGGGACCACCACAAATAGACAGCGCCAACAAAAGTAGGCAGGGCTTGCAATACCACAGTGCTGCACAAAATACTTCCCCAGCAGAACCAAATACCACAGTGCAGCATTATATATTGCCCCAACAGAACTAAATACCACAGTACAAAAAAGCAACTGCCTTAGGCTACTTTCACACTTCCGTTAGGCTTGCTTGGCAGACTGTTCCAGCAGGGGAACAGCCTGCCGGATCCGTACTAACGTTTGCACTTGTGTGCTGCAGGAAGTCTGACCCGCCCAAATTCATTACAATGATGACGAGCGGTAGATGTGGCCACAGCACGGCAAACATACTGAGAGGCGGCCAGACAAATACTGCAGCACATATGTCTGCCATGGAATAACTAAAAAAAAACTGTATGGTATTACAGTTGCCTAAATGGTGTTATCAGAAAATTATCTATTGTTTAAATCGTGTTTTTATGTTATACATTTTTTCGTTGTTGCATTTTTGTTGATGTTTGGTCTAATTTTTCATGTTACAAAGTTCCTAAATCATGCAGTTTTTGTATTAGCCACTAGGTCTAATAATATGTTGAGACTTCCTGTTTTGTACACATACCTTTTTAGTAGCCATCACATTATCATCACAGGTATAATTACAATGACAGATATCAACATTGTATAGATAACATAGGATACAATAGGCGATATATCAGCTTATCTACTTTTTCTGACAGGCCAGAGAGCATGCCTAGAAAAATCTCCCATGGAAGTTAGTGAGGTCCCCACCAGTCCATTGTATCTATGGTCATAGTAACATACAGGGAGTGCAGAATTATTAGGCAAATGAGTATTTTGACCACATCATCCTCTTTATGCATGTTGTCCTACTCCAAGCTGTATAGGCTCGAAAGCCTACTACCAATTAAGCATATTAGGTGATGTGCATCTCTGTAATGAGAAGGGGTGTGGTCTAATGACATCAACACCCTATATCAGGTGTGCATAATTATTAGGCAACTTCCTTTCCTTTGGTAAAATGGGTAAAAAAAAGGACTTGACAGGCTCAGAAAAGTCAAAAATAGTGAGATATCTTGCAGAGGGATGCAGCACTCTTAAAATTGCAAAGCTTCTGAAGCGTGATCATCGAACAATCAAGCGTTTCATTCAAAATAGTCAACAGGGTCGCAAGAAGCGTGTGGAAAAACCAAGGCGCAAAATAACTGCCCATGAACTGAGAAAAGTCAAGCGTGCAGCTGCCAAGATGCCACTTGCCACCAGTTTGGCCATATTTCAGAGCTGCAACATCACTGGAGTGCCCAAAAGCACAAGGTGTGCAATACTCAGAGACATGGCCAAGGTAAGAAAGGCTGAAAGACGACCACCACTGAACAAGACACACAAGCTGAAACGTCAAGACTGGGCCAAGAAATATCTCAAGACGGATTTTTCTAAGGTTTTATGGACTGATGAAATGAGAGTGAGTCTTGATGGGCCAGATGGATGGGCCCGTGGCTGGATTGGTAAAGGGCAGAGAGCTCCAGTCCGACTCAGACGCCAGCAAGGTGGAGGTGGAGTACTGGTTTGGGCTGGTATCATCAAAGATGAGCTTGTGGGGCCTTTTCGGGTTGAGGATGGAGTCAAGCTCAACTCCCAGTCCTACTGCCAGTTTCTGGAAGACACCTTCTTCAAGCAGTGGTACAGGAAGAAGTCTGCATCCTTCAAGAAAAACATGATTTTCATGCAGGAGAATGCTCCATCACACGCGTCCAAGTACTCCACAGCGTGGCTGGCAAGAAAGGGTATAAAAGAAGAAAATCTAATGACATGGCCTCCTTGTTCACCTGATCTGAACCCCATTGAGAACCTGTGGTCCATCATCAAATGTGAGATTTACAAGGAGGGAAAACAGTACACCTCTCTGAACAGTGTCTGGGAGGCTGTGGTTGCTGCTGCACGCAATGTTGATGGTGAACAGATCAAAACACTGACAGAATCCATTGATGGCAGGCTTTTGAGTGTCCTTGCAAAGAAAGGTGGCTATATTGGTCACTGATTTGTTTTTGTTTTGTTTTTGAATGTCAGAAATGTATATTTGTGAATGTTGAGATGTTATATTGGTTTCACTGGTAAAAATAAATAATTGAAATGGGTATATATTTGTTTTTTGTTAAGTTGCCTAATAATTATGCACAGTAATAGTCACCTGCACACACAGATATCCCCCTAAAATAGCTAAAACTAAAAACAAACTAAAAACTACTTCCAAAAATATTCAGCTTTGATATAAATGAGTTTTTTGGGTTCATTGAGAACATGGTTGTTGTTCAATAATAAAATTAATCCTCAAAAATACAACTTGCCTAATAATTCTGCACTCCCTGTAGTATATAAGGCCGAAAAAAGACATCTGTCCATCCAGTTCGGCCTGTTATCCTGCAAGTTGATCCAGAGGAAGGCGAAAAACCCCTGTGAGGTAGAAGCCAATTTTCCCCACTTAAAGGGGGAAAAATTCCTTCCGGACTCCAATCAGGCAATTAGATAACTCTCTGGATCAATGACCCCTTTCTACTAGCTATATCCTGTAATATTATTACACTCCAGAAATACATCCAGGCCCCTCTTGAATTCCTTTATTGTACTCACCATCACCACCTCCTCAGGCAGAGAGTTCCATAGTCTCACTGCTCTTACCGTAAAGAATCCTCTTCTATGTTTGTGTACAAACCTTCTGTCCTCCAGACGCAGAGGATGTCCCCTCAGTCCTGGGGATAAATAGATGATGGGATAGATCTCTGTACTGACCCCTGATATATTTATACATAGTAATTAGATCTCCCCTCAGTCGTCTTTTTTCTAAAGTGAATAACCCTAATGTTGATAATCTTTCAGGGTACTGTAGTGCCCCCATTCCAGTTATTATTGGCTAACATATTTTAGTCTAGCCAGCATGATTTTAGGATTTTTTTTTAATATAGATAGGGATGTGGAGAATTAAAAAAAATCACCAAAACATTCTAAAAAAGTTTAACATAAAATTTAAGCAATGTCATTTTTTTATTACAGCACTTTTGCAAACAGTTGCGGCTACACTTGCCAGAAATAAAAAGACACTCTTTTGAAAAATGTTTAACTATAGAAAATCTTTGCACATATTGGCATAGTGCTGAAATTGGCCAATTATTTTGCAGTGTACACCCTATTGAGTTAGTACTGAGATGAGGGTTAGAGAAGGATCAAGTAGTCTTTGCTAGAGATGGCCTTACGGTTTGCCCGGCGGTCGGTTCGCGGCGAACTTTGTGCAAGTGTGATTCGCCGAACATGCGAACATATGGAGATATTCGCGCCCGCCATATTCTTTTACATTGTGAAGAACTTTGACCCATGACACATCCATCATGCGGTACAGGATAGCCAATTGAGACGTTTCAGCACATGGACATACCCCCTACCTTATAAATAAACCTGATCTGGCCGCCATTTTACATTCAGTGTTTTGCCAGTGTAGGGAGAGGTTGCTGTGTGGAGCAGGGACAGGCTGTTAGGGACACCAAACGCTAGCTAATAGGGCCACAAAGGTCCTTTTAAGGATAGGTGTGCTATGGATAGGTCTGATACACAGAGGGGTGCGATATACTTATAATATACTTTAATAATGAGTCATAAACACATAGATCTATATAGTGATCACCTGGAAGTCAGGGGATAGGGGCTTACTAGGGCCATTTTTATATAGGGTAAGGTTCCAGACGGGGTCGCTGTTATCAGGGCGGGTGGTCTATGGTTAGTCTATCAGGGCCAGAATAGCACCCTCTTGTAGGGCAATATCAGGGACAGCTCTTTGCCCACCCTGTCCTTCAATACCGCATCATCATCTAGCCCGGGATAGATGGTTTTTGCTTTCTCTCCGGGATTCATGGATGTGCACTGGAACCCCCCGGATTGTGGTAGGACATATGGTTTCTGATTTGGTGCCGCCGAGCACCTGATTTAGTGCCGCCGAGTACTTGTTATTGCATACCACATCTATGCTTTTTGCTTAACTTTAATAATTTAATTTATTTTCATTTTAAAGGGGTATCTTTTCCATTCACACGTCCGCAAAATGGGTCCGCATCTGTTTCGCAATTTTGCAGAACGGGTGGAGACCCATTAATTTTCAATGGGGCTGGAATGTGCTGTTCGCATCCGCATTTGCGGATCCACACTTCCGCATCTGTGCTTCCGTTTCCGAAAAAAAATAGAATGTCCTATTCTTGTCTGCAATTGCAGACAAGATTAGGCATTTTCTATTATAGTGCAGGCGATGTGCGGTCCGCAAATTGCGGAATGCACATTGCCGGTGTCTGGGAAGAAGGTGTTGTAATTATACCTGCTTTCCACTGCAGGAGAGCAGCTAAACAGTGAAGTTCTTTTCAAACACAGGTGCCAGGTGTCAGACCCTGCCAATCTGTTATTGCTGACCTATCCTTATATCAGTAGCTCATCAATATCAGTAACTGACAACCCCTTGAATGTTGCACTTTTCAGGTGCAGTTTTCAGTATATTTGCATTTTAGCAATGATAAAATCATTTGAATGTAAAATAGCATCTACTTTCCATTTGAAAATTTTCTCTTGTGATGTACAAACTAAAGATATTATTTTATGATACTATTTTGCAGCCTCTACATGTATAGATCTGGGTTTGAATGGGACAGCAGAAAATAATTTCACAGAATAAGAAGATAGTCTCCAATGTTAAAAAAGTAAACAATGGCTTATACAGAGATTAGGTAAAACACACAAGTACACGTGCAGAAAACCAAAAATCCTTTGAAGGAAACCTTTTATTATGTGGAGCATATATTTGCAATTTGTGGTTTGTTGTAAACTAATTCAATGTAACTTGGTGTTGACTGAAAGGATTAAGTGTAGCAATAAAAAATTCAATTAACCCAAAGCACTAACCAATTGAAGCAATCCTTGCATCAGTTTACTGTGGAAAGAATTGGAATCAGTGGGTGCCATAGTACATGCCTAGTTAAGCAATAAGTATCCACTTTTACATATTTTTATGTTACTTTTATGGCTGTGCAAAAATAAATTTGACAAAACCATGTATGCTATTACAAAATATAGATAAAAGCCTCTATAAGAAACATACATTTTATGAATAAAAACTATATAAGTTTATCCTATAAAATGGTGAAAGCAGTAAAAGAAATCTAAATTTGTACAGGAAGGGGATTTTATTTTAAAAGCAATATTCATCAAACAATTTGTGTAGAATTTTGGCTGTTTTCTTGTTTTAAATTTGACAATAGTACACAATTAAATATTAAATACAAATATTAAATGATGATAAAGCTTTAAAGGGAATGTATTGCCTACACATTATTTCCTTAATAAACTAGATTACACCACGCAACAAAAAAAAACTTTGTGTCTGCTACTGGGCAAAAAAAACTTGTCCTACACTAAATCGACTGCGCGGATTACAAATCCGAAGTCAGAATTGTTGTAACAAGTCATGAAATATTGCTATGCATAAGTATGCCTAAATGAATTAAGCACTTGGAAAGCATTGAATAATTTTGAATAGAACAAGTTTTACTCTAACAATTACCTGATCTACCTCAAAGTTTACGTAGCAAATAGTGTATGAAAATGTAATGGAATAACAACATTTCAAAAAGTCCAGATTTTCAGTTTAAAAGTCTTACTTGAGCAAGTACTGTTAAAAGTGCTTCAGGCATCTGCTTTTGCATTTGTGAACGGTCATATTTTCCCATTGCAAAGTGACCTGCAGTAGTCCCCCATCATGTTGGGATTCCATGGGCCTTGATACCTGTTCTCCATTGTAGAAATATCTTTATTGAACTGCTCTCCATGTTTGTCATTTACAGTGGAGGAAATAATTATTTGACCCCTCACTGATTTTGTAAGTTTGTCCAATGACAAAGAAATGAAAAGTCTCAGAACAGTATCATTTCAATGGTAGGTTTATTGTAACAGTGGCAGATAGCACATCAAAAGGAAAATCGAAAAAATAACTTTAAATAAAAGATAGCAACTGATTTGCATTTCATTGAGTGAAATAAGTATTTGAACCCCTACCAACCATTAAGAGTTCTGGCTCCCACAGAGTGGTTAGACACTTCTACTCAATTAGTCACCCTCATTAAGGACACCTAGTCACCTGTATAAAAGACACCTGTCCACAGAATCAATCAATCAAGCAGACTCCAAACTCTCCAACATGGGAAAGACCAAAGAGCTGTCCAAGGATGTCAGAGACAAAATTGTAGACCTGCACAAGGCTGGAATGGGCTACAAAACCATTAGCAAGAAGCTGGGAGAGAAGGTGACAACTGTTGGTGCGATTGTTCGAAAATGGAAGGAGCACAAAATGACCATCAATCGACCTCGCTCTGGGGCTCCACGCAAGATCTCACCTCGTGGGGTGTCAATGGTTCTGAGAAAGGTGAAAAAGCATCCTAGAACTACACGGGAGGAGTTAGTTAATGACCTCAAATTAGCAGGGACCACAGTCACCAAGAAAACCATTGGAAACACATTACACCGCAATGGATTAAAATCCTGCAGGGCTCGCAAGGTCCCCCTGCTCAGGAAGGCACATGTGCAGGCCCGTCTGAAGTTTGCCAATGAACACCTGAATGATTCAGAGAGTGACTGGGAGAAGGTGCTGTGGTCTGATGAGACCAAAATAGAGCTCTTTGGCATTAACTCAACTCGCTGTGTTTGGAGGAAGAAAAATGCTGCCTATGACCCCCAAAACACCGTCCCCACCGTCAAGCATGGGGGTGGAAACATTTTGCTTTGGGGGTGTTTTTCTGCTAAGGGCACAGGACAACTTATTCGCATAAACGGGAAAATGGACGGAGCCATGTATCGTGAAATCCTGAGCGACAACCTCCTTCCCTCTGCCAGGAAACTGAAAATGGGTCGTGGATGGGTGTTCCAGCACGACAATGACCCAAAACATACAGCAAAGGCAACAAAGGAGTGGCTCAAGAAGAAGCACATTAAGGTCATGGAGTGGCCTAGTCAGTCTCCGGACCTTAATCCAATCGAAAACCTATGGAGGGAGCTCAAGCTCAGAGTTGCACAGAGACAGCCTCGAAACCTTAGGGATTTAGAGATGATCTGCAAAGAGGAGTGGACCAACATTCCTCCTAAAATGTGCGCAAACTTGGTCATCAATTACAAGAAACGTTTGACCTCTGTGCTTGCAAACAAGGGTTTTTCCACCAAGTATTAAGTCTTTTTTTGTTAGAGGGTTCAAATACTTATTTCACTCAATGAAATGCAAATCAGTTGCTATCTTTTATTTAAAGTTATTTTTTCGATTTTCCTTTTGATGTGCTATCTGCCACTGTTACAATAAACCTACCATTGAAATGATACTGTTCTGAGACTTTTCATTTCTTTGTCATTGGACAAACTTACAAAATCAGTGAGGGGTCAAATAATTATTTCCTCCACTGTACGTGTCCCAAATTGGGTAGGAAAGAGTCAAGATGGGAATGTAAGAAATGCACTTTCAATGAAATTCGGCAGCCAAGTTGTTCATATGCTGTAAGCAGGTTGTCTACTAATTCACCATAGTTTGCAGCTCGTCGGTTCCCAAGGAAGTTCTGCACTACTAGCACAAATGCATCCCAAGCTGCAAGTTCAGGAGGGTTGAGTTTTGTTCTCAATGTGTCATCATGCATTAGTTTGTTGATTTCGGGGCCAATAAAAGTTCCAGCCTTTATTTTAGCATCAGTTTTCAGTGTGCTAAACTTCTCCTTCAAATACTGGAAACCATTTCCATCACGATCAAGTGCAATTACAAAATTTTTAATTAAACTAAGTTTAATGTGAAGTGGTGGAAGATAAACTTGAAGTGGATCGACCAGTGATTTGTGCTGTATATTGTACTGACCAACTGAGAGGCCACTGTCTCATTTTGTAATGATTGTTGTCATCACGACTGTTCCATAGGCACAAGAAACATATATGCTTTGTGTACCCTAACTGTAGGCCAAGCAGCAGTGCTACCACACTCAGGTCAGCATACATTTTGCATTTATGTTCTGAGTATTTGATCATTTTCAAAATTAACTCCATAGAAGCATGGGTCTCTTTCATTCCAACCGCATGAGCCAATGGAACAGATGGTTTTTCGTTACCATTGTGCAACAAGACAGCTTTCAAACTTGTTTTGCTAGAGTCTATGAATAGCCTCCATTCATCGGGATCATGTGTACCATCTAACACCATCATAAGACCATTTATATCAGTACAGAAACAGACATCGCTTTACATTGCATAGTATGCATCTAACTTGGTGTGTCGAAGTGCTGACTTTTCCTTAGATAATGACAGATCTCTTACCAGATCATCTAAATCTGATTGGCTCAGCAAGTGCGGCTGACCCTCCAGTTGTTCTAGATCAGGAAATACATTGTGACAATCAACATCTACTTCTTCATCAGGATAAGAACCGTCTGTTTCAATTGCCGTTCCTTCTGGGGGAGGGGCAGGCACTGGATTCTCTACATCATGTGGTACTGGTTTAAGAGCAGACTCACAGTCAGGATACACAATTTTTGACTTGTTTCTCTTTGAATATCCAGCAATTTTAGTCATGCAAAAGTAACAGTCTGAATGTTGATTTTTCTGCTCACGCCAAACCATAGGCTTTACAAAAGCCATTCCTTTCCTTTTACCATTCAACCACTGCATTAGCCCAGAGTGACACACAGTGCAACAGACATGAGGTGCCCAGCTTTTATCTTGATCTCCAATTTTACAGTCAAAGTAATGCTTGTAAGCAAGATGCACTCGCTTTGTCAGATTCCTGTGCTGATCACAAGTAGTGTATTTGACACATATGTAGTAGAAATTGTCTGTATCGTTAACATATTTGCGTTTATCCATCTTAAGTTTTAAAACTGATAGCACTATAACAGATCACTTTAGCAAAATCTGTCCAGCTTGACTTATATACTCACTACTGACATCAGCCTGAGTGCGTCTGGACAGGTCTTTGACATATCCATTGGAATATTTCCAATATAATGCATTAATATTATAACTGAATAGGCTTTGCATGTATAACTTCTAGATGTGTCAGGCAAATTCTAAGTTCATATTTGGAATCAGTGTGCTCATTTTAGTATAAATCACATGTTTTTCTCTCAGTAGCAAAATCATTGTTGTGCGGTGTAATGATTGTAGATTTATTTCCTGTACTGTATGTGATTTTGGTGGCAGATAGAGATGAGCGAATTGAAGCTGACAAAGTGGAATTCGATCCAAATTTCAGGAAAAATCCGATTTGCACCGAATATGAATTTCCTCGCGCTTCGTGGTAACGAATCACAATTTTCCTAAAATGGTGGCTACACTTGTGAGGACTGAGGACATGGGGCAAGGAACTCTGGGAAGGCGGGATGACCCAGATTGACATGCCTGCATGCAGCCAGCCAGCCCTGTGATGTTACAGCCCTATAAATACGGCAGCCGTTTTAGATTCTGCCATTTTCCATCATTCAGAGTGCAGGGACAGACGTTTGAAAAACCTCATTGTGGAAAAAAAAAAAAAGAAAAAATGATTTATAAGTGCAGGGAAAGGATAGGGAGGAATCATTTCACAGTATCTTAGTGCAGGGAATCACATCAGAAGGTGCTAGGGACATTGATAGGAAAGCGATTTACAAGTGCAGGGAAAGATTATTTGGGGATCCAAATAACCATTAGACAGCTCTGTCATTCCAGCTATTTGTTATTGGGCTGCAAGTGCTATGTTGAAAAGCCTTTTAGTGACTTATATCTTAGTACCTTTAGTATCTTAAATCAGTACTACAAGAAAAATATATACACATTTCACTTCTGCAGTTATTTCTGGTTAAAGCGTATAGGGGCGTATTTCAGTAAAAAAACTAAAAAATATACGCACTGCACTGTTGCAGTTATTACTGGTGAAAGCGTATAGGGGCATATTTCAGTACTACAAGAAAAATATATTCGCACTTCACTCTAAGTTTTTTCTGGTCAAAGCGTATAAGGTCGTATTCCAGTACAACAAGAAAAATATATTCTCACTGCATTTCTGCAGTTAACTCTGATGAAAGCAAATAGTGGTCCATTTTAATCCAACAAGAAAAATATATTCTCAGTTCACTTCTGCAGTTATTTCTGTTGAAAGCGTAGAGGGGCGTATTTCTGTTTAAAGCGTATAGAGGTGTATTACAGTAAAAAAATGAAAAATATATACGCACTGCACTGTTGCAGTTATTTCTAGGGAAAGCGTATAGGGGCGTATTTCAGTACTACAAGAAACATATATTCTCAGTGCATTTCTGCAGTTAAAGGGGTTGTCCGGGTTCAGAGCTGAATCTGGACATACCTCCATTTTCACCCTGGCAGCCCTCCTGACATGAGCATCAGAGCAGTTCATGCTCCGATGCTCTCCTTTGCCCTGTGCTAAATCGCGCAGGGCAAAGGCATTTTTTGGAGATCCAGTGAAGTACCGGGGCTCTCCATGGGGCTGCCAGGAACCCTGGTGACGTCACTGGCACTGATGGGCGGGATTTAGCGCTGCCCTAGCCAGTAAAACGGCTAGGGCAGCGCTAAAGCCCGCCCATCAGAGCCGGTGACGTCACCGAGCACACTGCCGGGCGGAACTTTCCACCCGGCAGTGTGTAATTGAAAACAAAAGAGCCCGTGCCCTGCACAATTTAGCGCAGGGCAAGGGAGCGCATCGGAGCATGAGATACTCCGATGCTAGCCTCAGGTGGGCTGCCTGGGTGAAAATAAGGGTATATTCGGGTTCAGCTCTGATCCCGGACAACCCCTTTTAATCTGGTGAAAGCATATAGTGGAATATTTCAGTCCAGCAAGAAAAATATATTTTCAGTGCACTTCTGCAGTTATTTGTGTTGAAAGCGTATTGGGGCGCATTACAGTCAATAAAGAAAACTATATACACATTTCACTGGTGCACTTATTTGTGGCAAAAGGGTTCAGTGGCCTATTTCAGTACAGAAAGAAAAATATATACGCACTTCACTGGTGCATTTATTTCTGCTGAAAGCGTTTATTGGCCTATTTCAGTACAAAAAGAAAAATATATTCTCAGTTCACATCAGCGGTTATATGTGTTGAAAGCATGGCTGGAAGTCAGCAGGGTGGCAGCAGTGGGAGGTCGGGAGCCAAACATGCCCTGGATAGAGCACCTGCTTCGCAGCAGCCTACCTACCTGGGAAGTAGTGGTGCAGGGGTTCACTGAAGTAGCGGCATTAACAGTCAGTCAGTGCGGCGGTTATATGTTATGTCGTATTTCAGTACAAAAATTAAAATACATTCTTAGTTCACATTGGTTGCGGTTATATGTATTAAAAGCATTTAGTGGCCTATTTCAGTACAAACAGAAAAATGAATTCTCAGTTTATGTCGGCAGCGGCTATATGTGTTGAAAACATTTAGTGGCCTTTTTCAGTACAAACAGAAAAATGCATTTTTAGTTCACGTCTGCACGGTTATATGTGTTGAAAGCGTTTAGTGGCCTATTTCAGTACAAACAGAAAAATACATTCTCAGTTATCGGCGGCGGCGGTTATATGTGTTGAAAGCGTTTAGTGGGATATTTCAGTACAAAAAGAAAAATACATTCTCTGTTTGCGGCAGTTATATGTGTTGAAAGCGTTTAGTGGCCTATTTCAGTACAAACAGAAAAATGCATTCTTAGTTCACGTCGGCGGCGGTTATATGCGTTAAAAGCGTTTAGTGGCCTATTTCAGTACAAACAGAAAAATACATTCTCAGTTCTCAGCGGCGGCGGTTATATGTGTTGAAAGCGTTTAGTGGCCTATTTCAGTACAAAAAGAAAAAATACATTCTCAGTTTGCGGCAGTTATATATGTTGAAAGCGTTTAGTGGCCTATTTCAGTACAAACAGAAAAGTGCATTCTTAGTTCACGTCGGCGGCGGTTATATGTGTTAAAAGCGTTTAGTGGCCTATTTCAGTACAAACAGAAAAATACATTCTAAGTTCACTCTGGCGGGTATATTTTTTGAAAGCATGGCTAGGATTCAGTAGGGTGGCCGAAGTGGGAGGTCGGGAGCCAAACGTGCCCGGGGTAGAGCAACTGCTTCGTAGCAGCCTACCTTCCTAGGGAGTAGTGGTGCAAGGGTTCACGGAAATAGTGGCGGTAGCAGTCAGTCAGTGCGGCGGTTAAATGTGGTAAAATTTTTATTGAAGTATTTTGGTCAAAAAACAAAACTTATTCAGTGGTCAGTGCTGCGGCTATATGCAGTAAAATCTCCATGATGTCTCCATGATAAATCTGCAGCGCGGGGGCCCCGTGTGGCTTCTACACATTTTCAAAATAATCTTTCAGCGGAGCGAATAGATGCTGGATGACCAGGACACTCCCTGACCTTCCCAGGAGCTGCTGTCAGGAGCAGCGGTTCATTTCTGAGACATCCGCATAGTGTGGGGGGGGGGAATCCGAAGACCCTTTCCATATCCATGCTCCGTTATATATGTGTTAAAATGTGTAGTATTTTGTAGTATTTTGGTGGAAAAATTAATTTTATTCAGCACTGCAGTTATATGTGGTAAAATCAATTATTGAAGTATTTTGGTGGAAAAAGAAATTGTATTCAGCGTTCAGCGCTGCAGTTATATGCGGTAAAATCTTTTGTGACTTATTTCAGTGGAAAAACAAATTTTATTCAGTGTTCTGCGCTGCAGTTATAGGCGGTCAAATCTTTTGTGAATTATTTTGGTGGAAAAAAATAATTTCTACCTCCTCCATTAATTTCCTGCACTCTTCTTTCTCATCCTCAACACACACACACACTAACTTGACCCCCCCCCCCAGGGCCGGATTAAGAGCATCATGGGCCTGGTGCTGAGGATTTTGCTGGGCCTTTTTATGGAAATATATACATAATATATGAAATCAAAACGCAAAGCATTTGTATTAAGACAAATGAAATTTTTTTATTACCATTAAAGTGCCATCAT
Organism: Bufo gargarizans; assembly: GCF_014858855.1. NCBI lineage: Eukaryota > Metazoa > Chordata > Amphibia > Anura > Bufonidae > Bufo > Bufo gargarizans. The sequence continues at coordinate 478,489,979 of NC_058080.1, forward strand.
AGAAACGGATCTAAAAGGTTTCTTTTTTTTGTAAACAGTAGGAAACCAGTTAAAGCCATAATAAATACAACATTCAAAACAACCATTTTTTATAAATAGAACGTAAACCATATAAACTAATTAAATATAATTGTATGATAACAGTGCAGAGAGTAAAAAACACAAAAACAGGGTTATTCACTCAATCCTAAACTCCATTTTAACCTAAAACGAATCAAACAGCCAGATTATAATTAAACTACACATTTGCTTTTCTTGCCTTCTTGCTTGCAAATTCTTCAATTGTAGTATCAAGATTCAGCTCATTCAGCAACCCATTTTCAATGCATAAGGCCTCTTTCACACTACAGTATGTTGAATTCAGTGTTTTGCGTTCCGTTTTTCACGGATCCGTTGTTCCGTTTTTTGCTTCCGTTGTGGTTCCGTTTCCGTTCCGTTGTTCCGTTCCGTTTTTCCGTATGGCAAATACAGTATACAGTAATTTCATATTAAAAATTGGGCTGGGCATAACATTTTCAATAGATGGTTCCGCAAAAAACGGAACGGAAACGGAAGACATACGGATGCATTTCCGTATGTGTTCCGTTTTTTTTGCGGACCCATTGACTTGAATGGAGCCACGGACTGTGATTTGCGGCCAAATATAGGACATGTTCTATCTTTTCAACGGAACGGAAAAACGGAAATACGGAAACGGAATGCATACGGAACACATTCCGTTTTTTTGCGGAACCATTGAAATGAATGGTTCCGTATACGGACCGTATACGGAACGCAAAAAACGGACCGTATACGGAACGCAAAAAACTGTAGTGTGAAAGAGGCCTAACAGAGAGAGTGCATTTAAACGCTCCTGACCCATTGAAGATCTCAGTTCATTTTTCACACGTTTTAATGTTGAAAACGAACGCTCACCACTGCAGTTGCTGACCATTAAACACAAATACATGCGGAGGGTCACATGTGTGTTTGGAAATGCACCGACTAGAGATTGTGTGACCAGAAACTTGTACATTTGTAGTTCTTGACTTTCATTAATGCCTTTTTTCGCAGAGGAAGACTGGTAAATTTTGAAAAGAGAGGCAAACTGTACAATTTCATCTGCAAACAAGGGGTCAAGATCTTCAGGATATTGTGTCACTAGTGTTCTGGCTTTGGAGCATAGACCATCTGTTGCTAGAGTGCACATTTCTAACAGCAAGCCAAATCTTTCCTGAATGACGCTGTATGCCGCTTGTCTGTGCCTCAGTGATTCTGTCAGTTGGTCAATTAATAAGATAAAAGGTGCTCACTTTAAACTTTTCAGATGGTGTCATATCAGCACCAGCATCTTCTGCATCACCATAGTCCCACTTCTTATTTCTTTTAATTTTCCTCCCACGTTGTAGCTGGTACTCATCACAGCAGGTAATATCTTTGCCCTGCTGTTCAAATTCAGAGAATTTAGAACGCAGAGACTGAACAAAATCCTTCAGAGAGCTCAGCATGCCTGTTGCTGTATGCAAGTCTAATTTTCCATCTTGGAGACTCTGACTGGTTCTGTGAAACCTGGGTAAAATTACAGACCATATTTCAATAATTATTCCCGTTTCCAGCTGATCCATAACACTGCTTAGGCCCTTTGCTTGTAAACAGACCTCTCCCTTTGTGTTCTCATCATTCAAAATATTAGCAAGGACTTCTTTGATAGTAGTATACCCTTTTTGTAAGGCATTCACAGCATCATGATGAGCAGACCAACGCGTATCAGCTAACCTTTTTAATGTTGGTATACCACATGTTTTGAAACGGTTTGTTAGAAGATTCCACCGATGAGTTGATGCAGAAAAAAAACAATATAATTGCTGAACAAAATAAAAAAATGAAACTGCAACTGGACAGCTGTTTACTGCATTTTGTCCTACAAGGTTTAGCGAATGTGCACAACAAGGAATGTACTCAGCCAGTGGATTTTTTTCCCGAATTAAGGCCTGCATACCATTATATTTGCCACTCATATTCGATGCATTATCATATGACTGGCCCCTGCAGTCTTTGATGGAAATACCCTTTTCTTCCAGAAATTGAAGAACCGTGTTTGCTAGTTCCATACCAGTATGTCCAGATATTGGGATAAATTTAGTAAAACGCTCCACTGGACCACTGGCAAGTACATATCGAAATATAATGGTCAGTTGATCAGAATGTGCAATGTCAGGGGTGGAATCAACAGAAATTGAATAATATTTGGCTTGTTTCATTTCATTTACAATCTGCTGTAGCAATTGCTGACCAATCAATTCAATAAACTCATCACATATTGTTGATGACAGGTACGATATGTGACCTCTTCCCTTGTTTCCATGCTTTTGAATATGTTCAGAAAGGAATGGATCATATTCCGCTAACAGCTCAAGACAGCCCAAATAATTCCCGTTGTGTACTGAGCCAATAACTTCATTACTTCCTCGAAAAGACAGACCTCGTGATGAAAGGAGCTTTATAACGCTCAGGATACGGCAAAGTAATTTGTGCCAATATTTTTTCTGATTCTCAAACTGGTTGACAAGATCTTTGTCTATGCGTTGTCCAGAAGTTTTTCTCCTGATAAGGGCTTCAATTGCTTTTCCATGAGAAGCACTATTTTCATGCCTGCTTAAATCTCTTGAAGCATGTCGCCAATCTGAATAACCAGTTGAAGTCAAATGTGTCGTTTCGTCTTTCGAAAAGAGTTTGCAAAGAGCACAAAAAACCTTGCCAGTTTTCGGAGAATAACACAGCCAGTCACGCTTAACTTTTTCGCCATTCAACTGTTCTCTGAAAAACAAAGATTTTGTACAGTGCCTTGTAAAAGTTTCACCTGGACATATCTTTTCTGAGGCACGAAAATCACTGTCCATATGTTGACAGTTGGTAACCCCATTTTCACAGAAATATTCTCTCAAGGCATCACAAATATTCCAATCTCCAATGTCATTGGAATATATTTCTTCTTGCCGTTTTGTTATATTTTCATAGTCCACCTCAGTGGATCCACTTGTTGCGCTAGATGTACTGACAGCAATTGTACTGGTTGAACTTGAAGCGGAAGCATGTATATCAGTTACACTGCTTGTTCCAGATGTTCTTTTTCCACAAAAATCTGTAATTTATTTAGTTTTAGACAAGATTTTTTGCATTTGTTTTTCTTCCTCTTTTCTAGCTTTCAGCTTCTCCCAACCACTACGTTGTTTTTTCATCCTTGGTTGAAAAAATAAAAAGGATGGTCAAATACAGTACTTTCTTTAGGAGTTTTTTTTTTTTAACAGCTCGTTTATTAGTGCAGTTATCTTGAGTTCTCCTAGGCCCACGCAGAGGACACATTGATCTACTGTGGTAAGGTACAACTCCAATAATTGTATATTGATCCAGGCACCCCGACTGTGGTACGATCCATCCAGGCACCCCGACTGTGGTACGATCCATCCAGGCACCCCGACTGTGGTACGATCCATCCAGGCACCCCAACTGTGGTACGATCCATCCAGGCACCCCAACTGTGGTACGATCCATCCAGGCACCCCAACTGTGGTACGATCCATCCAGGCACCCCAACTGTGGTACGATCCATCCAGGCACCCCAACTGTGGTACGATCCATCCAGGCACCCCAACTGTGGTACGATCCATCCAGGCACCCCAACTGTGGTACGATCCATCCAGGCACCCCAACTGTGGTACGATCCATCCAGGCACCCCAACTGTGGTACGATCCATCCAGGCACCCCAACTGTGGTACGGTATGACTCCCATCATTATACAATGATCCAGTCACAGTGTCTGGGACAGCATAACTCCAAGGCCCCTTTCACACGGGCGAGTTTTCCGTGCGGGTGCGATGCGCGAGTTGAACACATTGCACCCGCACTGAATCCTGACCCATTCATTTCTATGGGGCTGTTCACATGAGCTGTGATTTTCACGCATCACTTGTGCGTTGAGTGAAAAATCGCAGCATGCTCTATATTGTGTGATTTTCACGCGACACAGGCCCCATAGAAGTGAATGGGGTGCGTGAAAATCGCATAGCATCCGCAAGCAAGTGCGGATGCAGTGCGATTTTCACTCATGGTTACTAGGTGACAGTCTATTCACTGTATTATTTTCCCTTATAACATGGTTATAAGGGGAAATAATAGCATTCTGAATACAGAGTGCATAGTACAATAGGACTGGAGGGGTTAAAAATAAAATAAAAAAGTTAACTCACCTTCTGCTCTTGATCGCGTAGTTCCCGGTCTCTTTACTTCTTGAATGATGAGCTGTGGGCTAAAGGATGCCAAACATGCGCGATGGGTACCAAACATGCATGATTTTTCTCACGCGAGTGCAAAACGCATTACAAGGTTTTGCACTCGCGCAGAAAAATCGCGCATTTTCCAGCAATGCACCCGCCTCTTATCCAGACCAAAAATATGACGCCTGTGTGAAAGAGGCCCAAAGGTTTTCAAAACCCTATAAAACCTGTACATGGCATTGCTCAACCCAAATAGAAGTGTTCTAGAGCAGTAAAATGTAGAATGAATATGACATCATTGGTGAAAGGGCAGTTTGTGTGTGAAAAAAGCAACCAAAAATCATGAACACTAATTTTAGCAAGGGTTTGTGACTAACTGGCTACTAAAATAGACTGGACAAACTCAATTTTGAATACCCTAGGTTGTCTAATTATGCAAATGGTATGCCATCAAGGGGGGGGGGGGGGGGGGTATTCTCATTCCTGGGCTGCCATACAGTCTGAAAGACAACAAAGGCCCAGTTGGCCAATTTGGCAACTTTTAATGTGTAAAAACTGAAATGGGCAAGCCCTATATATGAACTTGTATGTGTGGGTGCACTTCATATGACAAAATCTCCTTACTTTTCAGGGTTGTAAACCTCCATTCATAAAAAAAAAAAGCAACATTTTCACACATAGCAATATAACAAATTCTCCCACCATATAGCTGCCAATTAATTCATACGTCTACGACTTTCATGTAGGTAGTGCTTTTCCAAAACCCTAACCCTGGGTTCACACCTGAGCATTCTGAAAGGAGCGCTCTGTATGCGCGACTGTACCGGCATTTACAATCGCGCATACAGAGACAAGCGAACGCCCATTGTTGTATATATATATATATATATATATATATATATATATATATATACACACACATACACATACACACACACATACATATACACACACGACACAGCATATACTGAATCTCCAAATAAAAGCCAACTGCACTCAGTGTCTTAATTATATATATATATTTTATCGATACCATTAAAGTATTTTGTTCCTGCAACTACCCCTTCATTTGGCGTCTATCTTGGCAACATGGAGGGGGACCCTGAGGGTGGGGGCACCCTCAGGGCACTATAGTGTCAGGAAAACCGCTTTGTTTTCCTGACACTATAGTGATCATTTAACATGAAGATTACTGTTTTCTAGCTGCTGTGGACTGTGGACAACAGCAGCTAGAAACAGGAATTTTCATAGAGCTGTGTTATGATTTATGGACACAGCACTCAGCATGCTTAGCCAGTCAGATAGAAGGCTGCGAGCTGGGTCTAAATAACATAACACATTAAAGGGATACCGTCACCAGGTTTCACCCCTGTCAGCTAAAAATATGCTGATGTTCAGGGCGTCTTCACGATTCCTAATGTGGGCTTATAAATGTCATCTGTGGGCTTATTTAGCTAAAAAACAGCTTTTACTAACCTGTCAGTCAAACAAATAAGGTGCCCGAGGGGATGTTAATGGATGCAAGGTGCCGCCTGCACCTGCCGCCGTTCGTGCCCAGCGCCGCCTTTCCAGACTTCTGCACTGCCTCCCACCCTCCCCCTCCTGCTGTAAGATCTCGCGCATACAGGGGTTGAGCGAAGTGCCGGCGCATGAGCACTTCGCTGTAAGAAGCCAAATGGAGAAGTCCGCACGGCGCATCAGGCAGAGCCCTGTGCGCAAAATCTTACAGCAGAAGAAGGGGGAGGGAGGGCGAGAGGCGGCACAGAGGATTAGGAGGCGGCGCAGAAGTCCGGAAAGGCGGCACTGGGCACGAATGGCGGCGGGTGCAGACTGCACCTTGCATCCATTAACATCCCCTTGGGCACCTTATTTGTTTGACTGACAGGTTAGTAAAAGCAGTTTTTTTTTAGCTAAATAAGCCCACAGATTACATTTATAAGCCCACATTAGGAATCATGAAGACGCCCTGAACATCAGCATATTTTTAGCTGAGGGGTGAAACCTGGTGACAGAATCCCTTTAAAGAAATTACTGTTTCTAGCTGCTGTGGACTGTGGACTAGCAGCTAGAAACAGTAATTTCTTTATGTGTTGTTATTTAGACTGAGCTCAGTCTCAGCATGCTTAGGCTACTTTCACACTAGCGTTCGGCTGTCCGCTTGTGAGCTCCGTTTGAAGGTTCTCACAAGCGGCCCTGAACGCTTCCGTCCAGCCCTAATGCATTCTGAGTGGACGCAGATCCACTCAGAATGCATCAGTCTGGCAGCGCTCAGCCTCCGCTCAGCAGACGGACACCTGAACGCTGCTTGCAACGTTTGGGTGTCCGCCTGGCTGTGCGGAGGCAAGCGGATCCGTCCAGACTTACAATGTAAGGCTACTTTCACACTAGCGTTCAGAGCGGATCCGTTCAGAACGGATCCACTCATATAATGCAGACGGTGGCTCCGTTCAGAACGGATCCGTCTGCATTATATTGTCAAAAAAAATGTCTGTGAAATTAGCCTGAGCGGATCCGTCCAGACTTTTACATTGAAAGTCAATGGGGGACAGATCCGTTTGAAGACTGAGCCATATTGTGTCATCTTCAAACGGATCCGTCCCCATTGACTTAGGCTACTTTCACACTAGCGTTCGGGTGTCCGCTTGTGAGCTCCGTTTGAAGGGGCTCACAAGCGGACCCGAACGCTTCCGTCCAGCCCTAATGCATTCTGAGTGGACGCGGATCCGCTCAGAATGCATCAGTCTGGCAGCGTTCAGCCTCCGCTCAGCAGGCGGACACCTGAACGCTGCTTGCAGCGTTCGGGTATCGCCTGGCCGTGCGGAGGCAAGCGGATCCGTCCAGACTTACAATGTAAGTCAATGGGGACGGATCCGTTTGAAGATGACACAATATGGCTGAATCTTCAAACGGATCCGTTCCCCATTGACTTTCAATGTAAAAGTGTGGACGGATCCGTTTAGGCTAATTTCACAGACATTTTTTTGACAATATAATGCAGACGGATCCGTTCTGAACGGAGCCACCGTTTGCATTATATGAGCGGATCCGTTCAGAACGCTAGTGTGAAAGTAGCTAAGCCAGTCAGTAATTTTCATAGTGCTGTTCTGATTTATGGACACAGCTCTCAGCATGCTTAGCCAGCCTTCTATCTGGCTGTGCTTCTTGAGAGTCACAGTCCACAGGCTGTTTCTGAGCCTGCTGAGAGCTGTGTCCATAAATCATAACAGCACTATGATTGCCCTGATGTCCTCCCTTCCAACTAGATGAGTGTATCTCATACCTGCTGCAGCCTGCCTCCAGAAGCTCCTGCTGCTGCCTGCTGTCTCGGACTCTCCGTGTGGTGTGTGGGCTGCCTGTGACCCAGCGCCTGTGGGCCGTCGCCGTCGCCGTCGCCGTCCTGTGCTGATCGAAACTGTGGTGCAGCCAGGAGGAATAATCGCGGGCACACTACTGAGTTCATATCTGGCGGGCATTATTTATAGGAACCGCACCAGCTGCTCTGACGTTCGGCCTCCGGATATCCGGCTGTGACGTATATCCGGTGGCAGTGGCAGGACGTGAGAGCAGCTGGTGCTGTTCCTGTAATGACGCGGTCCGCCGGATATGAACTCAGTGCGCCCGCGATTATCCCTCCTGCACCATGTGGATGCGATGCGCATCAGCTGTGTACAAACAAAATCGGCAAAAGGCCGCTCCCGACGGCCTTTTTGCCTGGCACGGATGGGCCTATTTTATGGTAGGGGCCTGGAGCTGCAGCTCCATCAGCCCCTATGTTAATCCGGCCCTGCCCCCCCCCCCCCCCAGCTATATATGTAAGTGGTGCCAGCTAGGGTTGAATAAAGGTAAATTACACTGCCAGACTGTTAAAGGGAATTACAGCATGATACAACAATACATTTGATATGACATTTAGCAAGAGTTTAAAGTGCCCACATATAGCACATAGTGGGACACTGCATCAAGATATATCAGGCATGGATCAGCCAGGATTTCCCCACACCAATGCCTGATACATCAGACTAGATCATCCATGGTGCCACACCAACAATTTGACAAAAAAGACCGGTTTCTTCTGGCTACTTGCCTCAGCTACTATTCTGATGCTGTTACCCGCCTCATGCCACACATCTGATGCCAAGTGCTCCTTCTTTCACCCACCATCTTCAGCAGACACTGGTATTACCACCCACCTCCACAGTATGTATTCTGCCAGCACCTCCGGACTCTGTCATTGTGCTGCTCTGTGGTCTCCTCATGCTGCTGCCACCTCCATACTCTGTCATTGTGCCTCTCCGTGGTCTCCTCATGCTGCTGCCACCTCCAGACTCGGTCATTGTGCCGCTCTGAGGTCTCTTCATGCTGCTGCCACCTTCAGACTCTGTCATTGTGCCACTTGGTGGCCTCCTCATACTGCCGCCACCTCCAGACTCTGTCATTGTGCCACTCAGTGGCCTCCTCATACTGCTTCCACCTCCAGACCCTGTCATTGGGCCACTCAGTGGTCTCCTCATGCTGCTTTCACCTCACCACTTTGTGGACTTCTCATGCTGTTCCCACCTTCCCCACTTCATGACTGGTCCACTATTTTGGCTTTCGGCTTGGCTGACATCATCATTTATTTGACACTTCTTCTGATCTGTCAGAAGGAAGGAAATATGAGACGCACAACGTATCCTGTCTGTGTAGCAGCTTTAAGGCCTGTGTGGTCCCATCAGAATTGGCTTATGATTTGGTAGCCAAAAGCAGGAGTGAGTAGAAAACACAGAAGACATGCAAATATTGCATTCACGTGTCATCTCCATCCACGGATACATGGATCGGATCCGCAAAACACATACGGACGTCTGAATGGAGCCTTACAGGGGGTGATCAATTTCAGGGGGGTGATCACCCATATAGACTCCCTGATCACCCCCCTGTCATTGATCACCCCCCTGTCATTGATCACCCCCCTGTAAGGCTCCATTCAGACGTCCGTATGATTTTTATGGATCCACGGATACATGGATTGGATCCGCAAAACACATACAGACGTCTGAATGGAGCCTTACAGGGGGGTGATCACCCATATAGACTCCCTGATCACCCCCCTGTCATTAATCACCTTCCTGTCATTGATCACCCCCCTGTCAGGCTCCATTCAGACGTCCGTATGATTTTTACGGATACATGGATCAGATCCGCAAAACACATACGGACGTCTGAATGGAGCCTTACAGGGGGGTGATCAATGACAAGGGGGTGATCACCCATATAGACTCCCTGATCACCCCCCTGTCATTGATCACCCCCCTGCCATTGATCACCCCCCTGTAAGGCTCCATTCAGACGTCCGCATGATTTTTACGGATCCATGGATACATGGATCGGATCCGCAAAACACATACGCACGTCTGAATGGAGCCTTACAGGGGGGTGATCAATGACAGGGGGGTGATCAATGACAGGGGGGTGATCACCCATATAGACTCCCTGATCACCCCCCTGTCATTGATCACCCCCCTGTAAGGCTCCATTCAGACATTATTTTGGCCCAAGTTAGCGGAAATTTTTATTTATTTTCTTCTTACAAAGTCTCATATTCCACTAACTTGTGTCAAAAAATTAAATCTCACATGAACTCACCATACCCCTCACGGAATCCAAATGCGTACATTTTTTTAGACATTTATATTCCAGACTTCTTCTCACGCTTTAGGGCCCCTAAAATGCCAGGGCAGTATAAATACCCCACATGTGACCCCATTTCGGAAAGAAGACATCCCAAGGTATTCTGTGAGGGGCATACCTTGGGGTGTCTTCTTTCCAAAATGGGGTCACATGTGGGGTATTTATACTGTCCTGGCTTTTTAGGGGCCCTAAAGCGTGACAAGAAGTCTGGGATCCAAATGTCTAAAAATGCCCTCCTAAAAGGAATTTGGGCCACTTTGCGCATCTAGGCTGCAAAAAAAGTGTCACACATGTGGTATCACCGTACTCAGGAGAAGTTGGGGAATGTGTTTTGGGGTGTCATTTTACATATACCCATGCTGGGTGAGATAAATATCTTGGTCAAATGCCAACTTTGCATAAAAAAATGGGAAAAGTTGTCTTTTGCCAAGATATTTCTCTCACCCAGCATGGGTATATGTAAAATGACACCCCAAAACACATTACCCAACTTCTCCTGAGTACGGCAATACCACATGTGTGACACTTTTTTGCCGCCCAGGTGGGCAAAGGGGCACACATTACAAAGAGCACCTTTCGGATTTCACAGGTCATTTTTTACACATTTTGATTTCAAACTACTTACCACACATTAGGGCCCCTAGAATGGCAGGGCAATATTACTACCCCATAAGTGACCTCATTTTGGAAAGAAGACACCCTAAGGTATTCCTTGAGGGGCATGGTGAGTTCCTAGAATTTTTTATTTTTTGTTAGCGGAAAATGATTTTTTATTTTATTTTTTTCTTACAAAGTCTCATATTCCACTAACTTGTGACAAAAAATAAAAAATTCTAGGAACTCGCCATGCCCCTCACAGAATACCTTGGGGTGTCTTTTTTCCAAAATGGGGTCACTTGTGGGGTAGTTATACTTCCCTTGCATTTTAGGGGCCCATATGCGTGAGAAGTAGTTGGCAATCAAAATGTGTAAAAAAATGGCCTGTGAAATCCGAAAGGTGCTCTTTGGAATGTGTGCCCCTTTGCCCACCTTGGCTGCAAAAAAGTGTCACACATGTGGTATCGCCAGTACTCAGGAGAAGTTGGGGAATGTGTTTTGGGGTGTCATTTTACATATACCCATGCTGGGGGAGATAAATATCTTGGTCAAATGCCAACTTTGTATAAAAAAAATGTGAAATGTTGTCTTTTGCCAAGATATTTCTCTCACCCAGCATGGGTATATGTAAAATGACACCCCAAAACACATTCCCCAACTTCTCCTGAGTACGGCGATACCACATGTGTGACACTTTTTTGCCGCCTAGGTGGGCAAAGGGGCACACATTCCAAAGAGCACCTTTAGGATTTCACAGGTCATTTTTTACACATTTTGATTTCAAACTACTTCTCACGCATCTGGGCCCCTAAAATGCCAGGGCAGTATAACTACCCCACAAGTGACCCCATTTTGGAAAGAAGACACCCCAAGGTATTTCATGATGGGCATAGTGAGTTCATGGAAGTTTTTATTTTTTGTCACAAGTTAGTGGAATATGTGAATTTGTAAGAAAAAAATAAAATAAAAATAAATCAACATTTTCCGCTAACTTGTGACAAAAAATAAAAAGTTCTATGAACTCACTATGCCCATCAGCGAATACCTTAGGGTGTCTACTTTCCGAAATGGGGTCATTTGTGGGGTGTTTGTACTGTCTGGGCATTGTAGAACCTCAGGAAACATGACAGGTGCTCAGAAAGTCAGAGCAGCTTCAAAAAGCGGAAATTCACATTTTTGTACCATAGTTTGTAAACGCTATAACTTTTACCCAAACCATTTTTTTTTTGCCCAAAATTTTTTTTTATCAAAGACATGTAGAACAATTAATTTAGTGAAAAATTTATATATGGATGTCATTTTTTTTGCAAAATTTTACAACTGAAAGTGAAAATGTCATTTTTTTGCAAAAAAATTGTAAAATTTCGATTAATAGCAAAAAAAGTAAAAATGTTAGCAGCAATGAAATACCACCACATAAAAGCTCTATTAGTGAGAAGAAAAGGAGGTAAAATTCATTTGGGTGGTAAGTTGCATGACCGAGCAATAAACGGTGAAAGTAGTGTAGTGCAGAATTGTAAAAAGTGGCCTGGTCATTAAGGGTGTTCCAGCTAGGGGGGTTGAAGTGGTTAAAGTGTAACTGCCATTTTATTTTTATTTGTGTAATGTATAGGGGCAGTGATGCTGACAATTTTTGTAATATACTTCAATTACTGAAATCATACATTTCTATTAGAAAAATCGCCCATTTTGAGCCTTAGCAACGCTCCTCTGTCTTCTGTTTACATAACTGTGGAGAGTTGCTAACACTGACTGTGTTATGTAAACAGAAGACATGAAAATGACACAGAAATGTGGATGAGGCCTTAGGACAACTCATGCAAAAATCACGCACATTAAAAAAAAAATTGTGACAAATTGGAAACCATAGCAAATTGTAAAGAATATAGCACAGCATTTTCTGTGATCTATAAAAAGATGATAATGACAATCTCAGTGATCTTCTAAAACACCACTAAACAAATCACATCTTTTTTTTTTTCTTTTTTAATGGACAGTTGTCAATCCTACCAATGGTAATCATTAATTTAAGTGAATTACTCTGGAAAGGTAAGGCAACTTTACACTGGTATAGATTTATCAGACGACTATCGGGCAGGAAGTGTTCCTGCTAGTTAGTGAAGGAGATGGCAACATTTACATACAGCAATCTCCTCCACAGTTCAGGGAGGAGTGATCACTAATTCCATGGCTTGTCCACAGAGGCTGTTTAGATAGCATTATCTGCTGTTGGCAAATAACGATTTAGGTGTCTGCACCAACTTTGTTATTACCTGATGAATGAGCTTTTCACTTGTTCATCGGGAAATCGGAGGCACCTTTACACCAGCAGATAATTGCTAATGAGCATTCCCATGAATGCTTGTTAGCGATTATCTGGCGAATTCTTGCCCAGTGTAAAGGGGCCTTTAGTGCCAATATTATCAGTTAACCCAAAACTGATTGTGTATCATTAACCCCTTCCTGCATATGTATGTAACTGTACGTCCAGATTGCATGTAATTTACCACAGTGGGACATACAGTTACACACGAACTGTTAATAAGGGCCATAAAGTGTCACAGCACCGGAGTCTCCGTTCTCAAGGAGAGCACAGACACAGGAGTAGTCCCTTGCCCGTGATTGCTCTGATTGATTAGTCTGTATGTTGTCATGTCCCCAAACAGCAGTTTATGACCACATATAGGGTGTTGCCATATTCAGGAAAAAATGCTGAGCAAATTGTGGCGGTGCTTTTTCTCCTGTTGCTCCTTGTGAAAATGAAAAATTTGGAGCTAAAGCAACATTTAATTGGAAATAAATTGTAATTTTTCACAGCCATGTGTTTCTTAATTCTATGAAATGCTTGTTGGCTCAAAGCATTAACTTTACCCCTCAATCAATTCCTTGAGGCATGTAGTTTCCAAAATGGGGTCACTTTATTTTTTATATGTACTTATATAGCTCTACTATATTCTAAGGTCATTGTCAGTATGTCTTTGGAGTGTGGGATATTGTCCTTGGTTGGATTTGAACCTAGGACCCCAGTGCTGCAAGGCACCAGTGCTAACCACTGAGCCACCGTGCTGCCCACTTTATGGGAGTTTCCTTTCTATGGGTACCTCAGAGTCTCTTCAATTATGACATGGCATCCGAAAACAATTCTTGCAAAATATGCCCTTTAAAAACAATATCGTGCTCCTTTCCTTCTGAGCCCTGCAGTGTGCCCATGACAAGATTTACGACCACATATGGAGTGTTTCTGTAAACTTCAGAATCAGGGTAATAAATATTGAGGTTTGTTTTGATGTTAACCCTTGCTGTATTTCAGGAAAAATGGCTAATAATGGAAAATCTGCACAAAATTGAAATTTTTAAAATTTACCTCCCTTTTGCTTTAATTCCAGTACCAGACTAGATTGATTAAACTTCAACATTTATTAAAATAGCACTAAAAACGCATACTATGCATCCATAGAAAAAGCAAACTGCTTATATGCTTCGAATCCGAAACAGTGACCAGAAAATGGCCAACCCCTTTAACCCTTTCCTCTGTTTGTGTACATTGCAGTTTATCGTCTTATATGTATATATGTATTTTTATTATCGACAAATTCAGTGTATTAAAAAATAAAACGAATAAATAAAATGATAAGGGTTCAGCAGCCCTTTAAATGACTCATGTGAACAATATCTTCATAAAGCAAAAAGAGGAAATTGTCATTTGTTCCGGAAACTATTACTTACATGACAGGTTATGTTAAGGATCCCTGAATCCTGTGATGAAAGAAGACCATGTTGTTCATTGTAAGCAACATTAAAGGAAAGCTGTATGCTAACATTCCTGTGGTGAACCTCTTTTCGAGATAATCACAAAACAAACACAGCGAGTAGCTTTCTTTGTTATAATCTCTGTAATCTGAAATCATTTATACACTGAGGTTTCAAGGAGAAGATCTAGATGAAGGAAAGTTCTCACGACTGTATGTATGTGATTACAGACAAACAGAGCAAACAAAGCATCAAGATTTACAGTAAGTGAAGGGACTTCATCTGTGGCATCAAACTTAAATCATGTATTAATTTCAAATAAGACTAGGTATGTACATCATGTGTCCAAGGATCAACGCTGAAATATATGCACATTAAAGGGGTTATCCTATGATTAATGTAAAAAATGAGCTAAAGGCTCATGGGCCCTGGTGCAAGAGTTCAGCTTGGGCCCCCCTTCCATCAGTGCTTTCTGGCCAGGGGCAGGGAAGCACATAACCTTTGTGCTGCCTAAGGCAAAAATTGATACGCCCCCCCATGCCAAATTCTTGACCTAACTCCTTCCCTCCAGCCAGAGGTGTAACTTGACCAGCATGCACTTTCTATAATACAGGTATATTAGGCGACACAAGGGTCTTTGGGCCCCCTCAGGCTCCTGGGCCCGGTAGCGACCACTACCTCTGCACCCCCTATAGCTACGCCCCTGTACATGACAATCTCTTTCTAAACAAGCCAGAACCAGCCCTGTACCTCACATGGATCTAGAGATCCCCGCATTCATTGTTCCAATTGTTCTGCTACATTTATTTCATGATAGCAGCTTAGAGGGTGTGTCCTTTCTCAGATTGTGTGGCCTGTCTGCTGCAGTTAATGTATTTTGAAGGAAAGAACTGAGCATATGCTTCCGTCTTAGTGAGCAGGACAAAGAAATTAGAAAATGAGGAAACAGCAGGTGGCGCTATACAGATATATATCATTGAATGACATGCAATTATTTATACCCAGGTGCTGGCTTCAAAACTGTACAATATTATTTGTGGGGCAGCCCCTTTAATGAATAAATGATGAATAATGAAGAAAAACTGTTTTAGCAATGACAATGCTAAAAGATGGCAAATATTGGCAAGCTGGTGGGGAAAGGGCACCACCCGGGGTCATGTGGTTTTCCCTGTGCATATTCTTTGCCGTATTACTGTAATATTAAAATGGCAGTCGCCATTCTGTGTAATGTACCCGAATCGAATCATCAAAACAGGTTTTGTTTGGAATTAAAATTTTGGAAAAATTTTAAACAAATTTGATTAGTTTAGAAATCGATTTGCTCATCTCCAATAATAATATTACAATGGTACATCGTTTAAATAAGGTATATTGACATGTATAATGCAGGGGGGTGCCATATCTTCTCAAATAGCACAACCCTGTCTAAACATATAGCTGTTAGTTTTTTACAGTGTATTATTTCATAATAGCTACTGCCAGGTCAAACATGAGGCTTGGCTTTTCCCATTGCAGCACTACATGAGTACAAGCTGTCATAGCAATATATTGCAAGAGTTTACATGCTGCACTTGTGGTTTTATGGGGTTGTTTTAACACGTATAAGGGGGTACACATATTCAGATGAAGACCATCAACATGGTTCTGGCTACTACTGGACCTGAACTTAAGTTCAGTACTAATTTATTTCTGTTCACATATCCGCCATCTACCTGTATGCAATACATCTGCTATTCACTCCATTGTTAGATCATCTCCTTTGTGACGCGCAACGTTCGTTCTTGTCATCCACTGGTGAGTTTGTTTTAGTGCCTTATTTTCTGCCAGTATTGATATTTGCTTTATTTATATGTTATTTACAACTGACCAGATTTATCCCTTGGGTTCTGAGATGCAAAATGTTCATGCTCGTTTGGATTCTCTGGTATAATTCACAGTTCACAGGTTGGTGATGCTACTCCTGTGGCTTTTCCTGAGACTGTGAAGTTACCAAAATGTTTTTCTGGTGATTGTTCTCAGTTTAAAGAATTATTGGGAGACTTGTAAACTGTACTTTTCTTTGAGATCTAGATCTGTGGAGTCAGAAAAGTGTTAAGACTATTGCAGGGAATCTTCAGTTTTGGGCATTTAGTCTTAAGCCAGAAGATCCTAGTTTAAATGTGAATGTACAGTATTTCTCTCAGCTTTGGAGACCTTTAAGATGAACCTGATGCAGGATTGCTGATCGTAGTGCTTTAAAGTGGGTTATTCCTAGCAAATAATGCTGCACTCCATAGTCAGTATCATTTGGGTCTCTAATAAAATTTAGGATGCCACGGTACAATTTCCCCCCATTTAATTCTCTTAACAGTTTAATTTCTTTCGTTTCAAAAGACATATATTGCTTGAAAACAATACAGAAATGTAAAGATACAGCAAATAATAGACCGCCTGCATTATATACAGTAAATAAAGTGGTCAGTAGAACCACACCACAATAGAACATTCAAACAGGGTAACAAAGAGAACATAGAGAAAATGTCTAAATGTTAATTGAAGGATTCACATACTGTATAAAGAGAACAGGGTGGTCAACAATAGGCAGTTGGAGCCCCCCAAAAAATTTTAATCTTTTCTGGATGGAGTCACTAGAGAGAAATATAATAATGCAAATTTGAGGAGTGAGAGGAGGACAGGTAACACTGAAGTAACTTTTAGTTATGAATTACATTATTGCCATGAATCACCTCAATCCTCTCATAAAACGCAGTCTTGTCTACTCTATGCTTGACCTCTAAAATTTGAAGATCTCTATTTGGCCGCAATATGTACAGTATATGGCCTCTTAACAAGGTGAATTGAATTCATTTGAATGTGGCATTCTTTATGCCAACTATCACCCAAAAGGCCAACAAGGGCAATTTATGGAAAGTAAAACCCAGAACATTTATTATTATCGAAGAAATGGAGGACCAGAATGTACTGATAAGCCTATCAGCAGGGGCATAGCTATAGGAGTCTGAGATCAGGTCCCACAGGGCCCCCTTGCCAGTGGCACACCACAAATTATGTATGGTCATCCTCAGGACGGCAATACAGTTAGGCGCTGAGGGGGGGAAGGGAGTGATGCCTCCCTGCCCCATCTTTCCTTCTGATAGTCTACAGGGCTAGAAGTTAAAAAAAGAGGAATTAAAAAAGAGGTTTAATGAGAAATAAGGGTGAATCCCATTTTTTAAGATCAGCCCTGATAGACCACAATAAGAGCAAATAATCTGCAATATATAACTCAATGGAGTGAGGAGTTAGAGCTATTCAAAGATATGGTAACAGGTAGTGAATCCAAAACTGAGCTCAACCAACGTCAGTATGTGAAGTACAGTATATAGCCTCTGATTTAGAAATATTGATCTGCAATCCCAAAGCCCTGGAAAGATTAGTGAACCTATTTAAATAGGTTGGGGGGCTACTATTGCACTCAGATGCGGACTCATGCTATATCTGGATTGGACCTAATTAAATTAGCTAAAGGCTCCATAGCTAATGTAAAACGCACAAGCCACAAAGGATGGCCTTGTAAATTTCCTCTAGCCATGAGAACTGGATATGGAGAGGGAGATGGAAGCTTAAGATATGCAATAGGCTGTGAGTTAAGGACGTGTAACGCGGCTATGAATGGACCATTAATACCGATTCTATGTAAAACAGCAAACAAATAAAAATGAGTATCATAAAAATAATATTACAGGTTTTCCTATGGAGAATAAACAATACTTCATCCACTATTAACTAAACTGGGGAGAAGAGAATTTACTCTATGAGCTAAAATAAAAGTGAAGATCTTGGCATCTAGATTTGGGTGATGCATGGGTCTGTAATTAGAGGGGGAGAGAGGAACACAGAAGGCATAGCATGGCTCTGGAGAATTCAATTACAAAATCTCCCTATATGTGTAACCAACAGTGAAGCAAATTTGTTATAATAGGCCGCAAAAAGGCATTTTGTCTCTAGGGCCTTATTTTGCTTAAGGTGTTAAAATTGTTACCTCATCTGTAACTTCTTTATTAAGAGGTAGTAAAGCTTCATGGGTCAAAGACGGTAAATGCACTTGGGAAAAAAAATTGTGTGTGCAGAGGAAAAAAAGTGTGAGCAGACGAATGATTAGACTGTTTGGTAAGGATTGCTTGGTACAAAATGATTAATAACCTAACAGCTTTGCCAGAGCTCTGGTTGAACTTTGAGAAAAAGACTAAGGCTCCTTTCACACCTGCGTTCAGGTGTCCGCTCGTGAGCTCCGTTTGAAGGGGCTCACGAGCGGCCCTGAACGCAGCCGTCTGGCCCTAATGCATTCTCAGTGGAGGCGGATCCACTGAGAATGCATCCGTCTGCCAGCGCTCAGCCTCCGCTCAGTGAGCGGACACCTGAACGCTGCAAGCAGCTTTCGGGTGTCCGCCTGGCCGTGCGGAGGCGAGCGGATCCGTTCCGACTTACAATGTAAGTCAATGGGGACGGATCCGCTTGAAGATGACACCATATGGCTCAATCTTCAAGCGGATCTGTCCCCCATTGACTTTCAATGTAAAGTCGGAACGGATCTGCTCAGGCTACTTTCAGACAAATTTTTCTAAGTTCTAATGCAGACGGATCCGTTCTGAACGGAGCCACCGTCTGCATTAATATGAGCGGATCCGTTCAGAACGGATCCGATCGAATGCAGGTGTGAAAGTAGCCTTAACAGTTCAACCTGAGAAGAGCTCGGACAGTAGGGGGTTGGGGCTGCTTTAAATCCTCATATCTCGTGCTGGGTAGAAGCTAGAGAAATGGGCCTGGTCTTGTTTGAAAGCTGAAAATGAAAACAGATTTCAGCTGCTTTCACTCCCGATCTGATTACTAACAGCTATATCTATAGATTGTCAGCTTTAAGCAAGACCAGGCCCATATCTCTAGCTGTTACCCAGCCTGAGATATGAAGAGTTAAAGCAGACCTCACTCTTCAGCTGGTTGTTATCTCAGCCAGCCTGAAAGAGGAGAGGGAGGCAGTCTGGAGCTGACAGTCCTGACGGACTGCAGTATAGAAGAGGAAAATGTTAAAAAAAAAAAAATTGGCAACATCATAGTCGTAGTGATCAACAGAATAAAGTTATCATGCTATTTATACCACACAGTAAACAGTGAATGCCGTAAAAACAAATCCCACAAAAGGGGGCAATGGGGGAGCTGACATCCTGCAGTATAGAAGAGAAAAAAAAAAAAAAAAAAACATAAATTTGGCAGCATCATAATTGGAGTGGTCTACAGAATAAAGTTGTGTTACTTATACCACACAATGAACGCCATAAAAACAAATCCCACAAAATAATGTTAAAATGGCAGTTTATTTTTATTTTTCCACATAAAACCTAAAAGGAGAGCAGCAACACATTTACAGCCACCCTTCTCTCACTGCAATGGCAGTTCTAAAAATAGCTGACACAGCATAAAAAAAGTGCAAGTGCATATACAACCATTAGACATATAATACATAAGATGATGCAATACATAATACAAACCTTATCATAGCACGACAAACCCTGGTGTGAATTTTTTTCTCTTTATCCCTGCAGCATGAATATACAACCACTGAAACCATGTATATAACGGGTGTCAAACACAAGGCCCGCGGGCCGAATCCGGCCCGCCAGACCTCGTCATGTGGCCCGCGTAGCCTAGGGTTGCCACCCGTCCGGGATTGACAAACTGCAGTGTGGATGTCCGACCGAGAGTGCTGTGAGACAGACTCCGATCGCATAAGCTTAGCTGCTGTCACTCACTGCGGGGGCCGGGTGATCAGCTGAGGCAGCCAGCGCTCCTCCCGAGCCTCCCCGAGTCCCTCCCCTCCCTCCTCTAGTCTACACAGTCACTACAGTGTAACAGTGAATGATGCCAGGCAGCGCAGCTGCTCACTCACTGTGTTCAATTAGTCTCCGGTCTCCAGTCTTTGCTCCTCCTTGCTCCTCCCCTGCCTCCCAGACTAGTCCCTCCCTCCTTCTCTCTGATAAGGAAGTCAAGTCCACACAGGAAGTGACATCAGAGAGAGAGGCAGGGAGGGAGAATTGAAATCATTCTTCTCTTCTCCAGTCCAGCTCCAGCGCCCAAGTAGTGCCCAGCCCAGTGCCCACTGTGCCCTGCCTTCAGACAGTGCAGCAGTGGTTTTTCAACCTGACCAAGACAGTCCTGACACCAGATAATCACTTCTAAAAAGGTATAAATATAAAACATTTGAAGTGTAATGTAACAGTGTTTTTAAAGGGCTTCTGTCACCCCACTAAAGTCTTTTATTTATTTTTTTGGCTACTTATAATCCCTATACTGCAGTTTAACAATACATAATGTTATAATATCATTTTGGTTCAGTAGATTCTCCTAATAAAGTACTTTTATCATATGCAAATTACCTGTCTACCAGCGAGCAGGGCGGTTACTTGCTGGTAGCAGCCGCATCCTCCTGTCATATAGACGCCCCCTCCTCATGTTGATTGACAGGGCAGCGAGCGCTCTTGTTCTCTGGCTCGCCCTGTCTGCATTGAAAATCTGGCGCCTGCGCCGTACCTGTCTTCAGTCGGCGCAGGCGCTGGGTGTAGATGTGACGTCATCGGTGCAGGCGCATTGAGGATGGAGCGGCCGAGCAAGCGT
Organism: Bufo gargarizans; assembly: GCF_014858855.1. NCBI lineage: Eukaryota > Metazoa > Chordata > Amphibia > Anura > Bufonidae > Bufo > Bufo gargarizans. Next base: position 478,510,898 of record NC_058080.1, read on the forward strand.
CCTCCTCTCAGTGCGCCTGCGCCGACTGAAGACAGGTACGGCGCAGGCGCCAGATTTTGAATGCAGACAGGGCAAGCCAGAGAACAAGCGCGTTCGCTGCCCTGTCAATCAACATGAGGAGGGGGCATCTCCATGACAGGAGGATGCGACTGCTACCAGCAAGTAACCGCCCTACTCGCTGGTAGACAGGTAATTTGCATATGATAAAGTGATAGGAAGTAATAAAAAATTGCATAAGGAGCGCTGTGTATTACCGGTACTTACAACTACAAGCGCTCGCCGAGAGGAGGGAGGAGGCAGGCTGGGAGGATGGGCGCTGGCAGTGTGAGTCATATGTCACGCGCCTGCGCCGCCCACTTTATGAATGAAGCAGGCGGCGTGGGCACATGACGTATGACTCACGATGCCAGCGCCTGTCCTCCCGGCCTGCCTCCTCCCTCCTCTCGGCGAGCACTTGTAGTTGTAAGTACCGGTAATACATAGCGCTCCTTATGCGATTATTTACATACGGTAACCATTAACTATTAGAGATACGATTATACAGTGAGCGGGGCCCGTGTAGTAGAATACAGTCACTGCACGGGCCCCGCTGTCATTATAAAAGCAGATGCCGGCCCCCGACCCTTTGAGGGTGACCAAACTGCTGATGCGGCCCCCGATGAATTTGAGTTTGACACCCCTGATGTATATTATGTCTATATACTTAATAGTCAAGAACACTGATCAGTCAAAATGTTCCAGAGATGGCCTATAATGGTTATTAAATGTATAATGTTTCAGTGAAACTGCTTTTCCACTTACCACCTGTGTTATGACATGCCATAGGTCTCTAATGAATGACCATGACTGTTAGCACCGATTGCAGACTTCAGCTCCGGGTGTCTGCTGTTTAAAAGAGCAATGTAGGCCATCAGTTTTCATTTACTAAGATTTCCAATTTTATTTTATGCCATGGAAATTACCCTTTTGCCTCCTTTTGGATTCGTTTTTTTTAATGCATTTGCGACTTTTCTAGTCGCAACTAGCACTTTTACGCCGCCCTCGCCAAGTCTACAAAGAGGGGGCATAGGGTTGGCATTGTGGGGGTAGAGTGAAGGCGTTGCGAGGATGGGGTTATTGGCCCCAGCTAATTCATCATTATGTACACCATAAGATGCTGTAAATAATGACTGTAATCAACAACAGCTCTGAGCTACCATAGATTTCATTCCGGCGCACAAGGATCTGGAGGAGGCAGGTAATTAGGTTTTCTGGGTCTAGGCATGGTCTAAGTCTAATTTGACCTAAATGTAGTTTGGTACTTATACCACCAAACCTGTATATTAGAATGTGTAGACTATTCTTTGGGAGTGAAGACCATTGGTGGAAATTGGAAAAAAAAAAAAATATTAAAAATAATAATAGTGATATTTTGTATTTAAAGAAAACCACAAGACTTGTTCATGTCCCAGGCAGCCGCAGACTTGTCTAAAGCATTTCCACACCACAATGACTATGTAAACAACTCACTCTATCTTAGCTTCCCATTAGTATGAATCAAGGGTTATCCCTTTTTTAATAAAACATTATAAATACATATAATGATTATGTTAAAAATAAGGTAGACCTGAGGCATAACGAAGCTTCTGGGCCAAATGTCAAATTCATTTCAGGGTCCTCCACCTATCGTGTGCCATGTATCTTAGGTGCAGATAGGACATTGAGCTGCCAACTGGTACCTCTGAACCTTTAATAGCTACTTATTTGAATTTAAGTCATATAGTGGCATTTAGTAATTTTTTAAATTTAAATGTGAAATTTCGAATTTAATATTAAAATAACCGAAAATACTTTGGATATTAAAATTAAGGGGAAATGGGAGTAAAATGGAAACTAACACATTGAAATATTTTCCTAAACAAAGCAGAATCTTTACTTGGTTGATATTCCATTACTAATCTCAGGAGAATTTTTGACCATGCCAACTAACTAACAACACATCACTGAAGGAAAATCTAACTGGCAACTAAAATATACAGAAGAAAAAGGGTTTTAAGAATTTCTCAACTATTAAGGCTATTAAGAAATTATTCTACATTTGGAAATGCTGAGAAATATGATTAACAGAAACAAGACAAATTTTTGAATGCAACAGTACCATAAGATTAGCAACCACACCCAAATATATTTCTCTTTGTTGCTTCCAAAATCTGCAGAAATGTTTCCATGATCTTCTTATGTCACATGCTTTAAAAAAAAAACGGGATAAATGAAAAAGAGTTTCAAATATATGAGCTACCAGACTCCTACGCATTCCTTTCTAATTTAGCTATAGTATATAACCAGGGGTGTAGCTAAAGAATCATGGGCCCTGGTCTAAAGGTTCAGCTTGGGCCCCCCACTTCCCTCAGTGTTTTGTGGCTAGGGAAGCACATGGCCTTCATGCTGCCTGCGGCAAAAATCTAAACAGTAGACCACCCCCCCCCCCCCATGCCAAATTCTTGACCCAAGCCCTTCCCTCCAGCCAGAGCTATAACTTGACCAGCATGCACCTTCTATAATACTGGTGTCTTCTTAGGGGGCGCAAGGGTCTTTGGGCCCCCTCAGGCTCCTGGGCCCAGTAGCGACTGCTACCTCTGCGCCCCTTATAGCTACGCCCCTGTATATAACTTATTAGAGTATTACCTATGAAGTACCGTATGTATGCATTATAATTTTTTTGTAATTAGTTAAATGTCACTGAAAGTTCTAGAAAGTCTCTGTTAATAAAGGAATGTACAATCACTGCTCCAAACCCAGACACTGTAGCGTGTCAAAAATGCGTACAATGGAGGATGCCTGGGCGGACCACATGCACCACAAGGACATCTTACACAAAATGATACATTGTGCAGATGAAAAAAATATATACATACAAAAATCACTGCAAAAAATGCACCCAAATGATACGTAACTGACAATACTAGCTAATTCCTCAGGCCGATGTTAAAAGCTGAGAACTTTGCCAATATCTTCCAGTCAGGAACATCAACTGCTCGTGGTGTGTGAACAGAATCTGAACAGTGCTAGAAACCAACACACAGCCAGGCTCTCACATGCCTCCATAGTGGTATCACCAATGCACTGTGAGGTAGAATAAAGCTGTGAGCTGCACCCACACCAGACTATGTGACACAGAAGCTACCAGCATGCGTGCTGAGACACTGTAACGTGGTGCATGAGGGGCTCCGATATGTTCCTGACTGGAAGATATTGGCAAAGTTCTCAGCTTTTAACATTGGCTTGAGGAATTAGCTAGTATTGTAAGTTGCGTATCATTTGGGTGCATTTTTTGCAGTGATTTGTGTATGTACAGTATATATATTTTTTTCATCTGCACAATGTATAATTTTGTGTAAGATGTCCTTGTGGTGCATGCGGTCCGCCCCGGCATCCTCCATTGTACGCATTTTTTGCTGAGGATTGCCGTTATCTGCGGACCACATGCGGAGGAAATGCTCCCCCGGTTATAGACCTGCTACAGTGTCTGGGTTTGGAGCTTTTACACCTGTTTAGGCGACTTTTTTTAGTGAGTTTTTAATAAAGGAATGTATCAGAATAAAATTAAATATTTTTAAAATGTAGTTTAATTTTCCATGTTACTGTAAGCTGAATTCGGTGCAAAGAAGTCACGGTTACAAATGGTACAGAGACTGGTTCGCAAGGAAAAGTCAACTTTACTAAACAATATGGCAGGTCAACAAATTGGCTGATTCAAGGGCAACAGACTGCCCAATTATTGGGATGCATGCAATCTTATAGAAGAGTACAGTTCTTAAACCTTACAGAAAGAGTTGATGCAGCAAAGATAGCAACGGTGGTTCTCCCTTGTGGTGCATAAATTTTAATCCTTCTCTAAAACTGGGGTATCTATTTACAGCAGATCTGCTCAAGCCTGCTTCTCTTGTGGTCTTGTAGGTGGGAGGACAGTCCCTTGTATCACCTCAGCCACTAGGTCCACGTGAGGAATGCAGCATACTTGTGCTTCTGTATTCCCATCTGGCATTGCCAGATACAGAAAGATCCGGCAGGCTGTTTCCTGAAAGAACACCCTGCCAGATCTGAGAAACGCTATTGTGAAACTAGCCTAACACAGTTTTAACACAAAGTTCAAACAGTACATAGGGGGTCATTTATTAAGACCGGCGTTTTAGGCTATTTTCACACTAGCAGCAGGACGGATCCGACAGGCTGTTCACCCTGTCAGACCCATCCTGCCACTATTTCGCGGTGCTGCCAGACCGCCGCTCCATCTCCATTGACTATAATGGGGACAGGGCGGAGCTATGGCGCAGCACAGCAGTGTACGGCGAAAGGCCGCCGGACTAAAAGTACTGCATGTCCAACTTTTTAGTCTGGCGGCCTCTCACAGCGAACTGCCGTGCTGCGCCGGAGCTCCGTCCCCATCCCCATTATAGTCAATAGGGACGGAGCGGCAGTCTGGCAGGATGGTAAAATAGCGGCAGGACGGATCCGACAGGGTGAACAGCCTGTCGGATCCGTCCTGCCGCTAGTGTGAAAGTACCCATAGACACCAGTCTAATTAAGCCCTTGCGCTGGCAGTGGATCTGTCGAAGTTATGTAGAGGTGCTGGCCTCTACATAACAGGCATATCCACCATTGATTCTAAATGTAAGACAGTTTCCTTGCTGGCTTACATTTAGACCATTTTTTATGCCTAAAACAGGCACAGAAAATGATGAACGAGACGAACCTGCCAGCCTGTCCCCTTCCCTGCCCACGTGATGCCCAATTTTTTAGACCTGGCGTGAATGGGGAAAATAAACTTTGCGCCACAATCTGCACAAGAAATACAAGTTGATTCTCTCACGGTATCAATTCACTGTCTTGGTGGACCCCTGACAGACCACGCAATCCTTGTCATTCCTCACAGGACCTTTCCAGATCTCTCATGGTTGTTGTGGGTCCAACTACAGGGATATAGAACTTTATGGGTTTCACATCCTCAGTGACCAAGTGACTGATGTCAGGAGATCAAGGAGACTGGTTGAGCGTGGAGGAATCTAACAGCCTCCTTTATTTCTCTTGATTCAGTGTTGATAGGGTTAATGACCACTTCCCTTGTCTCAGCTGTTGCTCAGTGGTCATCACTTCTACCCTTTATAGTCTGACCCCACCCTTCTGACTATGCGGTACATTGCTTCATTTGATTTTAGAAAAAGCTGGAGTGTGGTTCTCCCTGTGTTCCTGCTCATCTTTCAGATGCTAAGTGTCTCACTTGTTTGTATTTTGTCTTTTCCCCTTGGTTGTTGTTGCTAGGCCTCAGGGAGACACTTGTTCCTTCATCTGGGAAGGAACAGGTTGTCCCTACCCTGCCAATATCTTTAGGGCTCCTCAGGGTCACCAGGGCTTCCAGGTTACTGTGTATGGGCATCTCTACCTTCAGGGGGTGCCCATACGGTTAGGAGTCAGGTCCAGGAGCAGGGTTCTTTAGGTTGTGACCCTTTCCCTTTCCTAGTTTTGAGGCCTAGAGGCTTTTCCCTCCCCCCCCCCTGGTTGTCAGTGTGGTGTTTACTCCTTTATCTCATCCGTGACGTAATCTACCGCCATAACCGCCATTTTTTGTTCAGGTCAGTGCAGCTACAGATTCTATATATGCACTAGTCGAACAGATGCAGGGGCTGTCTTTGGAGGTAGCAGACCTCCGCGCGACAGTCTTGCAGATACAGAAACCACAGGCGGCTGGTTCTGGTGGTGGGTACCAGGTCTGCCCTGAACCGAAGGTGGCTCTCCCGGACAGATTTTTTGGAGGTAGTGACAATTTCATCCAGTTCAGGGAATCGTGTAAATTATATTTTATGCTGTGTCCATACTCTTCTGGGAACGAGAGTCAACGTGTGGGTATGATAATTTATTTGCTTAAAGATGACGCCCAGTCGTGGGCTTTTTCTCTGCTGACCAGGTCACCGTCCCTCTAGTCGGAAGATGAATTTTTTAGAGGCTTGGGTCTTATTTACAATGCAATATAAAAAACTTTTTTTCTCCAATACGTTGCCTTGATCCTGAAGTACAGCGAGTCCCAAATGTGAAGTGGGTCGTAATCACAAACAGCCAATATATTTCAGTGGACCACTTCCTCCTAGAGTCATCCAACTTTATGCACGATTCCCACCGACATTTTCTCACCACTAAGAGCCCTGTGGAATGCCAAAAACCGCACTAATAGTGAAGTATTGTGGTCACTATTCAAACACACTTGCACAGATTTTACTCACAAAAGTAGAAGAAAACTCAGGCACATCAGAGTGTTGGTTTTTTCTATTCCTCTTGTAATTTGCACCCTTTAGTCACCGCTGCAAAGGAAGTGTGCTCCAATAGTGAAGTCACAAGCATAGACGTAAAACCAGCCAAATGTTCATGTTCATAAATCAGATCTGTGCGCTGAATATGTTGTATGGGTAGCAAATTAGTAGTGTTGAGCGAATCAAATCCAAACAAATTGACTTCAATCCGAATTGTAGAAAAAATTCGATTCGCCATTATGCTGCATTTACTTGCGCTTCATGGTAGCAAATCTATTTTTCCTGAAAAGACGGCAAAAAAAAAAAAAAAACATACTCACCTCATCCACTTGCTCGTAGAGCGACCACCTTGATTGAAAATATTGCACAAAATCTTGCGTGATAACGTCATCACATCAAGTCACTGTGCAAGATTGTGTGGGGTGTCATCAATAAAGATGGCCACGAGAGCCTCTCCGCAAACAAATGGAAAAGGTGAGTTTTTGTTTTTTTACCGGATTAACCCCTAAAAGCCCTCCAGCTGTAGTTTTACAACAGCTGAAGGGCCACAGGTTGGGCATTACTGTCCTAAAGGGTATATTTCCACATTTATGAGCAGGGGCGGATTTGGAACAAAAAGTGGCCCTGGAAAAAAACATAAAAGTGGCCCTATGTTGCAGGTGGGTCCAAATTGACAGAAGGCAAGGTAACATAATTAGGCAGGGCCAGCAATACCATAGAGCAGAGCAATATACCGTCCGAACTGAACTAAATACCATAGTACAGAACAAAATACTGCCACCTGCTGCACAGTATTGAACTGTATCGCTGTCCTGAAGATGTCAATACAGTTGAATTCAGGAGGGCACTTGCAGCTGCTGGCCAGGTGCATAGGAGAGAATCAGATCATTATGTACCCAACTGGCAGCCATGAGGAGGGCTTGAGTGGCCCTCCTAGGCATTGGCCAACAGGGAAATTTCCCTGTAAGATCTATTGCCAATCCGGCCCTGTTCATGAGTTCTACAACTTTCCTTCTTTCTGGATTACATGTAAGACTTGAACTATTGTCTGTCAAGCACCATCATTGGTGGCTGCAGCAGGGTCAATTATGGAGCTTTAGAGAATTGTAGTGAAGTTCACACAACCGTATTTTTGGTCCGCATCCAATCTGCATTTTTTGTGGATTGGATGCAGACCAATTCATTTCAATGGGGCTGCAAAAAATGCAAACAGTGCACTGTGTGCTGTCTGCATAAGTATGTCCATTCCGCAGTCCCCCAAAAAAGACAGAACATATCCTATTCTTGTTAATTCTTAGGACAGGAACAGGCATTTTTACAATAGGTCAGCAAAAAAATACTTTTTTGCGGATCCGCGCTTGGCAGGCTGCAGTATACATATGGTCGTGTAAATGGGGCCAGAGTGTTCATGAGCCCAGAGGCACCAGCTTTCTGCTGCATGGATACAAACAAATATGTTGCCATTTGGTGTAGAGAAGTATACAAAGTATATAGCAGACTCACCCCACTACTCTCCACTGTTGTTACTGCAGGTCCCCAATAACTGAGAGGACATTTACCTGTTGTCTCTGGAGTACGCACAATGGGCCAGATGTATAAAAAAAACAACACGTTTATGTTCAATAAACAATGGTACAGTCAAACATCTGGAACCGCTATGGGACACCAGTTTCCTGTACCTTTGCAAACTTATTTTTAGCTAAATTTAAGGAGAGAAACATATTTACTGTCAATAACCCCTATGTACAATACATCAAAAGCTTTTTTAGATACATCGACAATGTATTTATTATTTGGGGAGGGGACCAAGATCAATTTAGTTTGTTTGTTCAGTATTTAAATGACAATAATATGAACATGAGTTTCACTAGTAAAATAGAAGAACAAGCTATTGAATTCCAACGTCCAAGTTAGGATTATCAATGAGGAAATCGATACCACCATATATAGAAAACCTAGTTCGACAAACTCTCTTTTGCACTCCGATAGCCTCCACCCGCCACATGTAGCAGCAGCTGTCCCGTATGGTCAATTTGTCAGACTTGCAAGGATCATCAAAAATGATATAAAGTTTGAGAATCAGAGTAAAGATCTAAAAAATAGATTCATGCAACGTGGATACCCGCCTCTTTTGATTAATAAAGCTTATGATTAAGCATATGCACGCAAGCTAAGTAAAGACATATGGAAAAAGAAGAAAAGAAAAAAAACACAATGCAGTGAAATACCGCAGGACACTAAAGCAGTGTTCACATTTGAATATTCTCCCATGGCCCAAACCATAAAAAATGCCCTTTTAAATAATTGGCATATGCTACAGTGAGATGAACAATTAATAAAGTGATAAACAAACCGATTGTTAGCTATTGTTAGAGATATTGAGATATTGTGACCAGCAGTAACCTTACACATACTTGCTTGGATAAATGGAGTCCCATGGGAAACTTCAAATGTGGACAGATAGGACACATAACACACACTATTAAGCAATTTATTAACTGTAAGTCAGCTTATGTAGTGTATGCGATTTTTTGCCCATGCGAAAGATTTTATATCGGTAAAACCCATAGACCCCTATATGTGCGATTTAGAGAGCACAAAAGATCGATTGTAACAGGTATTGGCGCTACACGCCTTATATAACTTATTCAAGATGAACATCAGGGTAACAAAGAAGGGTTGAAAAATGTGTAGGGATTGAGAGAGTTAATCCACCAACCAGAGGTGGAGACAGAAAGCGCATTTTATTGCAACGAGAAGCACAATGGATTATTAAAAGTAATGCCATGGGAGGTTTAGGCCTCAATGACAAAAATGATCTTGGTTTCTTTATATGATTTTAAGATTTTATATGTATACGAAGGTGATCCGAATATTTGATTGATTGATGCACCTGTTTAGCAGTGACGTGCAGGGAGGAGACAGGTATATTGGGCTCTCCCCTTTCGCGTCACAGTAGGCTTGACAAAGCGCTGTTGTAGCGCGAAACGGCTGTTGCCTTTCTTTCTGCTATATGTGACCCGCACCCGCTATGTTTCAGACCGAATAAAGCTACGATTTAACGAAGATTCGTGAGTGCCGCCTTTTTTTCTCTTTGTTCTTGTACCGTTGATGACATTCAGCTATTTACCTAGGCAGAGCACCACTCGATATTTTAGCATGGACGCTGAGAGATAGTCATCTATACCATACCGCGTAGTAGTGCCGACTGTGTTCTCTCTCTTTTTTCTTTTATTACACTTACATCTTACTCCACTTTTCATATGTTCAAAGTCACTTTTGGCTAAGTCATATTTATTAATGGTCCTTTAATACTGTGATAAATGTGGTTTGACGGTAGCAGTTTATCCTTCAGTAGCGGCTTTACAAAAGCCGCACGTCTTTACGAAAAAGTCACATGTTGAGCATAAGATAAGCATGGTCCTCACTGGAGTGAAATTGCGCAATTTTTAGCGACTTTTTTAAATTGTCGCAATAATAAATCTGTCTAGAGGTTCATTTACATAAGAAAACACACCCACTTTCAGAAAACTGGCGAGCATAGCGCAGAGCCAATAAAAGTCGCAAAATTTAGCGATTGCACAAAAATTTGCAACTTTTTCACTCCATTATTTTGACTTGAGCTAGTGATAAATCTGGCCAAATGTATACAGAGCAGCCTATCAATTAAAGAGGACCTGTCACTGCTCCTGACTTGCATCCCCCTTTAATAATTATGGAGCATGTAATCTTACGACTCTATGTTGTGGCTTTTCTCTATTATTCATACAATAAGTTTATGAATGAATTGCCAGAAGTCTGCAATGAAGATCTATCTAGGTGTTGCCAGTTGGTGGTGCTGCACAGTCTAACACTAGCAACACTGATTGGATAGTGTCAGACTGTGCAAGGACACCCGCCCCCCCCCCCCTCCCAGTTCCTACCCAACTGTTAACACCCAGATGGACCTTTATTGCAGACTGCTGATAATTTATTCATAATTCATACTTCTAAAAGACATAATAAAGAAATGGCACAGAATAGTCATAAGAATAGATGTTCCAGAATTATTACATGGGGAATGCAAGTAGTTACTACAACAGACATGTCAGGAGAGGTGACAGCTCCTATTTAAGGCTATAAGGGTGGGATGATTGAATGACCCCATAAAAATAGCAGTCTCATAACTTTGAGTCCACTGTATTTTTTATTGCTCCAACAACCAAACAGCACAGTATTATTGTGAATATTAAGGGTCCATTCACACGTCCGTGGTGTGTTGCGGACCCGCAAATTGCGGATCCGCAACACACCCGGCCGGCACCCGCTATAGAAATGCCTATTCTTGTTCACAGCTGCAGACAAGAATAGGACATGTTCTATCTTTTGCGGAGCTGCGGACCAGAAGTTCGGGGCCGAAACCCGGAAGTTCATATAGTGTGCTCCCCGCTTCACGTCCGGGCCCATAGAGAATGAATGGGTTTCCGCACCCGTTCCGCAAAATTGCGGAACAGGTGCGGACCCTTTTGCGGACGTGTGAATGGACCCTTAGGGTAACATATTCAGCTGACAGGATCCGCTTTAATCTGTTAAACTATTATATCAACTGTCTGCATTTGCATATTATAATAATAATAATAATAATAATATATTTTACTGTATGGTATAGATTATGTATCTTTTCTGACCCACAAATGTATTTGTTTGGTATTTGTGAAAACATAGAGAAGTTTAAATACTAAAACAAGAAGGGGAAATATAAGTATAAAAAAGCACAGTATATAAAAACGATGGTGACAAACAGTGTCTGCCAGTATCCTGCCTGCATGCTATGAAGTTATCATGAGGGTAATATCTGAAGTCAGTTTTGCTTGAGTCTGCTTTGGAGTACTTTGCACCAAATTCATAAAATGTCGCACATTGTTAAATTTGATGCATCTCTACACCCAACACTTTTGTGTAGAAATTCTACTCCAGTTTTCTGCACCACCCCCCTACTTGAGTGGCTTTGGGACTTTTTTTTTTAGACATTTTGAAAAAGTTTCATTAACATATCTAACATGCCTACTTTCAGGCTATATTTCAAAACTGGAGTGAGTGGTGTACAAATGCAAAAAGTTGGAAAATGTTTGTGCAGGAGACCACAAAAAGTCACAAAAGCCCTAGTTTGTGACTTTTTGAAGCCAGAATTCTGGAGTGCAGGGCTTGATAAATGTCCCCCTAGGATCCTAATATAACAGGGCCCTGTGTGCCTAATTTTCTATTATTATTATTACATACTAATTTTAAGACACAAACCTTGTATTCAGATATTTTGACCATTTAAGTGCGTTGCACAATGCATCCGCGTCCATGCTGCCTTATATTTAAAAATGAACATGTGAGCTACGTACCTGAATCAAATCTAATTGTGCTAGCCAGGGGTAATTGCTGCTATATAATACCATCCTTTCTTTCATTCTAGATAAAGAGATTCCTAAACCAGCTTTGTTCCCAGGTAATATATCTGCTTGCTCCTGCCAGGCATTGTACATGTGACCTTTCAAGAAATACTTTTAAGCAACTTCCTATTTTCATAGAGTTCCACAGATAAACCAATGCTGATATCAATGGGTAACTGTTTAAAGGCATTCTGTCATCTGGATTTTAGCAACAGATGATCATATCAGTCTCCTCCATTTAGTTTAAAATATACTAGTCTTACCCCCATATGTCTTGTCATTTAGGCTAAAAATCACTTTTATTAATATGCAAATTACCTCTGTAAGGAGCCAAAAGGCTGTCCCTCTGGCCCGTTGGACCCTAGCCACGTCCATTATCTTGGAGCCCAGTACCGACCGCTCTTAAATTTTTTACTCCCCTCATCGCTGAAGTATTTTTTCTAGATTCAGTGTTGATAGGGTTAATGACCACTTCCCTGACCGCGGGCCCTGACGAGTGGATCCAGGGCGCATGCACGAGATTACGGCGCACTAAAAAAAATACGGCAGCGATGAGTGGAGTGAGCAATTAACAGCGGGGCAGTGCTGGGTTCCAAGATAATGGGCGCGACTGGGCTCCAACGGCCAGAGGGACAGCCCCTTGGGCTCCTTACAGAGGTAATTAGCATAGTAATAAAAGCAATTTTTAGCCTAAATGACAAGACATATGGGGGGTAAGACTAGTGTATTTTAAATTAAATCGAGGAGACTGATGTGAAGATTTAAAAAGCTCTGTTGCTAAAATCTAAATGACAGAATCCCTTTAAATGATTCTTATTTTGATGTGAGGACAAGTTTGTTTGTAAAGAAACCAAGAGGTAGATTTATCTCCTCTACACCCGTTTTTTTGGTGCGAAAAAGTTACAAACCTCTCATGTCTGCCATCACCTGCGAGCTCACATAGATTTTAATCTGGTGCTCAGATTCCTGGATGATGCATTTCATTTATGACAAGGTGTGTGCCTTGTCATAAATTAAATGCATCTTGTGGTGGAGCAGGGGCTATCAAGACTGGCATAGTAAATGCCCGTCATGATAAATCAGAGCCTATGTCTCTTCAACAGAGACATATTTTGAAGTTCCTGGGCCTTGATGGAAAGTCTAGAAGATGACCCCAACTGTAGTATGCTATGTATGCCAGTTATGTGGCCATAGCACTACAGAATAAATCTAATTGAGGATGATTTATAGGTTTGGTGTTTTTTCCTTGTAGTTCTGTGGTTTAAAGAGGTTTTCCACCATTATCTATTTTTACATGTCCACAGTTTTTTGTAGTCCACAACACGTAGGACCTGCTGTTGGTCTGAATTTCTGCATCATATGTTAGATTTTTTTTGTGTTCATCAGAGGGGTGTTAGAAAACCTCATTTACTTACATTTATCTGTTTTTTTAGTTGCTAATATTTGGTGACGACCTAGAGTCCAATATGTGAACAATGTAATGAACATGGCATTGGTGCATGCACAGATCCTGTTTGGTGGCCCACCAGTCCATAATATGAACCTACAGGTAATCTACACACATCATGGTGCCTTATCAGACATTTTTTTTATTGACTAAGGCAGGTCCATAATGTCATAGTAGGCCAGAAACCATTTATTAAATTTGGCTCTGCATATCTACCAAAGAGTAAAATGAACCCACATGTTTCCGAAACTCATACAAATAGCTAACTCTGGCATGTTTTCCCTAATAGAGCAAATTCTTTGGTCTGATGTGTAAACTCAGATATTTGAAACTTGGAATCTAATACTGATGAATGTAAAATATGCACAACAGGTGCAAAGGGCCAATTAAGACATCTTACTGTTCAACCCTTGAGCTGAGTACTAAGAATCCAAGCCTAATCCTTAAGCATTTCAGATGTCATTGAACTGCAATACACTCCTTCCACAAATAGGTGGAATGCTGAAGCTTACTGACCTCTGACCTAACAAATGCAAAATTATCTTCACTACCAGTTGTATATTCATGATCTGTCTTAAAGAATAAGTATAAGAAATCAGCTCATGGATATGTTGTAGATTTTGGAGCAGATATAATCACAGAATTCACCCTTTGTAATAGGATTTATTTTTGTAGTGGCTGGATATATCTTTAAGCAAACAATGTTCTAAAATGTGGCATAATCTCCATAATAGAGATACACGATAGGTATCATTTTTGACATCTGTATGGGAGCAAAGTCTTGTATTGTATAGACACTGTACACATTTGAATTTCTAACTAGTAAAAACGAAAACTGGGCATGTCACTAAGAAATTTTATATATATGAGGCCTGCTATTTTTCATTATCCGTATACTGATATATTCTATAGAGCAATCCATTTTTTGATCTTTTAATCTATCTAATCTATCTATCTAAAAAATAAAAATAGTCCAGCACCTCCAAACAATATGAATTACAGGTGCATGCTACCATGGCTGACATGGCAATGAAAACAAACACTATATGTAGCAGCACACTGCTCCATGTGCAGACACATGGAAACACTGGAAACATGGGTTACTCTGAAGTGCATTATTGCTATACTTACTATATATGAAAATTACATATGATCAAAATTGTGTTGGGCCCATCTACCAACGGCAAGGTGGCTTCGACAGATGGGAACCTACACTATTAGGCTGCTTTCACACTAGCGTTCGGGTTTCCGTTCGTGAGCTCCGTTTGAAGGAGCTCACGAGCGGACCCGAACGCAGCCGTCCAGCCCTGATGCAGTCTGAATGGAGGCGGATCCGCTCAGACTGCATCAGTCTGGCGGCGTTCAGCCTCCGCTCCGCTCGCCTCCGCACGGACAGGCGGACAGCTGAACGCTGCTTGCAGCGTTCGGGTGTCCGCCTGGCCGTGCGGAGGCGTGCGGATCCGTCCAGACTTACAATGTAAGTCAATGGGGACGGATCCGTTTGAAGATGCCACAATGTGGCTCAATCTTCAAGCGGATCCGTCCCCCATTGACTTTACATTGAAAGTCTGGACGGATCCGTCCCAGGCTATTTTCACACTTAGCTTTTTTTAGCTAATATAATGCAGACGGATCCGTTCTGAACGGAGCCTCCGTCTGCATTATTATGGGCGGATCCGTTCAGAACGGATCCGCCCGAACGCTAGTGTGAAAGTAGCCTTAGACTTGCCTCTCCTGTGCCTAGGCTTACAAAATTCAGGGCATTGTAAGATCGTACTATACTACTATTAAAACCCTTGGACAGATGGGCAAGAGTGCATGGTCTATCTATCTATCTAAGGCCTCATGCACACGACCGTTTTTTTTTAATGTCCGCAAAAACGGGGTCCGTAGGTCCGTGATCCGTGACCGTTTTTTCGTCCGTGGGTCTTCCTTGTTTTTTGGAGGATCCACGGACATGAAAAATGAAAAAAAAATCTAAGTCAAGTTTGCCATTGAAATGATAGGAAAAAACGGACACGGATCACGGACACGGATCACGGACACGGATGACCATCTTGTGTGCATCCGTGATTTTTCACGGACCCATTGACTTGAATGGGTCCGTGAACCGTTGGCCGTGAAAAAAATAGGACAGGTCATATTTTTTTCACGGCCAGGAAACACGGATCACGGATGCGGCTGCCAAACGGTGCATTTTACGATTTTTCCACGGACCCATTGAAAGTCAATGGGTCCGTGAAAAAAAACAGAAAACGGAACAACGGCCACGGATGCACACAACGGTCGTGTGCATGAGGCCTAATAAAAAGAATTCCACGGCATTCCCCCCCCCCCCAAAAAAACCCCCAAAAACTTTAGTAGTGTCTTTTATTCACCAGTGCAACATTTCTGTCCACTTACAGGAACTTTTTCTCAAGCAATACATGTAAAAGTCCCAGTAAGTGAACTAAAACGTCCCACTGGTGAATAAAATACACTCTACTGAATTTATTTTGGGGGTGCCATGGAATTCTTTCTATTATTTCTCTGGAAGTTATTAGATCGCATCCACAGCCATAGGCAAACCTTTCTCATCATTCCAGCAGTGCAATTTTTATCTATCTATGTATCTATCTATCTATTTATTTATCTAATCTATCACTTATCATCTTCCTCTGGGATATTCTGCAATTACTGTGCAGTAAGCTAAAAAAAAAAAAAATGATTCAGCAAAATACTTACTAAATTAAATTAGTACTACAAGATGCTTTGAGACCTTAACAGATAACACTAAACTCATTGGGCAATAGAAATATGGCTAAACAATGAACAAAAGCAGGCAATGAAAAGCTGTTGAATGCTGTATTTCAAATCTCTTAAGGATAACAATACCCCATTGCTCTTGTCCGTGTACATAATTACTTCTCAATTATTTCCCAAATAGCTACAGTCTAATGTGATATGCTGACATTTATCCGTCTGTCATCGGGGTCTATCATGATATCGTCAATGACTGGCTTAATAGGTTGTTATTCCCAATATAAAGGCCTCTTTGTTCTCCCATCATCTTAGGAATCTTAAAGTTGTAGCTTAGACTTCTGATGACACAAAGGAGACTGTATGGCCACTTATTTATTTTAAAAATGTTAAAAGCATCAGATATAGACTATATAATTTGTTGTGCACACAAAATAGTTAAATAAAAAAGCCATAGAGGTCTAATAGTCAATACGTTTTTCGCATGTTAGTAAATGTTCCCATTAGTAAGTATTTACCATTTAACAGCATACATTTTTATTCTTAATTTAAGTATAATTTTTTTTACCTATCCTCAATTAATAAAAGTTTCCTGCTAACAATTGAAAGATAAAATATCCTTAAACCTCTTAAAAATGATCTGTCACTAGATTTCACAAAACAAACTACATACATTATTAATTAGATCTTTTAGCCCGGATGAGGCTGGTGTACTTACTTTCCTGGAGCATTTCTTGTAACTTAGCATGACTATCACATGGGCACAATGCCTGGTATACTAAAAACGGAGGCATAACTATTATTACTACTAATAACTGCCATGTAACAAGTAGGGATGGGCCCATGCAAAGGGTGTCCTGGTGTCCCCACTGTCTTACAATGTAGTAGAGAAGTGTGGTATAAATGTTTGCAGATTTTTCTACCCCGTTTTCTGTAATTATGTTGTCCTCATGTGACCTCTCAGTTTGTAGATTTTAGGCAGTATTTAAAAGGGATGTCTATAATGAGAAAAAAGGGTTTTCAGGAACAGAGCCGCTAATGTCTATGAGCTGTGTCTTGTATTGCTGCTCAACACTATTTACTTGAATAATGATCATTTGGCGTCCCCTCATTTCCATACAAAATGCAGCTTTCACCTCCTGTAATGAGCAGGCAATTATCAGGAATAAATGACTTGTTTTTGATAATTGCCTGCTGTGTCGGCTGATGTAAAGGGCCCTTTACTCATGTATTATGCTCTGTTAAATTATTTCAAAAATTACATTTTAAAAAGGTAACATAAAATAATTGTTACAGAAAATTAGCCTATGCTATGAAATTTTGAAAACTCACAGTGTGCAGAAAACATAATAAAATCTTATTTCCATTTTGTGTTGTATTATCTTCAGTTCAAAGTGCTTTAGGTTGAAATGTGTGCTATACACTTTAATTTATCATGTTGCAAACTACGAATGACGTTTGCTTCCCAAAGGGCAAGCTGTCTAGTATTATGACTGAATATTACACATGCTTAAATTGTAAAATATATATATGGTTTATATTTTAATGCAGCTGTCTGAGCCTGTAGCAAAGTGACAGATTAACACAAAAATGGCATGGCACCAGATTTATGTTAGTATACAGTGAGGATGAGATCAAATTAATGTTTGTAGAATTTTCTGGAATACTATTGAAAATGAGATAATGTAAAACACTGACAATTTCAGTTCATTAATTGGTGATGTATGATGTATTTTATTTTCCAAAGGTAATCATTATACTGTTATATTATTAAAATGTGCAATAGGAAGGTTGTCAGTTACATTATTTTCCTGTGTATAATTTAGGTAGACCTAGATACAAAATGAACGTAATTTATAATATTTTTGGTCATTATAATAATTAAAATAATTAATTAATAATTTTAGCAGATGTTTTTGCGTGGATTTGCCAGTTAAAGTTTTGTTTCTGTCTAGATATAAACTAAATCATAACTGTTGTTACAAAAAAATGCCAATCGTTCAAATGCCAAAGGTATCCATAAACCTCATCCATATGTACCCAGTGTATGCCAAAACAGTGTCCTTTTGGTATATGGGCCACCGTGCATAGGTAAAACTTTTTTTAGTGTAGTCTGCTGTGCCTTCCTGTAAAAATGTTTTTACAATGAGCGTCAGTGACTAACATATGCGACTGTGTGCCTACACGTTGGCATGCATTGGGGGCTTCCGTTGAGCTTTAGATGCCTTTAAAAATATCCTATTTTGTGGCCACATTCCTATTCCAGTGGGCATTGTCCTAGACAGTGAGGCCAATGGCCTCTTTTAGCTGGTCACATTTTTCTTTGATGTTTTTGTGCCTCCTGAAGAGACACTCTTTTGAATGACAATTGGAAAGTTATTATTTTATGGTCAACATTTCCCAGGTGTCCCTCAACCTACACTTCTGTTGTTCTGTGAGGTCTATTGGTCAGTACTAAGTCCAGTATGGCCATCACTCTTGCCAGAATATTTGTAGCAAATTTTTGTAGTAAAATTTCTACACAGTCTGATACAGTCATGGATTAGCTGAAACGGATGCAATGTTTGTGGTAAAATTTCAGAACTATGCTTTCAATACCAGAGGTATAATAATGTCATTTTTGTAGTAAAATGTCTTTGAACTACATAATCTGATGCAATAATACATTTGTTAACACAGATATAAAAATGCAATGTTTGTGGTAAAATGTGTGAACTATGCATTCAATATCACACAGATATATAAATGCAATTTTGTGGTGAAATGTCTTTGAACAACATGGTCTGATGCAGTAATGTATTTGCTCACATGGATATAACAATGCAATGTTTGTGATAAAATGTCTGAACTATGTGTTTGATATCATAGGTATAACAATGCAATTTTTATAGTAAAATGTATTTGAACTACACAGTCTGATGCATTAATTTGCTAACATGGATATAACAATGCAATGTTTGCTGTAAAATGTCTGAGCTAATCATCCAATATCACGGGTATAACAATGCAAATTTTGTGGTGAAATATCTTTGAACTACACGGTCTGGTATTGCGTTTACTAGCACAGATATAACAATGCAATGTTAGCGGTAAATGTCTGAACTGTGTGTTCAACATCATGAATAGAACAATGCAATTTTTTTGTGGTGAAATGTCTTTAAACTACACATTCTGATGCAGTAATGCATTTGCAACATGGATATAACAATGCAAAGTTTGCGGTAAAATGCCTTTGAACTATGTGTTAAATATCACAGGTGTAAAAATGGCATTATTTCAGTATTTCTTTTGCTGTAACTACCTGTTATCTTGCATCAATATGAAACAGGTGGTTTAGTAAATTACCACTGGTATAAAATGGCGTTATTGCAGTATTGCTTTTGCTATACCTGCCAAATATCTTGCAGTAATATGCAACACGTTTATTAACACAGGTATAATGCACTGAAATGGTTTTTTAAAGAAAACTAATTACTCAGTATTTGGAGCAGAATGCTATTGGGTGTTGCCTGTCTGTTCATATACAGGAAAAACAAATTTATTAGAACTAGCTGCCAACACAAAACTGGGTGACAGCTTTCCCTGATCAAATTTCCTAATATGTACCAAATTATATATTCCTATTTTCTCCTTTAAATTTCAGACAAATGTTCATAAAACTCGTAATGAATCTGATTAGTTTAGAATCGATTTGGTCCTCTATAATATATATATATATATATATATATTGTCACAACCAGACAGCTGAGAAGCTCTGACAGAAGCCTTTCAGAACCTCCTCCTTGAGTTTTCTTTGTTTTGAATTTCAGTTCCTCATCTCGTTAGCCTCTCTCAGCTGTCATGTAGTTGGACTGATTGCATCCCTTTAAATTCCTCCCCATAATGCATTAGTGTGCGGCTTATACAACTTCCTGGAGTGTGTGTGCATTCTGATCCTATCTTCCAGCCTTCTACAAGATAAGTGCTGTACATTTATTTGTGATTTTCTGTTTGCTGGATCCCAGGTGACCCTGACTCCCTCCGTGTCTTGTGTAGGGAGCCGGTGGTCGTGTCCCCTCACTATTGTAGGGTGTTCAGGTGGTATATAGTCGAGGTACGTGGATATGCGATCATCCACCATTGGGATTTTCGCATAGGCTGAGCAGACAGGAAGAGAGCCAGGTCTGATGCAGGGGTCTCCCTTTTGTTCCTTACTTTTGGATCCAGTGACTCATATATTCATTTTGCATGGTCTTGTTTCCTGTACACCTTCCGTGACATTTATATATATATATATATATATATATATATATATATATATATATATATACCATATTTTTCGCTTTATAAGACACACCTGATCATAAGACGAAACATGATAAAATTTGAACCAAAAGGTGTGCTTTTGGTAGGTTTTGAACTAATGGTGGTCTGTGGATGACGCACTGTTATGGGGATCTGTGGATGACGCACTGTTATGGGGAGATCTGTGGATGACGCAATGTTATGGGGGATCTGTGGATGATACTGATGGGGGATCTGTGGATGACACTGAGGGGGGATCTGTGGATGACACTGAGGGGGGATCTGTGGATGACACTGAGGGGGGATCTGTGAATGACACTGAGGGGGGATCTGTGAATGACACTGAGGGGGGATCTGTGAATGACACTGAGGGGGGATCTGTGAATGACACTGAGGGGGGATCTGTGAATGACACTGAGGGGGGATCTGTGAATGACACTGAGGGGGCTCTGTGGATGACACTAAGTGTCATCTACAGATCCCCCATCAGATGCATCAGTGTGGAGGGAGGAGGCGGGGACACTTATGGCGGGGCCCGGTGCAGTGACTCTACTCTAATACACCGGGCCCGCAACTGTTAAACATTCAATCTGATCCATATCTAATTGCATATGCTCTGTACGGTACTTACTGTAGTACCGTAAGTATAGCATTAAGATGGCACAGACCGGGATCTCCCTCGGTCATGCGCCGCCTGCCCCAGCTCCCTCCTCATGCGCTGCCTGCCTGCTTATCTCGCTTTATGAATGAACAGGCAGGCAGCGCATGACAGAAGGAGCTGGGGCAGGCGGCGCATTAAGAGGGAGCTGCGGCGGTCTGCGCCGTCTTAATGCTATACTTAGGGTACTACAGTAAGTACCGTACAGAGCATATACAATTAGATATGGATCAAATTGAATGTTTAACAGTTGCGGGGCCCGGTGTATTACAGTAAAGTCACTGCACCGGGCCCCGCCATGAGTGTCCCCGCCTCCTCCCTCCACACTGATACTTCGCTGGCTGCGCTGTGCAGCATAGCAGCCAGCAAAGTATTCACTTTATAAGAAGCACAGCCATTTTCCCCCCACTTTTGGGAGGGAAAAAGTGCGTCTTATAAAGCGAAAAATACGGTATATATATACACAGTGGATATAAAAAGTCTACACACCCCTGGTAAAATGTCAGGTTTCTGTGATGTAAAATAAATGAGACAAAGATAAATCAATTCAGAACTTTTTCTACCTTTATCGTGACCTATAAACTGTACAACTCAATTGAAAAACAAACTGAAATCTTTTAGGTAGAGGGAAGAAAAAAATATAAAAATAAAATGATATGGTTGCATAAGTGTGCACACCCTTAAACTAATACTTTGTTGAAGCACCTTTTGACTTTATTATAGCACTCAGTCTTTTTAGGTATGAGTCTATCAGCATGACACATTTTGACTTGGCAAGATTTGCCCACTCTTCTTTTCAAAAACACTCCAAATCTGTCAGATTGCGAGGGCATCTCCTGTGCAAAAGTTCTCTTCAGATCACCCCACAGATTTTCAATCGGATTCAGGTCTGGGCTCTGGCTGGGCCATTCCAAAACTTTAATCTTCTTCTGGTGAAGCCATTCCTTTGTTGATTTAAATGTATGCCTTGGGTCGTTGTCATGCTGAAAGATGAAGTTCCTCTTCATGTCCAGCTTTCTAGCAGAAGCCTGAAGGTTTTGTGCCATTATTGACTGGTATTTGAAACTGTTCAAAGAAAAACAGCCCCAAAGCATGATGCTGCCACCACCAAGCTTCACTGTGGGTATGGTAATCTTTTGGTGATGTGCAGTGTTGTTTTTGCACCAAACATATCTTTTGGAATCATGGCCAAAAAGTTCAACCTTGATTTTTATCAGACCATAACACCTTTTCCCACATGCTTTTGGGAGACTTCAGATGTGTTTTTGCAAAATATAGCTTGGCTTGGATGTTTTTATTTGTAAGAAAAGGCTTTCGTCTTGCCACTCTACCCCATAGCCCAGACATATGAAGATTCTTCATTGAAGAATACGGGAGATTGTTGTCACATGTACCACAAAGCCAGTACTTGCCAGATATTCCTGCAGCTCCTTTAATGTTGCTGTAGGCCTCTTGGTAGCCTCCCAGACCAGTTTTCTTCTCGTCTTTTCATCAATTTTGCAGGGACTTCCAGTTCTTGTTAATGTCACTGTTGTGCCATATTTTCTCCACTTGATGATGTCTTCACTGTGTTCCATGGTATATCTAATGCCTTGGAAATTATTTTGTACCCTTCTCCTAACTTATACCTTTTAACAATAAGATCCCTCTGATGCTTTGGAAGCTCTCTGTGGACTATGGCTTTCGCTGTGGGATGCGACTAAGAAAATTTCAGGAAAGACCAACTAGAGCAGCTGAACTTTATTTGGGGTTAATCAGAGGCACTTTAAATGATGGCAGGTGTATGCTGACTCCTATTTAACATGAATTTGATTGCTTAATTCTGAACACAGCTACATCCCCAGTTATAAGAGGGTGTGCACACTTTTGCAACCGCATTATTTTAGTTTTTTTTGTTTTCTTCCCTCCACCTAAAAGATTTCAGTTTGTTTTTCAATTGAGTGGTGCAGTTTATAGGTCACATTAAAGGTGGAAAAAGTTCTGAAATGAATTATCTTTGTCTCATTTTTTTACATAACAGAAACCTGACATTTTAACAGGGGTGTGTAGACTTTTTATATCCACTGTATGTATATATATATATATATATATATATATATATATATATATATAGACAACCATACATTTTCAAATCCATCTACCTGTTCAGATTTTTTAAACAGGTCATCATAAACAGCCCTGAGAAGTCTTTTAACAGTGACTAGATGGAGAGTGGAGTCTTATTTCAGCCACTATGCAATAGTAATCATTTTCTGCGTCAATAGATGGATTGTCCAGATGGCTTTAGTCTATTTAATCACACCTCCCCCTAGCCCCACAAGTCTAGTTTCAGGTAATCTATCAAGAAGTAATTGTAAATCAAGGCCTGAGAAAGAGCAGAATGTATTTAACTCATGCTCATTATAACTCTGGAATCTAGTTTTTGTGATATATAGACAGAAAAGCATAATGCATTTGTCTGTTATATATCACAGTAAAAAATATGGCTTCTTGATAAAACCTGATTTATAACTTGAGTTGAACTTGAATTGCTACAAAATCATTATTTGTGAAGAGGGTAATTGGAAGTAAGCATATTAACTGCAGCAATGATTCTTCTTGCAAACTCTTAAAAAATGCAGCCTTTTACTTAGATATCAGTAGGTAGCCCTGACCTAATAAGGTTTCCTCATAAAAAAGCATGTTTAAATTGAAAACAAATGTGTGCAAATCATATAGGCAGCCAGTGATGTAGGCTGCAATGGTGCTAATTTATAGGAAATTTAGCTTTTTTGCCCATGAATAGTGCAGACTAGAGATGAGTGAATCGATTTTAAACTAATAGAATTCCTTACGAATTTCAGACAACTTTGTCTACCAAACTAATCGCTTCAGGCGAATCATGCAAAAACAGCGATAGCACCATTTTACTGTGAAAATTGTCCAGAAAAATGACAGGAAGGATGAATATGGAGGATCACATGACACTAGAAGGGAGATGGCTTGCTCCGATTGGCTCAGAGGCTGACAGACAGCCTAATCAGCCAATCAGGGGCATGATTCCAGCAGGTCCTTTTGCTGAGAACGCTATAGAATGCCATTCTGGGTTCAACTTGTTACCTTAGAGAAGTGGTGGCTAACCTCCGGCACTCCAGCTGTTGTGAAACTACAACTCTTGCTCTGCTCTTCTCAGAACGCTCATAAAAATGAATGGAGCATACTGGGAATTATAGTTTCACAATAGCTAGAGTGCCGAAGGTTAGCCATAGAGCATGTGCCTTGTCTGACAAAAAGCTAGAACAGACACAAACCAGTAATCTAGCTGTACTAAGGACACTATAGGGAGATACAATTGGGTAGATTTTAGGGTTTTTATCAGGGGAAACATTACATTAAAAGTGAGTTGTGTGTTGTTTCATAGTTAATACAGCTTGCTGGCAAGTTCTGCATTACAAAATTCTGCAACAGTCTCATTTGTTCTGTGTATGGATAGCCAGCCAGCCTTTGTTTGTGAAGACCTCAGGTTTCTACAGTTCATAGGTTTATAGCCAGTACTTAAATTGAGTAGATTCTGCCGCAAACATGGAGAAATTGCCCCCTCTTTTTTCCTAAAAAACCTCAATATACGGTTTTTAATTGGGCCGTTTCAAGTCAGTTCATTGCATCAATATACCATTGTTAGTGATCACATTGTTTTACTGCAAGATACCTTTCAGTTACAGCATTTTACTAAAATTATGCCATTGGTATTAATTAACCCATTTTACTGCCAAAACTGCATTATTATACCCATTTTAGTGAATGTGTATTAATTCAAGATATCATGTAGTTAGAGCAAAAGCATTTTACAGCAAAAACTGCTTTATTACCAGTCTAAACTGGCAATACCAATGTGCGATGTGTTTGTAGAAGGGGAGGGACATTTAATTGAGCCTCTGTATTTAAATTACAGAAAAAAACTGTTGCAATTTTACTAGTTTAATACTCTGTGTACCAGACCCCTGACTTTTCATTTATAGACCCCATAATAAAATGTCTGGTAAACAGAAAACTTTAAAATAAAAAAAACTTATGCCTAATCATCCAAGATGAATGTGGGTAGTAGTACAAACAGAAGTAGCAGCACCATCCGTCTGGCTAGTAGTAGTACTAGTAGTAGGCCACAGTTCTTCATCGCTTCTGATACATATCACATTGTTATTACATACATAGTAACATAGTTTTTAAGCTTGAAGAAAGACATCTGTCCATCCAGGCTAGCCTGTTATCCTACAAGTTGATCCAGAGGAAGGCAAAAAAAAAAACTGTGAGATAGAAATCAATTTTCCTTATTTTAGGGAAAAAATTCCTTCCCAACTCCAAACATTGAGGACAAAGAGGATGAGATTGTGGACTGGATAGTTCACTCCTCTTCTCAGTCACCTCAGGATGATGTTGAGGTCAGCTCTGAGTCTGACACCATGCCTTGGAGCCAGGAGTCACAGCATTCCTCTTGCTCTTTCTCCTTGCAGCCCCAGAAAAGCCTTTTAAATGCATTGTTTCTTTCTTCACTGCCCCTACTTAGTGGGGTGCCTTCCTAAGAAAAGGCAACAAAACGACACATGCCATAGAAGATATTCAAGATAGTCATCCTGTTGATTACTTGTGTGAGAAGTGTAAGCATTTGGACTGGCATGAGGGCAGAGGTAGGAGATCCCATGCATAGCTATGTTTGTGGTAGTAACAGTAGTGGTACTTGTAGCCATGGTGGTGGTGGTGTGGGCAGTGATAGTGACAATGGCACTCAAGGCAAATACAGAGGAGGGAATTGGGAGTGGGACCAAGGAGCCCACAATGACATATCAGAATCTTATAAAAGTGTAATGAAGGCTGAGGACTATGATAATGATTGTGTTTTGGACAGGACCTGGGAGCCAGATCGGGGTGCTGAGAAGGAGGGAGGAGGAGAGTGGTGGCAATAAAGAGCAAATGCAGAAGCAATGTATCGCCAAAACCTTTATTGTGGTCACCTCAGGAACTGGTGATCCCACTTATGGTTGCAGCCTCAAAACGTACCAGACCTAGGCCAAGCTCAGATGCCGCTACTCATCATTTGGACTCTTTGCTAGTTGTTCCAAAATGTATCATGTCATCCTTTAAATTGAATTCTTCTCTGTCATCTGTTGGACTCTTTGCTAGGTGTAAGAAAAACTGTCTAGACATTCTTTAAATGTGGTGTGGTTCCAAGCCTTCACCAAAATGTAATTCTCCTGTATAATATTTCTACTTCTGGACAGCTGTCTATTTAATTAAAAAAATTGTTTAAAATGGTCTTGTTTTCTAAATGACTGTAGACATTCCCAGCCTCATACTCCAGTCCTTAACCCAATGGAAATCTGAGCAGGCAGATTGGAACAGTGGCCGGGACTGGCCCAGTTTAATCTCACAGTACTGTCTTGCCCAGCCTCGACCCTCCAGTGTCATCTTGCACCCAAACAAATTCATTGTTGAAAATTAATTTGGCATGGATCCATGACGATTTTCACAATTCTCCAGCTGAGGCCAATGAATAGATCTTCCATGGCTGATGGCTGTTTATCAGCCCACCACTACCACCGCAGCTGATAACCCCCGTGCTGCCACTTCTATTGCCCCTACCCAGCCAGCACTACTACTACTAGTATTACCCCTGCAAAGCCACGCACACATAAAGGATAATTTTTCAAGTCTTGTACATAACAAAGCACTGTTTTTATCTGATTACACTGTGAGTGTTTAAACATTATCTAATATTAAAAAAACACTACGAACAATACACCATCAACTATGCATTTACCCATAGCTATATCTGTTACTGTCTATCTGATATTATTTGCTATTGTTGTCATTAAACAGCTTAAAACATAAAAAAATTAAAACATAAAAAAAAAGATAGAATGACAAAATAGAAAAAGTCATTGGAGCCACTAGAGTGTCATATACCAATTTTCAGGCCAAGTAGTACACTTTTGATTTGTGTAGAAGCTGACCGCGGCATGCTGAGGGTTTGCGGAGGGTACGCGTGCCGCTGCAGTGGCGGGGACCCGATAGCAGAGAAGGCAAACTATAGGTATATGCCTTCTATAGGTATTGGGGCTTGCCTTCTATGGAAGCCTGTGAGATCCAGTCCTTAGGCTGAGTCTTACAGGCAGGCTGTCAGCATAAAAGCTGACAGCCAATGCATTACAATGCAGGTTGCATTGCAGAGGGGATCAGACCCCAGAAGTTGAAGTCCCAGAGTGGGACAAAAATAAAAAGTAAAAAAAAGTGATTTTAATAATAAAAAAAAGAAAGTTTCAAGTAAAAAAGCCCCTTTCCCAAAATAAAGCACATAAATATAAATAAAAGAAAAACAGACATATTAGGTATTGCCACGTCCTTAGAAGACCAGCTCTATAAAAATATAACATGATCCACCCCCTCAAAAATAAAATAAAAACTGTAAGCTGTCATCTCATCCCGCAAAAAATTAGAGCATACCTAAGACAATAGCCCAAAAAATTAAAAAAACGAAGGCTCTCATAATATGGAGACACTAAAACATGATTTTTTTTGTTTAAAAAATGCATTTATTGTGTAAAGCGTAAATAAATAAAAAACTATAAATATTAAGTATTGCCATGTCCGTAACAACCTGCTGTATAAAAATATCGCATGACCTAATCCCCAGGTAAATGTCTTAAATTTGTTTTAATAAAAACGGTGTCAAAAAAGCCATTTTTTGTCACCTTACATCACAAAAAGTGTAATATCAAGCAAATAAAAAGTCATATGCACCCTAATATAGTACTAATCAAACCATCATCTCATACCGAAAAAAATGAGCCCCTAAATAAGACAGTCACCCCCCAAAAAATAAAAAAAATATATGGCTTTCAGAATATAGAGACCAGTGATGGCCAGTTCGCCGTGTTCGCCCGTGAACACATGCGGGCTGCCATCTTAACTCACAAGTCCGGCGATGCACAGGTAAGTCCTTACCTGTGCCTATGCGCGAGCCGGTCTGAAACAAATGCGGTCACTGGGAGCAGGCAGTTCCGAGAACAGCCGCCGGGGCCTTCATCGGGCTGTTCTCGGAACTGCCTGCTCCCGGGGATTGCATTTGTTTCAGACCGGCTGCCGGCACAGGTAAGGACTTACCTGTGCATCGCTGGACTTGTGAGTTAAGATGGTGGGTGAACACGGCGAACTGACCATCACTGATGGAGACACTAAAAAAATAATTTTTTTCAAAAATGCTTTCTTTGGTACAACTTTGGTATTGTCGCGTCCATAACAACCTGCTCTATAAAAATAGCACATGATCTAACCTGTCAGATGAACATTTAAAAAAAAAAAAATGGTGCCAAAACAGCACTTTTTTGTTACCTTACCTCACAATAACTGTAATAAAGAGCAACCAAAAATCATATGTACACTAAAATAGTACCAACAAAACTGCCACTTTATCCCGTAGTTTCAAAAATGGGGTAACTTTTTTGGAGGGGTCTTCAAATGTGACATGGCAAGTTAAAATTATCCCAGTGAAATCTGCCCTCCAAAAACCACATGCCGCTTCTTTCCTTCTGAGCCCTGCCGTGTGCTCGTACAGCAGTTTACGATCACAAATGGGGTGTTTCTAATAAGGCCTCCTGCACACAACCATATGGCTTTTCAGTGTTTTGTGGTCCACTTTTCACGGATAATTGTTATGTTTTTTGTTCCCGTTGTGTTTCCATTTCCGTTCTGTTTTTCCGTATGGCATATACAGTTCACAGTAATTACATAGAAAAAATTGGGTTGGGCATAAAACTTTCAGTAGATGGTTCCGCAAAAACGGATACGGAAGACATATGGAGAACATTTCGTATGTGTTGCTTTTTTTTGCGGACCCATTGACTTGAATGGAGCCACGGAACGTGATTTGCGGGCAATAATAGGACATGTTCTAATTTTCAACGGAACGGAAAAACAGAAATAAGGAAACGGAATGCATACAGAGTACATTCAGTTTTTTTTGAGGAACCATTGAAATGAATGGTTCTGTATACGGACCGTATAAGGAACGCAAAAAACGGCCCGTAAATTTAAAAAAAAAATGGTAGTGTACAGGAGGCCTAAGGTCTAAATGGAAATTCTGAAATTTCATCTACATTTTCCTTTAATTCTTGTGGAACACCTAAAGGGTTAACAAAGTTTGTAAAATCTGTTTTGAATATCTTGAGTGGTGTAGTTTCCAAAATGGGGTAACTTTTTTGAGTTTCTACTCTAGGGGTGCATCAGGGGGTCTTCAAATGTGACATGACAACTTAAAATAATCCCAGTGAAATCTGCCCTTCCAAAAACCATATGGCTTTCCTTTCCTTCTACAAAAGTTTACGACCACATATGGGGTGTTTCTGTAAACTACAGAATCAGGGTAATAAATATTAAATTTTGTTTGGCTGTTTACTTGCTTTGTTACTGGAAAAAATTGATTAAAATGGAAAAACTGCTAAAGTGAAATTCTGAAATTTCATCTACAATTTTCTTTCATTTTTGTGGAACACTTAAAGAGTTTATAAAATGAGTTTTGAAGACTTTGAGGGGTGTAGTTTCTAAAATGGGGCCATTTATGGGTGGTTTCTATTTTATAAGCCCCACAAAGTGACTTCAAAACTGAACTGGTCCTTAAAAATTGGGCTTTGGACATTTTCTTAAAAATGTTAAGATTTGCTTCTAAACTTCTAAGCCTTCTGACATCCCAAAAAAAGAGAATGTCCTTTACTAAATGATCCAACATTAAGTAGACATATGGGAAATGTAAAGTAATAACTATTTAAGAAGGTATCATTATCTGTTTTAAAAGCAGAGAAATTGAAATTGAAATGAAATATTTTGACTCAAATTTACCACTGTCATCAAGTACAATAAGTGACGAGTAAACAATCTCAGCATGGCTTGGATAAGTAAAAGCGTTTTAAAGTTATCACTACATAAAGTGACACATGTCAGATTTGCAAAAAATGCCAGGGTCCTCAAGGGGTTAAGCATTATTGCACACTTACATATTTTTTCGCCAAAATAGGACATTATTATTGTTGATCGAGCACCAAAGTGCTCGTGTGCTCGACATAGAACACTTTGCGATGCTCGGGCGTTCTACCGAGCACCCGAGCACAATGGAAGTCAATGGGAGAACCCCAGGCACCCCCTGCTCTGAGGGTGTCGGGACTCTAGTTTGGCTTAGGATTCCCTGCTCTGACTCCATATATAGCTATATCCATATATGGAGTCAGTGCTTGGGGACACCACAGTGTATTTACATCTAATTTCCGAAAAGTTTCTGCTGGGATTTAAACTCCCAACTGTAATGCAAGGCACCAACAAACAGACCAGTGATGAAAGCAAAAAGGTGTTTATTCACCAGAAACATAAACGTCCAGGACACTTGCTGGTAACAAGGAATAATAACAAAAAACCAGGCAAGGAGATTCCAGGAATAGCCCCAACCAGTGCTGAATGATGCTGTGCACTTGGCAGTCGAGTCACTCCAGATCTTGGGTCCGCTGTAAGGACAAAGTTCCTGGCAGTCTTCAGTCACTAGGAGTTGTGACCTATACCTGGTTGAGGGAAAATAACAGTGGGCACTGATCACCCTGGGAGACCTCCTTTTAAATGCCTGCTGACCAATCCCAGGGTGCCAAGTGTCCACTACCATAGGTGAACAAATTGCCCTGCACCTGAGTACAAGGCCTAAGGCAATCACAAGTTGATTAACCCATGGCTGGCTCCCTAATCCACTTTGCTCTTGTGAGTCAGTATAATATGCGCCACTGGTCGACGAAGTGCATAAGAAGCGCGTACTCGCGACCGTGTATCCCTTTGCGAACCTGCCCTCATGCGTACGCACGGACGCATGATTGACTCAGCGCGAGTATGCGAGCGCGTGGACCCAGATGCGGAAATGGAAGTCGCCGGAGACAACCCTGGCCGCGGCGTCTTGTCACTCGCCTGGCCACTCTGTCCCCGGGACTCCGACGGTCCTCCCCTCCGATGTCCACGCGAACGCATCTCCGCACTGGCTCGCAAAGGGGTCAGCGCTGGTGCATCAGAGACACGCATAACCTGTCCCGCAACTCCACGAGGACCCCTCTTGGCTCCCCTGGAGTGTAGAGTTGAGCGAACACCTGGATGTTCGGGTTCGAGAAGTTCGGCCGAACATCCCGGAAATGTTCGGGTTCGGGATCCGAACCCGATCCGAACTTCGTCCCGAACCCGAACCCCATTGAAGTCAATGGGGACCCGAACTTTTCGGCACTAAAACGGCTGTAAAACAGCCCAGGAAAGGGCTAGAGGGCTGCAAAAGGCAGCAACATGTAGGTAAATCCCCTGCAAACAAATGTGGATAGGGAAATTAATTAAAATAAAAATTAAATAAATAAAAATTAACCAAAATCAATTGGAGAGAGGTTCCATAGCAGAGAATCTGGCTTCCCGTCACCCACCACTGGAACAGTCCATTCTCAGATATTTAGGCCCCGGCACCCAGGCAGAGGAGAGAGGTCCCGTAACAGACAATCTGGCTTCATGTCAGCAGAGAATCAGTCTTCATGTCATAGCAGAGAATCAGGCTTCACGTCACCCACCACTGTAATAGTCCATTTTCATAAATTTAGGCCCAGCACCCAGGCAGAGGAGAGAGGTCCCGTAACAGACAATCTGGCTTCATGTCAGCAGAGAATCAGTCTTCATATCATAGCAGAGAATCTGGCTTCCCGTTACCCACCACTGGAACAGTCCATTCTCAGATATTTAGGCCCCGGCACCCAGGCAGAGGAGAGAGGTCCCGTAACAGACAATCTGGCTTCATGTCAGCAGAGAATCAGTCTTCATATCATAGCAGAGAATCAGGCTTCACGTCAGCCACCACTGCAACAGTCCATTGTCATAAATTCAGGCCCAGCACCCAGGCAGAGGAGAGAGGTCCCGTAACAGACAATCTGGCTTCATGTCAGCAGAGAATCAGTCTGCATGTCATAGCAGAGAATGAGGCTTCACGTCACCCACCACTGCAACAGTCCATTTTCATAAATTTAGGCCCAGCACCCAGGCAGAGGAGAGAGGTCCCGTAACAGAGGATCTGGCTTCATGTCACCAGAGAATCAGTCTGCATGTCATAGCAGAGAATCAGGCTTCACGTCACCCACCACTGCAACAGTCCATTTTCATAAATTTAGGCCCAGCACCCAGGCAGAGGAGAGAGGTCCCGTAACAGAGGATCTGGCTTCATGTCACCAGAGAATCAGTCTGCATGTCATAGCAGAGAATGAGGCTTCACGTCAGCCACCACTGCAACAATCCATTGGCATATATTTAGGCCTAGCACACAGGCAGAGGAGAGGTTCATTCAACTTTGGGTAGCCTTGCAATATAATGGTAAAATGAAAATAAAAATAGGATTGAATGAGGAAGTGCCCTGGAGTCCAATAATATATGGTTATGGGGAGGTAGTTAATGTCTAATCTGGACAAGGGACGGACAGGTCCTGTGGGATCCATGCCTGGTTCATTTTTATGAACGTCAGCTTGTCCACATTGGCTGTAGACAGGCGGCTGCGTTTGTCTGTAATGACGCCCCCTGCCGTGCTGAATACACGTTCAGACAAAACGCTGGCTGCCGGGCAGGCCAGCACCTCCAAGGCATAAAAGGCTAGCTCTGGCCACGTGGACAATTTAGAGACCCAGAAGTTGAATGGGGCCGAACCATCAGTCAGTACGTGGAGGGGTGTGCACACGTACTGTTCCACCATGTTAGTGAAATGTTGCCTCCTGCTAACACGTTGCGTATCAGGTGGTGGTGCAGTTAGCTGTGGCGTGTTGACAAAAGTTTTCCACATCTCTGCCATGCTAACCCTGCCCTCAGAGGAGCTGGCCGTGACACAGCTGCCTTGGCGACCTCTTGCTCCTCCTCTGCCTTGGCCTTGGGCTTCCACTTGTTCCCCTGTGACATTTGGGAATGCTCTCAGTAGCGCGTCTACCAACGTGCGCTTGTACTCGCGCATCTTCCTATCACGCTCCAGTGCAGGAAGTAAGGTGGGCACATTGTCTTTGTAGCGTGGATCCAGCAGGGTGGCAACCCAGTAGTCCGCACAGGTTAAAATGTGGGCAACTCTGCTGTCGTTGCGCAGGCACTGCAGCATGTAGTCGCTCATGTGTGCCAGGCTGCCCAGGGGTAAGGACAAGCTGTCCTCTGTGGGAGGCGTATCGTCATCGTCCTGCCTTTCCCCCCAGCCACGCACCAGTGATGGACCCGAGCTGCGTTGGGTGCCACCCCGCTGTGACCATGCTTCATCCTCATCCTCCTCCACCTCATCCTCATCCTCGTCCTCCTCGTCCTCCAGTAGTGGGCCCTGGCTGGCCACATTTGTACCTGGCCTCTGCTGTTGCCAAAAACCTCCCTCTGAGTCACTTCGAAGAGACTGGCCTGAAAGTGCTAAAAATGACCCCTCTTCCTCCTCCTCCTCCTCCTCCTCCTCCTGGGCCACCTCCTCTTCCATCATCGCCCTAAGTGTTTTCTCAAGGAGACATAGAAGTGGTATTGTAACGCTGATAACGGTGTCATCGCCACTGGCCATGTTGGTGGAGTACTCGAAACAGCGCAACAGGGCACACAGGTCTCGCATGGAGGCCCAGTCATTGGTGGTGAAGTGGTGCTGTTCTGTAGTGCGACTGACCCGTGCGTGCTGCAGCTGAAACTCCACTATGGCCTGCTGCTGCTCGCACAGTCTGTCCAGCATGTGCAAGGTGGAGTTCCACCTGGTGGGCACGTCGCATATGAGGCGGTGAGCGGGAAGGCCGAAGTTACGCTGTAGCGCAGACAGGCGAGCAGCGGCAGGATGTGAACGCCGGAAGCGCGAACAGACGGCCCGCACTTTATGCAGCAGCTCTGACATGTCGGGGTAGTTGTGAATGAACTTCTGCACCACCAAATTCAGCACATGCGCCAAGCAAGGGATGTGCGTCAAATTGGCTAGTCCCAGAGCTGCAACGAGATTTCGCCCATTATCACACACCACCAGGCCGGGCTTGAGGCTCACCGGCAGCAACCACTCGTCGGTCTGTTGTTCAATACCCCGCCACAACTCCTGTGCGGTGTGGGGCCTGTCCCCCAAACATATGAGTTTCAGAATGGCCTGCTGACGTTTACCCCGGGCTGTGCTGAAGTTGGTGGTGAAGGTGTGTGGCTGACTGGATGAGCAGGTGGAAGAAGAGGAGGAGGAAGCCGAGAAGGAGGAGGTGGCAACAGGAGGCAAAGAATGTTGCCCTGCGATCCTTGGCGGCGGCAGGACGTGCGCCAAACAGCTCTCCGCCTGGGGCCCAGCTGCCACTACATTTACCCAGTGTGCAGTTAGGGAGATATAGCGTCCCTGGCCGTGCTTACTGGTCCACGTATCTGTGGTTAGGTGGACCTTGCTACAGATGGCGTTGCGCAGTGCACACTTGATTTTATCGGATACTTGGTTGTGCAGGGAAGGCACGGCTCTCTTGGAGAAGTAGTGCCGGCTGGGAACAACATACTGTGGGACAGCAAGCGACATGAGCTGTTTGAAGCTGTCTGTGTCCACCAGCCTAAATGACAGCATTTCATAGGCCAGTAGTTTAGAAATGCTGGCATTCAGGGCCAGGGATCGAGGGTGGCTAGGTGGGAATTTACGCTTTCTATCAAATGTTTGTGAGATGGAGAGCTGAACGCTGGCGTGTGACATGGTTGAGACGCTTGGTGACGGAGGTGGTGGTGGTGGTGTTGGTGGTACATCCCCTGTTTGCTGGGCGGCAGGTGCCAACGTTCCTCCAGAGGCGGAGGAAGAGGCCGAGGCGGCAGCAGCAGAATAGGCCGAGGCGGCAGCAGCAGAAGAGGTAGCAGGGGGAGCCTGAGTGACTTCCTTGGTTTTAAGGTGTTTACTCCACTGCAGTTCATGCTTTGCATGCAGGTGCCTGGTCATGCAGGTTGTGCTCAGGTTCAGAACGTTAATGCCTCGCTTCAGGCTCTGATGGCACAGCGTGCAAACCACTCGGGTCTTGTCGTCAGCACATTGTTTGAAGAAGTGCCATGCCAGGGAACTCCTTGAAGCTGCCTTTGGGGTGCTCGGTCCCAGATGGCGGCGGTCAGTAGCAGGCGGAGTCTCTTGGCGGCGGGTGTTCTGCTTTTGCCCACTGCTCCCTCTTTTGCTACGCTGTTGGCTCGGTCTCACCACTGCCTCTTCCTCCGAACTGTGAAAGTCAGTGGCACGACCTTCATTCCATGTGGGGTCTAGGACCTCATCGTCCCCTGCATCGTCTTCCACCCAGTCTTGATCCCTGACCTCCTGTTCAGTCTGCACACTGCAGAAAGACGCAGCAGTTGGCACCTGTGTTTCGTCATCATCAGAGACATGCTGAGGTGGTATTCCCATGTCCTCATCATCAGGAAACATAAGTGGTTGTGCGTCAGTGCATTCTATGTCTTTCACCGCTGGGGAAGGGCTAGGTGGATGCCCTTGGGAAACCCTGCCAGCGGAGTCTTCAAACAGCATAAGAGACTGCTGCATAACTTGAGGCTGAGACAGTTTCCCTGGTATGCATGGGGGTGATGTGACAGACTGATGGGGTTGGTTTTCAGGCGCCATCTGTGCGCTTTCTGCAGAAGACTGGGTGGGAGATAATGTGAACGTGCTGGATCCACTGTCGGCCACCCAATTGACTAATGCCTGTACCTGCTCAGGCCTTACCATCCTTAGAACGGCATTGGGCCCCACCATATATCGCTGTAAATTCTGGCGGCTACTGGGACCTGAGGTAGTTGGTACACTAGGACGTGTGGATGTGGCAGAACGGCCACGTCCTCTCCCAGCACCAGAGGGTCCACTAACACCACCACGACCATGTCCACGTCCGCGTCC
This sequence comes from Bufo gargarizans, assembly GCF_014858855.1. Classification (NCBI taxonomy): domain Eukaryota; kingdom Metazoa; phylum Chordata; class Amphibia; order Anura; family Bufonidae; genus Bufo; species Bufo gargarizans. The sequence goes on from NC_058080.1 coordinate 478,546,623, forward strand.
CTTACTAGATGTTTTTCTCATTGTTATGGTTCACCACAACAACAAATATATTATTTGGCCCAATGTATTGTATTCAAATTCAGCGGGATATAAATTTGAGGCCTAGTATTTAGGCGCTGGGTGACCGGTATGGATTTAGTGACAGAATTAGACTTGGAAATGCACAGAAGCGTGTGTGTGAAGTTATTCTGAATGACCCAATGTGCACCTTGAATATTATATACCCTTTTTGGGATAGATTTCAAATAGCTCTGATATAGCAGGAACCACTAAATTATGAAATTGCTAAATTGGGAATTGTACTTCAACCCAGAACAAAAAATGTGCTTTGACGGGCACTAAATAACTTTCCCAGCTACAACAGGACAGCGGTAACGAGAGATTTAGAGGGATTTAAATTTGAGGCCTAGTATTTAGGCGCTGGGTCACCGGTATGGATTTAGTGACAGAATTAGACTTGGAAATGCACAGAAGCGTGTGTGTGAAGTTATTCTGAATGACCCTATGTGCACCTTCAATATTATATACCCTTTTAGGGATAGATTTCAAATAGCTCTGATATAGCAGAAACCACTAAATTATGAAATTGCTAAATTGGGAATTGTACTTCAACCCAGAACAAAAAATGTGCTTTGACGGACACTAAATATCTTGCCCAGCAACAACAGTACAGCGGTAACGAGAGATTTAGAGGGATTTAAATTTGAGGCCTAGTATTTAGGCGCTGGGTGACAGGTATGGGTTTAGTGACAGAATTAGACTTGGAAATACACAGTAGCGGGTGTGTGTGAAGTTATTCTGAATGACCCAATGTGCACCTTCAATATTATATACCCTTTTAGGGATAGATTCCAAATAGCTCTGATATAGCAGGAACCACTAAATTATGAAATTGCTAAATTGGGAATTGTACTTCAACCCAGAACAAAAAATGTGCTTTGACGGACACTAAATATCTTGCCCAGCAACAACAGTACAGCGGTAACGAGAGATTTAGAGGGATTTAAATTTGAGGCCTAGTATTTAGGCGCTGGGTGACAGGTATGGGTTTAGTGACAGAATTAGACTTGGAAATACACAGTAGCGGGTGTGTGTGAAGTTATTCTGAATGACCCAATGTGCACCTTCAATATTATATACCCTTTTTGGGATAGATTTCAAATAGCTCTGATATAGCAGGAACCACTAAATTATGAAATTGCTAAATTGGGAATTGTATTTCAACCCAGAACAAGAAATGTGCTTGAACGGACACTAAATAACTCGCCCAGCTACAGCACTAGGGACAGATTTAGCTGGATATAAATTTGAGGCCTAGTATTTAGGCGCTGGGTGACCGGTATGGATTTAGTGACAGAATTAGACTGGGATATGGCCAAAAAATAAACAGACTATTGCTGGTTAAATGCACTTGGTGTGACAGCTTCACCCTGATGTAGGCTTTAGCCAAAAAACAACCACACCATTGAGGGTTAAATGCACTTGGTGACAGGCGCAGCTTGCCCCTGATTTTGTATATGGCCAAAAAATGAACAGACTATTGCTGGTTAAATGCACTTGGTGTGACAGCTTCACCCTGATGTAGGCTTTAGCCAAAAAACAACCACACCATTGAGGGTTAAATGCACTTGGTGACAGGCGCAGCTTGCCCCTGATTTTGTATATGGCCAAAAAATGAACAGACTATTGCTGGTTAAATGCACTTGGTGTCACAGCTTCACCCTGATGTAGGCTTTAGCCAAAAAACAACCACACCATTGAGGGTTAAATGCACTTGGTGACAGGCGCAGCTTGCCCCTGATTTTGTATATGGCCAAAAAATGAACAGACTATTGCTGGTTAAATGCACTTGGTGTGACAGCTTCACCCTGATGTAGGCTTTAGCCAAAAAACAACCACACCATTGAGGGTTAAATGCACTTGGTCGCAGCTTGTGCTGGCGCACCACAAGACACAAAATGGCCGCCGATCACCCCAGAAAAATGAGACTGACAAACGGTCTGTGCAGCCTAAAAACAGTGAGCAATTGAGGATCAGCAGCTCAATGATCCACAGCTGCAGATCGATCAGTTAATCAAGTCCTTTGGAGGAGTTAATCTGCCTAATCTCGCCCTACTGTCGCAGCCGCAACCTCTCCCTACGCTAATCAGAGCAGAGTGACGGGCGGCGCTATGTGACTCCAGCTTAAATAGAGGCTGGGTCACATGGTGCTCTGGCCAATCACAGCCATGCCAATAGTAGGCATGGCTGTGATGGCCTCTTGGGGCAAGTAGTATGACGCTTGTTGATTGGCTGCTTTGCAGCCTTTCAAAAAGCGCCAAGAAAGCGTCACAAAAGCGCCAAGAAAGCGACGAACACCGAACCCGAACCCGGACTTTTACGAAAATGTCCGGGTTCGGGTCCGTGTCACGGACACCCCAAAATTCGGTACGAACCCGAACTATACAGTTCGAGTTCGCTCATCCCTACTGGAGTGCAAAGCAGGTGAGGATCTTACATTACCCCCCCCTCGAGGAGGCGGCTCTGAAGACTCCAAGCAAGCTTTCCCCGGATTATCCCGGTGAAAGGCTGCCACCAACTCATCCGCATGCACCTGGCGAGCAGGTATCCAACATCTCTCCTCTGGACCAAAACCCTTCCAGTCCACCAAGTATTGAAGAGACCTTTGGACAAAACGAGAGTCCAAAATTCTGTTTACTTCGAACTCCGGTACCCCTTGGACCTCCAGCGGGGATGGGGTCTGAATGAAGGGAGCGGAGTCGGCTGCCGATTTGAGAAGTGAAACATGAAAGGTGTTCACTCCTCGGATCGACGGTGGAAGAGCAACCTTGTACGTAACTCGGTTGATCTTTTGTGTCACTGGGTATGGGCCAATGAATCGAGGACCCAACTTGGAAGATGGCTGACGCAGCGGAATGTTCCAGGTGGAGACCCACACCTGATCTCCCACCTTAAACTTTTGCTCTACGGTGCGATGACGATCAGCAAATTTCTTCTGTTGCGCCACCGCACTGCGGAGATTCCGCTGGGCCGACGACCAAATGGGACGCCTATCCTTGAACCACTGATCCACCACCGGTGAGTCAGTGGAGGGTCCGGCCAAAGAAGAGAGTCTTGGATCCCTGCCCCCCACGCACATGAACGGAGACATCTTAGTGGAAGCATGCTCAGAGTTATTATAAGCCACCTCCGCAAAGGGTAGATACGCTGCCCATTCCTCCTGGCAGTCTGACACGAAGCACCGGAGATATTGCTCCAGGGTCTGGTTAGTCCTTTCCGTCTGACCGTTGGTCTCTGGGTGAAAACCAGAAGAAAAAGACAAATTAATACCCAATCGGGAGCAGAAAGAACGCCAGAAGCGGGAGATGAATTGCACTCCTCTGTCTGAAACAATGTCATCCGGCGCTCCGTGTAATCGAAAGACATGATTCAAGAACAGATCTGCCAATTCTCTGGCCGAGGGCAATCCAGGGAGTGGGATAAAATGGGCCATTTTACTAAAACGGTCCACCACTACCCAGATTGCCGTACTTCCAGAGGACCTTGGCAAATCTGTGATGAAATCCATGGAAATGTGAGTCCATGGAGCCTGGGGAATAGGCAGTGGGAGTAAAGTCCCAGAAGGGGCAGACCGAGACGGTTTACATCTGGCGCAAACAGTACATGCCTGGATATAGGCCTTAACATCCACGGACATGTTGGGCCACCACACGTGATGTTTAACAAGGGCAAGTGTTTTTTTAACACCCAAATGCCCGGCAGACTTTGAGTCATGAAGCTGTCGGATGACCTCCAATCGAAGGTTAATGGGTACGAACCATCGACCCTTGGGTTTGTCAGGTGGACTCTCTGCCTGTGAGGGCTCAAGAAGAGAGGACAAATCCTCCATTACTTCGGCGGCCCCCAGGGCAGCAAGAAAACATTTAGTTGGGAGAATGGTTTCTGGCTCAGAGTCCAGGACGGAAGCAGCCTCAGGGAAGCAGCGGGACAGGGCATCTGCCTTCACGTTTTTGGAACCTGGTTTATAAGTGAGGCGGAAATTGAAGCGGGTGAAAAACAATGCCCACCTGGCTTGTCGGGAGTTGAGTCTTTTGGCACTCTCTAGATACTCCAAATTTTTGTGGTCAGTGTAAACCGTGATGGGATGTTCTGCACCCTCTAGCCAATGTCTCCACTCTTGAAAAGCCAATCTTACTCCCAGAAGCTCTCTATTGCCGATATCATAATTACACTCGGCTGGAGAGAGCTTCCGAGAGAAGAAGGCACAGGGATGTAACCTCTCGGGGTCCCCAGAATACTGTGAGAGAACTGCCCCTACACCGACCTCTGAGGCATCGACCTCGAGAACAAAAGGTCTGGAGGTGTCTGGATGAGTAAGAATTGGTGCCGTGCAAAAGGCCTGTTTCAGCGTCTCAAAGGCTCTGACTGCCTCTCTCGTCCACTTAGAAGGATTAGCTCCCTTCTTAGTGAGGTTGGTGAGAGGTACTACTATCGCAGAAAAATTCTTAATAAACTTGCGGTAGAAGTTGGCAAAGCCTAAGAAACGCTGCAACCCCTTAAGATTCTTAGGTTGAGGCCAATCCAAGACAGCAGAAAGTTTGGATGGGTCCATAGCCAATCCCTTTTCTGAGATAATGTACCCCAGGAAAGGCAACTCCTTCACCTCAAACAGACACTTCTCAAGTTTGGAAAACCTGACACACGTGTCTCCGATGAGAGACCAGATCCGAGGAGTAGATTAGTATGTCATCTAGATAGACAACAACACATCTATCCAAGAAATCTCTGAGAACATCGTTGATGAACTCCTGGAAGACCGCGGGAGCATTACAGAGACCGAAAGGCATCACGAGATACTCGTAATGCCCGTCTCTGGTATTAAATGCGGTCTTCCATTCGTCACCCTCTCTAATGCGAACTAAATTATAAGCACCCCTTAAATCGAGTGTGGTGAAGACTCGGGCCCCTGCCACCTGAGAAAACAGATCATCAATCAGAGGCAGTGGATACCGATTCTTCACCGTAATCCGATTAAGGGCACGATAATCGATGCAAGGTCTCAAGCCTCCATCCTTCTTCTCCACAAAGAAGAATCCAGCTCCAGCAGGGGAAGTGGATGGACGAATGAAATTCTTCTCAAGGTTCTCTTTAATATACTCCCGCTGAGCCTGAACCTCAGGCCCAGTGAGATTATAAAGATGCCCTCGTGGTGGCATGGTGCCTGGCAACAGGTCTATAGGACAATCATATGACCTGTGGGGAGGTAATACATCAGCCCCCTGAGGACTGAACACATCTCGGAAATTATGATACTGCTGTGGTAAAGTACTTAATACTTCCATGGAGGCTAGTGACAGGTCGGGACGAATGCACTTAGTAAGGCATTCCGTACTCCACTGACAGATAAGACCCGAGCGCCAGTCCACTACTGGATTATGGAGCCTTAACCAAGGGAGACCCAAAATCACGGGAGTGGATGGCATGTCAAGGACAAAAAGGCTTAAGGTCTCCCGATGATCAGCCCCCACCGTTACCTGTATTCCCGGAGTCATCCACACTGCACGACCATCTTGAAGAGGGGAACCATCAATCGCGGTCACTGACATGGTGGTTTTCGGCTGGATCAACGGGATGCCAAGTCGACGAACCAAGGTTGAGTCCACAAAATTCCCAGCGGCCCCAGAATCGATTAGTGCTGACAACTCATGGACCTTGTCTTGCCACCGTAAGGATATGGATACCATCACCCGGCTTGGAGGAGGGATAATAGCACCTAGGGGGTTCTCCTCTATGCCCCCTAGGTTCATTCGTTTCCCGCCGGCAGGAGGGGACAGGTTTTAACGAGGTGTCCAGACTTCCCGCAAAATAGGCACAGGCCTTTCTGTTGGCGACGAGCTCGTTCTGCCTGTGTGAGATGGGAGGATCCAACCTCCATTGGCTCTTCGGTCGATTTTAGAGGCCCTGGATATGGTCGAGAGGATGAAAACCGAGACGACCGTTCCACTCGCCTCTCACGGATTCGCCTGTCGGCATCGATTGCCTGAGAGATTGCCATTTCCAACGAGAAGGGGGTAGGCAAGGCCAAAAGAAGATCCTGGACCGTATCCGAAAGTCCCAAACGGAAGCGATGGCGTAGGGCTGCGTCGCCCCAGGTGGTGAAAGCTGCCCATCGCCTGAATTCTGCAGCGTATTCTTCAGCTGGGCGGCGGCCTTGTTGAATATGCTCAAGATTGGTCTCTGCGGTGCGAGTACGATCCGGGTCATCGTAAATCACAGCCATAGCCTCGAAGAAGGCATCCACTGACGAAAAAGCTGTATGGTCTTGAGGCAAGTTAAATGCCCAACGTTGGGGGTCTCCACGTAGCAGTGACATTACAATCCCAATTCTCTGCCTGAGAGTGCCAGAAGCCATCGGTCGTAACTGGAAATAAAGGAGACAGGAGTCCCTGAAGTTTAAGAACTCCTGTCGCTCTCCTGTGAAGGAGTCAGGCAGAGGGATCTTAGGTTCTGTTTGATGCCTTGCGATAGTGACGGGTAGTGCTGAGGCTCCCTGGATAAGCTGCTGAACCTCCTCCATCACAGTTGTCAGTTGCTCTTGGATTTGCGCTGCAGCGGCTGCTGGTATATTTGGGCGTCGTTGGAACAGCAGGTTAACGGCTCCCATTAATTCATTCAGCTGCTGCTGGATCTTGTCCATGGCAACTGTTAGTTGGGCCCACTGTTCTGTAATGCAAGGCACCAACAAACAGACCAGTGATGAAAGCAAAAAGGTGTTTATTCACCAGAAACATAAACGTCCAGGACACTTGCTGGTAACAAGGAATAATAACAAAAAACCAGGCAAGGAGATTCCAGGAATAGTCCCAACCAGTGCTGAATGATGCTGTGCACTTGGCAGTCGAGTCACTCCAGATCTTGGGTCCGCTGTAAGGACAAAGTTCCTGGCAGTCTTCAGTCACTAGGAGTTGTGACCTATACCTGGTTGAGGGAAAATAACAGTGGGCACTGATCACCCTGGGAGACCTCCTTTTAAATGCCTGCTGACCAATCCCAGGGTGCCAAGTGTCCACTACCATAGGTGAACAAATTGCCCTGCACCTGAGTACAAGGCCTAAGGCAATCACAAGTTGATTAACCCATGGCTGGCTCCCTAATCCACTTTGCTCTTGTGAGTCAGTATAATATGCGCCACTGGTCGACGAAGTGCATAAGAAGCGCGTACTCGCGACCGTGTATCCCTTTGCGAACCTGCCCTCATGCGTACGCACGGACGCATGATTGACTCAGCGCGAGTATGCGAGCGCGTGGACCCAGATGCGGAAACGGAAGTCGCCGGAGACAACCCTGGCCGCGGCGTCTTGTCACTCGCCTGGCCACTCTGTCCCCGGGACTCCGACGGTCCTCCCCTCCGATGTCCACGCGAACGCATCTCCGCACTGGCTCGCAAAGGGGTCAGCGCTGGTGCATCAGAGACACGCATAACCTGTCCCGCAACTCCACGAGGACCCCTCTTGGCTCCCCTGGAGTGCAAAGCAGGTGAGGATCTTACACCAACATTGTACATTAGATCGAGGAATGTAGATAAAGACGCGGCACTCACCACAGGTCTGCTCTAAATAGCTTTATTGCAGTTCAACTTGCATGCTGCGCAGGCGGGGGAGCGGGATGGCCACGATGTGCACCAGCGGTAATTAGAGGCTATAAAGCTGAATGCTAAACTGTGCAGGTTAACATGTAGTGGTTAATGTCCTTGCCTTTAATATACAACGTTGGGAGTTCAAATCCTGGCAGGAACATTTTTTTATATATATACAGTACAGACCAAAAGTTTGGACACACCTTCTCATTCAAAGAGTTTTCTTTATTTTCATGACTATGAAAATTGTAGATTCACACTGAAGGCATCAAAACTATGAATTAAGACATGTGGAATTATATACATAACAAAAAAGTGTGAAACAACTGAAAATATGTCATATTCTAGGTTCTTCAAAGTAGCCACCTTTTGCTTTGATTACTGCTTTGCACACTCTTGGCATTCTCTTGATGAGCTTCAAGAGGTAGTCACCTGAAATGGTCTTCCAACAGTCTTGAAGGAGGTCCCAGAGATGCTTAGCACTTGTTGGCCCTTTTGCCTTCACTCTGCGGTCCAGCTCACCCCAAACAATCTCGATTGGGTTCAGGTCCGGTGACTGTGGAGGCCAGGTCATCTGGCGCAGCACCCCATCACTCTCCTTCATGGTCAAATAGCCCTTACACAGCCTGGAGGTGTGTTTGGGGTCATTGTCCTGTTGAAAAATAAATGATAGTCCAACTAAACGCAAACCGGATGGAATAGCATGTCGCTGCAAGATGCTGTGGTAGCCATGCTGGTTCAGTATGCCTTCAATTTTGAATAAATCCCCAACAGTGTCACCAGCAAAGCACCATCACACCTCCTCCTTCATGCTTCACAGTGGGAACCAGGCATGTAGAGTCCATCCGTTCACCTTTTCTGCGTTGCACAAAGACACGGTGGTTGGAACCAAAGATCTCAAATTTTGACTCATCAGACCAAAGCACAGATTTCCACTGGTCTAATGTCCATTCCTTGTGTTCTTTAGCCCAAACAAGTCTCTTCTGCTTGTTGCCTGTCCTTAGCAGTGGTTTCCTAGCAGATATTCTACCATGAAGGCCTGATTCACACATTCTCCTCTTAACAGTTGTTCTAGAGACGTGTCTGCTGCTAGAACTCTGTGTGGCATTGACCTGGTCTCTAATCTGAGCTGCTGTTAACCTGCGATTTCTGAGGCTGGTGACTCGGATGAACTTATCCTCCGCAGCAGAGGTGACTCTTGGTCTTCCTTTCCTGGGGCGGTCCGCATGTGAGCCAGTTTCTTTGTAGCGCTTGATGGTTTTTGTAACTGCACTTGGGCACACTTTCAAAGTTTTCCCAATTTTTCGGACTGACTGAGCTTCATTTCTTAAAGTAATGATGGCCACTCGTTTTTCTTTACTTAGCTGCTTTTTTCTTGCCATAATACAAATTCTAACAGTCTATTCAGTAGGACTATCAGCTGTGTATCCACCTGACTTCTCCACAACGCAACTAATGGTCCCAACCCCATTTATAAGGCAAGAAATCCCACTTAGTAAACCTGACAGGGCACAACTGTGAAGTGAAAACCATTTCAGGTGACTACCTCTTGAAGCTCATCATGAGAATGCCAAGAGTGTGCAAAGCAGTAATCAAAGCAAAAGGTGGCTACTTTGAAGAACCTAGAATATGACATATGTTCAGTTGTTTCACACTTTTTTGTTAAGTATATAATTCCACATGTGTTAATTCATAGTTTTGATGCCTTCAGTGTGAATCTACAATTTTCATAATCATGAAAATAAAGAAAACTCTTTGAATGAGAAGGTGTGTCCAAACTTTTGGTCTGTACTGTATATATATATATATATATATATATATATATGTATAAAAGTTTTTAGCCATAATATATTTACATATATAATTATATATTTAAAATATATAATATATTATAATAAATGCAAATATATTTGAGCTAAAAACATCAGTAGTAGTTTCCCACATATTATGCATTCATGTATATCAGAAGTATGATTTTATATATATATATATATATATATATATATTTAATTTTCTGTAATTACACATTTATTTTGTGCCATCCATTTTTTACCATTACAAAAAAATATATAAAATATATCAATGTAGTCTCTATTTCTGAAATGTTTATGCCAGGATTCAAACTCCCAACCTTGTATGTTAGAGGAAAGGACCTGTAATTTAGCATCTATTTCTGAAAAGTTTCTACTGGTATTTGAACTACCAACCCTTTGTACAATAGAGGCAAGGACCTTATCCACTCAGCTATAAAGCTGGATGCTAAACTGTGTCAGAAAAACCTCATACTAGTTTCTGATGTAGTGAGTATTCCTGTTCAGCAGAAGACTTATTTTATATTTCTGCGCAGGTTAACATGTAGCTCTAGAGTGTAGTGGTTAACTCCTTGCCTCTAAAGGTTGGGAGTGCAAATCCTTACAGAAACATTTCAGAAATAGAGATGAAATTTATATATATATATATATATATATAAAATCATACTTCTGATATACATGAATGCATAATATGTGGGAAACTACTACTGATGTTTTTAGCCATAATATATTTACATATATTATAATATATTATATATTCTAAATATATAATAATATATGTAAATATATTATGGCTAAAAATATATATAAATGTTTCTGCCAGGATTCAAACTCCCAACCTTGTACATTAGAGGCAAGGATCTTAACCACTACACTAGAGATCAACATGTTAACCTGCGCAGAAATATAAAATAAGTCTTCTGCTGAATAGGAATACTCATTACATCAGAAACTACTATGAGCTTTTTCGGACACAGTTTAGCATCCAGCTTTATAGCTGAGTGGATAAGGTCCTTGCCTCTATTGTACAAGGGGTTGGTAGTTCAAATACCAGCATAAACTTTTAAGAAATAGATGCTAAATTACATTTAAATACACTGACTCGAGCACACGCTGTGTTTGGCCGAGCATGCTAGATCAACATATTTCCATTTTTCACCATAATATGATCTAAAGAATTAATTCAATAGAAAAACATTAGCCTGGAAACGTCTGCAGAAATACTTATGAATCTCCTAGTCTCAACAACATAAAATCACAGTAAAAAAAAAAAAAAGACTATGTTTAACAGAAGCTATCACACAAACAACCCATCTTCACAACTGGACATGTGCATGTTATCTGGAAGCAAGGAAGATTCATTAGACCCTCTGAATCTTGGAACAGGTCTATGTCATGCTTAGTATTTTTGTAATTTAATAAATCTTCCGCTGGCTTCGTACAATTCATGAGGGCTGAATGTCATTACACTGGCGTGGTAATAAAAAACACTGTAACTAAGAGGAGTGTGCCAAACTCATTGGCACTGCATCACTGCAGAAACTTTGTTTGCTTGCTGCTGCTCCTGGCAACCCATACAGCTGTCAAACATAGCTTCAGGCTGTCTGACTCCCTTGAGAGAATTTATACGTTTTTCAACTTCCTTTCCTTATTAGGAGGCAGGAATCTGTGACACCTATTAGAACAAGTATGCATAAAGGGTAATGACTATACAATTTATGAGAGGTCTGTTCTTCTTCAAGTCAGCCATCAAATGCAGACTACATAGCACATGGGACTGGCTGGAGCTCTGTGGCTTGAATGGTCAGCTCGTCTCTATGGATGAACCACAACTCATTGCAGTACCTTAGATGCTGAGTTTTACAACTTGCATTAGACAGGAATCACGGAGTAAAACCAATTTTCTGCTGGAGTGGCACTCATAAGTACAGTATGTTGGTGAAAAAAAATATGCACAATATAAAATTTACTGTATGCATCTTATATTCTATATGCCTTCCATATACAGTATGTGCATACACGACAAAGAAAGTAATACATCATATGGCAAAGCAATGCTGTTTATGGGGTTGTCTGACTTCAGCAAATGGCATTTGTCATGTAGACAAAGTTAATCCAAGGCACTTACTAAGTATTGCTTCCTTAGCTGGCCTGATTCATTCTTCCATCACAGCACGTTTTCCAGGGTTTACCTCCAGGACAGGAGCTGCTGTGCATGCATGCCTATGTGCACTTGGCCACCAGAGAGACCGATGCTTTTTCCTATAGTGTGCAAGCACGGCCACCGCTGATGAATTACAGGGTGGTCATAACCCCTGGAAACGAGCAGTGTATAATGTGATGGAAAAATTAATCAAGTCAGCAAAGGAGGCAATATGGACAACCACAATACATTAGTAAGTGACTTGTACTAACTTTGTCTACATGATAAATGCCATTTGCTGAAGTGAGACAACCCCTCTAAGCCTCTTAGGCTACAAACAATAAATATAGAACAGATTTTGAATTTATTTTTTGAAAAGTTAGAAAATAAAAGCAAGAATTTTTGGTTTGCACAGATATTACTAAAATTTATGGAGCTGTCCCAAAATGAAAAGTTATCCTCTACTTATCCACAGGGTAAGAGAGAAGTGTCTGATTAGTGGAGGAGCTGACCGCTTGGCCCCCTACATGTCATGAGAACAGGGGTCCTGTGTTCCCCTGTATGAATGGAGAGGAGGTCGAGCATGCATCCATGCTCTATTCATCTCTATAGGTTGCCAGAGATAGTTGAGTGCTGTACCCAGCTTCTCCTCAGCTGTCCCATAGAGATGAATGGAGCAGCAGTGTACATACTCTACCACCACTCCATTCATATGGGGCACAGGAACCCCCTTCTCATGGTCTGTGGTGAAGTCAAACCCCTACAAATCAAACATGTATTCCAGCTCTTGTGGATAGAGAATATTTTATATCTAGGGTTTCCCTGTTATTTACATTGAGTGGACAAGCAGTATTTTACAGCCTTGTGCACAGCATGTACAGTATATTCCCATTAGTGTTCTTTGGGGGTTTACAGAAAGGTGTCTGAATTATCACACAGGGTGGTGAAATCAACTTACATGATCACTTGGTCATGCTAGGGGCCAAAAGCCACTGGTGTGATCCCAGTGGGAATTATGACTTGAAGTTCCTGCTCTCTCTTCAGCAATGTTGGGCAAAGTCCTTTTCGTTGACTTGGTGCCTTATCCTAGACTTCAGCACACTCTGCTCTGCAACTGCAGCCAGGAAAAGGAGCCGAGGAAACAGGGACTAAAGAACCTGGAATTGTTTTATATTTAATTAAGAAGGGGCAGAACAACTGTTCAGCTGGGTGACAGAGCTGTTGCTTTGATCAATGGATATGCTCTTCTAGTGCAAAAAGAAACTAGTAGAAGAATATATACAGTGGCACTTACTATATTCCAACCTATGGCCACTAATCAGTTTAACCAGTGTAACAAAAATGAATGCAATGAAAAATACCCACTATGCATATTTGCCTTGATATAAATCAAAACAACAATAAAAACATCCTTAGCAAATACCATTTGATTCTAGTTATGTACCCAACATCTATTTTCATTTTCTCTCTCTCTCTCTACATATATATATATATATATATATATATATATATTTATATATTTATATATATATATTTTTTTTTTTACTATATATTATGGAAAATAAACAACTTTTGACAGGTGTAAGTTTGTATTGCTGTATCCACCCCAGAATGCTTCTGTTTGCCAACACACAATAGTGATGAGTTTGACTTGGCTAGAGATTTCACCATGACAGTGTAAAAACATTACTGGAAATGTATTTTTAGGTGGCTATGTATGCCAGGCTGTATTTGGAGCCTTGGCCTGCAGTCAATGTAAATATATACATTGTAAATTAGTAGTCTCCCTGGGTATTGCTGTGAAGCTTTTTGTAAGAGTGAGAAAAACATAGACAAATGTGTAAATGTACACAGTATCGGTTTAGGTATGGTATATTTTCACGTTTTTGCGAGTTTGTATTTTATTATGAGAGATATTTTGGGCCCTATCAAGCAGGCACTTTTAGTGAATTTTCAATACTGGCTAAATGTTTACAGTGTTTCTAGGTTTTTCATGACATAAAGCTTTATGTATTATACTATTATACTGTTTTGCATATAGTATGCAATTGCTTAGAATAGTTTTGATTTTAGCATACTGAAAGTATTTTTCAAGTGTGAGAAAGGTTCAGAAACTCAACACTGTCATGTGTGGTTAATTCAATAGTCCAAATGTGGGCAACCAGTCTTCACTAAAGAAAACAAGACAAAAGCCTAATGAGGTATACCTCAATCAATTAATACTTTACTTTAAATAATGTACATTAAAATCATGACCACAAAGTAAACATATTATCCCAAAAAAGAACAAAAAATGTGTCCAGTGCACACAAATAAAAAAAAACTGTCTTACCGTATCCGTATACAGATACGCTAACTAGGACTCCTTACATGCACCCCATCAGAGTCTTAGAAAGCAGTTGAAGAAATTAGGTAAATCACCCCCAAGATAAAACGTTAGGGGACTGCTGTCTTTGGTATCCCACAGAGCATATGGCTCTGTTGCTGGGAGACTGAGGGTGTTATGCGTATGGCCTCAGTGATGACGTCACCGCACGTGCCCAGTGTGATCATGTGGTGAGGTCATCAAGCTTGCTGCAGGTCCTTTGGCGGGTTTTCTTTAATCAAAACGTGAGCGGACGGCCTTTCCGCAATCAAGTGGATGATGTGAGTATAATTTTGTTTACTTTCAGCCACCATTTTACGAAAAATTGATTTGTTACCATAAAACGCGAGGAAATTCGGATCGAAGTCCACTTCAGATACTTTGATTCGCGCAACACTAATACTGGCCCAAAAAATAAGGTTATCGTGTCATTTTTACTGCATAGTGAATGCCATAAAGGGGATATAAAAAACAAAGGCTAGATTGGAAAGTGCCATATAATCTTACAACCCCATATAGCCATTCCATCTGACATTTTTTTGTTTTTGTTTTGCAGTACATTATATGGAACATTAAACGGTGCAATAAAAAAATAGAATTTGTCAGTCAATAAACAAGCCCTCATATGGCTATAGCTTTAAAAAAAAAGTTTTGTCTTTCTATAAGGCGGGAAGGAAAAACACAAACACTGGCACCTATGTAAATTGGCTTGGTCCTGAATGGGTTAAGATGTAGGTGCTAATAAAAACCAAGGCTATCTATCTACCTATCTCATCTATCTATCTATCCATTTATCTACAGTGCTGCCCATAATTATTCATACCCCTGGCAAATTTTGACTTAAAGTTACTTTTATTCAACCAGCAAGTAATTATTTGACGGGAAATGACATAGGTGTCTCCCAAAAGATAATAAGACGACGTACAAGAGGCATTATTGTGGAAAAAAACATTTCTCAGCTTTTATTTACATTTGAGCAAAAAATACAAGATGTTCCGCACTGTGTAAAATCTCAGAGGACGTGGTCGGAAGCCAAAAGTGATACCTGTGCTGGGCAGGAGGATAGTTAGAGAGGTGAAAAAGAATCCAAGGATCACCACCAAGGCCATCCTGGTGAATCTGGGCTCTGCTGGTGGCAATGTCTCAAGGCAGACAATCCAACGGACACTGCACACTGCTGGGTTCCACTTCTCCAGATAAGGCACACAAAAGCTTGCTTGGCCATTGCAAAAGCTCATCTGGACAAAGAAGAAGACTTCTGGTCTTCTGTGTTATGGTCAGATGAAACAAAAATTTAATTGTTTGGTCACAATAATGTTTCTTTCATTTGGCGTAAAAAAGGAGAAGCCTTCAACCCAAAGAACACGATCCCCACTGTCAAACACGGTGGTGGGAACCTAATGCTTTGGGGGTGTTTTTCAGCCAATTGACTAGGGAACCTAATCACAGTAAACGGCACCATGAAAAAAGAGCAATACATGAGGATTCTCAACGACAACATCAGCAGCCTGCAGAGAAACTTGGCCTTGGGCACCAGTGGACATTTCAGCATGACAGTGACCCAAAACACACAGCAAAAGCGGTGAAGAAATGGTTCAGACAACATTATCCTTTTGGAGTGGCCCAGCCAGAGTCCAGACTTGAATCCAATTGAGAATCTGTGGAGGGAGCTAAAGATCAGGGTGATGGCAAGAATACCCTCCAACCTGAAAGATTTGGAGCTCATTGCTAAAGATGAATGGGCAAAAATACCTGTGGAGACATGCAAAAAGCTGATCTGTAATTATAGGAAGCGTTTGATTGCTGTAATAGCCAATAAAGGCTTTTCTATTGATTATTGAAAAGGATAGGAATAATTTTGGACTGGACACTTTTTGCTGAAATGTAAATAAAAGCTGTGCAATTTTTTTTTTCCACAATAATGCCTCTTGTACATCATCTTATTATCTTTTGGGAGACACCTATGTCATTTCCCGTAAAAAAAAAAATTTACTTGCTGGTTGAATAAAAGTAACTTTAAGTCAAAATTTGCCAGGGGTATGAATAACTATGGGCAGCACTGTATCTATCTTAAAAGTTAGCACTGTTGCCTTGCAGCACTCGGGTCCTAGGTTTGAATCTGAACAAGAACAAGTTGAGTTTGTATGTTCTCTCCGTGTTTGTGTGGGTTTCCTCTGGGTACTCCGGTTTCCTCCCACACTCCAAGGACATACTGATAGGAAACTTAGATTGTGAACCCCATTAAGGACAAAAAGCAATGATAATGTCATTAAAGTGCTGCAGAGTTTGCCATCATTATATATGTGAGTAAAATAAAATAATGAAGCTACAGTGTATAGGTAAAATAGCACTCTTACAAGATGAGCTTGGTTTTACTTTCTTGTGGGCAGAATCCAGGTTCAACAAACATCCAATTCATGTCAGGAATGTGCTCCTAATAAAATCTCTTATCACAGCAGTACAATGGGCTTTTCATGGGCATATGACAAGGCACATTGGTGTGTGACTGATTCCTGGCCTTGACTGCTTTACTTGCTCCCATCCTGACGAATTACAGTAACAGCCATCTAGTGCTGCAAATGCAGAAATATAGTACTATGGTGCAGGGTAATGGAAAACAACAACCTTTTAATTGTAAATTAGAACTCTAATACAATATGGTATCTGTGCAAACAGGGGCGGACTGGCTATAGACTCTACAGAGAAATTTCCTAGTGGACCTATGCCTATGGGGCTGCCCGAGCCCTCCTTATGGTTGCCAGCTGGGTACATAATGATCTGGTGCTCTCAGCATTACCATATTTTTCTCCCTATAAGATGCACTTTTATTCCCCCCATAGTGGGGGGAAGGGTGTATGTCAGTGCGTCTTATGGGTCAAATACTAATGAGTGCTTCCATTATGGAAGTACTCATTAGTACAGGAGGACCAGGAATCAGTGAATGCAGTGCTCCTCGGGCTCTGTATCGCCACTTCTTGGTCCTCGGCCACTCAATGTGCTGTGATTGTGTACAGCTTGAGGATGTCGGCACTCTGTGCCCTCACCCTGTGTCAGGTCACAGCACATAGCGGCAGGAAAAAGAAGAAGAGACCTGGATCCTAAAAGTGGTTACTAGTATTGAGCGCGAATATGTGAATAGCAAATTTTTATCGCGAATATCGCCACTTTGAGAATTCCCAAATATTTAGAATATAGTGCTATTTATTCGTTATATCGAATATTCAGATTTTTTTTTCCACCTGAACACGATTCCTCTCTGCTTCTTGCTTGTGGGCCAATGAGAAGGAAGCAATGTCAAGTTCACAACAATACTTAGTGCACCAATCAGTAATCTGTAGTCACACCTGCTAAAATGTGAAGTTGCATGTAGTGCAAAAAAATATTCTAATCAGTGCCGATTAGCGCAATAGCGAATATATTGGAGCACTTGACTCTATCTGCATATAAAGTTATTGTAATGTTCTGCCGTGCCAACCATTTTCTCCGGTCTCAGGAGAAACTCCTGAAACTTGAAAAATTTAGCCAAAGTGATCCACGCTTGTATTTCGCATTACGAATTTGCATTAGCGAATTTTTACATTGCCGATTTTTTGCATTCAATAAAATAATCTTGAATTCTCGAATTCATGAAGATATGATGAATATTCTACAAAATATTCGTGAAATATCGCAAATTTCATTATAGACCCTGCCGCTCATCACTAGCGGTGATGTCGACTGGAGAAAGAGAGGTATGTTGATTTTTCATTTTATTTGCTCTGAGCATGGGGGTCTGATCTGAGGTCTGGAGTAGTGTTGAGCGCGAATATTCGAATTACGAATTTTTTTCTCGAATATCGCAATTTCGAGATTTCGCGAATATTTAGAATATCGTTATATATATTCGCGAATTCGAATATTCGTATTTTTTTTTTTTTATTATAATATTTTTTTTCTTTCCCACTTCTCTAAAGTTGTTCTTACCTGTGCTTTGGATTCCTGGCTTCCTGGCTGCTCCAGTCAGTGGCGTTTTCAACTTACTGCTATATTCCATATTAGCTAAATTACAATCTAATCTATATGTGTATTTTACGAAATTTCGCAAGTTGCGATGCGAGTAATATAACACGAAATAATCGCATGAAGATTTCAATTTAGCACTGCTATATTCCATATTCTAGCCTAATATGGAATATAGCTGTGCTAAGTTAGCACTGCTGTATTCCATACTAGGCTAGAATATGGAATATAGCAGTGCTAAGTTGAAATCTTCATGCGATTATTTCGTGTTATATTACTCGCATCGCAACTTGCGAAATTTGCAAATGTTCTTAATATTGCTCTAACTTCGTCTTTTAGAATATTACGAATATTCTAAAAGACGAAGTTAGAGCAATATTACGAAATTTCGTAAAATACACATATAGATTGTAATTTAGCTTATATAGTGCTATAATCCCTTTTTTTTCCTCTAATTTTTTTTGCCTCTTCTGAACTTAAGTTTTGTAAAATATGTACACTGTTAAAAAATATTACTATAGCAGTATATTAGCTTAAATACAATCTATGTGTATTTTACGAAATTTCGTAATATTGCTCTAACTTCGTCTTTTAGAAATTTCGTAATATTGCTCTAACTTCGTCTTTTAGAATATTCGTAATATTCTAAAAGACGAAGTTAGAGCAATATTAAGAACATTTGCAAAAGCCGAAATTGCGATGCGAGTAATATAATACGAAATAATCGCATGAAGATTTCAACTTAGCACTGCTATATTCCATATTCTAGCCTAGTATGGAATATAGCAGTGCTAACTTAGCACAGCTATATTCCATATTAGGCTAGAATATGGAATATAGCAGTGCTAAGTTGAAATCTTCATGCGATTATTTCGTATTATATTACTCGCATCGCAATTTCGGCTTTTGCAAATGTTCTTAATATTGCTCTAACTTCGTCTTTTAGAATATTACGAATATTCTAAAAGACGAAGTTAGAGCAATATTACGAAATTTCGTAAAATACACATAGATTGTATTTAAGCTAATATACTGCTATAGTATTATTTTTTAATAGTGTACATATTTTACAAAACTTAAGTTCAGAAGAGGCAAAAAAAAAATTAGAGGCAAAAAAAGGGATTATAGCAGTATATTAGCTAAATTACAATCTATATGTGTATTTTACGAAATTTCGTAATATTGCTCTAACTTCGTCTTTTAGAATATTCGTAATATTCTAAGAGACGAAGTTAGAGCAAATCACGAAATTTCGTAAAATACACATATTAGCCTAGCCATAGTCAATTAGCATAGGAACGTTGCCTTATACTATCAAGATAAATAATCGCAATACGCGAAAAAAAAAAATCGTATATTATTCGCGATAATTGGAATAATTACGAATATTCGATTTCGACGAATATAACACGAATATTCATTCGAATATTCGCGAAATATCGCGAAATCGAATATGGCACCTCCCGCTCATCACTAGTCTGGAGGTCATTCACATTGGGAGTCTGAGGTCTCAGTGGGGGAGGGTCTTATTCATATTGAGGCTCTTATCTTAGGCCTAGGGGTCATTCAACTTGGGAGTCTGATCTGAGGTTTGAATGAGGGGGGTCTTATTGATTTTGGGGGTCTGATCTGAGGTCTGATTGGGGGTCATTCACATTGGGGTCTGAGCTGAGGTCTGATTAACATTAGGGGTCTCATCTAATGAAAAAAATGTTTTCATTAAAACGTAGGTGCATCTTATGGGCAATACTTGCAACATGAGGCCACTTAATTTTTTTTTACAGGGCCACTTTAAGTTCCCAGTCCAACACTGGAAGCAAAAAAACTAAATTCTGAATGTCTCAGTAACGTTGCCATAAAAAATATTACTATTTTTGCATTTTCTAAAATTGAACAGCAATGCTTAGTACTACATATATATTACAATAATTGATACGATTATTAAAATATATCTATTAGAAAATAATTATTTTGGGGGTTTTGTACAGTCGGTTTATTATTTTATGTCCAAATCTAGAATACCAGAATGTTGCCTCCATACAACAGTGTATTGCAGAATTTTTCTCATCACATGAAGCTTGCCTCAATTTTTGGGTGGGATTCTGGGTCTATATGAAATTGAAGTTATGGAGGAACAGTAGGACTCTGTTACAGTTGCTGTAAAAGATGGTGTAAAAGTAAAGGCCTGTCGTTAAAGCAAAGAAATTCTGCTTTTGAAAAGTGAAAGCTGTGCTGTGATAGGTTGCTATGGGAAACAAAAGTAGCTTTCTGTTAGTCAGTTTTCACGAATCTGCCCCTTTTTTAGTTCAAACCAGTACACAACTAGACGTTTCAAGAACAAGGCCTGTTGTGACAGTACAGCGAATTTTCTGAATTAATTTGGTAAATGTGCTCTGCATAGAAATTGCATTTTGCATTGTGTGAAGCAATTTGAAACCTCTGTCTGTTTATATCATGGAAAGTCTGGGCCACCCAAAGACTTTGGAAGAGACAGTGAACAGGATTAGAGCAGTATACGAGCATAGTCCTATAAAGTCGACCAGGCTGACTAGTATAAAAATACAAGTGACATAAACCACATATCTTACAAAAAAAGATACATCTGCATTGTAAGCCATACAGGTTACAAATTCTTCAAGAGCTGAAACAGTGACTTTTGCATTGACTTACAGGGCCGATTGGAGGAGGACTAATTCACTGACAGGCTGGTGTTCAGCCATGAGGCTCCCTTTAACCTCAGTGGGAAGGTAAATCACCACAATGTTAGAACATGAGGCTTAGAAATCCCACATGACCTTATCGAGCACATGAGGGACTCACCCAAAGTAAACATGTTCTGTGCAATCAGCAAGCACAAAGTCTACAGTCCCTTCATTTTTGCCAAGGATACTGTCACTGGCCACTCCTACCTGGAAAAGTTAAAGGGGTTGTGTCACTTCAGCAATTGGCATTTATCATTTAAAGATAATAATTAGAGATGAGCGAATCGAAGTTGACGAAGTGGAATTTGATCCGAATTCCAGGAAAAATTTGATTTGCACCGAAGCCGAATTTTCTCATGCTTCGTGGTAACGAATCAAATTTTTTTCTAAAATGGCTGCTGTACATGTTAGGATATGGAGCACAGAACTCTGGGAACGAGGGATCACCCACAATGCCATGCATGCAGCCAATTAGCAGCCAGCCAGCCCTGTGATGTTACATCCCTATAAATAACCTCAGCCATTTTGGATTCTGTCATTTTCCAGTGTGCTTAGTGCAGGGAGAGACATCAGCAGGCGCTAGGGACAGTGTTATGAAATACTTTATTGTGCTGAAAAAACGATTCCGGAAAAAGATTATTCTAGGTGTAGGGAAAGCATACGGAGGCATCATCCACGCTATAAAAGGAGAACAGGGTGCAATAGTAGAGTGTACAGCCTGGGTAATAGGAGATATTCTATTACACCTTGCTGCATTTATTGGGGATCCAAATCGCTATTATACTGCTTCTTTTAGGTTTGCACTAGATGATACCTTTGTAATTTTAGCAAAACTTGTTTGTTATTGGGGTGCAAGTGCTGTGTTGCAGGATATTTATAGGAAATATATGTACGTCATATTAACCGTTCTGCGGTCAATTTGAATTGTTCTACAGTTTCTTTTTGGGTGTATTAATGTAAAAGAAAAACACATATTTTTTGCCATTCTGCAGTGCAGTTACATTGTAATACACACTTTTCTTGGGGTGTTTTAATAGTATAAAAAGTACGTATTATTTGCCATTCTGCTGTGCTGTTACATTGTACTACAGCCTTTTTTGGGGCATATAAGTGCCGTTCACTCGTTTTATTATTTTTTATTGCTTATTATTTTTTATTTTGTGCTTATTCATGTAAAGAAATTTTCATTTTTATTTTTTATAATTATGTTTTTTCTAATCTATTATTTCATTTTGGGCGGCCACCCTTCTCTCTCTTCCCTTTCCTTATATCTTTGTGTCTCTCCTATTCCTCTCAATGCTTTTTATACTACGCGGTGGATCTTGACAGCTATTAGGTCTGAAATGCGCAATGTAACCGCCGATGCCGGGGCATGGTTTTGCAATACTGTGTAGCGCGATCTTATGCCGACGTCATCATCACGTGCTGACGGAGGCGACCATGTGACCTAGTCGCGTGATTTTTGCGATCATGTGATTCTCCAGTGTCATTTGGCGCGTCTGCATTGGATTGCATAGAACTACAGGTTTTACAGATTATGGTAATCACTGGATTCATGGTGATTGGTTGGCTGGTGTATTTAAACTGTGTCCCTCAGTGATGACACCACCTCCAGACAAAACGCGCGTCGGGGCTGGCGCCATCCTGGAGGGAGCACAGTATGGGTAATTGTTCTTTGTCAATTGATTGTTATGTGACATGATTGCACTTTCACTTTATTGTGAATTTATGCATTTGAGTATATGGACATATATATGAACTCTGTATCCGCTGTGTCCTTCCTCCAGATGATGATGCTCTTTCCCTGCACTTATACCCCTTTTTAATCATGTATGTTATATATGTTTTTGGAATCATGTAATAAATTGATATTGATTTATGAGCGATCTGATTATTTATGGGTTTTTTTTAAGTGTAAAAAAAAAGTATAAGTGCAAAAAAAATTTACTTTGTACTACAGCCTTTGTTGGGGTGTATAAGTGCAAAAAAAATTTGATCTCATTTGCTATTCTGCAGTGCAGTTACTTTGTACTACAGCCTTTTTTGGGGGTGTATAAGTGTAAAAAAAGTATGTTATTTGCCATTCTGCGGTGCAGTTACTTTGCACTACGGCCTTTTTTGGGATGTATAAGTGTAAAAAAAAGTACATCTTTGTTCTACAGCTTTTGGGGTGTATAAGTTTAAAAAAAAGTATGTATTTGCCATTCCCGGTACAGTTACTTTTTCCCTACAGCCTTTTTTGTGGTGCATAAGTGTAAAAAAAAAGGAGATCTTATTTGTCATTCTGTGGTGTAGTTACTTTGTACTACACCCTTTTTTGGGGTGTATAAGTGTAAAAAAAAAATCACATCTTATTTGCCGTTCTGTGGTGCAGTTACTTTGTACTACAGCTTTTTTTGGGTGTATAAGTGTAAAAAAAAAGTCCATTTTATTTGCCGTTATGCGGTGCGGTTACTTTGTACTACAGCCTTTTTTGGGGGGCTAATATTTTAATTTAATTATTTTATTATACAGTATGTCAGACAGACAGGTGACAGGCCCTTCAAAGGGAACGGGCAGTGGCCAAAATGTTTCTGTGGCAGGCAGCAGAAGAAGGGTGTGGCACCAGGAGTTGCAGTGAGAGGCCTGAGCTCCCAGTGTCATCTAGCGGTCGTGTCTTGACCAGCAACCCAGCGGTGCTTTAATCGTTGACTCTGTCTTCTACTTCGTCGCAAGTGACATCAGACACCCCCAGCCAAGTCGGTGGGTTCTTCAGACACAGCGCTTAATTAGCATGGCACGGAGCAGGCCTTGTGCACTCACTTGTCCTAAACCTGCCTTTGTCCTTTTCTGTTCCCTCTGCTAGAGAAGTATTATATGCCGTAGGCTCGGCTCCACTTTTCAGCGAGGACGAGCTACAAGAAAACAGTCAGCAGCTACTGCCCAGCCAAGATCTGAAGGAGAGATCCGACCCTTCCTCGGGTAGACCAGCAAGTAGTGCTGATAAGAGTTGCGTGGGAGCTGATGTTGTGAGCTGTCAGGCTCCTGGCCCTGAGACCATTGAGGAGGACATCAGTGACGTGCTCCTGGCCCTGAGACCATTGAGGGGGACATCAGTGATGTGCAGACAGTAGCGGATGATGATGAAGCCGATCGCACTTGGGAGCTGGGTGAAGAAGGGGCTTTATCATCATCAGGAGAAGATGGTGGCAGCTTGTGCGTGAGTCAGCGGCTGAACCAGCAAGGTGGTAGCGTGGTCGGGAGTCAGCAGAGTGGCAGCAGTGGGAGGACAGCAGCAAAATGTGCCTAGGGTAGACCGCACGCTTCGTTGGAGAGGAGACTACCTGCCTGGGAAGTAGCGGTGCAGGGATTCACGGAGGAAGAGGTAGCAGGCAGTCAGTACAGAGTCTTGGGGGGAGAATGCCATACTCGGCGGTGTGGCAATTTTTTGTTACTACGCTGGAGGAGGTGAACATAGTCATTTGTCGAATTTGTGGGCAGAAGGTGAAGCGTGGGCAGGGTGCCAATGTTGGCACCACCGCCCTGCATCATAAAGTGGCCTGGAAGAACCGTGGCTCAGATGTGGCAGTCCAGCCTGCCGCAGCAACCGCTGCAGCACCCAGTGGCACGCACCCAATTTCATGCAGTCAAGGCTCCACTATCTCAGCCGAAGGGAGCTGTCTGTCCTTCCCATCATCTGCTGGTCCTGATGCTCCTGCCCTTCCTCCTCCTACTCCTCCATTCCATCAGCAATCGATCACCAAAGCAATTGCCAAGAGACAACAGTATGCCTGCACTCATCCAGCGGCGCAGAAGCTGAACGTGCTCCTGGCCAAGTTGCTGGTGCTGCAGTCCATCTCTTTCCAAGTGGTGGACTCTGCACCTTTCAGAGAACTGATGGCTTGTGCCGAGCCGAGGTGGACAGTCCCAAGCTGTCATTTATTTGCCAAAAAGGTAGTACCAGCCCTGCACACATATGTAGAACAGAAGGTAGACAAGTCCTTGAGCCCTGTCAGTGTCTGCCAAAGTGCACTGCAGCGCAGACATGTGGAGCTGGGACCACTGGGTAAATATGGTTCCTGCCCAGCCACACCAGCAACTTGGCCAGGTGATGCCACTTCCGCCTCCATGTTCTCACGCCGTTGGTCCTGCAACAATGTCCGCCTCTGCCTCCTCATCCTCCACCATGACCTCAGCCTCCAATGCAAGGACAATTCACAGTGCCCCACCAGCAAACCACATGTGCAGGGCACGGCGCTGTAACGCTGTTCTGCACCTGGTTTTCATAGGCGAATGGAGTCACACAGGGGAGGAACTGCTCTGGGTCCTTCTGCAAGAAGCGGGAAGAATATGGAGTCGGTGCTGCGTCAAGGAGGGCTGAGCCATGCACCTTGCATGTTGCAAGTGTTCAGTCTGGTTGTAAAGTGGTTCCTATAGTTTTCCGCCCATCTGCAAGACATACTGAAAATGGCCAGGAAACTTTGCATGCACTTCAGCTACTCGTACACTGCAAAGCACACTCTCCTTGAGTTGCAGCGGCAGAACGGTATACCCCAACATAGGCTGATATGCGACATTTCCACCTGTTGGAATTCTACCCTCCATATGTTGGACCGATTATATGAACAGAGAAAGGCCATTAATGATTTATTGATGATACAGACAGACAGAGGTACTCCCTTGTGTAACTTCGATGTTGGCCAGTGGCAGCTTATGCGTGACACCTTCCGTTTGCTTGGGCCGTTTGAGGCCACTTTATTTGTCAGTCACCAGGACTAGGGGATGAACAACGTCACTCCACTGATTCATGTCCTGGAACAGATGTTGCTAAATCTGTCTGGCCAGGGGACAGGAGACCTGGCGACTACATCTCAGGGCCACATCAGCCCTGTGGGGGCTGAACTAGAGGAGGAGGAGAACATTCGAGCACAAGCAATGTGTAGAGAAATGGGTGATTTTTCTACACAGGTGATGAGGAAGAGGGGGCAGAAGACCCAGACACACCATGGCAGTATGCAGTGGAGGTGGAGGCAGGGAGTCCCTCCGAGTCACTTGTGCAAATAGCCCAATGCATGCTCACTTGCTTGCGTAGTGGCAGCTGAATTGTCACCATTCGCCAGAGGGATGACTAATGGCTCTCCACCATGTTAGACCCTTGCTACCGGTCCAAAATGGGGGTCTTTTTTACACCCGCTGTCAAGGAGAACAAACTGAACTACTGAACTACTATCGAGTCATCCAATGTAGTCAGTTAGCTGATGCCTATGTGCGCCATTGCCCATCCTCATGCAGGTCTACCGGGGAGGGGGGAACACCCTCTGCGCTCACGTTCCACTGCCATGGCTGCAGGAGCAGTACCAGCTCCATCAGCAGCAACTTAAGTCTAGAGTTGCTGATGAGCAGTTTTCTCCACCCGCCTACTAAAAAAAACTACTCGGCAGCAGCAGCAACTAGACATAGATCAGAACCTGAACCAGCAGGTTGTGGCATACTTGGAGTGCACCCTGCCATCCCACATCAATGATCCCCTGGACTACTGGGCAGGCAAACTCGATTTGTGGCCACAACTGGCCGTGTGTTCACCTGGACAAGCTTTCCTGCGTGGCCAGCAGTGTTGCATCAGAGCGGGTGTTTAGTGCGGCGGGGTCCATAGTTACCCCAAGGAGAGCTCACCTCTCTACCCAAAATGCGGAGAAACTGACCTTTGGGAAGATGAATCAGGTGTGGATAAGCCTGGATTTTCAAACACCAGTGCCTGATGTATCAGACTAGATCATCCATGGTGCTACACCTACCTACACTTTGACAAAGGAGGCCTGTTTTTTTCTGGCTACCTTCTTCAGCTACTATTCTGATGCTGCCCCCTGCCTGATGCCACACTTGATGCAAGGTGCTACTATTGCCAGTCACCATCTTCAGCTGGTATTGGTATTGCCCCCCACTTCCCCACTCTGTCACTGTGCCATTCTGTGGTCTCCTCATGCTGCTGCTACATCAACACTATGTCTCTGAGCCATTTTGTGGTCTCTTCTTGCTGCTGCCACCTCAATACTCTGTGGTCTCCTCATGCTGCTGCTACCTCAACACTATGTCAATAGGCCACTCTGTGGTCTCTTCATGCTGCTGCCACTTCAACAATATGTCACTGTGTCACTCTGTGGTCTCCTCATGCTGCTGCCACATCACTACTCTGTGGTCTCCTCATGCTGCTGCCACGTCAACACTATGTAACTGGGCCACTCTGTGGTCTCTTCATGCTGCTGCCACCTCAACACTGTCACTGGGCCACTCTGTGGTCTCCTCATGCTGCTACCACATCACTACTCTGTGGTCTACTCATGCTGCTGCCACCTCAACACTATGTCACTTGACCACTCTGTTGTCTCCTCATGCTGCTGCCACTTCACTACTCTGTGGTCTCCTCATGCTGCTGCTACCCCAATACTATGTCACTGGGCCACTCTGTGGCCTCTCATGCTGCTACCTCAACACTATGCCACTGGGCCCCTCTGTTGTCTCCTCATGAAGCTGCCACCTCACCACTATGTCACTGGGCCACTCTGTGGTCTCCTCATGCTGCTGCTACATCAACTCTATGTTTCTGGGCAATTCTGTGGTGTCTTCATTCTGCTTCCACCTCACAGCTCTGTGGACTCCTCATGCTGCTGCCACGTCAACACTATGTAACTGGGCCACTCTGTGGTCTCTTTATGCTGCTGTCACATCACTACTCTGTAGTCTCCTCATGCTGCTGCCACCTCACCACTCTGTGGTCTCCTCATGCTGCTGCTACCTCAACACTATGTCAATGGGCCACTCTGTGGTCTCCTCATGCTGCTGCCACCTCAACACTATGTCAATGGGCCATTCTGTGGTCTCCTTATGCTGCTGCCACATCAATTTTCTGTGGTCTCCTCATTCTGCTGCCACCTAACCACTATGTTACTGGGCCACTCTGTGGTCTCCTCATGCTGCTGCTATCTCAACACTATGTCAATGGGCCACTCTATGGTCTCCTCATGCTGCTGCCACCTCAACACTATGTAACTGGGCCAATCTGTGGTCTCTTCATGCTGCTGCCACCTAAACACTATGTCACTGAGACACTCTGTGGTCCCCTTATGCTGCTACTACATCACTACTCTGTGGTCTCCTCATGCTCCTGCTACCTCAAAACTATGTAACTGGGCCACTCTGTTGTCTACTCATGATGCTGCCACCTCACCACTATGTCACTGGGCCACTCTGTGGTCTCCTCATTCTACTTCCACCTCACCACTCCGTGGTCTCCTTGTGCTGCTGCCACCTCAACACTATGTCACTGTGCCACTCTGTGTTCTCCTTATGCTGGTGCCACATCACTGCTCTGTAGTCTCCTCATGCTGCTGCCACCTTACCACTATGTCACTGGGCCACTCTGTGGTCTCCTCATGCTGCTGCCACTTCACCATTCTGTGGTCTACTCATGCTGCTGCCACATCACTACTCTGTGGTCTCCTCATGCTGCTGCCACCTCAACACAATGTCACTGGGCCACTCTGTGGTCTCCTCATGCTGCTGCCACCTCACCACTCTGTGGTCTCCTCATGCTTCTGCTACCTGAACACTGTCACTGGGCGACTCTGTGGTCTCCTTATGCTGCTTCCACATCACTACTCTGTGGTCTTCTCATGCTGCTGCCATCTCCCCACTCTGTCACTGGGACACTCTGAGGTCTCTTCATGCTGCTGTCACATCACTACTCTGTAGTCTCCTCATGCTGCTGCCACCTCACCACTCTGTGGTCTCCTCATGCTGCTGCTACCTCAACATTATGTCAATGGGCCACTCTGTGGTCTCCTTATGCTGCTGCCACATCACTTCTCCGTGGTCTCCTCATTCTGCTGCCACCTCACCACTCTGTGGTCTCCTCATGCTGCTGCTATATCAACACTATGTCAACGGGCCACTCTGTGGTCTCCTCATGCTGCTGCCACCTGAACACTATGTAACTGGGCCACTCTGTGGTCCCCTTATGCTGCTACTACATCACTACTCTGTTGTCTCCTCATGCTCCTGCTACCTCAAAACTATGTAACTGGGCCACTCTGTGGTCTCCTCATTCTACTTCCACCTCACCACTCCGTGGTCTCCTTGTGCTGCTGCCATCTCAACACTATGTCACTGTGCCACTCTGTGGTCTCCTCATGCCGCTGCCACCTCACCACTATGTCACTGGGCCACTCTGTGGTCTCCTCATGCTGCTGCCGCTTCACCATTCTGTGGTCTACTCATGCTGCTGCCACATCACTACTCTGTGGTCTCCTCATGCTGCTGCCAACTCAAGACTATGTCACTGGGCCACTCTGTGGTCTCCTTATGCTGCTGCCACCTCACCACTCTGTGGTCTCCTCATGCTGCTGCTATATCAACACTATGTCAACAGGCCACTCTGTGGTCTCCTCATGCTGCTGCCACCTGAACACTATGTAACTGGGCCACTCTGTGGTCTCTTCATGCTGCTGCCACCTAAATACTATGTCACTGGGCCACTCTGTGGTCTCCTCATGCTGCTGCCACTTCACCACTCTGTGGTCTCCTCATGCTGCTGCCACCTCAACACTATGTCACTGGACCAGTCTGTGGTCTCCTCATGCTGCTTTTACTTCACTACTCTGTGGTCTCCTCATGCTGATGCCACCTCACTACTCTGTGCTCTCCTCATGCTGCTTTCACCTCACCACTCTGTGGTCTCCTCATGCTGCTGCCACCTCAACACTATGTCAATGGGCTACTCTGTGGTCTCCTTATGCTGCTGCCACATCACTACTCTGTGGTCTCCTCATGGTGCTGCCAACTCCCCACTCTGTCATTAGGCCACTCTGTGGTCTCCTCATGCTGCTGCCACCTCAACACTATGTCATCGGGCCACTCTGTGGTCTCCTCATCATGCTACCACCTCACCACTATGTCACTGGGCCACTCTGTGGGCTTCTCATACTGCTGCCACTTCACCACTCTGTGGTCTCCTCATGCTGCTGCCACCTCAACACTATGTCACTGGGCCAGTCTGTGGTCTCCTCATGCTGCTGTTACTTCACTACTCTGTGGTCTCCTCATGCTGATGCCACCTCACTACTCTGTGCTCTCCTCATGCTGCTTTCACCTCACCACTCTGTGGTCTCCTCATGCTGCTGCCACCTCAACACTATGTCAATGGGCTACTCTGTGGTCTCCTTATGCTGCTGCCACATCACTACTCTGTGGTCTCCTCATGGTGCTGCCAACTCCCCACTCTGTCATTGGGCCACTCTGTGGTCTCCTCATGCTGCTGCCACCTCAACACTATGTCATCGGGCCACTCTGTGGTCTCCTCATCATGCTACCACCTCACCACTATGTCACTGGGCCACTCTGTGGGCTTCTCATACTGCTGCCACCTTACCACTATGTCATTGGGCCACTCTGTGGACTTCTCATGTTGTTCCCACCCTCTGCAGTTCATGACTGGGCCACTATTTTGCCTTTTTATCCTGGTTGATATTATAATTTATTTGACTCTATGTAGCAGCTGTAAGGCCTTTATGACATGGTCCCTATTTTGAGTGAAGGCGGATGCTCAACAGACAGGATCCGTTTTTTTAGGGGTTTTTGATCTGACAGATCAGATGAACGGCAAAATAATCAGTCATGTCAACACAAACTTACCGCTGACACCCTCTCCAATCTATCAGGGGGGCTCTACTTGTATAAGCGTTTAATATAACAGGTTCTGTAGACATCTATGTGGAATCAGCTGACAACTGTGTAAAAGAGTGTGCTTCTTCTTGACACTAACATAGACCTGTAAGGTGAGTTAGTTGGTCTGTTTTGGCCTCGTTCCTGCCCAAATAAGTGAAGTGCGCAGTGATTCTAAGAGCAACGCCTGTCATCTGCGTGTCATACTGACTCACAGTATTGTTTTTCTCTACCACAGCAGACTCCCTATGCGTGTTACTGCCAGGCACAGTGTTCTACACCACTATACAGGCTCTCTGCAGCCAGGAAATATCTGTTTTTAACGCAATTCACCACAATTAAATTCGGATTGAATTGAATCTTTTCGGAAAATTCGGAGAACCGACCGAATCGAATTTTTGAGAAATTCGCTCATCTCTAATAATAATGCCTCCTTTGCTGGCTCGTTTCAGTTTTCCATCACACTGCTCATTTCTATGGTCGCGACCACCCTGCAATCCATCAGTGGTGGCCGTGCTTGCATACCGTAGTAAAAAGTTCTGGCCTCTGGATGGTGCTTTTTTCTATAGTGTGCAAGCACGGCTGCCATTGATGGATTGCAGGGTGGTCATAATCATGGAAATGAGCAGTGTATAATGTGATGGAAAAATGAATCTAGCCAGCAAAGGAGGCAATATTGACAATCACAATACATTGTAAGTGTCTTGCATTAACTTTCACTACTTAATAAATGCTATTTGCTGAAGTGACACAACTCCTTAAAGGGAAATGGCTTATGCCACTTATAGAGGAAGATCTGCCAAACATAGGGGGTCATTTATTATTCTAAAATACACCTAAATTAGGCGTGTTTCAAGCGCAGATGACAACGCAACAGTTATGGCTGTGGCGTGGGCGGGGAAGGGGACGGACCGGCAGGCCCATCTCAATCACCATTTTCTATGCCTGTTTAGGGCGTAGAAAATGGTCTAAATACAAGTTAGGAAGCTGTCTTACATTTAGAACTGGCGCTGGATGCCTGCGCCACTTCATAACTTCGGTGTATCCACCATCTAAAATGCCACCCTTAATAAATGTGCCCCCTAGTTTATCAGCAGGATTAGGGTACCTTCTCATTTCTAGCTGTAAATTTATCAATACCTGAGAAATATTGGAATAAATGATTCACCAATGTTACGCTGGCCTCCATGATCACCATATTTAACACCCTGTGACCTTTTTCTGTAGGGCTACATCAAGAAGCGTATCTGTCCCCCCCAGCCAACGGATCTGAATGACCTGATACAATGTATCACTGAAAAAATTGAATTCATATCCAAGGATATGTTGGCATGCGTCTGGACAGAACTGTACTACCGCTTAGACATCTGCAGTGTCACCAATGGAGCTCACATTGAAAATTTGTAGTGAATAGATAAAAATTGGATAGTGTGTCTTTTCATTTTAATAAATCTGTATTATGCTCTGTCAGTTATGAATACCGAGGCTATAATTTTGCATGACTCCTTTTGAATTACCATGCATATGGCTCAAAGTTTGAAAGGAGTGGTAGTACACTTTATTACATGAGGCCTTGGCTTGTATCACCAATGCACACAGTCAGTTAAAGGGATATTCTCTAGGATATGCCCCAATGTCTGATAGGTGCAGGTCCCATCCCCATATGCCCCCAATGTCCAAGATTTAACGATTATTGTGTACTCAAGTAGGACCCTAATTTCTTTTTTTTGTTGGCTCTTGAAAGGGTCTAGTTTGATGTGGTCAATGGCATACCTTTTTTTACCAAACAGTTAGAGTCATATTATATAAACTCACCTAAAGAATTATTAGGAACACCATACTAATACGGTGTTGGACCCGCTTTTGCCTTCAGAACTGCCTTAATTCTACGTGGCATTAATTCAACAAGGTGGTGATAGCATTCTTTAGAAATGTTGGCCCATATTGATAGGATAGCATCTTGCAGTTGATGGAGATTTGAGGGATGCACATCCAGGGCACGAAGCTCCCGTTCCACCACATCCCAAAGATGCTCTATTGGGTTGAGATCTGGTGACTGTGGGGGCCATTTTAGTACAGTGAACTCATTGTCATGTTCAAGAAACCAATTTGAAATGATTCGAGCTTTGTGACATGGTGCATTATCCTGCTGGAAGTAGCCATCAGAGGATGGGTACATGGTGGTCATGAAGGGATGGACATGGTCAGAAACAATGCTCAGGTAGCCCGTGGCATTTAAACGATGGCCAATTGGCACTAAGGGGCCTAAAGTGTGCCCAGAAAACATCCCTCACACCATTACACCACCACCACCAGCCTGCACAGTGATAACAAGGCATGATGGATACATGTTCTTATTCTGTTTACGCCAAATTCGGACTCTACCATTTGAATGTCTCAACAGAAATCGAGACTCATCAGACCAGGTAACATTTTTCCAGTCTTCAACAGTCCAATTTTGGTGAGCTTGTGCAAATTGTAGCCTCTTTTTCCTATTTGTAGTGGAGATGAGTGGTACCCGGTGGGGTCTTCTGCTGTTGTAGCCCATCCACTTCAAGGTTGTGCGTGTTGTGGCTTCACAAATGCTTTGCTGCATACCTCGGTTGTAACCTCGGTGGTTATTTCCGTCAACGTTGCTCTTCTATCAGCTTGAATCAGTCGGCCCATTCTCCTCTGACCTCTAGCATCAACAAGGCATTTTCGCCCACAGGACTGCCGCATACTGGATGTTTTTCCCTTTTCACATCATTCTTTGTTTTTTTTTTTTTTTTTTTTTTTTTTTTTTTTTTTGTAATTGTATTGAGCCACAGAATAAGGACATCATGTCATTTTTATAGTACAGTGAACCCAAAAAACCTTTGTGGATTTGTGTTTTCTTTTAATTGAAAAATGAATGATAGTGTGTCTTTTTTTTTTTTTATTCCCTAAATTCATAAACATTTAATAAAAGTTCATTAAGCTACATATGACCCCAAATCATGCTATTGAAAAACACAACTCAACTTTTCTATGACTATATAATTATGGTGCTAAGAATGTGGGAATGCAAAAATAAAAATGTCTATCTATAAAAATAAATAAATAAATAAATAAATATAAATATAAATCAAAACCACAGGAGCCGAGCCATTGCCTAACATGAGAGAGTTTTCTAGGCATACTTTGTGCAGCGGTCAGGAGAGAGCTGATACGCTGTGATATCACCTATTGTAAATGCTGGATCCTGTGATAACATATAGAGGTGTTACTTGTCATTGTAATTCTTCCTGTACTGATGTTGAGAACAGCTACTAGAAAGTTCCTTTTACAGAACAGGAAATCATGACCTAATATTAAACCTAGTGGCCAGTGTGAAGGTTGCAGCATTAGATACATTATTGTTATTAAAAATAGATAGTAGCATGGAAAAAGAAAATCACCCAAATTTGTAAAAAATATATATCATCAACAAGAAAACAAGATTTTTTTCTTCCTTTCTTATGCCTAAATAGGGTTGGTAGATAAGGGGGTAATTATTACCTTGTAATAATACCAGGAAAACTATGTACAGACACCATCTGACTGCATTATATGCCAGTAAAATAGATTCCATCAGGAAAAGCTGGAAAAACCTTTTCCAAACAAAAACTTTTGAAAGGTCTTGGTGCTTCGTCCTGATGTTTTTTTTTTTTTTTTTTTTTTTTTTTTTTTTATTGGGAAAACTACAAAACATTTACAATAAAAAATGTATTACAGTCTCTCAATTCTTAGTAACCCAAGTGATTATATGTGCGTATATTCCACTCATCTTTTCAAAATATTTAGAAAACCCTCCCCTCCCTCCCTCCCAGTTTGTGGTGCGTCAAAGTAGGACCCTTATATATAAAACAACTTGATCTCAGCTAACCAGACCTCCAACCACCCCATATCCTGGTCCATTGATATTCATTTTCCCTCCGTCTGTATAAAATTTTTTCGTAGTTCATTACCTTATCAATTAAATTTATCCATGTGTTTTTGTTTGGAGTAGATCGGGCAAACCAGGTGCGGCTGATCAAAACTCTAGCCAACATCAATACTCTACTCAAAAGAATCTTTTGATACTTATGATTTTTTAATTTGGAGAGATCATTGAGAATAAATACTTGTGGTTCAAAAGGAATTCGAATTTTTAGTTTACACATAATATAGTTATTGATACCGTTCCAGTAGTTTATAAGTTCTGGACAGGTCCATATCATATGGAGAAAGTCTGCTCCTACAGTGTCACATTTGGGACAGTTGGACGTGTCTCTTAACCCACATTTGTTCATCCACAATGGAGTAATATATAATCTGTGGCAGATATAAAATTGTATCAGGACATGGTTAAAGTTCTGGGATAGTGAAGATAGATTCCCAAAAATATTATCCCACCCTTCTATTTGTACATTCGGACAGTCCACCTCCCACGCTTTTTGTCCTGGAGAGTGTATGTCACTAAACCGTGCTTTAAGTAATAACTTATATATATTTGAAATTTTTATTCTGGAATGTGTACCTCCTACCCAATCATTCAGAAAGGATACATTATCTATATCCAACAGCCGCTTATCATCCAAGCTGGATAACACAGAACGCAATTGGAAATACCTAAACCATGAAAGATTTTTTAAATTTTGTATCATTTCTATATAGGATTTAATTTCTCTATCTTTAACTACCTGTGAGATATATAAAATTTTATTCTTCTGCCAAAATGTGTCAGCTGCAATTTCATCCAGCCTTTGTAAATACAAATTATGCCAAAGAGGCGTAAATGTAAGTGAACCCTTAACTTTCAACCATGTCCTAGTTGTAGCCCACACCTTAAGGAGTAGTTTTATAGTCTCTCTGTAGCCTTGCTCATAGCTCTTCAATAGGCCAGATTCCAACAAGGAAAAAATATTATTGTGGGCATGACTATTTACCAACTTCCCCAGTAGTGCGCTATGCTCTGATTCATAGCACCTCAATAGCTGGGCTGCAATAAAGTATCCCTTAAAGTAGGGGAGATTTAAACCCCCGCACTCCACTGATCTATACAAATACTCCAACTTAATTCGAACTCGCTTTCTTCCCCATATTAAATCATTAATTAGTCTCTCTATAAGTTTAAAATGTTTGTCTTGTATCCAAATAGGTGTATTCCTGAGCACATAGAGCAATTGTGGTAATATCACCATTTTGACTAGTGAAACTCGATCAGCTCTAGATAGGGGAAGTTTCAGCCAAATTCCTATTTTAGCTCTGATCTTTACTATTATGGGGATCAAATTAAGTTCTACAAAATTTTCGACCCGAGGCGATATCGTCAAACCCAAATATTGAAAAGTATCAACAATATCCAACTGTGTAACAGGAATCTCTTTCTGTGGTAGGGGGTCTATTGGAAGCAGACTAGTCTTGGTCCAGTTTATAAGAAGACCAGAAACCTCACCAAATAATTTAACCATTTGAATAATCCTAGGGAGAGTGGTTTCCGTATGATCTATAAAAAACAGAACATCGTCTGCATATAGTGAGATACGATCTTGTGTTCCTAGCGTACCAAATCCTTTGATCTGATCGTCCTGCCTAATGGCCATCGCAAGGGGTTCGATATATATATCAAATAATAAGGGAGATAGTGGGCAACCCTGACGGGTGCCTCTGTTTAACTCGATACTGCTACTCAAAATTCCATTAAGACTCAATTTAGCCCTTGGAGATCCATACAATAGCCTAAGAGTACGTATAAACCTCTCTCCAAAGCCCATCCTAGCAAGAACCTTCCAGAGGAAACGCCACTCCACCCTGTCAAAGGCCTTAGAGGCATCTAATGACAGGATGGAGCGGGCGGTCCCCCCAGGGGCCTGGATATTAGAAAAGAGCCGTTGTAGATTATAATGTGTACCCTTATTTTTAATGAAACCGCTCTGATCCGGATGGACTATGGAGGAGATGACCCCAGAGAGCCTTGTAGCAAGGACCCTCGCCAAAAGCTTTACATCTGCATTAAGCAGTGAAATTGGTCTGTAAGATTCTAAATCTAGAGGGTCCTTGCCTTTTTTTGGAATTAGTATCACTGTAGCCTCCATCATTGAATCTGGCAACCTCCCATCCTCCATTGATTCAGTAAAGACCTCCAGTAATCTAGGAAAAATACAGTCCCCATATTTGCTATAAAATTCATATGGAAGCCCGTCTGAACCAGGAGTAGAATTAGGTGAACATAATTTAATAGCTCCCTCAAGTTCCTTAATTGAGACCTCCAGTTCTAATGCTTTCTTTTGGTTCTCAGTAATAGTTGAAAAGTTAATCCTATCTAGGTAGAGATCTATCTTATCGTCTGTAATATTAGAATCAGCCTTATACATATCAAGAAAATAATCAAAAAAGGCCTTCTCCACCGGACCCTGACCAGTAACTGTTCTACCATCCCTCACTCGAACCTTCTCTATATGTTTTTTAGGTTGTTGATTGGAGATTACTCTGGAGAGTAGCCTACCGGGTCGCCCAGAATCAGTAAAGTATTTTTGCCCTTTAAAGAAAAGATTCTGTTGAGCTTTATCCAGTAAAAAATTAGCATATATTTGTGTGGCTTTTTGCATATTTTCCCTATTTTTCTCCGTCTTATTTATATGGAAGGATTCTGTCGCTAAGATCACATGTTTCTCTAGATTTTTCTGTTTTTTTCCATATTCTCTTCTAAGATTCGTGATATTACTAACCATCAATCCCCTCATGTATGCCTTAAAGGTATCCCATACCACTTGAATTTTTGCTGAGCCGTCGTTGATATCCCAGAATCGGCCTATTTCATTTCGAATTATTTCATGTGTCTTTATGACTGATAGCCAGTAAGGGTTTAGTCTAAAGGGAGGTTTTGATATATATCTATCCTGAGAGAAGCATAATTCAAATACTAACGGGGAGTGATCAGATATTGACCTTGTTTCATATTTCATTCGTTTTATCAATTTCATATATTTGCTATTTATCAGTACTAGGTCAATTCTAGACAATGATTTACCTGCTTTACTAAAACATGAAAAAACCCTTTTCCCCTGTCCCAGATATTCCCAAGCGTCCTCAAATCCAGCCTCCAGGCAGAACCGTGCGAGGGGGGACCCCTGGACCGTACTGTCACCCCTAGCACTCATAGAGACCCTATCACGTAAAGGATCGATGACACAATTAAAATCACCAATAATCAATGTTGGACATTCTGGCCATTTATCCATGAATAATAGAAGAGAGTTAAGAACCAGAAGAGAAAATGGCGGAGGGATATAGACAAAGGCCAAAATACATAACTCTCCCCCTAACCTGCAATATAGAAAAATAAATCTTCCCTGTTGGTCGACAGAGGATGCCTCACAAACGAAGTCAATAAGTCTATGTATCAACACCGTAACACCTCTCGAGTAATTGGAGAGGGTAGAATGATACGTATGCACAGCCCATCCCCTGTCGACCACTCTAGTGGTCTCCTCAGTAAGATGGGTCTCGAGCAAACATACTATTGCTGGTAGATGGGCCTGAGTCAAGTCAAAAACCGCTTGTCTCTTACCTCTTTCCCCCAAACCACGTACATTCCAAGAAAAAATTCTAATCATCGTCATCAACAATGGTTAAATGGAAGATTAGGAGAGAGGGAAAAAGGAGAAAACAAGATGGAAAAAGAGAATAATAAACTGAAAAAAAAGGGAACCACACCTACTTTGACGCACCACAACCCAACCCCCCCCCTCACCCCCCTCCCACAGGCAACCCACCACATATTGTAGTAGATTTCTTTCCTATGACCAACCCTCGACCCTCCCCCCAGTCAACCACCCCCACACCGCCATTTTGAAGCAAGGAAGACTACATTTAGGGGTATGAGCCCCTTATATTACTAATTATTCCCGTCAATTCATAACCCAATTGAGTCATCGATTGTTTCGCTCAATCCAGTCCGCGGCTTCTTCTGAGGTATCAAAAAAAAAAGTTTTATCTTCAAAAATAATCCGCAGTTTGGCCGGGAATATAAGAGAATATTTAATATCCCTCTCTCTTAGCTTCTTTTTAACAATCATGAATGTGCGTCTCTTTTCTTGTATTTCTTTCGAAAAGTCAGGAAAAAAGGCCAGTCTAATCCCGTTATACACAACCGGTGAGGATTCCCTCGCCCTTCTCAGGAGGACATCTCTGTCCCCTGAAGTCAGTGACTTAGCAAGGATTGTCCGAGGTTGTCTCCCTGGAATTGGTTTTCCTCCTGGGACCCGATGAGCTCTTTCAATCATGAAAAGAGGAGAAAATGACTCTTTACCAAAGTTCTCAAGAATTAGTTTCTGTACAAATTCGGTTGGATTTTTTCCTTCCTCACCCTCTGGAATCCCTATTATTCTCACGTTATATCTTCGTGACCTATCTTCAAGGTCCACTACCTTTTTCTTCAGGAGATTATTTTCCACTTTAAGTATAGAAACTTCCGTATTTATTTTTTTGGATTCCTTCTGTATAAGGGTGACAGAACTTTCAAGGGTGTTGAGTCTGTCTCGCATTTTGGTCAATTCATCTTTTATTAGTCCCACATCAACTTGAATAGATCCAAGTTGGGTTGTAACCACCTGTATTAAATCTCCGTTCTGTTTAACCGCTAGGAGTATTTCTTCCAGCGGGGACGAATTGTCATCAGGGATAACTTCCCCCATTATTCCATCCTCCTCCTCAGGGTATCTAGCGCCTTTTTGTATTTCTCGCTCAGTTACCTCTAATTCATAATTTTTTTTTTCAGAGAATTCCTTTTGTCCGCCCCTCGTATTGACCCTTGGGGATTTCAGAAACTGGTCAAGTTTTGTTGGTTCAGCCGTTCTAGACCCATGTTTCTGACCTGATAGATCGGTCGAACGCCTTGGGGCTTTTGGGCCCATATCTTATTCCTCTTTATTTTTAAATTTTTTTTTTTTTTTTAAATATATTTTTTTTAGATATTTATTTGATTTTTTTTTTTTCCCCTTATTCCGCCTCCTTTCTCTCTTTTAAATATATACCTTTTTTTTTTTTTTTTTTTTTTTTGCTCTCCTTCTTTCTCTTTTTTTTTTTTTTTTTGTTCCTTTTCTTTCTCTTTTTTTTCCTTTTTTTTTTTTCCTTTTTTTTTTCCTTATCCCCCTTTTCCTTTTTTTTTTTTTCCTTTTTTTTTTTTCAGTGCCTTCTTCTTAGTTCTTGTTTATTTTCCCTTTTTTTTTTTTTAACTCTTCCTTTTTTTTTTTATTTTTTTATGTCCACTCTTCTTTATACTCTTTCTCCTCTTATTTCCTTTTTTTTTTTTTTTTTTTTTTTTTTTTTTCCCCCCTTCTCCAGCTTATATTTTAGACTTTAAAGTTGGCTTTCTTGTGATCTTATGATCAAATGCAGCTTATAATCATATGCAATCATACACAACTTATTCAAAGTCCATTCAAGGTTAGTTGGAGTCAGCAGTTTATAGGGAGGTTAGTCACTAGAGGAGAGAAGCTTATAGCTTCTTCAAAAAACCATCAGATATGAGGGAACACAAGGTTACTCACTGACATCAGAGCAAGGGGGGGTAGCGGATCAGGCAGGAACCGGAGGCACACTCCACGGAGGTAAAGGAGAGAAAACCTCCAGACGGCAAAACTGTTCACAGTAAAATGGAGAGCAGGAAAGGAGGCAGGAGCGGCAGCATCAAGCACAGGCACAATCAAGAAAGAGCCGGAGGCAGCCTGAACCTAACAGCCGATATCAGCAGCGTGGCACATCATTCTTTGTAAACCCTAGAAATGGTTGTGCGTGAAAATCCCAGTAACTGAGCAGATTGTGAAATCCTCAGACCGGCCCGTCTGGCACCAACAACCATGCCACGCTCAAAATTGCTTGAATCACCTTTCTTTCCCATTCTGACATTCAGTTTGGAGTTCAGGAGATTGTCTTGAGCAGGACCACAACCTTACATGCATTGAAGCAACTGCCATGTGATTGGTTGACTAGATAATCGCATTAATGAGAAATAGAACAGGTGTTCCTAATAATTCTTTAGGTGAGTGTATATTTATATACATTTATTATATATATTTGTGTACACCTTAAAAAATATAAAATTTTATCTTTTGTTGTCTGTCTGCCTAGGTGTATGGTTTCAGATAATATTAGAAAAAAAATTATATATATATATATATATATATATATATATATACATATATATACCGTATATTTCGTACTATAAGACACACGGACTATAAGATGTACCTAGGATTTGGAGGAGGAAAAAAAGAAAAAATATATTTTCCATCACACCTCAGAGCAGACCCCCAAATCAGACACCCATTGTTCATCAGACCTCAGATCAGACCCCCAATCCTCATCAGACCCCTATTCATCAGACCTCAGATCAGACCCCAAAATCAGACCCCCAAGCATCATTAGCCTCAGTCAGACCCCTCAACCTTCATCAGTCTCAGATAAGGCCCCCCAGGCTCTATCAGCCTCCTATCAGCCTCCAATCAGACCCCCATCAGACTCAGTTCTCCCCCTAATCAGCCTCAGATCGGACCCTTCAGCCCCAATCAGCCTCAGATGGGACCCCACAGCCATATTAAACAGAAATCCACATATATATCGCAGAAGAG
Source organism: Bufo gargarizans (assembly GCF_014858855.1). Lineage (NCBI taxonomy): Eukaryota > Metazoa > Chordata > Amphibia > Anura > Bufonidae > Bufo > Bufo gargarizans. The sequence continues at coordinate 478,587,588 of NC_058080.1, forward strand.
TAGCTCAGGAAGTTCTCTTGTATACTTCCCACACAGAGTCCAAATAGCAAAAGAGTCGGCTGTATTATATTACGTGATTTGGACTTTTTTTTAAACATGGACTTTGGTATGTGTTGATTACACTTTGTGAATAATAATGAAATAAAGAAGATGTTAATATAATAAACGTACCTTACTTGCTCCAGATATACCACATATCCAGGACTCACCGCTCCATTACCCCTGGGTCCCGCTGCGTACTGTGACCTGATGGCTTTAGATCATAGTGAGCACCTATGTGCACTACATTCTGCCGCTGTGCATGGTCAGGACATCACAGTAGCACCCGGAAGAAGACCAGAGGAGGTGAGGACAGCCAGCGTAGCGTACCCGTGCCTCCTGCATGGTAATGACCGCTTCCATAATAGCATTCAGACTATAAGACAACCTGGCACTTTTCCCCCATATCATCATTAAATTTGGACATTATATTTTATAATTTATGGGTTCAGCGGTTAGTGGCTCTCTGTAAAGAGGTTGTCCAGGATTTTACAAGTAATGACCTTACTTCAATAAAGACCATTAATATCTTAGCGGCTCAGGGTAGACATACCCGCCAATAAGCTGTTCCAGAGTAGCTACAACACCGGACTGTGCTGTGTAGTTCCAGTACTCAATTCTGGCACTAAATCTCCTGCAGAATAGCTGATAGGCAGTGGTGGAGTGTGGTAAACCCTCACCAATCATAAATTCCGGACAACTCCTTTTAAGGAGACTAGTTGTACGTAGGGACTTAGTGGCAATGCTCCATGGGAAAACAATATGCAAACTGGTATTTCCCAAACAAAGAGAACCAATTCTTTAGCGTCAACTTTTGGAAGTGGCTCCCTGTAATTCAAAGTCTAACTTTTTGACAAGCCTTGGAACGCTACAGTGCCAAATAGCAAAGCCAAATATCCATTCAAGCCATACAGAACACTATTCACAAAGTATATTTTCTTTTTAATCTTTTCTGATATTAAAGAGGACCTGTCACCCCAAAATGCCATGTAATCTGAAAGCAGCATGTTATAGAGAAGGAGAAGCTGAGCAGATTGATGTATATATTTGTGGGAAAAGTTGCAGTATAAATCACAGAAAAAATGCACCACACGGATATGCCACTGACTATACTGGCTAGTCATAAATGCAGATATTAAAAGCTGAGACTTTTGCCAATATATTCCTGTCAGGAAGATATCGGAGCCCATCATGCACCACGTCACGGTCCTCAGCATGGCAAGGGGTCCTACCACTAAGCTACCTATGGTGTGAACAAGGTCTGAAGGTGATGTAATCCAGCTCACAGCCAAGCTTCCACACAACCGCCTAGCAGGACAACTAGTGCAATGTGAACAAAGCCAGACTGTAAGCCACACCCATATCAGACCATGTGATGGAGGCTACCAGGTGCAAAGGAGAGTGTTTGAATGCCAGGTGAAGGCACATACACTACATATAAAACAAGACAAAAACACAGAAATAGTGGCAAATCTGGGGGAGCTGCTCAACCCCTAACACTGTAGCGTGTTTTTCATTGGGGGAGCAGCCCCACCGCATGTGGACCGCAGCAAACGACTATCCCCAGCAAAAAATATTTTGCATACGGTGGAGGATGTCGGCGCGGTCCACATGCACCACAAAGGCATCCTACACAAAACGGAGCATTGTGCGGATGAAAATATAATCATAAATCACAGAAAAAATGCACCACACGGATATGCCACTGACTATACTGGCTAGTCATAAATGCAGATATTAAAAGCTGAGACTTTTGCCAATATATTCCTGTCAGGAAGATATCGGAGCCCCAAGCACCACGTCACGGCTCCCCCAATGAAAAACACGCTACAGTGTTAGGGGTTGAGCAGCTCCCCCAGATTTGCCACTATATTTCTGTGTTTTTGTCTTGTTTTATATGTTTTGTATGTGCCTTTACCTGGCATTCAAACACTCTCCTTTGCACCTGGTAGCCTCCATCACACGGTCTGATATGGGTGTGGCTTACAGTCTGGCTTTGTTCACATTGCACTAGTTGTCCTGCTATGCGGTTGTGTGGAAGCTTGGCTGTGAGCTGGATTTCATCACCTTCAGACCGTGTTCACACCATAGTTAGCTTAGTGGTAGGACCCCTTGCCATGCTGAGAGCCGTGACGTGGTGCTTGGGGCTCCGATATCTATCTGAAAAGTTGCAGTATAACCTATCATTTATACATTTATATCTTTGTTTTATTTCACCTCCTGTGAACAGCTATCGGTACAGGAGGTAGGATTTATCAGTAGGGATGAGCGAACTCGAACTGTATAGTTCGGGTTCGTACCGAATTTTGGGGTGTCCGTGACACGGACCCGAACCCGGACATTTTCGTAAAAGTCCGGGTTCGGGTTCGGTGTTCGTCGCTTTCTTCGCGCTTTTGTGACGCTTTCTTGGCGCTTTTTGAAAGGCTGCTAAGCAGCCAATCAACAAGCGTCATACTACTTGCCCCAAGAGGCCATCACAGCCATGCCTACTATTGGCATGGCTGTGATTGGCCAGAGCACCATGTGACCCAGCCTCTATTTAAGCTGGAGTCACATAGCGCCGCCCGTCACTCTGCTCTGATTAGCGTAGGGAGAGGTTGCGGCTGCGACAGTAGGGCGAGATTAGGCAGATTAACTCCTCCAAAGGACTTGATTAACTGATCGATCTGCAGCTGTGGATCATTGAGCTGCTGATCCTCAATTGCTCACTGTTTTTAGGCTGCCCAGACCGTTTGTCAGTCACATTTTTCTGGGGTGATCGGCGGCCATTTTGTGTCTTGTGGTGCGCCAGCACAAGCTGCGACCAAGTGCATTTAACCCTCAATGGTGTGGTTGTTTTTTGGCTAAAGCCTACATCAGGGTGAAGCTGTCACACCAAGTGCATTTAACCCTCAGTAGTGTGGTTGGTCAAGCTATCACACCAAGTGCATTTAACCAGCAATAGTCTGTTCATTTTTTGGCCATATACTAAATCAGGGGCAAGCTGCGCCCGTCACCAAGTGCATTTAACCCTCAGTAGTGTGGTTGGTCAAGCTGTGACACCAAGTGCATTTAACCAGCAATAGTCTGTTAATTTTTTGGCCATATACTACATCAGGGGCAAGCTGCGCCCATCACCAAGTGCATTTAATCAGCAATAGTGTGGTTATTTTTTGGCCATATCCCAGTCTAATTCTGTCACTAAATCCATACCGGTCACCCAGCGCCTAAATACTAGGCCTCAAATTTATATCCCGCTAAATCTCTCGTTACCGCTGTCCTGTTGTGGCTGGGAAAGTTATTTAGTGTCCGTCAAAGCACATTTTTTGTTCTGGGTTGAAATACAATTCCCAATTTAGCAATTTAAAAATTTAGTGGTTTCTGCTGTATCAGAGCTATTTGAAATCTATCCCTAAAAGGGTATATAATATTCAAGGTGCACATAGGGTCATTCAGAATAACTTCACACACCCGCTACTGTGCATTTCCAAGTCTAATTCTGTCACTAAACCCATACCTGTCACCCAGCGCCTAAATACTAGGCCTCAAATTTATATCCAGCTAAATCTGTCCTTAGTGCTGTAGCTGGGCGAGTTATTTAGTGTCCGTTCAAGCACATTTCTTGTTCTGGGTTGAAATACAATTCCCAATTTAGCAATTTCATAATTTAGTGGTTTCTGCTATATCAGAGCTATTTGAAATCTATCCCTAAAAGGGTAGATCATATTGAAGGTGCACATAGGGACATTCAGAATAACTTCACACACCCGCTACTGTGCATTTCCAAGTCTAATTCTGTCACTAAACCCATACCTGTCACCCAGCGCCTAAATACTAGGCCTCAAATTTATATCCTGCTAAATCTCTCGTTAGTGCTGTAGCTGGGCGAGTTATTTAGTGTCCGTTCAAGCACATTTCTTGTTCTGGGTTGAAATACAATTCCCAATTTAGCAATTTCATAATTTAGTGGTTTCTGCTATATCAGAGCTATTTGAAATCTATCCCTAAAAGGGTATATAATATTCAAGGTGCACATTGGGTCATTCAGAATAACTTCACACACACCCGCTACTGTGTATTTCCAAGTCTAATTCTGTCACTAAACCCATACCTGTCACCCAGCGCCTAAATACTAGGCCTCAAATTTATATCCTGCTAAATCTCTCGTTAGTGCTGTAGCTGGGCGAGTTATTTAGTGTCCGTTCAAGCACATTTCTTGTTCTGGGTTGAAATACAATTCCCAATTTAGCAATTTCATAATTTAGTGGTTTCTGCTATATCAGAGCTATTTGAAATCTATCCCTAAAAGGGTATATAATATTCAAGGTGCACATTGGGTCATTCAGAATAACTTCACACACACCCGCTACTGTGTATTTCCAAGTCTAATTCTGTCACTAAACCCATACCTGTCACCCAGCGCCTAAATACTAGGCCTCAAATTTATATCCTGCTAAATCTCTCGTTAGTGCTGTAGCTGGGCGAGTTATTTAGTGTCCGTTCAAGCACATTTCTTGTTCTGGGTTGAAATACAATTCCCAATTTAGCAATTTCATAATTTAGTGGTTTCTGCTATATCAGAGCTATTTGAAATCTATCCCTAAAAGGGTATATAATATTCAAGGTGCACATTGGGTCATTCAGAATAACTTCACACACACCCGCTACTGTGTATTTCCAAGTCTAATTCTGTCACTAAACCCATACCTGTCACCCAGCGCCTAAATACTAGGCCTCAAATTTATATCCAGCTAAATCTGTCCTTAGTGCTGTAGCTGGGCGAGTTATTTAGTGTCCGTTCAAGCACATTTCTTGTTCTGGGTTGAAATACAATTCCCAATTTAGCAATTTCATAATTTAGTGGTTTCTGCTATATCAGAGCTATTTGAAATCTATCCCTAAAAGGGTATATAATATTCAAGGTGCACATTGGGTCATTCAGAATAACTTCACACACACCCGCTACTGTGTATTTCCAAGTCTAATTCTGTCACTAAACCCATACCTGTCACCCAGCGCCTAAATACTAGGCCTCAAATTTATATCCTGCTAAATCTCTCGTTAGTGCTGTAGCTGGGCGAGTTATTTAGTGTCCGTTCAAGCACATTTCTTGTTCTGGGTTGAAATACAATTCCCAATTTAGCAATTTCATAATTTAGTGGTTTCTGCTATATCAGAGCTATTTGAAATCTATCCCTAAAAGGGTATATAATATTCAAGGTGCACATTGGGTCATTCAGAATAACTTCACACACACCCGCTACTGTGTATTTCCAAGTCTAATTCTGTCACTAAACCCATACCTGTCACCCAGCGCCTAAATACTAGGCCTCAAATTTATATCCTGCTAAATCTCTCGTTAGTGCTGTAGCTGGGCGAGTTATTTAGTGTCCGTTCAAGCACATTTCTTGTTCTGGGTTGAAATACAATTCCCAATTTAGCAATTTCATAATTTAGTGGTTTCTGCTATATCAGAGCTATTTGAAATCTATCCCTAAAAGGGTATATAATATTCAAGGTGCACATTGGGTCATTCAGAATAACTTCACACACACACGCTTCTGTGCATTTCCAAGTCTAATTCTGTCACTAAATCCATACCGGTCACCCAGCGCCTAAATACTAGGCCTCAAATTTATATCCCGCTGAATTTGAATACAATACATTGGGCCAAATAATATATTTGTTGTTGTGGTGAACCATAACAATGAGAAAAACATCTAGTAAGGGACGCGGACGTGGACATGGTCGTGGTGGTGTTAGTGGACCCTCTGGTGCTGGGAGAGGACGTGGCCGTTCTGCCACATCCACACGTCCTAGTGTACCAACTACCTCAGGTCCCAGTAGCCGCCAGAATTTACAGCGATATATGGTGGGGCCCAATGCCGTTCTAAGGATGGTAAGGCCTGAGCAGGTACAGGCATTAGTCAATTGGGTGGCCGACAGTGGATCCAGCACGTTCACATTATCTCCCACCCAGTCTTCTGCAGAAAGCGCACAGATGGCGCCTGAAAACCAACCCCATCAGTCTGTCACATCACCCCCATGCATACCAGGGAAACTGTCTCAGCCTCAAGTTATGCAGCAGTCTCTTATGCTGTTTGAAGACTCCGCTGGCAGGGTTTCCCAAGGGCATCCACCTAGCCCTTCCCCAGCGGTGAAAGACATAGAATGCACTGACGCACAACCACTTATGTTTCCTGATGATGAGGACATGGGAATACCACCTCAGCATGTCTCTGATGATGACGAAACACAGGTGCCAACTGCTGCGTCTTTCTGCAGTGTGCAGACTGAACAGGAGGTCAGGGATCAAGACTGGGTGGAAGACGATGCAGGGGACGATGAGGTCCTAGACCCCACATGGAATGAAGGTCGTGCCACTGACTTTCACAGTTCGGAGGAAGAGGCAGTGGTGAGACCGAGCCAACAGCGTAGCAAAAGAGGGAGCAGTGGGCAAAAGCAGAACACCCGCCGCCAAGAGACTCCGCCTGCTACTGACCGCCGCCATCTGGGACCGAGCACCCCAAAGGCAGCTTCAAGGAGTTCCCTGGCATGGCACTTCTTCAAACAATGTGCTGACGACAAGACCCGAGTGGTTTGCACGCTGTGCCATCAGAGCCTGAAGCGAGGCATTAACGTTCTGAACCTGAGCACAACCTGCATGACCAGGCACCTGCATGCAAAGCATGAACTGCAGTGGAGTAAACACCTTAAAACCAAGGAAGTCACTCAGGCTCCCCCTGCTACCTCTTCTGCTGCTGCCGCCTCGGCCTATTCTGCTGCTGCCGCCTCGGCCTCTTCCTCCGCCTCTGGAGGAACGTTGGCACCTGCCGCCCAGCAAACAGGGGATGTACCACCAACACCACCACCACCACCTCCGTCACCAAGCGTCTCAACCATGTCACACGCCAGCGTTCAGCTCTCCATCTCACAAACATTTGATAGAAAGCGTAAATTCCCACCTAGCCACCCTCGATCCCTGGCCCTGAATGCCAGCATTTCTAAACTACTGGCCTATGAAATGCTGTCATTTAGGCTGGTGGACACAGACAGCTTCAAACAGCTCATGTCGCTTGCTGTCCCACAGTATGTTGTTCCCAGCCGGCACTACTTCTCCAAGAGAGCCGTGCCTTCCCTGCACAACCAAGTATCCCATAAAATCAAGTGTGCACTGCGCAACGCCATCTGTAGCAAGGTCCACCTAACCACAGATACGTGGACCAGTAAGCACGGCCAGGGACGCTATATCTCCCTAACTGCACACTGGGTAAATGTAGTGGCAGCTGGGCCCCAGGCGGAGAGCTGTTTGGCGCACGTCCTTCCGCCGCCAAGGATCGCAGGGCAACATTCTTTGCCTCCTGTTGCCACCTCCTCCTTCTCGGCTTCCTCCTCCTCTTCTTCCACCTGCTCATCCAGTCAGCCACACACCTTCACCACCAACTTCAGCACAGCCCGGGGTAAACGTCAGCAGGCCATTCTGAAACTCATATGTTTGGGGGACAGGCCCCACACCGCACAGGAGTTGTGGCGGGGTATTGAACAACAGACCGACGAGTGGTTGCTGCCGGTGAGCCTCAAGCCCGGCCTGGTGGTGTGTGATAATGGGCGAAATCTCGTTGCAGCTCTGGGACTAGCCAATTTGACGCACATCCCTTGCTTGGCGCATGTGCTGAATTTGGTGGTGCAGAAGTTCATTCACAACTACCCCGACATGTCAGAGCTGCTGCATAAAGTGCGGGCCGTCTGTTCGCGCTTCCGGCGTTCACATCCTGCTGCTGCTCGCCTGTCTGCGCTACAGCGTAACTTCGGCCTTCCCGCTCACCGCCTCATATGCGACGTGCCCACCAGGTGGAACTCCACCTTGCACATGCTGGACAGACTGTGCGAGCAGCAGCAGGCCATAGTGGAGTTTCAGCTGCAGCACGCACGGGTCAGTCGCACTACAGAACAGCACCACTTCACCACCAATGACTGGGCCTCCATGCGAGACCTGTGTGCCCTGTTGCGCTGTTTCGAGTACTCCACCAACATGGCCAGTGGCGATGACACCGTTATCAGCGTTACAATACCACTTCTATGTCTCCTTGAGAAAACACTTAGGGCGATGATGGAAGAGGAGGTGGCCCAGGAGGAGGAGGAGGAGGAGGAGGAGGAAGAGGGGTCATTTTTAGCACTTTCAGGCCAGTCTCTTCGAAGTGACTCAGAGGGAGGTTTTTGGCAACAGCAGAGGCCAGGTACAAATGTGGCCAGCCAGGGCCCACTACTGGAGGACGAGGAGGACGAGGATGAGGAGGAGGTGGAGGAGGATGAGGATGAAGCATGGTCACAGCGGGGTGGCACCCAACGCAGCTCGGGTCCATCACTGGTGCGTGGCTGGGGGGAAAGGCAGGACGATGACGATACGCCTCCCACAGAGGACAGCTTGTCCTTACCCCTGGGCAGCCTGGCACACATGAGCGACTACATGCTGCAGTGCCTGCGCAACGACAGCAGAGTTGCCCACATTTTAACCTGTGCGGACTACTGGGTTGCCACCCTGCTGGATCCACGCTACAAAGACAATGTGCCCACCTTACTTCCTGCACTGGAGCGTGATAGGAAGATGCGCGAGTACAAGCGCACGTTGGTAGACGCGCTACTGAGAGCATTCCCAAATGTCACAGGGGAACAAGTGGAAGCCCAAGGCCAAGGCAGAGGAGGAGCAAGAGGTCGCCAAGGCAGCTGTGTCACGGCCAGCTCCTCTGAGGGCAGGGTTAGCATGGCAGAGATGTGGAAAACTTTTGTCAACACGCCACAGCTAACTGCACCACCACCTGATACGCAACGTGTTAGCAGGAGGCAACATTTCACTAACATGGTGGAACAGTACGTGTGCACACCCCTCCACGTACTGACTGATGGTTCGGCCCCATTCAACTTCTGGGTCTCTAAATTGTCCACGTGGCCAGAGCTAGCCTTTTATGCCTTGGAGGTGCTGGCCTGCCCGGCAGCCAGCGTTTTGTCTGAACGTGTATTCAGCACGGCAGGGGGCGTCATTACAGACAAACGCAGCCGCCTGTCTACAGCCAATGTGGACAAGCTGACGTTCATAAAAATGAACCAGGCATGGATCCCACAGGACCTGTCCGTCCCTTGTCCAGATTAGACATTAACTACCTCCCCATAACCATATATTATTGGACTCCAGGGCACTTCCTCATTCAATCCTATTTTTATTTTCATTTTACCATTATATTGCGAGGCTACCCAAAGTTGAATGAACCTCTCCTGTGCCTGTGTGCTAGGCCTAAATATATGCCAATGGACTGTTGCAGTGGTGGCTGACATGAAGCCTGATTCTCTGCTATGACATGCAGACTAATTCTCTGCTGACATGAAGCCAGATTGTCTGTTACGGGACCTCTCTCCTCTGCCTGGGTGCTGGGCCTAAATTTATGACAATGGACTGTTGCAGTGGTGGCTGACGTGAAGCCTGATTCTCTGCTATGACATGCAGACTGATTCTCTGCTGTCATGAAGCCAGATTGTCTGTTACGGGACCTCTCTGCTCTGCCTGTGTGCTAGGCCTAAATATATGCCAATGGACTGTTGCAGTGGTGGCTGACGTGAAGCCTCATTCTCTGCTATGACATGCAGACTGATTCTCTGCTGACATGAAGCCAGATTCTCTGTTACGGGACCTCTCTCCTCTGCCTGTGTGTGTGCTGGGCCTAAATATATGCCAATGGACTGTTGCAGTGGTGGCTGACGTGAAGCCTCATTCTCTGCTATGACATGCAGACTGATTCTCTGCTGACATGAAGCCAGATTGTCTGTTACGGGACCTCTCTCCTCTGCCTGTGTGCTAGGCCTAAATATATGCCAATGGACTGTTGCAGTGGTGGCTGACGTGAAGCCTCATTCTCTGCTATGACATGCAGACTGATTCTCTGCTGACATGAAGCCAGATTCTCTGTTACGGGACCTCCCTCCTCTGCCTGGGTGCTGGGCCTAAATATATGCCAATGGACTGTTGCAGTGGTGGCTGACGTGAAGCCTCATTCTCTGCTATGACATGCAGACTAATTCTCTGCTGACATGAAGACAGATTCTCTGTTACGGGACCTCTCTCCTCTGCCTGTGTGTGTGCTGGGCCTAAATATATGCCAATGGACTGTTGCAGTGGTGGCTGACGTGAAGCCTCATTCTCTGCTATGACATGCAGACTAATTCTCTGCTGACATGAAGCCAGATTGTCTGTTACGGGACCTCTCTCCTCTGCCTGGGTGCTGGGCCTAAATTTATGACAATGGACTGTTGCAGTGGTGGCTGACGTGAAGCCTGATTCTCTGCTATGACATGCAGACTGATTCTCTGCTGACATGAAGCCAGATCCTCTGTTACGGGACCTCTCTCCTCTGCCTGTGTGTGTGCTGGGCCTAAATATATGCCAATGGACTGTTGCAGTGGTGGCTGACGTGAAGCCTCATTCTCTGCTATGACATGCAGACTGATTCTCTGCTGACATGAAGCCAGATTCTCTGTTACGGGACCTCCCTCCTCTGCCTGGGTGCTGGGCCTAAATATATGCCAATGGACTGTTGCAGTGGTGGCTGACGTGAAGCCTCATTCTCTGCTATGACATGCAGACTGATTCTCTGCTGACATGAAGCCAGATTCTCTGTTACGGGACCTCTCTCCTCTGCCTGTGTGTGTGCTGGGCCTAAATATATGCCAATGGACTGTTGCAGTGGTGGCTGACGTGAAGCCTCATTCTCTGCTATGACATGCAGACTAATTCTCTGCTGACATGAAGACAGATTCTCTGTTACGGGACCTCCCTCCTCTGCCTGGGTGCTGGGCCTAAATATATGCCAATGGACTGTTGCAGTGGTGGCTGACGTGAAGCCTCATTCTCTGCTATGACATGCAGACTAATTCTCTGCTGACATGAAGACAGATTCTCTGTTACGGGACCTCTCTCCTCTGCCTGGGTGCCGGGGCCTAAATATCTGAGAATGGACTGTTCCAGTGGTGGTTTCAAAGGAAAGGACCGGCACTTCGCTGATGTAGATCACAATGTAGATTTATTCAGTCACATATTCAAAATGGCATAGTGACGCGTTTCAGCACAGATGTGCTTTCATCAGACTGCATAAAACATCTTACACTCCAGCTATTTATACATAAATGAAACACAAAGGAACTGACATCATCAAAGAAGCTCCGCCTCCCTCATTAAATAAAATTCGCATATCAAATAATCGCAATGAAAAATTCGCATTGAAAAATTCGCAATTGAAAATTCGCAATTGAAAATTGAAAATTCGCAATTAAAAATTCGCAACTGAAAATTCGCAACTGAAAATTCGCAATTGAAAATTCGCAAAAAACATATCCACTCTATACTGGCGAAGATTTTCAGTCACATAGTCCATTCTTGCAGTGATTAATCACGCTGAAGAAAAAAAGAAATATATTTATCAGATTGCATAAGGCCGAATGCCTTATAGGAAGCAGGACACATTGTACTCACGATTGAGGCCCCTGGGCTCCATTGTCTGAAGACGATGGATCCAGTAAGCCTCCCTTTTCAATAACAATTTATTTCTGTCACCCCCTCGACGGGGTAATGATACACCTTCAATAATCTGATACCTCAACTGTGAGATGTTGTGTTTTTTATCATAAAAATGAAGGGGTATTGGGAGTAATAAATTCTGTTTACGGATAGTAGATTTGTGTTTACTTAGTCTGTCCTTCATTCTCATTGAGGTTTCCCCCACATATAGTAATCCACATGGACATTTAAGAATGTAAACCACAAATCTACTATCACAAGTGAACGTGCCCCTTATTGGAATATTTTCACCTGAGTGAGGGTGGGAGAAACATGAACCCTTTATAACGCTGGAACAATTGACACAGTTTAAACAAGGAAAAGTGCCCCGTCTAGGTGTAGATAAAGTACTCTGTCCTCTTTCTATTTTATTACTTCCCACATCCGCCCGGACTATTTTATCCCTAATATTTTCTGCCCGTTTATAGCATATCATGGGTGGCCTCTGGAACTCTCCTATCCGTGGATAGGACTTAGATAATATGTGCCAATGTTGATTAACAATAGTCCTAAGGCGCTGGGACCAGGGATGGTATTTAATCACTAAGGGGATCCTTGTTTCTTTCTTAGTTCTATCTGGTGGTGTAATCTCAGCTTTATTACGCTGTATTTTCAATAGATCAGGGGGGTAGCCTCGCTCTCTAAATTTATTGGTCATATCGTCTAATCTTGTTTGACACATATCCCTATCACTAACGATCCGTCTAACCCTCTGGTATTGCCGCCCTGCTTCTTACTAGAATTGTTCCAGTGGTGGGTGACGGGAAGCCAGATTCTCTGCTATGGAACCTCTCTCCAATTGATTTTGGTTAATTTTTATTTATTTAATTTTTATTTTAATTACTTTCCCTATCCACATTTGTTTGCAGGGGATTTACCTACATGTTGCTGCCTTTTGCAGCCCTCTAGCTCTTTCCTGGGCTGTTTTACAGCCTTTTTAGTGCCGAAAAGTTCGGGTCCCCATTGACTTCAATGGGGTTCGGGTTCGGGACGAAGTTCGGATCGGGTTCGGATCCCGAACCCGAACATTTCCGGGATGTTCGGCCGAACTTCTCGAACCCGAACATCCAGGTGTTCGCTCAACTCTATTTATCAGTGATTGATAGCATTGTGTATATAAGTGTGCATACAGAGATAGCTGTCAGTCACTAGTAACACCTCCTCCAAAGCAAAGATAGAACTTTATAAATTACAGGTTTAACTGAATCTTTTCCTACAAATATTTAAAAGGGTACTTTCACACTAGCGTTTTTGTTTTCCGGTATTGAGTTCCATCCTAGGGGCTAAATACTGGGAAGAAAAACTGATCGGTTTTATCCTAATGCATTCTGAATGGAGAGCAATCCATTCAGGATGCATCAGTTCAGTCCCTCTTATGCCCTCGCCTCTAATGTTTTAGAGGGTCATCTTAACCATTTAAATGCTACCTAGAGGCCTATTAGCCAACATCAACCTTTGAACACCAGTTTTAATGGACCACAATGTTTACCACACTGGAGGAACACTGGACAAAAGAGTCTTTATATGAAGAATATGATGAGCAGGTCTTACAAATTCATGTAAAAATTGACAATTATAATAAACTGTCACGCGTTCTTAATTTGCTTAAGCAATTTGGAAAGTGGGTGAGGTGCCTCCCCGAGAAACTGGAGAGAATACCTGTTCATGGTCACTTTCCAGTAACCGCTATACAGAAAAATCCATTCACAGTTGTGACTTAAAACAATGTACAACCTGTATTAAGAAATTGCTGTAGAAAATACAGCATAATAGTACATAATGTTACTTTATTAAATTGCAGTACTTATTGTGAGGAGGTATATTAAATTACATGCATTGCTCTGTGAACAGCATTTTTTACCATCATCTGGTTAGAATTTCTTTACCAGTTACAGGCCCCAAGTATTACCATTTCCTCTGCATGTGTTTTTGTAAAGCAGCAAGAGGACATACTCATTATTTCGCAGGAGTCGGGAATGAGATGCAATTATGGGGCCTATGTACAAAAAGACAGATAACATCTATTTTCCCGTATTCCCTCCCTCCAGCTTAACATAGAAGGCAGTCTGTACTTGCAAGGAGCTGATCTGATGAAGTTCTTGAAAAGAACATTAACAGCCTGCTTAAGTTTGTTTATTTCGAAAGAAACCATTGTGTCATTTGGTTTTTCTAAGAAGGTCTGAGAAGCCACAGTTGGCTAAGATATGATGCATTTCAAAAATATACAATTTGTGTTCATGTTAAGTGGCTTCACATTGTGCCTGCCTCCTTAAGAATGTATCAAATGCAGACTGCTTGCCAAGATTTTGCCTTCTTTGGACTTAATCTTGACATCTCAGTACAATTTATATCCAGACAGCCAGTGTGCTGGAATGTTTGAGCAATTTTGGTAATTTGCCTCAGTTCTGTATTTATGCTTTCCTTGGCATAATACATTAAATTGTGTTCTGTTCTGTTCTCTGGATTGCTGATGGGGGTTAAATACTGTGTTTCACTAAATAAGTTAAACCATATGCATATACCTTTTGTGTTGTGCTTTACCTTTATGTTTAATACAGAATTATTATTAAATATATTATATATATATATATATATATATATATATATATATATAAAAATCTAATTTGTTTTGTTTAAAGGCCAACATTTCAAATTTTTGGGGAAGATGAAGTGACAAAATAACAGCAAATTGGCCATTTTGATGTTTTTTTTCTTTGCGCCATTCACTGTGTGGAATAAATACATTTATATTATAATAGTTTGGGCATTTTGGGACACGTCAATGCCTAAGATCTTTATTTTATTTTATTTTTTTAATATGGGGAAGGGGAGAGTTTGATTTGAATATGAATATATATATATTCAAGGACCCGGTTTCGCACGGGTATATTTCCTCTATTTCATTTTAGGTTTCCGCGTGTCGTAAAAAGATATCAACAGTTTCCCCCATAACAGTGACCTCTACAGTACCTGTCCCTTTACCAATGACCTCCACAGTGCCCGCCCTTTAACAGTGATCTCTACAGTGCCCGCCCCTTTAAAAGTGATCGCATCTTTAACAGTGACCTCCACAGTGTCTGCCCCTTTAACAGTGACCTCCACAGTGCCCGCCCCTTTAACAGTGACCACAACAGTGCCCGCCCCCTTAACAGTGACCTCCATAGTGCCCGTGTCACGAGGGTATCGAGAACCACGCCTGACTCCGTTATACCCGGGGTCAGGAAGTCGCAGCGGTTGGCTGCACGCTCTATTTAAGATAGGGCTGTTTTCCTTATGGTAGCTTTCTGGGTTTGCTTTGCAAACCCTTTTGGCTCACTCAGGGATCCGTAGCTCCTTCTCCTCAGCTGTTCCTTGTCCAGCACTCCCAAACCTCCTTATATTCCTCTCTCACACTTATCTGGTTGCGAGAGATAGAGCTTCCTGCCTGGACATCTATCCTGACCCACTGGAGCTGTGTTGCTGCGTTCTCTGACTGTTGATTCAGAACGCTACCCTCCGGATCCCTGTTGGACCTTTGTGGACAGTTGTTGTTGTCCACCTGGGTGTTTGTGTTTGTCTGTGTTTGTCTGTCCTCTCCCTGGTGTTTCCCTCTTAGTGCAGTGGTGAGGACTAGCGATCCCACCGGCCCGTTCACTATCTAGGGCTCATTTCAGGGAAAGCCAGGGTTTAGGCACGTGATCGCCGCACGGGTGAGGAACCCGTCTAGGGACGTCAGGGCAGTCAGGTGCCAGCCGCAAGGTGAGTTAGGGGTCACCACCTTTCCCTCTCCCTTAGGCAGGGCTTTCCCTGTTTTCCTCCCTGTGCGTGACGCCGGTCATTACATTATCTCTGGCCCTTATTTTGTGTAGGTAAAAAAAAAATATATATATATATATATATTTATATATATTTTTATTTTTTTTACCTACTTAGAATCCAGTATGGATCAAATTGCTGCTCTGTCCAAACAATTTCATGGCCTGTCGTTGGAGGTGGTAGGATTGAAGGCGTCGGTCCTCCAGCAACAGCAGCAATTACAACTGACCGCAAGCCCAGCGGTTGCTACTGGTAACCAGGTTGTTGCGGAACCCAAGGTCCCTCTCCCTGACAGATTTTCTGGGGGAAGGGACAAGTTTTTGGCATTCCGTGAGGCCTGTAAGTTATATTTTAAACTGCGCCCTCACTCCTCTGGTAATGAAGATCAGCGGGTGGGGGTTGTTATTTCCCTGCTGCAGGGGGACCCGCAGTCCTGGGCGTTCTCTTTACCTACTGATTCCCAGGCTCTTCGGTCAGTGGATGAGTTTTTCGGGGCCTTGGGTCTCATATATGACGACCCTGACCGAGTAGCACTGGCTGAATCAAGATTACGGAGACTCTTACAAGGAGAACGGCCGGTAGAGGAGTATTGCTCTGAATTCCGTAGGTGGGCTACGGATACCCAATGGAACGACCCGGCTCTCAGGAGTCAGTTCTGCTCTGGGTTATCTGAAAGGGTTAAGGATGCGCTTGCATTATATGAGACCCCCTTTTCCCTTGATGCGGTTATGTCCCTTTCTATCCGTATAGAGAGACGCCTTAGGGACAGGTTGAAAGAACCGGAGAAATTGGTAACTCCTCTCAAGCAGCAGTTAGTCTGTACGGACTTAGACGAGCCTATGCAGCTAGGAGGAACTACTCGTCAGGTCCGTCCTCCTGAGGCTCGCCGTAGGCGTGGGGTTTGTTTTTTTTGTGGGGAGAGGGGTCATTTCATTAATGTCTGTCCTTCTTTCCTCAGAAACAAAAGACCGTCGGAAAAACTACTAACCCCAGGCTGTGTGGAGGATGTCAGCCGGGGGGTATACGTCTCCTCCATACGTACATCGCAATTTGTGTTGCCAGCGGTTATTGTTTTTGGTGATAAGACGGAGACTATTTCTTTCTTTTTAGACAGTGGAGCAGGGGTAAATTTGATAGATGCCCATTTTGCCCGCACTTTGGGTTTGTCTCTCTGTACGTTACAGAGACCCATTCCCATATTCGCTATTGATTCTGCTCCCCTGTCTCAGAGAAACCTCACCCACATTGTTCATAATATACACCTTCGGGTAGGGGACCACCATAACGAGATGCTTTCAGGTTATGTTCTGGAGGGGCTTCCCACTCCGGTGGTGCTGGGTCTTCCCTGGTTGGTAGCGCACAATCCAGTAGTGGATTGGCAGGCCAGGGAGATATTGGAGTGGAGTGAGCAGTGCAGAAAAAAATGGCTTAAATAGCAATTGCTTAGTCGCCTCCATAACTACCCTACCTACATTTATTTCGGATTTTGAGGATGTTTTTTCTGAAAAGGGTTGTCAGAATTTACCACCTCATCGTCCTTATGATTGCCCGGTTAACCTTATTCCCGGCGCAAAATTACCCAAGACCAGGTTATATAATCTTTCGGGTCCAGAGAGACAAGCCATGAAAGATTATATCTCCGAGAGCTTGGCTAAGGGACACATCAGGCCCTCTTCTTCACCCGTGGCTGCAGGGTTTTTCTTCGTTAAAAAGAAAGATGGGGGTCTGCGTCCTTGCTTAGATTTTCGCGAATTAAATCGGATAACCATCCGAGACCCATACCCTCTTCCTCTCATTCCTGACCTGTTTAATCAGATTGCGGGTGCTAGGTGGTTCTCCAAACTTGATCTTAGGGGGGCCTACAATCTGATTCGTATTAAGGAGGGGGATGAGTGGAAGACAGCGTTTAACACCCCTGAGGGGCATTATGAAAATCTAGTTATGCCTTTCGGTCTGACCAATGCTCCTGCCGTCTTTCAACATTTCGTTAATGACATTTTTAGTCATCTAATCGGCAGGTTTGTGGTAATATACCTAGATGATATTTTAATTTATTCGTCTGATCTGAGAACACATGAGGAGCATGTCAGACAAGTACTGCAGGTCCTACGGACGAATGAATTATATGCTAAGATTGAAAAATGTGTCTTCGCCGTTCAGGAAATACAGTTCCTGGGTTATTTTTTATCTGCTTCAGGTTTCCGTATGGATCCTAGGAAGGTCCAGGCAATTTTAGATTGGGATCTTCCTGAGAACCTCAAAGCACTACAACGGTTCTTGGGCTTCGCGAATTTCTATAGGAAATTCATTAAAAATTATTCACTTATTGTAAAACCGCTTACTGACATGACTAGGAAGGGGACTGATTTTTCTAAATGGTCTGACGCCGCAAAAGTTGCTTTTTCCTCTCTAAAAGAGAGGTTTACCTCAGCACCTGTACTAGTCCAACCTGATGTCTCTCAGCCTTTTATTGTTGAAGTCGATGCGTCAGAGGTGGGAGTGGGGGCGGTGCTGTCTCAGGGTCCGTCTCCTGGCAAATGGCGTCCTTGTGCTTTCTTTTCGAAAAAACTATCTGCAGCAGAAAAGAACTACGATATTGGCAATAGGGAACTATTAGCTATTAAACTTGCATTTGAGGAGTGGCGCCACTTCTTAAAGGGGGCAGTCCACCCCGTCACTGTGATTACGGACCACAAAAATCTCCTGTACCTCGAATCAGCTAAGCGTCTCACCCCTAGACAGGCTAGGTGGTCGCTACTTTTTACTAGGTTTAACTTTGTTATTACCTATCGTCCTGGGGCAAAGAACACCAAGGCTGATCTCGTTGTTTCCCTGGAGGGGGTAATGTGAGTGATCCGGTGCCCATTCTACAAAGAGGAGTGGTTGTCTCTGCGGTACACTCTGTTTTGGAGGGGAAGGTGTTAGAGGCCCAGGGGGACGCCCCGGTCTCTTGCCCCTCAGAGAAATTGTTTGTACAGTTGAACCTACGTTTCGAATTATTAAAGGAACATCATAATTCGGCACTTGCTGGGCACCCTGGTAGTAAAGCAACCTTGGAGCTATTGTCTCGTCGTTTTTGGTGGCCAAGGTTGCGTCAGGATGTATTGGATTTTGTGTCTTCTTGTTCTACCTGTGCGCGCAAAAGTTTCACATACACGTCCAGCAGGGTCTCTATTACCACTCGTCATTCCCAATAGACCGTGGACACATCTGTCAATGGATTTTATCACTGACTTACCTTTGTCTGCGGGTAAAACAGTGATTTTGGTAGTAGTGGACAGGTTTAGCAAAATGGTACACTTCATTGCGTTACTCGCACTACCTAATGCTAAGACTCTTGCTCAGGTATTCGTCAGTGAAATCGTGAAGCTTCACGGGGTCCCCTCCGATGTTGTTTCGGATCGGGGTACCCAGTTTATTTCTAAATTTTGGAAAGCTTTTTGTTCCCGTTTGGGGGTACACTTGTCCTTTTCCTCAGCTTTCCATCCTCAGTCGAATGGACAGACTGAGCGAACCAACCAAAACCTTGAGACATATCTAAAATGTTTTGTGTCTGAAAACCAAGAGTTGTGGTCATCATATTTACCGTTAGCTGAGTTTGCCATAAATAATCGTCGTCAGGAATCCACTGGCAAGTCACCATTTCTTGGTGCATATGGTTTTCATCCCCAATTCTGTACTTTCAAAGAGGGGGGGGTCTTCTGGGGTTCCCGAAGAGGAACGTTTTTCGTCATCTCTTTCATCGGTATGGCAGAAGGTGCAAGCTAACTTGAAAAATATGGGAGGTAAATACAAATGCATGGCTGATAAGAGACGGGTCCGGACCTAGGAGTGAATGACTATGTGTGGTTGTCTACTAGGAATATTAAATTGAAGGTTCCCTCTTGGAAACTGGGTCCTAGGTTTATTGGCCCTTACAAAATTGTAGCCATCATCAACCCCGTGGCTTTTCGCCTGGAGTTACCTCAGACTTTTAAAATTCATAATGTTTTTCATAAGTCGTTACTCAAAAAATATGTTCCACCTCTAGAACCATCACCGCTGCCACCCCCTCCTGTTGTCGTGGATGGTAATCTAGAATTTCAGATATCCAAAATTGTTAATTCTCGTCGGGTCCGCCGCTCTCTTCAATATCTGGTGCATTGGAGAGGTTACGGATCCGAGGAAAGAATGTGGGTTCCTGCGTCTGAGGTAAACGCCGACAGGTTAGTTCGGGTTTTTCATGCCTCTCATCCTGAGAGACCTGGTCCTGAGTGTCCGGAGGCCCCTCATAGAGAGGGGGGTACTGTCACGAGGGTATCGAGAACCACGCCTGACTCCGTTATACCCGGGGTCAGGAAGTCGCAGCGGTTGGCTGCACGCTCTATTTAAGATAGGGCTGTTTTCCTTATGGTAGCTTTCTGGGTTTGCTTTGCAAACCCTTTTGGCTCACTCAGGGATCCGTAGCTCCTTCTCCTCAGCTGTTCCTTGTCCAGCACTCCCAAACCTCCTTATATTCCTCTCTCACACTTCTCTGGTTGCCAGAGATAGAGCTTCCTGCCTGGACATCTATCTTGACCCACTGGAGCTGTGTTGCTGCGTTCTCTGACTGTTGATTCAGAACGCTACCCTCCGGATCCCTGTTGGACCTTTGTGGACAGTTGTTGTCGTCCACCTGGGTGTTTGTCTGTGTTTGTCTGTCCTCTCCCTGGTGTTTCCCTCTTAGTGCAGTGGTGAGGACTAGCGATCCCACCGGCCCGTTCACTATCTAGGGCTCATTTCAGGGAAAGCCAGGGTTTAGGCACGTGATCGCCGCACGGGTGAGGAACCCGTCTAGGGACGTCAGGGCAGTCAGGTGCCAGCCGCAAGGTGAATTAGGGGTCACCACCTTTCTCTCTCCCTTAGGCAGGGCTTTCCCTGTTTTCCTCCCTGTGCATGACACCGGTCATTACAGCCCGCCCTTTTAACAGTGACCTCCACAGTACCTGCCCCTTTAACAGTGACTTCCAAGTGACTTCCAAGTGCCCGTGCCTTTAACATTGACCACCCATTTAACAGTGACCTTCATAGTGGCAGCCCCTTTAACAGTGACCTTCACAGTGTCCGCCCCTTTAACAGTGACCTTCACAGTGTCCATCCGTTTAACAGTGACCTTCACAGTGCCCACCCCTTTAACAGTGACCTTCACAGTGCCCGCCCCTTTACCAGTGACCACCACAGTGCCTGCCCCTTTAACAGTGACCTCCACATGGTCAGCCCCTTTAACAGTGACCTCCACAGTGCCCACCCCTTTAACAGTGACTACCACAGTGCCCGCCCCTTTAACAGTGATCTCCACAGTGCCCGCCCCTTTAACAGTGACTTCTGCATTTGCTGCTCTAAGGCTGGACAACCCCTTTAAATTAAAATATAGTCCAAAAATGATCCCTTTTTGGCAGTGAATGCTTTCCTCTCTGTCTTCTGACCTATAAAAAGGTGGCTGCTATTTTTATAGATTTAGCTGGAATTTGTTCTAAATCAATTATTTCATCTCTAGTAATGTATACTGATGTATTTAGTTGTAAAAAGTGTCTCCCTCTTACCGTAAGGTAATAAAAGTAAACTATTTGAATATTTAAAATGGTTGACCATAATCACTTATAGAATGGTCCAACATTCACGATGGAAAAAATTCTCTGCTAAAAAATCAACATGAACACCACATAATTGAAAATATATGGAGGGTTTACATGCATTTGGCACAGGTTCTGCATTCAAAATCCACACCAAAAAAATGGAACAATAATCTTTATTGAAATTTAACAGGAAAATCAGTTCAGATTCCATTCATTTCTATGGGAGCGCCAGACATAGCCAAGCGCTGTACTCAGGCAACTTAGGGCCTGTTCACATCTCATTTTTGCTGTATGTCAAGGGATATGTTTAGACAAACAGTAAAAATGATCACAAAGCTATGCAAGTTTATGGCTATCTATCCTTTTTTTATGTATACTTTTTTTTAAATAAAGATTTGAAGTGTATCATAGGAAGTATGTGGATAAAAATTGATACATTTAACCAATGAAAACATATTGTCTTACATTTCCAACCATCTCCCATTCACTGCAATGTAAAAGATCTATGTTTCTATTAAAAAAAAATAGCAGGACAGAAAATTGTGGCATGCTATGCTATTCCGTCCTGAAAACAAAAAACTACAGAAATGTAGATATTTACAAACAGAAAGTATGCACTTTTAAACTACATTTGCCCAATTATAGTCTATAGGTACGTCAAGCAATACGTTTCTATAGTTTTTTTTCTGTTTACAAACATATCTGCTTGATGTACAGCAAAAGATGTGAACAGCTCCTAAGCCAGTTTTCCTTTCCACCAGTCTTGATAAATTTCCACCTATGCATGTAATTTATCCTAATCACAGTGAGAAAACATAATGGGGACTTACAATAGGTTTAAAAAAAAACTAAAAAACGCTAGATTATGCAAAAGGAATTTTGTGTTTCTACCACTCTTAACATTTTTAAGTGGGAGGGGTTTGGTGAAAGGGGTGGGCCACTGCACAAGGAAATATTGAAAATAATTTAAAAACTGAAATTTACTCCAGCTCCTAGCTAGACTAGATTTCAGTTTATGGCCTCATGCACACGACCGAATTTTGTTTCCGTGTCCGTTCCGTTTCTTTTGCGGAAAGGATGCAGAGCCATTCATTTCAATGGGTCTGCAAAAAAACGCGGACAGCACACCGAGTGCAGTCAGCATTAGTATGTCCGTTCCATTGCTACGCAAAAAAAGTAGTGCATATCCAATTTTTTTCTAGTTTGCGGACAAGGATAGGCATTATTACTATGGATCCGCCAAAAAAACGGATACGCAAAAAAAATGGATGCCATACGGAACGTCATCCATTTTTTTTGCGGATCCATTGTAATAATGCCTATCCTTTTCCACAAACTAGAAAAAAATTAGGACATGCACAATTTTTTTTGCGGCGCAACGGAACGGACATACTGATGCGGACAGCTGGTGCTGTCCGCGTTTTTTACGGACCCATTGAAATGAATGGGTCCGCATCCTATCCGCAAAAAAAACGGATCGGACACGGAAACAAAATACGGTCGTGTGCATGAGGCCTTAATGAATTGGTCCTATCTTCTTCCAGCTGGTAGTTTACTAATGTGTAAAAACACCGGTTTTTAGTAAATAAGCTCCATTGTTTGTTTTATCTCTCATAATGAACTCTCATAATAGTAAAGCAATCCATGGTAAAAATAGAAAAATATGTGAATTTGGCCATTTTGCAAAGGTGTGATAAATGAACATATAAGATTGTTATATGCTACAAAAAGAAACATGTTAAATAATAACCTCTTCTGAACTCAGTCGTAACGGTATGGTGGAAGTCAGAAGGGAATGTATGAAGCAGGCTCATGGAGCTGAGGTTGCTCCAAACATAGCGGGGTCCAGCTCTGTTATACAGCTGACCCCCACCTGCAGTGGTAAGACAGAGGTAGGAGGCTCCCTCCATCATGATGGGCATTCATCACTGGCAGCCTTAAAAGAAGGACAAGAAAGATTTTTTTTCTTTTAAAGGTAATTTGCTGCTTTTTTTTTTTAACAATTGTTCAATCCCTTTGAATAGATGATAGGTAGTCGCAACACAATATACAGTTATTAGACCCCCAACCCCACTGATGAATCGCCACAGCATGTCTATATTCTACATTGAAGGGGTTGTCCCACCCAAAAAATATTTGACACCCCACAAAGACTTTTCTTCCCGTTTTCCAATACAAGATATGGAAAATGAAATGGTGTCATTAAAAAATGTGCCCTCATATAACTAAGTAAATGAAAAATGTAAAAACGTGTGGCTTTTGGAAGGTAGAGAGGAAAAAACTAAAATACAAAAAGAAAAATTGACCTGGCCCTCAAATAACTGAAGACATTTTTGGGCAGATTTAGCAGAACTGTCTAGAAGAATAATTGTTTTTGTTTACCATGGGAACCAATCACACAGCAGCTTTCATTTTACTAGAGGAGATGTAGAAATGAAAGCTGAGCTCTGGTTGGTTGCTATGGGCAACAATGACAGTCCTTCTTTTGCACAGTTTTGATAAATATGCCCCAGATTTGTCTTACTTTCATTGTTACAGAAGAAAAACGTTCAGCACAAATCATGTATACCTAGTTGTGACACACACAACCCCAACACCTCTGCAGCACAGACTATCACCTCTGATTGACAAAGACCCACAAGAAAAAGTACACACACAATATAAAATAGTAATAAAAATATATAAAATAAACAAGTATATATATACATAATAGTTCATAAACTCATATCAGTAATATATATAAATTATACTCACATATGTGCGCATATTCTGCCGCGCTTGCAGACATTAGCATTATGCTGTCCTCAATGGGGCATATACTGTGTGCGTATATGTGTACAGTCGTGGCCAAAAGTTTTGAGAATGACACAAATATTAGCTTTCACAAAGTTTGCTGCTAAACTGCTTTTAGGTCTTTGTTTCAGTTGTTTCTGTGATGTAGTGAAATATAATTACACGCACTTCATTTCGTTTCAAAGGCTTTTATCGACAATTACATGACATTTATGCAAAGAGACAGTATTTGCAGTGTTGGCCCTTCTTTTTCAGGACCTCTGCAATTCGACTGGGCATGCTCTCAATCAACTTCTGGGCCAATTCCTGACTGATTCTTTCATAATCACTTCTTGGCGTTTGTCAGAATTAGTGGGTTTTTGTTTGTCCACCCGCCTCTTGAGGATTGGGGAGTTTCCAGGCCATGGACCCAAAATGTCAACGTTTTGGTCCCCGAGTCACTTAGTTATTACTTTTGCCTTATGGCACGGTGCTCCATCGTGCTGGAAAATGCATTGTTCTTCACCAAACTCTTGTTGTATTGTTGGAAGAAGCTGCTGTTGGAGGGTGTTTTGGTACCATTCTTTATTCATGGCTGTGTTTTTGGGCAAAATTGTGAGTGAGCCCACTCCCTTGGATGAAAAGCAACCCCACACATGAATGGTCTCAAGATGCTTTACTGTTGGCATGACACAGGACTGATGGTAGCGCTCACCTTTTCTTCTCCGGAAAAGCCTTTTTCCTGATGCCCCAAACAATCGGAAAGAGGCTTAATCGGAGAATATGACTTTGCCCCAGTCCTCAGCAGTCCATTCACCATATTTTCTGCAGAATATCAATCTGTCCCTGATGTTTTTTTTGGAGAGAAGTGGCTTCTTTGCTGCCCTTCTTGACACCAGGCCATCTTCCAAAAGTCTTTGCCTCACTGTGCGTGCAGATGCGCTCACACCTGCCTGCTGCCATTCCTGAGCAAGCTCTGCACTGGTGGCACTCCGATCCCGCAGCTGAATCCTCTTTAGGAGACGATCCTGGCGCTTGCTGGACTTTCTTGGACACCCTGAAGCCTTCTTAACAAGAATTGAACCTCTTTCCTTGAAGTTCTTGATGAGCCTATAAATTGTTGATTGAGGTGCAATCTTAGTAGTCACAATATCCTTGCCTGTGAAGCCATTTTTATGCAACGCAATGATGGCTGCACCCGTTTCTTTGCAGGTCACCATGGTTAACAATGGAAGAACAATGATTTCAAGCATCACCCTCCTTTTAATAGGTCAAGTCTGCCATTTTAACCCAATCAGCCTGACATAATGATCTCCAGCCTTGTGCTTGTCAACAAGACGATTACTGAAATGATCTCAGCAGGTCCTTTAATGACAGCAATGAAATGCAGTGGAAAGTTTTTTTGGGGATTAAGGTAATTTTCATGGCAAAGAAGGACAATGCAATTCATCTGATCACTCTTCATAACATTCTGGAGTATATGCAAATTGCTATTATAAAAACTTAAGCAGCAACTTTTCCAATTTCCAATATTTATGTAATTCTCAAAACTTTTGGCCACGACTGTATATATATATATTCAGCTTTTACTGAACTTCAGTTGCATAAAAAGTTACCAGGTTAGGTAGTCTGACTGACTGATAATGAATACACTTTTGTATGTGGTCAAGCTATGTTACAGCCTGCCAACCAGAACACAATAGTTACTCTAAGCGTTTAACCCCTTCACTGTGAGAAAATGAGTTAGAGCGCCATAACTCTGGTTCTGATGTACTGCTGGAGTTCTGGGTGTTGAATCTATAATATAGGGACAAAAAGTGCAATTTTTCATTGATTCTTTTCCATCTAATAGGATTTCCATGTTACACTGTTTGAATGGAGAAGTTGCCACACAAGCGTTCTACAGCTCCATTTAATTTTATGGGACCGCTGTAGACACTGATTACAAGCTCTCGGCTATCTCTAGCAGTCCCATAAAGTCAAATGGAGCAGCCGGACACATGCGTGACCACCTTCCTGTTTTTGTGACCGGTGTGGGCCCCACTTAACCAACCTCCACCATTCAGACGCTTATTCCCTATACTGTGGACATAGGAAACCCCCTTTAACACTTGGATCAGTGACGGAGGGAACATTTGTCTGACTAGTGCACAGTTCTAAACTCCTTAACACTTCAAACACAACATACACTACAGGTGGTCCCTTTTACACTGTCAGGGTCACCACCTTGGGCTACATTCACACAACAGTGAAAAACGTCCAACACACAGCCGTTTTTAGAACCAATTACAGTCTAATTACTGTAAAAATGGATACACTGTAACTTTCGGGCGTTAAAAAACAACAACAAAAAAAATCCACTTGTGGGGACACTAGCTACTCATAGGATGCAGCATGACTAGTGCTCCCAGTGGGATGATGTCACCATGATCGGAGCGACAGGCCTTGCTGTCTCCAGTGAATAGTGAGTATCTCCATGTTTTAAGTGGATAAGGTGAGTATTAAATTTTTTCTGCACAAACAGAATGAGGACCACTACAAAAGGGGCATTATTCCTACTAGGCGGCATTAAGAGGGGCCAATATTATTATTGGGGAGCACTAAGAGAGGGTATTATTACTACTAGTGAGCACTAAGAGGGGGCATTATTACTACTAGTGAGCACTAAGAGGAGGCATTATTACTACTAGTGAGCACTAAGAGGGGGCATTATTACTACTGAGGAACACAAAGATGGCAAATAGTCATACTGGGGGCACTAATTGAGACATTATCATACTGGGGGCACTAATGGAGGCCATTAATTGTACTGAGGGGGAATATGAGAGAAATTAGTAAGACATTGTAGAAAGTAAGACATTTAAAAATCCCTGTGTGAACCATGTCTAATACGCTATAAGGAAAACATTAATCAATGATCACTCAAACCTGAGACAGCAAAACCTCACTTCCAAAATCTTGACATCAAAAGATAAATAGGGGACCCTGTGAACTTAACTTCAATTAGATCTTCTTATCTTGCTTTCTTTCTCAATTGCTGGAGGGCCCTAAAATGGATTGCTTTTGCAAGTCAGTACAAGCCACTGCACAAATAGAAAGGCTAAAAGTGGAATTCCCTGTGCTTGTTATTCATACCCCTATGAAGAAAAATGAATTGGTTGGTTGGAAAAAGTATTTTACATATGTTTCTACTTCCTTAAGAAAAATGGAGCTACAAACCAAAATTTGAAGCCAATTTATTTTTGTGTTTTTATTAGTATCCAGTCAGCGAAAGAAAACGTGATACATCTTTATAACTGAAATGCTGAATAATGTCATTTTCCATGAAACAAGAATAAACTAACACATTTCTTTCCTAGCACAACGTGTTTGCATGCTTTGTCCTGAATATGCCACCTGACTCCTTATGGGAGAGTCAGATTTCTGTGCATCCATCAAACGACAACATTGTAATGTCAAGAGAACGGCAGTGCTAGCAACCTGCCCATCCATGACTGGATTTCAGAGCATTTTTTCCCAGTAGACTGAGTGGCTAGCCTAAAGGTACATTCCAGGCAATCTGTTTAGGACACAAGCCCTTTTGTATGTTGTCTTTCTCATCCATTCCCCAGTATCACTGTAACCTCCATTACCACTAAGAGGCCTTTCAAGTATGAGCCTGTATGGTATCACTTTTCTGAAAATACTGGCCCAGAACTATATGAATTCAGATACACGTAAAAGGATATGGCAGCAAAAAAGCCAAACATAACAATTAATGTGTCAAAAAAAGCCCAAAGCACATTTTGCAATACTAGATCATGTTACAGCTGATGTCAAAACCAACACGTTGCTAATCTAATAAAACTGGGCTGTCATTTATCTGTTGGCTTATGAACGCCTAGCTGAACAGAAATGCTGTCTACTTCTAGTGGCTCTCATACTATGTTATTATCAGTTCACCTACCTATAAACTTGTTATCGGCCACAAATCTTTCCTTGCCACTGAGTTAATTGCTGTGACATCACAAGACGGGGAATGACGAGCATTCCTTAGATTAAAGAAAAGGATTTTCTTTAGCTTATATTTGTTTCCTATCCTCAAAATAAAGCATTACCTATAATTATCAAGGGTTGAACCGGGCAGGTCACACCCATCTTTCAATATTTATTATCCTTTTTTACGAAACATTTTATTTTATAGTGAAATACTTTTGTGATGTGCGCTGTGTTATTACATTTACAACATTTTACATGGATTTATATTCACTGGCTATTATTTCAGATTTATATAACACGACACCAGTACTTTTGCAAGATCCAGGTGCTCTGGTTCTTTTCCCCATTTTCCCCATGTGTCTCTTTGACAATTGTCTTTTTCAATTATATCTGTATACTAAGGACCCAGATACAGTTAAAAACTAGCAGAGGGGCAACTGTGATTAGGAGCCTGAAGTCGGTAACTGGTCTGGATGTTAGCGCTGCACCTCATATGGGCCCTTTAAATGGGCCGACAATTGAACAGATCATCGTTACTAGTAACACTCGTTATCGATGATCTGGCGCTGTAAATGCACTGCCGATTACCCAATGAACAAGCAAAACGCTTGTCCATCTGGTAATTGTATCTTTTGTGCAGCACAAAAGATCGTTTCCCAGTGTCAGATCGCGCTGTGTAAACACATTCTGTGGCCGGGAAACCACAAGACAGTATGGGGAAGATGGGGAAATGTACCGGTCTCCTTCACTAGCGATCAGAAGATTTTCGGAAACTAATGCTTTCTTTCTGACAATCTGCTAGGTCGTCGTCCCGTGTAAAGGGATTAATAGTAAGGAAAGAAGACTACATGCCAGAGATAAACACACGCTGGACTTGTAGAAGAAGGGGGCACTGATATAAGGGGACTGGAGCTGTAATAGCAGGAACTCTGGCCATCAAGCACGGCATTGTTGGAGGAATGGTAATGTTGTGGCTGACATAAGGGGTATTGTTACTGCCATGAGAAGCATTCTGATTGTTATAGGGTAAATATGGCTAATAATAGAAAATTGCAGCACACAGCTTTCTTTAGCTGCAGTTAAATGACGTTTTATTGGTATTCCATCATATGGTAATCATGATCCAGTGCAATTACAGGATGTATAGAGTAGTCATGTACATTAATTATGGCGACCGGCCCGTCAAGGCCTTCTTCAGCAGTCTATGATCTGGATATGACTTCCTGTCGAGGGTGGCACTGGATTAATGTGGCTAACATGAATACATTTCGGCTGTCATGTCAGCATTGTGGTTGTCATAAGGGTATTGGGGCTGTTATGGGGACATGTGTGACTGTTGTAAAGGAAATTGTGGCTGTGACAACTATTCCTCCATACTCCCCCACATACCTGCACACTCAATTTGGTCAATCATCATGCATGTATTGTCAATGGGGAGATGAGAAGTCACCCCCCGATCATGTCTGATTGCTTCTTCCTCAACCATCATACATCAGGAGAGAGTCACGACCTCCCCCTCATACGCATAACATAATTGGACAGTCTGACCAAAATACGTGGATTAGGACTACTTTCCTCTTATGTTTATGGATACCTCCATGAGACTAGCTAAAATCTTTATGTTTTTGCCTGTAGTTCCCCTTTAAATACAAGCATCTAAAATGTGAAAACTGGTTTGGTTCTTACATCCATCCTTCTGCCTGTTTTCTTTCAGAAATGTAAAGTCCAATTAAGCATTTTCTAATAAGATAAAACCCCCTACAGCAAATAATCTTTCAATCTATGACATTTCTTCTTGCGACAAGCTCAAACTATCATATTACTTTAAAGACATCTGTTTCTTTTTTAACACAGAGTCTTTTCCATCTACGCCCTTTATATATTTGTCTCTATCACTTCCATCTCCAGGCAGTGCACAATGCTGTTATTCCCACATGAAAAAAATGCTATTATTTTTTTTAGTGATCTATATCTTACTTTTATGAAAATCAACTGCATGTGAGTAAAAGGAGATAAAGGTGTTTTGAATTAATAGCTTGTATAATTGAACTTGTTATGTCTGCGTTATCCGCAGTACTTACTGCTCACAGTCCTCCGTACAAGTCAGTTGGGGTTGAAAATGATATTATTTTAAAATATACAATATAGGCAAAATCATTATAGGCAGGAATTAAATTGTAGATTACTTGGCAGGCTGCCTGCTTGTGTCCAATGACTTCAAATGGAAGCCCACCCGGTAATATGAAAGTAAAGTACTGTAAATACATTATCCTCAGCAAATGTTCTGTCTTTATACTGATTACCCTCACACTCGGTCTGGACACCATTTGTCTACCCCCCATCCCTCCCTCAGTGGGAATCCTAATTAAATTTCTCTACCACACGCACACACACATATGGTGCATGAAAAACCAAGTGACCTTTTAGTATCATTTTGGAGTGTATAGAATAAGTACCAAACCCAGTGTTAATTGAAACTAGAAGAAGATAAGCTAGTTGTTATAGTTTCTGCTTACTGGCTAATAACATATGATCTACAATATATCACTAACATTCCTACCCATGGGGACTCATCACAAAAGGTTGTCCTAAAGCAGTGCCAGTTACAGGTAAATATGGCCACTTGGGTGACACAGGCACAGTTAGCCTATTGTCTACCCTTTTCTTTTATGTCTACTTAGATCAAGATAGACCTCCTAAACCCAAAGGGTCAAGTAATCTTCCCTGGTTTGTCCGGTGCCCAATAGCCATTTCATAGAGCCTACACAATCCAGACAAACATCACTATCACTAAATATGTATTTTCTAATTACAAAAAAGTGGAAACCCTGGTTAACACATAAGGCTTAATCATGCACTAGGTAATACGAGCACGCACTAATTCATTAAAATGCCAGTTTGACTATAGGCCTCTTTACAGGGGCACATTCATATGAACACTCGTTCCCAATAATTTCCCTGTGTAAAGGTGTTGACCCAATTATTCTGATTGGCTGATTGGAGTCGAGAAGGACATTTCCCCCCTCATATGAGGAAAATTGGCTGCCACCTCATGGGATTTTTTGCCTTCCTCTGGATTAACTTGCAGGATAACAGGCTGAACTGGATGGCGGGATGTCTTTTTTCAGCCTAAAAAACTATGTTACTATGTAATGAACAACCAAAAACTGGTTTATCAGGTAAAGGGATCATTAATGCGGACATCAAAATCATCACTTCTAGGAAGGGGATTGTCCTGTGCAAACAGAGATCTGCTGCCCATAAATGATAAATCTGTATTGGAACGAGTGATCATTCATCCCAATACAGAGTAGATGATTGCTGTATGTATATGCAGCTTTCACCTGTTCTTGCCTGCAAATGGGCCTTATGAATCTGTATTGGAACAAGTGATCATTCATCCCCATACAGAGTAGATGAGTGCAGCATGTATTTGCAGTTTTCACCTCCTCTTGGCTACAATGAAGCCTTATGACACTGAACAAGTGTTAAAGGGTATACTTTCTATGGATACAAGACAAGGGTGCAGAGTGCGCTGAGAAGCTGCACATCTATGCTTTGAGTAAAGGTGTAGGCCTCCTTTAAATTAAAATGAAATTCGATTTACTTAAATTAAAAATTCTTGTTGATCTATAAACAATTATGCATTTTAAAGATTTGAAATTATTATGAGCTGCCAATTGATATGTTTTAGACTAAGCAGTAGCTGTTTCCAAGATATCTCAAGGACAAAACTTTAATGGGGTGCCTACAATTTGCTGTTCTATTCAGATGCTTCCATTTATGAGGAAAGGGCTTCACCATTATTTTACCAGTGACTAATGGCCGCTGTGTATACATACAGATATGCAGCAACCATCAGGATTGTATAGGGCAACATATTCAGGATCTCTAAATCACTTAAACTGCTCTATTACATGAGAGTTTTTGACCCTTTTTCTAATATTTAAGGACTCTATAATAAGTATGAGTATGTTCCACAGGACTGGCACACAGTAAATATAGTGCAAATATTCAAAAAGGGTTAAAATGTGAGCCTGAAAATGTTTACCTCCATTAAGGTTACATTGTTTGAAGGTTTTCTCAGAGGAGTTATCCTAGAGTATCTCAGAAAGAAATAGATGTATACATCTATATTAGTTCTCATTGGTTTCTCTGAGGAGGTTCTATATTGGACGGGGGTGAATAGTTCGATCTTGTGTATTTTTACTTTTTTAAAGCATTTTATACTCTGTTGCATCAAAGGTTGTTACATGAAATGAGAATGCTTGTACTGGGAGAATATGTATGTGGGTAAGTAACTGGCTGAGGGATAGAAAACAGAGGGTGGTTATTAACGGTACACACTCAGATTGGGTCACTGTCACTAGTGTGGTACCTCAGGGGTCAGTATTGGGCCCTACTCTCTTCAATTAATGATCTTGTAGAAGACTTGCACAGTAAAATATACATTCTTGTTGACGACAGTAAACTGTAATTAACACGGAAGAGGACAGTAGACTGCTACAGATGGATCTGGCTAGATTAGAGGCTTGGGCAGAGAAACTGAGGTTTAACATCGATAAATAGAAGATTATTGCTACAATGGCACCTCCTGATCTTGTCTGATGGACCGTACCCGCTGCTCTTCCTCTGACTCACCTGCAGCAGGCCGCCGCAGTCCTGACCTTCTGCTGAAGGTTTAACCCCTTAGTGACCAAGCCTGTTTGGGCCTTTATGACCAAGCGTTTTTCTTCCTTTTTTCATGGTCTCGTTCCAAGAGCTATAACTTTTTAATTTTTTCGTCTATATAGCTTTATGAGGGCTTGTTTTTTACGGAACAAGTTGTAGTTTTTAATGGCACCATTTTGGGGTACACATAACATTTTGATTAACTTTTATTAACTCTTTCTGGGAGGGAGATGGGGGAAAATAGCAATACTGCCACTGCGTTTTTACGTTATAAATTTTACGGCGTTCATTTTTCGGTACAAATAACATAATATCTTTATTCTCTGGGTCAGTACGATTACAGTGATACTAAATACTTATAATTTTTTTTACGTTTTACTACTTTTTTTTCCAATAAAACCCCTTTTATTAACCAAAAAAATAATTTTGCATTGCCACTTCACAAGACCCATAACTTTTTTTTTTCTTTTCTATGGAGTTGTGTGAGGGCTTGATTTTTGAGGGACAACTTGTATTTTTCATTGGTATCATTTTGGAGTAAATGGCGCTTTTTGATCGCTTGTAATTACGTTTTTTTCGGTGGAAACTAAGAATAAATTAGAAATTCTGTCTTTTTTTTATTTTTTACGGCGTTCACCATAGGGGATAATTTATGTAATATTTATGTAGTCCGGGTCGTTACGGACGCGGCAATACCAAACATATGGGGGATATTTACTTTTTGCCATTTTTTTCACTGAAAAGCGTATTTTCAATGGAAAAAAAAGCATATTTTTTTATTTTATGGAAATTTTTTTATTTAATAAATGTATATTTTTTTTCTCTTTTTTTTACTACTTAAAAGTCCCACAAGGGGACTATAATATACAGTATTTTGATTGCTTTTAAAATGTAATGCATTATCTCTATAAAGCATTAAATTTCAATAG
Source organism: Bufo gargarizans (assembly GCF_014858855.1). Classification (NCBI taxonomy): domain Eukaryota; kingdom Metazoa; phylum Chordata; class Amphibia; order Anura; family Bufonidae; genus Bufo; species Bufo gargarizans. Next base: position 478,620,947 of record NC_058080.1, read on the forward strand.
CAATGCTATTCAAACATTGACCAGCAGGCTGCGCCAGAGAGGCACAGCCTGCTGGAGAGAACTGAAGACAGGCTCGGGGCCCTGATTGGAAGTGAGGTAAGCTTCCGAACACATCAGCACCCCGTGATCGCATTTTCGGGGTGCTGATGGGAGACAGAGGGAGTCCGCTCCCTCTGTCACCACTTCACATGCAGCGGGCGCCGTTGCGCCCGGCATGTAAAGGGTTAAACAGCCCGGATCGGCACTCCTGCCGGTCCGGGCTGTTAGAGCAGGGCCCCAGCTCTCATGTGAGAGCCGGGTCCGTGCTCCCCGCTGCACGGGGATCCGTGCAGCGCTTAGACCAGGCCGCCGTAAAAACGCGGCAGCCCAGCCTAAGGCCCCTTAGTGACCGCCGTAAAAACACGTATGGGTGGTCACTAAAGGGTTAAATACAAACATAGAAGGAAGTTCTTTACGGTAAGAGCAGTGAGACTATGGAACTCTCTGCCTGAGGAGGTGGTGATGGTGAGTACAATAAAAGAATTCAAGAGGGGCCTGGATGTATTTCTGGAGTGTAATAATATTACAGGTTATAGTTATTAGATTTCTGGAGAAGGGTCATTGATACATGCAGTTTTTCAGACTGCCAGATTTGGAGGTAGGGGTGAAATGGGGAAAATTGGCTTCTTCTTTATGAGGGTGTACGGTTGGGTCTTTCTCTAAATCAACTTTGCAAGATAACAAGCTGAACTAGATGGACATATGTCTTTTTTCAGCCTTTCAAACTATGTTTTTTTTTATTTATTTGTGTTACTCACTTCTATATACTGACATGTTCTGCAGCGCTTTACAGACATTAGCATCACATTGTCCCCAATGGGACTGACAATCTAAGTTCTCTATCAGTATTTCTTTGGAGGAAGCCGGAGTACCTGGAAGAAACCCACGCATATACAGGGAGAACATAAGAACTCCATGCAGAGGTTGTCCTTGGTCGAACCTGGAATCCAGATCTGCAAGGCATCAGTGCTAACTAGTGATGAGCGAACGTTTCAAAAATTTGATTCGGCTACTTTGCTGAACTTCAACAAGAAATTTGATTCATTACGAAGTACTTAGGGAGTAAAAAATAGTACATACTCACCTCATCCATTTGATCATGGCCGTTGCGGCAATCTTGATTGAAGAAAACTTGCCATATCTCGCAGGTGCTGATGTGATGACGCCACCGCACTGATCACTGATGACATCAGTGTGCCCCGGCCAGCGTGATGATTGCATGGCGCTCTGTGTGGCCGTACCCTAAGGCAGAGTGACCTGGGTATACCTGATTTATAGCTATTCTTGATGAATTAATTTGTAACAAATCATATTTCTTAGATAACTTTGGCAAAGTTGCCAAATCAAATTTTTCAAAACTTCTCTCATCTCTATCTCCCACCATCACTTTCAGTGTTCCTACACACACCCTTCTTTTCAGCATTTTTAAATGCCATGAATTTCATGCATTTTTCTGGCCTTGTAAAATTTTGTTACATTTATATCACATTTTATGGCCATTTCTCAAGTCTGATAGAGAAGTCCATGGGAAAATGATATATTCCTGGAGCATTCTACCTTTTGAGAAAAAACCCAACTGACCCATAAAACACCACAAACACACCACTTGTTATGTAGTGTGTTTTATATTTCACTATGGACATTAATGTAACATCTGGCCATATTGTTTTTGGCCAAAATAAACTGCACAGTCAAATGGCATAAAAACGTGGTGCTTTTTAGCAAAACTTTTGGTGGGAGACAAAGCAACACAACTGGAAGTACCTTTTAAAGAAAAGCTTAGTTAGCAAGATGTTCAGTTATCTTATTAATTGGTAGGTTCAAATGGGCTGTCAAAGTCAAATGTTTTAGAGCGAAAATAAATAATGTGTTTATATAGTGAAAGCTATATTGCCTCATATAATGTCTATTTTTAACTTAAGACACTCTAAAGTTAAGAATTCTTTGATGTAATCTTACTGGTAAAGGTCAGACGAGGTATTTTTTTAGGATAATTGTGCCTGTATGGTTGTGATTATACTTGGTAACATAGTCCTCCATAAGTTGCACTGATTTAGTGTTATCGCATACGGCACTATTGTTTTTTTGCTCTTAATCTAAGACAGATCCTTTAACACAGCTTGATTTAGCCACATGCATATTAACAAAGTATTTATATCTACAACTATGACACAATCAGAAAATATATATCCCATTATATTCTTTCTTTCAATAATGTAAGGGGCAAACTTACAGAACTTTTGGAACTCTGTTTTCTTAGAAATGCTATATTTGTAAATGTACAGAGCCCAATTGTTATCTTTGCAGCCCATGCCTGCTGCGGCCCTGCTCATACGGGCATTCACAGGTGCCGCAGTACTCACTAGACTTTGTCGTCCTGCTGGCAGTGGGCCTGGGTGCCAGCATTCTGTGTGCTCCTCCTGCGGGCCGTGGCCTGCTCCTGCTGAGCCCTATTCTGTCTTTAGGCTGTGCGTGTGCTCCTGTTGATGCTTAAAGGGCAAGCGGGCGCATCCTGATCTTTTCCAGCCTATGGCTGTCCACCTATGTCTATTTAAGGAGAAAGGAGGCTGAACTTTAGGTTTCCTACTTTTCTAGCCCTAGTCAAGGTGTGCTTATTCTGTCTGCCTTTGTACTAAACTCTGCCACTTTACTGATTCTGATGCTCAGCTGCCTGTCTAACTATCTGTTTACCATATTGACCCTCAGCTGCCTGTCCTGATCTACGTCTTGTTTCACAGGTATGCACAAGTATTGCCTAACCCCCATGATCAGCTGCCAACTATACTGGGACTATTTGAGGAAGTACTAGCCTGGTGGTTCCCCTGCAGTGAAGGCCAGATCCCTGTAAAAAGGTTAAAAGGTGAAAAACAGGGAAACACCAGGACAATGCGCTTAGGAACAGCCAAAAGCTAAACCGGTTACTTGGCAAATTGATTCCACAACCATTTTCCAAAATACTAATAACATTGTTTAATTCTTGTCAAATAACACCTTGTTCCAATTTCATCACAGTGATCTAAAGGTTTATAAAAACAGCAAATAGAATATTGGATTTAGTTTTCAGCTCCACATTGTAACCTAGACAGAAGAGTGCTGGGGTGGAAAGGGTTCAAAGGAAGGTGACTTTAGTAATAAATGGGATCAGAGGTCTCTCAATAAGGGGCTTAAAGATCAGGCTCCTTTAGCCTGGAAAAAGATGCCTTTGAGATGATCTTTTTTATATGTATAAATATATGTATGTGGTCAAGACAAAGAACCGGCAAATGATTTATAGCGGTTAACACAGCCCAATTGTCTGGCAGATTATTGGGGAAGAACATTCTTATGAAATGCTTGTTCTCGATAATATTCCTGTCTAAAGGTGCAGCTAATCACACGATGAACAAGTGAAAAGCTCTTTCATTGGGTGAAACAGTTGTTTGTGCAGACAAGTTAATTATCGTTTCTGAGCAGCAGATTGTGCTGTCTAAACAGCACTCCAGTCTGCTCTCCCTGCATTTATTGGAGGCCATTTGGCACTAGAAGAGGTAAAATACAGTGAGGCACCATTGGAGGTAGTATTTAGTGTAGGTTCCTGTCCTAAAGAGATTGCCTTGTTGTTGGCGGACAGGCACAAATAATTTTGTACAAAATGTATTTGGCAAGAATCTCACATTTATAACGTGGCATTAGCATTAGTACATTTTCTATAGTGAGTATGGCACTATTGTATTTACTGTATTATTTGTGTTTGCAGAGTGCAGTTGCATTGTGCTTGTTTTTGCTTTTGTGCTTTCAGCCATGTCAACGTGCACCTGCGCATTAGGATGTGCTGACTAACCCCCACTCTTTTTTATTTCAGTGAGATGATGACTATGTAGCAAACACACTTTAGCTAGTTATTTTTGTTGTCTTATCTCGACAACCCATGTCTATATGTCCTAATAGAGCATATGGGAGTCACATTCAGCCATTCATTTATTTGCTGGAGTATAGAAAAATGATGGAAACCACTGTTGTAACAGGGTAACACTGGAAATACTGCAGAAATTGGGTATTTGCAGAATAATTTATTGCCCATTTCTAATGACTGATATACTGCTGTACGCAAATTTGAACTTGGAAATGTAATTAATTGTACCAGAGAGCTAAAGTAACTCTTTTCTATGAATATGCAATTAGATATTTAGAGAACATCTACATATGGTATTTCCTCTTGTCAGGATCCAGGATATCCTCTTTTAATTCATCTGGCATCTGGGCTCTGCTTGTTCACATCTGGCATATAAATGTCTCCCACGATTATTTCTTTACACTGAATATCCTAACACCTGATATCTTTGTCTTCACCTCTTGTTTTGCAGTCCTTCAATAATTCACACTATCTTTATAGCTAACCTTTGGTTCTCACTTTGCCCCTGGGCATCATGTAATGTTGTGATTAGTAAGGATAACACATTTGCAAAAGAGAAAACTATCAGTTTGATGTTGTTTAGAACCGGAATTCTACTAGTAACTGCTGTATATACTGTAACTCAATTCTTCACCGCCGGCATCCATGTAAAACAAGGTTTGGAGATAATATATCATAGAGGCACCTACCTGACATTGGTGTGGCATATGCTCGCAGTCTGCCACCAATGTCTGAGATGATAAAACCCCTTTAAAATAATAAAAATATCAAATCTCCAACTAGAGCAAAAATAGTGTCAAAAACAATGTACATATTTGGTATTGTCACTTTTTTAAACACAAACTTTTATTTGTACTACACTGCATTTAAAAAAATCTCGCATGAAGCTATCTTAACAGAGAAACAAAAAATATATTTTTTTGTGCAAAAGTGAAATATAGAAAAAAACTAAACATATCTGGTATTTGCATAAAGGTAGCTAAGGGTTTCTTAACTTTTGTAATATTGATGACCTCTCCTCAGGATTGGTCAACAGTATCAGATTGGAATGGAGCCAACTGTCAGCAACTCCGCCGATCAGCTGTTTGAGGAAAACGCAGCGCTCATACAAGCGCTGTGTTCTCCTCACTGTTTACCTGCTCTCCATCATCATAGCAGTAGTGAGCAGGTGTCATTACAACTCTGCATCCTCATTTACTTCAATGGGATGGCACCTTCCATTCAAGTGAATAGGAAGGAGCAGTCCCATTGAAGTGAATGGGACGAAGGAGCTTTTACCTGCTTGCTGCTGCTATGTCGATGGTGAACAGGTAAACAGTGAGTAGAACACTCGTTAGTTCTCTTCAAACAGTTGATCGGCGGGGGAATTTGGCAGTCAGGCCCTCGCCAATCTGATGTTGATGACCTATCCTGGATATCTGAAGTGCGTGAAAGATCTATACAGTGGGCTCAGCTCATGGCTGGTGTCAGCTGTGTAATACAGCTGACACCAACCCGCAAGGACCGGGATCAGAACTCTAATCCTCGTCATTTAATCCCTCAGATGCAACAGACAATAATACCGTGGAATCTGAGGCACACCCTGTCCTCATATCGAAGCCCCCAGAGTGAAATCAGTGTTTAATAGGAAGCCTGTCAAAATCCCATAGACTGCAATAGAATTCTATTGCAGTCTATGGAATAAGTGAACAGAGGATTGTAAGTTAACACCTTCTGGGAATCACCAATCTTAACTATTATCTGAAGTAATTCATGAGTAGTACTACACATAAAGAGTCCATTCTTGGAATGCCATTTTTAAATTTACTATTGCCCCTCATTTCCCCGCTATAAAAACACACTGCGCTGAAAAACACAGTCAGGACTGGAGCTCCATGCTAACATAATGGAGAGGACTCCTGTGCACATGCACAGCATCCCCAACAATGTATTTCAGTGTAGCTTTAAACACAGACAGAAGGGGAACAGAGGACAGTAAGAAAAAAAATAGCAATCTGGTGTTACTGCAGATAATAGTCCAAGATTGTGGTGACAGATCCCCTTTAAAGATGAATCCTATTTTGACCTTAAGGCACAGCCCCATTTTTCAAATCTGACAAGTGTCATGTTATGTGGTAATTTTAATAACTTTGGAATGCTTTTACTTATCCAAGGGATTCTGAGCCTGTTTGTTCATGACACATTTGACACATTTGTCAGCAGCAAAATTCGGTCAATACATTCTTTATAAGAAATTCCAAAATATTGCAATTTTCTACATTTAAATCACTCAGCTTTTAAGACAATTATTGACTATTTTGTGAAATATGACTAATTAAAACATGCATACGTCTACATTTTTCAAATGTACTTTTAGGAAAATTTCCAAATTTTATTTTTTGAGGGACCAATTTAGTTCTGAGGTAGCTTTGAAGGGCCTACATATTAAAACCCCCAGAAATTACCCAATTTTAAAAACTGCACCCCTATTATTAAAATTACATTTTAGAAGTTTGTTAACTCTTTAGGTATTGCAAAAAACATTTTTTATTTTTTTTTGCTGCTGATTTTTTTTTAATCCATTTTTGGAACAGTAAATAAAACTCCAGATATATTACCCTAATTCAGTTTTTTTTTTTTTTATATCCAATATGTGGCCCTAGGGTGCTACATGACTCAAATACTGGCCTCAGAATTGAAGCACCACCTTGAGAATTTTGGGGCCATTTTTTTAGGAAGTTTTTCAGGCACCATTTTAGGTTTTGAGAAGCATTGAGGTGTCAAAACATAAGAAACACCCCAAATTTTAGTGGTCTGTCACTAAATAGTGATAGCACTTGGTCAAAACCCACAGCACGAGCCAGTACTACGAGAGAGGTAAGTCTAAGGGCTCGTTCACACAAACGTTTTTTTACGTTCCGTATACGGGCCGTTTTTTTAGTTCCGTATACGGTCCTTATACGGAACCATTAATTTCAATGATTCCACAAAAAAAACGGAATGTACTCCGTATGCATTCCGTTTCCGTATTTCCCTTTCCGTTCAAAGATAGAACATGTCCTATTATTGCCTGCAAATCACATTCCGTGGCTCCATTCAAGTCAGGGGGTCCGCAAAAATAACGGAACACATACGGAATGTATTCCTTATCCGTTTTTGCGGAACCATCTATTTAAAATGTTATGCCCAGCACAATTTTTTCTATGTAATTACTGTATATGCCATACGGAAAAACGGAATGGAACCGGAAACACCACTGAAACAAAAAATGGAAAAACGGATCCGTTAAAAACGGCCGGCAAAACACTGAAAAAGCCATACGGTCATGTGAACAAGCCCTAATGCCACAATCCAACCTGCCTCTGGCCGATGACTGACGGACCCATCTCTCTGGCAGCGATGCACGCTTTGGCAGGTCAGTACTGTAATAGTACTGACTGCCAGCATAGCAGTGACACAGCAGTAACTATACTATGTTACTCTCAGTGGCAGCAGACAGGTTCCCTTTAAGAGATTAAGACCTTAAAGAGTTTTAAAAGCAGAAACTTCCATTTCATTTCTCTGCGTACTGTATACGGTGCTTTTCCAGGAGATATCCTGTGTTCTACTAGTTACTTTTAGTAGGATAACATAACTTTAATCAATGAGATTATAGCATCCAATAATGTGAGTTAGGTCAATGACGAGTGTCAGTGGGTAACGCTGCTCTGCCTCAAACAATACACGTCTGGCAGCCTGCAGACTCCACTGCCTCTTGTGGTTAACGTCTGAGATGCTGTGGATATTAATGTGGCATTTCATGTTAGTTAAAGAAAAGCAAATATCTTCCCGGCCTCGTGTACCACAAGACCACATTAAGGCTTTTTCCAGCAATGGACTGCTATAAGAACAGTGCTCTGGAAGAGATGACGATGCCAGAGAAAATAGTTGGGTTTGAGAATTGAGTATCATTTTACATAAATGATGACTTCTTTACACTCTGCTCAGATAAGCTGATCGTCTACATAATAATATGTTAAAAGTAGGTTAAAGAGACACTTCCAGAGAGTTATTAATGGCATGTTCTATTACTAACGTCCAGGAGGAGTTGGCACAGCACAAGTGTCATTTACGGCAGCCTGCGTTCTGTGAAAGGAGGATGAGTGGCTGTTGAAATGTGCTAATGGAGGACCCACTACGAGCTGTCTGATAGCTCCCTTCTCAGAATAAAGGCTTCTGTAAACTGCACTTATAATCCGATGATCAGGCAGACGTTCCCAATAACTGCCTGATCATTAGTGGAGATGAGGGCTGCATTTACATGCCGCAATCACCTCCGTTGTATGGGGACAAGCGATAGATACAGAGATCACTTGTCCCCATAGATTCTGGGCAGACAGCATGATCTGCTGAGCAGGAACAAGGTTTGGTGCTGACAGAACAATCTGATCACCCAAACGTTTGCTCATTCTTCCGGTGATCGGCGGCACCTCTTACACAGGCTAAGTATCGCTCATCTCCATTAATCTGCAAGCTTATCGGTCAGTGTAAAAATTGACGCGGTCCACAAATTGCGGATCCGCAAAACACGGATGCCACCCGTGTGCCTTCCGCAATTTGCGGAATGGAACAGGAGGCCCATTATAGAAATGCCTATTCTTGTCCGCAAAATGGACAAGAATAGGACATGCCTCATAATTTTTGCGGGGCCACGGAACGGAGCAACGGATGCGGACAGCACACGGAGTGCTGCCGCATCTTTTGCAGCCCCATTGAAGTGAATGGGTCCACACCCGAGCCACAAAAAATGCAGCTTGGATGCGGACCAAAACCACGGTCGTTGTGAACAAGCCCTCAGGGTAGTTTCACATGGCGTTCTTTGGAGGAAGTTTTGAGGCAGATTTGCCAAAGCCAGAAGTGGATTTCAAAGGAATCGGAAATATAAAAGAAAGGACTTCTAGCACTCCTTCCCGGTGGATCCACTTCTGGCTTGAGCCGAGAACCCTGTAGACAAATCTGCCTCAAAGCCTCCTTATAATCATTCATTTTCTATTTTACGGAATCGCTATTTATGCTGTCCTGACACTACTGTAAGCTCCACTGCATGTTGTATTAGGGAGGACGCTAGTATGCTTTATCTCACCCACTCACTCATAAGGGAAGCAGATAATCACAGCTAAATTCCTTGTGCTCTTAAGCAATTGAACTTGTCTGTGCTGAGCGCAGACGATGGATCTACTACGACAAGACACTTTTTTTTTTAATATGGAGTCTAGATGGCTGCCCGGCTCATGCTTGAGCTATAATAGCTGTTCATCACATAGAGAAAAATGCAGTCAGTACATCTGAGCGGAGATATTTCACTGCCTCAGGCATTTAGCCTTGCCCCACAAGAATCCTGGCTCACACTTCAGGTCCCTGAATATCTGGAAGGAGCTGAGCTGCATGTACCTCAGCTCTACCCGCTATAAGGCCTCATGCACACAAACGTATATTCTTTCCGTGTCCATTCTGTATACAGAACCATTCATTTCAATGGGTCCACAAAAAACAAGGAAGTTAGTCCGTGTGCATTCCGTTTCCGTATATATCCGTTCCGCAAAGAAATAGAACATGTCCTATTATTGTCCGCATTACGGACAAGGATAGTACTGTTCTGTTAGGGGCCAGCTGTTCCGTTCCGCAAGATACAGAATGCACACGGACATCATCCGTATTTTTTGCGTATGAGTTTTTTGCAGACCGCAAAATACATATAGTCGTGTGCATGAGGCCTAATATTGGACTTTTCTATAGTTACCTTCTTAGAAACCCAAAATGTAAGATTCACATGCAGCAGACTCAAAATCAGTTACATTTAGGCCTCATGCACACGACCGTTGTTTCATTCTGTGTCTCCGTTGTTCCGTTTTTCGTGATTTTCTGCGGACCCATTGACTTTCAATGGGGCCGTTGAAAACTCGGCTAATGCACCGTTTGTCATCCGCGTCTGTGGTTCCAGTCCGTCAAAGAAATATAACCTGTCCTATTTTTTTCACGGAAAACGGTTTGCGGACCCATTCAAGTCAATGGGTCCATGAAAAAACGCGGAGGCACACAAGATACTTTCCCTCGTCTGGTGATCCTCCAAAAATAAAGGAAGACACACGGAAACAAAAACGGAAACGGATCACAGAACAACGGAACCCCATTTTGCGGAACGGAACACAACAACGGTCGTGTGCATGAGGCCTTATCTGGATGGGGTAAAAGGGTTTCTGGACGCCCTAATCAGATGGAAGGAAGAGACAGACACAGACATTTCTGCCTTGTGTGAAAGGCTCTGTTCACATTTGCTCCATGCTGAACCTCAGTTGGCAGTTTAAGCAGTTATTAATCTGATGGCAACAATAGAAAAAAATGAAATAACACCACAAAGGAACCCCTATGGATCCTATTATAAGGTATTGGATTACTTCAAAGCACCACTGGGATCCATCACGGGACATATCTAAAGTGAACATAAGCCACAATGCAGACTGTGACTACAATTTACTGCAGTTGCCCACTTCTCTACAAACCATAATTATGGGGTCCAAAGCTGAGATCTGAGGTGCTCAACTACGTGGTCCTCACATAGAACTTCGTAGAGCTAAGGGACGAGTTTATTCCTTTTATTTACAGACACAATAGTGCAGTTACATAGGCATAATCCAGCTGTGGTACCCCACTCAGGGCCCTCTTTATTATTAGCCAGAGTATCAAGATGCTGCAAACACAACCTTCACTTTAAAGGAGTTGTCTGACCCTCCAAAATAATTATGTTCCGAAAATTGCTTAGCATAGAGAAAAAAAGGCACTTACCTGTTTACCAGCACTCTACAGTCAAGGGTCCTGCCCCCGCTGAGTGGAATTGTGACGTTCTGTCCGTTGTTATGTGCATGGCTACAGCCATTCACTGGCTAATGAATGCCCTACAAATAAAACCTCAAAAAAGCTTAATTGATTTTTTTATTTGACCCCTAAATTTATTTTTCCCGTATTCATTACAAGATATGATAACTTAAATGGGTTGTCTGGCCTTGGAGCTGACAACCCCTGGGGTCCTAACCTGTGGCCCTGACCATAAACAATTCTACTCACCTGTCCACAGTCCTGCTGCTGCTCTGTTCCCGGCCATTTCTGGTCCCATGACCACTGTGGCCAATCACAGGCCTCAGCAGTCACAGCAGCAACAGAATCGGGGGTGTTTTTTAAGTTTATGGCCACAGTTTACGACCTCACGAGTATTCGTCTCCCAGGCTATTATAAAATACAATTTTTACTACAAAAATTTAAATTGGCCTGGTCCCTTAGGGGTTAGCCACCTTTTGGTGGGTTTTAGCAAACACCACTCCTGGCTAGACTTGCAAAAGGGAAGGACTTACCTGCTCCCGACACTGCATCCTGCTTCCTTCGGTCTCCAGCTTCAGCTGCCTCGCTTGTGTCCCCCTCTGTAAACATGACTGGCTGCAGAGGTGACCTGATGCCCTTACATCATGACCATTGGTAACATGATGCAAGGGGTTTAGGTCACTACCAATGAGTGGCTGCAGCGGCGTCAAAGTGGATGTTTACAGTGTGGGACCTGGGTGAGGCAGTCAATACCAGGGGATGAAGGAGCCAGGATCCAGCGGCAGGGAGCAGGTAAGTATGCTTCCCTTTTGCATATCTGGCCAAGAGCTGGGTTTGCCAAAAACACCCCAAATGGTGGCTAACCCTTTTACAGTTGTTCTTGTGTATTGTGAAAATGATTCATATTCGCAATTGGTTGCCTTTACAGTGGCCACACTTTTCGATGCTGTTTGATGGTAAATCTGCCTATTAGTGTATGTTCACATGTCAGGATTAGATCCAACATTTATTTTAAAAGAGAATCTGTGGCGCAGCCATGGCAGATAACATAAGCCATGGCAGATAACATAACCCATATATCCCCTATATCAAAACAATCATTATGAAAAGGGGACTACTAAGAAGCTTGGCAGGCACCATAGTGGTGGGATTTCTGCTGTTTTAAACAGCAGACATCTGGAGGCAATGTCCATGATTGGCAGTATTGCTAATCACAGACATGTATCCCCTCAGATGCTGTAGTCATACATCGCCTCAGATGCTGTGGTCAGTCTTGGGACCTTTAAGGCCCCTTGAAGACGAGCGTGAGCGGAATAGGTCCGGATGCGTTCAGTGAAAAATGCGCGATTTTGCAAGCAAGTTCATTCAGTTTTGTATGCAATCGCGTTCAGTTTTTATCGTGTGGGTGCAATGTGATTTAATGCGTTTTGCACACGCGTGATAATAAGCTGAAGGTTTACAAACATCTCTTAGCAACCATCAGTGAAAAATGCATCGCATCAGCACTTGCATGCGGAAGCGATTTTCACGCAGCCCCATTCACTTCTATGGGGCCTGCGTTGCGTGAAAAACGCAGAATATAGAACATGCTGCGATTTTCAAGTATTGCACAAGTGATGCGTGAAAAACAATGCTCATGTACACAGACCCATTGAAATGAATAGGTCAGGATTCAGTGCGGGTGCTATACGCATTGCACTCACGTGGAATACTTGCTCGTGTGAAAGGGACCTAAGGGCTCTGCTATGGTCCTATGGACCCCTCCCCTATCGACAGAAAAATCTAAAATATATTGCCAGAAAAAAATAAATCAGAATCGATAATTGTCCAGGTAAAATAATAAATATTTTTTTTGAGGAGGGCAAAATTGCACAGCCCTAACACATGTACTAAAACAAACAAAAAAACTTAACTTGAGCCTGGTCAGGAAGGGGGGTAAACGACCCAGTCTTTAACTGGTTAATATGGCTAATCGGTGGCTTATCAATCGAATTTGTATGAAGTGCTGCCCCACAAGTTATGAAAACATCGCTCTTATAAATATATGATAAATTGTGCAAAAACCTGTATAGGTTGGAAACAAACACAATTTGTTCTAGCCAAAGCCAGAAATGGATCCAACAAGGAGTCCTGTCTGAATGGGGCTTTCTGACTTTTTGTTATACTGATGACCTTTTGTCAGGATAAGGCCTCATCGACAGTGTGCGCCCACCATCGGCCCCCCCTCCCTCTATAGCAGTAACAACATTGGTGGCAGTGTGCGGCCTCCCATCCCCCCCCCCCCCCCCCAATCATTGGTGGCAGCGGAGTTCCGATCGGAGTCCCAGTTTAATCGCTGGGGCTCCGATCGGTAACCATGGCAACCAGGAAGCTACTGCAGCCCTGGTTGCCATGGTTACTTAGCAATAGTACAACTGTCACGGCTGGAGGTGGGGGAAACCCCCAGCCGTGCGGTGCCAGGAGATGGTAGGGTTACCCCTTGGCCGGGACCACAGAGTTAGGGAGCAGGTCACCTCCTATTGCGTCCCTAACGCTGACCCTGTCTCCTATCTGTATGAGCCGACCTTGGTGGTAGGACTCATACGCCGGAACCTTAAAGTCCCTACGAGCCCTCAAGTCGGCCCTGTACTAGGGGACAGAGTGAGACGACCTGCTCCTCCTAGGAACGGGGGAGCAGGAGTCTCAACGGCCAAGCAACACAGGGGAATACAATAACAGACTTATGGCAGTGACAGGCAAATGGGACCAACACATCACTCACCTGCCACAGACAACAAACCCTGGATCCCATGTGCAGGTGCTGCGGTTCAGACACCAACGAACACAGCACACACCAGACATCCCACAGGAACCCAGGACCACAAGCTGCACTAACATAAAACCCCCACACACACCTAAATAACACCGTCAAACATAGAAATTCCCGACAGAGGTTTTATGACCAGAAGGATGGTCCTCACCAGGCAGATGGAGGAGACAGGCGGCTGCTCCAGCCAGCATGGCTGAGAGCAACCTACTGAAGCCTGCAAGAGACTCAGGCTATATAGGCCATAAGGCCCCACCCACCAGTCAACCACACCCAGTGACATCACACACACTGGGAAGGAAGTTAACCCTTCCAACACACAGAAGGGAAAACACACATATAAGGGGAAGTGCACATAATACATAACCCACACCAACCCACTCACCTGTTACCGCCAGCAACGGCATGCGTGGCCACCATGTTCTAGGGAACAGCCCGCAGGCCGAAACCCTGCCACCACATGCATACAACAACAGACGTTGCCGCGGACAACCACAGGTGAAGGGAGGTGTCTACGTGCATACAACACATAACCTCGTGCACCACAAAACGACAAAGGGAGTGCACATAAAACACGTTGCCAAGGGCAACCGCACGCATGCCTATTGTCCGCGGCAACCGCACCTGAGGCAAAACAACAAGTGCCCCCCAGCTGCGGTAGACAACACCAAGCCGCAGTCAACCGCATGCGGCTCCCAAGGAGTCACGACCATGACCAAGGGTCGTGACAACAACAGTAGAAGATTCATACTTACCTGCTTGCTGCTGCGATGTCTGTGAACGGCCGGGAGCTCCTCCTACTGGTAAGTGACAGTTCTTTAGCAATGCGCCGCACAGACCTTTCACTTACCAGTAGGTGGAGCTCCCGGCCGGACACAGACATCGCAGCAGCAAGCAGGTAACTATGAGTCTTCTACTATTGTACTATTGCTAAGTAACCATGGCAACCAGGACTGCAGTAGCGTCCTGGTAGCCATGGTTACCGATCGGAGCCCCAGCGATTAAACTGGGACTCCGATCGGAACTCCGCTGCCACCAATGATGGGGGGGGGGGGTAATGGGAGGCCGCACACTGCCACCAATGTTGTTACTGCTATAGAGGGAGGGGGGGGCCGATGGTGGGCGCACACTGTGCCACCAACGATTTATTACAATAGAGGGAGGGAGGGGGGGCGATGGTGGGCGCACACTGTGCCACCAACGATTTATTACAATAGAGGGAGGGAGCGATGGTGGGCGCACACTGTGCCACCAACGATTTCTAACATTAGAGGGAGGAAGGGGGGGCCCGATGGGGGGCGCACATTGTGCCACCAACGATATTCAAACTGGGGAGGGGGGGGGGTCTGCCCCCTGCTGCTTGGCAGCCCTGATCTCTTACAGGGGAATATGATAGTACAATTAACCCCTTTAGGTGCCGCACCTGAAGGGGTTAATTGTGCTATCATATCCCCCTGTAAGAGATCGGGTGCTGCCAGGCAGCAGGGGGCAGTCTTGTACAAAGTTTGTAGTGTATTCTAACTAGAAGCATCCCCATCACCATGGGAACGCCTCTGTGTTAGAATATACTGTCGGATCTGAGTTTCACAAAGTAGCTCATATTCGACAGTATATTCTAACATAGAGGCGTTCCCATGGTGATGGGGACGCTTCAAGTTAAAATATACCATCGGATTGGAGAAAACTCCAATCCGATGGTATAAAAGAACTCCAGACTTTACATTGAAAGTCAATGGGGACGGATCCGTTTGAAATGGCACCATATTGTGTCAACATCAAACGGATCCGTCCCCATTGACTTGCATTGTAATTCAGGACGGATCCGTTTGGCTCCGCACGGCCAGGCGGACACCAAAACGACTTTTTTTTCATGTCCGTGGATCCTCCAAAAATCAAGGAAGACCCACGGACGAAAAAACGGTCACGGATCATGGACCCACGGACCCCGTTTTTGCGGACCGTGAAAAAAAACTGTTGTGTGCATGAGGCCTTAGTCATCAGTATCTGCTTGGCAGGGGTCTGACACCCGGGACCACCGATGATCAGACGTTTTAAGAAACCGCTGCACTCTGGTGACAGTGCCGTACATTGTATAGCCGGCTATGCTTCATATCACAACTCAGCCCCATTCCCTTGAATTGGGCTGAGCTGTGCCTAAGCCATGTGACCAACGGACGTGATGTCATGGGCCTATGGTAAGCTGCAAAAAGGCTGCGGCGCTCCACTCAGTTGATCTGCGGGGGTCCAGGGTGTCAGAACACACCAATCCAGAGGATAAAAGAAGTCAGAAAACCTCTTAAAAGGAGTTCTCTCATCTCGAGATTTCTGGGATATTGCTAGAATATGCCACAACTATCAGATAGGTGCGGTTCCCACCTCTGGGACCCACTTCTATCTCCAGAATGGGGCCCTCTAAGTGAAGAGCAGATGTGCAATTGTGGCCACTCTCCATTCACCGCTATGGAGGTTCTGCAACACTCTGCTATTTCTGGCTGTCCAGTAGCGGAAAGAGATGCACGAGCGGCTACTCTCCCTTCACTTCTGGGGCCCCCGCTCTGGAGATAGAAGCGGGTCCCAGAGGTGAGAACCACACCTGACATTTGAGGCCTATCCTAGTGATGTGCCACAAATCTTGAGATGAAAATACCCCTTTAGTATTTCCCATGCCTCTTGACTCCACGTCTGGCTCTGTACGACCATTACATGTGGCTGTTCCCTCAAAGGGACATTCCAAGATTGTCAAAAAATTTGTGAGAAGGACAAAATGGCATACAATCACAAAGGAGCTCCAGTGGTGCCCCTTAAGGGGTCTCTGTTTACCATGTTGAAGGGACTACGTACCCGTCTACCCACAAGACCAAAGTCAATGCCAGCGGTGGTCACGTGGGTAGACGGGCACATCATGGCCGCAGAAAAGCAAAGATTCAACAAGTGAGTTATTTTATGTGACAATTTTTATACACTATTAGAAAACCCCCTTGAAGGGCATGTTCACATCTGCATCGGAGGCTCGGTGACTAGCGGACAGAAAGGTCCTAAATGCAGAACTTTTTTCTCCTTTAAAAAAATGTTCTCTCAGACGGAAACGGAATGGAAGCCATTATAGTCAGTGTGATCTGTTAGGCCAGTTATGTGATTTTCATTCTTCTGCTCCCATAAGGGAAATGGATAGAGAACTGCCCTAAACTGAGGGACCAGAATTCATGTGTGCAGCAATGGGGGCTTCACAGCTTCTTCCTATACAGACTGTATTATGTATACATTATTGTACTGAAGTAAAAGTGACTGAGGTTGCAGGGATGGGAGGACTTTCTGTCATCTTCTCCTCATCTCCCCCACCCTGCGCTCCATCCATCACCATCCCCCTACACAAGATCTCACACACACAAAAAAAGTTTCAACAACAAGCTGCCGGGCCAATGGCAGGAGGAGACCCGGGAAAGGGGCTGAGCAAAGGGCGAGGAGATGAGGAGAAAAGCAGCGGCAGCAGCTAGACGAGCCTGGCTGAGAGGGGAAAGCCGCAGCTCCGGGCACCGTTCTTCAGCATGAGGGCACCGTGTGTGCACACAGCGTGGCAGACATTTCCCGCACTTTACTGACACAGGAGCCCGAGCGTCCCCCTCCCCCTGAGGACAGCGCACATCCCTGTGGATGGGACCGCGCTCCTCACACTGCCTGGAGGGGCAGGACTACAGAGCCCAGTGATGCCATCTGCATGAGAATACCCAGCGCAGCGACATGAGCCTCCGGGCACCGGGCGGACGCTGGAGCTACTGACCGCGCCGGATTGGATGTTGTGAGGGGACCTGCGCCCCATCCATTGTGCTCGGCATGGCTGCAGGATGCGGGCTGGTGTACGTGCTGCTGCTGCTGGCTTCCCTGCTGGTCCAGTCCTGGGGCAGGATGATCTGCTGGCAGGCCATGCTAACGTGCGACATGGAGGAGCAGTGCAGCTTCGCCTACCGCCAGTACACCCAGGCGTGCGAGAAGGTACTTGCCGGGGAAGACGCGTACGACCCGAGCAAGCGCCGCTGCCCCAGCCACTGCATCAATGCCATCATCCAGCTGAACAGCACCAAGGCCGGGCCCGCCCTGGAGGACTGTGACTGCGCGAATGACGAGGTGTGTAAGGCCACCAAGCGGTCCATCGAGCCGTGCATGCCCCGGACCAGCGCGGGCAGCGGGAGCCCAGGTCGCGGGGCGGTGATTGGCTGCACGGCGGCGCGGAGGCTCTGCGAGAGGGACTTCCGCTGCTCCAAGTCCATGACAGACTACCTGCGGTACTGCGGGCCGCTCTTCAATGGTGTGAACTGCCCCAACAGCTGCATGGCGGTCATATCGGAAATGATAACGCAGCCCAAGGCGCTGCTGCTGAACGAGTGCGTGTGTGACGGCATGGAGCGGGCCATCTGCGAGTCCATCAAGGACAGCATGGTCCGCCTGTGCTTCTCCTCAGACGGGGGTCCCAGCAGCAGCGGGGAGTCAGACGATGACTTTGAAGAGGATTATGATGACCCCTCTAGGCCCACCCTGCCAAGCAGTGGTGCCCTCCGCGCTGTGCCCACCCTATGGACATGTATAGTGCTGCTGGTGCTGCAGGGCTACAAGTGACTGTCCTGGACTCACCTGCCTTACCATGGACACAGATGTGCTCAGCCCCCCAAATCCGTGGCCGATCGGATGGGAATGACGTCGCCCCATGAGAGGCACACTGTATGGAACGCTCAACGAATGTGACCTAGAGCCACCATGAAATAGATATTGGGTTGGTTTATTGTATGGACACATCAGCCGGCCCTAAGGCCCCATGCACACGACCGGCTCTGCGAAATACGGATTCCAGCCGTGTGCACGCCGCAGCTTCTTTTGTAGAAACGCCTATTCATGTTCTCTTATTTGCGGAAAGGTCGCCTGGGTGCGGACAGCACGCAGATGACATCCATGTGCTGTCCGCATTTTTTGTGGGCCCCCGTGCAATCTGCAGAACATGCGTTTGTGTGCATGAGGCCTAAGCATACGTTCACATACGGCAGGGTTGTTGCAGAAATTCCTGCGCTCGTTCCATTCATCTGAACGGGGCTTGCAGAAATCTACGCACATGCTGCTGGAACGGCCCCATTCACATGTATGGAAGGGGTTGTCAGTGGCAGCAAACCTACCTGGTGTGGTCATGCCTAAGGCCTCCTGCACACGAACGTGTGCGCCCCGTGGCCGTGCTGCACGGACACCCACCGTGGGGCAGCAGATCATTGACCCATTCTCTTTAATGGGTCCGTGATCCGGCCGTTCCACAAAAAGATAGGACATGTTCTATCTTTTTGCGGAGCGGAAGTACGGGACGAAGCACTCCCTAGTGGTTCCGTTCCGCACCATTGCGCATCTCCGGATTTGCGGACTCCTTGAAGTGAATGGGTCTGCATCCATGATGCTGAATGCGCACTGGCACGAATGCGCACAGAACGGTGCCCGTGTATTGCGGATCTGCAAATGTGGTCCGCAATACGGCCACGGAGCGCATGTGTTCGTGTGCAATAAGCCTTAGGGTGAGCATATAGAAGGGAGGATGGTCCTATATAGCAGTGTTTCTCAACCAGTGTGCCTCCAGCTGTTGCAAAACTACAACTCCCAGCATGCCTGGACAGCCTTTGTCTGTGCGGGCATGCTGGGAGTTGTAGTTTTGCAACAGCTGGAGGCACACTGGTTGGGAAACACTGCTATATACTATGCAGTCCTGGTCCCATAGGACAAACTATGCAACCTAACCAGCTGATCTCTAGCACCTCTGGCCGCCCTTCTTATGGGGTGGTAGCCATAGATTGTAGTGGACAGGTATGGACACCTTTGCAACCAAATTGTTTTCTATTGTCCCAAAAATGAAGCAGCTTTTCCATTAACCCTTTAATGTCTACAGCTCCTATGCAGAGTTTTGAGCCTCCTGCAGTCATACGCCCTTCACCTGTACCGAGTAGAAGTAGAAGTTTACCATGGAGACGCAGAGTTTTGCATAGGAGTTGTAGGCACCAGACCATCTGATCTTCACTATGAAGACTATTTGCTGAGTTGCCTTAGTTTTCATTTTCGATGCCTTTGAAGAATTAATCATTGGTTGTGAGGTTGGACCTGCTGTGTAAAGGAGTTCTCCGCGACTTACAAATGGCAGCCACTGGTTTCCGCATGTTTCCTATGGTGCCCACCCTGCACAGAGCCTCTCATAACTAGTAAAAAGCATGGTGGAGGAGCTGCCCATACCTCTCCTCCATGTTTCCTTTCCACCCCTCTATATAGTATGTTCACTATGTCTCGGGGGCTGGAGAGCAGCAGGGTGTTCGTTACTAAGTGCGCACTTTCCATGCGGTAACTGATGGCCACATTTGCCATTTCCTGGAGAACCCCTTTAAGGCCTGTGTCACGCGGTCAGTATTTGTAAGCCAACACCAGGAGTGGAACCTACAGAGAAAAGTTACAATAGAAATGTGTGCCTCTTCTGTATTTTGGACCCAGTGCTGGTTTTGACTTTCAATACTGATGCAAAACTACTGGCCGTGTGAAAGAGGCCCAAGAAAGGAACTGCCAAAAATTGCCTTGTGTATGTGTAGTAATGTGATGTCCAGAAATGCCTTCAGCTGCCACAAATGCCTGCTTCCTGTCCCGTCAGGATAATGGATGTGTGTGACATAATGGTGACAGTGTTGTCATTAGGTGCTGCCACAATGACTGCCGAAGCACACACAATCCTGGTACTGGTGTATGTGCTGCCATATCTTATACACGTGTACACACAATGCAGATTTTTCTATGTCGCCTTATTTTTTAAACATCTGGAGACCGGCATCACTAATATTCTATAGCAGGGATCAGCTGCTGTAAAACTACAACTCCCAGCATGACCTCTTACTCAGCTCTTCTTGTACTGCCATTAAAGTGAAAGGAGGATTCTGGGAGTTGTAGTTGCAGAGCAGCTGGAGTGCCGGATGTTGCTGGTCCCTGATCAGCATACGGCCCCTTGGCATTGTACATGAAGCCCCCCTAGAGCTCTGCACTATCGCCATAGACCTGTAGATGACCCGCTCCGAATTTTCTTACTGGAAGAACCGCAAAGAACTATACGTAGTGTATTTAACTTGGAAATGTGGCGTTATATCTGTACATATTTTATATAAATGGTATTCCAGGAATAATTTATTTAGCGCTGCAGTCTCCACCCTATGGCTTGCCAGTGGTTGCAGAAACTCCAGTTGCCAGCCTGTTGGGAGTTGTAGTTTGGGCTATAGCTGGACAGCCACAGGTTGGAGACTACTGGTGTAGAATATAGAGGTGAGTTCTCTATTCTGTCGTTTCAACCAATGGTACATAAATATCTTCCTCGCCCTGTCCTTCAAATGTACAGTTTATTTTATAGATTTACCGAAGTGAAAAGAGAATTTTATGGACTTTGTAAAGATGTATAAAAAACAAACAAACCTTGTTCTATGACTGCCTTAAACTTTTGTATTTTTATAAATGAAATAACAGGACGATCTGAAAGCACGCACGAGTTTGGGTGTCCTTTTTGGTGTGTTTGTTAGTAAATGAGAAGATCGCCCATTGCTCAATGTTTATAAATGTTGCACTAGATAAGTGTAAGAGCCACTTCACACAGTTTTTTGCCCCATAACACATTTCAATTCATTTTAGTGGGAAGTAGCCCCTTTTTTCACGTGGGGAAAGAGCAACAGCATGCCCTGTCCTGGGGCGGAATCCGTGCTGAATCTGCATTGAAATGAATGGGAAGTGTCAAAAAACTGCTCCCTTTTTTTTGCATGTTTTTTGTTGTGGATCTGTTCCAAAAACCACGAGGTGGAAAATTTGAAATGCAGCCAGGTTTGTATTAAATAAAAAAATAAACGCGTAGAAAACGCATACAAACCACATGAAAAACGTGCAGATTCCGCACATAATTTTCTAGTCTTTAAAAAAATAAATAAAATTTAAATCCGTCATGTAACCATACACTAAGGCAGGGATGTCAAAAGCGTGGCCCTCTAGTTGTTGCAAAACTACGATTCCCAGCATACACTGATAGCTATAGGCTGTCTGAGCATGCTGAAAGTTGTAGTTTTGCAACAGATGCAGGGCCGCAAGTTTGACATATGTGCCCTAACCCTAAGTTCACACCTGAGCGTTTTACAGCGTGTTCAAACGCGCTGTAAAACGCTCAACACATGAAAACCAATGCTTCCCTATGGGAATGGTTCTCACCCGGGTGTTTTACAGCGCGATCGTACGCGCTGTAAAACGCCCGACGCATAATTAAGTTCTTGAGCTTCTTTGGGGTGTTTTGACGCGCGTTTGTGGCCATAGGACACTGCAGTCAATCACACAAACACGCGTTTACTATTACAAAAAACGCGCGTTTGAGAGACGCTCAGGTGTTAAAGCAGGGTAAGGCTACCTGCACACAGGTGCGGGGTTTCAAACAGAATTAGGCCTCATGCGCATGGCCGTTGTTTGGGTCCGCATCCGAGCCGCTGTTTTGGTGGCTCGGATGCGGACCCATTCACTTCAATGGGCTGTCCGCATCCGTTGCTCCATTCCGCGGCCCCGCAAAAAAAAATATAACATGTCCTATTGTCCGTGGTTTGCGGACAAGAATAGGCATTTATATTGACGGCCGCCCGTTCCGCATATTGCGGAAGGCACTCGGGCGGCTTCTGTTTTTTGCGGACTGCAAAAAACGGAAGAGTCGTGTGCATGAGGCCTTACCCACACCGATTTTCATGTGGATTTCTCAACATTTCTGCACCAAAATCTGAGTGTGTTTCGGATTTTGATGCAGATTCGCCCTGATCTCGCTCTGCATTGCAAAGGATCAAACCCGACCATCAAAAATCTTCAGAAACAATTGAGATGAAAATCTGCACACCGGGTCAATTTCCACATGGGGGAAATAAGGCAAAGTGTACATGACTATTGTCTGATCTCCTTCACTTTTCCTGTACTGTATTAGGGCTCATTCACATGACCGTGGTTTGGTTCTGCATTTTTTGCGGCTCGGGTGCGGACCCATTCACTTCAATGGGGCCGCAAAAGATGCAGACAGCACTCCGTGTGCTGTCCGCATCCGTTGCTCCGTTCCGTGGCCCTGCAAAAATTATAAGTCTTGTCCGTTTTGCCGACAAGAATAGGCATTTCTATAATAGGCTGTCCCATCTTGCTTGAAGATCTTAGCTAAAATCTTGTGTGTAGTGACGTATGAGATTTCGCAGCAGGTCTTTAAGCAAGATGGTGGTGGCCTTCCTGTTGTGAGCAAATGAATCCGGTAAGTATGATTTTTATTTATTTATTTTTAATTTTACAGTTT
This sequence comes from Bufo gargarizans, assembly GCF_014858855.1. Taxonomy (NCBI): domain Eukaryota; kingdom Metazoa; phylum Chordata; class Amphibia; order Anura; family Bufonidae; genus Bufo; species Bufo gargarizans. The sequence continues at coordinate 478,643,855 of NC_058080.1, forward strand.
TATTTGTTTCAGATGCCGCGATCACGTATGAACGTGGCATCCGAGGGAGTACAATGACAGGGATTGGGGCAATCGCCGATCCCTGATTTTGCATCCACTACTTACAAAGAAATGCGCTTCGTGAAGAAGTAATTTGTTACGAAGCAAATATTTTAGTAAAATTCGGCGAAGCAGCGAATCGAGTTTTCCAATAATTCTCTCATCTCTAGAAGTGATAGCCAATGGTGTCGCACTGCGACATAACAATCAGAAAAAATCCAACTTGAATAGATTTTCGTGCGACTGTCGTGTCTCCGTTGCATCATGTTGCAGTGCGACACTGTTGACTATCATTACAAAAAATGTTGCGGGACATTGGTGCAACAAATAGTCGTCGTGTAGCCCTAGCCTAATCCATGCGGCATTTTCTGTGTGGACGTACGTACCCTCGATCACGCCTTGTCTTGCAATCGCTTGTATCTGGCACGGGGTATGAGCTTCTGCTGAGCCTGTGTGTAGTCCATGAAGCCGGTGAACAGACGCTCAGACTATTAGAAGTTGTCATAGTGTTTGGAGGGAGCTGGGGCATTTGGTTTCCTGCCAGTACTACTGATTTCTTCACAAACGCCCTTAGATAAATAATGACGCAGTGTCAAGTGCTGCTCATACACTTGACCTTGTAAATAGCAATGTTTGCTGAAGGAATCAACCAGGGCCATTTGAAGATCCTTCAAACATTTCACACAATAGAAAGTAGGAGACCAAGTCCTGTGGGGATTTCAGCTTTGCCTGCGCCAAGTTAGGCACACCACCACCACGGGGACTCGTACTTATCCTCTTCAGCTAATGTTTATTTAACTGCCTGGTAGTCGTCCTTGAGAAAGCAGCGCTGCCTGCCCTCCATGCCAACTTCTCTGCCTAACCTCCATACGTCTTTGGGGCGAGCGGTTCCCTCAAGAGTTAAATGGAAGCTTTTGTTTAAAAGCCACTTTTGATATGTCCCTCCTCCTTGAGAAGTTAAAAAGACATTAGCAGCAGAAAGGAGAACATGCTGGCAGCTGGACTGATAATTAACTCCTACAATAAAGCCAACACTTGATTCTACAGGCTGCCGTCAAAAGCATCTGCCCAGTATAAATCAACAGAGTGATGGGGGAGGGGTGAATGCCTCCACTCGCCTCGAGAAGAAATCTATACCAAGTGCTCATGAGGGCTGGATGGGATGTTTAAAGTGGGGTTTTGTTAACTGATGCTGCGTGTAATCTAGTTGAAGTGACTTGCATTTCAGTATGTGGCGTCACTTTCACCAAGGTGCCCGGGCCTACACGTTATGCACGGCCATTGGCCGGTTCAGGTTTCTCCCATGGATATGTTCTGGGCTTTTATAATTCACACTTGGGGTTGAAAAGTCTTTGGATCTGTGTAACTCCATGTAAAATTATCATATATAATGTGTCTTAAGCCGTGTTTTTCCTTTTTTCTGCACGCTTGCTTGCCTTGCGTTCTGGGCGACAGTTTATTTGTCTTGAGAAGCACTTCAGTGACAAATGTTTAAGCGAGTAGAGGACAATGGTGGAGAACAAGGAGGCAGTTCATTGAACTGACAGTGACCATACAGTAAATAGAATGCGATTCAGGCTTCGCTGGGCACCCAACCGCATAGAAAGCCTTTTGTACACAACTACAATAGACATACATAGGGGCTCTGTTTTTACGGAACAGACATCCATAACGTGGCAGGAGGGGCAAACCCGAAAACCACTTTTACATTCAAAAGTTCTCATGAACTGAAAAAAATCAGACTAGACCTGGACAGACACACAGAATTGCCACCGTTTGAACAGATGAAGATGGCCGAATAGAAGTGTCTGTGTCTTTGTAGCGACCAATTCAAGCTGTTAGATTGGATTTTAAAATAATCACATAGCACTGGTTTAATACCCAACTAATCTATTTTATTGTATGAAATATCATTGTATCCCATTTTCTTACTATTTTGCAGTATGACATGATATATCGCTGTGAAACGGTATCGACTAGTTTATATGCACACATAGTGGAACAAATCCACAAAAATCTGCACCATCTGTGTGGATTTTGATGCAGATTTCTCCTGCAAAAATACGAGCTGAGAAATTTTTGAAAAACTTGATGCTTGCCTTCCCTGCCTCCATGTTGGTGTCAACCTGTCCTCCTCCCTTTATGTGCCGTCACATGGGATGAGATCTCATCACTGGAGGCCAGGGTTGTACAACATCTAGCAGGGTAGGTGAATATAGTGTTTTTTTATTCTCTGTTCCCGAGTCCAGGGGTATTCCGCAACCAAATGTGGGATTTTTTTTTTGTGGAGTTTCACTTCCCCAGTGAGAAAAATCTGCAGAAATTGATGTGGAACTGATACAAATTAATTTATGCATGGAAACATATGCAACATATACTGTAGGTGAGATTTTATAATTCTTATCTACATAGCTAGTACTTTATTACACTGTGAATTTGCCTTTGCGTGGCAAATCTGCACATAATACGCATGAGAGGAACCACAACGCTACTGCCAGGGTTTTATAGGGGGTTGTCTGACCTTTAAATGTCCAACCCACACTGATCTAATAGTTATCCCCTATGGGCAAGAAAACTTGTTATAACTGGAATACCCCTTTAATTCATTGCTGTACATGTACGGCACAACAAACAAAGGGTTTGCATATTCAGCCACAGCGCTCCTCCAACTTGGGGCTTTTGTAGGGTGCTCGTCCTGCTCTGGTCCTCCTCCACCTAAGGACCTTGTAATATAGAAGCAGAAAGACCATGTCAGACAGCACTCCAATTGAAATGAATCACTGTTTTCTTTATTACTCCAGCCTTTATTACCCCAGCCTGAAATTCTTCTACTGTAATGCACATCTTCGGCTTGAGTAATGAAGAAATGATTAATGCAATTGGAGTGCTATAAAAAATATCACACTATCTATCCTGTCAGGTGAACGGTGAAAACAATATCAATAAAACAATGCCAGAACAGCTATTTTTGGTGAGGTGACCCAAAAAAATGTCTGTTCTGGTATTGTTTTTATTAAGCGATGAAAAAATGTTATGTACTCCAAAATCATACCAATGAAAATGTCAACTTTTCCCTCAAAAAGCCAGCCTTCACACATAATATTGCCAGAAAAATATAAAATAAATATGGTTCTCAGAAAATGGCAACACAAAAACATGATTTTTTTTCAGTAGCAACATTTTTAAATAAAAACTATATAAAATTTCTATCCCTGTAATCATGAAGTCATTTTCCCCTGCACAGTGCACACCGCAAAAACAAATCCCAAAAAGCAGTTACGGAATCGCTGCCTATTCTTTATCCAGCTTCCCCCAAAAAAGAAGTGATCAAAAAGTCGTATGTATCCCAAAATAGAACCAATGATAATAGCAGTTCACCCTGCAAAAAATAAACCCTTACAGCTCCGTCGAGAGAAAAAAAAAAAAGGTATGGTTGTCAGAAAATGTCTGTAGTGGTGCCTCATAGGGTGTTTGAAAGCAACATTGCACCCGTAAACCAATCCATCAAAATCTGCGCTGCAGAAGCCTTAGGCCCCTTTCACACGGGCAAGAATTCCGTGCGGGTGCAATGCGTGAGGTGATGGATCATGTGACAGACCATGTGATGAGCGCAGTGACGTCATCAAAGGTCCTTTAGCCAGGTTCTGAAGAAAGTAGAAAGAAGAGGAGATCCGCTACGCGATCAAGTGGATGGGGTGAGTTAAATTAGTTTATTATTTTTAACCCCTCAATGGACATTTTACTAAGCATTCTGTATAAAGAATGCTACTATTTTCCCTTATAACCATATTATAAGGGAAAATAATAAAATCTACACAACACCTAACCCAAACCTAACTTCTGTGAAGAAGTCCAGGTTCGGGTCTGGGTACCAAACATGCCGATTTTTCTCACTCGCGTGCAAAACACATTAAAACGCTTTGCACTTGCGTGGAAAAACTGTGCATTTTCCTGCAATGCATCTGCATCTTTTCCCGCAACGCACCCGCAATGCCCGTGTGAAACCAGCCTTTAGGTGGTCTTTCCCTTCTGAAGCCCTCAGCATACCCAAACAATAGTTTATGTCCACATTTATGGTATTACCATACCCAGTAGAGCCCACCTAATAATTTAAAGGGTGTGGTGTGTCTCAGATGGCACCAAAATGCCATGTCTGTTGAAAATGTGAAATTTAATTTTGCACAGTCCACTGCTCATTAATTTCTGCAAAATTAGGTCACTTATTGGGGGTTTCCACTGTACGGATAACTCAGGGTCTCTGAAAATGTGATGCAGCAACCGAAAACCATTCCATCAAAATCTGCGCTTCAAAAGCCAAATGTCTTCTGAGCCCTACCATGTGCCCATCCATCAGCTTGCGTCCACATTTATGGCATTTCCGTACCCAGTGGAACCTCCCTATCAATTCAAATAGTGTGGTGTGAGTCTCAGGTGACGCCTACTGGGCACAGTATATTGGTTACTGAAATGCCATATCAGTGGAAAAATTGTCCACCGTCATTGTCATTTTTCACAGTCCACCTATAATACTTTGAGAGATGAAATTTCCAAAATATGTTCACTTCTCAGATGTTCCAGTAAGTATTTCACCCCAGAGCCTCTACAGGTATAAATCACCACACTGGGCCTCAAAATGCACATGGTGCTCTTTTGCTCCTGAGCCCTCTCATACGCCCAGAAAAAAGATTAGTGCCACATGTAGGGTGTTTATAAAACCAGGAAGCCCAGCATAATAATAGGATGGCTTGGTTTTCACACTGGCGTACGCTGGGCACAAGATACTAGGCGCTGAAATTGTACATCTGTGGAAAAATTGCAATTTTCACTTTGCACCATCTGCTGTGAATTAAGTTTTGCAAAACATCTGTGGGGTCAAAATGCTAACTACACACCTTGGTACATTCTGTGAGGTGGTTTCTAAAATGGGGTCACTTCTTGTGGGGTGTCTTTTTTATTTCACCTCAGAACCTCTGCATTAGCCGGCCAATGCTGTATAAATCACCAAACTAGTCCTTAAATGCACATGGTGCTCTTTCTCTTCTGTTTATGACCCCATAGGTCAGTGATGGCTAACCGCTAGCACTCCAACTGTGGTAAAACTACGACTCCCAGCAGCTCCAATAATTTCCATGGATTTCTGAGAACATCTTGCGAGTTGTAGTTTTACTATAGCTGGAGTGCTGGAGGTTAGCCATCACAGACATATGCAGTATTGTCATACTCATGGAAAAGTATGTAACAAAATTTGTTGTGTTTTTCCCTATTAACACTTGTGAAAATGAAACATTTAAAGGGGTTATCCAACCCCTCAAATGCTCCCCCATATGCCTGGTCCCTTACCACTGGTTATACAGCCAGGTCCATAAATATGGGGACATCGACACAATTCTAACATTTTTGGCTCTATACACCAGCACAATGGATTTGAAAAGAAACAAACAAGATGTGCTTTAACTGCAGACTGACAGCTTTATTTTGAGGGTTTTTACATCCAAATCAGATGAACAGTGCAGGAATTACAACAGTTTGCATATGTGCCTCCCACTTGTTAAGCGACCAAAAGTAATGGGACAATTGGCTTCTCAGCTGTTCCATGGCCAGGTGGGTGTTATTCCCTCATTATCCCAATTACACTGAACAGATAAAAGGTCCAGAGTTCATTTCAAGTGTGCTATTTGCATTTGGAATCTGTTGCTGTTCTCAAGATGAGATCCAAAGAGCTGTCACTATCAGTGAAGCAAGCCATCATTAGGCTGAAAAAACAAAACAAACCCATCAGAGAGATAGAAAAAACATTAGGCGTGGCCAAAACAACTGTTTGGAACATTCTTGAAAAGAAGGAACGCATCAGTGAGCTCAGCAACACCAAAAGACCCGGAAGACCACGGTGTATGACCGAAGAATTCTTTCCCTTGTGAAGAAAACACCCTTCACAACAGTTGGCCAGATCAAAAACACTATCCAGGAGGTAGGTGTATGTGTGTCAAAGTCAACAATCAAGAGAAGACTTCACCAGAGTGAATACAGAGGGTTCACCACAAGATGTAAACTGTTGGTGAGCCTCAAAAACAGGAAGGCCAGATTAGAGTTTGCCAAACAACAGCTAAAAATGCCTTCACAGTTCTGGAACAACTTCCTATAGACAGATGAGACCAAGATCAACTTGTACCAGAGTGATAGGAAGAGAAGAGTATGGAGAAGGAAAGGAACTGCCCATGATCCTAAGCATACCACCTCATCAGTGAAGCATGGTGGTGGTAGTGTCATGGTGTGGGCATGTATGGCTCCTAATGGAACTGGTTCTCTTGTATTTATTGATGATGTGACTGCTGACAAAAGCAGCAGGATGAATTCTGAAGTGTTTCAGGCATTATCATCTGTTCATAGTCAGCCAAATGCTTCAGAACTCATGGAACGGCGCTTCACAGTGCAGATGGACAATGACCCAAAGCATACTGCAAATGCAACCTAAAGAGTTTTTTAAGGGAAAGAAGTGGAAAGTAATGCAATAGCCAAGTCAATCACCTGACCTGAATCCGATTGAGCATGCATTTCACTTGCTGAAGACAAAACTGGAGGGAAAATGCCCCAAGAACAAGCAGGAACTGAAGACAGTTGAAGAAGAGGCCTGGTAGAGCATCACCAGGGATGAAACCCAGCGTCTGGTGATGTCTATGCGTTCCAGACTTCAGGCTGTAATTGACTGCCAAGGATTTGCAACCAAGTATTAAAAAGTGAAAGTTTGATTTATGATTATTATTCTGTCCCATTACTTTTGGTCCAGTAACAAGTGGGAGGCACATATGCAAACTGTTGTGATTCCTACACCGTTCACCTGATTTGGATGTAAATACCCTCAAATTAAAGCTGACAGTCTGCAGTTAAAGCACATCTTGTTCAGTTTCATTTCAAATCCATTGTGGTGGTGTATAGAGCCAAAAATGTTAGAATTGTGTCAATGTCACAATATTTATGGACCCGACTGTACTTTCCTGGCTCGGCCGCTGCTGATTCTCCCCATGCGCAGATGAAAACAGGGCAGCGAATAGCAGACGGGGCGAGCCTCCCTAGCATTGCGAGTGACGCTAGGGAGGCTCGTTCCCCTCACCACCTGCTATTGGCTGCCCCCCACCCCCGACGCTGGATGTTTTTATCAGTGCTCGGGGAGAAGCAGCGACGGCCGTGCGGTCATCAGAAGCAACGCCGTGAGCAAGGTAAGTATAACCAGTGCAAGGGGCCCAGTATTATAAGGGAGCTTTTCAGGGGTTGGATAAACCCTTTAAGGCTAAAACTACATACCAATGAAATGCAATGTAATTTTGAATTTCATGTCCCAATCTTAAACAAATTCTGTGAAGCACCTGTGGGGTCAAGCCAATCACTATGTAACCCTAGGTGAATTCTTTGAAGGGTTTAGTTTACCAAATGGGGTAACTTTTTTCCGGCTTTTACACTGTACTGGCACCTCAGTACAATGTGTCACAAGAAAACATTCTCAGAATGGCTTGGATAAGTAAAAGCATTTCAAAGTTAGTATCACATAAAGTGACACATGTCAGATTTGCAAAATTATGCATGGTCCATAAGCTTAAAACTGGCTGTGTCCTGAAGGGGTTAATAAAATGGGTCTGGAGGCCCCCAGATGGCGTAAAATAATAAAAGGTTGGCTGACATGAGTATGGTGCATGTTACTGCATCATTATAAGGCCTCTTTCACACAATCGTTTTTTTTCCCGTTTACGGGCCGTTTTTTGCGGTCCGTATACGGAACCATTCATTTTAATGGTTCCGCAAAAAAAAAAACTGAATGTACTCCGTATGCGTTCCGTTTCCGTATTTCAGTTTTTCCGTTCCGTTGAAAGATAGAACATGTCCTATTATTGCCTGCAAATCACGTTCCGTGGCTCCATTCAAGTCAATGGGTCTGCAAAAAACAGAACACATACGGAAATGCATCCGTATGTCATCCGTCTCCGTTCCGTTTTTGCGGAACCATCTATTGAAAATGTTATGCCCAGCCCAATTTTTTCTATGTAATTACTGTATACTGTATATGCCATACGGAAAAACGGAATGGTAAAACAGAACAGAAACGGAAACACAGCAGAAACAAAAAACAGAACAACGGATCCGTGAAAAACAGACCACAAAACACTGAAAAAGCCATACGGTCGTGTGAAAGAAAAGTGCTTGTTTCTCCCTCACTTAAAAGTTCAAAACACAACTGGGGTCATTTATCACACTGGTGTAAAGTAGAACTGGCTTAGTTGCCCATAGCAACCAATCAGATTCCACCTTTCATTTTGGACAGCTCCTTTGTAAAATGAAAGGTGCAATTTAATTGGTTGCTATGGGCAGGCTAAGCCAGTTCTACTTTACACCAGTTTGATAAATGACAACAATATGTCTATATGCACACAAAAAGGAACGAAAGAGCTGTGTATGTGTTGTTATGCAAAGGCATGAACAGTGCACATGCACAGGAAGGCCTCGCAGTCTATCATTCCTCCATACATGTGTTCACAGATCTAAGAGTAGGGGGTAACATAAGAAGGACCTCTTAACTTGGAGCTTTCTAATTGTTAGTAAAACAATAGAAACAGCAAGGAACCTAGGATCACAGCACAAAAAAGCCCTACTGCATAAAGGATATATACGCTTCACTTGTCCCCACTGACCTCGGGTAAAGCACTGCTGGCGTTGCTTCAGTCCACCAGTCTTGAATTCTATTAGGTCACTTATGGCTCTTAAAGGTAAACTGTTTGCGCTATGTGTTAGGTATGCAAATCTAAAAGGACATTAGTGCATGCTTTCTGTTTGCTTACATCCTACTTAGAATTAAGCCTCATTCACACGTCAGTGTTTTGGTCAATGATTGTGAGCCAAAACCAGGAGTGTAGACTACACAGAGATCAAGCGTAATGGAAAGACCTGCACCTGTTCTGTGTTTAGAGCCGCATCTGGTTTTGGCTCACAATCACTGATGGAAATCACTGACCGAACACTGACTGTGTGAATGAGGCTTAGGCCTCTTGCACACGACTGTATGACCCTCTGAGACATACGGTCCGTGAGCGGGCCATATGTCCCGGAGCGGCATTGAGCGTGCACACGGGAGTACACAGTATCATAGATTACAATGATGCTGTGCATGTCGGGCCGCCCACGGGACTATTGTCCCACAGTCATATGATCTTATGATCGTGTGCAAAAGGGCCTTAAGGGTACAGCCACATGGCCAGGTTTCCTGAACTAAACTCAGAAAAAACATAAATCAGCGCAAATACATTTAGTTTATAGTGTACAGAGAGCTATGTCTGCAAGGAACTCCCCAAACTACTGTCATAAACAGTTTAGGAGAGATCTTGCAGACAAACCAATTTGGGGGAGAAATATAGGGGGTCATTTATTAAGACCAGCGTTTTAGACGCTGGTCTTAATAACCCCTATATCTGGTGGTAGATTCGCAGAAGTTATGTAGAGGTGCAGGCCTCTACATAACTTTGGCGCATCCAGCGCCAGTCTAAAAGCAAGCCAGCTTCCGAACTGTCTTACATTCAGACCATTTTATACGCCTAAAATAGGTGTAGAAAATCATTAACCCCTACGTCACGCCCACGTTTTTAGGCCTGGCGTGAGCGGGGAAAAGTTGCAGATTACAGCGCAAATAACTGGAGATGAGCGAATTTGTACTTATGAAATTCGTTCACACTTCGTTTGGTGGTAAAAGGTGAATTGCGTTATGGATTCCGTTACCATGGACCATAACGCAATTCTAAAACGGTGGCTCGGATGCGGACCAAAACAACAGCCGTGTGCATGAGGCCTAAGGGGTATTTCTGTATAGTAAATGACCCCATAATTTATAAAAGTGGTGTTAAACATTTGCAAACTGCATGTTTGCAAATTTCTAAATGCGAATTTTGAAAAAATAGTTGCAAGTGGTGTTTTTTATGCCACCACCAGCTACCTCAACAAATGTATCTTCATTTATACCAGTTTTCTGGCTCAGAGCTGCCGTAGATTTCTGTTCAGGCGCACAGACTGCAGGAGGATGCACCGAATTTACGATGAGGCATGCGGGGTGGATATCAAGATCAGCTCAGAAAGCACCAGTCTTGATAAATCTTACCCTTGGTCTTTACCCTAATCCTCCTCCATCTTTGGCTGCAGAACGGCTGAGTGAACAAGCCTGACGTGACACACACATACACACACTGAACAGGAGTGGGGGTGGGCTTAACCACACTGACTGAAATACCAGTAGAGCGATGTGCCTGCAGTGCCCTAGCAGTCCCCACATCAACTTTCTCTCCCCCTCCCCTGAGAGCTATCATCTGCCCCTCTGCCTTGCTCATTCCACTGCAACCAATTTCATCTCAACTCATTTACCCACTGATACAGACCTCAGCAGTGCAGAGAAGTGGTGAAGGACCTGTGTGATGTCACCATGTGGGCGGAGCTTCTGCGCTGTGTGTCTGTGACAGGTTAGTGTTTCCTTCTATAAGTTGTAGTTCCTTCCTTAGGCCTCATGCACACGACCGTTGTGTGCATCCGTGGCCGTTGTGCCGTTTTCCGTTTTTTTTCACGGACCCATTGACTTTGGCCTCTTTCACACGACCGTTTTTTTTTTTCCGTTTTGCGGGCCGTTTTTTGCGGTCCGTATACGGTCCGTATACGGAACCATTCATTTCAATGGTTCCGCAAAAAAAACGGAATGTACTCCGTGTGCATTCCGTTTCCGTTTTTCCGTTCCGTTTAAAGATAGAACATGTCCTATATTTGGCCGCAAATCACGTTCCGTGGCTCCATTAAAGTCTATGGGTCCGCAAAAAAACGGAATGCATACGGAAATGCATCCGTATGTCTTCCGTATCCGTTCCGTTTTTTGCGGAACCATCTATTGAAAATGTTATGCCCAGCCCAATTTTTAATATGAAATTACTGTATACTGTATTTGCCATACGGAAAAACGGAACGGAACAACGGAACGGAAACGGAACCACAACGGAAGCAAAAAACGGAACAACGGATCCGTGAAAAACGGACCGCAAAACACTGAAATGGACATACTGTCGTGTGAAAGAGGCCTTTCAATGGGTCCGTGGAAAAATCGGAAAATGCACCGTTTGGCAGCCGCATCCGTGAGCCGTGTTTCCTGGCCGTGAAAAAAATATGACCTGTCCTATTTTTTTCACGGCCAACGGTTCACGGGCCCATTCAAGTCAATGGGTCCGTGAAAGAACACGGATGCACACAAGATTGGCATCCGTGTCCGTGATCCGTGGCCGTAGGTTTTAGTTTCATACAGACGGATCCGAAGATCCGTCTGCATAAAAGCTTTTTCTGATCTAAGTTTTCACTTCGTGAAAACTCATTTCCGACAGTATATTCTAACACAGAAGCGTTCCCATGGTGATGGGGACGCTTCTAGTTAGAATACACTGCAAACTTTGTACAAGACTGCCCCCTGCTGCCTGGCAGCACCCGATCTCTTACAGGGGGATATGATAGTACAATTAACCCCATCATATCCCCCTGTAAGAGATCAGGGCTGCCAGGCAGCAGGGGGCAGACCCCCCCCCCCCCTCCCCAGTTTGAATATCATTGTGCGGCCCCCCCCCCTCCCCTGTTGTTAACTCGTTGGTGGCCAGTGTGCGCACCCCCCTCCCTCCCTCCCTCTATTCTTTTAATACATTGGGGCCAGTGTGCGCGCCCCCCCCCCAACCCCCCCCTCCCTCCCTCTATTGTTTTAATACATTGGGGCCAGTGTGCGCGCGCCCCCCCAACCCCCCCTCCCTCCCTCCCTCTATTGTTTTAATACATTGGGGCCAGTGTGCGCACCCCCCCAACCCCCCCCCCCCCCCTCCCTCCCTCTATTGTAATCATCATCGGTGGCAGCGGAGTAGAAGATTTTCATACTTACCTGCTTCTTGCTGCTGCGATGTCTGCGTCCGGCCGGGAGCTCCTCCTACTGGTAAGTGACAGGTCTGTGCGGCGCATTGCTGTCACTTACCAGTAGGAGGAGCTCCCGGCCGGACGCAGACATCGCAGCAGCCAGCAGCCAGGTAAGTATGAAAATCTTCTACTCCGCTGCCACCGATGATGATTACAATGGGGGGAGGGAGGGGGGGTTGGGGGGGTGCGCACACTGGCCCCAATGTATTAAAACAATAGAGAGAGGGAGGGAGGGGGGGTTGGGGGGGGCGCGCACACTGGCCCCAATGTATTAAAACAATAGAGGGAGGGAGGGGGGGGGGGTTGGGGGGGCGCGCGCACACTGGCCCCAATGTATTAAAATAATAGAGGGGGGGTTGGGGGGCGCGCGCACACTGGCCCCAATGTATTAAAACAATAGAGGGAGGGAGGGAGGGGGGTGCGCACACTGGCCACCAACGAGTTAACAACAGGGGAGGGGGGGCCCACTGGCCACCAATGAGTTAAAAACAGGGGGGGGGGGTCTGCCCCCTGCTGCCTGGCAGCACCTGCCAGGCAGCAGGGGGCAGTCATGTACACAGTTTTTTTGTATATTCTAACCTGAAGCGTCTCCATCACCATGGGAACGCCTCTGTGTTAGAATATACTGTCGGAAATGAGTTTCACGATGTAGCTCATATCCGACAGTATATTCTAACATAGAGGCGTTCCCATGGTGATGGGGACGCTACAAGTTAAAATATACCATCGGATTGGAGAAAACTCCAATCCGATGGTATAACAGAACTCCAGACTTTACATTGAAAGTCAATGGGGACGGATCCGTTTGAAATGGCACCATATTGTGTCAACATCAAACGGATCCGTCCCCATTGACTTGCATTGTAATTCAGGACGGATCCGTTTGGCTCCGCACGGCCAGGCGGACACCAAAATGACTTTTTTTTCATGTCCGTGGATCCTCCAAAAATCAAGGAAGACCCACGGACGGAAAAACGGTCACGGATCACGGACCCACGGACCCCGTTTTTGCGGGCCGTGAAAAAAAACTGTCGTGTGCATGAGGCCTTATACTCATTCCATATAATGTCCTCTGATAGTCTTTAATAACATCCTAGAAATGCTGGGAGTTGTAGTTCCCTTCTATAATATCCCTTGCCATGTAATGTTCGCTGATTCTCCAGGACATGCTGGGAGTTGTTCTTATTTACTTATAATCAGCCCCTGTAATGTCCTCTGATAACCCATCATAACATCCTAGAAATGCTTGTAGTTGTAGTTGTCTCCTCTTAAACCACTCTCCCTATAATGTCTACTGATGCCCCATAATAAAACAATTTGGACATGCTGAGAGTTGCAGTTCTCTTTCCATATCCCTCTCCATGTAATGTCCACTGATCCCCTTTATTAACAATCTGGACATGCTAGGTGTTGTAGTTCTATCATTTTGTTTAAAACATGTCACGCATCCAGACTCTTCATTTCCAGCAGTGCCTAACAACAGTCCATTTTTCTAGATGGCTACTATATGGCATCAGTCTGAAGCAGCATTTAACGTATGCGTCATATGTATAAATTAAAATATAGGACAAACGTGATGTGACCACAGCCTTAGGCCTCATGCACACAAACTTATTTTCTATTTCCTTTTTTCTATGCGGACCGTATGCGTAACCATTCATTTCAATGTGTCCGCAAAAAAAAAAACGGAAGTTACTTTGTTTGCATTCCATGTCCGTATGTCCATTCTGCAAAAAAATAGAACATGTCCTATTATTGTCCACATTACGGACAAGGATAGTACTGTTCTATTAGAGACCAGCTGTTCCGTTCCGCAATATAAGGAATGCACACGGATGTCATCCGTATTTTTTGCGGATACGTTTTTTTGCGGACCACAAAATACATACGGTGGTGTGCATGAGCCCTTACATGCTTAAGTAATAACGACTGTGACTAGAAAGGAAGATCTGATAGATTTCTGACTGATGGGGAAGGTTTTCATCAGAACAGGAATTTTCTCTCACTGACTGTTGCTACAAACTGTTGTCTGGGTTATATTTGTATATATTTGAGTGGGGAGGGAGGTTTCCTAGAATCCTGAAAGGTAAATCTGCACAGCTATGACACTATTTAGGGTAGGGAGGTGTTTTTTCTTTATAGATTTAGTATTCTGCAGTCTATTACAGCTCCACATGATTGTAACCTAGCTTCCCAGAATGGCAAATCTGAAAAGCAAATCTGCCTAGCTATGGCACTATTTAGGAGTGGGGAGAGGGATTTATCTTGGTAGATTTAGTATTCTGCAGTCTGTTAAAGTTTCACATTGTGGTAATCAAGATTTCCCAGAACTTGAATAGCAAATCTGCCTTGCTCTGGCACTATTTAGAAATGGGGAGTGGGATTTATCTTGGTAGAGTTGGTATTCTGTAGTCTATTACAGCTCCACATTGTGGTAACCAAATCTATTTGTACTAGTAGTAAATAGGAAATTCCTATCAACAAAATAGCCACACTCACTGTGTAGACAAAAGTTATGCATACTAAACTCAGGCCCCTCCTCCAACACTTACAGGCTTACGTACACTAGAATGAAAGGGGGGAGAAGGATGGGGTAGTAGACATCGCTGCAGCCTGAGATAAAAAGCACTGCTTTTCTCTTTTTTTTTTCATGGTCTGCAATTGTGATATTTAATGAAAAGAGCAAATAACAAAGACACAAAAGGAGAGTATATTTACGTTTTACTAGTTCATTTTTGTCTTTGGATTCTGGCTTTTTAAGAACAGATACAACTTCTCTTTTTTGAATTCACATCTGCTTTGGTTTCCAAAACTGCATCTATTGCTGTAAGTGACTTGTCTGGTACATGAAGAGTTACAATCACTCACATTAATGCCCCTGCAAAAACAGTAAAGTTACTGCATTCTCAGTATTATGCTTTCTATACCAAGGCTTTTATAGATGTTTTCATGTCTTCAGAGTAAATTTCTGAAGGTTAGAAGTGGTTAAATGTGCCACCCAGCCCACCCCAGGACTTAATTAAGGGGTACACTGTATGGTTAAGTCAAAGTAGAAGAATTGAAGCGTTCTTTGCATAAATACTTCCCAGGACACTATTATAGACGGTGTCTTTCTCTTCCTAAAAAATGATCTAGTACAAAATAGTGAACTGTATACACTATATATTGGCACAAAGATGGCAATTCTCTCGGTAGTAACCAGGGGCTCTAAATAAATGATTTCAACAATGTTTTATTAAAGAGGACAAGAACCCTCAAGCTGCATTAATCGGTGAGAAGTCGAGTGGCACTTTTGTCATGGAAATGTTAAGTATATAATAGTTGAGGCAAACAATGTGTGGGCCACTTCATTCTTTCAGCTGTGCTGACACCTCTTAGTGAGGAGCTGCAGGGAAGGATGTGGGAAAAGACTGCTCTCTGCAGAAGCGCTTAGCTTGTATTTTCAACTCTTTTTGCAAAAAGAGCTTCTGCAGAGAAGTAACTACATGAGAGATTTGTTGTTCCACTGGCAGCTCAGCTATGAAATCTATGCTGATGTTTACTGATTATTCAGATTTTGACTTTTAACCTTATATTTGTAGTATATATATATATATATATATCCATAGAAAAGGTCAGGCAGCACTCCCTTGACATGCAGTAAGGTGCCCGCGGTGGCCCCTCGATTCAGGACGGAAGACAGCAAAGAAAATCCGCAGCACTCCTTGAAGTATAAAAAATGTGTAATTTATTCACACATGTCGAAATTTGACAACGTTTCGGTTCTCTCACAGAACCTTTCTCAAGTCAGGTGGCTTGAGAAAGGTTCTGTGAGAGAACCGAAACGTTGTCAAATTTTGACATGTGTGAATAAATTACACATTTTTTATACTTCAAGGAGTGCTGCGGATTTTCTTTGCTATATATATATATATATATATATATATATACATACAGTACAGACCAAAAGTTTTCTGTCTTCTCATTCAAAGAGTTTTCTTTTTTTTCATGACTATGAAAATTGTAGATTCACACTGAAGGCATCAAAACTATGAATTAACACATGTGGAATTATATACTTAACAAAAAAGTGTGAAAAAACTGAAAATATGTCATATTCTAGGTTCTTCAAAGTAGCCACCTTTTGCTTTGATTACTGCTTTGCACACTCTTGGCATTCTCTTGATGAGCTTCAAGAGGTAGTCACCTGAATGGTTTTCACTTCACAGGTGTGCCTTGTCAGGTTTAATAAGTGGGATTTCTTGCCTTATACACTACGTGCAGAATTATTAGGCAAATGAGTATTTTGACCACATCATCCTCTTTATGCATGTTGTCTTACTCCAAGCTGTATAGGCTCGAAAGCCTACTACCAATTAAGCATATTAGGTGATGTGCATCTCTGTAATGAGAAGGGGTGTGGTCTAATGACATCAACACCCTATATCAGGTGTGCATAATTATTAGGCAACTTCCTTTCCTTTGGCAAAATGGGTCAAAAGAAGGACTTGACAGGCTCAGAAAAGTCAAAAATAGTGAGATATCTTGCAGAGGGATGCAGCACTCTTAAAATTGCAAAGCTTCTGAAGCGTGATCATCGAACAATCAAGTGTTTCATTCAAAATAGTCAACAGGGTCGCAAGAAGCGTGTGGAAAAACCAAGGCGCAAAATAACTGCCCATGAACTGAGAAAAGTCAAGCGTGCAGCTGCCAAGATGCCACTTGCCACCAGTTTGGCCATATTTCAGAGCTGCAACATCACTGGAGTGCCCAAAAGCACAAGGTGTGCAATACTCAGAGACATGGCCAAGGTAAGAAAGGCTGAAAGACGACCACCACTGAACAAGACACACAAGCTGAAACGTCAAGACTGGGCCAAGAAATATCTCAAGACTGATTTTTCTAAGGTTTTATGGACTGATGAAATGAGAGTGAGTCTTGATGGGCCAGATGGCTGGATTGGTAAAGGGCAGAGAGCTCCAGTCTGACTCAGACGCCAGCAAGGTGGAGGTGGAGTACTGGTTTGGGCTGGTATCATCAAAGATGAGCTTGTGGGGCCTTTTTGGGTTGAGGATGGAGTCAAGCTCAACTCCCAGTCCTACTGCCAGTTTCTGGAAGACACCTTCTTCAAGCAGTGGTACAGGAAGAAGTCTGCAAGGTAAGAAAAACATGATTTTCATGCAGGACAATGCTCCATCACACGCGTCCAAGTACTCCACAACGTGGCTGGCAAGAAAGGGTATAAAAGAAGAAAATCTAATGACATGGCCTCCTTGTTCACCTGATCTGAACCCCATTGAGAACCTGTGGTCCATCATCAAATGTGAGATTTACAAGGAGGGAAAACAGTACACCTCTCTGAACAGTGTCTGGGAGGCTGTGGTTGCTGCTGCACGCAATGTTGATGGTGAACAAATCAAAACACTGACAGAATCCATGGATGGCAGGCTTTTGAGTGTCCTTGCAAAGAAAGGTGGCTATATTGGTCACTGATTTGTTTTTGTTTTGTTTTTGAATGTCAGAAATGTATATTTGTGAATGTTGAGATGTTATATTGGTTTCACTGGTAAAAATAAATAATTGAAATGGGTATATATTTGTTTTTTGTTAAGTTGCCTAATAATTATGTACAGTAATAGTCACCTGCACACACAGATATCCCCCTAAAATAGCTAAAACTAAAAACAAACTAAAAACTACTTCCAAAAATATTCAGCTTTGATATTAATGAGTTTTTTGGGTTCATTGAGAACATGGTTGTTGTTCAATAATAAAATGAATCCTCAAAAATACAACTTGTCTAATAATTCTGCACTCCCTGTAAATGGGGTTGGGACCATCAGTTGCCTTATAAATGGGGTTGGGACCATCAGTTGCGTTGTGGAGAAGTCAGGTGGATACACAGCTGATAGTCCTACTGAATAGACTGTTAGAATTTGTATTATGGCAAGAAAAAAGCAGCTAAGTAAAGAAAAACGAGTGGCCATCATTACTTTAAGAAATGAAGGCCGTGCAGTCACAAAACCATCAAGCGCCACCTCTGCTGCGGAGGATAAGTTCATCCGAGTCACCAGCCTCAGAAATCGCAGGTTAACAGCAGCTCAGATTAGAGACCAGGTCAATGCCACACAGAGTTCTAGCAGCAGACACATCTCTAGATCAACTGTTAAGAGGAGACTGTGTGAATCAGGCCCTCATGGTAGAATATCTGCTAGGAAACCACTGCTGAGGACAGGCAACAAGCAGAAGAGACTTGTTTGGGCTAAAGAACACAAGGAATAGACATTAGACCAGTGGAAATCTGTGCTTTGGTCTGATGAGTCCAAATTTGAGAACCAGCATGGCTACCACAGCATCTTGCAGCGGCATGCTATTCCATCCGGTTTGCGTTTAGTTGGACCATCATTTATTTTTGAACAGGACAATGACCCCAAACACACCTCCAGGCTGTGTAAGGGCTATTTGACCATGAAGGAGAGTGATGGGGTGCTGCACCAGATGACCTGGCCTCCACAGTCACCGGACCTGAACCCAATCGAGATAGTTTGGGATGAGCTGGACCGCAGGTGAAGGCAAAAAGGGCCAACAAGTGCTAAGCATCTCTGGGAACTCCTTCAAGACTGTTGGAAGACCATTTCAGGTGACTATCTCTTGAAGCTCATCAAGAGAATGCCAAGAGTGTGCAAAGCAGTAATCAAAGCAAAAGGTGGCTACTTTGAAGAACCTAGAATATGACATATTTTCAGTTGTTTCACACTTTTTTGTTATGTATATAATTCCACATGTGTTAATTCATAGTTTTGATGCCTTCAGTGTGAATCTACAATTTTCATAGTCATGCAAATAAAGAAAACTCTTTGAATGAGAAGGTGTGTCCAAACTTTTGGTCTGTACTGTATATATGCTGGCTTCTGCAGATTGTATATTAATGGTCAATACAAATGAGTATAAAATGTACAAACATGTTCAGTATGTACTAAAAGGGTTCCACAGCTTTATGTAACTCTCTGTTCACATTGCATTTTAGGAACTTGTTTGGTGTATGTGCTGAGAAAGAAAGCTCCCAGTACATAACCAGACATAAGCCCCCATTCACCCAACAGAGGGCAAAGGAGTGTCATTTTGGTCTCTTTTAGCCCAGTATATGTCATAATTTTCACTGTAGAGAAATGCATAGTCAATTATGTTTTTTTTCTATGCAGAGTTATCCAGTTAAAACATATAGCACACGGTATACATTTCTTTACATGGAAGCCTATGGGGAACATATTCACTGTATACCTACGTATAAAAATCCTCCCACATTTTAACAGAAAACAAATGCTATCTGAACAGAGCCTAAAACAGCTATAAAAATTATCTATGTTTATGATATACGTTACACAAAACTTCCGGAATAGCAGCTCTTCATAGGGGACTATGTTTATTTGGCGTGGTCTGTATAACAGTCTTTATAGATATAAACCCTATCAATACACATTAAGGCTACACGCACACGACAGTGAAAAAAAAAAAAGGTCCATTAAAAACGGATAAACTGTCCATTTTTAACTGACCTTTTTTTCACTGATGCCTTTCTGAGAAACGACGTTAAAAACCGACCTATTCAATTGTATGGGCGCAGTCGGTCAGTGAAAAACGGACAAAATAGAACAAGTTCTATTTTTTTTTTTACGTCTGTCCATCACATGTCCATTTTTCGTGTGCATGTAGTCTTACACTACTATATAAATATATATATATTTATATATATATGTATCAAAGCCGATTTACACCGACCAATTATCATGTTTCCCAACAAAAAGAACCATAAGCGTTTAGACTGTACTGATGAAAATGTATCCTTTTCCATGATTTTTCAAACCACTGATCTTTTGTTGATGGTTTGAAAATCATGTATAGTAAAGGCATTTTAATGGGGTTGTTAAGTGTTAGCGCAAAAAACTGAAAATGTTATAAATAACAAAAAAAAATTAGTCAGTTCTTCAATCTCTCATTGATCCAGGGAAGATGTTCGGTGATGCCAGAAAGTACGGAACCTGAGCACTATGATCACCACGATTGCCTGCAGTGGTCATGTGCAGCCACGATACGTCATTCCTGGCAACTTGTAAAAAAAGAACTGCAAGAGACTGTCAGAATGTCTGCTTGTTTTTTTTTTTGTTTTTTTCGATGATGTCCACTTTCCATTACATAGGTTATACAAAACAATGATGTAGGGTCATACAAAACCTTTGGGGTTAATTATAACATTACCAGGCTAGAAGTCTTAAAGGGAACCTGTCACCAGGATTTTAGATATAGAGCTGAGTACATGGGTTGCTAGATGGCCGCTAGCACACCCGCAATACCCAGTCCCCATAGCTCTGCGTGCTTTTATTGTGTATAAAAACAGATTTGATACATATGCAAATTAACCTGAGATGAGTCAGAGCTTGAAAATATGACTCTTCTCTGGTCACACAAGTAAGATATGACTCTTATGTTAATTTGCATATGTATCAAATCTTTTTTTTTTTTTTTTTGCACAATAAAAGCACACATGGGGACTGGATATTGCAGATGTGCTAGTGGCCATCTAGCAACCCATGTCCTCAGTTCTATACCCCAAATCCCGGTGACAGGTTCCCTTTAAAAAGTAGCATATCATGCCACGTTCTAAAGAGACTCAAATACAGATGTGAAACAAAGTCTTTGAAATCTACCAGTCCTAGAAAGGGTTACAAAGCTGTTACGAATGCTGTGGGACTCCAGCTGACCACAGTAAGAGTAATTGGCCGGAAATTGAACCTTCCCAGTGGCCGGTCTATGAAAATTTTACCAAGACTCCAGGAGGTCACAAAAGAACACAGTTGAACATCTAAATAACTACAGGCCTCAGGTGAAGTAAATATACACAATTCCACAATAGGAAAGAACTGGGTAAAAATGGCATCCATTTAAGAGTGGCAAGGCACAAACCACTACTGACCAAAAATAACATAAAGGCTCATATCTCATTTGCTAAAAAACAGAACCTTGAAAAAGTTTTCCATTACACCTACAAATTTTAATTTTAATTTTATTGGGATTTTATGTGATAGACCAACACATAGTAACAAGTCAATACTGAAGTCTTGCCAGAGATTGGGCTATTCTAACACATAAATATTATTTGATCTAAACCATTCCTTTGTAGTTCTAGCTCTATGTTTAGAGTCATTGTCCTGCTGGAAGGTGAACCTTAGTCCCAGTCTCAAGTCTTTTGCAGCCTCTACCAGGTTTTCCTCCAGGATTGCCCTACATTTAGCTCCATCCATCTTCCCATCAACTCGGACCAGCTTCCCTATCCCTGCTGAAGAAAAGCATCCCCACAGCATAATGATCCTACCACCATGTTTCACGGTGGGGATGGTGTGTTCAGGTTGATGTGCAGTGTTAGTTTTCTGCCACACATAGCATTTTGCATTTAGGTAAAAAAGTTAAACTTTGGTCTCATCTGACCAGAGCACCTTTTCTACTTCTTTGCTGTGTCCCTTATATGGCTTATGGCCTTCTTATGGATTGCTTTCAAAAATGGCTTTCTTCTTACCACTCTTCCATAAAGACCAGATTTGTGGATTACACGACTAATAGTTGTCCCACCTGAGATGTGGATCTATGCAGCTCCTCCACAGCGACCATGGGCCTCTTGGCTGCTTCTCTAATTAGTTCATTCCTTGCTCGTGCTGTCAGTTTAGGTGAACGACCATGTCTTGGTAGGTTTGAAGTTGTGCCATACACTTTACATTTGCAGATGATGGATTTGACAGTCCTCCGTGAGATGTTCAGAGCTTGGGATATTTATTTTATTACCTAACCCTGCTTTATACTTCTCATCAACGTTATCCCTGACCTGTCTTGTGTGTTCCTTGGTTTTCATGATGCTGTTTAATCACTAATGTTCACTAACAAACCTCTGAGTCCTTCACAGAACAGCTGTAGTTATACTAAAAATACATTATGCACAGGTCTGTATTTACTAATTAGGTGACTTCTGAAGGCACTTGGTCCCACTGGATTTAATTTATGGGTATCAGAGTACAGGGGGCTGAATACAAATGCATACCACACTTTGTAGATTTTTATGTATTAAAAATTGTGAAACCCATGTATAATTTTCTTTTCACTTCACACATACTTGCTACTTTGTGTTGGTCTATCACATAAAAATCCAATAAAATACATTCAAGTTTGTAGGTGTAAAGTGAAATAATGTGGAAAAGTTCAAGGGGTATGAATACTTTTTCAAGGCACTGTAAATGACCCCCGAGACTGGGATAATAATCAGTCCAAGATGAAACTTGGAATACATGGATCCCATAACATTTGGTAAAGGTGTGGTCTGTTTTGGTTCTTAATTGGTGGAACAGTGAATTTTGCTATGCTTGCCATCAGTTTGTGACCTAAAGCTCAGGCACTGTTCGGTTATGCCGCAGGATAATCATCCGAAGCACACAAGCAAGTCCACATTTGAATGGCTAAAAAAAAACTAATTAAGATTTTGGAATAGCCAAGTCACAGTCTTGATCCCATTCAGAAGCTGTGGCAAGACCTTAAGGCCCCTTTCAGACGGGCGAGTATTCCGCGCGGATGCGTGATGTGAACCCATTGCACCCGCACTGAATCCCGACCCATTCATTTCTATGGGGCTGTTCACATGAGCGGTGATTTTCACGCATCACTTATGCGTTGCGTGAAAATCGCAGCATGCTCTATTTTGTGCATTTTTCACGTAACGCAGACCCCATAGAAATGAATGGTATTGCGTGAAAATCGCAAGCATCCGCAAGCAAGTGCGGATGCGGTGCGATTTTCACGCACGGTTGCTAGGAGACGATCGGGATGGAGACCCGATCATTATTATTTTCCCTTATAACATGGTTATAAGGGAAAATAATAGCATTCTGAATAAAGAATGCATAGTAAAATAGTGCTGGAGGGGTTAAAAAAAAATGAATTTTTTAACTCACCTTAATCCACTTGCTCGCGCAGCCCGGCATCTCTTCTGTCTGTCTTCTGTGGTGTGTGGATGAACAGGACCTGTGGTGATGTCACTCCGGTCATCACATGATCCATCACCATGGTAAAAGATCATGTGATGGATCATGTGATGACCGGAGTGACGTCACCACAGGTCCTGTTCCTCCACACAGCACAGAAGACAGACAGAAGAGATGCCGGGCTGCGCGAGCAATTGAATTAAGGTAAGTTAAAAATTGTATTTATTTTTTTAACCCCTCCAGCACTATTTTACTATGCA
Organism: Bufo gargarizans; assembly: GCF_014858855.1. Lineage (NCBI taxonomy): Eukaryota > Metazoa > Chordata > Amphibia > Anura > Bufonidae > Bufo > Bufo gargarizans. The sequence continues at coordinate 478,667,112 of NC_058080.1, forward strand.
TTCTGTATTCAGAATGCTATTATTTTCCCTTATAACCATGCTATAAGGGAAAATAATACAATCTACAGAACACCGATCCCAAGCCTGAACTTCTGTGAAGAAGTTCGGGTTTGGGTACCAAACATGCGCGATTTTTCTCACGCGAGTGCAAAATGCATTACAATGTTTTGCACTCGCGTGGAAAAATCATGTGTGTTCCCGCAACGCACCCGCACATTTTCCCGCAATGCCCGTCTGAAAGAGGCCTAAGGCCTCTTTCACATGAGCGTGATGGATTAGGTCCGGGTGCATTCAGTGAAACTAGCACCATTTTGCAAGCAAGTTCACTCAGTTTTGTCTGCGATTGCATTCAGTTGTACAGTTTTTTCCATGCGAGTGCAATCCTGTTTTGATGCGTTTTTCACGCGCGTGATAAAAATCTGAAGGTTTTACAACAACATCTCTAAGCAACCATCAGTGAAAAACGCATTGCACCCGCACTTGCTCCCAGATGCAATGCGTTTTTCACTGAAGCCCCATTCACTTCTATGGGGCCATAGAATATAAATGCAGAATATAAAACATGCTGTGTTTTTCACGCAACGCAGAACTGATGAGTGAAAAAAAAACGCTCACACAAACCCATTTAAATGAATGGGTCAGGATTCAGTGCGGGTGCTATGCGTTAACAGCAGGCATTGCACCCACGAGGAAAACTCGCTTGTGTGAAAGGGGCCTAAATGGGCAGTTCATGCTCAAAAACCCTCCAGTGTAGAGACATTAACATAATTCTGCAAAGAAGAGTGGGCCAAATTCTCCACAGAAATGTAAAAGACTCACTGAGTAGTTATCACAAGCATTTGATTGTAGTTATAACTGCCAAGAATGGCACAGCCAGGTATTAGGTTTAGGGGGGCAATTACTTTTTCACATGGGTGACATAGGTTGTGAATAAATCTTTATCTTCGGTAAATCGAATGATTGTTGCAGACTGAGTTTGAACATTCAGGTTTTCTGATGCAGAATTAAGAAAAGGGGCAAGGTAATATCTGTCCATTTTACTTACTTATCCCAGCCCTAACCCATTGTCATGGCGGGGAGTGGGGGAAACCCCCAACCGTGCGGTGTCAGAGGGTAAAGGGGATCAGCCTGGCCAAAAGGAGCAATAAGGGAGCAGGTCACCTCCTACCGCGTCCCTAATCCTCTCCCTGACTCCTCACTGTATGATCGGGAAAATGGTTGGCATGGCAGAACATTGCAATAGCTTTATATGCAGATAGAGTGTGTCACGGCGGGGAGTGGGGGAAACCCCCCACCGTGCGGTATCAGAGGGTAAAGGGGATTAGCTTGGCCAAAAGGAGTAATAAGGGAGCAGGTCACCTCCTACCGTGTCCCTAATCCTCTCCCTGACTCCTCACTGTATGAGCGGACCCCAATGGTAGGACGACTCATACTCAGGATACCTAAAGACCCTAAGTCGCTCTGGTAATCCCTCACCAAGGAGCAGGGAAGAGATGACCTGTCCATCCCAGTAATGGAGAAACAGGAGTCTCTATCTGAGGCCAGGCTGCAAGGAGAGGGGAACACATACAGCTATAGAGATGGCAGGTAAGCGAAACCTATAACACACTTACCTGCCACAGACACACTGACTGGAACCCGTGCACAAGTGCTGGTGTCCACACCAACATTAAAAGGACACACCACAACCACACAGGAACCCAGGACACCCATAGCTGCAATAAACGTGAGACACCATAAAAACATCTAACAGACCTTCTCACAGAAGTGGCAGTGACAGTACCCCTCCCTCTACAGATGGACTCCGGACACCCAGAGCCCACCTTCTCAGGATGAGACCTATGGAAAGCCCTGATAAGACGAGTGGCCTTAATGTCCGCCACTGGGACCCACATCCTCTCCTCAGGACCATAACCCTCCCAATGAACGAGGTACTGGAGAGAACCGCAGATAATGCGAGAATCCACAATCCTAGAGACCTGGAATTCAAGATTACTATCAACAACAATCGGAGGAGGAGGCAAAGAGGAGGGTACAGTGGGTTGGACATAAGGTTTTAATAGGGACCTGTGAAAAACATTATGGATCTTCCAAGTCTGAGGAAGATCAAGACGGAAAGCAACGGGATTGATGATGGACAAGATCTTGTAAGGCCCAATAAACTTAGGACCCAACTTCCAGGAGGGAACCTTCAGTTTGATATTCTTTGTAGACAACCACACCAGATCACCCACATTCAGGTCTTATCCGCCATACGCTTATATCTCTCACTCATCCTCTTCAGATTACCCTGAATCTTTTGCCAAATAAATGACAAAGACGAGGAAAATCTCTCCTCATCAGGTAAACCAGAAGACCCCTCTCCAGAGAATGTCCCAAACTGCGGATGAAACCCATAATCACCAAAAAATGGTGACTTATCAGAGGACTCCTGGCGACGGTTATTTAAAGTAAACTCAGCAAGGGACAAAAAAGAACACCAATCCTCCTGATTCTCCGCCACAAAATAGCGCAGATATGTCTCCAGATTCTGATTGACGCGTTCGGTCTGACCATTCGACTGCGGGTGAAAAGCAGAAGAGAACGACAACCGAACCCCCAAGCGAGAACAGAAAGCCTTCCAGAATCTGGAAACAAATTGCGTGCCCCTATCAGAGACGATGTCTGAAGGAATTCCATGCAATTTAACAATGTGATCAACAAACGCTTGCGCCTGGTAACCTCCATCACACGGTCTGATATGGGTGTGGCTTACATTCTTGCTTTTTTCACATTGCATTAGTTGTCGCGGTAGGAGGTGACCTGCTCCCTTATTACTCCTTTTGGCCAGGCTGATTCCCTTTACCCCCTGACACCGCACGGTAGGGGGTTTCCCACACTCCCCGCCGTGACAGTATGACAACAAGGGTGGCCCTCACTGGACAGATGGAATATGAAGACCAGGAGGACAGCTCCAGCATACACCATGGCTGGAGTACCCCACAGCTTCAGGCATCCAGCAGAGGCTAAATAGCCGAAGCAGCCACAACTACACACACATAAACCCAGTGTTAACAAAACACTAGGAAGGGAGTTAACCCTTCCAACACCAGACAAGGGAAGGAAGACACTTAAAGGGGAAGTGCACCCACAAGCAATAGGAAGCTACACGTTGCCTCAGGCAACAACATGCAGTGGCAACCATGTCACGGCAATCACCCAGAAGGCCGAGACACTGCCACCGCATGCTCACACAGCAACACGTTGCCGCGAGCAACCGCAAGTGTAGCAACAGTATCACAGCGCATACCATAGGCCGTGACACCCATCTCTTCTACCTATCACTAACCACTGGTGTCTTCCTTTCTTCTGCCATCATCACACCCATACTTAAAGGGGTTCTGTACCTTTTCATTACTGATTATCGACCCTTTGGATAGATCATCTGACACCCAGGACCCTCACAGATAAGCAGTTTGAGATGGCAGCGGCGTTCACAGTATTATTATTGAAGTAAATGGGGCTGAACTGCCCCCAGGCCAGTGTTTATAGTCCTGATGTCGCCGGCTGGATTTTTTATAGGCCAGTCAAGACCCGGCCCGGAACGTGGGGAGTAGTCACCCACCCAGCACTTTGCCTACTCTCAGTAAGATCTGTCCTGGATCAGCTATACAGCCATACTAAAATAGTAAAGTGTCAATCAGCATTAGCTGCCGCTGACACCTGAAAATACCGGGTCTTACTTTACCGAGGCCAGGAACCTCAGTGACACATACCTTCCGTCAACGACGGACCCTTGCGCCTTCCTACAGCCCCTTTAAGAATCTCACCCTGAATCCATCCTCTTTATCCAGCTATTGCAACATCTCACTGCTCCCATTCACATCAAAACTCCTAGAGCATATCCATCTCAAACTGTCCTCCCACCTGTCATCCCACACACTTTTTCTTAAATCAACAATAAGGTTGACTGAAATCAAATCACCAATACTCTGCTAGCTGCCAAAAATAAACGTCATTACTCTGTACTACTCCTTCTTGACCTATCCTCTGCCTATGACACGGTTGACCACTCTCTCCTGTTGCAAACTTTCTCATACCCTGGCATAAGAGACCTGGCCCTCTCCTGGATCTCCTTTTACCAGCTATATCAGAATTCATCATTTTTTTTCCTATGTCACTCAGCCCCCTACAAGACGTATACATTACATTTAACAGCACCATGCTTTCTCCTTTCTCACCATTCTGTTGCATTTTGATAACATTTGATTCTGCTCTGTCGTTCATGCCATATATCCAAGCCTTTACCACCTTCTGCCGCCTTCAACTCAATAACATCTCTCGTATTCTCTCCTTTTTCATCCCTGAGTCAACTAAATGCTAGTAAATGCCCTCATCATCTCCTGCCTGGACAACTGCAACAGACTCCTCTGTGGCCTCCCATCTAACACTCTTGTGCCCAAATCTATTCTCAACTCTGCCACTCCATTAAATTACCTCTCCTCTTATTTGTCCTCTGCTTCTCCACTTTGTAAATCCTTTCACTGGCTCCCCATTGCAAAGTGAATTCGGTTCAAGATACTAACGACTACAATATGTCCCCTCTTTACCTCTTTACATTTCTGACCTACTTTCCCGATACATCCCAAGACGTAATCTCTGAACCTCCCGATTTGCTCCTTTGCTCTCTTCTTGCCTGTTCCTCGTACAATTGTCTACAGGATTTATCATGTGCATCTCTCATACCCTGAAACTTACTACCTCAACACATCAGACTCTCCCCCAACATACAAACCTCCAAAAGCATCCTTAAAACTCATCTCTTCGGGAAAGGCTGCAACCTATAATGAACATGCTGCCACCACACAACCAGCTGAGCAGCTTTCATGCCTCTGATTACATACAGAGCCATACAAAGGTTTTCCATTTCAAATTCAATGAATTTGTCCCCGCGATTTATGACACACTACAAGATCTATAGAGTCTTCCATAGACATAGTCGGTGCACCAGGTCTCTGAGATAACATCAATTTAGAGACCATAAAACTTTGACACCCCTTATCTGTAAGATAATTAAGGACTTATTCTCAAGATCTTTGATATGTTGTTCTGTTTTTTTCAAATGTCCATTCATTCCCCCATGTCTCTGTTCTTATTGTATATATATTGCTGTTTCTTCATATATTCTTGTAGTACGCCTGATGAAGAGACTGGTGAGGTCCCGAAAGCTCGCTATGTAACATCATTACTTCTATTTTTGTTAGCCATTAAAAGGTATCAAACCTGCAATACTCTTATTTTGTTTCTCTTAATGAGAGCACTAAACAAATTAAATACAATTTAACAGAAAAAAATTGTGGCATGCGCCATCAGACTCTGTATTACTGTACAGGTTGCTGTACACATAGCTCCACTATATGCATGAGCACTAGTGTATTCTAATAAGACTTGACATATGCATTTTAAATTAAATAGCATATCAAGCTCCCATTGAAATAAACCCTGTGTTGACCTTTGAGCTCTCTCCCTTCCCTTCATGTCTCTCCCTGTCATATAGAGCAGTGTAAGGTCATAGATGTTTGTTCAAATTCTTTTCTAAAATATATATTTTTTACTACACTAAAGCTGCCTGCAGATATTTTTTCTTTAACTGTCTACTGGTGACTGTAAAAGTGTAATTATTTTTCCAGATTCTCTGACATTCTTCCACCATCCTCGGCAGCAGCAATGGATATGCATGCATCCATTTCACAGCTTATGTTCTAGAGTATAAATATCACACCACGGTTATTCAGACATCTTGGAAACCTTAGTGAAGCTGCTAAGGTTCAAAGCTCAAGTTCTAAAAACAGAATAATATTTGCTAGGAAGTGAGATATTAGAGTTAAGTAGGTAGTACTAAGTAATCCAAAATATTGCCCTGTACATTTTGCATATATAAAATTTTTATATATCTAATAAATTGAGATCTGTATCATGTTTCATATAAAATTCAAAAGGAATCTTTAAATAATTTATTTTCTTTAGACCTTTAAAAAAAATAATAATCTAGTGTTATCAGTTTCCAGTCAGCTGGTGGGTAATAAGACTACAACGACATATTATGTACCTCTATTCATTGTCTTTTTAATTGTTTAATAGTGTGCAGAGCGTATTCAAAGACCATGTCAGCAAAACACACTGCCACTTTAAGAGGATCCAGCCGTTTCTATTAATAATTGCATTGCTGCCCTATTATTGTCTAAGAATAATGAGGGAATTAAAGTTCTAGCCCCCAACCTAAAGCTATCCTGAAATGTTTTCAATTAACTCTTGGCACTAACAGGAAAGCATCAAACCTTTCCCATGCTGAAATATGGAAAGTCTGCAGGGAACATCTCAGCAGGAGAGGAATTTCATTAAAACCAGCACATCATAATTCAACCACTTCTACTCTCACTGCGAGCTGCTCTATTGATAAGGACTCCAAGGCGATTTTATGGATTTGCAAAGAGAAATGATTTCATAAGATCTTTCCAGGCAGTTTGTTTTAGCATTTCGTGTCTGCTATCCGACCTAATGGGGAAAAAAAGAAAAGAGAGAAAGAAAAATGACATTTAGGGTCAGCTTTCCAGCATGAAGATATTAAGAATGAATTACAAGTGTCAAGGAATGGCAAATTCCACAGTCTCAACTATATGCCATTACTTTTCTTCTTTTCTTTAACAATCACTCTTCTTTTAAAACTTGCTCATGGTCTCTCGGTTTTCCTTCTCCTAGTTATTTTTTCTTTCTGATTGTTTCAAAGCACACATGTACTGCATATGACTTGGTTTATTCATGACAGTCTTGTTTGACTCCGAGGCATGGTCACAAAAATACAAAGATGCCAAGAATATCTCTAGTAAAAGACTGTTTAAAATAGACTACACAGGAGACACCACTTTTCTTTTGACTCTTTAGAAGGAATTAAATGAAACAAGCATAATAACTGTAGAGAATATAGCTATATTGTATATATTAGCCTTACACAGGCATGTATCCATTACATTTACAGTAAATATGACATCTGTATAAATCTGATTCCCTATAGAGTATATTAAGTCAAGGGGCAGTCAAAATAAATGCAGATTTGGTCAAATAGGCGAAATTTCTTATACACCGTGCATGAAACAGAGAGATAAAGGCAGTTTACACTGTTGCTGCTGTGCAGGGAGCAGTATAAAAGTAAGTGTAAGGGAGTCTGTCAGCACTTTTGACCATGGTAAGCTTATGACAGCACTAGGTATGGCCTGGGGAGTGCAGTATAAACCTAACTTTTGCAAAGGTTTTTTCATCAGGAGTAGTGAAAATATGAAGTTTTATTCTGCTAGATTCTGCTGGATCAAGTGCCCAGGAGACGAAGTTTAATTTTTAATTGCTCTCAGCACTTAGATGTTTTACAACCTCTCCCCTCTGTTCTGAGAGACAGCTTTAGTATCCAACCAGGAGACAAGAAAATCTGTCATTTAGAGGGAAGGGGGTGCTGCTCAGTGCAGAAAGCATACCACAGTAAAGCTTCACCTTCTAGGCACTTGAGAGAGCAGAATTTGGCAGAATAAAGCATCATATTCATGCTGCTCATGATGAGCAAAGATCCACAAAAGGTATGTTTGTCCTTCTCTCCCTGCCCATATGTAGTTCTGTCAGCAGTTTACCATGGTCAAAAGTGATGACAGACTCTTTTTAAAAGAATCATATATGCACAAGTGTAGCTTTCCAAAAGGCAGGGACGCGTTTCGGGATATTCCAATCCCTTCTTCCCACTGAAGAAGGGATTGGAATATCCCGAAAAGCGTCTGGGTAACAGATATTCCGCACATACCTCCATAACAAGGACTTATTGCATGGCCATGCTTTAAAGATGAACTATTGAAGAACTGCTATTTTGTGACGATCAAACTGCCCTGACTATCTGAGCGAGCGCAGAGACCGGACGGAAGTCCCGCTTGGAGTATCGCGAGATTGGGCTGGATCGTCAGAGCCTGCAAGCCGTGAAGACGGAGCGGCGTCTCTAGCAGACCTCATAGCATCCTAACGGAAATTCTAATATATCGCCATAGGAGGCAAGATTGTTGACGGCTTCCTCTGGATAGAGGTAAGACTTTAGCCGACACCAGCATCGGGCTATATGGATACATTATTAAACAGCCAAGTATCGTGTGTTGCGGTGTACGATATCAGAGACTCGGACCTTTTTATTTTCCACAGGAACTAAGTACAGCACATTGCGCCTTGATGCGCAGGACTCCAACTAGTGTCCTCTAACTTATAACTTTATTCACATTCTCACGCATTTGTCACTTTCAAGTTTATGATATTTATCATATTTTCTTATGATTAAGTTTGTATAACACTATTTTATTACTATCTTTTAGGTATTCACCCATTGGTTTCACTATTTGTACCTAGGGCACTATTGGGCTATTTAATCTATGCTGTATGAGCCACCTATATTTTATTGTACTAGTGTTTATACGGTCGACCGTTGGAATCACAATTATATCGTTTTAATCTGAATGTATTTTATTATTATTTTTTTGCCATTTTAAATAGTGACTTTTAATTATTAAAATCTGAGTGTTGCCATAGAATTGAGTGCTCGCTTCCGTATTTTGCAATTAAAAAAAAAAGTTTATTATTTTAGTAGTAGTAAAACATAACAAAATCTAAATGAATTTCATTGTAATTATATTGATGTGCTGAATAAAGTTAACGTTATTTTGTATAACAATGTAAGCACTGTGAAAACAAACAAGTAAAGGTGGAGTTGCATTTTCTTTCCATTTCCACTCCAGAAATAATTGTTTTACAGTTTCTCAGTACATTACATAAACCATTAAATGGTTCCGGTAAAATGTACAGTAAATACAATGACCAGCTGCTCTTCCATCAAACCGGAATTGTGGTCGTGTGTCACTAGAGGTGTAGAAGCATCAATTAAAAAATAGTCAATTTTTTTTTCCAGCACCATGAGTTGTAATAAAATCAGAGTTTATTCCAAGCACTTTAAATTGGCATACAGCAGGTGATGACTCATTTCAGGCCTCGAACTGGAAGTCATTAAGTCACGGTGCTGAAAAATTTCTTGGACCAGTAAAAAGCACAACTCGTCCTACAAAAAAACAAGTCCTCGTATGATGATGTTGATGGAAAAAAAAAAAATGAAAAAGTTTTTGCTTGGTTCTTAAGGGGTGAAAAGAATGGGTGAGTTACATTACCTTAAGTTGTATATGGAAAACTTTAACTGTTGGTAGGTACCATAAGGGTGCTGTTACATGTGGCAGATTTTGTTGCAGAAAATTTCAGTTCCATTCATCTGAATGGAGTTGTTTTGACAGGAAGCACATACATTTCTGCAAGTCCCATTCAGATGAATGGAACTGATTTTTAGTCGCAGAAAGTTTCTACAACAAAATCTGTTGTGTGTGAAGACACCCTAAGGTTTCACCATAGACATCTGTGCTGCAAGTGCTTGAGACACATAGAACGTTTGTTAGCATCTAAAACTATTTTACAATCTGACGGCATCCAATGAGTCCAACATAGTATTACATTGCTTAAAATGGTCAAAGAAGATCCAACAAATCTGAAGGACTGTTGGCGTGTAGAACAACAACCTGACCTCCTATGTTAGCAAAGCAGTTGTGTCCTATCATTTTGAAAAGTGCTCATTCACCAGTCACTAGGAATCACCCCAGCATTCTTATGTGCGCTGATGGAAAAATTCAGGTTAAGGAATCATAAAAATATGAGATTACAGTAAAGTATATCTGCATTTGTTTCTTTTCAAATGTCTGTGCCAATAACATTTAATTTGGGGACCATAGATACACACCGTAGAATTTATTCTGATTGCCTTGACGTTATAACTTATCCCCCCCTCCCCTCTGCATTATAATAATAATAGCAGCATAAACAACAATTTTAGATCTCTTGTTTGTACTATTCACAGGTCTATGCTTATATTATAGTTTTGATAATGTCAGATATTGTTGAAGAAAAACATTTCTGTCTGTCATTTCAAATGAAAACTCCAAAAATGTTAATAAAAAGCCAGAACATCTGGTAGAAATGTATAATTTCAATTTTTATTCCTTCTTTCCTTGTTATTTCTTTGCAGCATATGTTTTATATTATTAGGATAACAGGAGAAAAAGCAACTGGCTCTCATTCAAGGTATGCATTATTCGTGGAAATGGAATGTGCACAATAGAATGACTCATAAGCCATTTTATATTTGCAGATGGGAACAACACAATAGGATCTCTAAGGTCAGTAGAGCCCAGTCTATGAGTCTGGCTGTCACTGTAAAAAAAAAAGATACAATAAAGAACGGCAAAAAAAACCTATATAATTTATAGCATGCAGAACTTTTTCCAGTAAAAAACAGACTGTTGAATAGAAACCAAACTGACCCCATCATAGTCATTGGGGTCTGTTTGGCTCTATTGGTTTCAGTTATGTTTCTCTAATGGAGAAGAACAATGGAATTTAGTAGCAGTGATGTGAACGTGGCCTTAGTGTGCATTCACATGACCGTATGTATTTTGCAGTCCGCAGAAAATATGGATACGGACCCATTGTAACAATGCCTATTCTTGTCTGCAAAACAGACAAGAATAGGACATGTTCTATCCTTTTTGTGTAACTGCGGAAGGGACATATGGATGTGGACAGCACACTGGTGTGCTGTCCTCATTTTTTGAGGCCCCATTGAAATGAATGGGTCCGCATCCAATCCACAAAAAATGCAGATCGAATGTGGACTAAAAATACTGTCGTGTGAACGGGGCCTTAATGTCGCTCGTCCAACAGTTCTAAAGTTAGCAATGTACCGGGAAATATTCCTTTTGCAGTTCAGCATATTCCTTTTGACTTCTTAATGACCACTGTCTTTTGACAGTAGGTGGTGCAGGTCCCACATCTGCAGCAATCTGTTTCAACATTTATGTATTTGGGGAATGCAATATCTCCATATAGAGAGTGACTTAAATGGCATGATGGAGTCTTAAAGGCCATACATGGTCCTCTAAAATTCTGGGAGGAAAGGGATGCAAATGCCTCTAATGCCACCAGATGCAAGGCAGCTATTCTATAAGCAGGGGTGTCGCTAGGCACCTAGATCCGGGGCCTAGCCCCCGGATTACAAGCATTTGGCCCAGAACCTCTGGCCAGCACGATCCCCATTGCTCTGCACTGAGCCACCAGTGTGGAGCTGCTGGGCAGCTCTGTATGAGTTTAGCAGCTCCATCTAATGCCAGTCTAGTGTAGGGAAAGGAGCTAGCAGCCCCGCACTGGTGGCTAAATATGAATCTATGAAGAACGTCCTGTATTTATCCTGGGCCCTTAAGCAGGCCTAGCATCTGAACACCGCATCCCAGACAGGACAAGCAGATTACAGAGCTTGTGTGCATGTCTTTCTTGACAGTGCTGGTACCAGTAAAAGGGATGTGTGAATTGCCTCTTCCAGCTCAGCAGCAACCAGTGCCAGTGTGAAGTAGCACATAGAAGTGCAAGCAATGCAGGGAAGCTACATGTAAATCCACTTTCATCCATGTCTGTTGGGCCCATCATCCAGTCTGTAGGGCCCATTACACTATAAACTGCTTCTAGAAACTGTGCTTATATACTGTGGATAGAGGAGGTGTGCACGTATACTGTATACTGTGGGTGGAGGAGCAGTGCATATATACTGTGGGTGGAGGAGCTGTGCATGTATACTGTGGGTGGAGGAGCTGTGCACGTATACTGTATACTGTGGGTGGAGGAGCTGTGCACGTATACTGTATACTGTGGGTGGAGGAGCAGTGCATATATACTGTGGGTGGAGGAGCTGTGCATGTATACTGTGGGTGGGGGAGCTGTGCACGTATTCTGTATACTGTGGGTGGAGGAGCTGTGCACTTATACTGTATACTGTGGGTGGAGGAGCAGTGCATATATACTGTGGGTGGAGGAGCTGTGCACGTATTCTGTATACTGTGGGTGGAGGAGCTGTGCATGTATACTGTATACTGTGGGTGGAGGAGCTCTGCACATATACTGTATACTGTGGGTGGAGGAGCTGTGAACGTTTACTGTATACTGTGGGTGGAGGAGCTGTGCATATATAATGTATACTGTGGGTGGGGGAGCTGTGCACATATACTGTATACTGTGGATGGAGGAGCTATGCATGTATACTGTATACTGTGGGTGGAGGAGCTATGCTTTATATACTGTGGGTGGGGAGCTGTGCATATATACTGTGGGTGGAGGAGCTGTGCACATATACTGTATACTGTGGGTGGAGGAGCTGTGCACGTTTACTGTATACTGTGGGTGGAGGAGCTGTGCACGTATACTGTATACTGTGGGTGGAGGAGCTGTACACGTATACTGTATACTGTGGGTGGAGGAGCTGTGCACGTATACTGTATACTGTGGGTGGAGGAGCTGTTCTTATATACTGTGGGTGGGGGAGCTGTGCATATATACTGTGGGTGGAGGAGCTGTGCACATATACTGTATACTGTGGGTGGAGGAGCTGTGCACGTTTACTGTATACTGTGGGTGGAGAAACTGTGCACGTATACTATATACTGTGGGTGGGGGAGCTGTGCACGTATACTGTGGGTGGGGGAGCTGTGCTTATATAATGTGGGTGGGGGAGCTGTGCATATATACTGTGGGTGGAGGAGCTGTGCACATATACTGTATACTGTGGGTGGAGGAGCTGTGCATGTTTACTATATACTGTGGGTGGAGGAGCTGTGCACATATACTGTAAATTGTGGGTGGGGGAGCTGTGCACGTATACTGTATAATGTGGGTGGAGGAGCTGTGATTATATACTGTGGGAGGGGGAGCTGTGCATATATACTGTGGGTGGAGAAGCTGTGCACATATACTATATACTGTGGGTTGAGGAGCTGTGCACGTATACTGTATACTGTGGGTGGAGGGGCTGTGCATATATACTATGGGTGGGGAGCTGTGCATATATACTGTGGGTGGAGGAGCTGTGCACATATACTGTGGATGGAGAAGCTGTGCACATATACTGTATATTGTGGATGGAGGAGCTGTGCATATATTGTTTACTGTGGGTGGAGGAGCTGTGCATATCTACTGTATACTGTGGGTGAGGAGCTGTGCGTATACTGTGAGTGGAGGAGCTGTGCATATATTGTTTACTGTGGGTGGAGGAGCTGTGCATATCTACTGTATACTGTGGGTGGAGGAGCTGTGCATATATACTGTATACTGTGGGTGAGGAGCTGTGCGTATACTGTGGGTGCAGGAGCTGTGCACATATACTGTATACTGTGGATGGAGGAGATGTACATATATACTATATACTGTCGGTGGAGAAGCTGTGCATATTTACTGTATATTGTGGATGGAGGAGATGTGCATATATACTGAATTCTGTGGGTGAGAAGCTTTGCATATACTGTATACTGTGGGTGGAGGAGCTTTGCATATATACTATATACTGTGGATGGAGGAGCTGTGCATATACTGTATACTGTGGCTGAAGGAACTGTCCATATACTGTGTACTGTGGGTGGAGGAGCTGTGCACATACTGTATACTGTGGGTGGAGGAGCTGTGCATATACTGTATACTGTGGGTGGAGGAGCTGTGCACATACTGTATACTGTGGGTGGAGGAGCTGTGCATATACTGTATACTGTAGGTGGAGGAGCTGTGCTTATATAATGTGGGTGGGGGAGCTGTGCATACAGTGCCTTACAAAAGTATTCACCCCCTTGACTTTTTTCGCGTTTTGTTTCATTACAGCCTTAAATTCAATGTTTTGTTAATCTGAATTTTATGTGATGGATCAGAACACAATAGTCTAAGTTGGTGAAGTGAAATGAGAGAAATATATAAATAAAACTATTGTTTAGAAATAGAAAACAGAAAATTGGCATGTGCGTATTGTGGGGATGTGCTCGTGGTAGGCTACGGTAGCGGCGGCAGTATTGAGGCAATCATAGACAGTCTTTGTGATACACCGTGACTTTATTCACACCAACGGCATAACAGGCAATGTGCAGACCACACAGGTGCATATCCACATAGTGCATAGAACAAAAGTCCTTCCATAGAAAATAAACAGCAGGTTTGAGTCACCTTGTTTTGGACAGACCACAGCAGTTCTGCAGGCTTCTAGGCTATCTGCCTTTGTCTCCCTCAGGCCAGAGCCCCTTCGGCTCGTAGCACCACAGGTCCCAGGGCTATCCTTCAATGTGTGCTGCGCCCAGACTCTCCTTTACCAGCACTCACTCTGTCTGTGTAAATCTCCAGCACAGCAAGACACACCCCACCCCCATCATCAGCAGGCTGGGTTCTTAAAGGCCCAGCTCCACCAAAAACCTGGGCTGGCCGTGGGGAACAGGCACCCCCCCACTCTTTACCTGTTCCCAGTAAGAACCGGCCCGGACACGCTGCGCCAGCAGCATTCGCCGCTGTAACCGCAATGATCCGGTTCTTACTCCACCGAGGCCAGGACCTCTGGTGGCACGTATCGTCCGTCCATTATTATTCCGGGGACTCTCCTACATATCCCCCCCCTTTGTTCACCCCTGAGGGCTTGAACATACTGTTCAAGCCTGAGGGGGTGAACACATGCACAGCAGTGTACCCGGGACAGGGCATCTGCGTTCCCCTGTAAGCGGCCGGCCCTGTGCTCAACAGTGAACTTAAAGTACTGGAGGGACAAGAACCACCTGGTAACCCGAGCGCTCCCCTCCTTAGCCCGACTCATCCACTGGAGAGGGGAGTGGTCGGTCACCAGACGGAACCTTCTCCCCAGAAGGTAATATCTGAGAGACTCGAGTGCCCACTTGATGGCGAGGCACTCTCTCTCCACAATGCTATACCGGGTTTCTGCTGGGGTAAGCTTGCGGCTTAGAAAAACCACGGGGTGCTCTTCCCCGTTGAGCTCCTGGGAAAGCACAGCCCCTAGTCCTACTCCCGAGGCATCTGTTTGAACTACAAACTCCCGCTTGAAGTCGGGCGTCACCAGAACTGGGGACTCACATAGGGCCGACTTCAAACGGGAGAACGCCTCCTCCTCCTTCTCCCCCCAGCGAACCATCACCGACTTTCTACCCTTCAAGAGGCCGGTTAACGGGGCTGCCAAGGTGGCAAAATGGGGAATGAACCTCATGTAGTACCCAATCAGGCCCAAAAATGACCGTACTTGCTTGGACGTACGAGGCCTGGGCCAATTCCGGATTGCTTCAACTTTATTTACTTGGGGCCTAATGACTCCGCGTCCAATCACATACCCCAAATAGCGAGCTTCCTCTAGTCCCACCGAGCATTTTTTTGGGTTGGCAGTTAACCCCGCCTTCCTTAGAGAATCTATCACTGCCTGAAGTTTTGACAAATGACCCTCCCAGTCTGGGCTAAACACGACTATATCATCCAGATACGCGGAGGTATACTGGTGATGGGGCTTGAGGACGACATCCATCAGACGCTGGAACGTAGCCGGAGCGCCATGTAACCCAAAAGGCAACACCCTATACTGAAAAAGCCCCTCCGGGGTGACAAAGGCCGTCTTCTCCTTTGCCGCCTCCGTCAGAGGTACCTGCCAGTAGCCCTTCGTGAGATCTAGGATCGAAAAATACCGGGCTTTTCCCAGCCGCTCTATCAACTCGTCTACCCGAGGCATGGGATAGGCGTCAAATTTTGATACCTCATTCAATTTCCTAAAATCATTACAGAACCGTAATGAACCATCCGGTTTGGGAATAAGGACAATCGGGCTAGCCCACTCGCTCTTTGACTCTTCTATGACCCCTAGACGTAGCATCGATCTTACCTCCTGCGAAATGGCCTGTCGCCGAGCCTCCGGTACTCGGTATGGTCTTAGGCGGACTTTCACCCGGGGCTCGGTGACAATGTCATGCTCGATCAAGGTGGTACGTCCAGGAAGGTCAGAGAATACGTCCCTATTCCGACTAACAAATTCTTTCACCTCTTGTGCTTGTTTGGTCGACAGTCCGTCCCCTATCGTCACCCCAGCGGCGCTCTCCGGAACACCTGGTGACCCCGGGTCACTCCCTGACGTCCCGACAGAGGGCGGGCTGTCTGCAAACAAATTCTCTCCGTCTCTCCAAGGTTTTAGTAGATTCACATGATATACCTGTTCGGGCTTCCGCCTCCCTGGCTGGTATATCCTGTAATCAACTGGGCCCACCTTCTCCTTAACTTCATAGGGTCCTTGCCACCGGGCCAAGAATTTACTCTCGACCGTGGGCACGAGTACAAGAACTCGGTCCCCCGGGTGAAATGTCCTTACCCGGGCGGTTCGGTTATATACCCGACTCTGGCCCAGTTGTGCCGCTTCCATGTGCTCACGGACGATCGGCAACACGACCCCTATTCGGTCCTGCATTTTTCCTATGTGCTCTATCACACTTTTATGAGGCGTAGGCTGTTGCTCCCATGCTTCCCTAGCGATATCCAGTAGCCCACGGGGATGTCGCCCATATAACAACTCAAAGGGCGAGAACCCAGTGGACGCCTGGGGCACCTCCCGTACCGCAAACAAAACATAGGGCAACAGTAAGTCCCAATCCCTCCCGTCCTTAGCCACGACTCTTTTTAGCATGGACTTCAGGGTCTTATTAAACCGTTCTACTAACCCATCGGTTTGGGGATGGTAGACGGACGTGTGCAGGTGTTTAATATTTAATAGCTTACACAATTCCTTTGTTATTTTGGACATAAAGGGTGTCCCCTGGTCCGTCAGAATCTCCTTTGGTATCCCCACCCGGGCAAACATACTCATGAGCTCTTTAGCTATTACCTTGGCCGACGTATGGCGCAATGGGACCGCCTCCGGATAGCGAGTGGCATAGTCTAACACTACCAGGATGTGTTGGTGACCTCGGGCTGACTTAATAATGGGGCCTACCAGATCCATGGCGATCCTTTCGAAGGGCACCTCTATAATGGGCATAGGTACCAGTGGACTGCGATAGTGAGGTTGGGGGCTAGTCAGCTGACACACTGGACAGGACTGACAGAACCTCCGGACTTCCTCATATATCCCAGGCCAATAGAACCGTTGTAGAATTCGCTCCAGCGTTTTCTTAACCCCCAGATGACCACCCAACACATGCGCATGCGCTAAATCCAAGACCATTCGCCGGTAAGGCTGGGGCACCACCAGTTGTTCCACCACCTCCTGCCTCACCTTGTCTACCCTATATAACAGGTCCTGGTTATAGGCCAGGTGAGGAAATACGGTATCGGCGCCGGGACGCTGGGCAACACCATTAACCACCGACACACCTTCTCTAGCCCGCAATAACGTCGAATCCTGGAGCTGTGCGGTCCCGAAGGTTTCTCGGGGTACCTCCAGATCCAGGATGGACGAACTTTCTACTGTCTCACCCGCCAATACTTCTAGGGGAAACCGGTCAGGGTTACACTCTACCTCCTCTACGGTGACCCCTACAGCTGGGGTCCCTGCCTCGGGGTCCTCGGGCTCGGGACCTGGACATTTTCCTTCCCCATAGGTAGGCAACCCGTTCCTCCACAAAGTCCAGAACAGGGGAAAGTCCCTCCCCAATATTGCGGCATAAGGGAGCCGTCTCCCCACCCCGACGACATGTGGTACCTCCTTTCCACACACTGCCAGGGTAACCTTAGTGGTGGGATACTCCCTGCGATCCCCATGTATACAGACAATGGTAAGGGTTCGCCTTTCTGGGAGTTTTTCCGTTACCAGCGACTCATGGACCAGAGTTACCAGGCTCCCAGAGTCTAGCAGGGCCTGCACGGAGTGTCCATTAACAACGACATCACACACCGGAGGGTTGTCCGCCGCCAGCAGGGGGTCAGCTATATACACCGGTTGGGCATAAAAAGAGGACCGGCGAGCGAACCCGCAGTCCATGGGTTCGGATGCCCTAGGGCAGTTGGATGCCACATGTCCCCAGTCCTGACAATGCCAACATCTGATCCTCGCAGCCTCCCTCCTCCCCAGGGTATTCCTCCCACGGACTGGAGATCCACTCCCCTCCTTATGTGGTGGGATCCCTTTTTCAGGATCCCGGGTCGGCAGCGGGGGCTGACGTGACTTCGGTAGTACCGCTGAGTCCCGCCCCAAATCCTGAGTGGCCATATACCTCTCCACCAGGCTAACCAGTTGTTCCAGGTTGCCTGGATCGCCTTGTCCCACCCAGCGCTGTATGGCTCTCGGGAGGGTACGCACGAACCTGTCGACCACGACCCTTTCAACCATCTGAGAAGGGCTCAATATCTCAGGCTGAAGCCATTTTTTTACTAGGTGAAGTAAGTCATAGGCTTGTGACCGGGCGGGTCGGGACTCGGCAAACACCCACTGATACACCCTGTGCGCTCGCACATAGGTGTTTACCCCCAACCTGGCCAACACCTCAGCTTTTAGCCTCTCATAGTCCTTGGCCTCATCGCAGCTGAGGTCAAAATAGGCCTTTTGTGCGTCCCCCACCAGAAAAGGCGCCACCACCTCAGCCCACTGCTCCAACGGCAGCCTCTCTTGCTCCGCGGTTCTTTCGAATACCATCAGGAATGCCTCTATATCATCTCCCGGACCCATTTTCCTCAGGGCGGATCGGACTTTGTCCCTGGCGGTAGACACAGTCGGGGTTGTCGCAGTTAAAACTCCTTGCAGGGATGTTCGCACCGACTCTTGCATGGCTACCAGCTGCTGCATTAGGAGAGTGTTTGTTTGCTGCTGTGCACACATAGCCTCATCATGTCTTTCCTTCTGAGCCTGCAATGCCTGTTGCTGCTGTACATTACTCTGAATCAGGTGCTTAATGGCCTCCTCCATCTTGTCAGGAACCATAAAACTTGCAGGCCTGATATATGACATGCAGTCCAACACAACTTTTGCCTCAGGCCTGCCTCACTGCAGGAATGCCCGCTCCAAGCCACCAATTGTGGGGATGTGCTCGTGGTAGGCTACGGTAGCGGCGGCAGTATTGAGGCAATCATAGACAGTCTTTGTGATACACTGTGACTTTATTCACACCAACGGCATAACAGGCAATGTGCAGACCACACAGGTGCATATCCACATAGTGCATAGAACAAAAGTCCTTCCATAGAAAATAAACAGCAGGTTTGAGTCACCTTGTTTTGGACAGACCACAGCAGTTCTGCAGGCTTCTAGGCTATCTGCCTTTGTCTCCCTCAGGCCAGAGCCCCTTCGGCTCGTAGCACCACAGGTCCCAGGGCTATCCTTCAATGTGTGCTGCGCCCAGACTCTCCTTTACCAGCACTCACTCTGTCTGTGTAAATCTCCAGCACAGCAAGACACACCCCACCCCCATCAGCAGCAGGCTGGGTTCTTAAAGGCCCAGCTCCACCAAAAACCTGGGCTGGCCGTGGGGAACAGGCACCCCCCCACTCTTTACCTGTTCCCAGTAAGAACCAGCCCGGACACGCTGCGCCAGCAGCATTCGCCGCTGTAACCGCAATGATCCGGTTCTTACTCCACCGAGGCCAGGACCTCTGGTGGCACGTATCGTCCGTCCATTATTATTCCGGGGACTCTCCTACAGTATGTATTCACCCCCTTTGTTAGGAAGTCCATAAATAGTTCTGGTGCCACCAATTACCTTTAGAAGTCAAATAATTAGTGAAATGATATCCACCTGTGTGCAATCTAAGTGTCACATGATCTGTCATTACAAAAAACACACCTTTTTTGAAAGGCCACAAAGGCTGCAACACCTAAGCAAGAGGCATCACTAACCAAACACTGCCATGAAGACCAAGGAACTCTCCAAACAAGTAAGAGACAATGTTGTTGAGAAGTACAAGTCAGGGTTAGGTTATAAAAAAATATCCAAATCTTTGATGATCCCCAGGAGCACCATCAAATCTATCATAACCAAATGGCACAACAGCAAACCTGCCAAGAGACGGCCGCCCACCAAAACTCACGGACCGGGCAAGAAGGGTATTAATCAGAGAGGCAGCACAGAGACCTAAGGTAACCCTTGAGGAGCTGCAGAGTTCCACAGCAGAGACTGGAGTATCTGTACATAGGACGAAAATAAACCATACGCTCCATAGAGTTGGGCTTTATGGCAGAGTGGCCAGAAGAAAGACATTACTTTCAGCTAAAAACAAAAAGGCACGTTGTGATTTTGCGAAAAGGCATGTGGGAGACTGCCAAAATGTATGGAGGAAGGTGCTCTGGTCTGATCAGACTAAAATTTAACTTTTCGGCCATCAAAGAAAACGCTATATCTGGCGCAAACCCAACACATCACATAACCCAAAGAACACCACATCCACAGTGAAACATGGTGGTGGCCCAATACTGACCCCTGAGGTACTCCAGTAGTGACAGTGACCCAATCTGAGTGTATACTGTTAATAACCACACTCTGTTTTCTATCACTGAGCCAGTTACTTACCCACATACAGACATTTTCTCCCAGTCCGAGCATTCTCATTTTATATACTAACCTTTTATGTGGTGCAGTGTCAAATGCTTTGAAGAAGTCCAGATATAGGACGAAGGCCAAGTCGCCACTTGGGTATATATTGGAAAACGTGTCTTAGCTTGTCACTGTGGAGTGATCAAGCTGGTAGACGATCATAAGGTGCATTACCACGACCCGGTACAGGATACAATAAAGTTTATTTTGAGACAACTTTATCAAGTCTGTGTCACCCTAGTTTTTTGTGCAGCTGGGTGTGTACTGCCTGGTTTCTTCTAAAAAAGGCGCATGTCCGTACCTTGATTTTGTTCTTGTTGCACTTGGAGTGAGTGTAGCGGTTCACCGCTACAGTCCTATGTGCAGCACGTGTAGAAAGGGCGCGCAGGCATGTGACGTAGGAAGTTACGCTGCCAGTGCCCGCCCGCCCTGCCTTTTGCCTCCTGCCTCTTGCCTCCTGCCTCCAGCCTGATATGATCGTAAGTACAGGCTGCTCAGCGCTGGATAGAACATATCTATAGTTAACCATTGCATACCTACAGTTACAGTAGATACCATTAGTACATTGAGCGGGGCCCGGTGCAATGGAATACAATGACTGCACTGGGCCCCCGCTGCCATTTAAAAACTAGTGTAGATGCCAGCCCCCACCCCCTGTATTGGGGGTCATTCACAGTGGCTGACACTGTTATGGGGGGGATCTGAGGATGTCAAATAGCATAGGATGCTATTTATCGGTCATGAACAGATCCCCCCATAGCAGTGTCATGCCATCCACAGATGCCCCCATAACAGTGCCTTCCACAGATGCCCCCATAACAGTGTCAGCCACAGACCCCCATAACAGTGTCAGCCACAGACCCCCATAACAGTGTCAGCCACAGACCCCCATAACAGTGTCAGCCACAGACCCCCATAACAGTGTCAGCCACAGACCCCCATAACAGTGCTATCCACAGACCCCCATAACAGTGCCATCTACAGACCCCCATAACAGTGCTATCCACAGACCCCCATAATAGTGTCATTCACAAGCTACCATTAGTTCAAAGCCCACCAAAAGCACACCTTTTGGTTCAAAATATTTTTTTTCTTATTTTCCTCATCAAAAACCTAGGTGCGTCTTATGGCTGGTGCATCTTATAGGGTGAAAAATACGGTATATAATTGAAGAACATTTTAGGGTTTGTTTTCCTCTCTTTGGCAATTAATCTCTCGGTCTCTAGTTTGGTGGCTTTTATTTGTTTTTTACTAATTCTATTTTTTCTATTATTTATTGCTTTCTTTACAGTTCTATTTATCCACATTGGTTTCTTCTTGATTCTTAACCTTTTATTTTTATTTTTGAGGACTATGTCCCAGTTAGTTACACCCATGACTTCTCTAAGTTTTTTGAAGTTTGGTATTTTTGTTCCTCCCTGTAGAAACGCTTGTTTGAAGGATAATTGGAAGGTTATTACTTTATGGTCACTATTTCCCAGGTGTCCCACAACCTGTACATCTGTTGTTCTGTCAGGTCTATTGGTTAATACTAAGTCGAGTATGGCCGTCCCTCTAGTCGGGTTCTGAACCAGTTGGGAAAGGTAATTGTGTTTGGTTATTGCCAAGAACCTGTTTCCTTTATGAGATGTACAGCTTTCAGTTTCCCAGTCTATATCTGGGTAGTTGAAGTCCCCCATAATAACTATCTCATTATGATTTGCCACCTTGTCTATCTCGTTTAGTAGTAGATTTTATGTGGACTCTGGTATATTAGGTGGTTTATAGTAAACTCCTATTAGTAATTTATTGTTTTTGCCTCCATGTATTTCTACCCACAGTGACTCAACATGTTCTTGTCCCTCATTAAAGAGGACCTTTCACCGATTATGACACTGCGAACTAAGAATACAGACATGGAGAGCGGCGCCCGGGGATCTCACTGCACTTACTATTATCCCTGGGCGACGCTCCATTGTCCTGCTCTGCCCTCCGGTATCTCTGCTCACTAAGTTATAGAAGGCGGAGTCTGCCCTTGTTCTTCTGTAGCGCTGGCCAATCGCATCGCAGATCTCACAGCCTGGGAGAAAATAACCTCCCAGGCTGTGAGCTCTGCGCTGCGATTGGCCAGCGCAAGAGCAGAACAAGGGCAGACTCCGCCTACCATAACTTAGTGACTGAAATCTCTGCCTACTATAACTTAGTGAGCGGAGATACCGGAGGGCATAGCGGGAGAACGGAGCGATAATAGTAAGTGCAGTGAGATCCCCGGGTGCCGCTCTCCATGCCTGTATTCTTAGTTCACAATGTCATAATCGGTGAAAGGTCCTCTTTAATATCTTCTCGGACTGTGGGCTTTAGACAGGACTTTACATAAAGGCAGACCCCTACCCCTCCCCCTCTCCGGTTTTGACAATACTTTCTAAACAGACTGTAACCCTGTACATTAACTGCCCAGTCATAGCCATCATCCAGCCATGTCTCAGTTATTCCCACTATGTCATAGTCCTCCTCACACATCACTAATTCCAGTTCCCCAGTTTTTTTTGTCAGGCTTCTGGCATTAGTATACATACAATTAAGAGGTTTATGTATATTTTTTACCCCCACACCTTTTCCTTCTAAACTGTTCTAGTCCCTCCTTCCATTCCTTACCCAGTCTCACTACCTTGCCCTCGGTCTCTATCTGCACTATCTTCCCATCCTATAACGTAATTACCCTCCCCCCTGTCCCTAGTTTAAAAACTCCTCCAACCTTCTAGCCATCTTTCCCCCCAGCACAGCTGCCCCTTCCCCATTGAGGTGCAGCCCATCCCTACGATAGAGCCTGTAACTGACCGAGATGTCGGCCTTCCTTCCTACACCAGTTCTTGAGCCACTTGTTAACCTCCCTAATCTCCCGCTGCCTTTCTTGTGTGGCTCGAGGTACAGGCAGTTTTTCGGAAAACACTACCTTTGAGGTCCTTGCCCTAAGCTTTTGACCTAAATCCCTAAAATCATTTTTAAGGACTCTCCACCTTACTCAAGCTGTGCATAAATACTGTATACTGTGAGTTAGTAGCTGTGCATATACTGTATACTGTGGGTGGAGGAGCTGTGCATATATAATGTATACTGTGGGTTAGGAACTGTGCATATACTGTATACCGTGGGTGGAGGAGCTGTGCACATATACTGTATACTGTGGATGGAGGAGCTATACATATAAACTGTATACTGTGGGTGGAAGAGCTGTGCATATACTGTATACTGTGGGTGCAGGAGCTGTGAACATATAATGTGGATGGAGGAGCTGTGCATATATACTGTATGCTGTGGGTGAGGAGCTGTGCATATATACTGTATACTGTGGGTGGAGGAGCTGGACATATATATTGTATACTTGTATACTGTGGACGGAAGAGCTGGTCATATATATTGTATACTTGTATACTGTGGGTGGAGGAGCTGGCCATATATACTGTATACTGTGGGTAGAGGAGCTGTGCATATATACTGTGGGTGGAGGAGCTGTGCATATACTGTATACTGTGGGTGGAGGAGCTGTGCACATACTGTATACTGTGGGTGGAGGAGCTGTGCACATATATTGTATACTGTGGGTGGAAGAGCTGTGCATATATACTGTATACCGTGGGTGGAGGCACTGTGCATATATACTGTATACTGTGGGTGGAGGCACTGTGCATGTATACTGTGGATGGAGGAGCTGGTCATATATATTGTATACTTGTATACTGTGGGTGGAGGAGCCGTGCATATATACTGTATACTGTGGGTAGAGGAGCTGTGCATATATACTGTGGGTGGAGGAGCTGTGCATATACTGTATACTGTGGGTGGAGGCACTGTGCATGTATACTGTGGGTGGAGGAGCTGTGCATATACTGTATACTGTGGGTGGAGGAGCTGTGCATATATACTGTGGGTGGAGGAGCTGTGCATATCTACTGTATACTGAGGGTGGAGGAGCTGTGCATATATACTGTATACTGAGGGTGGAGGAGCTGTGCATATATACTGTATACTGTGGATGGAGGAGCTATGCATATACTGTATACTGTGGATGGAGGAGCTATGCATATACTGTATACTGTGGATGGAGGAGCTGTGCATATACTGTATACTGTGGATGGAGGAGCTGTGCATATACTGTATACTGTGGATGGAGGAGCTGTGCATATACTGTATACTGTGGATGGAGGAGCTGTGCATATATACTGTGGATGGAGGAGCTGTGCATATTCTGTATACTGTGGATGGAGGAGCTGTGCATATACTGTATACTGTGGATGGAGGAGCTGTGCATATACTGTATACTGTGGATGGAGGAGCTGTGCATATACTGTATACTGTGGATGGAGGAGCTGTGCATATACTGTATACTGTGGGTGGAGGAGCTGTGCACGTATACTGCATACTGTGGGTGGAGGAGCTGTGCATGTATACTGTGGGTGGAGGAGCTGTGTTTGTATACTGTGGGTGGAGGAGCTGTGCTTATATACTGTGGGTGGAGGAGCCGTGCATGTAGACTGTGGGTGGAGGAGCTGTGCATATATACTGTGGGTGGCGGAGCTGTGCATACAGGGCTTTTTTTCTGGCAGAACACACCGGAATGGCGTTCCGCCACCTTTTGACATCACAGCCTGCCATGTTCCAGCATCGAAGGCTGCGATGTATCAGCGGGGAGAGACTGGGAGGAGGAGCTGGGGGCCGGTGCATTCACTGTGCTCCGGTTCCGCCGCTCCAGTACAGTAATAAAATGTGTAATTCAATTAATAATGATTCATGCTGCCCCCTCTGTAGTATAACATTCAATATATCCTACTCACAGGGCTACTGTTATATCGTAATGCAGGCCGGCCGGGCAGACGACCGGCAGCGTGACTGACGTCATGTGCCTGCCCAGCCTACTTTATGAATAAAGCAGGCGGCGCAGGCACGTGACGTCAGTCAGTCACGCTGCCGCTCGTCTGCCCGGCCGGCCTGCATTTACGATATAACAGTAGCCCTGTGAGTAGGATATATTGAATGTTATACTACAGAGGGGGCAGCATGAATCATTATTAATTGAATTACACATTTTATAACTGTACTGGAGCGGCAATGGGGGGTCTGTGGATGACACTGTTAAGGGGTGGGGACGGGTCTGTGGATGGCACTGTTATGGGGTGGGGGGGTCTGTGGATGGCACTGTTAAGGGGGGTCTGTGGATGGCACTGTTATAAGGTGGGGGATGCCATCCACCGATCCCCCATAACAGTGCCATCCACAGATCCTCCACCTCATAACAGTGCCATCCCCAGATCCCCCAACAACAGTGCCATCCCCATCTGGGGGGTTTCTTTGCTGGACTGGACTTTTATAGCCCCCCCCCCAAATTTTACTTGCATCCCTGTTCTCTAAAGGGGCGGTTTTAAGGGGCGGTCCTAGGGGTAGGGGCGTGGCCAGGGGAGGGGGGGTGAGTTCCACCACCTTTTCTCTGCATATAATGTATACTGTGGATGGAGGAGCTGTGCATATGCTGGATACTGTCGGTGGAGGAGCTGTGCATATAGACTGGGAGTGGAGGAGCGGTGCATATAGACTGTGGGTGGAGGAGCTGTGCATATATATACTGTGGGTGGAGGAGCTGTGCTTATATACTGTGGGTGAAGGAGCTGTGCACTTATACTGTATACTGTGGGTGGAGGAGCTGTGCACTTATACTGTATACTGTTGGTGGAGGAGCTGTGCACTTATACTGTATACTGTGGGTGGAGGAGCTGTGCACTTATACTGTATACTGTTGGTGGAGGAGCTGTGCACTTATACTGTATACTGTGGGTGAAGGAGCTGTGCATATGTACTGTGGGTGGAGGAGCGGTGCATATAAACATATTTGGTCTCGTGCCTCTGATGTTTTAAGACCCTAGCAACACCTCTGCCTATAAGTTAATGCATCTGGTAGCATTAGAGGCAGAGCTTGTTAAGAGCTCATTTATATACCTTCTTCCCATTTCTGTAGTAATGCTCCTGTTAGATACATTTGGGACCCTGATAAGAAGACAGAAGCAGTTTATAAAAACTAATCTTTTCCAGACTACCTGCATAGTGCTCAATAACTGCCATGTAGTGAATAGTGTTGATCACAAATATTCGAATTGCGAATTTTTATCGTGAATATCGGCACTTTGAGAATTCGCGAATATTTAGAATATTGAAAAATATATTCGTAATCGCGAATATATAGATTTTTCAAAAAATTCCAGCTCATGCGAATTTTTATGCGAATTTTCGCAATTAAGAAAATAATGTTTGGAGATCACGAATTCTCAAATTCTCGAATATATGGCGAATATTCACCCAAATATTCATGAAATATCGCGAATTCGAATATTGCCCCTGCCGCTCATCACTAGTAGTGAATAAAGGAAGTGGCCCCGGTGATCGCGTACGCTGACGTGCAATACCACTCTATTCAGAGAGGAAACTCTGGGACCATTTGTTCTTAGGGTTGTAAGGGTACCTTCTACTCTTGATTGACAGTGCCAGGCCAGCGTTGGTCTCCTCCTGCCGGCCCTGTCTGCCTGGGAAATCTCACGCCTGCGCCGTCCCGCTTAGTATTTGGCGGAGGCACAGTAAGGGAAGGATGACCGCCGGCTGACGGCTTCCTCAATGCGACGTCTTCGGCGGGAGTGGAAAGAGGTGGGCGAATGGAGCTTTCAGGAGCAGGTGCAACGTCCCCCCCCCCCCCGCTCCTAGAGGCTAATTAGCATATTATAAAAGTAATAATTGCCCAAAAACAAGATAACATTAAGGGCTCATGCACACGACAGTATGTATTTTGCAGTCCGCAAAAAACAGATCCGTTAAAAATGCGTGTGCATTCCGTATTTTGCAGAACGGAACAGCTGGCCTTTCATAGAACAGTCCTATCCTTGTCCGGAAATACGGACATATGGAATGCACACGGTGTAACTTTTGTTTCTTTTACTGACCCATTGAAGTGAATGGTTCCGCATATGGTTCGAAAAAAAAAATGTGACGGACACGGAAAGAAAATACGTTTGTGTGCATGAGCCCTAACATAAATAGTAAATCAGTCCCAGCGATTGTTATGGCTGGAGGCTGAATATTTACATGTGAATAACAGAACTAAATGGGCTTCTCGTTTTGTTCATACATAGTAAACATGACCCGACAAATTATTCTATGAAAATATTCCCATAAAAAAAAGAATTAATATTTCCCATATGCAATTTCATTATTATTGTGTTCCCAAGGCTGCGCATTTACAGTGAAAGATTCCCTCATGCCATTATTTTGGATTTAATTATAAGGAAGTTCAAATACAAATAGCTCTGAAATAGAACCTGCCACTTTGATTTCATCACACCAAAACCTTGTTGAGATCAAGCCTTTGGAAATAAAAAAAAAGAAAAGATTTCTAATCCATTTAGAGCAGCTGAGTCCCAACTCGCAACGTCTTGAGAGAGTGTCAGGATTAGGAGCTCAAAGAGCTCCCTGGGATAGCACTTCTTACACAGCTTTCAAATAAATTGTTGCAGAATGTAGCCTGAATGATTCCACTCTGCGAACATGGAGACGACTTTAACACAATGGAGGGAAAGGGCCGAGGGATAGCAACGGCGTGTCATCTTTGTGCTGTGTTGGAATGCAGTGGCACAAAAGCTCATGCCAGGCAGTTGTGTTATTAGTGTTGAAGAATACACATTACGTGTCAAAAAAAGAGCATCAAAACAATATCACAGAAACTAACATTTCTTTTAGTGCATAGAGAGTATTTCTAGTGAATTTTACCTTGGTGGTTCTTACATGTGCAAACACATCAAGGGTGTGTTTCATGTAATTGCTTTAATGAATCCATATTATTTCTCTACTGGAACTGTAAAGAAACGTTTAAAGAAACACATCTAAACTATCTGTTCAATCCCATGATGTCTGTCTAGACATGTTATTCATATGTCTAAATGCATATATGCCATCTAGAAGTAACAGAGGAACCATAGAACTGTCTGTCACTGGACAGCACTATCACAGGTAAGTAGGGAAATAATTATGCTAGAGGATCTCTGAGAACAACCTTAAAGGGGTTTTCTCAACATGCAGTTTTATACTTACCTGCTCCCGGCGCGCCGTCCACTTCCTGGTTTCGGCACTCGGCAGGGGGCGGGCTCCACCTTGATTGGTGTCTTCTCCTGGCCGGGCCGCGCGCTGTACTGGACGCGCACGCCGATTCCGCGCATGCACCCTGGTGACTTCTTCCTGGCCGGTATAGTATACTTGCCAGGAAGAAGTCACCAGGGCGCATGCGCAGACTCGGCATGCGCGTTCAGTACAGCGCCGGGAGAAGAAAAGAAGTCGTCTGCGCAGGCGCAGCCACCGCGATTCCTGAGAAGAGCGGTGGCCGTAACCAGGGGAGACCAAAGACAACAGTCAGGTAAGTATAGGTTTATTTTTTTCTAAGGGGTGGGGATTTGTTAATGAAATATATTTAGAAAAATGATCACTGTTAAATCATTAACAGATTTAGCAGTGATCATTAAGATGATAATACCCCTTTAAGAAAAAGAACCTTTGTAAACCTCTGTGTACCATTTTCTAAGAAATTCATTGAAGCCCAAAGCAAGCCCCTTGTACAAAACCCCAGCCAGACGCAAATTTCTATTTTATTTATAGGTGTATCATAAGGGTCCATTCACACATCCGTAGAATGGGTCTGTATCCGTTCCGCAAATTGCAGAACGGGTACGGACCCATTTATTCTCTATGGGGCAGGAATGGATGCGGACAGCACACAGTGTGCTGTCTGCCTCTGCATTTCCGGAGCGCGCCCCGATCTTCCGGTCCACGGCTCCAGAAAAAAATAGAACATGTCCAATTCTTGTCCGCAATTGTGGACAAGAATAGGCAGTTCTATAGGGGTGCCGGCCGGGTGTATTGTGGATCTGCAATGCACTACGGACGTGTGAATGGACCCTTAGTGTACCAAGAGATTTTTTCTTCTTCAATGTGGTGCTTTCTGTAAGAACCAAAATGGAACCCATGCAATTTCAATGTGCAAGCTTTGCTTAGGCAAAAATAGCTATCTCAGGTAGCCCTATAGAGCTGAGCGGAACGGTAGCGCCCATGCATGACTGCCGCTCCATTCAAACAGGAGAAAATGAGCCTCTGTGATTAGCAGGCGCCCCAGCGGTGATAACCCTGTGTTTCTTTAAACAGTGTGCTCTGTAGCACACCTGGTAAGGCAGCAGTCTTCCACACAAAACCTATTCAGGGCAGCATGGTGGCTTGGTGGTTAGCACTGGTGCCTTGCAGCACTGGGGTCCTGGGTTTGAATCTGACCAAGGACAACATCTAATGGAGTTTGTATGTTCTCCCCGTGTTTGCATGGGTTTCGTCCAGGTACTCTAGTTTTCTCTCACACTTCAAAGACATACTGATAGGGAACTTACGCTGTGAGCCCAATTGAGGATAGCTTTATGCTAATGTCTGTAAAGCACTGCGGAATATGTCAGCGCTTTATAAGTGAGTATAATAAAAAAATAATAACTCTACCAATCAAATAGTTATCCCCTATTTAGTGGATAGGGAATAAGTTGTCCTCTTGGGGCAAATCTCTTTAATACTGATAGTGTAAACTTAATACATTTAGTACAAAGCATGTATGCCAGCTTTTTGGGGTGAAGTTTGCACCAGAATTCTGATGCATTTTGATTAATAAATCTTCCCCAGTAGTTTTTCCTGCTGCTTTTTGGTACCTGTGGTCTAAAGGTCACCAAACTCTTTAGATATCTGTCGATATGAAAATGCTAGTTTGGCCCCAAGCCCCTTGCCCCATACACATACCTGCTGCTCAGCCCAATATGCATATGTTCTCAATGGTTCCCATGAGCTCCAAGGATTGGATGTATTAAAATCTAATATGAACAATCCTTCTTTCCCCCGAATACTGCAGCTGAGGGAGAATTGGGATACCCCATACACAATAAATGGTAGGGCAGTCCCCCCAAAATTGGCAGATTCTGCTGACATTTATTTAATATGTATGGGCAACTAATCTGGTTCCAAATTTTGTTTGACTGATGAATGAAACTCACTTTTAGCAAGAATTTGTGCAACAAACCTGCAACAAGTAACCTATAAAATATGGATACGTGGACAGTATTAAAGATCTTAAAGGGGCATTTTAGACAGTTATGGCATATCCACTGGAAATAAGGCATCACGAGCATCAGAATGGCAGAGACGGTGTAATGCACTAGGCGACGTTGTGCTGGAAAACTTTGGGTCCTGGCATTCATGTGGATGTTACTTTGATACGTACTACATACCTAAATATTTCTCCAGACCAAGTACAACCCTTCATGGCAATGGTATTCCCTAATGGCAGCGGAGTCTTTCAGCAGGATAATGTAACTTAAAGAGTATCTGTCTGCATAAGCAACCCTATTAAATCAGGCATATAGCCTGATAGGGTTGAACATGCTGATAAGAACGAAAATCTGATTATGACGTCCAGTTGCCAGAACACCATAATCAGGTTTCATCCCCCATGGAGCATCCAGGGGCTGACGCGGTCACGTGGAGCATGGGTTTGTGACACCAATTTAACTTTTGTCCCTCCTCTCTGGTCTGCCAGTCTTAATACTTGCCTAGTTGGAATCTGTGTTGGTTGCAGAGCTACTGCTCAACCACTGAAACTGGAAGACACAGCACAGGCGCAAGAAGACAGGGCTAGGCCAGATGTCTAGCCCTGTCGATCCAGCGGTAGGGGAGAGGGATAAAAGCTAAGGGGGTGCAACAAACTGGTGTTCTGATGGTTCTGGCCAGCCCCTTGGTGCTCCAGGAGAGTCATTTACATAGCAATGACTATAGACAGTCATAATTAAGATATTGTTTTTATTATAATGATCAACCCTAGACAACTGTCTTGTGTGGCAGATGTC
Organism: Bufo gargarizans; assembly: GCF_014858855.1. Taxonomy (NCBI): domain Eukaryota; kingdom Metazoa; phylum Chordata; class Amphibia; order Anura; family Bufonidae; genus Bufo; species Bufo gargarizans. The sequence continues at coordinate 478,698,490 of NC_058080.1, forward strand.
AAGGCAAAGAAGGATTTGGCATATCAAATTTCAACATGCTCAAGCCTACAGGAGATAAAAGGAATCTGGCAGCAGTTTATTCTCCTTTTTCCACTGAAAATGGAAGCATGCATGCGTATGTGGGTGAAGTTGGTGCTGACTGCCAAGGTGTATATGAGCTTTAAATCTTCAGTTTAGTCTTAATATTCTATTCATTAACCAGGAAGATCAAGATGTTGAGTGCTATAAGTTCCACTCAGTGGAAGCGAGTTTGAAACTGTAATATAGACATATTATTTTGGCATGATGAATGTATGGGGAACTCATGGAATAGACTTTAATAGTACCTGAGAGATATGCTTTTGGTGGTAGTTTTCATTTAATTTTTTTATTTTTAGGACAGGTGGAAACAACCTCCAGGTAGAGGATAAAATAAAGAGAACATTAAAGAAAGTATGTAAATGTTTTACTTTGTATAGGCTTACAAACACAATTGTCCTATATATATAAAAACCTTCTTTCAGCTGCCATTCCATTCCCTTTCTGCCATGCAGGACAGATTTCATGTTTTTTCTTTGAAATTAGTATTTTCTGAACTTAACCTTAAAATTTTTTGATTTTGCGGTGATATCATTTCTTTATGCTACATTCTATGATCAATCTACATACGTGCCAAGAAAAACAAAGCATGCAGCTATATTAAGAGGCAAGAGTATTTGTGTTACTGTTATCTACCACTAGAAATGTTTTATGTTACATGTGTGGTCCAATGCTAAGTTTATATATGTTTATTGAGCAAGCGGATATAGTCTAGGAGATTTCAGAATAAGTAGTGAAAGTCATGTCAAGCATCATGCTCCTTGGGGAACTTTTCTTTTCAAAAACTGAACAAATTAAAAAAAACTGAACAAATGGAGATTATGCTGCCCAAAAGACATTGGGGTAATTTTATTATTAGTAGTGGCTTACATTTAGGCCTCATGCACACGACCGTTGTGTGCATCCGTGGCCGTTGTGCCGTTTTCCGTTTTTTTTCACGGACCCATTGACTTTCAATGGGTCCGTGGAAAAATCGGAAAATGCACCGTTTGGCAGCCGCATCCGTGAGCCGTGTTTCCTGGCCGTGAAAAAAATAGGACCTGTCCTATTTTTTTCACGGCCAACGGTTCACGGGCCCATTCAAGTCAATGGGTCCGTGAAAGAACACGGATGCACACAAGATTGGCATCCGTGTCCGTGATCCGTGGCCGTAGGTTTTAGTTTCATACAGACGGATCCGAAGATCCGTCTGCATAAAAGCTTTTTCAGAGCTGAGTTTTCACTTCGTGAAAACTCAGATCCGACAGTATATTCTAACACAGAAGCGTTCCCATGGTGATGGGACGCTTCTAGTTAGAATACACTACAAACTGTGTACAAGACTGCCCCCTGCTGCCTGGCAGCACCCGATCTCTTACAGGGGGATATGATAGTGCGGCACCTGAAGGGGTTAATTGTACTATCATATCCCCCTGTAAGAGATCAGGGCTGCCAGGCAGCAGGGGGCAGACCCCCCCCCTCCCCAGTTTGAATATCATTGTGCGGCCCCCCCCTCCCCTGTTGTTAACTCGTTGGTGGCCAGTGTGCGCACCCCCCTCCCTCCCTCCCTCTATTGTTTTAATACATTGGGGCCAGTGTGCGCGCGCCCCCCCAACCCCCCCTCCCTCCCTCTATTGTTTTAATACATTGGGGCCAGTGTGCGCACCCCCCCAACCCCCCCCCCCCTCCCTCCCTCTATTGTAATAATAGCATTGGGGCCAGTGTGCGCACACCCCCCCCCCCCCCCCCCGATCATCGGTGGCAGCGGAGTAGAAGATTTTCATACTTACCTGGCTGCTGGCTGCTGCGATGTCTGCGTCCGGCCGGGAGCTCCTCCTACTGGTAAGTGACAGCAATGCGCCGCACAGACCTGTCACTTACCAGTAGGAGGAGCTCCCGGCCGGACACAGAGATCGCAGCAGCCAGCAGCCAGGTAAGTATGAATCTTCTACTCCGCTGCCACCGATGATCGGGGGGGGGGGGCACACTGGCCCCAATGCTATTATTACAATAGAGGGAGGGAGGGAGGGGGGGGGGGGGTTGGGGGGTTGGGGGGGCGCGCACACTGGCCCCAATGCTATTATTACAATAGAGGGAGGGAGGGAGGGGGGTGCGCACACTGGCCACCAACGAGTTAACAACAGGGGAGGGGGGGCCCACTGGCCACCAATGAGTTAAAAACAGGGGGGGGGGGGTCTGCCCCCTGCTGCCTGGCAGCACCTGCCAGGCAGCAGGGGACAGTCATGTACACAGTTTTTTTGTATATTCTAACCTGAAGCGTCTCCATCACCATGGGAACGCCTCTGTGTTAGAATATACTGTCGGAAATGAGTTTCACGATGTAGCTCATATCCGACAGTATATTCTAACATAGAGGCGTTCCCATGGTGATGGGGACGCTACAAGTTAAAATATACCATCGGATTGGAGAAAAATCCAATCCGATGGTATAACAGAACTCCAGACTTTACATTGAAAGTCAATGGGGACGGATCCGTTTGAAATGGCACCATATTGTGTCAACATCAAACGGATCCGTCCCCATTGACTTGCATTGTAATTCAGGACGGATCCGTTTGGCTCCGCACGGCCAGGCGGACACCAAAATGACTTTTTTTTCATGTCCGTGGATCCTCCAAAAATCAAGGAAGACCCACGGACGGAAAAACGGTCACGGATCACGGACCAACGGAACCCCGTTTTGCGGACCGTGAAAAAAAACGTCTGTGTGCATGAGGCCTTAGACTGCTTAAAGGAAATCTGTCACTTGACTTGGAGCCACTAAACTACCATCATGCCTTTATGCAGCTTGGGTTTAGGGTCCCAAGCCTGCCTTTATCAAACCCACCTGTCCCTTCAAAGTATAGATAAAAAACATCTAACTTACCAAGAGATGAGTCTGGGATTCATCTTTAGTAGCAGCGAGCGCATGTGCGTCAGGTTCATACGCAGTAAAGCGAGGTGTACTGTTCTCGACTTCATCAGTCCAAAGCACTTGCACTCGGGGTCTCTGTAGATGAGTTTGAGACTCCTATCCTGAGTCTCTGACTGGTGTGCTGTGTAATACATGTGGTGCATCTTGTTAGACATATTAGACTTTTTTTTTTCTTACACCATTTCTTGGTTGGCTTCCTTTAGATCAGTATTTTGTTCCAAAATAGTGGCTTATACTATTAATAAATCTTCTAGATTTAGAACTGTGCACGGTTTAGTGCACAGCAGGAAGACCATTTTTATTACAAATTACACCTGAATTGTGTTGCATTTTGCTTGCGCATTTTATGTGGGCCCGCACTTTTTGAGGATGGGGCTCTGCCTTGCATCCATTGTGTCTGGAGTGGTGGCTGCACATCCGCAGCTCTCTCTATTGACGTCTGTGGTTACAGAGATGAGAGAGCTATATGAGCGTGTTCAGTTATTTTCAGAACTTAGTAAAAGTTTAAATGTTAACTTAGTAATTTCAATTTAATATAGTTTTTTTTACTACTTTTAAAAAATAAAAACCCTTTCTTTTTTATTAAATCTTTTTTAACATTTAGTGTTTTTACTTTTTTAGTCAATGGATCAGTTTGAGGGCTTGGTGTTGCAGTTTGAGCTGTAGTTTTTATTGGCACTACTTTGGAATAAACAGGACTTTTTGATCAGTTTTGGTTCAATTTTTGGTGAGACAAGGTGACAAAAAATTTGCATGTAACGGATCTCCTGGCACCCCGACCGGGTACCTCCGTCGATAGATGCTCCTAGTGTTTCCCGAGGACTCCAAGCACTCCACTCAACACCGTAAGCACTGCAGACCCCACGAACCGCCAAAGCTTGGTTGAGGTCTCGCCGTCTCCTACCCACCCTGGACCTACGACAAGGCTCCAGACTCCAGTGGGTGAACCTCTCTTCCTTCAGAGAGCGATGCAGGAACAAGTAACTGGAACCAGCTCTTACAAGAGCTAGTAGTTATAGCCAGGGGAGTATAGCAAATCTTCAGCGTATAGCAATCCCCCAGTGTTGATCAGTTACCCAAACACCAGCCTCAACATGATGAAGGGTAAAAACAGGAACTCTTTATTGAACACACAGCATTGACTTATTTACACATGACATACTGAGGACATGACATAGCAGCCAGTCCTGTACAGTTTAAATACAAAACTAACCCTATTCAACAAATACAATGGCATTGTCTGTGACGCAATTAACAAACACACTGGCATTGTCTGTGGCGCAATTAACAAACACACTGGCATTGTCTTTGACGCACTCAACAACATACAATTACCAACATAATGGGCTAACTTAATCACTCACAGACAGAAACCACACATTTTTCCCAAAACACAGAAAACACCTCAAAACCCCACATATCCCCATAATTTATACATCCATGGATAGCTCTGATCTGGGTGAACAACATATCCAAAAATCACCCAGATCCAAGCAGGGGTTCCCGAATTCCATGGAAGTCACATTTGGCCGGCTGCAAGCATGGCTTTCCTGCCCAAAACAGTTCCACAGATTTAAGCTGTGCGGCTGGTCTGTCTTCTTCTTCAAAGTTAGTATGGGCCATAATCCTGAGGCAAGAGGCTGGTAGCCAGGCTTCTCCACCACCCAGTGGCGAGGTTGGTTTCGTCACATAGCAATTCTGGAATTTGGACTCTCTTTTTAGCTTTATTCACCATGCAGGAAAAATCTGGCACTATAAAGTTCCAAATCATCAGGATTTTTATTAAATAGGGGTGAAGAAAAAACTGATATGTTTCTAAAAAGGGTTATCCCATGATTAATGTAACAAATGAAAATACAGACATCATATAATACAGCTACATCATATAATAAAGCTAGCACCAGCCCTGTGCCTTACATGGATATCTCTCCAGTTTCTACTCCAGTTGCTCTGATTTATTTTAAGCTGGTAGCTCAGGGGAGGTGGGTGTTATTTCTCAGGGGACATGTCCTGTAACTGTCACAGTTTCTAACAGAATATATGGCTGGATTAACCTCTTGTTTGCTTTAGTGGCTTTTTCTGATCCTCCAGGTACTCTGATTGTGGCTAGTTTCTGGACTAACTCTTTGTCTGCTGTCTGGGCTCTATCTGTCTCTCCTCTATTTAATTAAATTTAAAAAATAGTTTGAAAACAAAACAGTTAATTGGATAGAATAATATATATATACAAACCGGATTCCAAAAAAGTTGAGACACTATACAAATCGTGAATAAAAACTGAATGCAATGATGTTGAGGTGCCAACTTCTAATATTTTATTCAGAATAGAACATAAATCACGGAACAAAAGTTTAAACTGAGAAAATGTACCATTTTAAGGGACAAATATGTTGAATCAGAATTTCATGGTGTCAACAAATCCCCAAAAAGTTGGGACAAGGCCATTTTCACCACTGTGTGGCATCTCCCCTTCTTCTTACAACACTCAACAGACGTCTGGGGACCGAGGAGACCAGTTTCTCAAGTTTAGAAATAGGAATGCACTCCCATTCTTGTCTAATACAGGCCTCTAACTGTTCAATCGTCTTGGGCCTTCTTTGTTGCACCTTCCTCTTTATGATGCGCCAAATGTTCTCTATAGGTGAAAGATCTGGACTGCAGACTGGCCATTTCAGTACCCGGATCCTTCTCCTACGCAGCCATGATGTTGTGATTGATGCAGAATGTGGTCTGGCATTATCTTGTTGAAAAATGCAGGGTCTTCCCTGAAAGAGATGACGTCTGGATGGGAGCATATGTTGTTCTAGAACCTGAATATATTTTTTTGCATTGATGGTGCCTTTTCAGACATGCAAGCTGCCCATGCCACACGCACTCGTGCAACCCCATACCATCAGAGATGCAGGCTTCTGAACTGAGCGTTGATAACAACCTGGGTTGTCCTTGTCCTCTTTGGTCCGGATGACATGGCGTCCCAGATTTCCAAAAAGAACTTTGAATCGTGACTCGTCTGACCACAGAACAGTCTTCCATTTTGCCACACTCCATTTTAAATGATCCCTGGCCCAGTGAAAACGCCTGAGCTTGTGGATCTTGCTTAGAAATGGCTTCTTCTTTGCACTGTAGAGTTTCAGCTGGCAACGGCGGATGGCACGGTGGATTGTGTTCACTGACAATGGTTTCTGGAAGTATTCCTGAGCCCATTCTGTCATTTCCTTTACAGTAACATTCCTGTTTGTGGTGTAGTGTCGTTTAAGGGCCCGGAGATCACGGGCATCCAATATGGTTTTACGGCCTTGACCCTTACGCACAGAGATTGTTCCAGATTCTCTGAATCTTCGGATGATGTTATGCACAGTTGATTATGATAGATGCAAAGTCTTTGCAATTTTTCGCTGGATAACACCTTTCTGATATTGCTCCACTATCTTTCTGCGCAACATTGTGGGAATTGGTGATCCTCTACCCATCTTGGCTTCTGAGAGACACTGCCACTCTGAGAAGCTCTTTTCATACCCAATCATGTTGCCAATTGACCTAATTAGTGTTAATTGGTCTTCCAGCTCTTCGTTATGCTACAAATATACTTTTTCCAGCCTCTTATTGCTACTTGTCCCAACTTTTTGGGGATTTGTTGACACCGTGAAAATTTGAATCAACATATTTTTCCTTTAAAATGATACATTTACTCGGATTAAACGTTTGATCTGTCATCTACGTTCTATTACAAATAAAATATTGACATTTGCCATCTCCACATCATTGCATTTAGTTTTTATTCACAATTTTTTCTTCCTTATACAAAATTACAATTCAGAATTAATATTATTTTAACTTCCCCTTAACCACCTATTGCCCACCCCTCCCTACCCTTGCGATGCATCTCAAATCCCTCTATCACCCTAATAAAGGCGAGAGAGGAGGAAAAGAGGACTATGGAAGAAGATGGGAAAAAAAACATAGAGTTAAAAGATAGAAGCCTACCATTATCTTAAGACATTTTTCCTGACTGTTTCTTTGCTTATATAGAAAATTTTCATAGTTTTTAACTCTATTGACCAAATTTATCTATGTGTTCAGATTTGGAACATTCCGTGAGAACCAGACTCGAGTAATCAAGAGTCTCGCCAAGAGCAATATTCTACTCAAAAGAATATATATATATATTTTTATATCTATGGCAATTTACCTTAGAAGGATCACTCAATATCCAACATTCAACCACAAATGGAATCAAGAGTTTCTATTTATGGGTAACAAAGTTATAAATCGCAGACCAATATTGTTTAAGTTCTGGACAGGACCAAAGCATATGTAGGTGATCAGCCCCAGGTAAATCACACCATGGACACTTAGAATTACCTCTTAAGCCGCATTCATTAAGCCATAATGGCGTAACATATAATCTATGCAAAATATTAAATTGTACGAATACGTGATTATAATTGTGAGATATTGAACTTAAAATAAAAAATATATTCCCCCAACCCTCTACTTGAATCCTTGGGCAATCAGCTCCCCAGGTCCTTTGTCCAGGTGATTGTGTATTAATAAATAGTGCCTTAAGTAGTAATTTATACAATTGTGCAATCATAACCCTTTGATTCCCTAAAAAATCATTTAAAACTGTAGAAATATCTCCAAAAGTGATTTATCCTTTACACTACATAGTGTGGAACCTAGCTGAAAATATCTGAACCAGGACAAGTTACCCAATATCTTCACCAAAAGTAACTGTGGCTGCCTTCCAGGAATCGGTTTACCCCCCAGGAACCCGATGTGCCCTTTCCACCAAAAAAAAAAGGAAAAAAATGTCCTTTTCCAAACTTCTCTAAAATCAACTTTTGTATCATCTGACCCAGATTATTTTCCTCTGTGCCCTCCGGTAGCCCCAGAATTCTCATATTACATCTCCTTGATCTGTCTTTTTTTTAGGCCGAATGCACACGGCCGTGTTCCGCAGCCGAGAGCGGTCCGTGGTATGCCGGGCTGGATTCCTGTTCAGAGCAGGAGCGCACAGCGTCATTGGTTGCTATGACGCGTGCGCTTCATGCCGCTGCTTCTGCACAGTAATACACTATACGAGTGTATTACTGTACAGCAGCGGCGTCATGAAGCGCACACCGTCATAGCAACCAATGACGCTGTGCGCTCCTGCTCTGAACAGGAATCCAGCCCGGCATACCACGGACCGCTCTCGGCCGCGAAACACGACCACGTACATTCGGCCTTAGCATGTTAAAGTCCATCTTTAAGGTGGAGATTTCAGTTTTAGCTGTTTTAAGTTCATTCTGTAGAGCGTCCACTGACTTTTCTATAGTAGTAACTCTGTCCCGAATCTTCGAAACATCATCCCTTATAAGGGCCACATTGGACTTGATTGTCCCGACCTGCATTGAAATATCATGTAATAATTCCCCATTTTTTTTTTGTTGATTGGATATTTCCTCCAACATAGTTGGGGAGTTGTTGTTATTTTCTTTAGGATTAATATCTTGCATCCCTTATTGTCCTGCTCTCGTGCTGATCTTTGGACATTTCAAAAAGTGTAAAATTTTTGTAGATTAGATTCCAGAGGTTTCTGGCCTGTTTTCTATTTTGCTTAGGGCCCATTTTTTCTATTTTTTTTCTTCCTTTCCCCTTTCTTTTTACTTTTCCCTTCTGTTTTATTTTTTTTGCTCACCTTCTTTTTCTCCCTATTTTTTCTTCTTCTTCCCCATTCTTGATTTTTTTTTCCTTTTTTTAGATTTTCCCTCATTTTTTTTCTTCCTCCTTTCCCCTTCTTTTTTTTCTTTTTTTTTCCCTTCCCTCCCTTTCTACACTAGTAAGCTACTTATAAATTAGTCCTTTTTGAAAAAAAAAATCCCAAACGCAGCACAGGTGTAAAAGGAACAGCAAAAATGAATCCCAAATTAGAAAAGACTTCACCAATCTTCTTGTGAGGGATCAGGCAGACTACGGCATATCCAAGAGGCGCACCCACACAGCGCAGGAGGGGAACCAGCAAGGAAATCCACGAGAATCAGAGGCAGAACAACAGGACCAGCGGGCGCACCTATAGCAGGATCAGGATCGGTGGAGTCTAGGAGATGGAGACAGGCAGAGGGCATAGGGCCAGACAATCCCCTAGAAAGGTAAAATAAGGAGAAAATCTTCAGAGAACTCCAGGCTCAATTTGAATCAGAAGGGACCTTCATGCGACGGGAACGGCGGGACATAGAGGAGCCTCGTATATCCAGGCAGCAGAGTATCCAACCTTTGAAGTAGCCAGCATTGCAAACCGCTATTATCAGGAAGCACGGACGCCACAGATAGACCCACAGATGGCCTGAGGCTTGAGAGCAAGTCCTACCATCGAGCAGCGGAAGACTTGGCGGGATGCGGAGAAGGAGAGAAGGACGTGACGCAGCTTGCCAACGTCATCACATCACTCCTTCCTTTAAGACTACAATATATATTAACTGTGATGCAGAACAATAGGTCTGGTTAGTACACTAGTTTGTGATCAAAATAATTTTCCTAACAATCCTAATAAAAAATATGTATTTCAAAAGGTCAGTTGGACAGAATCCACTACAACATACGGTCATTCTGGGACACACCAATATTTCAGGCACACTAGTCTGTGATCAACTGCTTTTTTTAAAAAAAAATCACATAGTTCACTACAATATATGTTTGTAACTGACACAGACCAATATGTCAGCCGGCACTCTATCAGCACCAGGATTTATATTTTAAAACATTGGGTCACTGTACTGTAACATTAACTAACATCATGGTTGTAAGTCAGTCCGACATGATTGCAAATGATGTGATGTAAACTGGGTTGATTCACATTAATATTAAACTGAGTAGTATTGCATTAAATTCTTCACACTAGCAATGAAGTCTAAATGGCTGTCACTACCAGCTTCCCTGAGGCAGCCAAAGTAAGTCACACAATGACACATTAGGGGAGAATTATCAAAACTGGTGTAAAGAAAAACTAGCCTAGTTGCTCGTAACAGCCAATCAGATAACATCTTTCATTTTACAAAGGAAAGCTAAAAAATGAAACGTAGAATCTAATTGGTTGCTATGGGCAACTGGGCCAGTTTTCCTTTACACCAGTTTTGATAAATCTCCCCCATTGACTTCTGCCTCTAAAACCTATCTCTCTGTGAAATAATAAAATAATTATAAATCTAGTTATTATTTTCTCCTCACTGTTAAAGAACCTTGATGACCGTAAACTTGTTGTATTCAGTGTTTTAAGATCCCTTTCCTCTATCTAACATGTCCTATCCTAACAATGTATAAGCCCAGAAAACACAAGCGGATCTTATTTGTGCCACTGACATCACAGCTATAATCTCTCAAAATTGGATGATACTGACGGCAGGACAATATGGGCAAGTCTAATGTATGGGGTCATGTGATCCTCCTTCTTTACTTTCTCATCTTCCCTTTATCCAGATCGTTCTGTGGTAGAAGTAACTACCTACTCCTGGAGGCAATCGCCTTTGGCATTTTCCCACCACGTGATTGCCTGTTTGGCCTACAGAGCTGGTCCAGTCTAGACGTGCCCCCTTTTACTTAGCAAAGTGAAGTCTTGCATGAGAGAAAGGCTCAACTGCATCTCTATCTATGCCTCATTTGTAAAAGCCAGATGATATCCTTCATGTCTATAACAACATTGTTCCAACCTGAACTTGTGGGAGTATAACTACCACTATGTGCATACTTCCTCAAAACTGCTGACCTTTATTGAATATTAACACTGCTTCCATAAGTAAATCAACAAACAGTTTGAATGCTTAACATAGATATGATGACTCTACAATGAGTACCCTGAGGGTACGGCCACATGGTCAGGTTCCTGCATGCAGTTTTGGAAGCCAAAATCAGAAGTAGATCATAAAAAGAAAGAGAAGTTTGAAGGAGATATAGGACTTCTCCTCTTTTTTGAATTTACTCCTTGTTTTGGCTTCCAAAACTACATGCAAAGACCTGATCATATCGCCGTATCCTGTAATGTTTCATTTATATAAGTAGTGGAATATGTATTATGTTTTACGGCATTTGAATTGAAGGAGTGAAACTGATGATTTGTTGCATCATTTACATTTATATGGGGACATGTTTTCAGGCATTTGATACATTGCTGCTTTTTATTGCCTTTTCCCTCTGTAAGGCTCATGAGATCCCTATACATACAATGCTAACTCTCTGAAAGCCAACTCAACCCTATCCTCCCATCCCCCCTGCAGCTTTTTTGGATGTGCACTTTTCAGCAGCTTAGAGGAGAGAATTGGACACTGAAATTAGGAGACAGATCTAGAAAGAGAGGGAGAAAAGAAGCAAAAATCTTGCTGACACGGGGCATAACTTAATTTTCACGGTGCCGGGACAGCTGTATCGTGTAATCTGCCATGGCATGCCATTAAAACTTCAATGCCTTTACTGACCCAGAAGGGAAATTCAGACCGTGGAGAGTCTTTTGAAAAGAAGTGGTGATCTTTCACGATTTATGAGCTTGTCTTAAAGAAACAGACTCTACTCACTTTAAATTAATCGCCTCTTTCAGGGTACATTGAATTTGGGGGCCTTACTACTGAGAACTGTGAAAACATTGCTTGTGAAAAGCACAATGATCACCAATGTAATAATTTTCATTTTATTTATATATCCCACTGAAACAACACTGACAAAATGTAACACAATAGGTGCATTAAATTCTGTCAATGCGAGTCAGTTTTAAGACAAATCTCTGCACATAAGGCACACAAACAATTGCATACCTTGGAAGCTGTATAAAGAGTTACATATCAAATGCATAAAGAGAACATGTTTAGTGTTAAATAATCACTAACATCAATGTAAAAATGATTTATTAGCAAATCAAGTTCCCTCCCCTTAAAAAAAAAAAAAAAGTTAAAATCACCATAAAATGTAAAAAAAAAATCTTAATAACCACCTGGGCTGGGATGCATTGCAGACAGCGGCATGGGGTGTGAGTCAAGTGAGTAGCTTGACTTTTTTTTTCTATTTTCACTTTGAAGGGACATACTACTGGGGCACTATAGGGGGGGGGGGGGGTGAAATATAACTATATTGGGCATTATAACTTTTGGGGTACACAGGGGCATTATAACTACTGCAGGCACTATGGGGGCATAATAACTACTGTGGGTACTATAGGGGGCATTATAACTACTCAGGCAATATAAGGGGACATTAAAACCACTTGTGGCATTATAACTACTGTGAGCACTACCAGTGGACATTATAATTAATGGGTGCATTACTGGGGGCGTTATAAGTACTGGGGTCACTACAGGGGACCTAACTACTGAGAGCACTATTAGGGCATTGTTACTACTGGAGATACTGTGGAAGCTTTATTATTATTATTGGCACAATATAGGGGCAGTACTACTAATGGGGCACACTTGATTAGCATTATCACTAATATGAGTACTGTATGGTACACTGTTACTAATGAAGCTACTCTGAGAGAGCATTATTACTATTGGTAGGACTTTTAGGAGCACTATTACTATAGGGGGCTATCTGTGTGGCACTGTTGTAGCACTCTACAGCAGGCACAGTATTGGCTGTAGCAGTAGAATAACACTGTTGGGGCACCAGGAGGAAAGGATGTTGGAAAAGTGGGGAACATAAGCTGTCTGTGTGGAAAACTCTGCAATGCAAGAGACTAGACCTTAAAGAAGCTGTCGTAGAGGTCTGGGCCAAATGAAGAAGATGAGGAAAAATAATGTGTATTCTCAGGGGAGATGTCAATGGATGTAATAGGTATATAGGGCTGTATACTTCTGTATGTTTGGCAGCGCTGAATGTAATGTCTATCTAAATAGGTCTTTAGCACTAGGGCTGGGGGTGTGGGCACTTGAATGATAATTTGGCATGCATGCATTGAGGCTTGGACCCTGGATCTATTGAGACCCTAGCGTCCTTTGTTTTATATTTTTGTCTTTGCCATTTCAAATGAAAAGTAAAATGTGCTGCATCTTTTGGTACACACGAAACCAACAAATAGATGATGTAATGTTGAACTAGGCAGTCTAAAGATGCACCAGATTTATCGTCAGACATCAACCACTGTGATAAATCGAGCTCCGTTTAAGACTGTCAAAATTTACATTGTCTCAGTGTTAGACAGTATTAGTAAATACACCCTAGTATATACATAGCTATACACCAAAATTGTGTGGCAACTGTGCACTGCCGCAACACACCACCTCCATGGGGGTGACCCAACAGCCAAGTGAACATTACTGTAACGGGGTGCCAAAGGCGCACTTGGTCTCCCATCAGACACAGACCTGCTGCTTAGCTTCGGGAGCGAGCATCTGTGTTTGAACTCGTTCCCAGGGTGGCTTTGCTAGCTGGGAGGCTCCCTGCTCCTAGGTCTGCCTTGAGCGCCCAGCTGATCACTCGGTGCTCGACTGGTCGGTCTGTCTGTCGGTCATGTGACGCTGGCCATGTCACATGACCCTCACTCCCCACTATAAATACAGGCAGCCTGCTGGCCACAGGTTGCCTGTTAATTTAGGTTCCTGGCGTTTGTTGGATACCTGTATACTTACCTGATCCTGTTCCCTGACAATCCTTTGCCTGCTCCTCCTGTACTGCGCATCCCTCCTGGTATTTTGACCTCGGCTTCCACCTGACTATTCTTTGCGGAGTCCTTTGGTACTTCTCGCCTCTCCTGGTATTTATGACCCCTGCTTCTCCTGACCATTCTTTGCTTATCCCTGTGTACTGCGTTGTCCTCTTGGTTTTGACCCGATCCGTTCACTATCCGTTATTTGTCTTGTCTGTCCTTCCCGCACATATACTAAATTAGGGACTGCCGTCCAGTTGTTCCCTGTCATCAGGACTCATGAGGCAAGTAGGCAGGGCCAGGGGTGAGGGTGGAGCGCAGTGGTCACTATCCTCCCTCCTGTGTAATGTGTGTACGTGACCGTTACAGATGAACAGGTTGCCTGTTAATTTAGGTTCCTGGCATTTGTTGGATACCTGTATACTTACCTGATCCTGTTCCCTGACAATCCTTTGCCTGCTCCTCCTGTACTGCGCATCCCTCCTGGTATTTTGACCTCAGCTTCCATCTGACTATTCTTTGCGGACTCCTTTGGTACTTCTCGACTCTCCTGGTATTTATGACCCCGGCTTCTCCTGACCATTCTTTGCTTATCCCTGTGTACTGCGTTGTCCTCTTGGTTTTGACCCGATCCGTTCACTATCTGTTATTTGTCTTGTCTGTCTGTATACTAAGTTAGGGACTGCCGTCCAGTTGTCCCCTGTCATCAGGACTCGTGACACAGGAAAAGACAAATACGTCCCACGGCGCGAATTGCCATCAACTAGTCGCCAGGATCAGGATAAGAATCTTTTATTGCAGCGATACAACGCGTTTCGAAGAATCACTCCCCTTCATCGGGTACAAAAAAGCTGCACACTAGAGTTGTGCAGCTTTTTTGTACCCGATGAAGGGGAGTGATTCTTCGAAACGCGTTGTGTCGCTGCAATAAAAGATTCTTATCCTGATCCTGGCGACTGGTTGATGGTAATTCGCGCCGTGGGACGTATTTGTCTTTTCCTGTGCCAATTATCTTCATGGAGGCTCCAGGCGTCTCCACTTAGAAGATTCTCTGTGATCCCATGGCTGCAGACCATCATATCCAAGTGTCCAGATTTACCATACAAACTCTCAATAGTGTTGTGCCTACATTGCACAACCACGTAAGGTGAGCCTTGCAAGTTATTTCCTTTACACGTTTGCACTCACAGAATTACCCTATGGTGCGCACATCTGCTTTCTTACAGCTTTACCCAGCCTGTTATATCGTATCAGGACTCGTGAGGCAAGTAGGCAGGGCCAGGGGTGAGGGTGGAGTGCAGTGGTCGCTATCCTCCCCCCTGTGTGTGTGTGTGTACGTGACCGTTACAATTACTGCATAGGCCATTCATGTACATGTCTCCAATAAGGCCTGTGACTGCAGTGGTCATATGACTACAGACAGAACGTCATCACTTGTGTTCTGGCAGGGACTAGAAAGGGTAGGGTTGGGAGCTATGATACTGAAACAGGAGGACTCTCAAAAGGAAAGTGATATTTTATCTTATATTTACATAATCTCCTGCCCCTCTAATTGTTTTTATTTCTGTTATACAACCCCTTTAAAAGAGATTGCGGTAAAGTGATAAGTGGGATTATAAAGTTTTATAAAGTACTATAAACTCTTGTAGAAAGCCTTTCCAGAAGAGCAGGATCCGTTTTAGCTGCAAAGGGGGAATCTGCACCATATCAACCCCTATGGATTTAGAGTAGGATGTCATAAAATGTCCAGTATGTATAATGTGTGGGTGTCCCAATACTTTTGTCCACATAATGGAGATAAAAGCAGCAGCACTCTGGAAAATTCAGTAATAGGTGCCAGCAATGTGAACCTTGATCCAGGGTATAATGTCCAATATGCAAAGAATATTGCAGTACTCTAAGGTATCAGTGAGAATTCAGCTATTCATTCACTCATGTTCAGCGTGACACTTCAGTCCCCCATTGGGGCTTTTAAAAAGTGTCCTTCTACAGTTGGTTCAAGCCTGTGTAACTGACATAGACATGAGCATTCCATAGGAGTGGAGCTAGAATTAAAAAAAAATTCTGCTTAGCTAGATAGATAAATGTGAGTGAAGGTAGGTAATCTTAAACTATAGTAACACGTGATGATAGATAGATAGATAGATAGATAGATAGATAGATAGATAGAATAACACAGAATGAGGCAGCACTCTAAATAGGTCAAATGAATAGTTGACCGCTTTATTCACCCCACTTGCAAGTGGGTTGAATAAAGCGGTCCACCATTCATTTCACCTATTTGGAGTGCTGCCTCATTCTGTGTCATTGCATCTATAATATGGGTTCAATAACCTACAGCCTGGAGGGATTGCACCCATGTCTTCACGTTGACTAGTGCTGTTGTTTCTTTATCTAGACAGATAGATAGATAGATAGATGTTTAAAATGTGCTCAGTGAAAGGCATCTAAGCTATAGTAACACTGATGATAGATAGATAGATAGATAGATAGATAGATAG
The DNA here is from genome assembly GCF_014858855.1 of Bufo gargarizans. Lineage (NCBI taxonomy): Eukaryota > Metazoa > Chordata > Amphibia > Anura > Bufonidae > Bufo > Bufo gargarizans. Next base: position 478,714,592 of record NC_058080.1, read on the forward strand.
ATGATAGGTGTTTTAGAATGTGCTCAGTGAAGGTCATCTTAAGCTATAGTAACACTGATAATAACTAACTTGGTAATAAAAAGAATGGCCAGTTGTAGGAGACGATGTGATGCTGAGGAATTGTTAAACTTCTTTTCACTCTTTAACTTAACAATGGAGCTTCAAGAGGCTTATGATCAGTGGGAAGTGAAGAACCTTTGTTTCTCTTACACTTATAAATGACTGACAAAGCACATCATTCAAGCCACAGTCCTATTATCTTGTCTCCTTTACTAACAGCTACTGTGTGTTCAAAGCTGAGCATTAGATCTTCGCATCTCATTGGATGGATAATAATGTACTGTGTGTGAAAGCTAAATGACAAGTGATTAGCGTAGCCTGTGTTAATGCAGGAAAAGCCATATAATAATATCATTTTATACAACTTATAGCCCTGGGAAAAATTAAAACTGGAGCCCCAAGTGTTAAAATAGTGTACTAACATAGGACTGTTCTGTTAGGGGCCAGCTGTTCCGTTTCGCAAAATACAAAATGCACACAGACATCATCCGTATGCGGATCCAATTTTTGCGGATCCAATTTTGCGAACTGTAAAATAACTACGTTTGTGTGCATAAGCCCTAAAGAGGAGACTTTTATTTGCCTTAATTTTTTATCCGCTTTTTACTCTAAAAATGATGAATGAAAAACCATATGAGAAAATGCACGTGAATCCAGCCAAACACACAAATGTGCAAGCTACAAAAATTGTCATATATATATTGTCATGAAAATTTGGTTGTGATAAGGCCTCATGCACACGGACGTATTTTGTTTCTGTGTCCGTTCCGTTTTTTGTTTTTTTTTTGCGGATAGGATGCGGAGCCATTCACGTCAACGGGTCCGCAAAAAATGCAGAAAGCACACCATATGCTATGAGCATCCATATGTACGTTCCGTAGCCCCGCAAAAAGGATAGAATATGTCCTATTCTTGTCCGTTTTGTGGACAAGGATAGGCATTGTTACAATGGATCCACAAAAAAAAAAAACATGCCATACGGACATCATTCGGTCGTGTGCATGTAGCCTAAGGGAGATACAGATTATTTAGAATAAAAATTAATAACGCAATGCTTTCTAAAAAAAAAAAAAAAAAGTGGAAGAAAAAATAAGTTTTTGCTGGTTTCAGCTACTGATAATAGCCCCCCTCTCAAAGCTGAGCAAGAACTGAAGACTGTTACAGTGGGGTGTTTTACGCTAACTAGGCTCATACAGACGTGGACAAAATTGTTGGTACCCTTTGGTCAATGAAAGAAAAAGTCACAATGGTCACAGAAATAACTTTAATCTGACAAAAGTAATAATAAATTAAAATTCTATAAATGTTAACCAATGAAAGTCAGACATTGTTTTTCAACCATGCTTCAACAGAATTATGTAAAAAAATAAACTCATGAAACAGGCATGGACAAAAATGATGGTACCCCTAGAAAACACAGAACATAATGTGACCAAAGGGACATGTTAATTCAAGGTGTGTCCACTAATTAGCATCACAGGTGTCTACAACCTTGTAATCAGCCATTGGGCCTATATATATGGCTCCAGGTAATCACTGTGTTGTTTGGTGATATGGTGTGTACCACACTCGACATGGACCAGAGGAAGCAAAGGAAAGAGCTGTCTCAAGAGATCAGAAAGAAAATTATAGACAAGCATGTTAAAGGTAAAGGCTATAAGACCATCTCCAAGCAACTAGATGTTCCTGTGAGTACAGTTGCACATATTATTCATAAGTTTAAGATCCATGGGACTGTAGCCAACCTCCCTGGACGTGGCCGCAGGAGGAAAATTGATGACAAATCTAAGAGACGGATAATCCGAATGGTAACAAAAGAGCCTAGAAAGACTTCTAAAGAGATTCAAGGTGAACTTCATGCTCAAGGAACATCAGTGTCAGATCGCACCATCCGTCGTTGTTTGAGCCAAAGTGGACTACATGGGAGACGACCAAGGAGGACACCATTGTTGAAAACGAATCATAAAAAAGCAAGACTGGAATATGCCAAACTACATGTTGACAAGCCACAAAGCTTCTGGGAGAATGTCCTGTGGACAGATGAGACAAAAATCGAAGTTTTTGCCAAGGCACATCAGCTGTATGTTCACAGACGAAAAAATGAAGCATATCAAGAAAAGAACACTGTCCCTACTGTGAAACATGGAGGAGGCTCTGTTATGTTCTGGGGCTGCTTTGCTGCGTCTGGCACAGGGTGTCTTGAATCTGTGCAGGGTACAATGAAATCTCAAGACTATCAAGGAATTCTAGAGAGAAATGTACTAGCCAGTGTCAGAAAGCTTGGTCTCAGTCGCAGGTCATGGGTCTTGCAACAGGACAATGACCCAAAACACACCGCTAAAAACACCCAAGAATGGCTAAGAGGAAAAAATTGGACTATTCTAAAGTGGCCTTCTATGAGCCCTGACCTCAATCCTATTGAGCATCTTTGGAAGGAGCTGAAACATGCAGTCTGGAAAAGGCACCCTTCAAACCGGACACAACTGGAGCAGTTTGCTCATGAGGAGTGGGCCAAAATACCTGCTGAGAGGTGCAGATGTCTCATTGACAGTTACAGGAAGCGTTTGATTGCAGTGATTGCCTCAAAAGGTTGCGCAACAAAATATTAAGTTAGGGGTACCATCATTTTTGTCCATGCCTGTTTCATGAGTTTATTTTTTTACATAATTCTGTTGAAGCATGGTTGAAAAACAATGTCTGACTTTCATTGGTTAACATTTATAGAATTTTAATTTATTATTACTTTTGTCAGATTAAAGTTATTTCTGTGACCATTGTGACTTTTTCTTTCATTGACCAAAGGGTACCAACAATTTTGTCCACGTCTGTATATCAGCTACACGGTGCAAAATGAAAACCATGTGTCAAAGAAAGCCAGGAAGGTTGCAAGGGGTTAAAGTTTTGGAACTAGCTGGCAAAAAATGCTTTTGATGAGGTCAAAATACTTTTGATTAGGTCAAAAATGATTCAAAAATGATCATGTCTATACAATTTCTACACACAGTTATATATATATATATATATTATAAAATGGCAGCGCCAATTCACAAAAAAAATATAGTGGGTGCTATGTCCATGGGTGTAACTCCTTACCCCAGAATAATAGTAGAAAACGGACAGCACATCCAGTGGAAAATCGTGGTTTATTGACCCATGTGGGACAGTGAAGCAACTTTTCGGCTTGGACACAGAGCCTTTCTCAAGCATAAAACATAAGTGCATTACAGAGTATAAATAGCCAAACATAATTAGGGAGTTGAGCATACAATATACAGTACAGACCAAAAGTTTGGACACACCTTCTCATTCAAAGAGTTTTCTTTATTTTCATGACTATGAAAATTGTACAGTCACACTGAAGGCATCAAAACTATGAATTAACACATGTAGAATTATATACATAACATAAAAGTGTGAAACAACTGAAAATATGTCATATTCTAGGTTCTTCAAAGTAGCCACCTTTTGCTTTGATTACTGCTTTGCACACTCTTGGCATTCTCTTGATGAGCTTTAAGAGGTAGTCACCTGAAATGGTCTTCCAACAGTCTTTAAGGAGTTCCCAGAGATGCTTAGCACTTGTTGGCCCTTTTGCCTTCACTCTGCGGTCCAGCTCACCCCAAACCATCTCAATTGGGTTCAGGTCCGGTGACTGTGGAGGCCAGGTCATCTGGCGCAGCACCCCATCACTCTCCTTCATGGTCAAATAGCCCTTACACAGCCTGGAGGTGTGTTTGGGGTCATTGTCCTGTTGAAAAAGAAATGATGGTCAAACTAAACGCAAACCGGATGGAATAGCATGCCGCTGCAAGATGCTGTGGTAGCCATGCTGGTTCAGTATGCCTTCAATTTTGAATAAATCCCCAACAGTGTCACCAGCAAAGCACCCCCACACCATCACACCTCCTCCTCCATGCTTCACAGTGGGAACCAGGCATGTAGAGTCCATCCGTTCACCTTTTCTGCGTCGCACAAAGACACGGTGGTTGGAACCAAAGATCTCAAATTTGGACTCATCAGACCAAAGCACAGATTTCCACTGGTCTAATGTCCATTCCTTGTGTTCTTTAGCCCAAACAAGTCTCTTCTGCTTGTTGCCTGTCCTTAGCAGTGGTTTCCTAGCAGATATTCTACCATGAAGGCCTGATTTACACAGTCTCCTCTTAACAGTTGTTCTAGAGATGTGTCTGCTGCTAGAACTCTGTGTGGCATTGACCTGGTCTCTAATCTGAGCTGCTGTTAACCTGCGATTTCTGAGGCTGGTGACTCAGATGAACTTATCCTCCGCAGCAGAGGTGACTCTTGGTCTTCCTTTCCTGGGGCGGTCCGCATGGGAGCCAGTTTCTTTGTAGCGCTTGATGGTTTTTGTGACTGCACTTGGGGACACTTTCAAAGTTTTCCCAGCTGTGTATCCACCTGACTTCTCCACAACGCAACTGATGGTCCCAACCCCATTTATAAGGCAAGAAATCCCACTTATTAAACCTGACAGGGCACACCTGTGAAGTGAAAACCATTTCAGGTGACTACCTGTTGAAGCTCATCAAGAGAATGCCAAGAGTGTGCAAAGCAGTAATCAAAGCAAAAGGTGGCTACTTTGAAGAACCTAGAATATGACATATTTTCAGTTGTTTCACACTTTTTTGTTATGTATATAATTCCACATGTGTTAATTCATAGTTTTGATGCCTTCAGTGTGAATCTACAATTTTCATAGTCATAATAATAAAGAAAACTCTTTGAATGAGAAGGTTTGTCCAAACTTTTGGTCTGTACTGTACATAGTAATTACAATAAAATCACAATATCAAGATACAAATCATTATGAAGTGACATACTATCGTGTATGGTGATAATCACAAAGAACATAATTGTATGTAAAATTAATCAAGTGGTGTTCCTATATTACATAAAATCGGAAAATCTCATAAGTGCCACCAATGATCATGCTGCTGTGCATCATAATGTTCAAATTAAAATATCATCAGATGGAGTAAAGGATAAGATCAAAAACATACCCATCAGACACATCATCGGTCCACATGCAATCGATTGCCAAACTTGGCGTGTAACAACTAACAGTGCGCAGGCGCCAGGTTGCGTCCTGAATGCATGATCTCATGCCATAGAAGGAGTAGACGTATCGTAAGCCTCCTCCCCTTTCAGACGTAACAAAACAGGTCGCTGATTCCAACCTTCCAACGCGCATGCCCATGCCAACGCGCATGGTAACATGTCGGGAAGCGCCATATTGGATATTGGCAAACTGTAGTTGTATAACTATTATAGTATTGGCAGGAAGGAAGCAAATAAAGGAAGGGGAAACTCCTTGTCAAAGGGGTACACCATCCTACTGGTGGGCATGCAATGAAAGCCCGATGGGCACTGCCATGCCGATCGCGCATCTACGCACCGCCCCATACACGCCTCCTACCACAGCCAAAAACAGGGTTCTCCTGACAACTCTGGGATACAGTAAAAAATAAATATATCAAGGCACAACCTGGACAATGGCACAAAAGACATAAAACCAGTTTTGTTTAATGATGGCATGGGATTATGATGCTGTTCCATAGGGCATGTTTGTGTCTTCTCCATATTACTCAACATAATTCATCCAAGATTCTATGAGAAAGGAAAAGAAAAAACCATAGTATATTTTACGATCACTTATGTTCAAAAAGCAATCACCACTACAGAATAAAGAACAGAACATAAAACCAATCCTTCAAGTATATAACCCCGGATTATAATCAATGTTTAGACCATTTGGTCTCAAGGTGTTCAATGTATGTATCCAGAACAACTCCTTCTTTAATAGCAAAATTCTGTTACCTCCTCGTCTAGGTAAAGGAATATGATCAATTATCCAACATTTTAGTGCTTTCTCTGAATGATTCAACTCTACAAAATGTTTGGGAACGGGAAAATCCTGATATTTTTTCCTAATGGTAGATCGATGGTTATTAAGGCGAGTTTTCAAATCAGTTGAGGTCACTCCCACGTACAATAATTTGCAAGGGCAGCTTAAGACATATATCACATAGTTTGAATTACACGTGAGGTAGAAAGGTATCAGATACCTCACATCAGTAATTGGATGTATGAAATATCTGCCCCTGCAAATGTATTTACAATTAACACAGCTGAGACATGGGAAACAGCCCTGACTACGCTAGGTCAAGGTGCTCTGTGACAATTTAGGACCAGGACCAATGTCAGCTCTCACTAACTGGTCGCGCAAATTTCTTGATCTTCGATAGGAAAACAAAGGAGGAGACCTGAATTCCAGAATTCGAGGCAGGCAACCTCCCAAAATGCCCCAATGCTTTCTGATGACACGGTTGATCTCACTGCTATGTTCAGTATATCTGGAGATTAATGGAATCCTGGCATGGGACCCTTAACATCCTTCCTCCTCAATGTTTCATTTCTCTCAATCGCATGTTATCTTGTCAATTTGTGACAGCAATAACTTGGGGGGGATAACCCCTACCTGTAAACTTATTAACCATAATATCAAGTGTGTCCTCAAGTGCATCAGGGTCAGAAACAATCCTTTTAGCTCTCAAAAATTGAAAGAAAGGAAGATGCTTGACCATATTGCGTGGATGACTACTGTCAAAATGCAAGAGGGTATTCTTGTCTGTCCGTTTGGTGAATAAAAATGTATGTAGTTGTCCATCATGATATTTGACAGTAGTATCCAGGAATTGGATCTCAGTGTCTGGGTGTACCAGGGTAAATTGTAACTCCTTGTTGACACTGTTCAAATAACACTGAAAATCCATCAATTCAGAGCAGTGTCCAGTCCAAAGGAGGAAGATGTCGTCGATATATCTCCACCACAGCAGTATGTTACTGCGGTGGTGGGACACATAGACGACATCCTCCTCAAAACATATCATGAACATATTAGCATAAGTGGGTGCTACGTTTGACCCCATAGCCACACCCGTTATTTGTTTGTAAAATACATCCTGGAAAAGAAAATAGTTGTGCCTTAAATAATATTAAGAAGGTCTATAATGAACTCACATGCTGATGTGGTAAGAGATGACATGTCTAACATACGTCTAATCGCCATGATCCCAAGATCATGGTCAATAGAGGTATATAAAGACATCACATCAAATGACACCAGATGTACAGAATGAACATCAGTGAGGTCAATATCATCCAATTTGCCCAAAAAGTCAGTGGTGTCCTGAATGTATGATTGTGCCCCAATAGCAAAATTTCGCAGGATTTTATCCAAGAAGATAGAAATGTTACTAAAAATAGATTCAGACCCTGACACAATAGGACGACCCGGAGGGTCTATCAAAGACTTATGCACTTTTGGAAGTACATAAATCACAGGTGTGACCGGATGGTCCACTGTGCAAAATTCCAAAAGATCATTGTCAATGATGCCAGCCATAACTGCGTCGGTTAGACAATTTTTAAACAACCTGGCAATATCAAATTTGGGATCCGCCTGTAAGACCGAATATACATTCGTATAATCTAGTTGCTGTCTAATCTCCGCAATATACTTGGAGGTATCTAGGACGAGTTATACAACTTAGGGGAAGTTTGCCAATATCCAATATGGCGCTTCCCAACATGTTACCATGTGGGCATGCGCGTTGGAAGGTTGGAATCAGCTACCTGTTTTGTTACGTCTGAAAGGGGAGGAGGCTTACGATACGCCTACTCATGCGTACGGCATGAGATCATGCATTCAGGACGCAACCTGGCGCCTGCGCACTATTAGTTGTTACACGCCAAGTTTGGCAATCGATTGCATGTGGACCGATGATGTGTCTGATGGGTATGTTTTTGATCTTATCCTTTACTCCATCTGATGATATTTTAATTTGAACATTATGATACACAGCAGCTGATGATCTGTCACCACCAGACATCTGAGAAGCTCTGACAGACGTTCTTCAGAACCTCCTCCTTGAGGTTCCTTTTGTTTTGCTTTTGGTTTCTCATCTCGTTAGCCTCTCTCAGCTGTCATGTAGGTGCACTGATTGCATCCCTTTAAATCCCTTCCCATACTGCATCACTTTGCGATTTATACAACTTCCTGGAGTGTGTGCATGCTGGATGCTACTACTGAGTCTTCTACAGATAAGTTTTGTTCATTTATTTGTATTTTCCTGTTTGCTGGATCCCAGGTGACCCTGACTCCCTCCGTATCAAGTGTAGGGAGCCGGTGGTCGTGTCCCCTCACTATTATAGGATGTTCAGGTGTTATACAGTCGAGGAACGAGGATATGCAATCATCTACCATTGAGATTTTTGCATAGGCCGAGCAGTTAGGGAGAGAGCCAGGTCTGTTGCAGGGCTATCCCTTTGGTTCCTTAGTTTTGGATCCAGTCAGTCGGATCTTCATTTTGTGTCTTCTAGTTTTCTGTACACCTTCCGCGACATGATCATTTATGGCACTTATGAGATTTTTATGTAATATAGGAACACCACTTGATTAATTTTACAAATAATTATGTTCTTTGTGATTATCACCATACACTATAGTATGTCACTTCATAATGATTTGTATCTTGATATTGTGATTTTATTGTAAATACTATGTATATTGTATGCTCAACCCCCTAATTATGTTTGACTATTTATACTCTGTAATGCACTTATGTTTTATGCTTGAGAAAGGCTCTGTGTCCGAGCCGAAACGTTGCTTCACTGTCCCACATGGGTCAATAAACCATGATTTTCCACTGGATGTGCTGTCCGTTTTCTAACATATATATATATATATATATATATATATACAGTACAGACCAAAAGTTTGGACACACCTTCTCATTCAAAGAGTTTTCTTTATTTTCACGACTATGAAATTGTAGATTCACACTGAAGGCATAAAAACTATGAATTAACACATGTCGAATTATATACATAACAAAAAAGTGTGAAACAACTGAAAATATGTCATATTCTAGGTTCTTCAAAGTAGAGCTTGATGGTTTTTGTGACTGCACTTGGGGACACTTTCAAAGTTTTCCCAATGTTTCGGACTGACTGACTTCATTTCTTAAAGTAATGATGGCCACTCGTTTTTCTTTACTTAGCTGCTTTTTTCTTGCCATAATACAAATTCTAACAGTCTATTCAGTAGGACTATCAGCTGTGTATCCACCTGACTTCTCCACAACACAACTGATGGTCCCAACCCCATTTATAAGGCAAGAAATCCCACTTATTAAACCTGACAGGGCACACCTGTAAAGTGAAAACCATTTCAGGTGACTACCTCTTGAAGCTCATCAAGAGAATGCCAAGAGTGTGCAAAGTAGTAATCAAAGCAAAAGGTGGCTACTTTGAAGAACCTAGAATATGACATATTTTCAGTTGTTTCACTCTTTTTTGTTATGTATATAATTCGACATGTGTTAATTCATAGTTTTGATGCCTTCAGTGTGAATCTACAATTTTCATAGTCATGAAAATAAAGAAAACTCTTTGAATGAGAAGGTGTGTCCAAACTTTTGGTCTGTACTGCGCTTTACAAATTCATAGGGTTCATGTACAAAACAAAAGTAACTGGCTAATATACAACTGAAACATTAGGAGTCAGGGCCCTGCTCGCAAGAGCTTACAATCTATGAGGAATTAGGGGTGACACATAAGGTAGTTGATTGTGATAAGTAGGATTTGAGCCATTATTGAACTGACAGGAGTGGTGCTGGCCGATCTGCTTTGAGTTTGGGACTGTTAGAGGATCAAGTTCAGGCCAGAGGAGTTAGTGGGGGAGAGGTTTAGTCGGGGAAAAGTCATTTTAGGTAGCTTGATAAGCCTGCCTGGAAAGATGTGTTTTTAAGGCACGTTTGAAAGTGGAAAAGTTGTGAATTGACCTAATATTCCGGGGCAGAGTATTCCAGAGAGTAGGTGCAGCTCGAGAAGTCTTCAGATGGGAGTGAGAGGTAGGAATTATGGAGATTATTAATCTTAGGTCGCTAACAGAACGGAGAGCACGAGTAGGGTGGTAGATGGAAATGAAGGAGGAGATGTATGGAGGTACAGCACTGTGGAGAGCTTTGTGGGTGAGGGTGAGAAGTTTGAACTGTATTCTGTGGTGGATGGGCAACCAGTGAAGTAACTGGCACAGACTAGTAACACCACCTCCTCGTCTCATTCCCTCTCTGTTGGTGCCCCGCAAGGCTCTGTCCTAGGACCCCTGCTTTTCTCTATTTACACTTTTGGCCTGGGATATCTCATAGAGTCCTATGGCTTTCAGTATCACTTTTATGCTGATGACACACAAATCTACCTCTCTGGTCCAGACATCACCTCCTTATTATCCAGAATCCTACAATGTCTATCTGCTATATCATCCTTCTTCTCCTCTCGCTTTCTAAAACTTAGCATGGATAAAACAGAATTCATCATCTTTTCCCCATCTTGCTCAACTCCACCCAACAGACCTATCTGTCACGATCAGTGAATGCACACCCTCCCCGGTCAACCAAGTCCGCTGCCTTGGAGTGACCTTGGATTCTGCCCTCTCCTTCCAACCGCACATCCAAGCCCTTTCCACCACCTGCCGCCTCCAACTCAAAAACATCTCCCGCATCCGCGCTTTCCTTAACTTTGAATCTGCGAAAATGCTTGTACATGCCCTCATCATTTCCCGCCTAGACTTCTGCAACATTCTCCTCTGTGGCCTTCCATCTAGCACTCTCGCACCCCTCCAATCTATCGTCAACTCTGCTGCCTGACTATTACACCTCTCACCCTGTTACTCCTCTGCCTCTCCCCTCTACCAATCCCTTCACTGGCTCCCCATTTCCTAGCGAATTCAGTTAAAAATACTAACAAATACATACAAGGCCGTCCACAACCTGTCCCCTCCCTACGTCTCTGAGCTACTTTCCCGATACATCCCCACACGTAATCTCCGATCCTCACAAGACCTCCTTCTCTCCTCTTCTCGTATCACCTATTCCCACAATCGCCTCCAAGATTTCTCCCGTGCATCCCCCACGCTCTGGAAGTCGCTACCCCAACATATCAGACTCTCACCTACAGTGGAATCCTTCGAAAGAAACTTGAAAACCCACCTCTTCAGATAAGCCTACAACTAGTGACCCTGCTGCCTCTATACCGCCATGACCAACTTCACTCTCACCTACTGTGTCCTTCTCCCATACCATGTAGATTGTAAGCCCTCACGGGCAGGGCCCTGTCTCCTTCTGTACCAGTTTGTAACTCGTCTTGTTTATGCTTAGTGCAATGTACAGCGCTATGGAATGAATGGCGCTTTAATAATAAATAATAATAATAAATGAGCCTGGCTGCAGCATTTTGGAGAGACTGAAGGGGGGAGAGTTTAGTGAGAGGGAGACCGATTAGTAATGCATTGCAGTAGTCAAGTTAAATCAAGGCTACAACAAGAGTTTTTGCTTTTTCCACCATAAGAAAAGGGCGGATTCTGGCAAGTGATTGAATATAGGGAACAAAGGAAAGATCAGAGTCAAATGTGGCCCGAAGACAGCGGGCATGTTGCACAGGAGTTATGATAGTGCTGCAGACCGAAAATGAAATATCAAGTTTAGGTGGGTTAGTAGATGGGGGAAAGACAAGAAGTTCACATTACAGTTGAGAGATGACAGTTGGTACGTATTTTACACAGTGGAAAATACTAAGTACATAAAAGATTCCGCATTTTCTAGTCGTTCAGCTGGAAACGATAGACGCTTGGAGCTCAGAAGTATAAATCTTACAAGTTATAATGGGTAGAAATTCAACAATTAAAAGCCTCCCAAAATACTGTTTAAATGGCTGTAAAATAGCTAGCCACATTTGATAGCTGGTTATGTAGAGCATAAGGTATAGATAATACCATAACACACATGTACGCTATAGCATATGTCTAGTTTATGTCATACATTAGCCCCTTACAGGGGTTGTTAAACCCCACAACAAATTTAGCAAGAGTAGGGAAAGGGTTTAACGGAAAGAAGTAAATGCACCTATTCAACACCACTCTAATCTAGTGCTGAAGCTCTCATCCCTACTTCTTCCAGCTCTGGTGGACTAGCTCCTGCCTGTGGTCAAGTGTACCACTGCAGCCATTTGTTGGTCTCAGTGGTGAGGTGTTCTAAAGCAGCTGAGCCTCTGAGGTGAAATGCTGCTTGGGGACCTGGCACTGCTGAGACCAGTGAATGACTGTAGTGGTGCAAGTGACCACTGATGAAACATCACACTTCTAGTCTGTTGGGGACTGGTAGGAGTGGAGATGGGTGCCTTGGTGGTCGATTGGATGAGCGTTGAATAGGTGAATGCATATTTTTTTGCCATTTTTCCAGACCCTTGCTAAAGTGTATTTTGGGGTCAGATTGGAGGATGCAGTTTATTTTGGACATCATGGCATATCAATTTTTTTTCATCTCTGCATTTAAGAAACCATAACATTTTTATTCTTCTGTCCACATTGCCATACGAGGGTTTGTTTCGTAAATGCCACCAATTGTTTTTCAATTCCACATTGTTTTTTGGGTTTTGCTTTTATTTAGTGGGTCAGTACATATACGGCATTGCCATATGTGGTTGTTTTATGTTTTTGTTTTTCTTTTGCACAATAAAACATTTAATTAATTTTTTTGGGTCGCCACACTCAGACACATAGCATTTTTATTTTTTGTTATATTTTTTTATTTTTGTTTTTAGTGTAAGTTGTAGTTTTCATTGGTGGTACCATTTTATAAAGTATACATAGAACTATTTGATCACTTTGTATTGCTTCTTTTGTGAGGTTTAGTGGACAAAATACAAACATTTTTCAATTTTTCAATTTTTTTTTTACAATGTTAACCGGATGTGATAAAAAAAAAGTGATTATTTTATTGTATGGATCATTATGGATGTGCTGATATCATTGTTGTATAGTTTATTTATTTATTTTTACATATATAAAGGCATTTATGCATTAATGTCATTTTTATTTTTTTTACTTTTTCCCAATAACTTTCCAAGTTCCACTAGACGACTTGAACACCAGAGCCTTTGATTGCCCATATAATACACTGAAATTCTTCTATGGGGTAAAATTGTTGGGATCTCCAATTCCAGAAGAGCAGGGCCCCAGCTGTATAATAAAGCTGTCACCTAGAAGTGATAGCAGGGGCACAGCCATAATAGTATGGTGGCTTAAAGGAAGTAGGTACTATTGCGAAGCAGGCCAGGAAGGGGTTAATGAACAGTTGCATATGAATACTGGGGCCCCTGTTTATTTATTTTACTCATTTATATTGTGCTGACATATTCCGCAGCACTTTATAGACATTTTTATTGCTTGCTGTCCCGAGCTCACAATCTAAGTCCCCAATCTGTTTTTGGACTGTGAGAGGAAACCAAAGTACTTGAAGGAAACCCACGCAGACACAGGGACAACATAAGAACTCCATGCAGATGTTTTCCTTGGTTGGATTCAAACCTAGAACCTCAGAGCTACAAGGCACCAATGCTAACTACCTACTAATCCCTGGAATATGATGGTCACAAAAGTTGTAGTTGCCAGCAGCACAACAGTTCTGGAATGGCGCTGTATAGAAAACCACAACTATTTCTCATTCAAGAAGAACAATCTGAAGTGTGTAAAAGCACCTTAAAGAAAACCTGTCACCATGAAATACAATGCAATCCGCAGGCAGCATGTTATAGAACAGGAGGAGCTGAGCAGATTGGTATATAGTTTTATGGAAAAAGATTCAGTAACACTTGCAATTTATACATGTAGATCTCTGCTGTTTCTGAGCTCAGTTGTACACAGTGCCATTTTATGAGTGATTGATAGCATTCTGTGTGTATATTTAATTTGTTTGTATAAGTGTATATACATAGATGTCAGTCACTGATAGTTGTACATGGGGAGGTGTTATCAGTGATTGATATCATTCTCTGTGTAAGTGTGTATACATAGATAGCTGTCAGTCACTGATAATTGGGTGTTATCAGTGTTTGATAGTATTCTCTGTGAAAGTGTGTATACATAGATAGCTGTCAGTCACTGATACTTGTACATGGGGGAGGTGTTATCAGTGATTGATCGCGTTCCCTGTATAAATGTGTATACAGACATAACTGTCAGTCACTGGTAGTTGTGCATGGGGATGGTCTTCAGTTCAGTAAGAGCAGAAGTTTCAATGTATAAATTACAAGTGTTGCTCATCTCCTCCTGCTCTATAACAGGCTGCCTTCAGATTGCACTGCATTTTTCTCCTGACAGATTCTCTTTAAAAGGTCACAAGGCTTAGAGAAGGTCACAAGGCTTCTTTATTGTGGGTGTGACAGTCACCCAATTGCTTTCACTGAACACAACAATAGAATGTGTTTAATTCTATGTAAATATGGACAAAATAGATTTCAACGAACCTGACACATTAAACATGGTATCTGATCCGGGGGCAGCATGATATAGAGCAGAAGGAGTTGAGCAGATTGATATATAGTTTTGTGAAAAAACTTGTATTTTACTGATTTAAATCCCTGCTTTTTCTATGCTAAGGAGTCTAGTGGGCAGTCCTGCTCATTGATTGTGCTTACAGAGATAAGTATCAATCAGAGGTTGCTGTGACTCATAGGACCTCCCACTGGACTCCTAAACAAAGAGAAAGAAAGATCAGTGTTTAAGTAACTAAAGTACAATTAATACCAAATCTATCCCCACAAAACTATACAGCAATCTGCTCATCCTCTATAACAGGCATGCTCAACCTGTGGCCCTCCAGCTGTTGTAAAACTACAACTTCCACAATGCCCTTTTGTAGGATGATAGCTGTAGACTGTCAGGGAATTATGGGAGTTGTAGTTTTGCAACAGCTGGAGGGCCGCAGATTAAGCATCCCTGCTCTATAACATGCTGGCCACAGATATGACTGCACCTACAGTGTAACATGTTCCCTTTAAAGTTTGCTTGTAAGAGTAGTAATAGAACACAATTGTTCAAAAAGCATAGCGATAGGAACCTGTTTTCCCCTTGTGCAATACTGTTTTGGTGACACGTCCTCCTTTGCACTTCACAAAACTTTTTCAATATAAATGGCTAGCATAAAGGGTAAAATAGGTGATGCAACAATATTGTTCACGTAGCAACAAAGGAACACTGTTAACTCATTTGTCCAGAAAATTTTATGGGCCTCGTAAACCATCAATTACTGATTTTGCATAACTGCTAGTACACGATGCTGCCGCGATGAAGCAGCAATTAGGAATGTTGGAAGCTATCACTAAACAGGCCTAGACAGAAAACTGCTAAGAGTTAATTGTTTGAAGGGGGCTCTGCTTTATTAAAGTGACACCAGAGGCCATGGGCCAAATTTCACTCAGTTGTTTTGTGCTAGGAATTCCCTCTTTATGTTGTCTCCTTTCATCAGTGAAGGCACTCTGTGCTCCTTGGGCCTAGGGAACTATTGAGGTACAGTCTTAGTGAAAAGAATGCCAACTTAGGTCATAAATATGTTAAATTGGTGTGTGGGTTTAAGTAGCTTTGTAAAGTGGATTGAAAAGAAACTCAGACCAATTAATGAATATGAATTAGTGTGAAAAAGAGTTCCCCTTGGGGCATATAATAACACCAAGTATGGTTTTTGGGGGGGCTAAAGTTAGTTTATTGCGCTGTATGCATTTTTTTCAAGAAAGATAAATGTAGACATAGATTTTTTTCACTACCACTAAAATGCTAAATATCAGTATAGTAATAATAAAACACACAAATACATACTGAAAAAGACACGTGTCAATAACTATGCATAGCAACCAATCACAACACGGCTTTCATTTTTCAAGAGTACTATAAGAAATGAAAGCTGTGCTGTGACTGGTTGCTATGGAGAATAAAGACAGTTTTAGGCTACATGCACACGAACGTTGTTTGTTTCTGTGTCCATTCCGTTTTTTTGGCGGATAGAATGCGGACCCATTCATTTCAATGGATCAGCAAAAAATGCGGACAGCACACTATGTGCTGTCCGCATCCGTATGTCCGTTCCGTTGCCCCGCTAAAAAAATTGTGCATGTCCTATTTTTTTCTAGTTTGCGGACAAAGATAGGCATTATTACAATGGATCGTCATCCGTTTTTACAATGGAACATCATTCGTTTTTACAACGGAACGTCATCAGTTTTTTTGGCGGACTCGCAATTTGCGGACCGCAAAACACATACGGTCGTGTGCATGTAGCCTTACTTTTAGTTTCAGGAATCTCTCCCTGTATGTTTCTACAAATAGATCTATAATTCGATTTATATAACCAGAGCCAGACATATCAGCTTTATCAGCGGCTTGCACAGAATTTTTTTCAAAGGGGATTTCTGAGTGCAGAACAGTTAGGGTCTATATATACATGGACCAATACACTGAGCCATGATTGGAAACAAATGTTCATAGGAAGGATAGGTCATCTATACCTAAAAGCTGGAAAAGCTCTTTAAGAGATTAAAGTGGTTGTGCAGCTTTTTTTTATTTTTATTTCACCCCCAGCCTGCTAAACCTGTGGATAAAAAAAATACTCACCTGTTCCCCACTGATCACAACAGACAGGAGTATTCTATTGCATTTAACATGCCATGATATTGGTCCTCTATATTAAACCAGCACTTTGGTCAATGAGGCCATTTTCATATGACCATGTTCTGTCCGGGAAATGCGCTCTGCGAGACGGCCACATTTCCTGGACTGAACACTGCTTTTCTGACCCAAACTCGCATCATCATAATGATTTATCATGCTGTCACTTTACTGACATCATTATGTGAATACAGTACAGTAACCCACATTCAGCAGGAACTCACAGTCATTATGATGCTGTGAGTTCTGGTCAGAGGAGTACAGTTCGGTCTGGGAATGCAGCCATCACACATGGTGTGTTTCCTGGACCAAACATGCTAATGGCAAACTGACCAAGACATTGGCTGAACCCTAAACCCCCGTTGCACCATGAGCAGCATTAGCACATCAGATTGCTGATAGTATACATCACTGTGTGATTTGCAGTGTATTGTTGTTATTCATGTGTGTTTTTACAGAGTCTGATTACTGGACCAGAAATCGCTGTCATCCTATGTCTGGCAAGCAAGAACCTCTCTCAGTGTATCAGCGGCAATATTTGGCACTGTATAACAAAGACTAATCATATGCATATTTACAGACTATTGCCATAGCCACAAAAATTTAGACTTCAGACAGCAATGGCACCATGGTGTCTGTAAGTTCCACACCACATGCATGGGTGTGATGTTGTAAACCTTAACACACTCCATCTGTCAGGAAGAATCTGGAAGTGTTATTCTAGGGCCAAGACTCTTGTCTATCGGTTCCTCAACCTGTTGTCAGCAAACACAGCTTTCACATATTATTCTGTAGAGCAGATATGTGAAACATTTTTGAACACTGTCCAGTATACTGCAGTTCTCCGCCTAAGTTATTTGTATTCTTGTCAGCAAAAGCGAATTTCATCTAATTAAGAATACAGTAGAATACAATTTTCACACTTTTTATTCCATAAAGGAGTACTGCTTGCAGTGATATTTTGGAAAGAGGTTCTTTGTAACGATCTGTAATAGAGTTAACCACTTGCAATAATACTTTTAATACTTTCTTGAAGAGTATCTCTGCAACACCCAGGGCTTTATGTATGTGTTAACAAACTGTTCCATTGTTGCCTATAGCAACCAATTATCTTTTCTGCAGGACTGGAAAACAAGATAAAGAAGGACCAGCCAAAAATATCCAACTTAAATACCCAACATGACTGCCCTAATTTTTGGAGGATTTATTTTGGTTTGGGATCATCATAAAGAATTATTTACATAATATTTTAATCTGACAATGAGCCTGTGAGAAGGTTGGTCCTTACGCAATACACTTTTGACCCTTAAGTGGTATATCTGGTTCCCCACCCTAGTATGGTGAAAGCTAAGGGTCATCTGCAGCAATCACTTTTAAAGAGGTTGTCCAAGATGAGAAAAATATGGTTGCTATAATTAACTATGTTACTCATTACAAAAATCAAGACCTTTTGACCGCTCAGTAAGCACACTTAGACACTCAGAAGAAATCAAACAAAGCTATGAAGATGCACGCTTCGTATTCAATCCATTTTTGCAAGGCCATGCACAGTGGCATTATACAGCCACACAGAACATATACTATCCGTGGGGGAGCAGGGTGGGATCTTTACTTGATCCACTTACCTGTCCTACTCGGTCACAAAACACCATACTAAATCTACAGGATTTAGAATTTATTCCGTATTACTTGATTGTATAATCTGGCATATAAGGATTTAACAATGCCACTGAACTTGGCAGATGCTCGTACAGTACTACTCCTTAAGCCTGGCAGAGATCCGATTCTAACTCAGTCCTACCATCCAATTGCACTCTTAAATCAGGATTATAAACTTTTATCTAAGATTCTGGCAACCAGACTATAGTTGATTTTACCCTCAATTCTTATTGACTCTCAACAGGTCTTCCTACAAAAGAGGCATCCCATTAGAAATATACAAAAACTAGTGGCGGCCACGGTTTTGGCCCTTGCGAGGTCTTGGCCTCCCTCCATGCTTCTCAGCTTGTATGCAGAAAAGGTCTTTGATGAGGTCTCTTGGCTTTTTCTCTATGGATCTTTGTCCGCTTGAAACTTTGGCACCCTTTTCACCTCTTATGTGCAGTCACTTAACAAACGAGCTAACACTGTGCTAACAGTTAATGGTAAAAACATCCTCCTAATCGATCTTTTTAGAGGCACGCTTTAGGGCTGTCCCCTTTCTCCCCTACTTTTCAATATATCTGTTGACTCAATGCTTCATCATATAACTTGGTCATCATTTTACTAGGGGATAGGGATGGGAAACCAGGAATTTAAAGTTATGGCATTCTCAGACAATATTCTGCTAATGTTTTCTGATCCCCAGGAATGCACTAACGGCTATATTAAATTACCTTCAAAATATAGGAGCTCTCTCGGGATACACAATCAATTTGGACAATTGTGGCTTAATGTTGAAGGGATCATTAAAACCTCTTTGGGGCCAAAGTGTATCAGTCTGTTGGAGGGACTCTTCCTTGACATAGTTGGTCAAGGAAATTACTGGTTCTTCTGCAAATATATACTCAGCTAATATTTCAAAATACATTAGGACCTTCGAGTCCTCATTAGCTGCTTGGAAGAGTCTCCCTTGACCTTTCTAGGTAGGGCCAACCTTCTAAAGATGGCGGATGTTCTTACACTGTTGTATATTTTCCAATGCCAGGTTCTCTCTGTCCCAGAGATGAGAAGATAACCAACTTTCTCTACTGGAATTATATCTGAGGCCTAGGATTCCCTTTCATATACTTAAACAAAACCCAGTTCTGGCATAAAGTTCCCTGACATAAAATCACTCTTGCTAACGGCTCAGCTGAGAATTATTCAGGATTGGCCACAGTACACCTCATTTTACACAGATACGACATTAGAGCAAACTCTTCTCCCCGATATTTCACTTTCAAATTTTACTTAATTAATTTCATTTTACAAGGAGATCCCATCATTAACAAAATGTTGTCCTTTCTTAAAGGGGTTATCCAACCCCTATAATGACCCTCCTAATGCCCGGGCCCCTCATATAGATTATACTTACCCGACTCCCCTGCGTCGCTTCTGATTCCTGGATGGCCACCGTTGCATCTCCCCATCGCGTGGATCAAAAATTCTGGCGACAGGGGGTGGGGGGCTCTTCAGCTAATCGTAGGCAACGACGGGAGGACGTCACCAAGAAATGCAATGCAATCTGCAGGCAGCAGGTTGTGGAACAGGAGAAGCTGAGCATATTGATATACAGTTTTTTCATGGGCTTCCTTTTCCTCTTTCCCTTTTTCCCGTTATTTTTTTGAACATTGCTTATTCTCTGTATTAGGGATCATGCACAGGACCGTAGTTGTTTTGCAATCCACAAATTGCTGATCAACAAAACATAGATACCGGTCCTGTGCGTTCAGCCCATAATAAAACAGTCCTTTCCTTGTCCATAATGCAGACAATAGGACATATTTTATTTATTTTTTGCGGAATAGATATACGGACATGGACCGCACACAGATTCAACGGACACCGACAAAAAAAATGTTTGTGTGCATAAGCCCTTAATGTGAACAAATGGGACAGTGTTGCCTGAGTGCCTACTGTTTCTGAGTGTTATTTGAGCCTCCGGTTACCCATGCCATCTTCTTTAGGTTTCAGCCCTAGTCTTCAAGGGGATATGACATAATTGATGTAAAAAATGAAAATCAGACATTATATAGTACATGAAAATGCCTTTCTAACAAAGCTAGAACCATCCCTGTAGCTCACAGGGGTCCAGAGAGGCCCCCATTCATTGCTCCAATTGCTCTGCTCGACCAGCTCAGTAAGGAGGGCAAAAAATAAGGAAAAGAACAAACAGCAGGTGGCGCTATACAGATGCATTTTATTGAATAACTCACTGACTATACAACATTTTTAATTGCATGCAATTACAAAAGTATTCAAATCCAGGTGCTAGTTTGAAAAATGTAGAATATGTTTAGTGACAGAACTTCTTTTACTTTTAATATTTCTTTCCCAAGATACTTAATTTTGGCTAGTGGGTCGGAGTCTGGGACAGGTAACCTATATACAGTATCAAATTATGTTGTCATTTTCATTGTTTAGTTTGGAACAAATTGTTGGAAAAATTGAATAAATACATTCAAAAATAGGGTTGCTTTCATAATGGTACTCTACTCTTTTGATGAGCAACAAGCTTAGTGGTCACATTCTTAATATGAGGTAACACACTTAGCAATTTCATAGTCTCTTCACAGTCTTAAACACTGCCAACAAGCACATAGAATTGCAGGCAGATGAGATGAAGATGATTATGTAGCATGTGGCATGCTACCACACACTGCAACCGCTATCTGCCCACTCCCATTCATTCTCAGGTTAAGCAGCTCTTTCTAGTCCCTCTGATCTGGCCTCAACTCCTCTCCAGTGCCCAGCTACAGATGCCCATCCTAGGCCCTGAGGCGATGCACTGTTATTACTAGTGCTATTGTCCTCCATTGTCTACTGTAGCTATCAACTACTCAGCTATTCTTGCAGTGACAAGCCTTGGGTCTTTTACTTGTTTTCAGCTCTCCTTCCTGCCCAGCCAGGAGGCCCCCCGCTCTGCTATTTATCCCTTCTGGGGAACTTGCAGATAATGTGGGGGCACATATGGCATTACCCTCATGATGACCCCTGACTCAGCACTGCCAGACTCCTGATTACCCTGCATGTTAACTCTTACACAGTGCAATAAATTATACATAGTTTCACTCTGAGGATCCCACTGTTTGTATTCTGCCCTAAGGTATGTGACTTCCCCAGATTGACCATACCTGATTACAGATGGTCTGGGACATCTCCCACCAATATACAGCTAAGCATAGATCCTGCATAGTGTTGAGTGCAAATATTTGAATTACAAACTTTTATCTCGAAAATTGCAACTTCGAGAATTCGAGAATATTTCAAAAATAGTGCTATATATTCGCTTTATCGAATATTCGTCATTTTTTAACATCTGAAAACATGATTCCTCCCTGCTTCTTGCTTGTGGGCCAATGAGTCATTGGTCCACAAGCAACTTAACCTCTTGGGGACACATGATGTACCGGTACGTCATGATGTCCCGGTACTTAAGGACACATGACATACCGGTACATCATGTGTAGTTCCGATCACCGCCGCGCGGCGGGCAGTGATTGGAACTGGGTGCCTGCTGAAATCAATCAGCAGGCACCCAGGGACAATGCGCGGGGGTCCTGAGACCCTGGCGTTTCTGGGTTATTCGGGTCTCTGGGGAGCTGATAACCCGGAAAAGGATGGTGATCGGTGGTGTGATAATACACCACCAATCACCATCCTGAGAGGTGATGGTGACATCACCTCTCAGGATCGCTTCTGAATGGCTACAAGGCTACAGAGGTTCAAATTATTACAGCGCTCCTCTCCTCCTCCTTTCTGTGTCTGGAAGCGAGGAGAGAGGAGCCTGCAATCGGATCTCCAGAGCCAGCACCCCCTTCTGACCCATCCAAAGGTATTTAGGGAAAGGTTAAGGACAGGTTAGGTAGGGATATTCAGGGAAAGTTTAGTGTGTGACCCTAGAGCCCCCAGGTGTGCTGCAGCTTTCCCCCCAACCCACCCCCTGTTGCTGGTCAGATATAAAGGACAAGAGGGATGTCCTTGTATTGTCCACAATTCACGGTAACGGCATCAACCCTGTGCGAGGTACTGCGGCAACGGTCCTCAAACCTGATTGTATCGTCGACTATCGGTATATGGGGAGTTGATCTCTCTGATCAAGTCCTCAAGCCATATAGTGCCATGCGCAAAACCCGGGCATGGTACAAAAAAGTTGCGGTCTACTTGGTACAGGTTGCCTTGTACAACTCTTTTGTGCTGTCCCGGAGCGCTGGCAACACAGGGAAATTCCTCCAGTTCTATGAGGCAGTCCTCAAGGCCCTGATCTTTTCTGACCGGGAAAGAGCAGCCCGGAGTACTTCGGGAACTGGAGGGGCCCGGATAGTCCCTGGCCAACACTTTCCAGGTGTGGTCCCCCATACTGGAAAGAAGGGACGTCCCCAAAAAAAGGTGCAGAGTGTGTCACAGGAGGGGGATACGAAAAGGACACCACCACTCAGTGTGACACGTGCCATGATCATCCGGGGCTCTGCATTATTGGTTGCTTCAGGGAGTACCACACTTCCATGGAGTACTAAATTTATAATCCCTTTCCCCAATTTTAATTCCATTTAGCCACTGACAATCGGAAAAAAAACTATGGTTCTCAGACTTGAGACACTAAAACTAAATATATATATATTTTTAAAATATTATTTTGTAAAACTAAAATAAATGAAAAAAGTAGACATATTAGGTATTGCCACGCCCGTAAGAATCTGCTATATAAAAATACCCCATGACCTAACTCCTCAGATGAACACGGTCAAAAAATAAAAAGAAAAACGGTGCAAAAAAAGGTATTTTTTTGTTACCTTACATCACAAATAGTGTAACAGCAAGCGATCAAAAAGTCATATGCCCCCTAAAATAGTGCCAATAATACCATCCTCTCATCCCGCCAAACATTAGCCCCTACCTAAGATAATCGGCTAAAAACGTAAAAAATAATGACTCTTAGACTAGGGAGATACTAAAATGTTGGGGGTTTTTTGTTTATAAAAGGATAATATAGTGTAAAACCTAAATAAATAAAAAAAAAGTACACATATTAGGTATCGCCACGTCCGTAAGAATCTGCTCTATGAAAATACCCAATGACCTAACCCCTCAGATGAACACGGTAAAAAAAAAAACTGCGCAAAAAAAGATCTTTTTTTGTCACCTCACATCACAAATAGTGTAATAGCAAGCGTTTAAAAAGTCATATACCCCCAAAATAGTGTTAATAAAACCGTACTCTCATCCTGCAAAAAATGAGCCTCTACCTAAGATAATCGGCAAAAAAAAAAAACGAACTCTTAGACTATGGAGATACTAAAAGTTTTTTTTTTGTTTATAAAAGGATAATATAGTGTAAAACCTAAATAAATTTTAAAAAAGTAGACATATTAGGTATCTCAGCGTCCATAAGAATCTGCTCTATAAAAATACCCCATGACCTAACCCCTCATATGAACACGGTAAAAAATAAAATAATAAATGTGCAAAAAAAGGTATTTTTTTGTCACCTTACATCACAAATAGTGTAATAGCAAGTGATCAAAAGTCATATGCCCTCCAAAATAGTGCCAATAAAACAATAAAACCATCCTCTCATTCCGCAAAAAATTAGCCCCTACCTAAGATAATCGGCTAAAAACAACAACAAAAATGACAGACTATGGAGATACTAAAATGTTACTTTAGTAAAACCTAAATAAATTTAAAAAAGTAGACATATTAGGTATCGCCACGTCCGTAAGAATCTGCTCTACAAAAATACCCCATGACCTAACCCCTCAGTTGAACACGGTCCAATTTGTTTTATAAAAACCGTGCAAAAACATCAATTTTTGGGCAAATTTTCCTTTTTAAACCGTTTTTTTCCTGTAACAAAGCAAGGGTTAACAGCCAAACAAAACTTAATATTTATTACCCTGATTCTGCAGTTTACAGAAACACCCCATCGTAAACTGCTGTATGACCAAACAGCAGGGCGCAGAAGGAAAGGAACGGTGTATGGTTTACGGAAGGCAGATTTTGATGGCCTTTTTTTTGGGCACCATGTCCCATTTGAAGAACCCCTGATGCACCCCTAGAGTAGAAACTCCATAAAAGTGACCCCATCTAAAAAACTACACCCCTCAAGGTATTCAAAACTGATTTTACAAACTTTATTAACCCTTTAGGTTTTCCTCAACAGTTTATGGCAAATGGAGATGAAATTTCAGATTTTCTATTTTTGGTAACCTTGCCTCACAAAAATGTAATATAGAGCAACCAAAAATCATATGTACCCTAAAAAAAGTCCCAACAAAACTGCCAACTTATCCCGTAGTTTCCAAAATGGGGTCACTTTTATGGAGTTTCTACTCTTGGGGTGCATCAGGGGGACTTTAAATGGGACATGGGGTAAATAAACCAGTCCAGCAAAATCTGCCTTCCAAAAACCACACGGCGCACCTTTCCCTCTACGCCCTACCATGTGCCCGTACAGTAGTTTAAGGCCACATATGGGGTGTTTCTCCAAACTACAAAATCGGGGCAATAAATATTGAGTTTTGTTTGGCTGTTAACCCTTGCTTTGTTACTGGAAAAAATTTATAAAAATGGCAAATTTTACAAAAAATTTAAATTCTTAAATGTAATCTCCATTTGCCAATAACTCTTGTGGAACACCTAAAGGGTTAACGACGTTTGTAAAATTAGTTTTGAATACTTTGAGGGGTGTAGTTTTTTTTTTGATGTGGTCACTTTTAGGGCGTTTCTACTCTAGGGGTGCATCAGGGGGGCTTCAATAGGGACATGGTGTAAATAAACCAGTCCAGCAAAATCTGCCTTCCAAAAACCACACGACGCACCTTTCCCTCTACGCCCTATCGTGTGCCCGTACAGTAGTTTACCCCCATATATGGGGTGTTTCTGCAAACTACAGAATCGGGGCAATAAATATTGAGTTTTGTTTGGCTGTTTACTTTTGCTTTGTTACTGGAAAAAATGGATTAAAATGGAAAATTTGCCCAAAAATTTAAATTCTTAAATTTAATCTCCATTTGCTAATAACTCTTGTGGAACACTTAAAGGGTTAACGACATTTGTAAAATCAGTTTTGAATACCTTGAGGGGTGTAGTTTCTTTGATGGGGTCACTTTTATGGCGTTTCTACTCTAGGGGTGCATCGGGGGGCTTCAAATGGGACATAAATGTAAATAAACCAGTCCAGCAAAATCTGCCTTCCAAAAACCACACGGCGCACCTTTCCCTCTACGCCCTACCGTGTGCCGTACAGTAGTTTACAGCTACATATGGGGTGTTTCTGCAAACTACAGAATCAGGGCAATAAATATTAAGTTTTAGAAATAAGTTGTCGTGGATAGCTCACCGCCTTTTTCCGTGTGGTAAAGGTGCTCTAGTCTGAAACTGATCACCCAATCAGTCAGAATGAGATAAAAAATAAGCGAATGAGCGACTGGCACTCATTCCTACCCACTTCCTCATTCCTACCCATATGATACTGGATCACTCTGAAAAGATAGAGTTATAAAGGGGAATATGTGACTATGATGATGACTACTCTGTTTTTTAGTCCTATGAATTGGCCTCTTCTACCGATATAGACCTCAGAAGTGAATATAATTTCCTTTTTATATATATATGGTGATTTTATAAAATTTTTATACTTTTTTACATTTTGATATTTATTAATGGAAAGCAACCTGACAGTAACTTTTCCTTTATTGTCTGTATTCATTATAATACTATGATGAAAATATAGAAAAAACGCATGCGTTGCGTAAAAACCGCATGAAAAACAATACCGCAATGTATGCAATACATACTCCAGTCCGGATTTTGCAGTGGACCTGTGGCGATATAAAAGGATGTGATGTTTCAGCAGGGATATAGCCACTGAGGAAGGGGAGTGAAGTCCCCAAAACGCGTCTGGCGTTATATCCCTGCTCCGATTAAAAATCCGGATATGATCGAGACCATCTAAACCATCTTTCAAATTTGGAACGCTCCATTTTTCTCCTTGCTGCAAGTACAATTTCACTTGAATACCGGAATAGTTACCAAGTCCCGCAATATCTCTGGGGAGAGCACGTGACATATACCAGAGAGCGAGGACGCCGGAAGCAACTTCAGCCGCGTGGTGTGGAAAGCTGGAGAACGGGAGTGCCGGACATTTGGACACACCGGTAAGCGACATCTCTCCATAGCATTGACCACCAGACGCAACTGAGGTACTGTGAAAGAGGTGCTTGACTCCATAAGGTCCGGACCGCAACACATTGTGGATACTGAGATCCGAATAAACTGACCTTGTAATAGCACTGACTATCCGGATGTGCATTACCTTTATTTAAAGGGACACTGTTACAGATTTGCTGATTACAAAATCAGACAAGAGGAACATTGGGACTGTATTAAGATGATAGAATACGTACCTACCAGGCCGTATAACATATAGAAGATCCTTTTTTTGATATATAGGGTCTATACATCAGTGGACTGCTTATTTTATATTTTATAATTTTTAGGGGGATATTTTATGTGACAATTTATGTGGAAATTGTGATGTTTTAATATTATGTTATAATTCTTGCTATTTCACGAGTTTATGGTAAATAAATGCTGTTGTTGTGACCCACATAGTGAGTGCCAGTCGCTCATTCAAATATTACGTTTTGTTTGGCTGTTAACCCTTGCTTTGTTACTGAAAAAATTGATCAAAATGGAAAACTTTCCAAAAAATCAAAATTCTGAAATTCTATCTCTATTTGGCATTAACTCCTGTGGAACACCTAAAGGGTTAACAACGTTTGTAAAATCAGTTTTGAATACCTTGAGGGGTTTAGTTTCTAGAATGTGGTCATTTTTGGGTGGTTTCTACTATGTAAGCCTCGCAAAGTGACTTCAGACCTGAACTGGTCCTTAAAAAGTGGGTTTTCGAAAATTTCTGAAAAATTTCAAGATTTGCTTCTAACTTCTAAGCCTTGTAACGTCCTTAAAAAATAAAATGTCATTCTCAAAATGATCCAAACATGAAGTAGACATATGGGGAATGTAAAATAATAACTATTTTTGGAGGTATTGCTATCTATTCTAAAAGTAGAGAAATTGAAATTTGGAGATTTTTGCTAATTTTTCAAAAAAAATTATAAATAAAAATGATTTTTTTTTTAACTCTATTTTACCAGTGTCATGAAGTACAATATGTGACGAAAAAACAATCTCAGAATGGCCTGGATAAGTAAAAGCGTTTTAAAGTTATTCACACATAAAGTCACACTGGTCAGATTTGCAAAAAATGGCCTGGTCCTTAAGGTGAAAATGAGCCTGGTCCCTAAGGGGTTAAGCAGGGAGGAATCATGACTTTAGATGGGAAAAATGACAAATATTCTAAAAAAAACAAATATATTTGTTTTTCGAATATTCATAATATTCTAAAACAAGAATATATAGCAATTAAGCGAATATTCGAAAAAACAAATGTAGAGCAATTTAGCTAATATAGTGCTATAATCTTCATTGTCTGATAGTTGTAATTTTTTTCTCATCTGAAGTTCAGATTGGAAAAAAATTACAAGTATTAAAAAAAAGATTATATCACTATATTAGCTAAATTGCTCTACATTAGTTTTTTTAGAATATTTGCTGTATTGTTATATATTCTTGTTTTAGAATATTATGAATATTCTAAAAAATTAATATATTCGTTATATTCTAAAACAAGAATATATAGCGAATATTCGGAAAAAAAAACAATTATAGAGTAATTTAGCTAATATAGTTGTAATTTTTTTCCAATCTGAACTTCAGATGAGAAAAAAATTACATCTATGAGAAAAAGAAGATTATAGCACTATACCTGTATTAGCTAAATTGCTCTACATTTGTTTTTTTGAATATTCGCTATATTGCTATATATTCTTGTTTACTCGATTTTTTTAGTAAAAAAAAAGTAGAATATAACGAATATTCGAATTCGCGAATATTCAAAAAATATTCTACAAAATATTTGCAAAATATAGCGAATTCAAATATGACCCCTGCCGCTCATCACTAATCCACTGTAATACCTTTCAAGCACCTTTGCTGCTGTTTCCCAGTGGTTCGAGACTCACTTTACAACATTAAAATTTTACATATCACATGGTGTATCATACATACAGTCCTGATCAAAAGTTTAAGACAACTTGAAAAATGGCAAAAAAATCATATTTAGCATGGCTGGATCTTAACAAGGTTCCAAGTAGAACTTCAACATGCAACAAGAAGAAACGGGAGTGAGACAAAACATATTTTGAGCATTCAATTTAATGAAAACAACGAATAAACTGAAACAGGCTGTTTTTCAGCTGATCTAAAGTTTAGGACCACACCTTAAAAAAAAAAAAAACTAAACCCCCCCAAAACAGAAATCCAACTTCCAAACATGAACTCAGTAATGAGTAGCTCCGCCGTTATTGTTTATCACTTCCAAAATTTGTTTCGGCATGCTTGATGCAAGTGTTTCCATGAGGTGAGTGGGAACATTTCTCCAAGTGGTGAAGACGGCCGCACAAAGGCCATCTGTCTGGAACTGTTGTCCATTTTTGTAAACCTCCCTTGCCATCCATCCCCAAAGGTTCTCAATTGGATTTAGATCAGGGGAACACGCAGGATGGGCCAAAAGAGTGATGTTATTCTCCTGAAAGAAGTCCCTTGTCCTGCGGGCATTGTGTACTGTAACCTTGTCCTGTTGAAAAACCCAGTCGTTACCACACAGATGAGGGCCCTCAGTCATGAGGAATGCTCTCTGCAACATCTGGACATAGCCAGCGGCCGTTTGACGCCCCTGCACTTCCTGAAGCTCCATTGTTCCACTGAAGGAAAAAGCACCCCAGACCATTATGGCGCCCCCTCCACTGTGGCGCGTAGAAAACATTTCAGATGGGATCTGCTTGTCATGCCAGTAAAGTTAGGAACCATCAGGACCATCAAGGTTACATTTTTTCTCATCAGAGAATAAAACTTTCTTCCACCTTTTGAATGTCCCATGTTTGGTGCTCTCTTGCAAAGTCCAAACGAGCAGTTTGGTGGCTTTCAAGGAGACGAGGTCTTTGAAGACTTTTTTTTTTAAGCCCTTCAGTCTCAGATGCCTTCTGATGGTTATAGGGGTGCAGTCAGCACCAGTAAGGGCCTTAATTTGGGTCGAGGATCGTCCAGTGTCTTGACGGACAGCCAATTGGATCCTCCGACTCAGTGCTGATTAAATTTTTTGGGGGTCTTCCACTTGACTTTTTTTGTTCCATAACCCTCAGGATCATTTAAGAAATTCCAAATGACTGTCTTACTGCGTCCCACCTCAGCAGCGATGGCGTGCTGTGAGAGACCCTGCTTATGCAGTTCAACAACCCGACCACGTTCAAAAAGGGAGCGTTTTTTTTTGCCTTTGCCATCACAACGTGTGACTACCTGACAGAAATCGACAATGAATCCACATCTTTGCACAGATTTGGCCTTTTAAAGGCATGTGGTCCTAAACTTTTGATCAGCTGAAAAACAGCCTGTTTCAGTTTAATCGTTATTTTCAATGAATTGAATGCTCAAAAAATGTTTCTTCTATTTCTTCTTGTTGCATGTTGAAGTTCTACCTTGTTAAGATCCAACAATGTAAAATATGATTTTTTTGCCATTTTTCAAGTGGTCTTACTTTTGATCAGGACTGTATGTGCAAAACCATGTGATGAAAAGAACATCACATATACAGAATTCAGTCACACATACTAATAATAATAATGATAATCTTTATTTCCATTTTGAAGGTGGAAAATACGAAGCTGATACTGAACTGATCTGAAGAGAAATTAGCCTCTGAAATCCAGATGCTTTTTTGGAGTATTCCTTTTTTCAGCAGCATTTTCAGCTACGTAACCACCTGCAAAATACAAACCAAATAGCAAACAAGTGCATTCAGAGTGTATGTGGCACAGTGATCTTCTAAAAATTTTCAAATAAGTAAAATGCCACTTATTGAAAGGTATTTGAAAACAACAGCTTAAAAATACATGCCTGTATGATCTATAGTTCATATTGTCCATATTATATTATATTACAGTGCCTAAAACCGGCATTTTGTACACTAAAATGGCCGTGTGAACATTGTCTTCAACTTATGTGGAATGATTGACTCAACAGGGTCAAATGGTAACCCAAACCTAAATGGTAACAATGCCAAATTTTAAGGATGCAAAGTTTTTTTTGTTGTTGTTGCAAGAGTGGGTGCGGATAGCAGGGGCTTTCTCCCTCTTTCTCAGTTCAGGATACATGCTGCTCGGCAAGCCAAGCACACATATATGGAGATGTTGGGAGAGATAATAGTTGGCCAAATGGGCATTCAGTCTTCAGCTATCTGATATGTATGGCCAACTTTAGAGGGAATATCTCATGCATTTAATTTTAGTTTGATTAATTATATCTAAGTCTTATAAGAGAAATAATGCAGTTTGATGTGTGTACTTTATGGAAGCTGAAATGAATGAAATAAAAGAGTCTATTGACTGCCTCTGTCTCCAGGATGATAGCATGCATTGACTGTACACCAGAGACTGAGCGAGAGGGGAGATGCCTTATCTGTGCCTGTATGGAATGTATGGTATTGCTATCCTGCCTAAACTAGGCGTCCACCTGTTATTAAATACCCTGCATCTGCTGACATGTCCTAGTCTACACAGCAAAGCTGACAAGTGAGTTATAGAAAACAGTTATTGTGTACTCTAGTGGCTAATGTGAACACTGGAAATTTGCTAATTTTTCTTGCTAATGTAGTCACATTATAAATTGAAAAAACACTACCAAAAATACAAAATCCTATTTATAATATCCCTCTGGACAGGGGCGTAGCTAAAGGCTCATGGGCCCTGGTGCAAGAGTTCAGCTTGGGCCCCCTTTCCATCAGTGCTTTCTGGCCAGGGGCAGGGAAGCACATAGCCTTCGTGCTGCCTAAGGCTACTTTCACACTAGCGTTTTAGTTTTCCATTATGGAGATCCATCATAGGGGTTCAATACCGGAAAAAAAATGCTTCAGTTTTGTCCCCATTCATTGTCAATAGGGACAAAACTGAACTAAACAGAACAGAGTGCTCCAAAATGCATTCCGTTCCGTTTAGTTGTGTTCCCATACCGGAGAGCAAAGAGCAACATGTTGTAGTTTGCTTTCCGTCCTGGGATGCGGAGCAAGACGGATCCGGCATGACCCCCAATACAAGTCTGCCACAATCTGCCAAAATAGAAAACGTATCCGTCCCAAATTGACTTTCAATAGAGTTCATTATGGATCCGTCTTGGCTATGTTACAGATGATACAACCGGATCTGTTCAGAACGGATGCAGATGGTTGTATTATCAGTAACGGAAGCGTTTTTACTGAACC
Organism: Bufo gargarizans; assembly: GCF_014858855.1. Classification (NCBI taxonomy): domain Eukaryota; kingdom Metazoa; phylum Chordata; class Amphibia; order Anura; family Bufonidae; genus Bufo; species Bufo gargarizans. Next base: position 478,746,286 of record NC_058080.1, read on the forward strand.
CTGCCGGATCCAGTAAAAACGCTAGGGTGAAAGTAGCCTAAGGCAAAAATTTAACCCCCCCCCCCCCCCGCCTAATTCTTGACCTAACCCCTTCCCTCCAGTCAGAGGTGTAACTTGACCAGCATGCACTTTCTATTATACCGTGTCTTCTTATGCGACACAAGGGTCTTTGGGCCCCCTCAGGCTCCTGGGCCCGATAGCGACTGCACCCCCTATAGCTACGCCCCTGCTACCTCTGCACCCCCTATAGCTACGCCCCGCCTCTGGAATAAAAGACCAAATATTTTAATTCTAATTTTAATTCAGACAGTAGGTACAAAACAAAAACTCTTATTGTTGCCCTGATCCATTCCCGCCTCGATTACTGTAACTCTTTACTAATTGGTCTCCCCTCTCACACCTATCCTGAGCGCAGCAGCCAGACTTATCTATCTATCCACAACTCTGATACCTCCGCCCTGTGCCAGTCATTGCACTGGTTACTCATACAGTAGAGGATTCAATATAAACTGCTCATTCTTACCTACAAAGCTCTCCACAGTGCTGCACCCCCCTCTCATTTCTGTCTACCATTCTACCTGTGCTCGATGCAAATGATTTACCTCTCACTCCAGGCTCCAAGACTTCTCCCGAGTTGCACCAGTTCTCTAGAATGCCCTACCCCAAGAAATTAGATTAATCTACATCTACAGTTTTAGGGTGGCTTATCACATCCCCTTATCAAACTTTTCTCCATTCACCCCCCCCCCCCCCCCGTTTCATTTCATTTCATTTCATTTCATTTCATCATCATTCTACAGAACCTGAACCAGCAGCATCCACCGAACAATGCACTTAGAAGCACTACAGATATTGGCTGGTGACAGCTCATGCAGCTTTATATCTGCTTCCCTATTGTGTTAAGGCGACTGGACCATTTTACAAAACATGCACTTGTCACCTTCTGAGTCCCCCCCATCTGCTCATGAATTGTAAGCTCTTGTGATCAAGGCACTCAATTCTCTTGTTTTAATTTGTTTGTTTCTATGTAATGTATGATTTTATTTGTACATGAATCTGCTGATTGTAAAACGCTGCAGAATATGTTGAGGCCAAATAAATATTATTTGTATTATTATAGGTGCTGTTAGTCTCATTTATACTAAGCAACGAGATAGTAGCCCCCATTTTTTACTTACTGTACAGAAACAATGAACTGCTTGATTGTGATAGCTGAACTTTTAGTATTTGTCTAAACTAATTTTATAAATGAGGCTAAGGCTACTTTCACACTTGCTGTAGCCTTTTCCAGCAGGCTGTTCCCCCGTCAGAACAGCTTGCCGGATCTGTGCTAGTGCTAGTCCACCGTGCCGCCGGATGTCCGCTCCAGCCCCATTCACTGTAATGGGGGTGGTCCGGAGGTCCGGCTGCCTCTCAGCTTATTTGCCGTGCTGCGGCCGGACCACCAGCCCGCCCCCATTATAGTGAATGGGGCCGGAGTGGACTAGCGGTAGCATGGATCTGGCAGGCTGTTCCCTCGCCAGAACAGCCTGCTGGAAAAGGCTACCGCAAGTGTGAAAGTAGCCTTGTATCTCTGTAATGCACAATTGTATATTGGGGACTGAGCTACACCATAAAAAACATCAGAATATAAATTATTTTATGTTATATACTTTTTCATAAGGGGTGGGGTAAGACTTAGCAGTAGCAATATTGTTAAACATATATGGCGGAGATTTATCAAAACTGGTATAAATTAATATAGCTCAGTTGCCCAGAGCAACCAATCAGATTCCACCTTTCATTATTCAGAGCTCCTTTTGAAAAGGTGAAATCTGATTGGTTGTTATGGGCAACTAAGCTAGTTTTCCTTTACACCAATTTTGATAAATGTCCCCTATAATCTAACTATACCAGCAGGCTAGATCTGTCATAGAGGCTTCCCTCTAGTTCACATTACCAGTGAAATGGCAGATAAGGCAGATGTAAACATTCCCGAGTCAGCAAATAGTTGAAATAAACCATTTAAGCATGGTAGATTGTTGTAATTAAAATTTTGTGAAACCCACATTATCCACTTCTAAGTCCTCCTAAATTTGCTTGGGTGTACCATAAAACGAGGCTTGTACTTAGAGTACTGAAGCAGCCACCACAAATGACTTTCCAATTAGGAAAACCCATAAACATTACTGTTTTCATGGTGCGGTGCGAGTACAGTCAAATTGCGGTTGTATTTCTAATAAATGGACCTGCATGTCAATACCTCAACTGGTAAGGAAATGAGGAGGTGATCCTCTACTAAAGCAGTGAAAGCTAAATCAGGAAGCATTAATCAAAGGCCTTTTTATGTGGCAGGCTCTACATCAGCAGCTTCTATCCAAGTGTATATTGGACCCGTACGAGTGACAGATTTCTCACATCTAACGTCTTTTAAAACAAATATGGAAACCACGTTTGTGGTTTTGCTGCTAAAAGTATCAGAAACCATAAATGATATATCAGGTAAACTGGACTCCCTTGGCTCAAAATGAAATGTCTAATGCCATGTTTGGAATGGCATATGTTTAACATGCGATGCGACTGAGCACTATATACTATAGACACTGCCGGTGTCTTTTCATCAGGGTCAGTCTCGTTGCTGGTATCAGACCCAGCAGGGCCGGTGCAAGGATTTTTGCCAACACAAGCGAAGCTACATTTTGGCGCCCCTCCCCCACGCTTCTCCTCTCTGTGGTCCTGGTATCTTCTCTCTACTTCAGACAATTACTGGTTTACGGACCATATTTTTTGCCCTCTAAGACGCATCTACGTTTTAGAGGAGGATAATAAGAAAAAAATATTTTCCATTACACCTTAGGTCAGACCAGCAATCAGACCCCCAATGTTAATCAGACCTCAGATCAGAACCCCATGTCAGACATCACCCCCCAATGTCAGCCATCAGACCCCCCATGTCACATTTCTCCCCCTCCATCAGTGGCGTACCTACCATATAGGCAGACCACGCAGCTGCTATGGGGCCCGTGAGGAAGAGGGGCCCGCAGTGGAGGAGAGGCCCCGCCCCCGTCTATCTTCCTAACTGTCTCCCGTCTGCTAGCCCCGCCTCCTAGCCCCGCCTCCCATCGGCTAGCTCCGCCTCCCGCCTGTTAGCTCCATTATGCCTGATTCCTCTCTGGATTGCCACTACCCCACCAGTAATGAAGTAAGTGACCACTTGTAGGTGAGGACAGGTCAAGGGGGGGTCACTCAGCTTTCCCAGGCTATTCCTCTGCACATATGTCATTCAGAACAGGAGGAAAGCTGGTTGTCACTACATTATGTCATGTGACTCAGCTTTCCTGATGTCCTGCATGGCACAAGTGCAGAGACATGAGAAGATATGAGGGGAGGTGGGAGCTGTGTCACTCAGCTTTCTCAGACTATTCTCATGTCTCTCCACATGTACCATGCAGGACCAGGGCCGGCCTTAGGTGTTCAGGCGCCCTGTGCGAGATAACCTTGTGGCGCCCCCCCCCCCAAAAAAAAAAAAACACTGCTTGTTGCTGGCATCATGGCATAGGCTGGCTGACTATCCAACCAAGTAGTTACCAGCCCTCACACCCCAAAGGCCGGTGTAATGTTATACTTCCCTAGTTCGTGAGATTTCCCTACCCTCGTCACTTCCGGTCGCACCGGACATGACGTGAGGAGGTGTGCCGCGCAGGCGCACAACGACAGGTTAGGGAAATTTCACAGCAGAGTGCGCATGCGCCAGGAGCCTCGCCGGCGGTTAGGGTAGGGAAAAACTATGGGCCAATGCGCAGGCGCAGTGATCGGATGGATGTTCTCAGCTGAACACCGGCCGACACTGCGCATGCATCGGGAGCCTCACCAGCGGTTAGGGAAGGGAAAAATTACGTACGGGCCAGTGCTTTTTCCCTACCCTAACCGCTGGTGAGGCTCCCAGCGCATGCGCAGTGTCGGCCGGTGTCCAGCTGAGAAAATTCGTTTCCAATGTAGTATTAATAACTAAACAATTAAATAATAAACATATTGCATTGTCTACTTACCGCCAGGACAATTAGATGATCTGGACTCTGGCTGCAGTCTGGCTCTGGGGACTCCATTGTCACTCTCTTCCCCCCCCCCCCCTCCCTCTCTTGTCACTCTTTCCCCCCCCCCCCCTTCCCTTGTCACTCTCATTATCCCCCCTCTCCCTTGTCACTCTCATTATTCGGCCTCTTTCACACGACAGTATGTCCATTTCAGTGTTTTGCGGTCCGTTTTTCACGGATCCGTTGTTCCGTTTTTTGCTTCCGTTGTGGTTCCGTTTCCGTTCCGTTGTTCCGTTCCGTTTTTCCGTATGGCAAATACAGTATACAGTAATTTCATATAAAAAATTGGGCTGGGCATAACTTTTTCAATAGATGGTTCCGCAAAAAACGGAACGGATACGGAAGGCATACGGATGCATTTCCGTATGCATTCCGTTTTTTTGCGGACCCATAGACTTTAATGGAGCCACGGAACGTGATTTGCGGCCAAATATAGGACATGTTCTATCTTTAAACGGAACGGAAAAACGGAAATACGGAAACGGAATGCACACGGAGTACATTCCGTTTTTTTTGCGGAACCATTGAAATGAATGGTTCCGTATACGGACCGTATACGGACCGCAAAAAACGGCCCGCAAAACGGAAAAAAAAAACGGTCGTGTGAAAGAGGCCTTCCACCCGCCCTCCCTTGTCACGCTCATTATTCCCCCCCCCATCACTCTCATTATTTCCCCCCCCATCACTCTCATTATTCCCCCCCATCACTCTCATTATTTCCCCCCCCCATCACTCATTATTTCCCCCCCCCATCACTCATTATTTCCCCCCCCATCACTCATTATTTCCCCCCCCCATCACTCATTATTCCCCCCCCATCACTCATTATTTCCCCCCCCCATCACTCATTATTCCCCCCCCCCCATCACTCATTATTCCCCCCCCCCATCACTCATTATTCCCCCCCCCATCACTCATTATTCCCCCCCCCATCACTCATTATTCCCCCCCCCATCACTCATTATTCCCCCCCCCATCACTCATTATTCCCCCCCCCATCACTCATTATTCCCCCCCCCCATCACTCATTATTCCCCCCCATCACTCATTATTCCCCCCCCCATCACTCATTATTCCCCCCCCCATCACTCATTATTCCCCCCCCCCCATCACTCATTATCCCCCCCCCATCACTCATTATTCCCCCCCCCCCATCACTCATTATTCCCCCCCCCATCACTCATTATTCCCCCCATCACTCATTATTCCCCCCCCCCCCCCATCACTCATTATTCCCCCCCCCCCCCATCACTCTCATTATTTCCCCCCCATCACTCTCATTATTTCCCCCCCCTTGTCACTCTCTTTCTTTCCTCCCCCCTTGTCACTCTCTTTCTTTCCTCCCCCCTCCCCCCTTGTCACTCTCTTTCTTTCCTCCCCCCTCCCCCCTTGTCACTCTCTTTCTTTCCTCCCCCCTTGTCACTCTCTTTCTTTCCTCCCCCCTCCCCCCTTGTCACTCTCTTTCTACTCCCACCTGGCTCCACCTCTAGTGTAGCGTGGCCGAGCTCTGTTAGGTCCGCGGTACAGGAGCATTTGTTTCCTGTACCCGGCCGGACTGAAAGGAAGTGCACACTAAGTGAGCACTTCCTGTCAGTCCGGCCGGGTACAGGAAACAAAAGCTCCTGTACAGCGGACCTAACAGAGCTCGGCCACGCTACATTAACAGGCGCAGGATTCTTTAGAGCGGCAAGCGCTCAGCCTCAGCCACTCAGGCGGCGCAGAATGAGGGGCGCCGCCAGCCGCCCCCAACTTATATAAGTAACTTTTTTTTTTTTAAACCGCAACGGGCGCCGGGCGCCCCCTGCTGAATATAGGAGGAGGGGGGGGGGGGGGAGAAAACATAAGTGCCGCCTCGCCTGCCCATATTACATTGCGGGCTGTCGGCCGCCCGGCGCCCCTGTTGCTATGGCGCCCTGTGCGGCCGCACAGCCCGCACACCCCAAAGGCCGGCCCTGTGCAGGACAGCAGAAAAGCTGGGTGCTATTACATCATGCAATGTCCTTCAGATTTCCTGCTATCCTGCAAGGCATAAATGCAGATAATAAGAACATGGAAAGGCCCGGGGGAGGGGTTCACCCAGCTTTCCCAGGGACTCCTGTCTCTGCACATGTGTCATGCAGGATAGCGAGTAATGACAGTGTCTCCCAGCTGTCCTGCATGACAGAGGATATGGGAAGGGGGGCACTCGCTTCCTCAAACTTTTCTCATGTCTATGCGCATGTGCATGTGCCATGCTGGACAGCAGGAAAGTTGGGTGGTATGACATCATGTAACGCCCCAGATTCTTGTCAATATATGCTGAACACCGCCGGGAACTATCAGATCCCATTCTCTGTAAGGCTACTTTCACACTTGCGGCAGGACGGATCCGACAGGCTGTTCACCATGTCGGATCCGTCCTGTGGCTATTTCGCGCGACCGCCGCTCCATCCCCATTGACTATAACGGGGCGGAGCTCTGGCGCAGCATGGCGGTGCACGGCGAAAGCCGCCGGACTAAAAGGTACTGCATGTCTGACTTTTTAGTCCGGCGACTTTCGCCGTGCACCATATAGTCAATGGGGACGGAGCGGCGGTCCGGCGGCACGGCGAAATAGCCACAGGATGGATCCGACATGGTAAACAGCCTGTCGGATCCGTCCTGCCGCAAGTGTGAAAGTAGCCTAATGGGTCTGTTGGGGTCCGGCATGAGTACTGCCATTTTGTAGAACAAAATACTTCTGCATGAGGTGGGGCAGGGAAGAAGTTAGGGAGGGTAGTAAGAGGAGCCAGGGCGCATAGTAGGAGGGACTAGGAACGGGCATGGGGGCCCAATCTAAATTCTTGCTATGGGGCCCAATGATTTCTGTGTACGCCCCTGCCCTCCATGTCACATTTTTCCGCCCTCCCCCAGGGTGCGCCCTAAGGCGGCCGCTTGGTCTGCCTTATGGTAGCACTGGCCCTAAGACCCAGGTCTCATTGGGTGCCTTTATGCAGGACAGATTTTGTTACAGAAACTTCAGTAACTGAATCTGAGTTGCATTGAACTGAATGAGGATGCTTTGGCAGTAAGTCCCATTAGGATGAATGAAATGTTTATCAGTTGCAGAAATCTTGGTCAGCCAAAAAAGGTATAACATTAATTTTTTGACACAAAAGTATTTTACATGACACAACTTTTTTTTTTTTATTACATAAGAGATGCAGTGAGAAGAATGTATTGAAGGGTCATTGGGTTTTCAAAAAAACTATTGATGTGTCAGAGACATATCAGGGGTGTACATAAAAATCATTGGGCCCCGTAGCAAGAATCTGAATTGGGTCCCCATGTCCAGATGCGCCAGATCCGACACTACCGTGATTTTCGTTGTTGTGCTCTTATGACAGAGCAGAAGAGCGAACATCACTAGTGCAGATGTGAACAGCCTAATACACACCTCAGCTGCTGCAGAACAGCATAATAGTGATAAGAGAACTATACGCCTCATTGTGACCATTTTAGGCCTGTTTCACACTGCAGGCAGTAGTTTCAAGCTGTTCCAAGTTCCATCAAAACTTTTGATATGTCTGTATGATATTTCAAAGTTTTTTTGAAAACTCAGTGACCCTTTAAGACTGGCTCAATACCGCATGACCTTTAACAAATGCTGACTGGACAGTGCGGTCCTAATTAGTTAATTGGAGCCTATACGTCTCTTATGGCCATGCAGTGCTCCATCGCTGTCACACCGCAACTGCATCTTGACCACACCGTTTGGTCCTACGCTAAAACAGCAAAACGTTGTGTGACTTAAAAACTCCATGACCAAAAACAATCTGTAAAAAAACTCATGGCATTTTTTTTCTAAACATTTTATAGGCCTCATTTACATTTTTGTGTCAGTTTGACATCCGTGAAGATGTCTGTGAAGAATCCATATTTGGTCTGGGACCCTTTGTGTGTCATCCTTATTCCACGGACACTGCTCAGAGAATCTCCTACCTGTGGTCAGTGAAAAACGGACCAAACACGGATATCATCCGTGTTGTGTCAGTGATTTCCAGGGACCGATAGACTTCCGCCGGGGTGTTCGGTCCACATCACAGACCAAAGTATTGATTTTTCTGCTGACCAGTAAAAAAGTATTAATGTGTGAACGACATTAAAATAAATGGGTACATGTGCTGCTCACAGAAAATGCGAACAGCACATTGATTGCTGTAGGAAAGTCACATTCATTTATGTATTTTACTTGCTTTACAGACATTAGCATTAGGCTACATGCACAGGAACGTATTTTGTTTCCCTGTCCGTTACGTTTTTTTTTTTGCGGATAAGATGCAGACCCATTCATTTCAATGGGTCTGCAAAAAATGTGGACAGCACACCGTGTGTTGTATGAGTATGCAGAACACGTTGATGGAAGAAGACCCCGCAATGTAGTCCTAAGCAATGCCTGTACGCACAGGTAAGGATTGCAATGCTCTGTAACCAAAAAGAGAGAGCAGATTTCCACTCTCTGTTTATTTGCTCGGCACTTATTGAGCAGCACTTTTCTATTTGCCATGCTTTGAAAGAAAGGCAACCTATAAAAGGAGACTTGACCTCTTTCATTGGTACATCATAAATCAGGCGTTAAAGCAATGGAGAAAGCTTGGAAAAAGGTTAAAGGTGACAGGAGGTCACAGAGAGGTGACAATGTGGCAACATCAAAGGGAGGAGCTAAGCATCTTAACCCTTTTCTGTCTAACCAATTATAGGCATACAATGACTGTTCTAAGAATAATGCGATGCGAGCAAAAAGGCAAACAAGAAACTAAGCTAAAATCAATCATATAAATGAGAACGCTAGATTGCATAGTACATCACACACATTACAAATCATCAGAGGGCTAAATACATGAACTGTTCACCTATAATGCTCTTTGATCTAAGTTTCCTATCCTTTTACTGCCTATTTTCTATTGTCACTTTCAAGAGCTGATTTTCCTTATACCGTATGCCATATTTTATAGTATTCATAGCACTTATATTTTAAAAAAAGGAATAATTTCACATTGTTTTTCACTTAGTAATTTTATGACCAATTTGTGCAGAAATCCATATCATTCCAAAGGGTTCACATACTTTTTCTTGCAACTGTATATATATATATATATATATATATATACACACACACACACCTGTATATGTAAGACTGGCTGGACCATTATACAATACAAGTACTTATGACTCATGTATCACCTCTATCTACTCAAAGATTGTAGCTCTCGCTAGCAGGGTCCTCGCTCCCATTTTCTCCTGTAATGTCCACTTTACACATGTTCCTTCTGAATTGTAAAGTTCTGCAGAATATGTTGGCTCTATAAAGATTATTATTATCTACTTTTTTACACAGTTGTATTGAAAAATACATTTAGATCTCGACCGAAGGACACCATTTTGACATTCATTTGCCCATTAAAAACTATAGGAGATTTCACCAGTGCTCCACCCATGTCTGTTAGGCACCTTCAATGTGTACACTGGATACAACTGGATCCGTTCTGAATGGATGTAGCCGGTTGTATTATTCAAACAGATACGTTTTCTGCGGTTTTGAGATCTTCTGCCGGATCTCAAAACCAGAACGGAAAATGCAGATGTGAAAGTAGCATTACAAATGGAAATATATTGAGATCAAGCTACTAATCTATGTCTGGAATACAGATGTATAATTATTTCCCAGATGTACTACACGTATCGGAAGGGTCCACACAACAAACATTCAGCTTGATGAGGATTACATTAAAAGGGGAAATGTCTGTGTATTGTCTTTGCTTTACTATTTGCTCATCATTTCAACAGTTTATTGCAAAAATAAATATACTGGACTTATTTGTGTAAATTTGTCACTGGTGTTCAGGAGTAGGACCTGGGCACCACAAAAGCACTGCATACAATTGAGTTCACAGGTTTTGGGTCCGATTTGGTCAAATCAGTTGTCAGGTTTGATTTGGTCCAAATATTTACATTGTGAGTTCTTCTGGAGACAACAAGAAATGATAATGTCTGTAAAGAGCTGCGGAATATCTCAGCACTATTTGTGTGTTTAATAAATAATTAAATAACAAATTGACCCCATTTAAACGTGCCCTGATTGCCCTAAAAGTTGTTTAGGACATTCTGGGGTCTCCTAGGACAGGATCTTAAATTGAACCTCAATGGAAAGTGGTCCAATTGTCCAAAAAAGTTGTACAGGAAATTCTGGGTTATCCAAGTACTGTAGCCACCTCTTTTCAAGCTCTTTAATGCCAAGACAGCATTAGTAATGGCAAAGTGACAGTGACATATACAGTATGGCTATGGGTCAATGGATGGTAGCAGGTGGTAAAAAACTGCCTGTTTAATAACACACTGCACTATCCAAAAATTATCTCTTGCCTTTTTTGTCTGTAAAATGGTGGCTGTCATTTTTAGAGATTTATGCAGGTCGAACCACAGAAGTTTGGATTCGCCGCAAATTTAAATTTTATGGGAAATTCGTAATGAATTTGTGTAGAATCAGTTCATTCATCTTTACTCACATATCAGTGTTTAGCTGGTGGTTCATGCGATAACCAGACCTCCAGTTTGCCTGTATGCAACTTTCATTAGGCCTTATGTTAATGGGAACAGACCCATGTTGACTTTTGTGTGCAGCCATGTGGCCCCTCTCTAGGCTCTGCTTTTTTGTGTTTTTATTTCCTGTTGCTGATATAGCACCAGCATATCCAGAGGTGGTCATCAATCACATCAGTCCCTATCCCCAGTGGGAAAAAAGTGTAGGAAAAAAGCTACAGGAAAGCCACACTAACACGGGAAGAATATACAAACTTTTTTAACAGATTCTCACAAAATTTATGAAATAACAAGGATGAGCCCAAGTATTTTCAAGTAGAAGAGTGGAATTCTCAGACCTTAGAGACCTCACCAACAGAACTAAATCTTCCCACAAGGCTTTGAAAGTAGTTTCCACAATCTTGTGTTTTTCCTGTCCATACCGACTAGTAGTGCCCTAGACAAGAAGGGGTAAGCCATGTGCTTTTTCTGCAGAGCCTGTCTAGAAATAATATACTAAAATAGCAATCAGTCAAGAAAAAAATATGTAATAGATACCATGTAAAAAATGGCAGTTCACGGGTTCTCTTTAAGGGCAGATATGAGTAAGTAAATGACATGGTAACAATATATAAACATTATATCCTCTTGATAATGTCTTGTGTTGTTACTGCTTTGTTTTTTTATTCGATTGTATTTCACAATTTTATTTTTATTTCTGAGTTATCTATGCAAACAGGAAATTAGAACTAAAACTAGTTAAAAATGGAACCTCATTGACCTGTCTTTAGTATAACCCTGTAATCTTTGGGCAATCACTCCTCACTTGCATTGACACTGCTGACAGACTGCAGCCATGTTTACTTAAGAAGTTTCTCCAGCATCTAATTAAGTCAATTATTTCTCTTCAGAACTTCTTTGTTGCTCATTTTTACTACTACAACAAAACTGTTAGATGGGAGGTGTACCACTACCTTCTAAAAAACTAGCCAGTCAGGATCTAGGGTATACATGTAATTGAATATGCTTTTCTGTAGGGCAAGGACACGTTGGGAATGGGTCAACTCTTGAATTGTCAATTAGCTTTTTGTTGGTCACCTTATACAACCAGAAGTTGTTTTACTTCAGCAAATAGCATGTATCATGTAGAGAAAGTAAATACAAGGCACTTACTAATGTATTGTGATTGTTCAAAGTGCCTCCTTTTCTGGCTTGACTCATTTTTCTATTGCATTATACAGGGTAGCTGACGAAAAAGTAGCCTACCTCCAGTGATAGTATGACAAGATGAATGGGCAAATGAAAGTTTTTTTTTATTACCCACAAGTCACAAAAGATGCTGAAAGTTGTCCCTGTTCACGTCTATGCATCGTTGGGCACGTTGGGCACGTTGGATTATGTTGGCTGATACTGCTTGCAGCTCTTCAGCAGTGATGATGTGGACAGTGTTTGTGATGTTTCATTCAAGGGATGTGGATTGCTAGTGGACACTTTCTGTTCTAAATTTACTCATAGATAAAAATTGTATGTGGATAAGTCTGGGAACGTCGTGGCCATAAACAGTTCACAAACCAATGCCAGTAAATTCCGTGAGGTGTGGCCATCTTGTTGGAAAAATCAGGACAGTTTTTCTTCTGCAGCATCACTGTTAAAGAGCTGCAGCCAGTATCAGCCAACATAATCCGAAGTGCCCAAAGATGCATAGACGTGACGGGGGCTACTTTCAGCATCTTTTGTGAAGTGTGGGTAATTAAAACAAACAATCCACTTGCTCATTCATCTTGTGATAGTATGCTGGAGGCACCGCTAAGGATGACCGAATCATTTTTCAGATGGCAAACTAACCCGAATATCTTCAGATTTGTTTCAGACGAAACCACTAAAATGGCACATAGCGCCATTTTAGTGCACATGTTGGCAGGAAAAAAGCACTAGGAAGTAATAGGAAGGGTTCATATGATCCTTAGAGGAAGTGAAGGGGTGGGCTTGCCCTGATTGGCTCCCAGGCTGACAGACAACCTGGATGAGCCAATCAGTCCTGCAGCAGGCAGCGAGGTGCCCTAGCAGAATGAGCAGAACGTTGTTCTGTGCTGGGCTGTGAATGAGGGTGGTTGGGTCTTACAGTGTCTGCCAGAAAAATGTTCTTAGGGAGTCAGGGAGAATGAAAAACCAATCAGGAACTGTCAGAAATCAATCATCGTTGTATTATATTGCCAGGGGGAGTGAGGGAAAGACTAGAATTACAAAGAAGAAGAAGAATTGAGTATGTAAAATAGGAACAAGCAGGAAAGCTGAAAGCCAGGGAGGAAGCAGTGAGGAGCAGTGCCTTATGTGCCCGCTGGCCCCTGCTGCAACCCTCAAAAGCTGCTACCTGCAACAAAATACTTAAATTTTTTCCCATTTTCACAGAAATCCTTTTTTTTGTTTGGGAGAGGGGGCCAATAGCAAAAACTGTACCAACTCGTGTTCTACCAATAATCTAGCATAGCATATAGAATACTAGTGAGATCTCTGTGTCAGGTCATTTCACATATTTAATTTAATGTATATTTATTTAGTTTTAGTCTGAAAAAGCATATACATCAGTGATTGAGACCAAAATATTAGGGCTAAATGGACACCCACAGTTCAGTTCTAATAAAAAAAATTTGTAGGGGGAAAGTTTGAGTTACTAAATTTAATGAAAGCAGCATGTAGATGATCAGTATACCAGTACATACTAGGGTAACAATTTAGCTGTGAGTGTTAATGCGATATTAAAGGGTCAGGCCTCAATCGTCTGTTTCCATATACCGTATATACTCGAGTATAAGACGAGTTTTTTGGCACATATTTTTGTGCTCAAAAAGCCCCCTCGTCTTATACTCGAGTCTCGATTTGGCCGACCCGAAAATGCAGCGATTATATATGAAGGGACCCCGCTCACATAACTAGCTTTGTGTGTAAAGTATTTTACTAGTGTGTAAAACAAGCTCCTGAAGTGGGAGGAGCGTTACTTAGTGACGCCAGTCACGCGCCGGCCGGCCAGCTCGCTGCAGTGCATTCATCGTGACAGTGAGTACAGAGGCCGGACCTGTTATCAATAGGAGAGAGCTTGTTTTACACACTAGTAAAATACTTTACACACAAAGTATTTTATGTGCGCAGTTTAGGACACATGAGGGGACACATAGGGCCATGAGGGGGACCAGCATAAGATGCTATGTCTTATGCTGCCCCCCCTCATGGCCCTATGTGTCATAGCACATATCCCTATAACAGCGTCCTCCACAGATCCACCCCATAACAGCGTCCTCCACAGATCCACCCCATAACAGCGTCCTCCACAGATCCACCCCATAACAGTGCATTCCACATGTCCCCATAAGTGTCCTCCACAGATCCCCCATAACACTGTCCTCCACAGATCCCCCACATAACAGCGTCCTCCACAGATCCCCCACATATGCTGCATTTCCCACCCTAGTCTTATACTCGAGTCAATAATTTTTCCCATTTTTGGGGGGTAAAATTAGGGGCCTCGGCTTATATTCAGGTCGGCTTATACTCGAGTATATACGGTATTCAGTTTACACACGGTTGCAGTAATGTAATTTTTTGGGGGATTGTTCAATTTAATTAACCAGCATATATGCGTGATTAAAGCAGCAATACACGGGTTAATGCAGCAATCTACTAGTGAGTGTTAATGTGAAATTGAGCATCAAGCCTCAATCGTCAATTTCTGTGAATTCCATTTCCACATAGTTGGAATTAAATTTTTTGGGGGTATTGTTAAATGTAATTAAACCAGCATATATATGTAAATATTACAAGACATAGCGTAGGGCAGCAATCTACCTGCGAGTGATAATGACAAATTGAGCGGGGGTCCAACACCCGGCACCGATGCCAATCAGCTGTATGAGGAGATGAGAGATGGCATGTGCGTGTGTTCTCTCCTCATACAGCTGATCAGCAGGGGTACCGGGCGTCTGACCCCCGCCAATCTGGCATTAATGACCTATCAATATTAAAAGCCCAGACAACAGTATATACAGTACAGACCAAAAGTTTGGACACACCTTCTCATTCAAAGAGTTTTCTTTATTTTCATGACTATGAAAATTGTAGATTCACACTGAAGGCATCAAAACTATGAATTAACACATGTGGAATTATATACATAACAAAAAAGTGTGAAACTTCTTCAACGTAGCCACCTTTTGCTTTGATTACTGCTTTGCACACTCTTGGCATTCTCTTGATGAGCTTGAAATGGTTTTCACTTCACAGGTGTGCTCTGTCAGGTTTGATAAGTGGGATTTCTTGCCTTATAAATGGGGTTGGGACCATCAGTTGCGTTGTGGAGAAGTCAGGTGGATACACAGCTGATAGTCCTACTGAATAGACTGTTAATACAAATTCTAAGGCAAGAAAAAAGCAGCTAAGTAAAGAAAAACGAGTGGCCATCATTACTTTAAGAAATGAAGGTCAGTCAGTCTGAAAATTTGGGAAAACTTTGAAAGTGTCCCTAAGTGCAGTCACAAAAACCATCAAGCGCTACAAAGAAACTGGCTCACATGTGGACCGCCCCAGGAAAGGAAGACCAAGAGTCACTTCTGCTGCGGAGGATAAGTTCATCCGAGTCACCAGCCTCAGAAATCGCAGGTTAACAGCAGCTCAGATTAGAGACCAGGTCAATGCCACACAGAGTTCTAGCAGCAGACACATCTCTAGAACAACTTTTAAGAGGAGACTGTGTGAATCAGGCCTTAATGGTAGAATATCTGCTAGGAAACCACTGCTAAGGACAGGCAACAAGCAGAAGAGACTTGTTTGGGCTAAAGAACACAAGGAATGGACATTAGACCAGTGGAAATCTGTGCTTTGGGTCCAAATTTGAGTCCAAATTTGAGATCTTTGGGTCCAACCACCGTGTCTTTGTGCGACGCAGAAAAGGTGAACGGATGGACTCTACATGCCTGGTTCCCACCGTGAAGCATGGAGGAGGAGGTGTGATGGTGTGGGGGTGCTTTGCTGGTGACACTGCTGGGGATTTATTCAAAATTGAAGGCATACTGAACCAGCATGGCTACCACAGCATCTTGCAGCGGCATGCTATTCCATCCGGTTTGCGTTTAGTTGGACCATCATTTATTTTTCAACAGGACAATGACCCCAAATACACCTCCAGGCTGTGTAAGGGCTATTTGACCATGAAGGAGAGTGATGGTGTAATGACCAGCGTCACGCACAGGGAGGGAAAAGGGAAAGCCCTGCCCAAGGGAGAGGGAAAGGTGGTGACCCCTGACTCACCTTGCGGCTGGCACCTGACTGCCCTGACGTCCCTAGACGGGTTCCTCACCCGTGCGGCGATCACGTGCCTAAACCCTGGCTTTCCCTAAAATGAGCCCTAGATAGTGAACGGGCCGGTGGGATCGCTAGTCCGCACCACTGACACTAAGAGGGAAACACCAGGGAGAGGACAGACAATACAGACAAACACATAAACCCAGGTGGGCGACCACAGCAGACCACAAAGGTCCGACAGGGATCCGGAGGGAAACGTTCTGGACCAACAACCAGAGAACGCAGCAACACAGCTCCAGTGGGTCAGTATAGAAGTCCAGGCAGGAAGCTCTATATCTGGCAACCAGAGAAGTGGGAGAGGGGAATATAAGGAGGTTGGGAGTGCTGGACAAGGAACAGCTGAGGAGAAGGAGCTACGGATCCCTGATTGAGCCAAAAAGGGTTGCAAAGCAAACCCAGAAAGCTACCATAAGGAAACAGCCCTATCTTACATAGAGCGCGCAGCCAACCGCTGCGACTTCCTGACCCCGGGTATAACGGAGTCAGGCGTGGTTCTTGACACCCTCGTGACAGATGGGGTGCTGCGCCAGATGACCTGGCCTCCACAGTCACCGGACCTGAACCCAATCGAGATGGTTTGGGGTGAGCTGGACCGCAGAGTGAAGGCAAAAGGGCCAACAAGTGCTAAGCATCTCTGGGAACTCCTTCAAGACTGTTGGAAGACCATTTCAGGTGACTACCTCTTGAAGCTCATCAAGAGAATGCCAAGAGTGTGCAAAGCAGTAATCAAAGCAAAAGGTGGTTACTTTAAAGAACCTAGAATATGACATATTTTCAGTTGTTTCACACTTTTTTGTTATGTATATAATTCCACATGTGTTAATTTATAGTTTTGATGCCTTCAGTGTGAATCTACAATTTTCATAGTCATGAAAATAAAGAAAACTCTTTGAATGAGAAGGTGTGTCCAAACTTTTGGTCTGTACTGTATACATATATATATATATATATATATATATCCATAAAGAGATTCAGGCAGCACTCCCTTTAGTGCAAATATAATAATGCAGGTGCACGCGGTGGTCCCTCGATATGGGACAAATTCAGTAGAGAAGGAAAGTCCGCAGCACTCCTTTAAGTAAAAAAGTGAAATTTATTCACACATGTCAGACAACGTTTCGGTCCTCTCACAGGACCATTTTCAAGTCAAGTGAACAAAAAAGTGCATAGTGCAAAAATAAATACAGCTCTACAGCATGACACAATCCATTATCAGCCAATAGAGTACTAGTGCACTCCCATTTATGGGTGGACTACAATTCATATAATTAACTCCATATATTGCCGTGCATATCAACTTCAGTAGCAGTACATCGGTGATACATTCAATAGTAATTCATCATAATATGTGTACATAAAGTGTATATAATAAAGTGAACCGTGCAGTTTTAAAAAATTCTTGACTGTATTACCTTGCCTTAAGCCTGCTGGAGAACCGAGATAGTTTGTGGAGAAGGCGTCTCTAGTAGAGGACGCGGATGAGTGGCGTGTTCAGATACAGGTAGAGGCGCCTTCTCCACAAACTATCTCGGTTCTCCAGCAGGCTTAAGGCAAGGTAATACAGTCAAGAATTTTTTAAAACTGCACGGTTCACTTTATTATATACACTTTATGTACACTCGGCCTTAGGGTATGGCCACACAGAGCGGTTGTGCTGCTGGCGTGTTGCAGCCATTCTGGGGTGAAAAACCTTGTGTTAAATTAGCCTGCATCTGCCTTTCATTTAATAATAAAGATCGCACTGTAGTCCTTCTTCATTGTTAATGGCCGCTTGGCACCTTTAAACAGGGGCTGTTGCTGGTATGGGGTTCTGCTAGTTAGGTGGGGGCACAATATGCATATTATTGCTGTTCTTGCCTGCAATCTCCTGCAGGTTACTTGACAGTAAACACTGAATATTAATCAACTCCAGTGCTTTCCTGCCCTACAGGTGCCTTTCTGCTTTTCCTCATTTTACAAATCATCTAATATTGATGAGAATATATAATCAGGAACATCCAGCTCCTCCTCTCTTTGCATCATGCTGACTTTTCTTGGACATGGAGACTTTGAAGGATGATTTATAAGAAGTAAAGTCTGCAAAAGATTAAGACCTGGACCACCTAAGGGGTGCAGACTGGATGGTATTTTTTTGCACGCTGGCAGTGGAATAATTGAAAAGAATAATAAAAGAATAAAAAAAGTATTCCATCTTATTGGTATTGAATTACATTTACAGCTGATGTAGGAATAAGTAATCTGTGTATTAGCTGGTTGCACGGCATTATGGATGATGTCACATTCCTGGGCTTTATACTTTCACTTTGTAACACTTGCAGCCTCAATTTTAGGAGAAACTGACTCATTAGCACGAAACATTAGGAAATTCGGCTAAGTTGCAAATCAAAGTTTTCCTAAACTTTGGACCAAATTCCGCTTCGAATGCTTTGTTTCACTCAACACTAATAACAAGACAAGGGTAGGGCATCAATCTGTGAGTGATAATGAGAAATTGAGCATCAATTGAGCATTTTTCAATTGTCCATTTCAGTGATTTCCATTTCCACGTGGTTGGAATTACATTTTTGGGGGACTTGTTCAATTAAATTAAACCAGCATATAGGTGATCAGTAGTGATAGCCTTGCGGTTCGCCCGGCGGTCGGTTGGCGGCGAACTTTGCTCGTTCGCGATTCGCCGAACATGCAACATTTGTGCCCGCCATATTCTTTTGCATTTTGAAGAACTTTGACCCATGACACATCCATCAGGTGGTACAGGACAGCCAATTGAAAATTTTCAACACATGGACATACCCCCTACCTTATAAATAGACCCGATCTGGCCGCCATTTTACATTCAGTCTTTTGTCAGTGTAGGGAAAGGTTGCTGTGTGGAGCAAGGACAGACTGTTAGGGACAAAAACACTATCAAATAGGTCCACAAAAGTCCTTTTAAGGACTGGAATAGGTGTACTATTGATAGGCGTGCAGTACAGAGGGGTGTAATACACTTATAATATACTTTCTAACATAGAAAGCATATTATAGTGGATTTGTATTGTGCAGCAGTGGTGTGCGGTTCTGCTGTGATACTCACGCTACACACAGTGACAAGCGCAATTAGAAAGAATTATTATAACTGGTGTGATATACCAGTCGCCCCCCAAAAAACTGATATAAGTGGGGTGTTATACACCAATAATATACTGTCTATATAGTACATTTGGGTACTGCAGCATTTGTTTGCTATTTTGCTGCGTTCCCTCTGCTACACACAGTGACAAATGATATCGGAAAAAATAATTATAACTGGTGTGTGCATGTGCGTACGTGAAAATTATATTGCCGATATAAAGACAGCAATCTTTAAGTCTGACCACAGATGTTCTATTGGATTGAGATCTGGGCTTTGACTAGGCCATTTCAACACATTTACATGTTTCTCCTTAAACCACTCAAGTCTTGCTTTAGCAGTGTGTTTTGGGTCATTGTCCTGCTGGAAGATGAACCTAGCCTCAAATCACGCACAGAGTTGTACAGGTTTTGCTCAATAATATCCCTGTATTTAGCACCATCCATCTTTCTCTCAACTCTGACCACTTTCCCAGTCCCGGCTGCTGAAAAACATCCCCACAGCATGATGTGACAGATTATGTAACACTTATATTGCATTGCACACAGGTGGACATCATTTCACTAATTATGTGACTTCTGAATGTAATTGGTTGCACTAGAGCATTTTATGGGCTTCCTAACAAAGGGGGTGAATACATACGCACATGCCAATTTTCTGTTTTCTATTTCTAAACAATAGTTTTATTTATATATTTTTCTCATTTCACTTCACCAACTTAGACTATTGTGTTCTGATCCATCACATAAAATTCTGATTAACAAAACATTGAATTTAAGGCTGTAATGTAACAAAATACTAAAAACTGAGCGTGTGGCCTGGCCCTTATTTTAACCCTTAATAAACATTAATTTATTTCTCCACACGGTTGAAATGTTGTTTTTCTGGGACTTGTTCAATTTAATTAAACCAGCATATAGATAATCAACACCAATACACAGGCTAGCACAAAAGTATCTGTGAAGGATAACGAATTTAGGCCTAAATTAGTTTCCCTTTATTTCTGTGTTCATAAACACGTTTCCGCTCAATTTTTTTGGGGGGGTGACTGATTATATTCAAACTAGCAGCATATATATACGTGACTACTACACCAATAGACAGGGTACCTTTCACGATAGGTAGGGGAGTGAACAGCAAACTGAAAGACAAACTAAACAATAGACTAGGCACCACAAGCTAGGGAAAAACAAGGTCACCACCTAGCAATCCCTGACACACTTTCCCTAGGCTACTAAGCCCATGTGCATACCTCAATGGTAGATATACACATGTCCCCGTGCCTAAGGCTATAACACACTAAACAGACCCTCAGCAATTGGGAAAAAGGGTAAGAGACACCCAACGCCTTCTATCACCGAAAGCGCTAGCGTCCCCACCAGAGGCCTAGACCAAACTGAAACCAAAAGGCGAAAAAGAAGGGAAAATACTTATCTGAAAAGAGAAGGAGAAGACGATCCACCAAGCATCCAAAGCTCACACAAGGTAGAACTATAACCCGCAAAGGCTATAGGGAGAGGGAGGAATAAATAGCCTCCCCAATGACCAAACAAACCACACCTAATAGGAGGTGGGATTCTGTTCAAACCCAAAACAAAACAAACCATCAGATCAAGTCACGTACAGCAATTCTGACAGATCGTCTCAGAACACCCACAGCGCAGGGTGTGACAGTACCCCCCCACACACACACACACTCTACAGGTGACCTCAGGACATCCAGGCCCAACTTTATCCGGGTGTGCCCTGTGAAAGGCATTTACAAGGCAGCTAGCTTTAACATCCGGAACCCACATTCTTTCCTCGGGACCGTATCCCCTCCAATGCACCAGGTACTGAAGGGAACCCAGAAGAACACGTGAATTGAGAATTCTAGAGATCTGAAACACCAGATTACCATCAACCAAACCAGGAGGAGGAGGCAAAGGAGATTGTTCCGCAAGTTCCACATATTTCTTGTTCCGCAAGTTCCACATATTTCTTCAACAAGGACCTGTGAAACACATTATAGATCTTCCAGGCCTGAGGAAGTTCCAGACGAAACGCCACCGGATTGACAATTGCTGAGATTTTGTAAGAGTCAATAAATCTTGGGCCCAATTTCCAAGAGGGTACCTTCAGTTTAATGTTTTTAGTGGACAACCTTACCAAATCACCCACACACAGGTCCGGACCAGTCATACCTCTCTTGTCAGCCACCCGTTTATATCTTTTACCCTTTTTTTTTCAAATTAACTTAAATCTTCCGCCAGATAGATGACAAAGAGGAAGAGAATCTCCTGACTCCTACTGTACTTTGTAATGTCATCTAAGTATTATGCTTTGTTCAGTGTAGACATATAGTAGGACTCCATCTAACATAACTGCAGTATGTGGAACTTGAGTGACAAGAAGAGCTGCCAATGAATTCCTCCAGAGACGTAGGTTCGATCGCCCAGCACCTCCCAGCAGCGTCATACTACTACTACACCTACAGTGGATGCCGGGCAGCTGGAGGAAACTGCGAACACACCTCTGCTGTGATTGGAAGTCCGCTAAGGCCGTGGCTGCTGAGGGGCAGAGTCAGTATTATTTAAAGCTGGCGGACGTGCAGCCGGCACAGCCGTCATAGCGCCGAAATGCTGACACTCTGCACGCCACTCTGTGCAAGTATTCAATATTACATGATCAACATATTTTGTACTTACCTGCTCCTGATGAAGTGCGGGTTTACTACCGCATAGAAACACATTGAGCAGGAGGGAGATATAAAGGGCCGGTATACAGGGTTGGGAATATAAGTAGAAGGTGTCGTAACAATGACGCTGCATGTGTCTAGAGCAATCTAAACAAATAATGCTTAAATACAGATCCCAACAATTCCTAAAACCTGCATTAATAGGCAGTTATTATATACCATGATACTGTGTTACTATGTATTAGTAACATAGTGTCTGCGTCACATGCTAGCAGGCACTGTGATTTGTGTTTTAAAGTCACAATATAGTAACACTGTAACTAGTATGTGCTGACACAGTATTATTCAGCTTAATAGGGTTTAATGAGGCAATTTTTCGATGAGGTACTTATCTCCTGATAAAAAGCATTTACTGCAAAATAATAGTGCCTCCCCTCTACTAGTTGGGGTTACACCCTAGCCTGATTCGCTCCATTCATGAGCGAGATTGTCTGATTCCAGTTTTAAAGTGAAATTGCACAGTAAAGGTTTATTATTTTATTTTAACAATTTATTCAGGTAAGTTTGTTAGTCTGAAATCTGTTTCTCTTTATTCTTTATTATATACATGATTACTTCACCAACACAGGGGAGTACACAACATTATTTGAGGAGAGGAAAGGCACAACATTATAGTTGAGGAGAAAAAGGATAAGATTGTGGGTTAGATGCCTCACTCCTTCTCTCAGTCACAGCAGGATGATGTGGAGGTAACTTCATAGTCCGACACTGTACTGTGGAGCCTTGGGTCACAGCGTTTCTCCTGTTCCTCCTCTTTGCATCCCCAAAAAAGGCTTTCAGTGGAGTCCTCTCAATCTTCACTGCTCATTCCTAGAGGGGCACCTTCCTTTTTCCTAAGAAGTGGCAAGAAAACCCCACCACACCCTACGGCAGATAGTCAAGAGAGTCTTCCTGTTGAAAACTTGTGTGAAAGCAGTCAGCGTTTATGCTGCCCTGAGGGAGAGGTGGAGGAGGAGGCTGCAGACCCCAGGCATAGCCGTGTTGGTGGTGGTAGTAGTGGCCCCTGTAGCCATGGTATTGGTGCTGGGGGCAGTAACAGTGACAAAGATGATGGCAGCAGCAATAAAGAGCAGAGGCCACGTACCTCCCAAAGAACAGCCAGAGCCACGTCTGCTTTGGCATCTGGTGATTCCGCTGACACTATAAGTGGGTTAGGCCCAAAACATGCCAGAGCTAAGCCGAGCTTGGCTGCCTCTACCTCTGCTACACAAGTATCTACCATCTGGCGTTTTTTCTCAACGCTGCCGGAAGACAAAATCATTACCTTGTGCAAGATGTTCAAGAGCAAAATCAGACGTGGGCAGGCAAACACAAACTTAGGCACTACAGCTCTCTTTAACCATATAGAACGGCATCACCCCATCCTGTGGGCAAACATAGGTGGCAGCCAGCCACTGCGGCAGTAGTTCCCCCCTTCTCCCGGTCCCACTTGCGGGAGCCAGACCACAGACAGTACGGCGTCTTTTGCATTGGTATCATACTTTTCAGCCTCTCTTGCTCAGACTACGCCGCTCCATCGTCCGTCATCAATAACAGAATGCGTGGCCAGAAAACAACTAGCCTAATTCCCACCTGGCCAAGTTGCGGTTCATGCCGTACCATTTAGTTTAGTTTGCTGCCTTTAGGAAGATAATGGCATGTGCTCAGCCTCTCTGGAAGATTCCTAGCCTGTATTTTTTCTCCCAAAAAGCAATCCCTGCCTTGTACTCTCATGTGGTAGACAATGTGGGCTGCTCCCTTTGATTCTCACTGTACATCAAGGTCCCTGCCATGGTGGAAAACTGGAGCAGCTCTTACGGGCAACAACAGTACATGTCTTTCACGGCCCACTGGGCCAATGTTTTTTCTAGCAGTGGTGAGGCCACACCTGGCAAGAAGGCTAGTTTTTTTTGTTGACCCCCCATGATTGTGTCGGCCTGGCTCCCACACCAGGCACTTATCCGCCTTCTCCATGAACACATTCTTGTCCCCAACAGCAGCAGGGCATGGTCGTGTGCACTACCTCTTCCTATCACGTGTCAAGTCAAGCGTTGCCACGCTATGTTGGAGCTGATTAGCCTGGGAGAGAGTAGCCACACTGGTGAGCAGTTGCTCAAGTAGATCAAGCAGCAAACATCCCGTTGGCTGTCATCCCACCAACTCCAACTGAGCGTGGTCAGCGACAATGGGCGCAACATCATTGCTGCTCTGAACCTGGGTGAAATAACAAATGCTTTCTGCATGGCGCACGTCATCAACCTAGTGGTGCAGTACACTGGCTTGCGCAAGGTGCTGGCGAAGTCCAGGAGACTGTCCAAGCACTTCAGCCACTCTTACAAGGTGAGGAACGCTCTCCTGGACCTGCAGAGAAATAACTGCCTGCCGCTATACTGCTTAATCTGCGATGTGCCAATTCGCAGCGCCTGTAAAAGCAGTGGGAATCTGTGAATATTTTTGTCATGCGCCAGATAGCCTCCACATGTGTTGCTTCGAGGTCGAGATGCCTGTCAGGTGCTGACCACGCTGGGTGAACCTCTCCTACATCCAGAGAGCAGGAACCATGAACAAGCTCTTACAAGAGCTTATACTCAGGGGAGTATTGTGATATAGCAATCCCCAAGAGTGTAGTTATCCCATACCCCAAACATGAGCCAAAACTTCATGAAGGTATAAAGCAGCCTCTTTATTATAACACACAAGCATTTTATACACATCTTCCAACAAGGTTACCACCCAAAGGGTTTTGTAAAAACAGCCAATCACATGCATTTACAGTATTGAAACCTTCCCAGCAATTGTACACAAAATCCCCTTCCCTCTGTCTGTAACACAATCAACAAAATACAATGAGCATTGTCTGTGACACAATTAACTAACCCACTGGCATTGTCTGAGACGCAATTAACTAACACACTGGCATTGTCTGAGACGCAATCAACAAAATACAATTACCAAACGTAATGGGCTAACTTAGTCACTCACAGACAGAAAACACACATTTTTCCCCAAAACACAGAAAACCCCCCAAAACCCCACATATCCCCATAATGTATACATCCATGGATAGCTTTGATCTGGGTGAACAACATATCCAAAAATCACCCAGATCCGAGCAGGGGTTCCCGAATTCCATGGAAGTCACATTTGGCCGGCCGAGTGCTCTGGCCACCATCCAATGCGGATACCCTCGGGCGAGAAAGCGAGTTTTAATGATTGAACACTCCTTGGCATAATCCGCCATATTGCTACAATTTCTCCTTGCTCGTATAAATTCTCCCACAGGTACCGATTTGATGGTATGCATTGGGTGGTGACTGTTAGCCCTCAGAATCGTGTTCCCAGAGGTCGGCTTCCGAAAGGTGCAAGTACTAATAATTGGATGTGGGACTCCTCTCAAAGTTAAATTGAGAAAATAAATCTGAGCATGGTCATGGCTGCAGGTAAACCGCAGATTGTATGTGTTTGAATTGACATAGTGTCATGGTCTTACCTTCGTTTGACATGTGCTGGCGGCCATCTTGGTTTCTGGGTTTCTTGTAGCCTCCCACCCTGCGGCTTCTCCTTCCCACTGGGAGGAGCTGGATGCCTAGCTCATATATATATAGAAGGTCCGTGGCTTCAGTTCCTTCTGTGTTCACATGCTTCTAAGACTGCTGCTGCTGCTTCTGGTTCCTGATCCTGGCCTCGTCTGACTACCCCGTTGGTTCCTGATCCTGGCTTCATCTGACTACCCCGTTGGTTCCTGATCCTGGCTTCGTCTGACTACCCCGTTGGTTCCTGATCCTGGCTTCGTCTGACCACCCTCCTGGTTCCTGACCTCTGTCTACGCAAGACCCTGCTTCGGTTTAGCCATCCGTTTGGACTTTTGCTACGGCTTGATTTCCAATAAAGCCTTCTATTTCCACTCATCTCTGTTGTACGTCTGGTTCATGGTTCCTTGACATTAGGACCAAGCCATGAATTCTGACGGTACAGGGCCACCCTCGCTACCTACGCTGGTTGCCAGACTTGATCAGCAGGATCACCTGTTGGGTCGGTTCGCTGTGGCGTTGCAAACCCTGCTTGAACGCACGGCTCATTTCGCTTCCGTTGCCGATGGGTCGGTTGTCGCTCCTGGGCCCGCTCCTACTGCCGCTCCGGTTGTTGCGCCAGAGTCTACCCCGACACCTGTTGCTGCGCCTGCGGTGTCTCGGGGTATGACCGGTTCTGCCCCCCTTCCACAGCGCTTTGGGGGAGAGCCAACTCAGTGCCGAGGTTTCCTTAACCAGGTGGGCATTTATTTCGAGTTGCTGCCACATGCCTTTCCTACTGAGAGATCAAAGGTGGGCTTCTTGATCTCGCTGCTCTCGGTCAAGGCCTTGGCCTGGGCCAGCCCTTTATGGGAGAACAACAATCCGGTGGTTGCCGAGTTTTCCGGTTTTGTTGCTTCTCTTCGGAAGGTATTCGATGTGCCGGCTCGTGCTGCCTCTGCTGCGAAGCTCCTTATGTCCATCAGACAGGGTTCACGATCCGTAGCTGAATACGCCATTGAGTTTCGTACCCTGGCAGCAGAGGTGGGCTGGAATAATGAGGCTCTGGTCGCTGCTTTCTCTCATGGTCTCTCGGATGCCTTGAAGGATGAGGTTGCAGCTAAGGACCTACCAGTGGAGCTCGAGTCTCTTATTTCTTTCCTGATTTTGATTGACACCAGACTCAGGGAGAGACCTTCCTTTAAGGAGAGCCTGCGGAGGTCTCCTAACAGATTGGCGCCTACGTTTGCTGTCCCACCCGTGCCTCCCTCTCCTCCCACGCCTCCTGGGGATGACTTGTCTGGGGGTGAACCCATGCAGCGGGGGTTTGCTCGCCTGTCCGAGGGGGAGAGGGTACTCCGGAGACGCGAGGGCCGATGCATGTACTGTGGTCTCGGTGGGCATTTTCGGTTGGCATGTCCGAACCGTCCGGGAGAACGCTCGCACCTGAGGTCCTGTCGGGGGCAGATCTTGGGTGGAGTCTCCTCGTCCCCGGTTTCCCGTGTTGACAAACCACTGATCACGGTTGTCCTCTCCTGGGTCGGGGGCTCGGTGACGACCCAGGCGTTGGTGGACTCTGGTGCTGGTGGTTTGTTCATTGATAGAGTGTTCGTTGCCGCCAATTCCATTCCTCTGCAGCCTCGAGGTTCCCCACTGGCTCTTGAGGCGATAGACGGCAGACCCCTTCTGCCGCCACACGTGACTCATGAGACCCTTCCAGTGGGGATAGCCATTGGTGCCGTTCACAGAGAGTCGGTCTGTCTCCAGGTTATTTCGTCTCCACACTACTCGGTGGTCTTGGGGTACCCCTGGCTCCAGAAGCATAATCCGACTTTCGATTGGAGATCGGTCGAGATCCTCTCGTGGTCACCGCAGTGTGGGGCTAGTTGCATCCATGGGCCTGTCAAGTTGCTGTGTACTTCCTCGGACTCTCTGTTGCCTCCTGAATACGAGGAGTACCGGGATGTATTCGATAAGGTGCGCGCGGTTGCCCTACCTCCGCACCGCCCATACGATTGTGCCATAGAGTTACAATCCGGTGCCGTTCCTCCTCGTGGCAAAGTCTATCCACTGTCGGTAGCGGAGAATGAGGCCATGGAGGAGTACGTGAGGGAGGCGCTTTCACGCGGACACATTCGCAAATCCTCGTCCCCGGCAGGGGCTGGATTTTTCTTTGTGAAAAAGAAGGGCGGTGAGTTGAGGCCTTGCATCGATTACAGGGGTCTCAATCGCATCACGATCAAGAACGCTTACCCGATACCCTTGATTTCCGAGCTGTTCGATCGCCTCAAAGGGGCCACGGTCTTTACCAAACTCGACCTGAGGGCGGCATATAACCTGGTAAGGATCAAGGCGGGCGATGAGTGGAAGACCGCGTTTAACACCAGGACCGGTCATTATGAATCCTTGGTTATGCCCTTTGGGTTGTGCAATGCGCCCGCAGTCTTTCAGGAATTCATCAACGATGTTTTCCGTGACCTGTTGCAGCAGTGTGTGGTGGTCTATTTGGATGACATCTTGGTATATTCTGAATCCATGGAGGCCCACATTATGGATGTCAGACGAGTGTTGCAACGGTTACGAGAGAACAGGCTGTTCGGTAAGCTTGAGAAATGCGAATTTCACCGATCCCAGGTAACCTTCTTAGGTTACATCATTTCCGCTGAGGGGTTCTCCATGGATCCTGAGAAGGTTTCGGCTGTCTTACAGTGGCCCCAGCCCAGTGGTCTCCGTGCCCTGCAGCGCTTTTTGGGCTTCGCCAATTATTATCGGAAGTTCATCAGGGACTTTTCCATGCTAGCCAAGCCTCTCACGGATCTGACCAGGAAGGGCAGTAATTTCCAGGTCTGGCCGCTCTAGGCCATCCAAGCTTTTGAGGCTCTAAAGTCCGCCTTTGTGTCGGCTCCGATTCTGTCGCATCCCAACCCTGGGTTGCCCTTTGTCCTCGAGGTGGACGCGTCTGAGACGGGAGTAGGCGCCCTTCTGTCTCAGCGTAGAACACCAGAGGGTCCTCTGCTTCCCTGTGGGTTTTACTCCCGGAAACTGTCTTCCGCGGAGTGCAACTATCAGATTGGTGACAGGGAGTTATTGGCCATCGTGCAGGCCCTTAAAAAATGGAGGCACTTGCTCGAGGGTTCGGTGGTTCCGGTTCTCATCCTGACGGACCACAAGAATCTGACCTACCTTTCTGAGGCCAAGAGATTGACACCACGTCAGGCCAGATGGGCTCTGTTCTTGTCACGTTTTAGTTACGTGGTCTCCTACCTACCCGGTTCCAAGAACATCAGAGCGGATGCCTTATCACGGCAGTACTCCGAGCTGTCCGGGGAGGAGTCGATTCCGACTTCGGTCATACCTCCGAATCAGATCCTGGCCGCCATTCGCACCAGCCTGACCTCTCCCCTGGGTGAGCAGATTTTGGCGGCTCAATCTGGTGCTCCCTCTGGGAGACCCAACGGCAGGTGTTTTGTGCCTGAGGAGTTGCGCACTCGGTTGTTGCGAACCTACCATAACTCCAAGGCCGCGGGGCATCCTGGAAAGAATCAGCTGTCCTGGGCTGTTTCACGTCTGTTCTGGTGGCCTTCTCTACGTTCCGACATCGCCGCATATGTAGCGGCATGCTCCGTTTGTGCCCAGAGTAAGTCCCCTCGGCACCTTCCGTTGGGCCTTTTGCAACCCATAGCCACCGGGGAGCGCCCATGGTCACACCTGGGGATAGATTTCATTGTGGACCTCCCTGCATCCCGAGGCCATACGGTCATTCTCATGATTGTGGACCGGTTTTCCAAAATGTGCCACTGTGTTCCTCTCAAGAAGTTACCCTCTGCACAAGAGTTGGCCACGATTTTCGCCAGGGAGGTCTTCCGGTTGCACGGTTTGCCCAAGGAGATTGTGTCGGATCGGGGGAGTCAGTTTGTGTCCAGGTTCTGGCGCGCCTTTTGCTCCCAGTTGGGGATTCATCTCTCTTTCTCCTCGGCCTACCACCCTCAGTCCAATGGGGCCGCAGAACGATCTAATCAGGCCTTGGAGCAATTCCTTCGTTGCTATGTCTCCGATCACCAAGACAATTGGGTTGACCTCCTGCCTTGGGCTGAGTTTGCCAGGAACACGGCGGTGAACTCTTCCTCTGGGACGTCTCCCTTCATGGCCAATTATGGGTTCCAACCTGCCGTGTTACCGGAGGTATTCTCTCCCCAGGATACTCCGGCTGTGGAGGATCACCTTTCCGTCCTACGTGCTTCTTGGGTACAGATCCAGAGGTCCCTTGAGGTCTCTGCGCAGCGCCAGAGACTCCAGGCTGATCGCAGACGAGCGCCCGCGCCTTCCTACCAGGTCGGAGACCGTGTATGGTTGTCCACCCGCAACCTCAACCTTCGAGTGCCCACTCCCAAGCTGGCGCCTCGCTTTGTTGGTCCCTTCCGAGTGCTTCGCAGGGTAAACCCGGTAGCCTATGCCCTTGCGCTTCCTCCTGGCATGCGGATCTCCAACGTGTTTCATGTCTCCCTGTTGAAGCCGTTGGTGTGTAATCGTTTCACTTCCTCGGTTCCTCGGCCCCGTCCGGTCCAAGTGGGCAATCGTGAGGAATATGAGGTGAGCAATATCCTGGACTCACGCCTGGTCCACGGTCGGTTGCAGTTTTTGGTCCATTGGCGTGGTTATAGTCCAGAGGAGCGTTCCTGGGTTCCCTCCGCAGATGTCCATGCTCCTGCTTTGCTCCGAGCCTTCCACGCACGCTTCTCTCAGAAACCGTTCCTTACTCCACGGAGGAGGGCCCCTTGAGGGGGAGGTACTGTCATGGTCTTACCTTCGTTTGACATGTGCTGGCGGCCATCTTGGTTTCTGGGTTTCTTGTAGCCTCCCACCCTGCGGCTTCTCCTTCCCACTGGGAGGAGCTGGATGCCTAGCTCATATATATAGAAGGTCCGTGGCTTCAGTTCCTTGCTTGGCCCTCCTGTGTTCACATGCTTCTAAGACTGCTGCTGCTGCTTCTGGTTCCTGATCCTGGCCTCGTCTGACTACCCCGTTGGTTCCTGATCCTGGCTTCATCTGACTACCCCGTTGGTTCCTGATCCTGGCTTCGTCTGACTACCCCGTTGGTTCCTGATCCTGGCTTCGTCTGACCACCCTCCTGGTTCCTGACCTCTGTCTACGCAAGACCCTGCTTCGGTTTAGCCATCCGTTTGGACTTTTGCTACGGCTTGATTTCCAATAAAGCCTTCTATTTCCACTCATCTCTGTTGTACGTCTGGTTCATGGTTCCTTGACACATAGTCCAAGAAAGAGGGTATGGCAGGCACATCGCCCCCCCAAATGATGAGCAGGTCATCAATGTACCTGCCATACCACTCGATCTGCTCTGCAAAAGGATTGTCTGATGTTTAAATATATAACGTTCCTCCCAAAATGACATTGTCAAATTAGCAAGTGAGGGGGAGAACTTGGCTCCCATTGAAACTCCTCTGGTTTGCAAGTAGTATTTGTCGTCAAAGGAAAAATAATTGTGTGTTAATAAAAATTCTGTGACACACAATATATAATGAATGGCTTCTTCCCTGTGAGGACTATACCGATGCAAATGATATTCCAGAGAGAGGAGGGCAATAGAGTGTGGTATTGAAGGATAGAGGGATATCACATCTAGCGACAACCAGGTATATCTGGTGTCCCATTCTTTATTGAAAAAAATCCTTAAAACCTCCCCTGTATCCCTGAGATAACCTGGAACCCTCATGACCAGTGGCTGTAATATGGAGTCCAACCACTCCCCCAACCTCTCAGTTAAGGGAGCCGATCCCCAAGACAATGGGGCGCAGTGGTGGTGGGTCCAGCCCTTTATGGATTTTAGGCAGCTGCACAGTCTGACATCATTCAATCAGTGCTGCCAGTGTCAGACTGTGCAGGGACACACTCCTAACTGGTAACACCCATCTAGACTTTAAAACTCATTCATTTATTCTAGCATGGATAATAAAGGAATAACACGACATATAGTCAGAAGAATAAATGCTTTAGAATTGTTAAAACAGACATATGAAGAGAGGTGACAGTTCCTCTTTAAATAGATAATATAAAAAAGTGATGTCACAAAACTGAAATAATGAACACTAAAGTCCTAAGTAAGGGACGGTGATGTCAAAGTATGGGAAATGATGGGTGATAGACACAGTCATAACTAATGGCTACAGACACAGCAATGTGTTATAATGCAAGAAGCATGCACACATGATGTCACAATTCAAATATGATCAATCTAAATGATAATACAGAGCCGTGTCACACCACAGGGACAATAAATTGGGACATCACAATAAAGAGAATAATATCTGGTTTCCCTTATGTGGCAGAGTGTTTGTAGGTCCCAAGTAAAACTGCAACTTCATCACATTAAAGTTACACCCTTGCATAAGAAGTCTAATAACATCATCTGTGCAATTGCTGAGCCTGCTGATTGAAAGTGAGATACGTGCTGCGGGGAGTATGGCGAACAAGAATAATAAAGGCTTAGCAACCTTTTTCTATTTTTTAAATAATATACTTTAGTCAAGGACCCTGATTTTCAGTGCTTTAGAAGTAGTGACTAAATGTTGACTTGTAAAGTAATTATGATAATCCCACAATTTAACATAATGAGGCAAGTGAGGTATATCTGTGATCTCATATGAAAACATATGAAATCATGTGAAACATATCCAACATGTGAAAGGGGCTTATATATTTGTAAGTAGAAATGGCCTTGCGGTTCTCCGGCGGTCGGTTCGCGGCGAACTTTGCACGTTCGCGATTCGCCGAACATGCGAACATATGGAGATATTCGTGTCCGCCATATTCTTTTACATTGTGAATAACTTTGACCCATGACACATCCATCATGTGGTACAGGACAGCCAATTGAGATGTTTCAGCACATGGACATACCCCCTACCTTATAAATAGACCCTATCTGGCCGCCATTTTACATTCTGTCTTTTGCCAGTGTAGGGAGAGGTTGCTGTGTGGAGCAGGGACAGGCTGTTAGGGACACCGAATGCTAGCTAATAGGGCCACAAAAGTCCTTTTAAGGACTGGTATAGGTGTGCAGTACAGAGGGGTGTAATACAATAGAAAGCATATTATAGTGGATTTGTAGTGTGCAGCAGTGGTGGTGACTGGTGAGCGGTTCTGCAGCTACAAAGAGTGACAAACGCAATTACAAAAAATTCTTATAACTGGTGTGATATACCAGTCGCCCCCAAAACGACTGATTGAAGCGGGTTGTTATATACCAATATACTTTCTTTATAGTGTATTTGAGTACTGCATCATTTGTTTGCTGTTTTGCTGCATTCCCTCTGCTACACACAGTGACAAATGGTACTGGAAAAAATAATTATATCTGGTGTGATATACCAGTCGCCCCGAAAAACAGCTGATAGAAGCGGGGTGTTATATACCAATATACTTTCTTTATAGTGTATTTGGGTACCGTTCCCTCTGCTACACACAGTCACAAACGGTACTGGAAAAAATTATTATAACTGGTGTGATATACCAGTGGCCCCCCAAAACGACTGATAGAAGCGGGGTGTTATATACCAATATACTTTCTTTATAGTGTATTTGGGTACCGTTCCCTCTGCTACACATAGTCACAAACGGTACTGGAAAAAATTATTATAACTGGTGTGATATACCAGTGGCCCCCCAAAACGACTGATAGATGCGGGGTGTTATATACCAATATACTTTCTTTATAGTGTATTTGGGTACCGTTCCCTCTGCTACACATAGTCACAAACGGTACTGGAAAAAATTATTATAACTGGTGTGATATACCAGTGGCCCCCCAAAACGACTGATAGATGCGGGGTGTTATATACCAATATACTTTCTTTATAGTGTATTTGGGTACCGTTCCCTCTGCTACACATAGTCACAAACGGTACTGGACAAAATTATTATAACTGGTGTGATATACCAGTGGCCCCCCAAAACGACTGATAGAAGTGGGTTGTTATATACCAATAAACTTTATAGTGTATTTGAGTACTGCAGCATTTGTTTGCTGTTTTGATGCGTTCCCTCTGCTACACACAGTGACAAACGGTACTGGAAAAAATAATTATAACTGGTGTGATATACCAGTCGCCCCCCCCAAAACAGCTGATAGAAGTGGGTTGTTATATACCAATAAACTTTATAGTGTATTTGAGTACTGCAGCATTTGTTTGCTGTTTTGATGCGTTCCCTCTGCTACACACAGTGACAAACGGTACTGGAAAAAATAATTATAACTGGTGTGATATACCAGTCGCCCCCCCCCCAAAACAGCTGATAGAAGTGGGTTGTTATATACCAATATACTTTATAGTGTATTTGAGTACTGCAGCATTTGTTTTCTGTTTTGCCGCGTTCCCTCTGCTACACACAGTGACAAACGGTACTGGAAAAAATTATTATAACTGGTGTGATATACCAGTTGCCTCCAAAAACAGCTGATATAAGCAGGTTGTTATATACCAATATACTTTCTTTATAGTGCATTTGGGTACTGCATCATTTGTTTGCTGTTTTTCTGCGTTCCCTCTGCTACACACAGTGACAAATGGTACTGTAAAAAATAATTTTACCTGGTGTGATATACCAGTCGCCCCCAAAAACAGCTGATAGAAGCGGGGTGTTATATACCAATATACTTTCTTTATAGTGTATTTGGGTACTGCAGCATTTATTTGCTGTTTTGCTGCATTCCCTCTGCTACACACAGTGATAAACGGTACTGGAAAAAATTATCATAACTGGTGTGATATACCAGTCGCCCCCAAAAACAGCTGATAGAAGCGGGGTGTTATATACCTTCTTCCACAAATACTGCGCTTCTATAGAGACTTTTGTCACAGGGTCACTTAAAAAATGACAGGCAGAGAAAGAGGCAGGCCCTTCCGCAGGGGTGGTAGGGGTCGGGCAAGAGCACCAGGCCAGAGCCTAAGTAGGAAGTTGCAGAAGGTGCGTGCGATTACGTCAAAGGACGCACCAGACTTGGTTGAGTGGCTCACTCAGCCTTCGACTTCTGCACCCTCTTCACTCTCTGCTGTGTCCACCCCCAAAGACACCACCACCACCATATCCCCTCCGCTCGAGTCACAGGAATTATTTTCTGATCCATTACAAGACATTTCCGATGTGCAGCCATTCTTGGCATCAGATCAGGAAGAGGAGGTAGCAACAGCCGCCACTCAGCAGTCTGACGACAGTACCCAGATCAGCCCAAGGAGGGTGGTCCCCGCTGTTGCTGCCTACTCAGAGATCTCTAATGTTAGTGGTGGGGAAGGTGACGTCGATGTTGACGTGTCGATGGATGTCACGTGGGTGCCCACAAGAGAGGAAGAGGAGGGCAGTTCAGAGGGAGAGACGGAGCAGCAGATAGGGAGGAGAAGCAGGCAGAAGTTACATTGCACAGGAGGCAAAAAACAGACTGCAATTGTATCAGGAGCAAGCCATCTACCATACACGGTCACATCTGGCACTCCCAGGACGCCGGCACATGTCTCCGCAGTGTGGGCTTTTTTTAACGCGTCCGCTGCTGACAATAGTGTTGCCATCTGCAGCCTGTGCTGTCAACACATATGTCGCCGTAAGCCAAACATTCACCTAGGGACATCACCGAGCCCAGTGGGAGCAACGCCGTCAGAACCCACAAAGCCACACTCCTGGCACTCCATGTACTGCCTCTTCTCCTTCTCCTCTCTCCTCCCAATTGTCCTCCACTCCACCTACCACCGTGCCTTCCTCATGTTTATCTGGACAAAAGGCAGGATTCCGTGGCCCAAATGTTCGAGCATAATAAGATGATGACGCCGGATTACCCTCTTGCCCAACGGTTGACCGCTGGCTTGTCGGAACTGCTAGCCCGCCAACTACTGCCATATAAATTTGTGGACTCGGAGGCCTTTAGAAAATTTGTGGCCATTGGAGCAATGGAAGGTCCCAGGAAGGAAATATTTCTCCCAGAAGGACATCCCAGAGCTATATGGCCACGTTCAGCGGCAAGTGAATGTTTCTCTGGCACACAGTGTCTGTGCCAAGATACATCTGACCACAGACACGTGGTCTAGCAAACACGAGCAGGGAAGGTACATAACTTTTACTGCCCACTGGGTGAACCTTCTGATGGCCGTCAAGCATGTCACCTGTGGCACCCGTGTAGATTTGGTGTTACCGCCACGGATTGCATGCAGGCCTGCCTCTTCTTCTCCTTCTCCTACTCCATCCTCCCTCTCCTCCTCGGCTGACTCCTCCTTTTCCGCTGCTACCGTCTCTTCCTCTGCGCCCCCCAAGATCCCCAGAACCTATTTGACGTGCCTGGTGAGACGTTGCCATGCCGTGCTGCGGCTGTGGAGCCTGGAAGCCAAGAGCCACACCGGTCCTGCACTCCTTTCAGCTTTGCGGTCACAGACAGATCAGTGGCTAACCCCGCTCAATATGACAGTTGGTAAAGTGGTGTGCGACAATGGTGCCAATCTGCTGACCGAGTTGAAACAGGGCAAAATGACACACGTCCATGTCCATGTCCATGTGTGCATGGCACACGTCCTGAACTTAGTCATGCAGCGATTTGTTGCCAAATACCCCGGGGTCCAGGACATCTTGCGGCAGGCCAGGAAAATCTCTGGCCATTTCAGAAGATCTTACACGGCCATGGCTCGCCTTGCTGACATTCAGCGGCAACACAACCTGCCCATCAGACGTCTGATTTGTGACTGCCCGACGCAATGGAACTCCACCTTGTATATGCTTGATAGGCTGCTCCAGCAGAAACATGCAGTTAATGACTACCTGTATGAACTCTACAGCAGGACAGGTTCTGGGGAGCTTGTTTTTTTTTCACCGCACCAGTGGCTGCTCATGCGCGACGCATGCAGACTTCTGCGGCCATTTGATGAGATCACTGCTTTAATGTCAAATTACTTACAGTGATCAGAAATTCTTCCTCAACGTTGCGAAAATTGTTGCCAACCATATTTTCTGATCGCATCCAACTTCGGTCTGGTGGAAACACAGTTGCTGTAGTAGGCCGTGCATATTTTGCGCATGCGCATAGGCGAAAATTACATTGCCGATATTTCGCATTTAAAAAAATTATGAATGGAGATTGCAAATTCGAATAATAAATCTGGTATGTCACTGTCCATGTTGTGGGACTATTTGTGCACTTCTAGTAAGTATTTAGTGGCTGCAAATATGATCTGAAGGTATTCCAGGCTCGCTTGCTTTTAAAGTGAATGGGGCCGGCCGCGAACTTGCGGTTCACGAACATTTCATCGCGTTTGAGCGATCACGTTCGCAAACCATCCCAGACGATGTTCGCCCATCACTATTTGATACAAATTCAAGTGTAAATAGGGGCAGCATAAAACCCTGCTGCCCGACTAATACACCTTTCCCCTCTTTTCTCTGATGCCTGACACCTCTGCCAATCCCTTAACTGGCTCCTTCATTGCCCAGCAAATTCAATTCAAGATACTAACAACTACATATAAGGCCGTCCATAATTAGTCCCCTCCTTACATCTCTGACCTGCTTTCCCGATACATCCCCACACATAATCTCCCATTCTCAGAAGACCTTCTTCTTTGTTCTTCTCTTGTCTGTTCCTCACACAATCGCCTTCAGTTGCTCATCTGGTTGTGTGGTGGCAGCAACTCTTCAGGAAAGCCTACAACATGCAGTGAGCATGCTGCCACCACACAATCTCCCTTGTAGATTATAAGCTCTCATGGGCAGGATCCTGTCCCTATACCAGTTTGTTAATAGTTTCTTGTTTATGGTATTTATATTTTTATATCAAGTTTGTGTAACTTCTCTTAGTACAGAACCATGTAATTAACCCCTTAGTGACCAGCCTGTTTTTTGCCTTACTGACCAAGCGTTTTCTTCCTTTTTTCATCATCGCATTCCAAGAGCTATAACTTTTCTATTTTTCCGTCTATATAGCTTTATGAGAGCTTGTTTTTTGCAGAACAAGTTGTAGTTTTTAATGGCGCCATTTTGGGGTACACGTAACTTTCTGATTAACTTTTATAAACTTTCTGGGAGGGAGATGCCACTGCATTTTTAAGTTATAAGTTTTACGGCGTTCATTTTTCGGTATAAATAACATAATATCTTTATTCTCTCGGTCAGTACGATTACAGTGATACTAGATAAATATAGTTTTTTTTTTATGTTTTACAACTTTTTTGCAATAAAACACCTTTTTATTTAAAAGAAAAAAATGTTTTTGCATTGCCGCATCCCAAGACCCATAACTTTTTTATTTTTCTTTCTATGGAGTTGTGTGAGGACTTGATTTTTGAGGGCCGATTTATATTTTTCATTGGTATAATTTTGGAATAAAGCGCTTTTTGATCGCTTGTTATTAAGTTTTTTCGGTGGCAACTAAGAATAAATGAGCAATTATTTTTTTTTTTTTTATGACATTAAACATAGGGGATAATTTATGTCATATTTATGTAGTCCGGGTCATTATGGATGCGGAAATACCAAACATATGAGGGGGATTTTTTTTGCTATTTTTTTTAATTGAAAAGCATATTTTCAATGGAAAAAAAGCGTAATTTTTTAATGGAATTTTTTTATTTAATAAATGTGTTTTTTTTTTACCACTTAATAGTCCCACAAGGGGACTAAAACAGACAGTATTTTGATTGCTTTTAAAATGCAATGCACTATCCCTGTAGTGCATTGCATTTTAATGGCAATGCTATTCTAACATTGATCAGCAGGCTGCGCCAGAGAAGCCTTCACACACATTGGCACTGCGATCGCATTTGCGGGGTGCCGATGGAAGACAGAGGGAGTCCGCTCTCTCTGTCAGCACTTTACATGCGGCAGGCACCATTGCGTGTGGCATGTAAAGTGTCAAACAGCCCGGATTGTCACTCCTGCCAGTCCGGGCTGTTAGAGCAGGGCCGCAGCTCTCATGCGAGAGTCGGGTCGCAGCTCCCCGCTGCACGGGGGACCCATGCAGTGCTTAGACTGGGCCACCGTAAAAAAGCAGCTGCCTAGCCTAAGGCCCCTTAGAGACTGCCGTAAAAACACATATGGGTGGTCACTAAGGGGTTAATGGTGCTTACAAATAAATAATAAGAAGAAATTGCAAGTTCTTCTTCATATGCAACATGATGGAATGAAAAAGATCAAAAAATAAAATGTGAGGTAACTTGAGATGTATCTAATAGGGTATAAAGTGGAAGTGTGAACAATTTTCGGCAGGTGTAGGAAACCGAAGTAATAAAGGAAGAGTATGTGTTACATGAGATTATCGATTAACATGCCCGGAATGTTTGCATGGTCTTCAGATCATGTTTAAAGCTTCTTAGCCATGCTACTCTTTATAGTACATGGATTCATATGCTTGACATTGTAATTTTAAATTCTACAAAGGTATAAATAACCCTCTTACTAAAAGCTCTTACAATTCACAGAACTACAGCTATTAGATTAGTAGTCTCATCTTACTTTTCCACTTATTCATGTTTGCTATTCAAAGAAATTCATCTGGTCACTGGTCACAAGTAATATACAGTAATTGAATTATAATTTACTGGTTGTGCCACAGCAACCAGTAGCTGTGTTGAAATATGTTAAAATTACCATGTATTCTAACATTGGAAGTAAATGCAAGAAAATGTAATGTTAAATAGCTCTGAATGGTAATGGTATGAGGGTGTATAGTTGAGCCAGCTTCCGAGCTGTCTTACGTTTAGACCATTTTCTATGCATAAAACAGGGGCAGAAAATGATAAATGAGATGGGTCTGCCGGCCCATCCCCTTCTCTGTCCATGCCACCCCACATTTTTAGACCTGGCGTGAGCGAATAAAAGTCGCAGATTGCGGCACAAATAACATTTGCGCCATTAATCTGCACCAGAAATACGCCTAATATAGGCTTATTTCTGGATAATAAATGACTCAGTTTTTACATAGTGGGAAATATTTTTAAGGAATCCACCCAGATACCACATTTATTATATAACTGATGTACTTTATTTAGACTAGAAGTTGTGATTTTAAATACACACAGTTTTTATTCATTTTATTTAAAAATTCTGGTAAAGGAATGGGATATGTCCAGTATTTAACATTTTTCCTAGTTGCAATTAAAATATGAGGAATCACTGTTCTGTGCATGTGCAGGAACCTATGTAAATCTAGTGAAAGTAGGGTTTGAAAGGCTGTTAGTTTAAGTTTGTATCTACAAAGGTGATCTCTGATTATTAGCCACAAGTAAAATATAGTATTACACTTCCATATTACCACTGGCAAGGCTAACACTTACAGGAATATTGATATTTCCAGGAGCATTTGATGGAGTTCACTGATTGTATGATCTGTAGTGCTAGATTGTGTAGTATTTCTATATTTTATATTTTACTCACTTATATAGTGCTGGCATATACCGCAGCGCTTTAGTAGTAATAATACCCCCATAAATATTGATACGCAGGAACAGATGTAGGCTAAGGAAGCCCGATAGGTCTCTCTGCCAAATAAGAAGAGACCAGTATCATAAATGGCACATAGTAGGTGGGGTCTCACTAAAGATTTAGCAATATGACCTAGGGGGTTTAAGTCTCTCAACTGCTGATATTGCGGTTTGCGGTTAATTTAATATCTAGAATAATCATTATAGTAACGAGCAACTGCAGAGTTTTCCTTTCCGTCAGACTACAGTTTTGTGTTCCTTGTGCCCCAAGAGTACAAAGCACAAGTGGATGCCGAGAACACGTCATTTCCTGTGAAACAGACTTTGAGAAAAAAAGCAAGACTTTTTTTTTAAGACTCTGTCACTTTCCACATCTGCTTTTTCCAAATAGCTCTTAAAAAAACATTACGGCCACTATTCCCAGGAACAGCTGGTTAGTCACAGGTGCCGCCATACAAAGCATGCACTCTCTCATTTCTGCTTTTTTTTTGTGTGTTTTTTTTTTCTCTTTTTTTTTTGCTTTAAGTATGGCCAGCATGCTGCATAAAGTCAGCTCCAAACCGGGCTTCAGAGAGTCTTATTTGCAAACAGGGCGAATAGAACAAAAACAAATCACTCGAGCATTTTCTCCCCTTGGTTCGGCCCGTCTGTAGAAGTGACATTAGCATGTATGTGATGTGCAAAATGTACAATCTGTGATAGGAGTGGAGAAGAAAGTTTGCATGACTTCACACTTGCAAAATGCATTTCAGGGTGTAACTTGATGGGAACCAGGATGATAGAATTACACTCTGCAAGGGAATAGGAGGCTTTTCACAGCAAGTGGTAACTTACATAGCAGTATCACGGAGTGAACCTAAATCGGATAAACATGTGATAACTGCACATTTTACAGACAAGGCGCAAGATTTATGTCACTGTGTCTAAATTTCACAGATCAAACAGATTAGGAGAGCCAGCATATGGTATCCCTTGTGGCATCTTTTATCTTTTTTTAATGTACAGATGTTTCACACAAAACTGGTCAGAGAATGCATCCATTCACACCAATCACTATCCTCTATGGGGCTTATTATTATTAATAATAATTTATATAGCACCATCAACTTCTGTAGTGCTTTGCATGCCAAAATAATAGGGTAATACATTGTAACAATCACACAATCCATGTGGTACAACAAGTGAAACAACATTGCAAGGTATATTGTATAGGAACCCTATCCATGTCATCCTATAATCATTAAAAAGAACCCCCCTGTCACCTCTCCTGACATGTCTGGTTCATTAACTACTTTCATAACCACATGCAGTACATACATCTTATAACACCTATTCAGAATTTTATTGCAAACTGTT
The DNA here is from genome assembly GCF_014858855.1 of Bufo gargarizans. Lineage (NCBI taxonomy): Eukaryota > Metazoa > Chordata > Amphibia > Anura > Bufonidae > Bufo > Bufo gargarizans. The sequence goes on from NC_058080.1 coordinate 478,787,406, forward strand.
GGCAATTCATTCACAAAGTATTAATTTGTTATTTTATGGCAATCCCTTTCATTTGCCACTTTTTTATTAGTTTTATTTTAATTTTTCAAACGATGACATTACAAATAGAAAAATATGTATGCCCTTATTCGACCAAGGGCAACATCTGCATGGAGTTTGTATGTTCTCCCCATGTCTGTGTGGGTTTCCTCCCACACTCCAAAGACATACTGATAGGGAACTTAGATTGTGAGCCCCATTGGGGACAGTGTGATGCTAATGCCTGTAAAGTGCTGCGGAATATAGTAGCGCTATATACAGTTGCAAGAAAAAGTATGTGAACCCTTTGGAATGATATGGATTTCTGCACAAATTGGTCATAAAATGTGATCTGATCTTCATCTAAGTCATAACAATAGACAATCACAGTCTTAAACTAATAACACACAAAGAATTAAATGTTACCATGTTTTTATTGAACACACCATGTAAACATTCACAGTGCAGGTGGAAAACATATGTGAACCCCTATACTAAAGACATCTCCAAGAGCTAATTGGAGTGAGGTGTCAGCCAACTGGAGTCCAATCAATGAGATAAGATTGGAGGTGTTGGTTACAGCTGCCCTGCCCTATAAAAAACACACACCAGTTCTGGGTTTGCTTTTCACAAGAAGCATTGCCTGATGTGAATGATGCCTCGCACGAGAGAGCTCTCAGAAGACCTACGATTAAGAATTGTTGACTTGCATAAAGCTGGAAAGGGTTATAAAAGTATCTCGAAAAGCCTTGCTCTTCATAAGTCCACGGTAAGACAAATTGTCTATAAATGGAGAAAGTTCAGCACTGCTGCTACTCTCCCTAGGAGTGGTCATACTGTAAAGATGACTGCAAGAGCACAGCGCAGACTGCTCAATGAGGTGAAGAAGAATCCAAGAGTGTCATCTAAAGACTTACATAAGTCTCTGGCATATGCTAACATCTCTGTTAGCAAATCTATGATACCTAAAACACTAAACAAGAATGGACTTCATGGAAGGATACCACAGAGGAAGCCACTGCTGTCCAAAAAAAACATTGCTGCACGTTTACAGTTTGCACAAGAGCACCTGGATGTTCCACAGCAGCACTAGCAAAATATTCTGTGGACAGATGAAACCAAAGTTGAGTTGTTTGGAAGAAACACACAACAGTATGTGTGGAGAAAAAGAGGCACAGCACACCAACATCAAAACCTCATCCCAACTGTGAAGTATAGTGGTGGGGGCATCATGGTTTGGGGCTGCTTTGCTGTGTCAGGGCCTGGATGGATTGCTATCATCGAAGGAAAAATGAATTCCTAAGTTTATCAAGACATTTTGCAGGAGAACTTAAGGCCACCTGTCCACCAGCTGAAGCTCAACAGAAGATGGGTGTTGCAACAGGACAAAGACACAAAGCATAGAAGTAAATCAACAACAGAATGGCTTAAACAGAAGAAAATACGCCTTCTGGAGTTGCCCAGTCAGAGTCCTGACCTCAACCCGATTGAGATGCTGTGGCATGACCTCAAGAAAGCAATTCACACCAGACATCCCAAGAATATTGCTGAACTGAAACAGTTCTGTAAAGAGGAATGGTCAAGAATTACTCCTGACCATTGTGCACGTCTGATCTGCAACTACAGGAAACGTTTGGTTGAAGTTATTGCTGCCAAAGGAGGTTCAACCAGTTATTAAATCCAAGGGTTCACATACTTTTACCACCGACACTGTGAATGTTTACATGGTGTGTTCAATAAAAACATGGTAACATTTAATTATTTGTGTGTTATTAGTTTAAGCAGACTGTGATTGTCTATTGTTGTGACTTAGATGAAGATCAGATCACATTTTATGACCAATTTGTGCAGAAATCCATATCATTCCAAAGGGTTCAGATACTTTTTCTTGTGCACAAAATAAATAAATAAATACATTTATAATCCCAGTTCCCTTCCCCCCCTCCATTTGACTAGCAAAGAGAGGTAAAAATAAGAACATAACACTAGGTTGTAGTTGATTCATTAGTCCATCCCTTCCACCTGTTCTCAGTACTCATATTGTCCTCATGGTGATTTTTGAACCAGATTTTTTCATATCACTTTTACCAAGTTGATATCCATTGTCCCTCAATAAGCAAGCAAGCTAAAAATAAAACTCTAATTACTGTTTGCTTACTATGTTGAACCCCCCTTTAACAACGAATTTACTCCCAAAATACCAATACCTGTGGAAAAAGGGAGGGAAATAGTTTTTTGCCATTTCTTCAAATAATTTACCCCAAAATGTATTTATTTATTATTTTTGAGCACCTCCATATAATAGATGTAATAAATCTGCAACTCGTTCAGAACACCTTGAACATTGGGATTGGTCTCTTCATCCTATCTTCTCTAATAACATTTGGTGAATAATACATTCTATGAACAATGTTAAATTGAACAAGGCAATGTTTTTTAATTATAATGACTTTATTATTTTAATGCATATTTGCCCAATTTAACTCCCCACACCTTACCAAGTCACTCTCCTATCTTACTTTTGCTATTAAAAGGTTTATTGACCTGAGATCAGACGCTAAAAAATGTTATATGTTATGTACAATTTTTTTTTTTCCATTGCTTCGACTCCTTTGCATTCTAAAAAGCATGAATTCAGTGAGTATTCCATATTGGGGGTCAAATGGTGAATTAATGTTCTTTATCTTTTTCACTTTTTCCCAACATTTCCTCAACATACTATTGGTTGGTAATACATCTAATTACCTGGGTAGAAATTGACCTCCAGAACCTCCCAAAGGTTATTCAAATTCCCATTTGATTGTTTAAAAACACAAAGACAAAAATATATATTTTCCCAATTGCTTAAATAATTTAATTGGGTGGATAAATAACTCACTGTTTTGAACCCACGAGGAACAGAGACATCAGTGCGTGGCTCAGAGGGATTAAGCGATACATATAGTCAGGACACAGGCACAGGTCAGGGCTGGCAAAGTTCATGCAAATCCATGAAACAATCATCTGGTCCCTAAGTTCAGGAGTCCCGCCTTGTAAAGGCAAGTGTGAGCATTGTGCCCTTTGGCACCGCAATACAGGCAGACGTTTTTTGGAATGCCTACGCATATGTTTCTCTTTAGACAACTTGACTCTATCCACTTGCATGGGTTCAGGAGCAGGCACACAAGAAGAAGGGGGAATAAGCAATCGCCGGAAGGAAGACACTAATTGTGGAGGTCTTCTTTTATGGCCTGCTTCCTTGGCACATTCCTGGAATTGGAGATCAATAAAGGTAGCAAGAGAGATTAAACTTTCCAGGGTAGCAGGGACATCATGACCTGAAAGCTGGCAGGCTCTCCCAGAATGCTGCCACTAAAGCCTCATAGTTCCAGGTCACCTCAGGGCACAGGGTACAGAATTGTATGGCACATTGCCTGACAGATAAATAACCTTGCCAAAGTTGCAAAATGGAGGAGGGGGCAGAAGTGGTATATCCAGGTACTTTAAAGTTGGCTAGGAACTCATTCAGGTTACTGGTCCCATAATGGATTAGCCCAGGCAAAGGCCTCATCAGACAGGAGCAAAATCATAAAGGCCACTTTGGCCCAGTCAGAAGTAAACAGATGTGATTGTAGTGCACTGTTTAAGAAAGCCACAACACACATTGGCATCATAGCATGGGGGTAGTGACAGACATAGACTAGACCCTCTGACAGGCAAGACTTGAGGAGAAGGTGGAGCTGCAGCTGCCACAACAGTCAAAACATTTAGGCAGGTAGACATATTGTGCACAAAATCCAGCAGTCACTCGAAGCAGTCACACTGTTGAGCCAGCTCCTGGCATACTTCAGGTAAGGTTATGTGAGTTGGGTCAGCGGGATTCATAGCCTGTACAAACTGTTGCGGACAAGGGTTGTGGAACCACCGTGTCAGCCAACAGGTTTGACTTAGGGCTATACCTACCGCTGTTATCCTGGCGGTCCCCTGGTATTCACCCTTTAACCCCTATAAAGGGATTTGGACTTCTCTGCCAGGGAGTCACCTTGCCACTACCTTTTGGAATAGCTCTGGTGTGGTTGGCTGCTCACCAACGGGGATCAGAAATACAGATGTGTGACACTGAGGGAACAAACAATACACATAGTCAGCTCTGGCAAAGTTAATGAGAATCCGATAAACAATCCAAAGGTCAGTGCAGGCAGCATGGAAGCAGTATGGGGAACAGGTACACGTCAGGAACCAGACAGAGAGACAGAATCAGACAGGCTAATGGATAAATGCTCTTTTACAGACCCTAGCTAGAGAGACCAAGCAAAATCTGTAGAGACCAAGCAAGATCAGTAGAGACCAATTGCACAGGCAAGAACTGAAGAAAACAGCCAGGTATGTATAGAGGCAGCTGATTAGCAGTTGGACACAACCATGCAGCAGTATGTAACCGCAGCACACATGCAAAAGCAGAGCTCATCTGGCAAGCAATAATTTAAATACCATGATTTTATGAGTGCCACCAGAGACAAAAAGAACAACAAATTAAAAACACTCACAATCAGGGCCGTTTTTAATATTAATTGGACCCTGGGCAAGAATTTACTTGGGCCCCCTGGATCCCGCCTAGCATGCAATCATGCCCTCCACCACAACACACACACACACACAAAATAAAAAATCCACACACCTGGTAGAGTAGTAAACTTTAATAATGATGAGTGGCCACTAGAGGTGTTCCATGGCAGTAATGTAAATACTGCCTTTTTTTCTGAAAAGACAGTATTTGCATTAAAAAGCTTGCAGACACATGCTATAGACACCAGAACTACTACGTTTAGCTGTTGTGGTTCTGGTGACTATGGTGTCCCTTAATATAGAGGGAAAAAAAGAATCAGCACAAAAGTATCAAATAAAATGGCTGCATCATTATTCTAAAAATTTAAAAAGCACAACTTCTGACACAAATATATAGTATTTTGCAGATTTTTTTTTTTTTTTTTTAAAGATGTGCAGATAGTACTGTACTACTTACCCCTCCATTCACCCCTACATACAGGGTAATACAGCTCCTCATACCTCTTACATCCAGTGACGTCTCTATGATGTAGATGTTCTCTTTCCTCATCTTCTGATTTCAGACCTTCAGACCAGACCACAATTCTTCAGCCATTTCAGCCATTTGACAAAAGAAATCTTAGTTTACTACTTTTCCATCATCCTCCCATCTTCTGGACAAATCATCCTACCACCCCCTATACTCTGCCTGTTGTGCAATATTATACTGCAGAAACAGATAAACCCCCTGATAATACTAGTACCATGCAGATAGTGCCCTTCAATAATTATTGGCACACAGTGTCCTCAAATCACTGTGCCCAGCAAATAGTGCCCCTGACACTAATAGTGTAAACATAATGTCCCCCAAAAATAATTCTGGTAAGCTGATACTGTGCCAAGGTGCCCGCACAGTAATAGTTTCCCCAAAAGTCCCACCAATAGGAATAATTCTCTGCTATAGCACACATGGTAGAAATAGAGCTCCTATAGTGCCCCAACATGTCCCCACTGTGCCCCAGAAGTAATAATGCTCCCATAGTGCCCATACTAGTAATCATGTTCCCTCATAGACCCCCAGTAGTAATAAAGCCCATCATAATGCCCCCAGTAGTAATAATTCTCCTTATAATGTGCCATAATGCCCCCAATTGAGCTAATGTACCCATAGTGCCCCCATTATGTGCCTGTATAAAATACCCCCATATAGTTCCCCCAGTAAATGCCCCCATAGTGTTGCTCTCCCCCCTTCTTCCTAGTGCCCCCATAATGTACCAGTATAAAATGCCCCATATTTAGTGCCCAAGTAGATGCCCTCAGTGTCCCCCATAATTTGCAAGTATAAAATACCTCTTCTTAGTGCCCCCCATAGATGAGCCCAAAGTACTCCTCTTTCCCCTTCCCCATTGTACCCACTATAATGTTTCCCAGTATAAAATGCCCCTATACAGAGCCCCCCATATAAAATACCCCTTCTTTGTGGCCTCAGTGGAAGTTCCCATAGTGTTCCTCTCCCTCTTCCCCCATATAAAATACCCATTATTTGTGGCCTCAGTAGATGTCCTCATAGTGTGCCCTCAATAATGTTCCAGTAAGAAGTGCCACCAATAATGTGCCAATAAGAAGTGCCCCCATAGATGCCCCCACAGTTCCTCCCAAAAATGTGCCAGTCAGATGTGCCCCCATAGATGCCCCCCAATAATGTGCCAGTAACAAGTACCCCCATAGATGCCCACCAATCATGTGCCAGTAACAAGAGCCCCATAGATGCCCCCAATCATGTGACAATAACAAGTGCCCCATAGATGCCCCCCAATCATGTGCCAGTAGCAAGTCCCCCATAGATGCCCCCCAATCATGTGTGAGTAACAAGTACCCCCATAGATGCCCAGCAATCATGTGCCAGTAACAAGTGCCCCCATGGATGCCTCCCAATCATGTGCTAGTAACAAGTGCCCCCATAGATGCCACCAATCATGTGCCAGTAATAGGTCCACCATAGATGCCCCCCAAACATATGCCAGTAGTAGTACCATATAAAAAAAATAAACACATACTTACCTCCATCAGGCTGGCAGCGATGCGATGCAGGCCTCTTCTGGCCTATGTCCCGCGCTGTACGGCTCCGGCGGCACGATGACGTCATCGCGCTGCCTGCACTGGCTTCTGATAGGCTGCAGCGGGCTCTGATAGACGCCTCTCCCTCCCCTTCCCTGCCGCAGCACTTCCATCTGTATCGCTGTCCTGAGGACGGCAATACAGATGACTATGGAGATGAGCGCTTCCACAATGGAAGAGCTCATCTCCCTGTGCCCTGCCGCTGCCCCCCAAGTCTCCAGTGGCCAGCAGGGCTCAAGAGGCAGCTGCCTTGGGCCCCCCAGGAGCAACTGGGCCTGGGGCAGCTGCCCCTTTTGCCCCGCGTTAAATACGGCCCTGCTCACAATACACAAAATTCATAAAGAGCGTCAATTCATAAACAACTCCAAAAACCATAGCACAAGCCCTTGATAAAGCAAAATCTGGATGTGAGTGCTAGCAAAGTGCCCTGGAACAAAATGTGCTGGAGAAACTAGTGATAATAATGTGACAACAATATACAAGAAACAACATGTACACCTGTAACATAACAGCATTAACCCTTTCTGGACCAACCCATTTTCAGTTTTTGTGCCTTGGTTTTTTACTTCCACCCTTCCAAGCAAGAGCTATTACTTATTTTTTTGTTCACATAGCTGTATGAGGGCTTTTATTTTGTTGTACTTTCTAATGGCACCATTTAATATTGCATACGATGTAGGAGGAGGCTAGCAAAAAATACAAAATTGGGTGGAATTGAAAAAAAAATTGAATTCTGCCACAGTTTTATGGGTTTTGTTTTTACGGCTTTCCTAATGCGGTGAAACTGACCTACTTCGTTCATTCTTTAGGTCAGTATGATTTCAGGGATACCACATTTATATAGTTTTTTCTTCTGTTTTAATATTGAACGGGCGCTATTTTTTTAACTCTGGACTTCTGTTGTACGTGTGAATCATGCCATAATGACAACATAAGAAAAATAAAAGACATTCTCCCATAAATAATTCTGTGGAAGCATGCCCAAATGTATCGTTGCTATTGCAGGTTCATCAGAGGTAAATAAGCAATGGAAGATGTCCAATATATATACCAATAAGAGCCAAACATGGGCGGATGGCATTCCACAAGAAAACACTTTAACTGCTATATAGTGTAGCATACACACTAAGATAAGATACATATAGAACTTGCAGGTGCATGTCCCCAAACATGCATGCGGTACTACTGCACATCGCCTACATTCAATTACTCTACAAAGTGCTTTTGTGACACAGTGAAGGGTCTGTTAGGCCTCTTTCACACGGGCGTCATATTTTTTGCCCGGATAAGATGCGGGTGCGTTGCGGGAAAATGCGCTATTTTTCCGCGCGAGTGCAGAACATTGTAATGCGTTTTGCACGCGCGTGAGAAAAATCGGCATGTTTGGTACCCAAGCCCGAACTTCTTCACAGAAGTTGAGGTTTGGGTTAGGTGTTGTGTAGATTGTATTATTTTCCCTTATAACATGGTTATAAGGGAAAATAATAGCATTCTTAATACAGAATGCATAGTAAAATAGGGCTGGAGGGGTTAAAAAAATAAATAAAAAATTTAACTCACCTTAATCCACTTGATCGCGCAGCCGGCATCTCTTCTGTCTTCTTCTTTGCTGTGCACAGGAATAGGACCTTTGATGACGTCACTGTGCTCATCACATGGTCCAATCACATGGTTCATCACCATGGTGAGGGACCATGTGATTGGATCATGTTATGTGACGTCACCACAGGTCCTTAGCCGGCAGCTCAACATTACAGAAGAAGACAGAGATCCACAACTACGCGATCAAGTGGACCCATGCGGAATACTCGCCCGTGTGAAAGGCGCCTTGGTAGATAGGAGGTATTTTCCTCCCAGTATACGCTGCAGAGACTGATTGCAGCAAGGTGAGGTCAAGCACTGGGCGGATTTCACTTGCGGGTCTGGGCTTTGCGGACGCCCCAACTCTCGTTAAAAGCAGCTAGAGTGTAGGAAAGGCTGTCTGTGTTAGGCCTCTTGCACACAAACATATTTTCACTCCGTTTCCGTTCAGTTTTTTTTGCGGACCGTATACTGAAGCATTCATTTCAGTTTTATTAGGATACCTCTGATGAATGCTTTATGTGCTTGCCATACTAAACTACGTGCAGAATTATTAGGCAAATGAGTATTTTGACCACATCATCCTCTTTATGCATGTTGTCTTACTCCAAGCTGTATAGGCTCGAAAGCCTACTACCAATTAAGCATATTAGGTGATGTGCATCTCTGTAATGAGAAGGGGTGTGGTCTAATGACATCAACACCCTATATCAGGTGTGCATAATTATTAGGCAACTTCCTTTCCTTTGGCAAAATGGGTCAAAAGAAGGACTTGACAGGCTCAGAAAAGTCAAAAATAGTGAGATACCTTGCAGAGGAATGCAGCACTCTTAAAATTGTAAAGCTTCTGAAGCGTGATCATCAAACAATCAAGCGTTTCATTCAAAATAGTCAACAGGGTCGCAAGAAGCGTGTGGAAAAACCAAGGCGCAAAATAACTGCCCATGAACTGAGAAAAGTCAAGCGTGCAGCTGCCAAGATGCCACTTGCCACCAGTTTGGCCATATTTCAGAGCTGCAACATCACTGGAGTGCCCAAAAGCACAAGGTGTGCAATACTCAGAGACATGGCCAAGGTAAGAAAGGCTGAAAGACGACCACCACTGAAAAAGACACACAAGCTAAAAAGTCAATACTGGGCCAAGAAATATCTCAAGACTGATTTTTCTAAGGTTTTATGGACTGATGAAATGAGAGTGAGTCTTGATGGGCCAGATGGCTGGATTGGTAAAGGGCAGAGAGCTCCAGTCCGACTCAGACGCCAGCAAGGTGGAGGTGGAGTACTGGTTTGGGCTGGTATCATCAAAGATGAGCTTGTGGGGCCTTTTTGGGTTGAGGATGGAGTCAAGCTCAACTCCCAGTCCTACTGCCAGTTTCTGGAAGACACCTTCTTCAAGCAGTGGAACAGGAAGAAGTCTGCAAGGTAAGAAAAACATGATTTTCATGCAGGACAATGCTCCATCACACGCGTCCAAGTACTCCACAACGTGGCTGGCAAGAAAGGGTATAAAAGAAGAAAATCTAATGACATGGCCTCCTTGTTCACCTGATCTGAACCCCATTGAGAACCTGTGGTCCATCATCAAATGTGAGATTTACAAGGAGGGAAAACAGTACACCTCTCTGAACAGTGTCTGGGAGGCTGTGGTTGCTGCTGCACGCAATGTTGATGGTGAACAGATCAAAACACTGACAGAATCCATGGATGGCAGGCTTTTGAGTGTCCTTGCAAAGAAAGGTGGCTATATTGGTCACTGATTTGTTTTTGTTTTGTTTTTGAATGTCAGAAATGTATATTTGTGAATGTTGAGATGTTATATTGGTTTCACTGGTAAAAATAAATAATTGAAATGGGTATATATTTGTTTTTTGTTAAGTTGCCTAATAATTATGTACAGTAATAGTCACCTGCACACACAGATATCCCCCTAAAATAGCTAAAACTAAAAACAAACTAAAAACTACTTCCAAGAATATTCAGCTTTGATATTAATGAGTTTTTTGGGTTCATTGAGAACATGGTTGTTGTTCAATAATAAAATTAATCCTCAAAAATACAACTTGCCTAATAATTCTGCACTCCCTGTATATATGGATCAGGGACCGAGTTCGCATTTAATTGAAAGTATTCCTGAAAGGCTTTGGTAATTATAGGTCTGTGATTGGGATGGGAGAGGATGAATGGGTTGTTCCTCCAAACTGGAGGGGGAAAGGATTGGAATTGTTCTGCCAATTGGAGTAGGATAGGGGCATGATCAGACCATTTGATAACACCAATTGAGCTTAAAGTATGGAAAAGGGTTGTTTTGTCTACTAGAAACATATAAATTCTAGAGTAAGAGAGGTGTGAGGTGGATAAGAAGGTGTAGTCCCTTTCCTGGCTGTGCTGAGCCCTCCAGACGTCTATGAGGCCTTCGAAGTGAAGAAAAGCTGCTAAGCCTATAGGAGAGCATCTGGAGGGATTAGTTGAGTCAAGAGAAGGGTCCACTATTGAGTTGAAGTCTCCACGGATGATTAATTTACCTTGCTTAATTTTGTGGACCTTCTTCATAACTCTATGTAGAAAGGAAATCTGGGGTTCGTTTGGCGCGTAAATATTCACTAGTGTGTATGTGATATTGTTCACCACACATACCAAGACAATGTATCTGCACCATGGATCTACCACCTATGATATTAGAGAAAAGGACACAGAGTTTTTGACAGCGATAAATACTCCTCTGTTTTTCTGTACATTATGAGAATGATTTATAATTGGGAACAAGCGGTGTCTAATCCTGTATGCGTCTTTCTTCAACAGGTGAGATTCCTAAATACATAGTACATCAGCTTTACCAGACATCGCCTCTTTCTAAAGACAAGCCCTCTTCTGTGGACAGTTTAATCCCCTGGAGTTGAGAGAGAGAATTGTCGGTCCCATGGTCCTGTTCCATGGCGCTGAAGGTGGCTGCTGCACTGCTCAAAACGACCTGAGGGAGATATAAGCATATTTAAGAATAATACAAAGTGAAGCATTGTTAGAATAAATCTGAGGAAAATAAAAAAAATATAATAAAAACTGAAGTAGACAGTACGATTTGTCTACTGAAAGGGGCAAAAGTTCCATGTTGAAGCCAAGTATAGGAACCAATTCAAACTTGGTGGAGTATAACATAACAGGTGATGCACCAATGATAGCTATAAATGTGAATGTAGCTGAAATGCGTGCTATTCCACCTGTGGTAACTAGATAGAGAACCAAGTATAAACATGTAATAGGTAACAGTCACTTGTTAAATCCGCTGAAGTAAGAAAAGAAGGTAACTGCATCTCGATCTCTTGAAATCTTCACGGCTTGCCCACGTAGAGTCTGCAAACGGCATTTCAGCGTGGAGGTAAGAATAGTGACTGTAACTTGCAAGTGGACAGGAAAAGTCCTTGAGAAGACAAATATGAAGATCACTTTTGAGAAGGACGGGTATGGCGAAACCAACCTCGCCACTGCTTTGGAGAGGCCGTGCTGGATCTCCCTATGGCCGAAGACCTAAGGCCAGACCTGATTGAACTAGCTGTCCAGGAATGGGAACTGGAGCAGGATTACCAGCACCTGTTCAGCTCCAGTCAGTCACCCTATACCCTGCAAGTACCACCAGAGCAGTGGGAGATCGAACAGAATTATGTGGACTTATATAGTCAAGTGACACCGCCTGTCTCTGGCCTGATGGGGCGTGTGGACTGTACACCATTGGGAGCGGTGAGTTTCGTTCCCCCTCCCCAACAACTAAGCCCGTCATCAGGAGACTTGCATTCGGTACCTCCTACTCCCCAACCAACTCCAGAAATGAGGGACCTTATCGACTGGTCCTGGGAAGACCCACAGATGGCAGGTGGGGATGGGACTGCGGTCTCTCTCCCGGCCCTACAGGGATGCTGGGCAGTTGGCCCAGATCCTCTGCGGCAGAATATTCCACCGGGAGGGGAGAGTCTCGTTCCCCCTCCCCAGCGGCAGCCTAGCCCACCCTTAGGAGAGGAGACAGTTGGTCCCTCTTCACAGTAGCCAAGTGAGTCCCAGGGAGCGGAAGGTACCGTCCTTGCTCCCCAGCGGCAGTGTGAGTACCAGGAGGAGGAGGTAAGCGATCCCTACCCTCCACAGCTAACCCCTACCGAGGTACTGAGGTCAGTAGAGGAGCCGTTAGCTTCCTCTGACCCCTTCCCAGCAGAAGAGCTGGCATCTAATTTTCCCTTTGTCACCGGGCAGGACTATACCCCGGTTGCTCCAGCGGAAGAGCTGGCAACAGGGCAGAACACAGTTGGCCTCTGCCCTCCTTTGTCCCAGGCTTGTTTATCTGCAGGTCCCACCAGCTGGCACCAGGGCAGAGTACCACTGGTATCTGCTCACTTAGCGACCCACAAAGCCAAGAGACCTGTGCCCAACACAGCCATGGTGAAGCTATGGGACCGAAACAAACTACAAAATTGCCCGGGTGCAGTAACCAAGTGTTGGGGGGGGGGGGGGGGGGGAATACACTGCGGATTGTTTATTATTGTGGGGGGGCTACCTTGTTGATTGTAATTTACTGTGGGTGGGTGACTCGACTAACTCAGGCACTGACCGACAGAAGGTTAGCTACCTGGTTAGTCTCCCCCCGAATGGGAAGATATGTGGCGAAAGCCACTTCGCCACGGTGTTTTGGAGGGGGCTGTTTGCCCGCCTCCTGCCCCTGGATTATGGCCCTTTAAGAACCATCTGGGGACATACTGTGGAGTTACTGGATGGCCACCATTTCATGTATCAGAGGCACATGGTGAGAACAATGGATGAAGCACATGGTGAGAACAATGGATGAAGAACATGGTGAGAACAATGGATGGCGGCCATTTTTAACTCACAGACACTGTTTGGACTTTTCTACGTGGTGCCATCTCGCCGGTATTTAGTGCACAAAGACATTGGGCAGTAGTTTTAAACTATACAACAGGGGACACATTATACAGTAATTATTTTTGATATAGCCTGTATATGTTCTGCGGAATCTGCATTAAACTGTATCTTCCATACTACTGAACGGATCTGGGTGAATTTTGGATATGTGGTTCACCCAGACCCCCCGGTGGTTATTGCATGTTTTGGGGTTCCTGTGAGATGTTTTATAAAACTGTATTTCTCTGCCTGTGGTAATTATATTACCCATTGTTTTCAGTAATCATATCATAGCCAGAGGGGAGGATTTTGTGTGGGAGTGTCTGTGTGTATTGTACGGATTGATTGGTTGTATTTCAAAACCCTGTGGGCAGTACTATGTTTGTGGATTGTGAATAAAAGAGGCTGTATGCCCCAGGACAGTCAGTTCCTTTTTTTTTTTTTTTTATAATTGTTTATTTTATTAATTTTTGTCAATGAAAAAGTAATACAGGTACAATGTCACATTGCATATCAGTGAAAAGCAATACAGGTACAATGTCATATTGCATAACATCAATATCAAGAATGTATATTGGTACATAAAACACATATTTCGTATCAGAGGCCAATGGCCACATTGGGAGTTGACACAAAAAAGACATAAAATAACGACAACGACACGACACATAAGGGGAGAGAGAGGAAAGAAAAAAAAGAAAAAAGGGGGGAAAGAAAAACTAATGTTCAGAGGACCCTTACTGTAAGTGATCAAAAGCGTCATCCCATGCCTGCCAGACCTTTGTAAATCTATCAACTGAGTTAGTAATGCAGGCAGTTAGGTATTCCATTTTCCTAACCTCCATCACACTGTGGATGAGGTCCAGTCGGGTAGGCGCGTCTGCTCTCAACCAAAACCCCGCAATTAGGCGTCTAGCCGCCGTCAACACCTGAAGGACTAGAAGCAGGAATTGTTTCTTTAACCCCTTAGTGACCAAGCCTGTTTGGGCCTTAATGACCAAGCCAAATTTTGGAAATCTGACATGTGTCATTTTAGCTTAGAATAACTTTGTAACGGTTTTGCACATCAAAGTAATTCTGACATTGTTTTCTCGTCACATATTGTACTTTACTTAGGTGGTAAAATTCTACCGATAAAATATGCGTATCCTTATTAAAAAAGTGAAATTTTATGAAAATTTGTAAAAAACTGCACATTTTCCTATTTTCAACTGCAATATTTCATATACATACATAAATACTATTCAATATTTTTTTATCAGAAATTTATTTCCACATCTTTACTTTATTTTGGCTGCACTCACAAAAATTTTTACTTTTTATTTTTTTTTATTTAGGAGACTTTACATTTTAACATAAATGTTAAAAAATTTTAAGTACATATTTTTTCCTGAAACAAGCCAAGTTTGCAGAGGTTTATAAGTGTCAGAATAATAGAAACCCCCCAAAAGTGAACCCATTTTAAAAACTAGGCCCCTTAACGTATTTATCTATGGGTGTAATGAGTTTTTTGACCCACTAGTTTTTTGTAGAAATTAATGCTAAGAAGGTGAAAAAAAATGTAATTTTCATTTTTTACACAAAAGTGTCAATTTAAAGACAGATTTTTTTCTACAGAGCACATGAAAATGAAGATGTACACTCCAAAATGTATCACCCCATTTCTCCTGTCTTCAGAAATACCCCCATTGTGGCCCTAATCTTATGTCTTGACAAACGGCAGGGCCCAAACATAAAGGAACACCCAGTTGTTTTCAGAACACAAAATTTGCTTGAAAATTGTTTAGGCCCCATTGCACACTTGTAATGGCGTTGAGCTGCCAAAACAATAGAAAACCCCCACAATGGACCCCATTTTGAAAACTAGACCCCTAAGGTATTCATCTAGGGGTGTAGTGAGCATTTAGACCCCCTAGTTTTTTGTTGAAATTAATGCTAAGAAGGTGAAAAAAATGTAATTTTCATTTTTTACACAAAAGTGTCAATTTAAAGACAGATTTTTTTCTACAGAGCACATGAAAATGAAGATGTACACTCCAAAATGTATCACCCTGTTTCTCCTGTCTTCAGAAATACCCCCATTGTGGCCCTAATCTTATGTCTTGACAAACGGCAGGGCCCAAACATAAAGGAGCACCCAGTTGTTTTCAGAACACAAAATTTGCTTGAAAATGGTTTAGGCCCCATTGCACACTTGTAATGGCGTTGAGCTGCCAAAACAATAGAAAACCCCCACAATGGACCCCATTTTGAAAACTAGACCCCCTAAGGTATTCATCTAGGGGTGTAGTGAGCATTTAGACCCCCTAGTTTTTTGTTGAAATTAATGCTAAGAAGGTGAAAAAAATGTAATTTTCATTTTTTACACAAAAGTGTCAATTTAAAGACAGATTTTTTTCTACAGAGCACATGAAAATGAAGATGTACACTCCAAAATGTATCACCCTGTTTCTCCTGTCTTCAGAAATACCCCCATTGTGGCCCTAATCTTATGTCTTGACAAACGGCAGGGCCCAAACATAAAGGAGCACCCAGTTGTTTTCAGAACACAAAATTTGCTTGAAAATGGTTTAGGCCCCATTGCACACTTGTAATGGCGTTGAGCTGCCAAAACAATAGAAAACCCCCACAATGGACCCCATTTTGAAAACTAGACCCCCTAAGGTATTCATCTAGGGGTGTAGTGAGCATTTAGACCCCCTAGTTTTTTGTTGAAATTAATGCTAAGAAGGTGAAAAAAATGTAATTTTCATTTTTTACACAAAAGTGTCAATTTAAAGACAGATTTTTTTCTACAGAGCACATGAAAATGAAGATGTACACTCCAAAATGTATCACCCTGTTTCTCCTGTCTTCAGAAATACCCCCATTGTGGCCCTAATCTTATGTCTTGACAAACGGCAGGGCCCAAACATAAAGGAGCACCCAGTTGTTTTCAGAACACAAAATTTGCTTGAAAATGGTTTAGGCCCCATTGCACACTTGTAATGGCGTTGAGCTGCCAAAACAATAGAAAACCCCCACAATGGACCCCATTTTGGAAACTAGACCCCCTAAGGTATTCATCTAGGGGTGTAGTGAGCATTTAGACCCCCTAGTTTTTTGTTGAAATTAATGCTAAGAAGGTGAAAAAAATGTAATTTTCATTTTTTACACAAAAGTGTCAATTTAAAGACAGATTTTTTTCTACAGAGCACATGAAAATGAAGATGTACACTCCAAAATGTATCACCCTGTTTCTCCTGTCTTCAGAAATACCCCCATTGTGGCCCTAATCTTATGTCTTGACAAACGGCAGGGCCCAAACATAAAGGAGCACCCAGTTGTTTTCAGAACACAAAATTTGCTTGAAAATGGTTTAGGCCCCATTGCACACTTGTAATGGCGTTGAGCTGCCAAAACAATAGAAAACCCCCACAATGGACCCCATTTTGAAAACTAGACCCCCTAAGGTATTCATCTAGGGGTGTAGTGAGCATTTAGACCCCCTAGTTTTTTGTAGAAATTAATGCTAAGAAGGTGAAAAAAAATAAAAATAGCTCCACGAACCATCCCAAAGGGATCCCTCCCTCCCTGGAAAGCCCACAAACTAAACAGAAAATGAGAATAAATTGAATTCCTGACCCCCCCCCCCCCCCTGTTCTTTTTGGTATTAAATAAAATTAATAATTTGCAACCGTATGGTACGTTTCAAAGCAGGGGTAATTACAGAGCCCTGGTTGTGATGGGCAGCTGGGGCAGTAAATCCGGGTGTCCCTCCTCCTTCCATGTTTGCTACACACCCGGCATCTTTTCTGTGGATACGTTTTGCTGGTAGTGGCAGGGACGGGGTGAGGGAAATGGCGTTCTAAAAGCCTTCGAACGTCCTCCGATTCGAAGGCTTGCCTAGGTGCGGGGGACTCAAACAGGAGACTCTCAATCACCTTCTCCTGGTACTCGAGGAAGTTAAGGTTTCCCTGGGACTTTTGAATAAAATAAAACTATTATAGGTAGCAATCTGGATGAGGTAGATTGCTACCTTTTTATACCAGGCCCTGTTTTTTCGCTTCACCAGGTAGGGGTGAAGCGCTTGGTCCGAGAGGTCTACACCTCCCATAAATTTATTGTAGTCTGTCACACAGACCGGTTTGTGCTTGTCCGCCGTAGCCCCCCTCTCCCTAACTGCCACTGTGGTGTCTGCATGCAAGGTGGTCAGCATGTAGACATCCTTCCTGTCCTTCCACTTCACGGCAAGCAGCTGGTCACTTGCGAGGGCGAAGGATGTTCCTTTCTCCAAACGTTTGGAGACCAGCGGTTGTGGGTATCCAACTCTATTTTTGCGGACTGTCCCACAAGCCCCTGTGTTTGCAGCATGGAGGGATTTATAAAGGGGTATACTAGTGTAAAAATTATCGGTGTACACGTGGTACCCTTTGTGCAGGAATGGTGCCAATAAATCCCACACAATTTTTCCCGATGTGCCAATATTTTCGGGGCAGCCTGGGGGGTTAAGTTGGGAGTCTCTGCCCTCATAAATAGACAGGCCACAGGTGTAGCCGGTTGTGCTCTCGCACACCTTATACAACTTTACCCCATATCTGGCACGCTTGGAAGGAATATATTGACGGAAGGAAAGGCGGCCTTTAAAACTAAAAAGGGACTCGTCAACTGATAATTTTTTCTCAGGGGTATATAATTTCAAAAATAAATCTGTAAGGAGGGAAATAAGGGGTCTCAATTTATTTAGGCGGTCGAAGGCTGGGTCAGTTCTGGGGGGGACTTGGGAATTGTCTGAAAAATGCATGAACCGCATTATGACTTCATAGCGGTTACGGGACATAACTGCTGCAAACACAGGGGTTGAGTGGACAGTACTCGCAGCCCAATAGGATCGGACAGAGGGTTTTTTTACAATGCCCATGTCCAGGGTAAGCCCCAAAATTTTTTTTATTTCAGGGACACTTGTGGGGGTCCACCGTCTTACATAAATAGACGTGGGCTTTTGTACAGCAAACTGTGTGGCGTACAAATTAGTTTGCTGCACAATTAACTCCAGGACTTTATCATCTACAAATAAATGAAAAAAATCATAAGGGGTAAAATTGCCGACATCCACATTAATTTGGGGAGTGGGTAAAAATTGGGGTACTTGGGGGGAAAATGAAGTGGCAGGAACCCACGTAGCAGAAGGGACGGGACCGCTGGGTGGAGAATGAGGGGAGGTGGTGACTTCTACCACCATAGGGCTATGGGGTCTGGGGATGGAATCAGAGTCCCCGCTATCTGAAAATATTTCCGCCTCTGAAGCGGTGCCAGATTCAGAGTGGTCAGAGCAGAGAAATTCGTATGCCTGCTCCGCACTTAACAATCTCCGAGCCATTTTTTTTTTCTGTACAGCTCAGAAAAATTCAAATAACTGACCGTCCCTAAAAATGACTGACACCCACCGACTGACGGAGTGACACCCACCGACTGACGGAGTGACACCCACCGACTGACGGAGTGACACCCACCGACTGACGGAGTGACACCCAACAACTCACTGACTGACACCCACTGACCGCCAGTAACAGACGAACAGGGTCCCTAATAAAGATAAATGACTGTAACTAATAGACGTCTAATGACGGACGCCTAATCACGGACATCCACTGACCGCCAGTTACTGACGGACAGTTTATAATTTGATTTTTTTTCTTTTTTTTTTCACAGTATGTAATCACAGAGCCAGGACAGAAGTCTGATCTCTCTCTCCTCACAGAACAACTGCACTGAGGGGAGAGAGAAGCACAGCCCCTGTCCTGGCCATGTTTTGTAAATATAATGGATGTGATCTCCATGATAGGTTTATCATGGAGACCACATGATCAGGGACCATTATTATTGGTCCCTGATGGTTACTGTGCTGAAGGCAGATCTTCAGCACAGTAACCAGTGCGCATGTCTGTGCCATTTTTATTTATTTTTTATTAGATGGGGGGGGGGGGGGGCCCTAATAACTTTATTAAAATATATCTAAGGGCCCTATTGCCCCGATCGGGGTGCTGGGGGACCCGATCGGGGTGCTGGGGACCCGATCGGGGCATAACTTGAACTTCTCTCTCCTCTCCTGAGGAGAGAGACCTTACAGTAAGCGGCGGCGGCCGGCTTTCAGTCTGCGCATGCGCCGGCCGCCGCCGCCATCTTCCTTGAGGGTAAGGGGGGTGGGGGGGTGAGGATCGGGACCCAGCTTAGGGATAGAAGTGCTGGGGGACCCGATCCTAGCACCGGAGACTTTCTCCCTCCTCTCTCACATGAGAGGAGGGAGAAAGTTTTAGTTCAGGCTTCATTTTCGGTGATCGCCGTGATAAAGTGTATCACGGCGATCACGTGATCAGAGACCGCTTGTCACGGTCTCTGATCACTGCCCCGAGCCCTCAGCTACCTCCGGTAGCTGCGGGCACGGAGCTACTACGCTTGATTTTAGCGTTAACTCGGGCTGAAGTGCCGCCGTAAAAAGGCGGCGCTCCAGCCCAAGGCCCCTTAGTGACCGCCGTAAAAACACGTATGGGTGGTCACTAAGGGGTTAATTACATTTTTGGCATATTCAATAAGTAAAAAAGAGGTGTAAAAGGAAATTGAATTGCGAGGAGTTGAAAGAGAACAGACCCCACCATTCTCCAAAAAGGCTCAATCACAGGACATTCCCCAAAAATATGAATATGAGTCCCCTCACCTGTCGTACATCTCCAACATCTATCCGAGATATCTCAGCTAAAGTGTTTTAATAGCTGTGGTGTATGATACCAAAACATAAGCACTTTATATGTGTTTTCCCTATATGTAACACATGAAGACGATTTCGCTGCCCGTTCCCATATCTGTTTCTTCTCAGCATGCGCTATAGGATAGCCAAGAATTGTCTCCCATTTAGGGTCCATTCACACGTCCGTTTTTTCTTTCCTGATCTGTTCCGTTTTTTCAGGAACAGATCAGGACCAGATCTGGACCCATTCATTTTCAATGGGTCCTGGAAAAAATCGGACAGCACAATGTGTGCTGTCCGTTTCCGTTGTTCCGTTCCGCATGTCCGTTTAAATATAAAACATGTCCTATTCTTGTCCTGAAAAATCGGATCCTGGTACAATACAAAGTCAATGGATCCGCAAAAAACGGAAGACATTCGGATGTCATTCCGTATGTCATCCGTTTTTTGCGGATTCCGTTCCTGGAAACACATAACAAATTTTTTTTTTTTTTTTATTTTTTATTTTTTTCAATTTTTTTTCAAAGAAATCCAAACAACTTTATTTGATTATTGAAATGTATACATGTTTCCGTTTTTTGCGGATCCGCAAAAAACGGATGACATACGGAAACATTTTCAGGAACAACGGATCCGCAAAAAACGGACCGTTTTTCAGGATGAAAAAAAACAGGACGTGTGAATGGACCCTTAGTCATATAGGAGTGAATAACAGAGGAGGATGATAGGATAAGATAAATATCCGAGATGAGACCCCGCGTTGTAATCGTCATCTTACATAGTTTCTCAACATCCGCAAATCTGAACAGTTTCCTAGGAAACCATGTTTTAAGAAAGGCTGTGTGCATTCCCAACGTAAATAATGGATTAGACAAAAAGGAGATCATAGAAGATTTTTCCGAAGCAAGTGAAAACAGTCTGTTACATCTCGACCATATGTTACAGGTAAAAGACATGGGGCCTAATAGCTCAGGTCTAAGCGAGGGCTGCGGGGAATACCAAATGAGTGAATTCGGATGTACAGGGGCTATCCACAACTTCTCTATTTCCACCCATCTAGAATACGCATATATGTTGGACCAGGCTGGCAATCTTCTAAGCTGTGTAGCCCAGTAATATTTTTTTATATCCGGAACTGCTAGCCCTCCTTGAGTTTTAGGTGACATTAAAATTGAGCAAGCTATGTGATGCCTCTTCCCATTCCAGATGAACTTAAGCATACATGACTGAAAATTACGCAACTCCTTCTCTGGAATTGGGAGAGTTTCAAATAAATACAGTAATTTAGGCAGAATATTCATCTTGACCGACGCTATACGGCCCAATAGGGAGATGGGAAGAGGCATCCATTTAGTCAGCAAGGTTTTGAGTTCTCGGAACGTAGATGGAAAATTTTGAGCATACAACGAGGAGTATGTAGGGGTTAGATTTCCGTCCATTGAAAGTGGAAGCTAGATTTTAAGGTGGTCAAATTATCAGGAGGAAGGTTAAGGGGAAGAGCCTCAGTTTTTGTGGCATTGATTTTATAACCAGATAATCTACCATACGTCTCTAGTAATTTAAAAAGGTTGGGGAGCGAGATATGCAAGTCAGTTAATGTTAGTAAAATATCGTCAGCGAATAGCGAGAGTTTGAATTCAACTTTCCCATGGATATCAGGGTGAGAACGGATGGCCGCCGCCAAGGGTTCTATGCATAGAACAAAAAGTAAAGGGGATAGCGGACATCCTTGACGCGTACCATTTTTTATAGGGAAAGGTAAGGAATGAGCATGCTTCATTTTCACCGTCGCTGTGGGTTGGGCATAGAGGACATGGAGGGCTGTAAGGAAAGGGCCTCTCAAACCAAAGGCCTCCATAGCAGAGAACATAAAAGGCCACCCTAAGCGATCAAACGCTTTCTCCGCGTCAAGACTTAGCAACAGAGCTGAGTCCCTGCGTCTATTCATGATGTCAATTAGATCAATGGTCCGCCTTGTATTATCTCCGCTCTGTCGGTCCCGGACAAAGCCCACTTGATCCTTATGGATCAGTTGGGGAGTCAGTTCCTTTTTTAACCCTCAAAGTGAAGTGTCGTCTCATTCTTGGGGGGAGGATTTATGGTATGCTGTTCCAGTTTGACTGCTACGAGCGTAAACCTATTCGTATGGTTTCCTATTCCACAGTCTACAGCATTCATATGTTTGAAGAGGATTTATCTGCTTCGTCGGTTTGGTGATGGTGGTGTCTGCCAGAGTGCTTGGAGACCTCAAGAAATGCTAGGAGCATCCAGCAACGGAGGTACTCAGTCGGGGTGCCAGGTGATCCGTTACAACGGGTATATGGAGTATTGTGAACTGGAGTGGCGATGGTAATTTGCCAGCCTTTCAAAAGATTTTTCCCTTCTTCAAGGGACCGGACTAAGTGAGAGCGTCCATCTTTGGATATAAGTAACTTCATAGGATATCCCTATTTATAAACAATTTCATGTTTGCTTAGGGAAAGCGATAGGTAGTAACTCACAGCACTGTCTCAAAGTGGCCGCAGAGAGATCTGTATACAATCGAATGGATTGGTAAGGAGCCGGTAGGGTGCCCAGTTTTCTGGCTGCTAGCATCACCACCTCTTTTGTGGGAAAAAGGTGGATACGTGCTAATGCGTCTCTAGGGATATCTGGTCCCAGATGTTTTGGTTTCGGAACCCTATGGGCTCGGTCAACAATTAATTCTTGAGAAGAGAGCTTAGGGATAAGAGACACAAAAAGCTTCTGAATATAAGAAGGCAGTTCTATGTTGGTAATATCTTCTGGGATGCCGCAAAATTTAATGTTGTTCCGTCGCAAGCGATCCTCTAGGTCTGCCATTTTTAGCTTAATATTTTCCATTTCGTCCGCCATTTCATTATGAGCATCAATTACTTCATTTTGGGATGTTGCAAAGTCTGACATTTTAAACGCAATATGCGTCACCCTTTGCTCAATATTATGCAATTTAGCAGACATGAGAGCAATTATGGCTGCAAGATCATGTTGCATTGATGATTTTAATGCTAGCAGCATTTGTTTTAGAGAGTCTTCTGACACTAGTTTATCAGAGACTGGGTAGTTGGTAAATAAGTCTGCCTCTTGAGATGCCAGATTTTGAGGAGAGGCAACCGGACTAACCTGGTAATCATCAGGTAGCTCTATTCTCGGTCTCCTCTTCTGTGGACTAGAGGAAGGCGAGCTGGGTGTGCCTGCGGCGCCATCTTGTGTATTATGATGTCCCGATCCTACCGCTCTGATGTCCTCTGGGGTAGCGGGAAACGGAGGCGTTTTGAGGTGAGAGGGATCCAGGAGGATAGGAGGAGAGACAGAGGAGAAATGCTCTGAGACCTGTGCTGGAGATGGAGCACTCAGCGGTGGTGAGGCGGGAGTTGTAGCGGCTCCAGGGCTTCGGGCGCCATCTTAGATTTTCCCTTCATCAAAGTATTTCTCCAGATTTTCACTGTTAATCCTCCGAAGCAGTCATTTAGATTTCCCCATCTTTCACAAAGCTGGGTGGGCCTCTTTTCGAGCTGTTCCAGGTGGAATTAGAGGTCCTGTGCTGGTTACAAGTCGATGTTGTGCAGGAGCTGCTGGGCTATGCATCCATCAGACTCGGCAGCCAAGCCACGCCCCCCCCCCCCCCCCCCCGAAGCATTCATTTCAATGGGTCCGCAAAAAAAAATGGAAGGTACTCTGTGTGGTGCATTCCATTTCCGTATTTCCTTTCCGAAAAAAATAGAACATGTCCTATTATTGTCCACATTACGGACAAAGATAGTACTGTTCTATTAGGCCTCTTTCACAGGAGTGTGACGGATTGGCTCCAGATGCGTTCAGGGTGCGTTCAGTGAAACTCACACCATTTTGCAAGCAAGTTCAGTCAGTTTTGTCTGCGATTGTTCAGTTTCTTCCGCACGGGTGCAATGCGTTTTGATGCTTTTTTGAGTGATAAAAAACTGAAGGTTTGCAAACAACATCTCTTAGCAACCATCAGTGAAAAACGCATTGCATCCGCACTTGCTTCCCGATGCAATGTGTTTTTCACTTGAGCCCTATTCACTTCTAAGGGACCATGGCTGTGTGAAAAACACTGAATATAGAACATGCTGCGTTTTTCACGCAACGCAGAACTGATGCGTGACAAAAAACGCTCATGTACCAAGACACATTGAAATTAATGGGTCAGGATTCAGTGCGGGTGCTATGCGTTCATGTCACGCATTGCACCCGTGTGAAAAACTCGCTTGGGCGAAAGAAGCCTTAGGCCCCCTTCACACAGACGTCGCGGGTAAGGGCCTGATGCATTCAGGGTGCATTGTGGGAAAACCTGCGCGAGTAGGAACGCAATTGCAGTCAGTTTTGTCTGCAATTGCGTTCCGATGTTCGTTTTGCACGCGCGTGAGAAAAAACTGAATGTGTTACCCAGACCCGAACCTGGACTTCTTCACTGAAGTCCGAGTTTGGGATCAGTGTTCTGTAGATTTTATTATTTTCCATTATAACATGGTTATAATGGAAAATAATAGCATTCTTTAATACAGAATGCTATGTAAAATGTCAAAAGGACCTTTGATGACATAGTCGCGCTCACCACGTCATCAAAGGTCCTTTTGCAGGTCCTGAAAGAAGAAGAAAGAAGACTATGCCGGCTGTGCGATCAAATGGATTAGGTGAGTTATTTTTATTTATTTTTTAACTCCTCAAGGCACATTTTACTATGCATTCTGTATTAAGAATACTATTATTTTCCCTTATAACCATGTTATAAGGGAAAATAATACAGTGAATAGACTTTAATGGGGTTGCTCATCCCTATCACTTCCTAGCAACCATGCGTGAAAATCGCACCGCATCCGCACTTGTTTGAGGATGCTTGCAATTTTCACACAATCCCATTCATTTCTATGGGGCCTGCGTTGCGTGAAAAACACTGAATATGGAACATGCTGCGATTTTCACACAACGCACAAGTGATGCGTGAAAATCACCGCTCATCTGCACAGCCCCATTGAAGTGAATGGGTCCGGATTCAGTGCGGGTGCAATGCGTTCACCGTGTGAAAGATCCTCTTTAAGGTGTTTCAACCTGTGTGGATGTGTGCACCCTTTCTACATAGTACCTGCAGCATGGTGTGAACTGAACACCAGGACTTTCAACTAGGGGGAAGGTGTTTGCTGAGCTGTTAAACCTGCTTGTGTGAATAAAACACTGGAGTCTGATTAAGAACAGTTTTTGGTGCCTCTGTTCTGTGTCCGCTCACCCTGCCGACCAGAGCAAATCGACAATATACATATATATATATATATATATATAGAGAGAGAGAGAGGGAGAAGGAGAGATGGGAGAATCGAAGTTGATGAAGTGGAATTAGATCCGAATTTCAGGAAAATTTTTATTTGCATCGAATCTAAATTTCCTTTGTGGTAACAAATTGCATTTTTTCCTAAAATGGCTGCTGCACGTGTTAGGCCATTGAGCAAAGAACTCTGGGAACGAGGGATCACCCACAATGCTATGCATGCAGCCAATCAGCCGCCAGACAGCCCCTGTGATGTCACAGCCCTATAAATAGCCTGAGTCATTTTGGATTCTGCCATTTTCCAGTGTGCTTAGTGCAGTGAGGTAACATTGTACTACAGCCATTTATGTGGTGTAGAAAAAGGAAATATCCATACGTCCCATTAGCCGTTTGGCGGTGAATTGTGATTGTTATATTTCTTTTTTTGGGGTGTAGAAATAGAAAAAAAAAAGGAAAAAATCTATGTCATAATTGGCATTTAGCGGTAAAGTTACATTGTACTACGGCCATTTACATGGTGTAGAAAAAGGAAATATAAGTACTAATGGGACATTAGCCGTTCTGCGGTGAATTGTGATTGTTATATTTCTTTTTTTGGGGTGTAGTTATAGGAAAAATAATATGTATTAATTTACCTTCTGCGGTGGGTGAATTGTGATTATTTTTTCTTTTGGGGGGGTTAATTAAGCAGCAAAAATAAAAAATAATATATATATACAGGGAGTGCAGAATTATTAGGCAAATGAGTATTTTGACCACATCATCCTCTTTATGCATGTTGTCTTATTCCAAGCTGTATAGGCTCGAAAGCCTACTACCAATTAAGCATATTAGGTGATGTGCATCTCTGTAATGAGAAGGGGTGTGGTCTAATGACATCAACACCCTATATCAGGTGTGCATAATTATTAGGCAACTTCCTTTCCTTTGGCAAAATGGGTCAAAAGAAGGACTTGACAGGCTCAGAAAAGTCAAAAATAGTGAGATATCTTGCAGAGGGATGCAGCACTCTTAAAATTGCAAAGCTTCTGAAGCGTGATCATTGAACAATCAAGCGTTTCATTCAAAATAGTCAACAGGGTCGCAAGAAGCGTGTGGAAAAACCAAGGCGCAAAATAACTGCCCATGAACTGAGAAAAGTCAAGCGTGCAACTGCCAAGATGCCACTTGCCACCAGTTTGGCCATATTTCAGAGCTGCAACATCACTGGAGTGCCCAAAAGCACAAGGTGTGCAATACTCAGAGACATGGCCAAGGTAAGAAAGGCTGAAAGACGACCACCACTGAACAAGACACACAAGCTGAAACGTCAAGACTGGGCCAAGAAATATCTCAAGACTGATTTTTCTAAGGTTTTATGGACTGATGAAATGAGAGTGAGTCTTGATGGGCCAGATGGATGGGCCCGTGGCTGGATTGGTAAAGGGCAGAGAGCTCCAGTCCGACTCAGACGCCAGCAAGGTGGAGGTGGAGTACTGGTTTGGGCTGGTATCATCAAAGATGAGCTTGTGGGGCCTTTTCGGGTTGAGGATGGAGTCAAGCTCAACTCCCAGTCCTACTGCCAGTTTCTGGAAGACACCTTCTTCAAGCAGTGGTACAGGAAGAAGTCTGCATCCTTCAAGAAAAACATGATTTTCATGCAGGACAATGCTCCATCACACGCGTCTCCACAGTACTCCACAGCGTGGCTGGCAAGAAAGGGTATAAAAGAAGAAAATCTAATGACATGGCCTCCTTGTTCACCTGATCTGAACCCCATTGAGAACCTGTGGTCCATCCTCAAATGTGAGATTTACAAGGAGGGAAAACAGTACACCTCTCTGAACAGTGTCTGGGAGGCTGTGGTTGCTGCTGCACGCAATGTTGATGGTGAACAGATCAAAACACTGACAGAATCCATGGATGGCAGGCTTTTGAGTGTCCTTGCAAAGAAAGGTGGCTATATTGGTCACTGATTTGTTTTTGTTTTGTTTTTGAATGTCAGAAATGTATATTTGTGAATGTTGAGATGTTATATTGGTTTCACTGGTAAAAATAAATAATTGAAATGGGTATATATTTGTTTTTTGTTAAGTTGCCTAATAATTATGCACAGTAATAGTCACCTGCACACACAGATATCCCCCTAAAATAGCTAAAACTAAAAACAAACTAAAAACTACTTCCAAAAATATTCAGCTTTGATATTAATGAGTTTTTTGGGTTCATTGAGAACATGGTTGTTGTTCAATAATAAAATTAATCCTCAAAAATACAACTTGCCTAATAATTCTGCACTCCCTGTATATGTGTTTTAAGGCTGATGCATTTGTAGGAGGGACGGAGGTCTATAGCTACCTCCCTCCTTCCCTCAGTACGTGCGATCCTCGTGCGGACGTGGGCTTTACGTGGACATATGCCGCAGGTGCTCGTTTTTCCGGTCTTCCTACCTTACTAGTCGGATGAGTGGCTTCCTTTCGGCTCCAGATTCCGGTTGCATCAGGGCTCTGTTGGTTATTAGTAATTTAGATACTGGGGGCGGTTTGGCTCCGTTCCCGGCGGCACTCAAGCCACGGCTTCAGCTCTCCCCGGCTGTTTGCCCCGCGGCCCGGGAGCCTGTCAGCGCAGCCACTCACTTTTTTCTGCCACTCTCCATTGCGGTCCGTCCCCTTCCTCTCCCTCAGGTGTTCGTACTGCGAGGTGCCTCCCGTGTCTTTTCTCTCCCCCTCTTTCTGCAAACACCCGTTCGGACTTCTTTTCTCAGGTTCGCTCTGCTTTTCCAACTCACTCTCTCTAGTCGTCTCTCTAGCTGCTCAGGGTCATTTTTCCTCTTGCTGTCTGCTTTCTTAGGACCACCTTTCCAGGAAATCCTTCCAGTGGCCTTTTTCTGTTTCCTACTGCAGTTCTGCCTCCCAGGGGATAAAAAACAAACAAAAAACATTTGCTTCAGGTAGGTATATTTAAATAAGTAAAAAAAAATATTGCAGAGCGGTATGTTCTTTCGCCTTCAGGTTCCTGGATCATGGTAGCACGCGGTGTCCCTCATAAAAAAAAAAAAAAAAAAAAGTTTTCACATCGGGTTTCTGCTTCTCCTATTCTTTTTCCAGTTAGTTCTTTTTACTCTTTGCGTTTTTCCAGGCTTCCCTTTTCGGCCAACCCCACCAAGTTTCGCCACCCGCAGGGGGGTCACCGGGAGTTGCTCCGGCAGGTGCAGAAGTCCCATTCTCAGGTAGGTTCACGGGTGGTGTCTCCTCCCCTTTTAGTCGGTTCTCTGCTCCTAACGTTCTTGTCCTATTTGTTTTCATTTCCTTCGCAGTCGTCATGTCTTGAGCCTCGGACATAGAGGACGCCTTATCAGTCCCCGAAAAGGCTGGGTAGGCTCATGCCAGCAATGCATCATTTCGGCACTGGACGGTTCCCAAACTCATTACCAAACTCAACAGGAGGGGCATTCAGCATTCTGCCTCGGCCCGAAAAGTGGAATTGTATCAGCTTCTCATGGCCGATTCAGCCACCCCGGTTAACGAGGAGGTCTCCCTATCCACCATTCAACTGTCCCTCACGCAGTTGCATTCGACGATTAATTAAATTTCCACCTTTGTGTCACATTTGCAGACCAGACTCTTGGCCGTAGAAAACAGGGGCGGCGCGGCCACTCAACCTGAACCCTTGGTGGCAGTTTTGTCCACCTCCCAGTCCCCCTCCCCAGGTACGTCTTTTTGGTCTCCGGATGTGGCCCCATCCCATTTCATTCCTGAGAATATCAGGAAAGATATTCTGGCAGGGAAGGATGTAAATTTTGATTCCATCTTAATTGCCACCCACGACACCTTCGAGAATAAGACCATTGCCTGTGGGGATGTGTCTATTGTTTTAAAATCAAAAGATGCACACCTTAATAAGAAGCTGTCCATCCCTGAATTTGTCTTGGACTTCAGCCTGTTTAGGGACATTATCTGTTCAGCTCATCCGGAGAGGCGGGAAGAGTTGGACATTTATCTTTACCAGGTCACTGACTTGGGACACAAATACGGGGGTCACGCTTTCTATAATTACCATCTCTCTTTTTCTGCCAAGGCCGCCGCGACCCTAGCCCAGTTTATTCGCACTACCAACTGGGCTGTCATGGATATGGAGCTCTTTTGCCGTCACTTTGCTGGGCTCCGCGCTCCGATCTGCGGTGTTTGCCAGTCCATTTCCCATTCTTCTGATTGTTGCCCCAATTCAGTGGCCGGTACCCAGCCCCCACCGGTTACCTAGTCTATCTGGTCTTCAGCGGCCTACCCCCCGGTAGACAAATGGGGAATGCCGGTGGTTTTTCTGGGTAAAACGCAGGTCTGCAACAATTATAATACTGTCGGTTGTTTTTACAATGGTTGCAGGGCACTCCATATTTGCTCTGTTTGTTTTAGGGCCCATCCCAAAACCACATGCCCGCAAAGGTCTTCCAAGTCATCCTGACTAAGCAGGGTGAAGGTGGACTTACTGTCCGCATTCCTCCAAGACCATCATGACCCCTGCTTTGTCAGTTTCCTTATTTCAGGATTAACAAGTGGTTTCCACACCCGCCTCGTTACCCTTCCACAATGTACCTGGGAAGGTCCGAACCTCCTTTCAGCCTCCAACGATCCGGCAGCCGTAGATGAGCTAATTCAGTCCGAGCTTCATAAAGGCTTTATTATCGGTCCTTTCTTCACCCCTCTGTTCGATATTTGGAGAGTCAGCCCCATAGGTATTGTCAGCAAAAAATCTTCAAATAAAAAACGGTTGATCTATGACCTGTCAGCGCCTCATAATTCTCACATTCCAAGTCTCAACTCCCTAATCCCTTCAGAAGAATTCGCCATGCAGTATTCGTCAGTAGATGAAGCCATCCAACTTATCATCCAGGTGGGCAGGGGGGCCCAGCTGGCCAAAGCGGATATAGCAGATGCTTTTAAATTGCTGCTGGTTCTGCCACAGCTGTGGAAATATTTTGGCATTAAGTGGTCTGGTCTGTACTATTTTGCCAATTGCCTTACAATTGGCTCCAAGAACAGTCCGTGGCTTTATGATCAATTGGCACAGGCTTTAGATTGGATCCTTGTCAATCACGGCAGCACCCCCCTGGTCATCCATTACTTGGAGGATTTCCTACTGATAGATTTCCCTGGTTCTAACTCCAACATGCTGGACGTCCTTCTAAATATTTTTTCCAGCCTTAACGTCCCAGTGGCCCCTTCAAAATCAGAGGGCCCTGCTACAGTGATTACCTTCTTAGGTATTACTCTCGACACCGAACTCATGCAAGCTCGGCTCCCGAAGAAAAAATTGCAAAAAATCAAATCAGAAATCGCTAGGTTTAGGGGTTCCAGCTCCATTACCAAAGTTGAGCTCCAGTCACTCATAGATTCATTTAATTTTGCCTCAAAGATAATGCCGCAAGGTCGCTCTTTTATTTCACGCCTCCTACAATTGCTTCCTCAAGCCCCTCAGCAGGACAGTCCAGTGACTCTGGATGCTGAAGCTTTGGCAGATCTGTCTATGTGGAATACCTTTCTTTCCTCCTGGAATGGTATATCAATGTTCGTACCAACTTGGGGGCCTGTTTCACCTACAGTTTTTTCGGACGCAGCGGCTTCCCAGGGTTTTGCGGCTATTTGTCAGAGTTCGCTGGACCCTGGCCGCCAGAGTTTTCAGCAATATCGGAACTCCTTAGGTCCTCTCCACTGCTGGAGATTTACCCGATAGTAGCAGCGGCCCAAGTGTGGGGTAGATCCTGGTCCAATCAATCGGTTGCTTTCATCACCGATAACCAGGCGGTGGTGGACATCCTGGTGAAAGGCAGATCCGACTCCCGGCAAATCATGCCTTTTGTGCATAAATTGGTCTTGCTTTCGTTACATTACAACTTCCATTTTTTCTGCCATCACATTCAGGGCCTCAAAAATCTGGCGGCAGATGCACTATCGCGGTTCAATTTTGCTACTTTTTTCCAGGTCATGCCAGAAGCAGAACCACGAGGGTTAAACCCTCCAGTATATCAAGATCTGGTATCGGACTAGAAGGCCCACATCGACCGCCTACGAATTAGTCGGCAAGTCCCTTTCAGCCAACACGACAAGGAACTATAAAACCGGATGGAACATCTTCAAGCAGTTTGCAAGGTCTCTCCCAGACTGTCATATTGTTCCAGATAACCACGAGCATATCATGGCTTTCCTGGCTTATTGTCATCAAGTCCTCAATCTATCCTATAGTTCTATCCGTTTAAACCTAGCCGGGGTACAACATTTCTCCCTGCTGGAGCAGCCTGGACGCAGGTCAGTGTTTGCATCCCCAATCATCAAGGCCACGCTCAGGGGCATTCAGAAAGTTTGGGCAGGGCAGGCGTCAGCCAGTCTCTAGAGATCTGTTCCACTCCTTGTCTAAAGTGTGCAGATGGCAGTCATCCTGTTTCAATCGTTACATACCCAATCCTCAGTCCGAAATTTCAAAAGCCTTTCGCAGTCTAGTGCTGTAAGTTGTTTATCGATGTATAATAAAGCTTTAAAGAACACTTCTTTACCTGTCTGGTCTGTCGTTTGCCCCCTTATAGGCTTACCCCGCACGTGGCTAAGGGCACACTTCAGCCATGTCAGGTCCATGGATCGTTCGGGTCGTCCCCACATTTTCCATCATCAGTAGTCCCGACCACAAATATATATATATATATATATATATATATATATATATGTATATGTCTTAATTGCTCTTCTGCGCTGAAGTAACATTGTACCACAGACTTTTTTTGGGGGTATTATTTTAGTTTTTATTTAATACTTTTATTATACAGTATGTCAGACAGACAGGTGACAAGTCCTTAAAAGGGAACGGGCAGTGGCCAAAATGATTCTGTAGCAGGCAGCAGCACAAGAGGGGGTGGCAGCAGGAGTCGCAGCGAGATGCCTGAGCTCCCGGTGTCATCTAGCAGTCGTGTCTTGATCAGCATCCCAGCAGTACTTGAATGGTTGACTCGGTGTAAGATCCTCACCTGCTTTGCACTCCAGGGGAACCAAGAGGGGTCCTCGTGGAGTTGCGGGACAGGTTATGCGTGTCTCTGATGCACCAGCGCTGACCCCTTTGCGAGCCAGTGCGGAGATGCGTTCGCGTGGACATCGGAGGGGAGGACCATCGGAGTCCCGTGGACAGAGTGGCCAGGCGAGTGACAAGACGCCGCGGCCAGGGTTGTCTCCGGTGTCTCCTGCGACTTCCGTTTCCGCATCTGGGTCCACGCGCTCGCATACTTGCGCTGAGTCAATCATGCGTCCGTGCGTACGCACGAAGGCAGGTTCGCAAAGGGATACACGGTCGCGAGTACGCGCTTCTTATGCACTTCGTCGACCAGTGGCGCATATTATACTGACTCACAAGAGCAAAGTGGATTAGGGAGCCAGCCATGGGTTAATCAACTTGTGATTGCCTTAGGCCTTGTACTCAGGTGCAGGGCAATTTGTTCACCTATGGTAGTGGACACTTGGCACCCTGGGATTGGTCAGCAGGCATTTAAAAGGAGGTCTCTCAGGGTGATCAGTGCCCACTGTTATTTTCCCTCAACCAGGTATAGGTCACAACTCCTAGTGACTGAAGACTGCCAGGAACTTTGTCCTTTACAGCGGACCCAAGATCTGGAGTGACTCGACTGCCAAGTGCACAGCATCATTCAGCACTGGTTGGGACTATTCCTGGAATCTCCTTGCCTGTTTTTTTGTTATCAGTGGCGTAGGGATTGCCATAGCAACCATAGCAGTGGCTATGGGGCCCTACGCCACTGGGGGCCCGTCCGGACTGCATTCATTTTTTTTTTTTTATTAACACACACAGGCACTGGCAGCCAGGCCCGCCCGCCTGGTGTAGTGGGCGGGGCGTGGGCGGGCGGTCCGCGGCTCGGGCCTGGCTGGGGATTGGGAGCCAAGGAGTAGTCAGGTCATGTGCTCGCCTCCTTGTCTCAGTCTCCCGGCGGCCGGCGGCGTAACGTCACTCACTCCGACGTCACGCGCCTGCTCCGCCTGCTTCTAAAGTGGGAGGAGCATGCGTGTGCGGCGTGACGGAGTGAGTGGCGTCATGCTGCCGCCGGCTGCCTATTTTGAATGTGAAGAGTGGGAGCCTGCCTGCCCGCCCGTGCCCAGTGTGCCTAACTGCCCATGCCCAGTAGGCCAGAAGTGAATGGATTCTGAATTTCTGATGATCTTCTTTTCTGCACTGCCAGCAGTCTGCCACAGTAAAAAGAAAAAGTCTAGAGTGGAGAGGAGTCTTGACTGTCCCCGACTCCCCAGTAAGTTAGTGAAGTGTCAAGTGATAGATAAGGATTATTAGATATAGTATACATACTAGCACATACTTTGCACAAGTTTATTATTTACAACTTAAAGGGAACCTGTCACCAAAGAAATCGCTTATTAAGCTGTTAATAGTACCTTATAGTGCTGCAGAGTAGTTTCCTAATGCACTTTTTCTTTGTTTAGCCGCATTTAGTCTCCTTGAGAAATCAATGTTTTATTCAGCCTCTGCCCCCTGCTTCAAGTCAGGTTTGAAGTCAAGGGGGCAGCGGCCTAGGTGTCTCCAATGCTGCTCTCCCCGCCTCCCGCTGCCTTTATTGACAAGCCGGATCTCAGTGCTGGGACCGTTCTCCCAGCCCGCATGCGCAGTAAAGGGCTGCTGTAGCGCGATCCCGGCTCCGGCTCGTACACTCAGCTGGCTTCAGTTTCGCTACTGCGCATGTGCCCGACATCTTCTGTAACTGCGCTAGTATGTAAGGCTGGCGGGCGCATGCGTAGTAGCGAAACTGAAGACGGCTGAGTGTACGAGCCGGAGCTGGGATCGCGCTACAGGCTACAGCAGCCCTTTACTGCGCATGCGGGCTGGGAGCGCGGTCCCGACACTGAGATCCGGTGTGTCAATAAAGGCGGCGGGAGGCGGGGAGAGCAGCATTGGAGACGCCTAGGCCGCTGCCCCCTTGACTTCAAACCTGACTTGAAGCACGGGGCAGCGACTAAATATAACATTGATTTCTCAAGGAGGCTAAATGCGGCTAAACAATGAAAAAGTGCATTAGGAAACTACTCTGCAGCACTATAAGGTACTATCTACAGCTTAATAAGCGATTTTTTTGGTGACAGATTCCCTTTAAGCTCACTTACATAAGGAACGCGGCGTCGGTCTTACAATAGTTGCCGGGGTCAGTCACTATCAGGGACACTGTTATGGGGGGGGGGGGGGGGGGCATAATTTTTTTTTGCTATGGGGCCCATGCATTTCTAGCTACGCCCCTGTTTGTTATTATTCCTTGTTACCAGCAAGTGTCCTGGACGTTTATGTTTCTGGTGAATAAACACCTTTTTGCTTTCATCACTGGTCTGTTTGTTGGTGCCTTGCATTACACTCGGTCTTTAACTTCATCGCAAGTGACATCAGACACGCCCAGCCAACAGTCAGTGGGTCAGATACAACCCTTAGTTGGCATGGCCAGGGAGCAGGCCCTGTGCCATTACCTGTCCTCAACCTGCCTCTGTCCTTTGCTGTTCCCTCAGCCACAGAAGTATTGTATTTAGGTTAGGGTAACGAAGAAATGCGAGGGGGCACTTCTGGTATGTCCTGTGCTATCAGGTACGAAACGTGGAACTGTGCGACTCAGTCAGAAAAAAAAGAAAAAAAAAGAAAAAATGAAAAATTTTTGCAAGACAAATGCGATTATGACAGAGGCAAGATATTCGACTGGAATAAAAGAAGGCAGAGAAGAAGACGCCCACAGAGGAAAAGTAAAAGTGATTATTGGACAACGGACAGTGATTCCAGCATGTCTGATGATACCAATACAAATAGAAGTGTAGTAGATAATGTACCCCCTTTAGACGCAGCACAAGAAGGGGAAGAAAAAGGAGAAAGGAGACCGGCAAGAAAATCATCACGCAACAGGAAGCAAGTGTCATGGCGTCAATGACACTCTCCTCTACTACTACATCTAAAGAAAATCTTGTAATCAACTTGACCACACTTGAATTACCATCCCCCTTTATAAGTGCCCTTAACAAAGGACTCAGCTTCAGCCTAGTAGAAAATTTAAATCCAGTAACATTCTAAATAGATCTGTTTAAAGCTATACGAAAATTACAACTGCATAAAATGTATAGTAACTCTCCTTTTACACTAGGCTCCAAGAGGGAGGGTGAAATCCCACCCCATACCAACCTTTTGGGATTTAAAATTGATGAGGCCTATAATGAAATGGAAATTACCTGTTTAGAATTTTTGGCTGATACAGAACTATGTGGCCTTCCTGCCCCCTCTTTAGAAGCAGGTCGCTTTGAGGGGGGTATAAAATCCACATACTGTCCCCCCTTGCCCGCTGGGAGTAGCATTGACATCTTCCACAAACAAATATTAAGAGATGTAAAAGCCTTGGTGTATCCTAAGGTGGAAAGCAATATCACTAATGAAGAATGGTCCACAATTAAGTGGCTAGCTAATAGGGAGGATGTCATAGTAAAACCAGCGGACAAGGGGGGCAATATTGTACTCCTTACCGAGGATTACTATTTACAGGAGGCACATAGACAGTTGGGGGATACCTCAGTCTATTCAAAACTTGAAAAGGATCCTACCCCGGCCATCCAGGTACAACTCTACGAACTGCTAACACGATACATTGAGATGGATTTTTTTACGGCCCGTGTCATGGACCGGCTTGTACCACCATCCCCCAAGAAACCGACTTGGTATTTTGTATCTAAAATTCACAAGTCACTGACCAATCCCCCTGGTCGCCCCATTGTGGCGGGGATAGGGTCAGTGACGGAGTCATTATCCAAATACCTGGACTGGTTGTTGAGACCACTCTTATCATATGCTCCTACATATTTGCGTGACACCAATTTCTTCCTGGAAGCACTGAAACAGTTCCATTGGCAAGGTGATTTTAATTTGGTGTCCCTTGATGTGGAGAGTTTGTACACCCGCATCCCCCATGGGGAGGGTGTGCAGGCGGTCATCAAGGTTCTGAGCAAAACTGATAAGACTGCTGTCTACTGCTCCTTTGTCCAGGAAGCACTTAATTTTGTACATAGCAATAACGTGTTCATGTTTGGGGGATGCTGGTACAAGCAGATCTATGGCACGGCCATGGGCACACCTGTGTCTTGCACGTTCGCCAATTTGTACTTGGCAGTGTTTGAAGACCGTTATGTTTGTTCCATCTCTAATCCTTATCTGCAACATATAAAACTATTTTTGCGCTACGTGGATGATATCTTTATGATTTGGCAGGGCTTGAGACAGTTGTGTGAAGAATTTGTCCAGTTTCTAAATAACCAGAATGAGATGAATATGAAATTTACAGTAAATTTTGGAGGTAAAACACTAGAGTTCCTTGATGTACTTGTTACAATAGATGAAGACACTATAGTCACTACTGGTTTTCAAAAGCCAACTGCCACAAATTCATTACTTCATTATGAGGTTTAACACTGACAAATGTAAAGTTATGCACATGGGAAGGAATAATGCAAGTCACCCGTACTTATTAAATGCTAAAACACTCGGTAACACTGACATGGAAAAAGATCTAGGAATTTTAATAAACAGCAAACTAAGCTGCAAAAAACAGTGTCAGGCAGCTGCTGCCAAGACCAATAAGATAATGGGTTGCATCAGAAGGGGCATAGATGCCCGTGATGAGAACATAGTCCTACCACTTTACAAATCATTAGTCAGACCACACATGGAGTACTGTGTACAGTTCTGGGCTCCAGTGAACAAAGCAGACATAGCAGAGCTGGAGAGGGTCCAGAGGAGGGCAACTAAAGTAATAACTGGAATGGGGCAACTACAGTACCCTGAAAGATTAACAAAATTAGGGTTATTCACTTTGGAAAAAAGATGACTGAGAGGAGATCTAATTAATATGTATAAATATATCAGGGGTCAGTACAGAGATCTATCCCGTCATCTATTTATTCCCAGGACGGTGACTGTGACGAGGGGACATCCTCTGCGTCTGGAGGAAAGAAGGTTTGTACACAAACATAGAAGAGGATTCTTTACGGTAAGAGCAGTGAGACTATGGAACTCTCTGCCTGAGGAGGTGGTGATGGTGAGTACAATAAAGGAATTCAAAAGGGGCCTGGATGTATTTCTGGAGCGTAATAATATTACAGGCTATAGCTACTAGAGAGATATCGTTGATCCAGGGAGTTATTCTGATTGGAGTCGGGAAGGAATTTTTATTCCCCTAAAGTGAGGAAAATTGGCTTCTACCTCACAGGGGTTTTTTGCCTTCCTCTGGATCAACTTGCAGGATGACAGGCCGAACTGGATGGACAAATGTCTTTTTTCGGCCTTATGTACTATGTTACTATGTACTATGATAGCTATCATCCACGTAGCGTAAAACAAGCAGTTCCGTATGGACAATTCATAAGTTTAAAGCGTATTAACAGCACAGAAGCAGGGTATACACAGCAAGCTCAAGGAGAGACTTTTAGCCAGGGGTTACCAAGAAACTGACCTAGATACAGCAATAAAAAGAGCAGGCCAATTCACACAGAGTGAGTTACTTAATAAGAGAAAAAGCAGTCTGAGAAAAAATACCACAGATACGTTTGCCTTTGCTTTTAAATACAGCCCTTTAGCAGACACGATTAAACAAGTTATATTTAAAAACTGGGACATCCTCAGAAATGAGGAGGGGCTCCAGGATTTAACATGTAACAAACCGCTTATTACTTTCAAAAAGTGCCATACGATCAAAGATAAACTAGTGAGGAGTAGACTGAAGGAAACTAAAACAAAAAATTGGCTCACTGAACACATACCAGTAGGGAGTTATAAATGTGGGGATTGCTCCTTCTGTCAGTTTGCTTTACAGGGCAAGTACATCTTTTTTGCAGGCATTAAACATAGGGTTAAGCATTTTACCACATGTAGGACAAAATACGTGGTTTACCTTGTATTATGTTCCTGCGGATATTTCTACATAGGGAAAACTATCCGCCCTATGTATGAAAGATTCAGGGAACATATTAATTCTGTCAGGTCAGGAAAAGGGTGCCCAAGGCTCATCGAACATATACGTAATGAGCATGATGGCAATACGAAATGTTTAAAATTTGCTGCCCTGGAACATGCCCCTGCCCCTGTATTAGGTGGAGATAGAGACCGCCTCCTTATGCAAAATGAGGCAGAGTGGATTATCCGCACGTCTGCGATGGGCCCCCTGGGATTAAATGACCGCAATGACCTAAGTGTATGTCTATAAATAGAAAACAATAGTAACACGCGAGTGTATTTATACATACAAGTAGACTATCCAGTTGTCAGGGATAGTCTAGTACCCTATCCCATACTTTAGTTTAAGGGAGGTAGTTATTTGTTTGTTTCCCTAGCGTCAATGGTTGCCGAGGCAACAGAGACACTTTAAAAAGGAGCGCACAGGTAGCATGACTAGGTCAGAGGCCAGAGGAAGCGGAAGTGCGCGAAATGGCCGTCGCCAGCTTATCACTCAGCAGAAACACGCTAATGTCCGCACCAGCCCGCTTACTACTTGTATCTGAAGTGTACGAATAAAGAAGTATTTTGCAACATCTGGGTGAGTGCCGCTATCGTTAGTCTATCTACTATATCGCACAGAAGTATTGTATGCTGTGGGCTCGCCTCCACTATACAGCAAGGACGAGCTGCTAGAGGACAATCAGCAGCTACTGCACAGTCAAGATCTGAAGATATTCGCCACTTCCTCTGGTAGGCGGGCAAGTAGTGATGATGAGAGTTGTGTGGGAGCAGGTGTTTTTGCGAGAGGTCAGGCTACTGGCCTTGAGACTGTTGAGGGGGACATCAGTGACATGCAAACAGTAGCGGATGATGATGTAGCCGATCTCATTTGGGAGCCGGGTGAAGAAGGGTGGCAACTTGCGCGTGAGGCAGTGGCTGAGCCAGCAAGGTGGCAGCGTGGCAGTGAGTCAGCAGGGTGGCAGCAGTGGGAGGTCGGGAGCTAAATGTGCCCGGGGTAGACAATGCGCTTCGCAGGAGCCTACCAGCCCGGAAAGTAGCGGTGCAGGGGTTCATGGAGGCAGCAGTAGCAGGCAGTCAGTGAGGAGTGTTGGGGGAAAATGCCATACTCGGCAGTGTGGCAATTTTTCGTTAGGCCGCCGGAGGATGTGAACATGGCCATTTGCCGAATTTGTGGGCAGAAGGTAAGGCGTAGCCAATGTTGGCACCACGGCCCTGCGTCAACACATGCAGCGTGACCATAAAGTGGCCTGGAAGAACTGTGGCTCCAATATGGTGGTCCAGCCTGCCACAGCAACTGCTGCATCACCCAGTGGCACTCACCCAATTTCATGCAGTCAAGGCTCTGCCACCTCAACCGAAGGGAGCTGTCTGTCCTTCCCATCATCTGTTGGTCCTGATACTCCTACTCCTCGTCAATCATTCCATCAGCAATCGATCACCGAAGCGGTTGCCAAGAGACAACAGTATGTGTGCACTTATCCAACGGTGCAGATGCTGAACATGCTCCTGGCCAAGTTGCTGGTGCTTTAGTCCTCCCTTTCTAAGGGGTGGGCTCTGCACCTTTCAGAGAACTGATGGCTTGTGCTAAGCAGAGGTAGAGTCCCAAGCCGTAATTTTTTTGCCAAAAAGGCAGTACCAGCCCTGCACACATATGTAGAACAGAAGGTGGGCTAGTGCTTGAGCCTGTTGGTGTCTGCCAAAGTGCACGGCAGCGCTGACGTGTGGAGCTGTAACTACAGTCAAGGACAATATATGTCCACTGGGTAATTGTGGTTCCTGCCCAGCCACACCAGCAACTTGGCCAGGTGACGCTGCTTCCGCCTCCATGTTCTCATGCTGTTGGTCCTGCAACAATGTCCGCCTCTGCCTCCTCATCCTTCACCTTGTCCTCAGCCTCCTCTGCAGGGACAATTCACAGTGCCCCTCCAGCATACCACATGTGCAGGGCACAGCAGTGTCACTCTGTTCTGCACCTAGTTTTCCTGGGCAAATGGAGTCACACGGGGAGGAACTGCTCTGCATCCTTCATCAAGAAATCAAATCCTGGCTTTCTCCCCGACAACAAAAAATCTGAACCATGGTGACCGACAACGGGAAGAACATGGTGTTGGCGCTGTGTCGAGGAAGGCTGAGCCATGCGCCCTGCATGGCACATGTGTTCAATCTAGTTGTAAAGCGGTTCCTGAAGTCTTCACCCCATCTGCAAGACATCATGAAAATGGCCAAAAACTTTGCATGCACTTCAGCCACTCGTACATCGCAAAGCACACCCTCCTTGAGCTGGAGCAGCAAAACGGCATCCCCCAACATAGGCTGATAAGCGACATTTCCACCCGTTTTAATTCCACCCTCCATATGCTGGACCGATTATATGAACAGAGAAAGGCCATAAATGATTTATTACTGATACAGGCGGACAAAGGTACTCCCCTGTGTAACTTCGATGTTAACCAGTGGCAGCTCATGCATGGCCTTTGAGGAGGCCACTTTATTTGCCAGTCTCCTCATGCTGCTGCCACCTCACCACTATGTCACTGGGCCACTCTGTGGTCTCCTCATGCTGCTGCTACCTCAACGTTATATTACTGGGCCACTTTGTGGTCTCTTCGTGCTGCTGCCACTTCAACACTCTGTGGTCTCCTCATGCTGCTGCCTCATTACTACGCTGTAGTCTCCTCATGCTGCAGCTACCTCAACACTATGTCACTGGGCCACTCTGTGGTCTCCTCATGCTGCTGCTACCTCAACACATTGTCACTGGGCCACTTTGTGGTCTCCTGATGCTGCAGCCACTTTACCATTGTGTGGTCTCCTCATGCTGCTTCCACATCACTACTCTGTGGTCTCCTCATGCTGCTGCTACCTCAACACTATGTCACTGGGCCACTTTGTGGTCTCCTCATGCTGCTGCTACTTCACCACTCTGTGGTCTCCTCATGCTGGTTCCAAATCACTCTTCTGTGGTCTCTTCATGCTGCTGCCACCTCAACACTATGTCACTGGGCCACTCTGTGGTCTCCTCATGCTGCTGCCACTTAACCACTCTGTGTTCTCCTCATGCTGCTGCTACCTCACCATTATATCACTGGGTCACTCTGTGGTCTCCTCATGCTGCTGCCACCTCACCACTATGTCACTTGGCCACTATGTGGTCTTCTCATGCAGATGCCACCTCACCACTAGGTCACTGGGCGACTCTGTGGTCTCCTCATGCTGCTTCCACCTCACCACTATGTCACTGGTCCACTCTGTAGTTTCCTCATGCTTCTGCTACCTCACCACTATGTCACTGGACCACTCTGTGGTCTCCTCATGCTGATGCCACATCACTACTCTGTGGTCCCCTCATGCTGCTGCTACCTCAACACTATGTCAATTTTTGAGAAATTCGCTCATCTCTCTCTCTCTCTCTCTATATATATATATATATATACATATAAACTTCAACATCAAGGATCCCACTAGTTACAGACTATTGCATCAGCAGCCCTCGGGTGTCCTCTATTGTTAGGAAACACTGGCCGATTTTGACCAGTGGTTTTGATAACATAGAGGAATTCAAAGTCCCCCCTTTGTGCTCCTTTCGTAGGAATTGCAACTTAGGTGACAAACTAGTCAGGTCGGATGTTGGCTCTGCCAGGGTCGATTGCAGCACATAGTTCGGCTCCACACGCAGGGGCTGTTATCTGTGCTGCAACTGTGTAAATTGTCCATACATGATCAGGGGCGATTCCTTTGTAGATCCAGCCTCTGGCAAGACAATTTGAATCAAGCAATATCTTACATGTGACTCTACATATGCAATCTATCTGTTATCATGTCCATGTGGACTGTGGTATGTTGGGGAAACAACCTGGGATGTCAAAACACGGCTAAACCGGCACAGATATACTATTAGAAAAAAGAGGCTGGATTTACCCGTGCCCAAACACTTCACAAAAGCAGACCATTGTGAACGTGACTTGAAATTCAGAATACTTCAACAAGTGCCCTCACCCAGAAGGGGTGGGGACAGGACGATACGCTTGAAAAGAAGGGAGCTCTATTGGATTTTTTAGTTAAAAACCCTTAAACCAAGAGGGCTCAATGTTGATTTCAGGGTTGTTTGACATCTCTTTTGTGTTTTTGTTTACCCTTCCCTTTTACCTTTGTTTATTTGTGTAGGTTGCCCTGTTTGTGATGTTACTTCTCTTTTGTGTCTGTCTTGGGGGTTCTGTTGAACTCTCCACGCCTATCTCGAATGGCTCTATACATGTGCAAGTTTGTATTCAAACCGATAACTAATCCGTTTTCTCAATTTTTTTAGATCAACATGAAAATGTATCTGATAATGGACTATCTCCATGGAAACTGGAAGACAGCAGGACCGTATTGGCAGTTAGTGATAGTTGATGTTATTTTGAATCAATTGTTTTAGTAATATGTATTTGTTGCCTGGCAATGCCGGCGGGGTGGGACTTGGCAC
Source organism: Bufo gargarizans (assembly GCF_014858855.1). Lineage (NCBI taxonomy): Eukaryota > Metazoa > Chordata > Amphibia > Anura > Bufonidae > Bufo > Bufo gargarizans. The sequence continues at coordinate 478,830,039 of NC_058080.1, forward strand.
CCTGCATGTCCTTTGATTGCAGGATTTCCGACATAACATGGATGGCCAGTATTTGCAGTCCGGGATCCGTTTCAAGGAATTGCCCCACCTTGGATTTGTGTGCTGCTCATCTATTTTTTATACATATATATGTATATATATATATATATATAGATATCTCAAAGAAGAGGCAGCACTCCAGGATAAAATGAAAATTTTATCCTGGAGTGCTGCCTCTTCTTTGAGATATCTACAACTACTGACCGAATAGCCTAAGGCCAGAGGATACTGCACCCACTTCATCCAAAAGTAGTGCTGCTGCGCTTTTTTTGTATTTTATATATATATATATATATACACTCACCTAAAGAATTATTAGGAACACCATACTAATACGGTGTTGGACCCCCTTTTGCCTTCAGAACTGCCCAGGTAGCCCGTGGCATTTAAACAATGGCCAATTGGCACCAAGGGGCTCTAAAGTGTGCCCAGAAAACATCCCCCACACCATTACCACCACCACCAGCCTGCACAGTGGTAACAAGGCATGATGGATACATGTTCTCATTCTGTTTACGCCAAATTCAGACTCTACCATTTGAATGTCTCAACAGAAATCGAGACTCATCAGACCAGGCAACAATTTTCCAGTCTTCAACAGTCCAATTTTGGTGAGCTCGTGCAAATTGTAGCCTCTTTTTCCTATTTGTAGTGGAGATGAGTGGTACCCGGTGGGGTCTTCTGCTGTTGTAGCCCATCCGCCTCAAGGTTGTGCGTGTTGTGGTTTCACAAATGCTTTGCTGCATACCTCGGTTGTAACAAGTGGTTATTTCAGTCAACATTGCTCTTCTATCAGCTTGAATCAGTCGGCCCATTCTCCTCTGACCTCTAGCATCAACAAGGCATTTTCGCCCACAGGACTGCCGCATACTGGATGTTTTTCCCTTTTCACACCATTCTTTTTAAACCCTAGAAATGGTTGTGCGTGAAAATCCCAGTAACTGAGCAGATTGTGAAATACTCAGACCGGTCCGTCTGGCACCAACAACCATGCCACGCTCAAAATTGCTTAAATCACCTTTCTTTCCCATTCTGACATTCAGTTTGGAGTTCAGGAGATTTTCTTGACCAGGACCACAACCCTACATGCATTGAAGCAACTGCCATGTGATTGGTTGACTAGATAATCACATTAATGAGAAATAGAACAGGTGTTCCTAATAATTCTTTAGGTGACTGTATAAATGGAAAGGCAGCACTCCGGTCTTTAATGAAGAAAAGTGGATCTTTAATTGCACCCAACAGCAATGCAGCATTTCAGCTCTCTCAATGGAGCCTTTGTCAAGCAGTGAATAAAGTGCTCTAAACACACATATTATATAAGGCTGTGTACAAATTTAACATGATTATTCTCATTTAGAGTATCAACATGAGTAGATTAAAAAAGTCATGGTTAAAAATATATAAATCTCATATAAAAGTGTAAAATCTCATATTCCAATTGAGTATTAATAAATATACAGTGAATCATAATAAATTCATATTAGTGATACATCCTATACATAATTAGTTAATAAAGTGCACATGTGCTAGTGAGAAAACAATAAAAATTAAATTGAGGGCAAACACCAACCATGATTCCAACCATGCGTTGAGCAGCCCGGCGTCCCCTGATGTGCAATGCGCCTGCACCAGCTAGTGACAGGCTCCCGCGAGACCTCTACACACCCCGCACGTGCGCAGTATGCAGAACAGGTCCCTTCCCATACCCAGCATGGCAATCCGTGTGTAGCTAGTTCATTGCGCATGACCGTGCGGATAGGACCAATTACAAGTATAGAAAATTAGTTGAAAGGTTCCTTAAGTTTAATGATCAGGGTTGTTCTATACGGCACAGACCTAGGAATATCTAAAAGGCTACCGTCCTCAGTGTTAGCCGAGGTACATGTGAATCCCCATGTGATTAGGGGTAAAGGGACACTCCCGCGTCCTTGTTTCCCCATCACTACATTCCAGGTCGCCTACAGGTAACCCCATAAAGAAGATGTATCGTGTGTCCATGGATGTAGGTCATAGGTCTGCACGGTTCCCGGCGTAAACCGGGATATGTGCCCCCATGTGGCATGAGGAACTGGGACACGTCCAATGCCCCACTTCCCCAAACACCCCATCCTCGGGCACATATATAGATCCCATATTAAACAGCCTTATTGGCCCGAAATAACAAATATAACGCAGAGTACCTAGTCACTCCCCACCCAACAAATAAACTATATAGATCCAGTTTGCAAGGTCATGTACAAGAAAATAAAAGGTAGTTTTGATATATTTAAAACATTTATATATATATACACCATGGGAAATATAACAAAAAACAGGACTACATAGAGGTTTCATGTTGAGTGATGTCCTAAATTGAATGATCACCATAGCTCTCATCAAAATGTTCTACAATACAAAAAAGAAAAAGAAGAATATATCATATATATATATATATATATATATATATATATATGATATATAGAACACTATCTACTAACACTAACTACTTTTCTTATACATACAGCTACAGAGTACGGTCTTACTTGGCAATATGAGGTTAAATCACCCTGAGTTCTACATTCATCCCCTTTGGTTTTAATGTTTGTAGATGATAAATCCAATAGAGTTCACTTTGTTTAGGTAGAGCTGCTCTGTCACCCCCATGTCTAGGCATAGCCACTTGGTCAATAGCTCTAAAACGCAAGTCTCTCTCAGTGTGTTTAGCTTCTGTGAAATGTTTGGATACCGGTAAATCCATTCTTTTTCCCTAATCGTATACCTATGCTGGTTAAGTGTTGTTTTGACGTCCCATGTCGTCTGTCCCACATACAGGAGACAACATGGGCATTCAAGCAGATACACAACGTATGTGGAGTCACAGGTCAAATAATGTTTGATTGTGTATTCCAACACTGTGTTCGGGTGCAAAAAAGTAGCCCCCTTCAACATCAGGGAACAATTTACACACCCATGACATGGATAACAGCCTGTCCTAGATGCACCAAAATAGGACCGAAATGAGACCTTCTTGGTACCTACATCTGCCCGTACCAACTAATCCTTAATGATTTGTGTGCGTCAATAACACATTAAAGGAGGATTATGAAACTCAGGAATATGTTTGAAATTGCTACCCAAAATGGGCCAATGTTTCCTCAAGATATTACTAATTCTACCACTCATGGATGAAAAATGTGAGACAAAGGGAATACGACCTGGTTTTGTTATTTGTATCCTCTCTTTGTTCAATAAGGATTCTCTGGAGAAGGACTGAACTCTAGATGTGTGGGTATGTATAAGTTTCTTGGGATAACCACTCTTAACAAATTTAGCCCCCATCTTATCCAACCTACCCCCCAAGACTTCATCATTCTGTACTATTCTCTTAACTCTGAGGAGTTGGTTAAAAGGCAGCGATTTAATCATGCTCCTAGGATGACAACTATCATATCTAAGCAATGTGTTTTTGTCTGTTGTCTTGGTGTACAGATCAATCAGTATGTAATTGACCACCACTCCTGATTACCTTCATATCCAAGAACTGAATTTCGGTTTCAGATGAACCCAATGTAAATTTTACTTAAGGGTCTATTGTTTTATATATATATGTATATATATATATACACACACACACACCAAATTTTTTGCCCTTTAAGACGCCCCTGTCCATAAGATAATATCACAATGAATGATACAGATAATATGTCCACACATCTCGCATTCACAAAAATATGTATGAACAATTATGTGATGTAACGCAAACGCCACAATAAGATGCAAAACCATTTTCAATACAGAGAGTTTAAAACGCATTTGCCTTAAAATGCATTTGAAATCACTTTACATTGTGTGTGATCAACAAAATCTACTGCTGCTTCTATCATATGGCTGTAAGTTGTAACCCAGTTAAAGTGCAAGTGCTACTCTGACCATTAAAATTCCCACAAGTGACCTCCGATGAACATACATGCATGAATAATGCACTCATGCTGTACCCTGATGACCTCATGGGCACTACACAATTCTGTAATTAGGTACACTAATATACATGAAATGTAGACACGTATGGTCAAATGCTAGCTTAAAAGATGTGATCCACCATCAGCCCTGCAGTGTCTGGGTACCCAGAATGAACAAAAATGTATACCAAAATTTATAAATCTACATAAAGATAAACAATCACAAATAGAAAGTAACTTTGGGTATACATTTTTGGTCATTTTGGGTACCCAGACCTTTCTAATTAAACACCTTTCATTCCCTCCTTAGCCTTAAAGTGCAGGCACCCATCACTGACCTCTGTGCTGAAGATCTTACCACCTACTTCAAAGAGAAAATTGAAAACATCCAGCATGGAATTAGTTCTCATTCTCCAAGCATCATTGATTGATTGATTACACTTGACCCAGTCAGAGAAGAAGTCTCCAGACTCCTCTCTTCTTCTTCTTCAAACACGGGGAGAACATACAAACTCCATGCAGATGTTGTCCTCGATTGGATTCGAACCTAGGACCCCAGTGCATTTGACACTGTAGACCATCATCTTCTACTCAGTACACTTCAGTCTATTGATCTTAAGGAAACTCCTCTCTCCTGGTTTTCTTCCTAGGTCTCTGACCACTCTTTCAGTGTGTCATTTGCTGGCTGTACTTCTCCTTTTCCTCTTGCTGTTAAGGTTCACCAAGGTTGAGTCCTAGGTCCCCTCCTCTTTTCCTTCCATACAGCTATCTACACTTCTTTTGGACGGACTATCATTAGATTTGGTTTTCAGTACCATCTCTATGCTGATGGCACCCAACTTTATATATCATCTCATGACATCACTCCTGCTGTACTACAGAACATCAGTGACTGCCTGTCCACTGTCTCTAACATCATTATCCTCTCTGTACCTAAAACTGAATCTTTCAAAAACTGAACTACTTGTGTTTTATACTAACATATGTAAACCTGGTATTCCCATTTCAGTTTGTGGCACTATCATAATGTCTATGCAGCATTATGAGTGTCATGTTCAACACTGATCTTTCCTTCACCCCCTATATTCAATCGCTCGCCTGCTCATGCCACCTGCACCTCAAAAACATCTCCAGAATTCACCATTTTCTTACCCTGGAAAAAACTAAAACTTTCATTGTTGCTCTGATCCATTCTTGTCTCGACTACTGTAACTCTATTAATTGGTCTCCTCCTCACTAAACTTTCTCCTCTCCAATCTATCTTTAAAGGGGTTGGCCACCATACGCATAAAAAATATAAAGGGTCCCAGATAATAACTAAAGCCACAAGGTATTTGTATCATGAGAGATATACTGTGTACATATCATTTTTCTAATGTGTTCAGCATAGCATGCTCCCATTGATGAGAGGCTGTGTTGGCGGAGCAGCTTCAAAGTGAAAGTAAAAATCCCAGCATGCATCACAGCAAGCATCTTCAGAGGAGTGATCACATGACATCCCTGGCCAAACAAAACAATTCATGTTTTTTCTGTCTCACCATTTTTGTGCACGGGGTAATTTTTGGCGGGACGAGTTGATGTTTTTATTGGTACCATTTTTGGGTACATATGATTTTTGGATCATTGAATATTACTGGCCACCAGTTAAATTTTTATCCTGTGACCGCCTTATGTACCTCCAGCCACAGAATCCAAAGTTCTTTGCTGCCAGGTAATGCCTATTGGCTAATTTTTGGGACCTGTACTGGCCGACAGTTACATATTTATCCTGTGACCGCCTAATGTACCTCCAGCCACAGAATCCTACAAAGTTGTGTGCTGTCAGGTGAATGCATATTGGCTAATTTTTGGGGCCTGTACTGGAGTGGCATGTTCTCACAACAATACGTGCACCAATCACTAATATCTCATGAGACCTTATAAAATGTGAAGTTGTGTGTACCTCGAAAAAGTGAATCGCATCATAAGGGATTTTTGCAATGGCGAATAATTCATCTGGTATGTCACTGTCCATGTTGTGGGACTATTTGTGCACTTCTAGTAAGTATTTGGTGGCTGCAAATATGACCTGAAGGTATTCCAGGTTCGCCTTTAAAGTGAATGGGGCCCACCGCGAACTTGCGATTCGCGAACATTTGATCGCGTTTGCGCGTTCGCGAACCATCCCGGATGATGTTCGTCCATCACTACTCCTTACCATGCTCAACTCAATTGGCCTTACAGACACTGCTCTCTCTTGGTTCTCTTCCTATCTATATGGCCACTCCTTTAGTGTATTATGTCAACGTGACCAAAAAAATGTGTTGTTTTGACAAAGTTTTTATTTTATTGTTTTACACCATTCACCTGAGGGGCTAGACCATGTGATATTTTTATAGAGCAGGTCGTTACAAACACAACGATACCTAATATGCCAACTTTTTTTTAATATAAAATCAGTTTTACACAATGAAAGCATTTTTGAAAAAAAAATCATCTTTTAGTGTATCCTTTTTTTGAAAGACATATTTTTTAATTTTTTGTGCAATTTTTTGCAGGATGAGATGATTGTTTTATTGGTACTATTTTGGGGTACATATGAATTTTTTATGGCTTTATATTACACTTTTTGTTAGGCAAGGTAACCAAAAATGTCTGTTCTGGCACAGTTTTTATTTTTTGTTTTTTACAGTGTTTATCTGAAAAATTTCATTTCCATCATAGTTTTTCTCATTTTTTTATGGCGTTCACAGTGCAGGAGAAGTAACGAGATCCTTTTATAGATCATGTCATTACGGACGTGACGATACCAAACATGTGTAGTCTATTTTATTTTATTTCTATAAGAAATGAGATTTAGTTTTTTTTATTTTTTTACTTTTTTTTTACCCAGACCCACTAGGTTATTAAAGATCCAGAGGGTCTGATAGTTTACAATACACTGCAGTACATTGTATAGTGTACTGCAGAGCATTGTCACTCACAGCAGGAGCCTGATCAGCTATACTAAGGCAAGCCGGATGCCTGTGAGGGCGTCCGTTACCATGGTAACCATCGGGACGCTGCCACAGCAGCACAGCACCCGATGGAGGAGGGAGCTCCTTATCTCTGATAACCCATCAAGCATCGGGCTGCTGCCACAGCACAGCAGCAGCCCAATGGGAGAGGGAGGGAGCTCCCTCCATCTCTTAACCCCTTTCATACAGCGGTCCCAATGGACTGCAGCATGGCAGGGGTTAAACGGCCGAAATCTGTGCCAACACCGATGTCGGCCGTTTCAAGCAGAGTGTGAGCTGTATATTATAGCTGACACTCTGCTAACCGCTTGGCCATCCTGAAACAGATCAGGGAGGGAGGGGGCGGAAGGGGATCAGCAGGGCTGCCACCGGCCATACTGAAATTAGGGGGGCACAATGGAGGCTGGAACCCACAGGATGGGGGATATTATATATACACACATTGTAGAAGGTTTTGATACCCACAGTCACAGGCTGTGAGGATCAGAACCTTTCAGCCGGCATTAGGATCGTGTGATCATCTGTACAGACTAGCCAATCAGAGTGACCTCCGAGGGGCAGACTAGACATGCGCTGCTCTTAGGCAGATTAGGAAAAGCAGTGCATGTGCAGTTACAATAAAGGCATGGACGAGCTTTCTCTAAAGCTCCTCCATGTCGCGCGCAGCCATGGACGAACTGGCTGCACAGCAGAGCGGGGCTCAGGGGGCGTGGCTTACTATAAAAAGATTACCAGACAGATTTTTTAAATAAAGTATATTTGGAATCTCTTTTGTTACCCTGCCTTCAACAATGTTGTGCAAAGTACTGATATACAGGGAGTGCAGAATTATTAGGCAAATGAGTATTTTGACCACATCATCCTCTTTATGCATGTTGTCTTACTCCAAGCTGTATAGGCTCGAAAGCCTACTACCAATTAAGCATATTAGGTGATGTGCATCTCTGTAATGAGAAGGGATCTGGTCTAATGACATCAACACCCTATATCAGGTGTGCATAATTATTAGGCAACTTCCTTTCCTTTGGCAAAATGGGTCAAAAGAAGGACTTGACAGGCTCAGAAAAGTCAAAAATAGTGAGATATCTTGCAGAGGGATGCAGAACTCTTAAAATTGCAAAGCTTCTGAAGCGTGATCATCGAACAATCAAGCGTTTCATTCAAAATAGTCAACAGGGTCGCAAGAAGCGTGTGAAAAAACCAAGGCGCAAAATAACTGCCCATGAACTGAGAAAAGTCAAGCGTGCAGCTGCCAAGATGCCACTTGCCACCAGTTTGGCCATATTTCAGAGCTGCAACATCACTGGAGTGCCCAAAAGCACAAGGTGTGCAATACTCAGAGACATGGCCAAGGTAAGAAAGGCTGAAAGACGACCACCACTGAACAAGACACACAAGCTGAAACGTCAAGACTGGGCCAAGAAATATCTCAAGACTGATTTTTCTAAGGTTTTATGGACTGATGAAATGAGAGTGAGTCTTGATGGGCCAGATGGATGGGCCCGTGGCTGGATTGGCAAAGGGCAGAGAGCTCCAGTCCGACTCAGACGCCAGCAAGGTGGAGGTGGAGTACTGGTTTGGGCTGGTATCATCAAAGATGAGCTTGTGGGGCCTTTTCAGGTTGAGGATGGAGTCAAGCTCAACTCCCAGTCCTACTGCTAGTTTCTGGAAGACACCTTCTTCAAGCAGTGGTACAGGAAGAAGTCTGCATCCTTCAAGAAAAACATGATTTTCATGCAGGACAATGCTCCATCACACGCGTCTCCACAGTACTCCACAGCGTGGCTGGCAAGAAAGGGTGTAAAAGAAGAAAATCTAATGACATGGCCTCCTTGTTCACCTGATCTGAACCCCATTGAGAACCTGTGGTCCATCCTCAAATGTGAGATTTACAAGGAGGGAAAACAGTACACCTCTCTGAACAGTGTCTGGGAGGCTGTGGTTGCTGCTGCACGCAATGTTGATGGTGAACAGATCAAAACAATGACAGAATCCATGGATGGCAGGCTTTTGAGTGTCCTTGCAAAGAAAGGTGGCTATATTGGTCACTGATTTGTTTTTGTTTTGTTTTTGAATGTCAGAAATGTATATTTGTGAATGTTGGGATGTTATATTGGTTTCACTGGTAAAAATAAATATTTGAAATGGGTATATATTTGTTTTTTGTTAAGTTGCCTAATAATTATGCACAGTAATAGTCACCTGCACACACAGATATCCCCCTAAAATACTAAATACTAAATACTAAAAACAAACTAAAAACTACTTCCAAAAAATATTCAGCTTTGATATTAATGAGTTTTTTGGGTTCATTGAGAACATGGTTGTTGTTCAATAATAAAATTAATCCTCAAAAATACAACTTGCCTAATAATTCTGCACTCCCTGTAGTGGCCAACCCCTTTAATTTAGCAACCAGGCTCATCTATCTATCTAACTCTACTGGCTACTCTGATGCCTCCACTCTGTTACCAATACAGTATAAGATGTGGCCTATCACATACCCTATCTTATTCTTATTATATCTTAATCTTATTCTTCAGAGCCTGATCCTTCAGTGTCTACCACAAAACATGCACTCAGAAGCACTACAAATATTGTCTGGTGACTAGCTTGTGCAGCTTTATATCTATTCCCTATTTTATTAAGATGGTTGGACCATTGTGCAAAACAAGCACTTTTTAGCTTTTGTCTCACCCCTATATCCTCATAGCTCAAGCAGGGCCCTCATTTTAATGAGTTGACTTGTTTGTTGCTATGTAATGTATGATTTTGTTTGTACATTAACCCTATGATTCATGTAGTATTATTATTTAATATTGCTCTTATATTTTCTTCCTACATTTACCATTTCAAATAGCTTTTGGTACGTTTATTTTCACACCACAGTATACGATACTTCTATAACTTTGCTGCATTTTGGCAGGGGCACTGTTCTAACACTGGCAGGAGAACGTTAAAAAATATAAGGTTTACTCACTGTTTTTCAAATGCCATGTCTATGGGTGGATACATATTCATTTACTTCCCTGTTAAAGCAAAATATAAAAAGTGTAAAAGGAATATGTATAAACACATGTATAAACAGCAACTCACTGAGATCAAACAAACATGCTCTGATTTAGAGGCTAACCCAATATGGCACAGGCTTAAAAGGAGTTGGCATCCACACATGGTGAAGGGGATTTAATTGGCTTTTGTAACTCTAGTGTGTAAACTTAACTCAGCTTAACTTCTTTGCATAGATAAGTGTTGTTATTCCAGCAGCCATGTGTATTTAAAACAAACAGTCACATGCAAATTATCTACCAAATGTATAGGCCTTTATGGAAAAGACCAGACATTTCTGTAAACTACAAAAGAATGAGTGTCTACAGCTTGGTACTGTCATTTCTGGATGCTATTTACTGTATATATACTGTATACTATATATATGATTGGGGTTCCTGGCTTGCTTCTTAGGTCAAATATTTATTCTCCTCTTGTACAGTGAATTTGGCCACAAGTGGGTCAACAAGTGACTGGCAGCAGTCAGAGCAATAATCAGTGTGAGTAAACATTGGTTACAAGTAGACCTGTTAAAATGGTTTGAGGTCACTAGTTGTTATTGCTGGTTTTGCAGCATTTCTTGTTTAGGGAGATACAAATGTTACATTGGAATTATGTTTCTATAATATCATATCTTTGTTGCATGTGTTTTAAAGTTGAATGTACTACGATGGGGCTCACTGGTCACCGCTGGCGCTTTGAAGCACTAAGATCCTGTGTTCAAATCCGACCAAGGACAACATCTGCATTGGGTTTCTATGTTCTTTCTACGTGTTTGCGTGAGTTTCCTCCAGGTACTCCGGGTTCTTCCCACACTCCAAAGACATACTAATAGGGAACTTAGATTGCGAGATTCATTGGGGACAGTGTGACACTTATGTCTGTAAAGCTCTGCGGATTATGTCAGTGTTATATAAGTGCATAAAAGAAATAAATACATGAAAAGTTTATGTTTACCTATGGACACCATTTTACAGAATAAAGCCTTTCCACATTTGGAGTTACATCATCAGCAGGATGAAAATCATGTGTTCCAGCCTTCATATACCTCCATGCAGCCACACCAGCCATGCTCTTGCCATTATCAGCTTCACAATTGACACCTTTTAGAACGTAATCTGCATAAAAAGTTTAAGTGGTTGTCCAAGATTAATAAAAAATTGGGGCACAGGCCAGGGATGGTGTAAGATAACAAAGTAATTATTACTTACCTGTTGGATTGCCCACCGCTCCAGCTCTGCCATTCTGGTCATCCCCTCTGGTTTTAGTTTACAAGGCTGTTGCACTGACATCATATTGACCATATATATAACATCTACAGCCAATCTATGGTCTCAAATGTACACTGCTGATAGCAGTAACTGGCTGCAGCGATCATGTGTTGCGGACATGGCTTTAGTGCTGCAGCCCTGTAAAGACTGGCAGGAAGGACTGGAATTGTGGTGCGAGAGAGGCAGACAATTCAACTGGTAAGTGATGCTTATTTTTCGTGTTGAACAAAGTGAAACATTCAAAGCGAAATTGGATCTGAAGTTTAGGAAAACTTTCATTCAAAACTAATCTGAATTTTCTTGCACTTTGTGGTAACAAATCAGGTTTTCCTAAAATGGCAGCTGCATATGTTACAAAGCTAAACTAACTGTAGAAGAGACAAGTCCCAGAACGCAAGATAACCCATAATGCCGTGCAGCCAGCCAATCCGCAGGTAGCCATCCCCTGTGAGGTCACAGCCCTATAAAACCCTCATCCCACACGGTCTCTGCAATTGTCCTGTGAGCTAAACATAGGGAGAGTCTGCGTCAGTTTTATTTCTAAATCAGCCCTGAACTAAGATATGTAATTCAATACCAATAAGATTGAAGTCTTCATGATTCCACTGCCAGCGTGCTAACCAATAGCATCCAGCCTGCACCCCTTAGGGCGGCCAGGTCTTAATGATGACCATCCTCATCTTTTGCTGGCTTTACTTCTCACAAATCATCCTTCAAAGTCTCCGTGTCCTAAAAAAGTTATTCACAGTTCTGATAGATATAGACATCAGATGTCAGGTAGTCACTAGTGTAACTTAAATATAATGTAATCACAGAATACCTTCACCGGTGTAAAACATAACCTTTACTGATGATCATTAAAAATTACACAATTTGTGCCCTTAAAAAGCAATTAACAATGAGTCTGGGCAGTACAAGGAAAAGAAAATTGGCTCACTCTCACACTTGCCCTATCAAACTATAGGCCCTGCCTAACAAAACACAGTTTTGTTAGCCAGGGCCTATAGCTTGATAGGACAAGTGGGAGGGTGAGCCAATTTTCCTTTTCTTGTACTGCCCAGCCTCATTGTTAATTTATTTGTTAGGCAGGGCCTAAAGCTTGATAGGGCAAGTGTGAGGATGAGCCAATTTTCCTTTCCAAGAGTTTCAGAGGTCAATGAGACCAAAGCGTGACTTGGATCACCTATTTTAAAAGATATCACTCTAACTTCAAGATTAAAATTCCTCAGAATGAGCGGTGAGACTGTAGTTTTCACTGTGTATTCCTCTTCTCAATACACATCACTTAGTAGGATGGCACCTGATAACATTCTCAGGGCTTGCCCTACTCGCCTGTATCTCTGCAGCAACTTTATATTTAGTTGCCTGTAACTCTCTACTTTAGAGGCTCACAAACGCTCAGTCTGAACTAAAAAGTAAATGCTCCCGCATCCCTACATGTTTCGCCGAACTTCGGCGTCCTCAGGGGATAATGCAGGTTTGCATTGGAGGGGGCGGTCCCTGAATATTATAGGTTCGGTTCCTTTGGGTGGGGTTTGAATAGCCAATCAAAGCTGAGCTCTCTATGATTGGCATTTGTGACAGCCAATCCCTGTTTTATTCCGGTACCAGTTGTCCACGTCACCCTACTTGCACTGGTGACGTAATCTCGGCCACTCCCATTCACATCCGACACTTCCTCCCTACGTCACTTCAACTTCCGCCAGTGACGTTCCCGGGGCTCAGTCGGAGGGCGTATCCAGTCCCTATGCAGTTCCAGCGCATAGGCATCCAAGTCATTCGTCCCTTGTTGATGACGTTTTCCTCGGCGCCGGGCACTCAAGGATGACGTCTGTTTTCTGTCGTTGTCCCGGATTCCATCTACGCATGCGCCGGTACTTGGAATAGTTTTGGTTTATTATGTCCGATATTTTGAGGTATTGCGCCTTGCATATGCGCCTGCTTTCACACTTAGAAAAAATCCTGTAGTCTCTCTCATATAGATCTTCACATTCTTCATTATAGTAAGACCGGGGGTTGAATAATATATACACCGAGCTCTTCAATTATATGCTGGATGTTCTATTCATCAATTTTGGAATGTCACATTCTCTCTCTATTATTTATACATTATTTATTTTCTTTTATTATCGTGATTATACAAGCTACCTCCTCTCCTGATGGTCACTCTGTATTATACACTCAGAAAACCTCACACCTGACTTGTGTTCTTTATTTTTTGAATTTCTTTATTCTATTACTATAATGTGCTAGTTTTTAGTGTTATTTATACTTTGTTATTCTTATATTCTCCTCTTCCTAGTCGGTTATCATCTAGGAAGAGGAGAAGATAGGAATAACAAAGTATTAGTAGTAGATGGAATCCGGGACAACGACAGAAAACAGACGTCATCCTTGAGTGCCCGGTGCTGAGGAAAACGACATCAACAAGGGACGAATGACAAGGATGCCTATGCGCCGGAACTGCATAGGGACTGGATACGCCCTCCGACAGCCCCGGGAACGTCACTGGCGGAAATTGAAGTGACGTAGGGAGGAAGTGTCGGATGTGAATGGGAGTGGCCGAGATTACGTCACCAGTGCAAGTAGGGTGACGTGGACAACTGGTACTGGAATAAAGCAGGGATTGGCTGTCACAAATGCCAATCATAGAAAGCTCAGCTTTGATTGGCTATTCAAACCCCACCCATAGGAACCGAACCTATAATATTCAGGGACCGCCCCCTCCAATGCAAACCTGCATTATCCCCTGAGGACGCCGAAGTTCGGCAAAACATGTAGGGATGCAGGAGCATTTACTTTTTAGTTCAGACTGAGCGTTTGTGAGCCTCTAAAGTAGAGAGTTACAGGCAACTAAATATAAAGTTGCTGCAGAGATACAGGCGAGTAGGGCAAGCCCTGAGAATGTTATCAGGTGCCATCCTACTAAGTGATGTGTATTGAGAAGAGGAATACACAGTGAAAACTACAGTCTCACCGCTCACTCTGAGGAATTTTAATCTTGAAGTTAGAGTGATATCTTTTAAAATAGAATCAATAAAGGTATATGTTTTATAAAATAAAAAATAAAAGATAGCCAGTAGGTGATCCAAGTCACGCTTTGGTCTCATTGACCTCTGAAACTCTGTTATATATTGAAATAGCGTGGCCACCTCCTGTAGAACCTATTTAGTCTGTCGCATACATAATTTTCCTTTCCTTCTCCTGCCCAGCCTCATTGTTAATTGCTTTGTAAGGGCACAAATTGTGTAATTTTTAATGATCATCAGTAAAGGTTACGTTTTACACTGATGAAGCTATTCTATATGTCCTAGAAAAGGCAGCAAGATGCAGAGAGGAGGAGCTGGATGTCCCTGATGACATATTCTCATCAATATTATCTGATGTAGAAAAGGCGGAAAAGCAGATGGCAGAAGAAGGGCTCCCACCTGTAGGAAAGGAGAGAGCTGGCATTGGAGAAGTGGGTATGCCAGAGCTGATTAATATTCAGTGTTTACTGTCAAAAACCCTGCAGGAGATTGCAGGCAAGAACAGCAATAATGCATATTGTGCCCCCACCTAAACAGCCAAACCCCATTTTGACAACAACCCCTGTTTAAAAGTACATTTAAGGTGCTGAGATTCTTCACCACAGCATGGCCACAACCTGCCTGCAGCACAACCATGTGGCTGTACCCTAAGTCAGAGTGGCCTGGGTATACCTGATTTATAGTGATTGATGAGAAATTAATTCGTAGTGAATCTAATTTCTTAGCAAACTTCAGCGAAGTTGCCAATTTTTTTTAAAAGTTCACTCATCTCTACTTATTTTATTTTACGTTATCCGTGTGCTTTCTGCATCCATATGTTGTTCTGCAAAAAGATAGAATATGTCTACAAAATGCAGACCACAGACCTATTGAAGTCAATGGATCCACAAAAAATACGGACGGCACACGGACCGCATCTGTATTTTGAGGATCTACTGTTTGCGGGCCACAAAACGGAAATGGTCATGTGCATGAGAGGCCTTAGTATGATATTAATTTCCTAGAAGTACTCTTAATGCTTAATGGTGGAGCTCCCAAAACATGGTAGACTATACCATTAACCCAAAGTCTATAGGCACTGCCAGATGTTTTCTTTAGAGAGGAACTGGTGATATAAATGCATGCAATTAACAAAAATGTAAAAACAGACACTTAAAATGTCTTTTATGTTCACTTACAGTATATGGTTGTACATACGACTATTAAGAATGCTATAATCCTTTAATTGGCTGTGGAAATTTGCAAAAAAAATTGTGGGATACAAAAAGGTTATACATGAACAAAGAATGCGGTTCAAGAACTGTTAATCTTCCAGCAGGTGAGACATATTTTTTATATTATATTAAAACAATATCAGAATAGTAAAATTCTTCATACATATGTGCTAGCATACACCTATATGACTAATAGAAAACCAAACAAATACAGCATATAAAGGGCCATATAAAAATTTTAATTTAGTATTCTTAATGGTAAAAAGTTTCACATCTGTACTACACATGGTTAGAAAGCCAAGCTGTACAATCATAAAACCCTGTTACGAATATAGACACCCTTAGGAATTCAGAAGTGACTTGCAGATGGTCATTGAAAACTCTTAATTGTGAAGAAAAAGAACAACTTTGACCTTGGCTAACTTATAAGAATTATGCATTTTTTTTCTATGCGTGTGCATATGCTATTATCATCTGTTGACTAGGCAGTAGTATTCATTAATGTGTGTTCATGCGAGAGTTATGTTAAAGGGCAAATACAGAACAATTTTTCCAATACCCAAATATGAGCAAATCACTATTGCATTATCCTTTAAATTGGTAAATTGGCAAAACATACACTGGCCAAAAACAAATGTTCTCCTCTACCTATAGATTATTTTTTATGGATGCTCTGCCTAATCTGAATATTTTTAGGCTATTACTTGCTATTACTTACTATTACAATGCACTCCACAAGGAGTAGGTGTCATGGCGGAATTCTATAGAGATCAGCCATGTTACGCACTATGTTCAATCCATTCTAGGTGTATACTGATATTGTACATGTCACCAGCACTCCAGCACTGGATAGAAAAAGAGGTTCACCGGTCTCCAGCACAAAACACTTGCTGGTAAATATTATTTATTTTTAATCTTTATAGTGGGGCTGGTAGGGAAGAGACATTGTGCCACTTTTCCAGAGGAGAAGAGTAAAAGGCGTTTTCTAGGACCTTGATATTTATGACTTTATCCTGCCGGGTTGCAGATTTCTGCAGCTCTGCCTCCTTTCTAGTGAATGGACTCCTGAGCAGCAGGAACCGGGCATTGACACTACACAATGCACCAAGCTTTCTGCTTCCGTACATCCAGATCCATACACTGTTAATTCCATTTGGTGTGGCTACTGCTGGCAGCTGATCAGAAGGGGTGGGTAGTATCAAGCCCCCAACAGTCTGATATTGATGACCTATCCTAAGGATAGGTCATCAACATCAAAGCAATGGAAATCCTTTTAACCAAAGTCCCAATTTTTTTTTTTTTATATATATAATTATTAACTTTCTATGTAAATCAGTCCTCTACCGCCACACACTACACTCATTTCTCTAAGACTCTACTTCTGATACATTATGTAGCCAAATTAGAAAAAAACTGGTATAAATGTCTACGGTTATAATCCAGAACCACTTAACAAACTTGAATATATACAACTGACAAACACAAATCAAATAATGACCAATTAGAAGTACACATAATACAGTATGTAGTATGCCAATAGAGATGATAATGTCGAATCACCAGGTTTGAGAGTTATAAAGAAGTGTAGTAATTTGAATTTTGAAGACTCAGCGCAGTAGAGAAAAACATCTATAGAGTTTGTAGATTACATTTCTAGTTTTGGAATTTACAGTAAATGAGAGGGTTTGCACTTTTGGAAGGTAGAAGGTGTAATATCAGTATGTTTTGTTTTTTGTTTTTGTGTTTTTTTTTGCTATATCTGGGGATTTTGAAAGGTCAAGGTCCTTCCTCAAAATATTTTCTGTTTTTATTCAATGTATTTGTGTCATATATGTAATTTACAATTATTGGTTTTATATCATTTCTGTTATTTCTTATAAGACATGAAAGATGGATCAGACAAGTTGCATTTTTTGTGTATTTAATGAGATTCTATCACCAGAAAATTCACTGTTCAATGCCTAGTAGGGTTAGCTCAGCTGAATGTAATGACACCTTTCACTTAGTGATATAGTGCTTCATTAAGGAGAAAATGTATTGTTAATCCATATGTAAATGAGCAGTTAAAGAGAACCTGTCACCAGTTTTATGGTGTCCTAACTAAGGGCAACATAAATAAGTGACTGATTCTCTTAGCAAAATGCTGGGTCACTTTCTTTAATTGACCCCGTCAATCTGCCAACATTTTGTATTGAAAAGCTCCAGCTCATAATGATGAGTCCTGAATATTCATGAGCTCCTGACTCTCCCCGCCTACCTGCTGCTGGTTGACAGTTATTTTCCATATGAATGAGCAGCAGGTGGGCAGGGGAGTGGCTATAGCTGTTAATTAAATAAACGCTGGACTCAATGACATCACGCTGGACTCAAATCAGCTCATTAGCAAGCAGCATGTGGCATCTTTGTGTGTATATTATGAGGTAACCATCTGTCACACCAGTAAGTGAATACATCTAAGGTACTTTTTAGTAGTTAATGATTGTATATAATTAGTTTGATTATAATCAAATATCCACATGACAGGTTCCCTATAAGTGCACTAAGGATAGACTTAAGCCACTCAAGTGCACCCATGTCCTCCTGCTACCTATTCTAGCTCTTCTGTCTTCTTCTTGATTGACATGTCCAGGTTGGATGACTATGCAGGTACCTGCCCTTGCAATCAAAAAGGAGAGGGAGGGGCTGGTAGAGGAAGTAGGAAGAACAAGGGCGCACTGTAAAACTCAGGTCCACCCTCAGGGGACTTAACAGTTCATTTGTGTATGGAATAAATAACTACTTTTTTCCAGAATGAAGCAATGGATCACCAAGTGAAAGGCAGTTGAGCAAGCCCTAGAAGGCATTGTGCCTGGTTTAACAGTACCTTTTCTGGTGATAGACTACTTTAAGGGTGGCCGGTAATAAACATCTTTCAATGGAGAGAAATATAAATATTTCTACTGATTGAGGAATCAGAGGAAATGGTAACAGTTTTGCTATTGAACAACCTTTTAGGTAAATTTATTCATGTAGGTCACCATAATACAATGTATATGTTCATGGATATGTCTTTTGGAGCACTGTTTGTTCCTTTGGTCGTAGACCATCATCTAATGTCTAAAACTCGACACAGACATTAAGATTAGGGATGAGCAAATCGACTTCGGATAAAACATCCGAAGTCGATTTGCATAAAACTTTGTTCTAAAAGTGTACGGAGCAGGAGCTCTGTACAGTATTAGAATTTATTGGCTCTGATGACTTTTCTCCCAAGACTTTGCATAATATCTTCAGAAATTGATTTATACTGTAAAAAAACATTTCCCGAATTCAGGATCGGTTTCAAGTGGTACCCTAGAACCAAACCCGAGTTCGGGAAATGTTTTTTTACAGTATAAATCAATTTCTGAAGTTATTATGCAAGAGAGACTTCGCAAAATAATAACTTTGGCTCATCAGAGCCAGTACATTCTAATACTGTACAGAGCTCCTGCTCTGTACAGTATTAGAACGAAGTTTTATGCGAACCGACTTCGATTTGCTCATCCCTAATTAAGATGTTTCCGCAATAGGATGAGAGAGAAAGATCTTGGTGTGGTTCTTCATTATGACCTTGAAGTATGTTAAAGTTAAGCAGTCAGGAGTTTAATGTTGCCAAAAGATCGGTGAGCAGGAGTTACTTACAGGTTCCCTCATTATAAAGAACCATGTTTGAGTCCACTTTCTCACAGTCAGTATGTGGGCAGTATTTTTCACCAGAACGTGCCAGACATGGGTCCAAATCACAGATAAGACACACATCTTTCCATTATACTATTTCGTTGTAGGTTCCACTTCTGGTTTTGGCTTAAAGATACTGTAAAATATGGACCGCATGAAAGTGGCCTTACTCTGAAATACTGCAGCATGGGCGGACTGGCCATAGACCCTACAGGGAGATTTCCAAGTGGGCCAAAGCCCAGGGTTCTGCCCAAGCCCTCCCCTTGGCCACCAGGTACATAAAGATCTGATGCTCTCAGCATTAATTAAAATAGGAGCATCAGACACCTATGTACCTGGCCAGTGGACTGGCAACAGGTGCCCTCCTGAATTCAACTGTATTACTGTCATCAGGGTGATCATACAGTTTAATACTGTGGTGCGGGCAACAGTAGTTTGTACTGCACTGTGATATTTGGTTTTGCAGAGGCAGCATTTTGCACTGCACTGTGGCTGCAATGACTAGGTAGGGACAGACAAGGACAGTGAGCCCTAACACTAGTACCCAGCCCGCTTTCCCTACCTACTTGCAGTACAAGCCCTAGATAGCCAGACCACAAGTGGTCGACGGTCCCTATGTTATTAAATGGCAATATTAAATGGCTGATAGGTTCTCTTTAAATTCTACTTTTTCACCCACTGTCAAAAATTGAGAAAAGCTGAGGCTTCCTTTCAAAATTTACAGGACAGAAAGACATGAGAATGCTATGTCATGATTTTCTTGATGACACTATTTGATTTTTGCGTTGTAGAATAATGTTCCAGTAGATGGCCTGTATGTCTCTGCTCCCTTTCTAGAGAGAAAGAACATATCTGCCCTTTCAAACTAAACAAGATTAGTGTGAATGTTTACAGACGGGAGCACTGAGCTGTTTAGGAAAGCTAATGGCAGCATCATGCTCTTTATATTTGTTGTTTAACTCCAGGAAAAGCAGCCTTCAGATGTAACCTGTGTCAAAGCATAGAGATTTATTGCTCTCATGGTACCATGGCCCTTGTCCAGATCTGACCCAGAGAATCTGAAGATCATTAAAAAAAACTGGGACTTTTGGCTCCTTAAATAAATATTGTGGTCTCACTTAAGCAGTTTGTGGACTGTGACCGTACTTCTTAACCACTAACCATTTGGCAGAGTGTGACAGGGCTGATTATTTTGTGTTTTCTTCCCCTCAAAGGACAGAACTGGTTTCCTGAACTTGAGAGACTCAATCTATTTTTATATGCCACTAGTGGTTAAGGTGCTATTCAGTGAAATAATATAGGAAACATTTCATATTGCATTCATTTAAACCCCGAAACCAAATTATACTGAGGCTTTCTGCAGACTTGGAATGACATGTTCTCCAGATTAACTCTACACTACAGTTGAATTTGAGTTATAAAACTCATTAACAAGCCTAATAATCCTGTGCTGAAAAATAGACAAATACCAATAAAGTATAAATAATTTGACAAATGAAGCAAGCACAGCACACTAGCGTAGTGTATGCACAGCATAATTATTATTTTCTAAATTGTCACAGTATTAGGTGCTTATTATATTTTATTTTGTTCTATTTAAATAAAATATTGATAACATGATAGATTAAAAAACTAGAAAAAAAATTCTACAAAGGAATAGGAAATAAACATCTGGAATACATAAAGAGTTCTGTGATACATTACGTGGTCTGGTCAAATTCCAAGGAACTTAGATAGACTTCAAAGTCTGGCTGAACATCAGTTAAATTGCTGCTAGGTCCAGATATGTAAAGTGGGTGTAGATGAATACAGAGGATTTATTACCATTTTCATGAGAAAGTAAAATCATAGGCTGACACTACTGTATCATTAACACATAGCTGAGATCTGTTTCCTTTTTGATTAACTACAAATATAGACAGAAAGCTATGAAGCTGAATATATTTCATTAATATAACAATATTAACAACGTTATTTACTTTTTGAAAAATAATAGAATTTCCTTGCAACAAATCTAAAAATTATCAGGAGGATGACAATAGACAGATTCAAAGTCTTGTAGCATTTCCAACCATACTGTGTCAATACATCTTATACTGTAGCTTTTATATGTCAGCTAATGAGAAGCTGCTGAAGCCTCTTGGACAGGCATGTCAAGGTTTATGAAGTCTTTGTGACATAATCATTCTAAACAAAGGATCCGGCACAGCCAAAGGTTAACTTTGAAGATGGTCTGCATACAAGATAGTCTATACTATTTCTTAACATATGGTCTTCCATGTTTCTAGCTCATCTTGATTTTTACTGATTATCGGTACAGACATTTACATGCCTATATTAATATTAAGTTATCAAAACCAGACTACTATGTCATCTACAAGGACTAAGGTCTACCATGATGTACACTATGAAGTTAAAGCACTCTGTTAAATGTCTGCTGTTAAAACCCCTTTCAAAACTTTATATATTTCCTATGGAAGATTTGTTGCAGAAATTTATGTAACTGTCCCATTTACGTGAATAAAGTTTAGAGGGAAAAATAAGCAATCTTTCAGATGCATGGAACTTATTTTCAGCCACTGAAATGGTGTCACCACAGTTGTAATGACCCATAAAATAAAATCAACCCTTTCAGTACCTTGCGATTGTCTATTTTGGGGTTTTCATTTTTTGCTCTCTGCCTTTCTGGACCAATAACTTTTTAAATTTTTCCATTCACATAGCCATATTGGGGCTTTACAGGACAAGATGTACTATTTAACCCCTTAGTGACCACCCATACGTGTTTTTACTGACGTAAACAAAGGGGGTTTTAGCTAAACAGCTGGCTTTAATCAATCATTACATGTACTTAAAATTGTGCATTAAAAACTAAAACTTGTCTTTAAAAAAATAAAACCTCATACAAGTACATTTATGAAAAAAAAAAAGTTCTAGCTCTTGTAATGCAATTTTTAAAAAAATGTGCTTGGTCACACTTGGGTTAATGGCACCATGTTATGTTGCATATGATGTAGAGGGAAGCTGGAAAAGTAATTCCAAGAATCCAAATTTGCATTTCTGGCAGTTTTATGGGTTTTATTTTTATGGTGTTCCCTATGTGGTAAAACTGACTCATGCCTTTCATTCCCTGGGTCAGTACAATAACAATGATATCATATTTATTTATTCTTCTGTTTTCATACCGAAAAAATATATATTTTAAAAAAATTTATTTTTGTCTTTTCATATTTAGACCCCCATTACTTTTTATTCTTATGTCTACAGAGTTGTGTGGGGGTTCATCTGTAATTTTTATTGATACCATTTTGTTGTGTGTATGACTTTTTGATCACATTGAATTACATTTTTTGGGGAGGTAAAACCCCAGAAAGGGTTGAACATGTTATTTAGACTACATAGTGAATACCATAAAAGTAAACTTAAAAACAATTGCAGGATTGCTGGGGGTTTTGATAAAAAGCTAATTAATTAGTTCTATGGAGCTCATTTATTATTCAGAAATACACTTATATTAGGCGTATTTCCGGTGCAGATTGCGGAGCAAAGGTTATTTGCGCTGCAATCTGGGCATGCTGTGGGCAGGGAAGGGGGCGGGCCAGTAGGCCCGTCTCATTAATCTTTTGTACACCTATTTTATGTGTAGAAAATGGTTTAAATGTAAGACAGCTCGGAAGCTGGCTTACAGTTAGACTGGCGCTGGATGCGCCGAAGTTATGTAGAGGCCAGCAACTCTTTATAACTTCAGCGGATCTACCGCTAGATATAGGCATTATTAAGACTGGCGTCTAAAACACCAGTCTTAATAAATGACCCCCTATGTGTCTACAGTTCATCCCACATAAAAAACCTTTTAAGCTGGGGTTTGCAAAAGAGAAAAAAATCATTGTCCTACAATTACTAAGGTCGTTGTACCAGAATTCTGGTATATTTTGCTTCTTTTTATTTGCATCAGTTAGCCCAGTTTCCTAGTGAGTTCAAAAAGGACTTCATACACCTTACATACACCATACACTTTTGCATAAAACATACTCCACATTCATAAAAAAACTAAGCTTTTCACTATTCCTGACATTTAATACTAGTACACATCCCCTCTCTGAGGTCAGTTAGGATCACTACAGGGCCGGTGCAAGGATTTTTGCCAACACAAGCGAAGCTACATTTTGGCGCCCCCTCCCCCACGCTTCTCCTCTCTGTGGTCCTGGTATCTTCTCTCTGCTTCAGACAATGGCTGGTTTAAGGACCATATTTTTCGCCCTCTAAGACACACCTAGGTTTTAGAGGAGGATAATAAGAAAAAAATATTTTCCATTACACCTCAGGTCAGACCAGCAATCAGACCCCCAATGTTAATCAGACCTCAGATCAGAACCCCATGTCAGACATCATCCCCCAGCCATCAGCCCCCAATGTCAGCCATCAGACCCTCATGTCACATTTCTCCCCCTCCATGTCACATTTTTCCGCCCTCCCCCAGGGTGCGCCCTAAGGCGGCCGCTTGGTCTGCCTTATGGTAGCACCGGCCCTGGATCACTACAATATTTCAAAAATGTGAAATGCCAGAATAACACTAGAGACATTGATTTATTTCAGTTTTCAATTCTTTTATCACATTCCCAGTTGCTCAGAAGTTTACATACAGCAAGTTGACTATGCCTTTAAATGGTTTGGAATATCCAAGAAAACAATGTCATGACTGTGGATTTGTGGTGGAAAATCTGCCACATGTGGACCTTCCCAATTGTTTTTTTTTAACACATTTACACCTATTTCCTCAATGGTCTAGCATTCTCATTTAATTGGAAAATCTTTAACATAGGACAGTATTGAATGCTTCGGAAAATTGAGATAAACCACAACAGCTTTATAAGAATCACATACATACAAGAAACAGCTGTCCATATCTGTTATCCAGGTCACTCACATAGATGATAAAGTTTAACCTTTTATGGTAACCTTCAGTTAGATTGTTTCCAAAGTATCTGAAGCCAAATGTGGAGTGTGTATATTTGCAGTCCTTCCTTCATTTGTAATTAGACTAACACAGCTACTCTGCTTTCTTGTTCAGACAAATGTGCTCCTTACTTGAGAGGGTTTGGAGGTTTCCAGCTGGGTGGTTTATTTTCACAGTTGATGAATGGACAGCTCTAGAAATAACCAACTCTCCTTTTGGAGTATAGCTGTCTGCACATATCTTTGCTACCCTAGGACTCCACGTTAGAGATATTTGTGTTTTTACATGTAAAAGAGAGTCAATGGAAAGTAAATGAAAACAGTCCTTTCCTTTAAAGCCTTTTTTTATCATTGTTTACCTATCACACCTACTTGGGCTTGAAACTTGCTCAGGTTTTGTTTAGAAGTTGTACATTTGTTTGCTTGGGACTTCTGTAGTGAGAAGTGCTACCAGGGCCAAACCAAGCCATAGATGTACCAGTTATTAAATGTAAGGCCTGTCATACAGAGGAGAAACCTGGTGCCTAAAAACACATTCAGCCAACAGCTATCTCATCTGACCCCCACATATACAAGTATGCTTGCCTGAACAAGGAGAAGGAAGAAATTCACTGCCAACCCAGACTCCTCTGGTGGCAGTTGATATCCCTTATTGCAGAAGGATAGGGCATGTTAAAGTCCAACAGCCTAATCTTATCTAACTCATCTTAGATCTGCTATGGGGTTAGATTTAGGAGGCCCCTATACACATGGAGACGTTCTTGTTTTACATGAATATTTCATATGTTTTTGAGCAAATTTTAAATGTATACTTTTTCAAATAGGATGGTCTGTAATTGACTGCTACTTCGCAGTGCTCTTGCTATGCTACTCTATTCTGTTCATTCAAAAAACGAATTTAATTACAGATTTATGGGAATTTGTGCCCATGTTGATCTGAACCTTTCTTTCACACCCACTAGTTTGTTGCCAAGTGATTTAATGTGCAGGAGAATGGCCACAGCTCAAACTGTTCTTCCTAGTTTCACTTAACCAGATAGTTTTTTATACTACCAATGTTTAGCTGCAGTGTTGTAAGAGTGCAAGAGCAGAGGGTCTAGACTTTAATGCACATGGTCCTCCTAAAGATAGGTGCAAATTGATGAGCCCACCACTATGGGTAACCATGGCTTACCTTCAGTAACACCGGTTGCTAAGCCAGCTTCTTAGGCCCCCTTAATGAACAAATACAAAAGAATATTCCGCTGGTTTCCCCGTAAACACCTAGTAACCAAATATAAATTAACCAATATGACTAGTCAGCTCTTAGGTATAAAGTAAACTCATCAGAACCTCGTGTCATATCCAGATAAAAAATAATATAACTTACCCTATGATATATGTATTTGTCAAATTAATATAGATGGATTGATGTGCTTTCAAGTCACAAGAAAGGAATGAAGGAAGGAATGGAGGAAGGCGCGAAGGAGGGAGGAAGAAAGGAAGAATGGTAGGAGGGAAGGATGGCAGGAAGTAAGAACAGAAAAAAGAGGGAGGGAGGAAGGGAGCAAGTAAGGGAGGGAAGGAAGCGAAGGAGGAATGGAGCGAAGGAGGGAGGTAGGAAGGAAGGAGAGGGAGGGAGGGAGGAAGTAGAAATGGAAGGAGGGAGGGTGGAAAGGAAGGAGACAAAGGGAGGAAAGGAGCAAAAAGCTGGGTTCAAATCACGTTTTTGTCTTACGTTTAAAGTTTAGAAAAAAATGTATACTTCGCTTTTGCATCCCAGTAAACCCAGCCTTAGGGGGGGAAGCAGGAATGTAGTGAAGGATGGAGTGAGGAAGGAAGAAAGAAAAGGAAGGAGACAGAGGGAGGAAGAGAGGTCAGAAGGAAGAAAGAATAGGAAGGACAGGGAGGGAGGAGAGAAGGAGGAAGGAAGAATGTCTACTATCTCTCCAGGGTAATGCTTAAAAAAGTATACTAGGCCCAAAAAAGGGGTTATTTGAGCTCAAATAAAATGTAATCGTAGTAGAAGAATATAATGCCATATGTTTCTGACAGATATTTTTCTGCTATATTAATAGTTCTCAAAGATATTTAATGTTAAGCCAACATTTAAAGTTAGCATGGAGATCACGGTTCTTTTTCAGAAATAATACTCTGGGAAACAATAACCCTTTCTATCCCGGGCCAGTTTTCACCTTCCTGCCCAGGCCATTTTTTGCAAATCTGGCATGTGTCACTTTATGTGGTAATAACTTTGGAACGCTTTTACTTATCCAAACCATTCTGAGATTGTTTTCTCATGACACATTGTACTTCATGACAGTGGTTAATCTGAGTCGATATATTTCACCTTTATTTATGAAAAAATCAAAAATTTACCCAAAAATTTGAAAAATTCCCAATTTTCTAAATCGGAATTTCTCTAGTTTTAAGACAGATAGTAATGCCTCGTAAAATAGTTATCAGTCATCATTCACCAAATGTCTACTTCATGTTGGAATCATTTTGTAAATGTAATTTAATTTTTTTAGGACATTAGAAGGCTTAGAAATTTTCTAAAACCATTTTTTTAAGAACCAATTCAGTTATAAAGTGATTTTGAGGGGTTTACATAATAGAAACCACCCATAAATGACCCCATTTTATAAACTTCACTCAAATTATTCAAATGATGTTACAAACTGTGTTAACCCTTTAGGTATTCCACAAGAATTAAAGGAAAATAGAGGTGAAATTTCTAATTTTATTTTACTTGCAGATTTTTCATGTTGATAAATTTTGTTTTGCAACACAGCAAGAGTTAACAGCAAAATAACCCTCAATATGCATTACTCTGATTCTGCAGTTTACAGAAATACCCCATATGTGATGGTAAACTGCTCTAGGGACACATGGCATTGGTCAAAAGGAAAGGAGCACCATATGGTTTTTGGAGGAAGATTTAGCAAGAATGGTTTTTGGGCACCATTTTGTATTTGAAGAGACCCTGACGTACCCCTACAGTGGAAACACTCAAAAAGTGACCCCATTTTTTAACTTACACCGCCTCAAAGAATTTATTAAGGGATGTACTGAGAACTTTGACCTCATAAGGGTTTTACGAAATTTACAAACACTTGGAGGTGAAAATGAAAAGTTTTATTTCTTCCAATAAATATTGGCCTTTAGCCCATAAAAACACAGAAATATAGTGGCAAATCTGGGGGAGCTGCTCAACCCCTAACACTGTAGCGTGTTTTTCATTGGGGGAGCAGCCCCACCGCATGTGGACCGCAGCAAACGACTATCCCCAGCAAATAATTTTTTGCATACGGTGGAGGATGTCGGCGCGGTCCACATGCATCACAAAGGCATCCTACACAAAACGGAGCATTGTGCGGATGAAAGTATAATCATATAAATCACAGAAGAAATGCACCAAACGGATATGCCACTGACTATACTGGCTAGTCATAAATGCAGATATTAAAAGCTGAGACTTTTGCCAATATATTCCTGTCAGGAAGATATCGGAGCCCAACATGCACCACGTCACGGTTCTCAGCATGGCAAGGGGTCCTACCACTAAGCTACCTATGGTGTGAACAAGGTCTGAAGGTGATGTAATCCAGCTCACAGCCAAGCTTCCACACAACCGCCTAGCAGGACAACTAGTGCAATGTGAACAAAGCCAGACTGTAAGCCACACCCATATCAGACCATGTGATGGAGGTTACCAGGTGCAAAGGAGAGTGTTTGAATGCCAGGTAAAGGCACATACACTACATATAAAACAAGACAAAAACACAGAAATATAGTGGCAAATCTGGGGGAGCTGCTCAACCCCTAACACTGTAGCGTGTTTTTCATTGGGGGAGCAGCCCCACCGCATGTGGACCGCAGCAAACGACTATCCCCAGCAAATAATTTTTTGCATACGGTGGAGGATGTCGGCGCGGTCCACATGCACCACAAAGGCATCCTACACAAAACGGAGCATTGTGCGGATGAAAGTATAATCATATAAATCACAGAAGAAATGCACCAAACGGATATGCCACTGACTATACTGGCTAGTCATAAATGCAGATATTAAAAGCTGAGACTTTTGCCAATATATTCCTGTCAGGAAGATATCGGAGCCCAACATGCACCACGTCACGGTTCTCAGCATGGCAAGGGGTCCTATCACAAGGGTTAACAAGAGAAAAGGCACCCCATAATTGGTTACCCATTTTATTCTGAATATGACAACACCGCATATGTGGTGGTAAACTGCTGTGGGGGCACATGGCAGGTCTCAGAAAAGAAGGAGCGCCATATGGATTTTGATGAATTGGTTTACGGGTGCCATTGGTTTTTATTTTTGGGGCGATTGTCTTATGTGGGGGTCAGTTTTTTGGGGGATGAGGTGACATTTTCATCGATACCATTTTGGGGTACATATAACTTTTTGATCACTCGATACTATGCATTTTGTACAGCAAGGTGACAAACAAATGACTGACCTGGCACCATTTAGGCATATGATGGCATATGGCAGGCATTAAATCCCAGGATAGCATATACCAAAAGCACATATGCTGGCTGCATGGGTATATATGGACATGCGGACTTATACGTTCCGAGGAGGAATGGAGGATTGACATAACCAAAACATGCTGCAGGGGAAGGTCACTAAATAACAGTTAACTTGCAATATTCATACCATAAGTATGTCACCAAAGAAAAATAATACTGCATAAACATACAATACAAAATAGTATCCTTCTCCTGTACTTTCCCTGCTAGCAAAACAAGGTAAAAAGCAGGCATATAAACAATCCATCATAAATGACACACACTTCCTAGGGTGTCTTCCATCACCTCACAAAAAATACCCTTAGCCTGTTAAAGGGGTTGTCCCAGGATATAAACATATCCCTCATAAACAGAAGTCGAGTGAAAGTAATTATATCCTGGTTCAATGTATGCTAGCTCAGTTATCTCTGGTAGTCCCACAGGCAATAGGGGACTGGCCATAGACTCTACTGGGAAACTTCCTAGTTGGTTGATACCTGGAGGCCCACCCTAGCTGTTCTCATCACCGCCGGACGGGTACATAACGACCTGATGATTCCAGCAACTACTTAATCAATTAAAGTTGAGAACATTTAAAAGTGAGGGAGGCTGGGAAGCTGAATTGGGCGAGGGGAACATCTTGGAATGGGATACAGTATGTCAAAACATAAAAAAAAGTATCGATCTCTCAGAAATACAGATTGATTCAGTTCAAGATTGTACACCGCCTTTATTACTCCCCCGCCTTCCTCGCCAAGATATATAAGGAAAGGAAGGACTTGTGTTGGAAATGTTCATCAGAAAACGCGGAGTTAGGTCACTTACTATGGAATTGTCCAGAAGTGAGTGGGTTTTGGACTAGTATTTATGAGGAATTATATAAAAGATATAAGATCAAATTGAACCGAAGTTTTACGCAGGCAATACTGGGTCTTTTCTCCCGTTCTGAGCTGACCCCCCACCAATTACGAGTCAGTATGGAAGGTTTTATGGTCACAAAGGCCTTGATAATTAAATATTGGGGTACGAAGAATAGCCCTAGCTTTTATGAATGGAGGGCTCGGTTAGACACTATTGAGGCCTATAGAAGAGTGGCAAGGAAATCGGAGTGACGACTCTCTGATAGGGCAGGCTTCCTTTCTCGCTCCAGGCTCCCAAGATCCCTTTATAATGGGAATTTTTGGAAACAGGAATCAAGGTAGATATTAAAATGCGGACGGACCCTGCATCAGTGAAATAAAAGTGATAGAGTGGGTTAAAAGGAACAAATGTACTAACTTGTGTAAAGTATATCTGTAGACTTGAACTGTTTGATATGAGAATTTGTATATTTTCTCCAGAAAACAATAAAGGATTAAAAAAAAAAAAGTTGAGAACATTTAGTGCTAAAGTATACATCAGTGGCCGCAGGTGCCCTTCTGAATTCAACTCTATGACTGTCCTCAGTATGGTGCTACAGTGGAATACTGCATGGTTTTCCCTAATAGGCCACAGGTTACTGAATAGGCCCAACACCATGGTATGAGTAAGAACACCACAACATAATTCTTGCACCACCATGCTTTACTATCTTCACAGTGTACAGTAGCTTCAATTTAGTCCTTGGGGGTCGTCTGACATACTGTCTGTGGCCATTAGAACCAAAAAGAACAATGTTGCTTTCATTAGTCCACAAAATGTTGCACCATTTCTCTTTGGGCCAGTCAATGCCTTCCTTGTCAAATTTTAACTTATTCACGACATATCTTTTTTTCAACAACTAGACTTCTGAGGAAGTTGTTGCTGGTAACTTAGCTTCACTTAGTCAGCTTCTGATTGTAGCAATACTCACTGGTAACCTCAGATTTTCTTTGATCTTTCTGGAGGTGATCATTGGCTGAGCCTTTACCATATTGGCCATTCTTTGATCCATTCGAACAGTAGTTCCTTCCATATCTTTCAGGTTTTGGTTGTCACTTCATGGCACTTTAGATCATTTTAGCTGAGAAGCCTATAATTTGCTGCACTTCTCTATATGTTTTTCCCTCTCCAATCAACTTTTTAATCAAAGTATGTTCTTCAGAACAATTTCTGGAACTACCCATTTTACCAGTATTTCAGAAAGAAATGCACTATAATCAACATGTGTAACATTTGTCATCCTCCTACCTTAAATAAAGGCCAAAATTAAACCCAAAGAATAAATGACTTCACCAATTTAATAATTGATGATTCAATTACTCAGAATCTGTGTTTTTCAATATGCAGTTGCTAGATAACTATATGGCAGAGGTGCTTAGTTTTTGTTGCACCTGTTGTAAATTTGCATAATGAGAGCTGAATACTCCACCTTTCTCTACTCAACATTCATGCTGTTTAGGAAATCCTATATAATGGATTTTCTGTTTATCACATACTGTACATGCTGTGACTATGGTCCATTCTATAGACCAGAAACGCGTCAGCAGTTTTGTCTTTTGAGATGCATACAGCTTGTCATTAATATTTTTGTAATAAAGAAGTGCTTTTAACTTCTATTCTTTCAACCATGTGAATGCTGGAGTTATTTACTACAGCATGTCATCATTTGACATGGATCCAAATTACTATGATAGATATGAGGTCCTTCAATCTTTATATCACTGAAGGTTTGGCTGCTTGTATTTTATTATAATTTTGCCCTCGCTGTAGAGGAAATTAGTTTTGAATCTTTAATAAACAGGCCGCCATGACATGTGCCACAATATGGTGATAATAAAAGGGAGTCTGTCTGCAGTTTTGATCATGCTAAACTGTTGGCAGCAGTTGGTGGGAGAACAGCAGTACAAATATAATGTTTGTCAAGCTTTTTTCATCAGGAGTAGTGGGAATATGAAGTTTTGCTCTTCTAAATTCTGCTCTTGGACGTGCTCAGGGCAGTGCTCTATTATGAAGTGCTCTCTGCATTGTGCTGCTTTACAGCCCTTTCCCTCTGCTCTGATTGACAGCTGCTTTGGTCTTCTGGTTGGATGTTATATGTGTCACCAAAAATAGAGGGGCGGGGCCAGCTCAATGCAGAGAAAAATTGCAAGAGCTAAATCTGCAAAATAGAACTTCATATTCTCACTAATCCTCGTGAGAAAAGCTCAAAAAAAGGTTTTTTTCGTACTGCTGTCATGAGCCCCTACTGCTGTCAGCAGTTTAGCATGGTTAAAAGTGCTGACAGACCTTTTCAATAAATCCAAAGAAATAATTTTCCATATTTTTTCATAAAATAAGAGGTATATGCATTACATGATCGATTGATTTAGGCTGATCATTTACATTGTAATGGGGAGTTTTTTATTTTATTTGGTCAACCAGTTTAGTCTGGCATATTGTCGGTGGAATCTCATGGGTGACTGATTGGCTACAACATGGCCAGTCATTCTCTGATGTGTATGACAGGCTTAAAGCCCACTTCATGGGCACCATATTACAGCACCTTACAACTTAAAGGGTGTACTGAGTGGCAACATAGGCGTTTTCATGAAGCCTAAACTTTGATAAGTACAATGTTACAAATTTACTTTGCAACCATAACATTTTTTGGGGTACTTACTCTTTTTATACAATGTTTTTGATAGTGTCCTAGTAACAGGTGTCACAAAAATATATATAATATCTTTGGAAACAATAATATTGTGGTCTGGTCTCCGTTGAGTGCAGAAGGGATTTTGGTTTATTCATTATTAGCAGCAGGTGCAAGTCAACAAAAAATCCCACAATAAAACAGACAAATGTTTCAGTATTTCAAGGGTTAAAGGTCAAAAACTGTGTGAGAAAAATATTCCTGAACTAAGCAGTTTAATGAGCACATTCTTTATACAAACAACCACAATGGGCATATCTAACCCTAATTAATAGAACTAGCCGGCATTTGACCTAATTGGAATTGTATATTCAAGTGTTTAATTATATCATTGTTTGAACTTGCTGTCCTCATGCATGAAATTCTTTTATGGAGAAAAAGAGTATGCAAAGACCATCTCAGTCTTAATGCACATTTGCGTGTACGTGGTGTGCCAATTCCTGAAAAAAAAAAACCTGACCCAGTGCTAGACACTTTGGCAAAGTGTGCATTTCAACACGATATTCAAATGTGACCATGAGAAAATGTCCTTCAATTAAGGCTATGCAGTCGTTCTCCAGGGAACATTGTATGCTCCCTTATTTGCAAATATCAAAAGAGTCACTATATTTTTACAGTCTAAAGACCCTGATAAAAGCTCAGCATGTGAACCTCCATACTGAACCCCCCCAGTAATTGGCATCATTAAGTGCCAAGCATGAGTGCAGTCTTTGATGACACATCTGGCACAGCTGATCATTCAAGAGTCCAGTGTTAAGAACACAAACAGCTTAAATTCAAAGCACGCCGCCAAAAGGTGAAAGAGTAATTACCATTACAATTGGCAGCACACGACAATATAGTAGTGTCTGTGCCTCTTCGGGTCTCGGTGGGGGCTTAGAAAGTAGTGAGAATGGGTGGGACACAGGATGCCAGAGTGCAAAACACTTCAGAATTCTTCATTTCTCAAGGAGGGGGTATTGAAGTCTCCAGGAGTCAGCATTAACTATTTTTAGGAGGGTACAAAAATAAAATCTACCAATAACAAGAATTACAGAAATCTCCTGGTTGGCACAAAAGCAATGAATGTCCTCTGATAAATGCATTTTAGCATGCAAGGTAGGATCCATTTCATGGCCAGTAGATGAGTGAATACCTCAAAATTCGATTGGGGTTTGATTCAGAAAAATCGCTCGATCAATTCAATTTGGGCCAGAATCAAAAGTGTATCTTTTAGGCCATGTATTCTTTCTATTTTTTATCTTTTTTTTGCCAAATTCTGGTCAAATCTGATTAGAATTGATTCTCTCATATCTAATGGCCAAGGATCAGTTTGTGTTTCCAGCTTAAATGTCATATGTCAGATCCCCTTGGTGAAGTCTGTTATTGCCACTTTGAGTTTTCTGATGCAGTATGCCTTGCTGCAAATTCTTCATCATATGACTCGGCATGAACAGCATGGAAGTATCTAGGGCTAGGCTTTAAAATCCCCCATTACTGTCAGTCCATTATCAGTCCATTCACTGTATGGCAAAGTTATTTCAGCAGCTGCATGGTGGCAGGCGTGTTTCTAGGGTCACAAAATACCTTGTATCCAAGTCCCAATGCATAGGTGCCACATTTTCAATTCGACCATCCTCCCCATCTCCCCCTCCCACAGTCTGGCACCAAAGAAAAATTTTGTTTGCTGCATAGGTATTACTATTTGAATTACATTCAGTGGTTCCAAACATACAGAGGAATAAAGCACTACATACCTAATATACTGTACTTCCAGTAATTCACAGATGATGTCTTATCTGAATGCAGATGTTAATTTTTCCACATCTACTCCATTTGGCCCAGAGCTCCATAATGATTTTTTCCAGCCATCTTCCAGATGGCCATCTTCCAGATGTTTGGTTCCCGAATCCTCACTTTTTTTTATCATCCTCACTACCTTCGCAACATAAATTCCCCATTCTGGTGGCCCAACAGTGTCATTTTGCTGCTATCCCTAATACTGTTCCTGGTGTGGTAATAATTCTCTCCCAGAGTGCCCTTATTACTAATAGTGCCCTCTACAGTGCCCTAATTAAAATAATGCTCCCAGACTGCCCTTGGCAGTAGTAGTGTCTTCCATAGTGTGCCCAATAATAATAATGTCCCCATAGTGTCCCCAGAAGTAATGAAGCCACCATAATGGTATAGTAAAAATATTTTTTGAATAGCCCTTCCATAATGCCCCCAGTAGAAATAAAGCCCAATGTACTGCTCTTAGTAGTAATAAAACCTCCATATAATGCCCTCAATAGTAGTAAAGATTCCATAGTGCCCAAGTAGTTATAAGGCAGCCTCTTCATAACTTCAGCAGAACCACCGCCTCTTCATAACTTCAGCAGAACCACCGCCAGCTTAACGTTTTTAAGACTGTCATCTAAAATGTCAGTCTTAATAAATGCTTCCCATTTTCTTTAGCTAATATTTAGGCAGGTAAATAAAACATTTGTTAGTAGGACCAAACTGAACCAGATATTGTATTTCTCCCTGTCACACATTTCACCAGGAGACCGAACTCAGTGTTCATGATATCACTTCAAAAAGAACAATGCCTAATAATGGCCCCTGTGGTAACTCACTAAGGGTGGGTGCGCACTAGCGTTATGGCATTCCTTTATAGGTTCCATTTATAACGGAATATAATGGAATGCCCAGACAGAATGCAAAACTGAAGCCTTTAAGAGGCATTCCGTTTTCATCCATCACAATAGAAGTCTATGAGCAAGCATAGCGGATCTGTCTGGTTTCCGTTATACAGGACGGAAACAAAGTCCTGACGACAGGACTTTTTTTTCTATCCTGCATACCGGAAATCAGATGAATCCGTTATGCTTGCCCATAGACTTCTATTGTGATGGATCAAAACGGATCATTAACCCCTTAAGGACACATGACGTACTGGTACGGCATGTTTCCCGAGTCCTTAAGGACACATGACGTACCGGTACGTCATGAGTTTAAAACGCGATTGCTGCGCTGCGGGGGTTAATTGGAACAGGATGCCCGCTGAAATCATTCAGCGAACATCCTGTCACAACGCCCGGGGGGTCATATGACCCCCCCCCCCGTATCGGCGATCGCAGCAAACCGCAGGTCAATTCAGACCTGCGGTTTGCTGCGCTTTATGCAGTTTCTGATCCCCACGGTCCCTGAATGCGGGGATCAGAAACTTTAAAATGCCCAAAATAAAGATTTTTTCACCCCCCCTGCACCCCTGAATGATTTTATGCCGGCGGGTGGTGCAGGGGGGGTTGCAGGCGGTGCGGGCGGTGCAGGAGGCGGGCGGTGCGGCAGGCAGGCCCGCCTCCTCTTGAATATTCATTGGTGTCCAGTGGGTATACCAGAGTGTCAGCACATTGCTGACACTCTGATATAAACGGCTGACATCTGTGCTGTGATGTCAGCCGTTTAACCCTTTCCATACCGCGGTCCGTACGGATCTATAAACGATCATGTTACTTTCCCCGCACGGTGAACGCCATAAAAATACAAAAATAAAAACTATGAGGAAATAGAAATTTTGCCCACCTTACTTCCCCAAAAAAGGTAATAAAAGTGATCAAAAAAGTCACATGTACGCCAAAATAGTACCAATCAAACCGTCATCTCATCCCGCAAAAATCATACCCTACCCAAGATAATCGTCCAAAAACTGAAAAAACTATGGCTCTTAGACTATGGAAAGCCTCCTGACCCTGCCTACAGAGCCCGCTGAAGAAGGTCGTACAGACCGAAACGTTCGGGAATTATCTGATATGGCACATAATTACTATATGTAAATGAATTGCACTATGAATTGCACTGGATGTACATGAACGATATTCTGTATACTAAAAATTAAAATGTGAAACTTTATTTTGCAAAAAAACTTTTGGAGTGCCGTGGATTTAACTTATATTGTCTAAACCACTCTCACAGGCACCCACACTGGATCCAAGGTGTGCGGAGTACAAAATTATCTAATACATGGATGCATGACATTATTTTCTTGCATTGTTTTATGTCTTGGCATGACTAAGTATTTGTACTAGTGTTGAGAGAATCGAAGCGTACCAAGTGGAATTCGATCTGAAGTTTAGGAAAAATTTGATTCACAGCAAAGCCAAATTTCTTCACGCTTCATGGAAATCGATTTTTCCTAAAATGGTGGCTGGAGATAAAAAAAATTATACTCACCTCATCCCCTGATCGCTGAGAGGCCGTCCGCTGCATCTTGATTGAAGAAAACCTGTCAAAGGACCTGCGGCAAGCATGAAGACATCACCACGTGCGGCCAACGTGATCACACTCAATGCAGGTCCAACACTGACTTAATGATTATAGACTCACCTGGGGCAACCAGCTTAGTGGTTACATCAGGCAAAAGATTTGATGAACAAACAGTATGTCAGTGGGAACAGACTTTCTCCTCCCAACAGGCTTGCTCTTGCAGTGTTCCCTACATGTGTTAATGTATTCTGTGCACCGTGTATCCCCCGTCTATATATGGAACCAGCAGGAGGTTCCTAGCTACTGTTTCTAGGCAGGGTTGGCACCTCCCCTTCATCTCTGGGAATGTGTGTGCAGCAAGAAACCAAAGCTTACTAGGTAATATATTTTATTCTGTGGATTAAAAAGCAGCAAAGTGGCAGCATAAGTGCGAGCTCTTGAGGAAAGAGCTACTGGAACATATAGTAGCCACATATGGAAAGTGCAGAGCATTTATACAAACAATAGTAACGCATATAAATTACAGCTACAGACTTCTCTGCACACTGGTGGGACTAATATGCTTCAGGTTCCTTATCATATCAAAACAACAGACGGACCCTCTGTTCAAAAACTGTATTTCACTGAGGATACTGCACAGCTAGTATATAGTGAGAGTGATAGAGGTCAGTTGCACCCCTTAGGCTGGGAAAATAAAAATTGTACAGCCTATTTGAAAAAAAAAAAGACACACTAGCCTCCCATACACAGCCTTGGGAATGGCATATGCCAACTGTAAAGACTGTGCTTATTATATACAGCGCCTGTGTGAACCATCTATTGAACAGTGGTTGTCAGAATCCTTTATTTTTTTATTTACCTCCAGTGGTGAAGGGTGGAAGTGCAACACAATAGTTCAGATTGAGTGAAACAGAGGCCACTAGTGGGAAATTAGTAAAAATACATCAGGATTCTGACAGTGGACTTGTATAAAACCTAATATCCTCATTGCATGCACCAACACCTGCATTGCTGTCACATCATTCAGGGACCCTGCTTTTGAACCTCAGAATTTATCTACGCCAAGAGGATCCAACTTAACATCAGGCTGTGCCTCGAAGGAAAGAAAGGGTGTACCCTTCCTAGTGCTGCATGGCACAGGGAGCGACATAGTGAGGACTGTGACTGTGAGTACAACTACTCCCATTCTCTCTGCCTTCCCTGTGTCTCACTGAACTCTCTATTCTAAACCAGCTTCAGATGTGACACTGAGCAGAAACGGGCTGTGCCTTCATTCCCCCAGCTGCATGCTCTCCTGACTGACATTTTACCTATGGGTATTCCCCCTTCACCCTTGGGCATCGGGGTGTTCTGTCTGCTTGGTGTCCGTCCTGAGGGGTCAGCTGTAGCGTTTGAAGATTACAAAGGGCTTAATAAAATCTTCAAAAAAGAGATAAAGTTAGCAAAGATTCAAAGCAAACATTAGGTAGCAAAAGAAAGCAAAACAAATCCCAAAAAGTTTTTCAAATATATAAATGCAAAAAAACCTAGGTCTGAGCAGATAGGTTCCCCTAAATAATGGTGGGGGGGGGGGGGGGGTAGTCATTGAAGATAAGGAAAAGGCAGAGTTCCTAAATAAGTTTTTCAGCTCTGTATAAACAAAAGAAGAGAAAGGAGCTGATATCTGTGGCGCCGCGACTGTTAGTACATTCAGTGATATACTCAATTGGCTAACTGTAGATATGGTCCAAGAGAAGTTAAATAAGGTAAATGTGAACAAAGCTCCGGGTCCAGATGGATTCCACACAAGAGTGCTTAAAGAGCTCAGTTCAGTCATTGCTGTACCCCTGTTTATAATTTTTAAGGATTCTCTAGGGACTGGTACAGTGCCAAGTGATTGGCGCAAGGCAAACATGGTGCCCATATTCAAAAAAGGATCAAGGTCCTCCACAGGTAATTATAGACCAGTTAGTTTAACTTCTGTTGTGGGAAAAATGTTTGAAGGACTCTTAAGGGACTATATACAGAGGTGTTTCTGGATTTTGCAAAGGCTTTTGATACTGTCCCTCATAGACGCTTAATAAGTAAAGTAAGGTCTATTGGCTTGGAGAGTATAGTTTGTAATTGGATTGAAAACTGGCTGAAGGACCGTGTCCAGAGTTGTGGTCAATGATTCCTATTCAGAATGGTCCCAGGTTATAAGTGCTGTACCCCAAGGTTCAGTGCTGGGCCCTTTATTATTTAACTTGTTTATAAATGATATTGAGGACGGGATTAATAGCACCATATCTATTTTTGCAGATGACACTAAGCTGTGTAGAAATGTACAGTCTATGGAAGATGTCCACAAACTACAAGCTGACTTGAACACTCTGAGTGATTGGGCATCAACTTGGCAAATGAAGTTCAATGTGGACAAATGTAAAGTTATGCATCTTAGTAGTAATAATCTCTGGTCTTCATATGTCCTAGGTGATGTAGCACCGGGAGAGTCACTTATAGAGAAGGATTTGGGTGTCCTTGTGGACGGTAGATTAAATTACAGAATACAATGTCAATCAGCTGCTTCTAAGGCCACCAGGATATTGTCATGCATTAAACGAGGCATTGACTCGCGGGGCAGGGATGTAATACTACCACTTTACATAGCGCTGGTGCAGCCTCATCTGGAATATGTAGTCCAGTTCTGGGCACCAGTACATAGAAAGGATGCACTGCAGCTGGAAAAAGTACAGAGGAGAGCGACTAAACTGATAAGGGGCACGGAGGGTCTTAGTTATGAAGAAATATTAAAAGAAATGATTTTATTTAGTCTTGAGAAGAGACTTCTAAGGGGGGGGGGACATGATTAACTTATACAAGTACTGTATATAAATGGGCCATACAAAAAATACAGCGAAAAGCTGTTCCATGTAAAATGTGCTTAAAAGACAAGGGGGCACTGCCTCCGACTAAAGAAGAAAAAGTTCAGTCTCCAGAAGCGTCAAAGCTTTTTTACTGTAAGAACTGTGAATCTGTGGAATAGACTTCCTCAGGACGTGGTAAACGTGGTAAAAAACATTAATGCTTATGAAAACGTTTAGAAATCTCACTTCCTTCTCGGATTCGCGTCCCCACCTATCCCTTGGTTGAACTTGATGGACGTATGTCTTTTTTCTGTATACACGTTAGTTGTCCTGCAAATCTAGTAAATCTAGCTTCATGGTAAATAATTCATTGCTTTGGCAGCTCCGCAGTCCATGATAGTGTTGCCAAGTTAAATATTTCACATTTACAATGTAAGTACATTTCAGTCCAAGAGGAAAGTAACATTACAAACAGGCTCATTTTATACATTAAGCACACTTGAAGGGCCACTAACCTGCAATGCTGCAAAAATGAATGTCACAGTGACAACTCTCCATTAGTAAGTTGTAACCCTATTAAACAAATTATACAATGTATCTCCTTCATATTATACATCAGTGCTTTTTCAGGTCATAAGTTTGTATGGAGTTCTATATAAACATGCAGTATGCAGAGAATAGTGTTGAGCGCGAATATTCTTATCGCTAATTTTTATCGTGAATATCAGCACTTCGAGAATTCGCAAAGATATAGAATATAGTACTATATCTTCGTAATTGCAAATATTCTAGTTTTTTTTTTTATCAGTACCCTCCTGCTTCTTGTTTGTGGGCTAATGAGAAGGCTGCAATATCTTTGTCTGAGCTTAGCAACATCCCTAGCAACCAATTGGAAAGTTGCCTATCCCTCACTATATAAGAACCTCCCCAGCAGCCACTTTCTGCAGTTTTTTTTTGCAGTTCTGAGAGAGACAGCAGTGTCATTGCTGTGCTTTGTGCTTTGCTGAGTCATCTGGATCCTTATTCAATTACATTAGATAGGTAGCTCATATATATAATACATATATACAGATATCTGTAGATATAATACATATATACAGATAGTTAGTGGGAGATAGTCAGTGTAGGTTAGATAATAGGGATATAGTGTAGCTGATAGGTTCCAGTGCAGGGTGTTAGGTAGTGTGATAGGAATTACTGTACTGTGCGTTTTCTCCAGTCTCAGGAAATTTTTAGCAGCTGGAAAAATGTTTGCAAAAGTGATCCACGCCTGTATTGCGTACACAATAAGCGCATATTACATTGCTGATTTTTGCAATCAAGAAAATAATGACTGGAGATCACGAATTCTAGAATTTGCAAATTTATGGCAAATATTAGTCCAAAAATTAGCAAAATATCGCAAAAACGTATATTGCCTATGCTGCTCATCACTAACAGAGAATAGCGACACTTTTGACAATACATGACGCACATGGGACCCTTGGGTCAAAATAAATAAACCCTGATTTTGCTGTTTGTTCGGGTAGTGAGTAATCTCATTTGGTCTTATGAACCATAAGTATTCATCGTACTAAAACTTCCAGGTGCAACCCTCTGACTCATAACTCCCTCACACTCCCCCTTAAAAAATAGATTTTTATTTTTTCTTCTTTCTCTCTCTCTCTCTATTCATTTTCTTAAGCTTTTCTGATATTCCTTTTTTAGGTGCCAACTCGCCTATGTCGCCTATTCATGATGTTCTGACCAGCTCTCTGTAGCTAGACCCCTCTCTGGGCCAAGTTTAGCCAGGTTCATAGTCATGCAGAATTACAGTCAGGTCCATAAATATTGGGACATCAACCCAATTCTAACATTTTTGGCTCTATACACCACCACAATGGATTTGAAATGAAACGAACAAGATGTTCTTTAACTGCAAACAATCAGGTGAACGGTGTAGGAATTATAACAGTTTGCATATGTGCCTCCCACTTGTTAAGGGACCAAAAGTAATGGGACATAATAATAATAATCATAAATCAAACTTTCACTTTTTAATACTTGGTTGCAAATCCTTTGCAGTCAATTAGAGCCAGAAATCTGAAATGCATAGACATCACCAGACGCTGGGTTTCATCCCTGGTGATGCTCTGCCAGGCCTCTACTGCAACTGTCTTAAGTACCTGCTTGTTCTTGGGGCATTTTCCCTTTAGTTTTGTCTGAAATGCATGCTTAATTGGATTCAGGTCAGGTGATTGACTTGGCCATTGCATAACATTCCACTTTTTTCCCTTAAAATCTCTCTGGTCTCTTTTGCAGTATGCTTTGGGTCATTGTCCATCTGCACTGTGAAGCGCCGATGAGTTCTGAATAATTCGGCTGAATATGAGCAGATAATTTTGCCCGAAACACTTCTGATACACGTTGATCTTGGTCTCATCTGTCCATAGTATATTGTTCCAGAACTGTGAAGGCTTTTTTAGATTTCGTTTGGCAAGCTCTAATCTGGCCTTCTTGTTTTTGAGGCTCACCAATGGTTTACATCTTGTGGTGAACCCTCTGTATTCACTCTGGTGAAGTCTTCTCTTGATTGTTGACTTTGACACACATACACCTACCTCCTGGAGAGTCTTCTGGATCTGGCCAACTGTTGTGAAGGGTGTTTTCTTCACCAGGGAAAGAATTCTGTGGTCATCCACCACAGTTGTTTTCCGTGGTCTTTTGGTGTTGCTGAGCTCACCGGTGCGTTCCTTCTTTTTACAAATGTTCCAAACAGTTGTTTTGGCCATGCCTAATGTTTTTGCTATCTCCCTGATGGGGTTGTTTTGTTTTTTCAGCCTAATGATGGCTTGGTTCACTGATAGTGACAGCTCTTTGGATCTCATCTTGAGAGTTGACAGCAACAGATTCCAAATGCAAATAGCACACTTGAAATGAACTCTGGACCTTTTATCTGCTCCTTGTAATTGGGATAATGAGGGCATAACACACACCTGGCCATGGAACAGCTGAGAAGCCAGTTATCCCATTGCTTTTGGTCCCTTAACAAGTGGGAGGCATATATGCAAGCTGTTGTAATTCCTACAGCGTTTATCTGATTTGGATGTAAACACCCTCAAATTAAAGCTGACAGTCTGCAGTTAAAGCACATTTGGTTAGTTTCATTTCAAATCCATTGTGGTGGTGTATAGATCCAAAAATATTAGAATTGTGTCGATGTCCCAATATTTATGGACCTGACTGTATGATGATTTTTTTTGTCTGCATTACATATGTTTCTTAGGCCTTGCCAAAACATGCACAGTATGATCCAAGTGCTGAGCATTCCCCAGGGCTTCTTCACTGAAAGGGGTTATAGCACTATTCATCGTTGTCCAGAGAGTTTCTGCGAGAAGCCTTTGCTCTGGGCTTTCAAAAATGTGTTAATTGACTATTTTTTATTAACTGACAAAATGCAAAGTGAATGATCGAAAGAGAAATTCTAAAATAAAATCAATATTTGGTTTGACCATCCTTTCCCTACAAACAGCATCAGTTCTTATAAGTACACTTACACTCAGTTTTTGAGGGAACTGGACAGGGAGGTTGTTCCAATGTAAAATTTTGTGCAAATGTATGGTATCGTCTGTATGGTTATATTCTTTAACAAATGATGTGTAGAGGAATAATTTCTAAGGGTGTATTCACACTGTTTGAACATCCAGCACATGCATGCAGCGGGAAAGCTTTTAGTGCATGCACCAAATGTATGTATAGAGCTCTGTTTATTTAGAGAATGCCAACAGAGTGTCCTTTTGTCGTATGTTGGGGAGGTACAGTACACACAATACAGAATAGGCATCCTGCAAACAAATGTCCCATATATGTAAACATTATTTTTTAACCCTTTAATGCTATATAACGTACCTGTATGTCATAAGAGTTAAGGTGGAGTATGGTGCGGGCTCACGTACCATATAATACATAATATAGCTGACACCCACCAGCAGTGACCAGGAATCGATATGAGTTATATCTCGGTCATTTAACCTGTCAGATGCAACTGTTAATAGGGAATGCAGCATCTGTGGGGACAGACACAGGGAAGGGCCTTTAATTGCTTGCTATGGCAGCCTATGATCTTGTGAAGGCTCCCAGACTTATTATAGTGATTTGTCTCTGAAGGCAAGCCAGAGGCACTGCATGAGAAGTGGTTTGTGAAAATCCCATAGACTTCAATAATATTCTATTAAAGTCTATGATACAAGCAATGAGAAGGTTGTATGTTCAAGTCCTCTAAAAATGACGGTTTCAGCCTCTGATCTCCACTGTAGAGATCAGAGCCTGAAAACGGGCATAAGGCCCCTCTGTGCCCCTGATGCCCTCCATGTGGTCCACCCCTGTGCAGCTGTGGTGGATGGAGCTGCCACTATCAGCAGTGTCAGCTGGAAAATCAGTTTTGAATAATTTGAGGGGTGTAGTTTCTAAAAATGGTGTCATTTATGGGTGATTTCATAATTGAATTGGTCCTTAAAATGTGGTTTTTGAAAATTTCCATCAAAATAAAAAAATGGCTTCTAAAATTCTAAGCTTTCCAATGTCTTAAATTTTTTTAATTACATTTACAAATGCCAATATAAAGTAGACATATGGTGAATGTAAGGTCATAATTATTGTATTTTATGTGGTATCACAGATTTCAAAAATTGCTAATAATTATAAAATGTTCTATAAGTTTAAAAAAACCAAAACAAAGGTAAACATATCAACACTAACATAAAGTACAATGTGTAATGGAAAAAAAAAATCTCAGAATCTCTTGAATAAGTAAAAGCATTTCAAAGTTATTACACATGTCAGATTTGAAAAATAGGGCTTGGACATTAAGGCCAAAACTGCTTGCAGAGGCAAAGGGTTAGAGAGGTTGTCTTACTTCCGCAAATGGCATTTATAATGGAGATAAAATCAATACAAGGCACTTTCTAATGTATTGTGACTGTCCATATTGCCTCCTTTTCTGGCTTCATTCACTTTTAATCATATTATGCACTGCTTGTTTCTGGGAGTTACGACCACCCTGCAATCCAGCAGAGGTGGTCGTGTTTGCACACCATAGAGAAAAAGCAACAGCCTGTCTGATGGCTGGGACTATGGGAGTGCTGCAGTGATGAATGTAACCCCTGGAAGAGAGCAGTGTATAATGCATTGGAAATGTGAATTATTTATGCATTTATGTGATGGAAAAA
Source organism: Bufo gargarizans (assembly GCF_014858855.1). Taxonomy (NCBI): domain Eukaryota; kingdom Metazoa; phylum Chordata; class Amphibia; order Anura; family Bufonidae; genus Bufo; species Bufo gargarizans. The sequence goes on from NC_058080.1 coordinate 478,874,598, forward strand.
TGAATTATTAATGTATTATTTTTCTTAAGACTTTATAGTTTCAACATATTCTGCCACATTTTATAATCTGGAATCAATAAGCAGACAGTTGATAAATAAGGGAAATAAAAAATCTGCAAACAATAAGACAGAAAGACAGAGGTCCCTGCCCATCAGAGTTTACAATCTGAAGGATACTTATTCCTTTACTTTTTATCTTACTGTCTACGTGAACAGGTCGCTTCTCCAGATTTGCTAATTTGCTGCAAGCAGAAAAAGGCAGGTTGGGGCAACAAAGACTATAAAAAAGAGCCACTCATGTAAATGTCAAGACGACTTGGTGGAACTTGCAATCTTATAATGAATACAATTAAAAACAATGTATTCAATAGGAAACAGGCTGGAGGCAACATGTGTCAAATGTATTGAAAAGTAAATGCTCTAGTTATTATTCAGATCTACAAATTATGGGTTACATTTCTCAAATAATGTTCAATGTTGGTTATATGGTCATTCTACTAGTAATCATATCAGTCTGTATATTTTTCAGCTTGTGTTTCATCATTAAACAATATAGCTCATCTAATATATAAAGCTGAGTGCATGTGTGTATGTCTACTAAAGGAATCCGCACCTTCGCATTTACAATAATGAAATTTGGCACACAGGTACATCAGGTATCTGGAAAGGTTTTAGACCGGGTCTCAGCTCTCTAGCACATACCGTTCCTGAGATATTCCCAAAAAAATGCATTAGCCAATAGAAGCCTGATCACATGACCCTTATCAGCCAATAGAAGCTTGCAGGCCTTTCCCTCCACATACACACAGTTTTACACTGGGTTTCCATAACAATCCAGCCATGTATCTTCATTGCTGTAGGTCAGCCTTAAAGGGGAAAGGGTGCTGTGGATGATACTGTTAAGGGAGCGTAGTGCTGTAGAGGTCACAGTTAAGGGGACAGGTAGGGTGGCTATTCAGGCCACCCTCAAAATACATACTTAAAAACCCCACCCCCAAGTCCCGCTAAACCACTCTCTGATCTGGTTAGACCACGCTCCTCCCACTCCGCAGCCAGCGGGGATTTAAAAAATGAAGGTAAAAATCAACTTCTGTCAGCTGCAGGGGTGGGAGGGAGGGTGACTTTCTCCCTGCAGCTAATGCTCAGACAACACAGTGTCGCTGTCTGAGAGTGAGCTGTTGAAAAGGACATCCCTGTGTCCATGCAGGCCCTGTGCCAGATGGAGGACAGGGAGTCTAAAAGCCGGACTGTCCAGCCTAAAACCGGACTTCGGGCCACCCTAGGGGCAGGCTGCTGTGGAGGTCACAGTAAAGGGGACGGTCGTCCGCTATGGAGGTCAGTGGTAAGGGGCAGATTGCTGTAGAGGCCACTGTTAAGGGGGCGGGGTGTTGTGAAAACCACTGTTGTGGAGGTCACTAATAAAGGGGCAGCTGCTGTGGAGGTCACTATTAAAGGGGCTGACTGCTGTGGAGGTCACTGTTAAGTGGGTGGGATGCTGTGGAAGTCACTGTTAAAGGGGCGGGCTGCTGTTGAGGTCAGTGTTAAGGGTAGGGGTGCTGTAAAGGTCACTGTTAAGGTGGCGGGGTGTTGTGGAGGTCACATTTTAAGGGAACAAAGCTCTGTGGAGGTTACTGTTAAGGGGCCAGATTATTGTGGAAATCACTGTTAATGAGACAGGGTGTACTCTGGAGGTCACTAATAAAGGGGTAGCTGCTGTGGAGGTTGCTGTTAAAGGGGCGGGTTACTGTAGATGTCACTATTAGGCTACATGCACGCAAACGTATTTAGTTTCTGTGTCTGTTCTGTTTTTTTTGCGGATTGGATGTGGACCCATTCATTTCAATAGGTCAGCAAAAAATGCAGACAGCACACTGTGTGCTGTCCGCATCAGTATGTCAGTTCCGTAACCCCGCCCAAAAAATAGAATATGTCCTATTCTTGTGCGTTTTAGGCATTGTTTCAATGCATCCGCAAAAAAAAACAGATGGCATCATTTTTTTGGGGGGGGTGAATCCGCAATTTGCTGACCGCAAAAAACATACGGTCGTGTCCATGTAGCCTTATAGTGGATACTGTTGATATCTTCTAGGCTACATGCACATGACCGTAGGCGTTTTGCGGTCCGCAAATTGCGGATCCGCAAATAAAAGCAGATGACATCCATATGCCATCTGTTTTTTTTTTGTGGATCCATTGTGACAATGCCTAAAACAGACAAGAATAGGACATGTTCTATTTTTTTTTTTCGGGGCTACGGAACGGACATACTGATGCGGAAATAAATGGGTCCGCATGCTATCCACAAAAAAAACCAGAACAGACACGGAAACAAACAACGTTCATGTGCATGTAGCCTTAATGACACACACAAACATTAAATGAAATGGATGAAATATACCCGTGCGAAGCGGGGTCCTTCTGCTAGTACTATAAGTACTATACTATACAGTGATCATCTAAATGCTGACAAAGTCATATAAACATATAGCCCAGCCCAATGGCTCTAGCTCAGTATACCTAAGGGCTGGGCAAAATTTGTGTTGCTTTACTACATGTTCAGGAATTGAGTTCAAGGTGTTTTCTGGGAGTACAACATTGATAACCTGCTATCAGAATAGGTAATTAATATCTGAGTGGGGTCCAACTCCATCAGTGGGAATGCTAGCAGTTGTACCCCCACCAATCACATCTTGATGACCTATCCTGAGGATAAGGCTTTATGCACACGAACATGAGATGGCTAGGCCTGTGCTGCGGACTGCAAATTGCAACTCACTTCAATGAGGACCGCGACCCAGATCCGACGGTCCGCACCACAAAAAAGTAGTGCACTGCAGCGGCCCTGCGGACCACAATTTGCAGTCCTCTGCACGGACCCAGCCTGCACACGTTTGTGTGCATGAGGTCTTATCCTCAGCATAGGTCATCAAGATGTGATTGGTGGGGGTACAACTGCTGGCATCCCCACTGATCAGCTGTTTGAAGAGGTGTGTTCACTCCAGTGAGGCTGCGGTTCTTGCCTAGGCCAGTGATGTCATGTTCGTTGGTCTCATGGTCTATGCACTACTTTTTTGCGGTGCGGAGGCATGGACAGAAATCCCATGGAAGCACTCCAGTGAATGGGTCCGCATCCGTGATGTGGGGTACACACAGCCTGTGCCTATGTATTGAGGACCTACTTTTTGTAAGCCCAGCCCAGTGACGATGTTGAAGCTGTTGCCCTCAGCCGTATTATCAGAGCGCAAGCGCAGGCAATCGCCGGCACTGCGCCTGCGCGGGATTTGGGACACCGACGAGAGGAGGATCGGGTGTTTCAGAGCGCAGCGCTGAGGAGGGGGGCGGGTGTCTAGGACTTAGCCGCGCCTCTGGGAGGCGATTCAGCTAAATGATGGAGGCGTTAGAGTTTTCATATTTAGGCGGGCACGGCACTAATCAGAGGGGCACCGTGGAGAAAGAAAAACGCCCCTCTGGGCTCCAGTCCGGCTTACAGCAAGAATCGATTTTTAGAAGAAAGGACAAGACTGACATGGAAAAGAAGAACACAGATGGAAAAAAGGTACTTTATTAAACATGGATCCATGAGTACCTTTTTTCCATCTGTCTTGTTCTTTGGATTGTGAGTCTTGTCATTTCTTCAAAAAATCGATTCTTATGATATGTAAATGACGCTGTAAGGAGCCAGAGGGGCGTTATTCTTTCTCCACTGTGCCCAGGAACGCCCCTCTGAAGTGCCGTGCCCGGCTAAATTTGAAAACTAATAACGCCTCCAAGTTCATCTAAATCGCCTCCCAAATCCGATCCTCCTCTCGCTGGCATCCCAAATCCCGCGCAGGCGCAGTGCCGGCGATTGCCTGCGCTATGATAAGATGACTGACGGCACTGCGCCTGCGCGGGATTTGGGATGCCGGCGAGAGGAGGATCGGGGTGTTTGCCGCAGAGCGCGGCACTGAGGAGGGGGGTGTTGAGCACTTAGCCGTGCCTCTGGGAGGCGATTTAGATGAACTTGGAGGCGTTATTAGTTTTCAAACTTAGCCGGGCACGGCACTTCAGAGGGGCGTTCCTGGGCACCGTGGAGAAAGAATAACGCCCCTCTGGGCTCCTTACAGCTTCATTTACATATCATAAGAATCGATTTTTTGAAGACATGACAAGACTCACAATCAAAAGAACAAGACAGATGGAAAACAGGTACTCTGTTAAACATGGATTCATGAAAAAAAAATTGGGGGTAAATTGCTAGTGACAGATTCCCTTTAAGGCTACTTTCACGCTTGCGTTCAGAGCGGATCCGTCTGGTGTCTGCACAGACGGATCCGCACCTATAATGCAAACGCTTAGATCCGTTCAGAACGGATCCGTTTGCATTAACATGAACAAAAAAAAAAAAAAACATTTTTTTTTTGTTCATGATAGTGCAAACGGATCCGTTTTGACTTTACATTGAAAGTCAATGGGGGACGGATCAGTTTGAAAATTGAGCCATATTGTGTCAACTTCAAACGGATCCGTCCCCATTGACTTACATTGTAAGTCTGGACGGATCCGTTTGCCTCCGCACGGCCAGGCTGCAAGCAGCGTTCAAGTGTCCGCCTGCTGAGCGGAGGACAGACGGAGCCATACTGATGCATTCTGAGCGGATCCGCATCCACTCAGAATGCATTAGGGCTGGACGGATCCGTTCGGTGCCGCTTGTGAGAGCCTTCAAACAGAACTCACAAGCGGAGACCCGAACGCAAGTGTGAAAGTAGCCTAACATGGCACCCCAAATAAGGAGACCTGCAGGCTGCAGCAGATATCCCATGTGACAGGTCACCCCCAGGAAACCCCTAACAGTTTCTGTAGGTCATGTATAAATTTATTTAATGGGGGTGTGGCATGGGAGGAGCAAAGTCAGGAAGTGGGAGGGGCCATGGTGGGTAGTGGGCGGGGTTAAGGGGCCCAATTCAGATTTTTGCTATGGGGCCCAGTGATTCCTATGTACGCCTCTGGACAGAAGCCAGGCAGCACAGGAGGAATGGACTGTTTGTCAGGCCTGAGGGACTTGATTGGACTGCTGCCTGCCTCCTGCAATACAGGTCCCACCAGACAACATAGAATAACAGTTATTCTAAGCTGAATGTACCTGCCTTCATCAGATCACAGAAGATAAGCAGCTTAAAGGGAACCTTTCACCAGTTTTATGGTGTCCTAACTAAGGGCAACATAAATAAGTGACTGATTCTCTTAGCAAAATGCTGGGTCACTTTCTTTAATTGACCCAGTCAATCTGCCAACATCTTGTATTGAAAAGCTCCAGCTGATAATGATGAGTCCTGAATATTTATGAGCTCCTGACTCTTTCCGCCTACCTGCTGCTGATTGACAGTTCTTTTCCATATGAATCAGCAGCAGGTGGGCAGAGGAGTAGCTATAGCTCTGAATTAAAAAAAACGCTGGACTCGAATCAGCTCATTAGCATGCGCCATGTGGCATCTTTGTGTGTATATTATGAGGTAACCATCTGTCACACCAGTAAATGAATACATCTAAGGTACTTTTTAGTAGTTAATGATTGTATATAATTAGTTAGATTATAATCAAATATCCACATGACAAACAGGTTCCCTTTAAGGCTGGGCAAGTACCAGCTTGGGACACTGGTTGGGAATCCCCACCATACAACAGTCTGACTCCTCTGGCCAAAGCAATGCTAGACAAAGGAGTGGGGAGAGGCATGATAATTGCAGGCAGATTGTAGACAAATCTATTTACAGGTGACATGGCTGCACAAGTAGTTAATAGGCTAAGGTGTCTTTTCAGAGCAATTCTCATACTGCACTATGCTAGCTGTCTTTTGCATAAGCGTCCAAAAATGAGGATGCACACTTACTCCTGTGCAATGCAACCACAGGGCGGACCCCTGTCCTTGGCAGGATGTGGAACAGTAGGCATATCTGGATTTTTAGCATTTTGTAAACTTGTCCAGGGTCTGAAGCCTTTACACCACTGAACAATGTAGCTGTAGAGTCTATAAGATTCTTGTAATACAATTCACTAACTTCTACTGTACTCTGCACCTCTCTATAATTCTTTCTTCTGACCTGCTTTTCCAGTAAAGTTCATTTTTGGCCTGGCCCTGGCTAATGTCTAATTCAAGTATGGCTTTTCTATCAGCTACTACATTTTTGCTTCTGTTCGCTTCTCTGGCTCAGATTAGACTAAGGCCTCTTTCACACGACCGTAAGGCTTTTCCAGTGTTTTGCGGTCAGTTTTTCACGGCTCCGTTGTTCCGCTTTTTGTTTCCATTGTGTTTCCGTTTCTGTTCCGTTTTTCCGTTCCATTTTTCCATATGGCATATACAGTATACAGTAATTACATAGAAAAAATTGGCCTGGGCATTATATTTTCAATAGATGGTTCCGCAAAAATGGAACGGATATGAAAGACATACGGAGTACATTCCGTATGTGTTCAGTTTTTTTTTTGCGGACCCATTGACTTGAATAGAGCCATGGAATGTGATTTGTGGGCAATAATAGAACATGTTCCATCTTTCAACGGAACGGAAATACAGAAACGGAATGCATAAATAGTACATTCAGTTTTTTTGTGGACAATTAAAATAAATGGTTCCGTATACAGACCGTATACGGAACACAAAAAACGGCCCGTATACGGAACGCAAAAAACGTTTGTGTGAACAAGCCCTAAGTATGCATACTGGGAATTGTGGTTTAACAGCACGTGGAATGTGAAGGTTGCCAATCCCTAACCTACAATATTGATATATGGCAGTGCACAGTACAGTTCTGTTTATTCATGTCTGTTAGGCCTAGTTCACACGACCGTATGGCTTTTTCAGTGTTTTGCGGTCCGTTTTTCTGTTTTTTGTTTCCGTTGTGTTTCCGTTTCTGTTCCGTTTTTCCGTTCTGTTTTTCCGTATGGCATATACAGTATACAGTAATTACATAAAAAAAATTAGGTTGGGCATAAAAGTTTCAATAGATGGTTCAGCAAAAACGGAACGGAACGTTTTTTTTGCGGACCCATTGACTTGAATGGAGCCACGGAACGTGATTTGCGGGCAATAATAGGACATGTTCTATCTTTTAACGGAACGGAAAAACGGAAACAGAATGCATACGGAGTACATTCCGTTTTTTTGGCGGAACCATTTAAATGAATGGTTCCGTGTACGGAACCACATGGCTATCTTAGGCAAGACAAATGTTGCGCAATCATGGATCACACTGTAGCAGTGCGGCCTTAGAAATGAAAAGAGTTGCAGTGTGCCGCAAAATAAAAAAAAATCCAACCCTGCTGTCTGCTTGTGTGTGGGGGACGGCAGACAGGCACAGAGAGGGTGACCTGTGTTGGAGAGCACTAGTAAAGAACATCATGACGCTAACCTACACTATGATGTTCTTTACCTATTGCTGTGCCCAGTGGGTGGAGAGTTGCATGGGCGATCTTGACTAACCGCAGGAGTGGTGATTGCATGGGAGGAGGGGGTTGTAGGGAAGTAGTTGGGGAGGGCGGGATATATGTGTGTGTACAATGGTCCCTCAAGATACAATGGCCTCAGAATACAATATACAATGGTATTTTCTAGGCCATCGTAAGTTGAAACTCAACCCAACATGCAATGCCTCAGACTCAGATCCAACCAATCAACCTGCCAATTTCACTGGTAGTCTAGTAGCTCCTCTACTGTACTACATGTTCCATACTGCTCCTTGTCTCTGTCAGGATGAGATACTCCTTTGGACAGCAGGTGAGCTGCGGTTTCATTTTATTTATTTGGTACATACAGTGGATATAAAAAGTCTACACACCCCTGTTAAAATGTCAGGTTTCTGTGATGTAAAAAAAAAATGAGACAAAGATAAATCATTTCAGACCTTTTTCCACCATTAATGTGACCTATAAACTGTACAACTCAATTGAAAAACAAACTGAAATCTTTTAGGTAGAGGGAAGAAAAAATATAAAAATAAAATAATATGGTTGCATAAGTGTGCACACCCTAAACTAATACTTTATCAGCATGGCACATTTTGACTTGGCAAGATTTGCCTACTCTTCTTTGTAAAAACTCTCCAAATCTGTCAGATTGCGAGGGCATCTCCTGTGCACAGCCCTCTTCAGATCACCCCACAGATTTTCAATCGGATTCAGGTCTGGGCTCTGGCTGGGCCATTCCAAAACTTTAATCTTCTTATGGTGAAGCCATTCCTTTGTTGATTTGGATGTATGCTTTGGGTCGTTTTCATGCTGTAAGATGAAGTTCTTCTTCATGTTCAGCTTTCTAGCAGAAGCCTGAAGGTTTTGTGCCAATATTGATTGGTATTTGGAACTGTTCATAATTCCCTCTAGCTTAACTAAGGCCCCAGTTCCAGCTGAAGAAAAACAGCCCCAAAGCATGATGCTGCCACCACCATGCTTCACTGTGGGTATGGTGTTCTTTTGGTGATGTGTAGTGTTTTTGAGCCAAACATATCTTTTGGAATTATGGCCAAAAAGTTCATTCTTGGTTTCATCAGACCATAACACATGCTTTTGGGAGACTTCAGATGTGTTTTTGCAAAATGTAGCCTGGCTTGGATGTTTTTCTTCGTAAGAAAAGGCTTTCGTCTTGCCCCTCTACCCCATAGCTAAGACATATAAATGATATGGGAGATTGTTGTCACATGTACCTCACAGCCAGTACTTGCCAGATATTCCTGCAGCTCCTTTAATGTTGATATAAAAATGGAGAAGAAATGATAGCGGCACTGACCCGGGTATAGCAAAAAGATGTCTTTAATCCTTTAATGTTGCTGTAGGCCTCTTGGTAGCCTCCCAGACCAGTTTTCTTCTTGTCTTTTCATCAATTTTGGAGGGACGTCCAGTTCTTGGTAATGTCACTGTTGTGCCATATTTTCTCCACTTGATGATGACTGTCTTCACTGTGTTCCATGGTATATCTAATGCCTTGGAAACTCTTTTGTACCCTTCTCCTGACTGATACCTTTTAACAATGAGATCCCTCTGATGCTTCGGAAGCTCTCTGTGGACCATGGCTTTTGCTGTGGGATGCGACTAAGAACATTTCAGGAAAGACCAACTAGAGCAGTTTAACTTTATTTGGGGTTAATCAGAGGCACTGTAAATGATGGCAGGTGTATGCTGACTCCTATTTAACATGATTTTGAATGTGATTGCTTAATTCTGAACACAGCTACATCCCCAGTTATAAGAGGGTGTGCACACTTATGCAACCACATTATTTTAGTGTTTTTTTTTTCTTCCCTCCACCTAAAAGATTTCAGTTTGTTTTTCAATTGAGTGGTACAGTTTATAGGTTACATTAAAGGTGGAAAAAGTTCTGATGATTTATCTTTGTCTCATTTTTTTACATCACAGAAACCTGACATTTTAGCAGGGGGGTGCAGACTTTTTATATCCACTGTATGTTCAGCAGTGCAAGACAAATAAATTCTTTAAAAATCATACAATGTTTTTTCCTCATTTATTTTTATTTTTATTCTGTCTTTCAGAGTGGGAATGCACCTACAATGTGAATTTCAGACCCCTCCTTGAGTTCTAGGTGGGAGAACTTGCAAAATCGCAGGGTGTTCAAATACCTCACTGTATACACACACACATATATATCTGTTTAACTTATACAAAAAAATTATACATTAAACGGATGTCTCATTACCATAGAGTTCCATTGTAAAAATATAAAATAAAAAAGTATATATTAATGTATACATTTCCTTTACTGGACTCTGCAGGATAGAAAAACGTGGTGTGCTACAGTTTTGTATCCCTTTTTTCCAATATATACATCAAACTGATGGGAAAAATGTGATGTGACCCCACGCTAATATTGTTTTCTTTACATATTCATAGAACAGATTACACATCTGAATGCATTAACCTGAATTTTTATTTGTTAAACTTTATTTGGTGAGATTAGGATTTATTGACCAATTTTTATATGCCAGAAACTTTTTGTTTCTATTATTTCTTGTATTGTTTATAATTTTATAATATTTTGTCCAAATCATGAGCTAAATCAGGTAAAATAGGTGATAAGCATGTGCACAATATTGTACAGCCCGTATGTATAATGGTTCCACTTTAGAAAATCCATCCATGATTGTTTTGCGTTCTCTGGCTTAGTCTTTATCCATGGGTCCTGACTATGGTGTCAATGCATTCTATGGAGGTATACATACTTCTATATATAAATAGGGTGGTGTATTAGAGTGGCTAATTGTGGCTGGGAGAAGTTGTCATGATGCTGTGGGTGCGATGGAGAAGAAAAGTAATGTAGGCAACTTGTGGGAAGACATCACTTTCAAGCCACTGAATGTTGTTATTCATTCTGCTGTGACTGTGTCTGATCATTACTATATTCACTGTATAGTGAGTGGCAAGTTGATACTTTGCAGACCACATGTGTAAAACTGGTATCTGACCCCTATGTAGTCACTGTATTATTAGTTATTGGAAACATACACTTGACCCTGACTGAAAGAGAAAATATGTACCTGTCCCTGATAGTGATGAGCGGGAGGTGCCATATTCGATTTCGCGATATTTCGCGAATATTCGAATGAATATTCGTGTTATATTCGTCGAAATCGAATATTCGTAATTATTCCAATTATCGCGAATAATATACGAATTTTTTTTCGCGTATTGCGATTATTTATCTTGATAGTATAAGGCAACGTTCCTATGCTAATTGACTATGGCTAGGCTAATATGTGTATTTTACGAAATTTCGTGATTTGCTCTAACTTCGTCTCTTAGAATATTATATCTAATAATATATCTAAAAGACGAAGTTAGAGCAATATTACGAAATTTCGTAAAATACACATATAGATTGTAATTTAGCTAATATACTGCTATAATCCCTTTTTTTGCCTCAAATTTTTTTTTTGCCTCTTCTGAACTTAAGTTTTGTAAAATATGTACACTATTAAAAAATAATACTATAGCAGTATATTAGCTTAAATACAATCTATGTGTATTTTACGAAATTTCGTAATATTGCTCTAACTTCATCTTTTAGAATATTCGTAATATTCTAAAAGACGAAGTTAGAGCAATATTAAGAACATTTGCAAAAGCCGAAATTGCGATGCGAGTAATATAATACGAAATAATCGCATGAAGATTTCAACTTAGCACTGCTATATTCCATATTCTAGCCTAATATGGAATATAGCTGTGCTAAGTTAGCACTGCTATATTCCATACTAGGCTAGAATATGGAATATAGCAGTGCTAAGTTGAAATCTTCATGCGATTATTTCGTATTATATTACTCGCATCGCAATTTCGGCTTTTGCAAATGTTCTTAATATTGCTCTAACTTCGTCTTTTAGAATATTACGAATATTCTAAAAGACGAAGTTAGAGCAATATTACGAAATTTCTAAAAGACGAAGTTAGAGCAATATTACGAAATTTCGTAAAATACACATAGATTGTATTTAAGCTAATATACTGCTATAGTAATATTTTTTAACAGTGTACATATTTTACAAAACTTAAGTTCAGAAGAGGCAAAAAAAATTTGAGGAAAAAAAAGGGATTATAGCACTATATAAGCTAAATTACAATCTATATGTGTATTTTACGAAATTTCGTAATATTGCTCTAACTTCGTCTTTTAGAATATTCGTAATATTCTAAAAGACGAAGTTAGAGCAATATTAAGAACATTTGCAAATTTCGCAAGTTGCGATGCGAGTAATATAACACGAAATAATCGCATGAAGATTTCAACTTAGCACTGCTATATTCCATATTCTAGCCTAGTATGGAATACAGCAGTGCTAACTTAGCACAGCTATATTCCATATTAGGCTAGAATATGGAATATAGCAGTGCTAAATTGAAATCTTCATGCGATTATTTCGTGTTATATTACTCGCATCGCAACTTGCGAAATTTCGTAAAATACACATATAGATTAGATTGTAATTTAGCTAATATGGAATATAGCAGTAAGTTGAAAACGCCACTGACTGGAGCAGCCAGGAAGCCAGGAATCCAAAGGACAGGTAAGAACAACTTTAGAGAAGTGGGAAAGAAAAAAAATATTATAATAAAAAAAAAAAAATACGAATATTCGAATTCGCGAATATATAGAACGATATTCTAAATATTCGCAAAATCTCGAAATTGCGATATTCGAGAAAAAAATTCGTAATTCGAATATTCGCGCTCAACACTAGTCCCTGATCTAGAGATCCAGAGTAAGGCAAAAACCCTTGTTAGGTTGTCGCTAATTGCCTTTATTAAAGGGGTTGTTTATGAAAAAAATATATAGCACTAAAAATCTGATGGGCAGCAATATATAACTAAGCTAAGCAAGTTTCAGGCAAAAAAAATAAATATATATTTCCTCATTTCCCTAGTTCTCTTCTGGCCCTTTGTCTACATGCAATAAAAACAATATCTGCCCCTCCCCCTGCTCTGCTAAGGGAGTGGCTACAAGAGCTGCCCTCAGTGCTGGGAGAATCAACAGCAACTTGTAAGTGTAGAACTGCTGTATAATGACACTGCTAATACACACAGGATCTCCCCCCTACCTTCTTGTGCAATTGCTCTCTCTAGTCTGTCAGCTCCTGTGCCCAGCATTGTCTCCTCACTGCTGCAGTTACCCAGTCTGTGCATTGAAGGGGGGGGGGGGGGGGGCAGCACAGTGACGTCTTGTTTACAGGCTTGTAAACAAACTTTATCAGAGCAGGGAGAGAAGCTGACATCACAGGTCATGTGACCCTCTGTGAAATCTGAGAAACCAGTCAGTGGAGATAAAGTGAGTTAATTGGAAAGCTGTTATATTTGCTTAGTTAGGAACATAGAAAGAACAAAAAAATAACTTGGACAACCCCTTTAAAAGAAAAACTCTAAATATGATAATCAGAATAAATACTTGGATCGACACACCATCTCCAGCAATCTAATATATATAATTTGTGATATTATTACTTACAAGAAAGGAATCCAGGCCCTTCTTAAACTTGTTCAATGAATCCACCATCACAGCATTCTCTGGCAGTAAGTTCTATAATCTCACTGTTCTAACAGTTCTTACAGACGGTTCTCCGTACAGTATTAATCCAAAGTTTTGAATGAAGCTACTTCCGATGTAGCATCTGAAGCTCACTTCGCTCATCATTAATTACAGCAATACCAAATATATATATCTTTTTTTAAGTCTTACTGGACAATAAAGCACCTTTAAAAAAAATGCATCCCAAGACCCATAACTTTTTTATTTTTCTGTCTACAGAGTTGTGTGAGGGCTTGTAGTTTTCATGGTTATTATTTTGGGGTACATAACGCTTTTTGATCGCTTTTTATTCCTTTTTTGTGGGGAACAAGCATTCACAGTGGGGGGGATAAATTACGCGATAATTGTGTAGCATGGAACGTTATGGATGTTGCAATACAAAATATGTGGAGAGGATTTTAGTTTTGCTATTTTTTTCCACAGATTTTTTTATTTGATAAAACTTTTATTTTTACAATGTATTAGTCCCACAAGGGGAGTTTGACATGCAATGCTTCTATAATAAACTGTTCTTCTTATGCAGTACAGTGTATTATACTGTCAGTACTATACTGACAGACACTGTCATGGCTGTTCATCTGGTGCAGGACTCAGCTGCCATACTCAGACATCAGCACCCCACAATCTCTTTGTGGTGGTGCTGATGCCTGAGAGATTTAGCCCCTTTCTCTAAACCATAAGATGGTTTGATAGCATGGAAGGAAGAAACAAGTTATCAATGCTCACCTTCTGTTAGCATTTGACGTCAAACTATGTCATCTTTGCAACCTACAGTCTATAGTAGAAGACCTGATTGACAATGACCTAAACTTATCTAATATGACTTATATTACTAAATTTATACTTTAGGAACTCAATTTTATTTTCCTTTTTTTTCTACACATAGGTGATATTCCGGACAAATCTTTTCCTATATTGGATTGCCCAATAGATATGAGGTATTTGCATAACCAAAGGATTTTTTTGGGTTGGAGATATGAAGGACAGTTGAAAAATTTAACTGGAAAAAAGCAGTCCAAAGAGTTAGAGGGGTTATTCCATGATTAATGTAAAAAATAAAATGGCAATCTCTTTGCAACAAAGCTAGAACCAGCCATGTACTTCACATTAATAGAGATTTCCCCATTCATTGATCCAGTTGCTCTGCTAGATTATCTTCAGGCTTGCAGCTCAGGGTGTGTGTCCTTTCTGCAGCCGCTCTCATCCTGTCATACTGCAGGTGACGTGTCCTATCTGCTGCATTTCACAGCTTAGGGGTCCAAAAACAGAGCCCAAAAACTATAGGCCGGTAAGTTTAACATCTGTTGTGGGTAAACTGAAGGTTTTCTAAGAGATGCTATCTTGGAGTATCTCAATGAAAATAAGCAAATAACACCATATCAGCATGGCTTCATGAGGGTCGGTCATGTCAAACTAATTCAATCAGTTTCTATGAGGAGGTAAGTTCTAGACTTGACCGGGGTGAGTCAATAGATGTCGTATATCTGGACTTCTCCAAAGCATTTGACACTGTAACACATAAAAGATTAGTATATAAAATGAGAATGCTCGGACTGGGAGAAAATGTCTGGATGTGGGTAAGTAACTGGCTCAGTGATAGAAAACAGAGGGTGGTTATTAAGGGTATACACTCAGATTGGGTCAGAGTTTTGTGAGTTGGTTTCTAGCACTGTTCAGACCCTGTTCACACACCACGGGCAGTTGAGTGGTAGGACCCCATGCGTGCTGAGACACCGTGACGTGGTGCATGAGGGGCTCCGATATGTTCCTGACTGGAAGATATTGGAAAAGTTCTCAGCTTTTAACATCGGCCTGAGGAATTAGCTAGTATTGTCAGTTGCGTATCATTTTGGTGCATTTTTTGCAATGATTCCTCTGGTCCCCCATGCAGCAGGGAGCATGGACCCAGCTCTCAAATGAGAGCCGCGGCCCTGCTCTAACAGCCTGGACCAGCAGGAGTGCCGATCTGGGCTGTTTAACACTTTACATGCCAATTGCGCCCGCCGCATGTAAAGTGCTGACAGAGGGAGCGGACTCCCTCTGTCTTCCATCAGCACCCCGCAAAGCGTTCCTGCGGTGCCGATGTGTGTGATGGCTGCCTGGGGTCTGATGTAGGCCCCAGACCAGCCTTGAGTAATTTTGCAACCTGCTGTTCAATTTTAGAATAGCATTGCCATTAAAATGCAATACACTATAGGGATAGTGCATTGCACTTTGAAAGTAATCAAAAAGCTGTCTGTTATAGTCCCCTTGTGGGACTATTAAGTGGTAAAGAAAAGTAAAAAAAAACTCATTTATTCAATAAAAAATCCCATAAAAAAAATTGTGCTTTTTTTTCCTATGAAAATACTCTTTTCAATGAAAAAAAGAGCAAAAAAAAATATCTTCCCCATAAGTTTGGCATTTCCGTGTCCGTAACGACCCAGACCACATAAATATAATGTAAATTATCCCCTACGGTGAACACTGTAAATATTTTTTTTTTTAAGGACAGAATTGCTCATTTATTCTTAGTTGCCACTGAACAAAAGTAATAACAGGCGTTCAAAAAGAGCCATTTACTCCAAAATTATACCAATGAAAAAAACAAGTCGTCCCCCAAAAATCAAGCCACAACACAACTCCATATAAATAAAAAAATAATAAGTTATGGCTCTTGGGAAGTGGCAATGCAAAAAAAAAAATTCTTTAAAAAAAAGGGGTTTTATTGCAAAAAAGTTGTAAAACGTAAAAAAAAACTATATGTATTTGGCATAACTGTAATCATACTGACCCAGAGAATAAAGATATTATGTTATTTATACCGAAAAATGAACGTCGTAAAATTTATAATGTTAAAACGCTGTGGCGGTATTGCTGTTTTTCCCATCTCCCTCCCAGAAAGAGTTAATAAAAGTTAATCAGAAAGTTATGTGTACCCCAAAATGGCGCCATTAAAAACTACAACTTGTCCCACAAAAAAACAAGCCCTTATAAAGCTATATAGACGGAAAAATAAAAAAGTTATAGCTCTTGGAAGGCGATGATGAAAAAAGGAAGAAAAATGCTTGGTCAGTAAGGCTCAAAACAGGCTGATCACTAAGGGGTTAAATATTCTATAATACAGATGTAGATGAATATATGTGACAATGCTGATACACTGTGCTATGCCTAGGGCCTGAGAGAGAGTCTGTCTCTTGTATTCTTGGAATCCCTGTGTCACGAAGCACCCCCTCCGGACCTGCACTAGACATAACAGAGTATTATTTCTGCCTGGAACATTCCTCTGACCAATATGAAAATCTGATTTGACATCAATATGACTGTTCCCCAAAATTACTTTCAAAAATAGACTAGTGAGAGCTAAAATGCAAATTAACATAAAATGTTCAGAAACAGAATAATACAGGGGCTACCCATCTTTGTTCAGGGAAATTGCATTATATCAGTCTGCTTATCAGTGTTCATTCTGACATTCAGCAGAAAGCAACCACTTTAAAGATGCCATCATAATGGCCTGATATGAGTAATTGATGACTGTGAATACTTGCACTTTATATGTAACTGGACTCCAAATTCCTCTGACATAGTGGAGCTCTGAGCGTCTCTGCAGTCATACATAGGCCAACACTTAATAAATTACAGGCTTTCTCAGCACGTGTGTCTCATTAGCCAAAAGTGAGAGCCAGTTCCTTTTAAATATATAGATGCAAAGTAATAAAACTCATTCTCCATTACTAACTGATCCTTCTAAAAAATATAATTTACCGTATATATTTCTTTTTTTATGCTTACTTTTACCTATTTCATGCCATAATGGCTAAATATATCAGTGAATAGGAAGAGTGTTTTTGTAAGTAATCCATGAAAAGTTTCTATAGCTTTATAGTGTTAGATCACATCCATAGTTATAACCGTCAGACATATTTACTGCTGTCACGTGAATACAATATAGCCTACTATGATCAGATAACATTTTAGGCTTTCTTCTTAGGTCTCTTTCACACCACCGTATGGCTATTTCAGTGTTTTGTGGTCCGTTTTTCACGGATCGGTTGTTCTGTTTTATTGTTTCCGTTGTGTTTCCGTTTCGGTTCCGTTTTTCCATATGGCATATACAGTATACAGTAATTACATAGTACAAATTGGGCTGGACATAACATTTTCAATATACGAAAGACAGACAGATACGGAAGACATACGGATGCATTTCCATATGCATTCCGTTTTTTTTGCAGACCTATTGACTTTAATGGAGACACGGAACATGATTTGCGGCCAAATATAGGACATGTTCTATCTTTGCACTGAACGGAGATACGGAAACATGTAAAAAGGAATGCATACGGAGTACATTCGTTTTTTTTTTTTGCGGACCCATTGAAATGAATGGTACCGTATACGGAACGCAAAAAACGGCCCGCAAAACGAAGAAAAAAAAAAAAAAACTGAAGTGTGAAAGAGGCCTAAGGTCTAGTACACACGATCGTTTTTTTTGCGAGTGTACGGGCCGTTTTTTTGTGTTCCGTATACGGAACCATTCATTTCAATGGTTCCGCATTAAAAACTGAATGTATTCCGTAAGCATTCCGTTTCCGTAATTTTGTTTTTTCCGTTCCGTTGAAAGATAGAACATGTCCTATTATTGCCTGCAAATCACGTTCCGTGGCTCCATTTAAGTCAATGGGTCCGCAAAAAAAATGGAACACATACGGAAATGCATCCGTATGTCTTCCGTATCCGTTCCGTTTTTGCTGAACCATCTATTGAAAATGTTACGCCCAGCCCAATTTTTCTATGTAATTACTGTATACTGTATATGCCATACTGAAAAACTAAACGGAAAAACTGAATGAAAACACAATGGAACTCAAAAACGGAACAACGGATCCGTGAAAAACGGACCGCAAAAAACTATAAAAGCCATATGTTCGTGTAAACCAGTTCGGTGAAAAGATCTGGCAGACGTTCTTCTCTACCTCTTGTATGATGTTCTTTGTTTTGGTTTCACTTTCTCATCTCCTTTCCTTCTGCCAGGTGTCTTCCTTTTTAATCCCTCCTATACTGCCTCACTTTGCGGTTTATACCACTTCCTGGATGAGGTGTTCACTGCTGGAGGCTGCTTCTGCTGTTTGTTCAGATATGTCATTTACTTTATTGTGTTTCCTTGCTGGCTTGATTCTAGGTGACCCTGACTCAGTCCGTATTAAGTGCAGGGAGCCGGTGGTCGTGTCCCCTCACTATTATAGGGTTTTCAGGTGTCACACAGTATTAGGTACACGGGCATGCAATCGTCTACCATACAGACCCTTGCATGGGCATAGCAGTCAGGGAGAGCTCTTAGGGTTTTATAGGGCTCACCTATAAGCTCCTTAGTTTGGGATTAAGCCAGTCGCTTGTTTATTTATATGTTCCAGCTATCTGCTAACTTCATCCGTGACAATCACATTGCAAATGATTTTTCCAACTAATTTGATGACCTTTATGACTCCCCAGAAAACCTCTCACTGGTCTATCTGCAAGTAAGGCCTCTTGAACACGAACGTATTTTCATTCCGTGTCCCTTCTGTTTTTTTTTGCGGACCATATAGGGAACCATTAATTTCAATGGATCCGCAAAAAAAGGAAGGTACTCCATGTGCAATCAGTTTTCCGTTCCGCAAAAAATGGAACATGTTCTATTATTGTCTGCATTACGGACAATGATAGTACTGTTCTATTAGGGGCCAGCTGTTCCGTTCCGCAAAATAGAGAATGCACACGGATGTCATCCGTATTTTTTGCGGATCTGTTTTGTTGCGGACCGTAAAATACATACGGTCGCATGCAAGAGGCCTAACTATGAGTCATGGATGGAAATCATTAAAGGGCATCTGTCAGCAGATTTGTACCTATGAAACTGGCTGACCTGTTACATGTGCGCTTGGCAGCTGAAGGCATCTGTGTTGGTCCTATGTTCATATGTGCCTAAATTGCTGAGAAAATTAATGTTTTAATATATGCAAATGAGTGCTAGGAGCAACTTCGGCGTTGCCGTTACACCCAGAGATTCAGCTCTCTCTGCAACTGCCGCCCCCTCTCCACTTTGACTGACAGGGTCAGGTGTGATGATGTTTTCACTGCCTGTCCCTATCAATCAAAGTGCAGAGGGCGCGGCATCTAAATAGAAAGCAGAGCCTCTAGGTGTAATGGCAATGCCCCCGTTGCTCCTAAAATATTATTTTTCTCAGTAACGCAGTCACATATGAACATGGGACCAACACAGATGCCTTCAGCTGCCAAGTGCACATGTAACAGGTCAGCCAGTGTCATAGGTACAAATCTGCTGACTGATGCTTTTTAATGCAGACTCTGCATGCAATCTAATGGACAGTAGGCATTACTCTTTACCCCCTTTCAGAGTAGCAGTGGGCCCTTTGCATTCTAGGCTGCATAATAATATCTACAAATGCCCACATCAGTATAACAGTGGCCCTGGCTCTACAAATGATCACAAACCAACAATGCAGAGTGCACACTAGCGGTGCAATGCCCCCATCATATCACAACCAGACGAGGTCGAGGTGGACGGTTTGGCCTAGCAGTGTATCTTTTCATCTTGTCACAGGGTATGTGTCTGGTTCTATTGTTTTCATTTGAGTTTACCTCCAATGATTTTACTCTTTTTCTGATCTGTATTTATTTTTCGCATACCCTGTTTAGTGTATGTGTTTTTGCCATTCAGACTTCAGTAGGTCATTTAAGATATATAGTGACCACTTTAGTATTTGCTTATCTAGTGTTTATATACATTAGATTCTGGTATTATTGCCTCGGATATTTTATCTATATTAACACATAGGCTATATTTTGATATACAGCTGCTTATCCTATTATTCCTTTTTCATTATATATTTGCTGGTTGTGACATGATGGGGGTATTGCACCACTAGTCTGCACTCTGCATTGTTGGGGGATTTTTCCTTCAACATTTTACAGCAATATTATATATTTTTATATATTTGTGATTTTCTACTAATAATGTTATATTTGTATTTTTTGGCTTGCTCTTTTGTTCTTTTTTAGTGGTCTATGTACATCTACAGACTGCAGTTATCACTACAATTTTGTCCGCTTTTTACTATCGATAACTAGAGATGAGCGAAGTTTGGAAAAATTTTATTCAGCAGTTTTGCCGAACTTTCGTCAAGAAATTCAACTTGTTATGAATTACCGTACATCAATACAAATCACTTTTCATTGTATGGAGCAGGCACAATGACGGGGAACGCCCCCATCAATTAATCCCTCAGAGCGTGATGACATCACCATGCGTGACCAGCGCAATCACATGGTGAGGTCATCATGCTCATCTCAGGTCCTTTAGCACGTTTTTTTCAATCAAGACAGGAGTGAACGTCCTCTTCGTGATCAAGTGAATGAGTTGAGTAGATTTTTTTATTTATTTCAGCTACCATTTTAGAAAACAACGATTAGCTACTACGAAGGGCGAGGAAATTCGGCTTTGCGGCGAATTGAATTTTCCCTGAAAATCGGATCGAAGTGCACTTCGTATACTTCAATTCGCTCAACACTATTGATGACATATCCTCAGGATAGATCATCAATATTAAAAGGGCTGGGGTCCAACTCCCAACACCCCTGCCAATAAGCTGTTTGAAGAGAAAGAAGCACTGACTTCTCTGCTCTGTGTACATGCTCGCTGCAGCAATTGCAGTGGTGATCAAGTGTAATTACAACTATGGACAGCTCCCGTCTGTTCAAGTGAATAGGATGAAGCCGTCCCATAGAAGTGAATGGGAAGGCTATAGTTGTAATTACGCTTGCTCCACATGCAATTGCTGCGGCTAACAGGTAAACAGAGCAGCTCTTCAAACAGCTCATCGGCCGGGGTGCAGGAGTTGGACCCTTGCCGATCTGATATAAGCTGAAAACTGCTTTAATACCTATTACCCAATATTTAGTGTCTATTAGGCTCGGTCCACACTATCTTTGTACACCATGTGTGGCTTTGTCCCAGGGGTGGCATGTATTATAAAAAAAATTCTGTCATCCAATTTTAATGACAAGCAAAGTTAAAGGGGTTTTCCTATTGCACACATTGGTGGCATATGTACAGCCAGTTTATTTACACCAGAAAACTGGCATATATTTATGATAAATTAGGGCCACTGTATTTTTGTTCTTTGTTTTTAAATTTACAACAGACCCTCACACTTTCAAACCATCAAGTGAAACCCTCCTGGTAATTCCTTGGTTGCTATCTGTACCAGAAATCCTTATAGAAGCAGCTGGATTTTAGACTAGTATTAAATATCTAATCTAATTCTGTATGGAGTCATAACATGCAAGCCATTAGACAGATCCAGTAATCCTGATAATGAAGTCTGTGTGTGGAGGTGTGGAGGATTTATAACAAAGAAATACATTTAACCTCTTTCATACAGTCAGATTTTGTCATTTTTTTAAAATGAATCAAATGAATAAAAATATACTTAAACTTTCAATACAATTTTTTTCAGAAATATAATGTCAGAAATATCCTAATAATAATTTTTGTAATATACTTTCTTTCTTGATTTTATAGTTTTACATGCAAAAGAAGCCCCCAAAGTTTGGGCCCTCCCAAAGCAAACTTCAGGGGCCTCTTTTGCTTGTAAAATTATAAAATCACTAAAGAATATATATTAGAAAAAATATTATTAGATTATTTCTGACGGTTAAAAATGTATAGCTATACATGTGTCACTTTATGTGGTGATAACTTTAAAACACTTATACAGGCCATTCTGAGATTGTTTTCTCGTCACATATTGTACTTCATGACAGTGGTAAAAATAATTTAAAAAAATAACATTTTTATTCATAAAAAAAACTATTTATAAAAAAATTTGAAAAATTTCCAAATGTCCAAATTTCAATTTCTTTACTTTTATAATAGATAGTAATACCTTAAAAAATAGTAAATACTTTACATTCCCTACATGTTTGAATCATTTTGAAAATGACTTTTTGGGGGGGGGGGGGACATTAGAAGGCTTAGAAGCATGGAAGCAAATCTTGAAATTTTTTGGAAAAATTTCCAAAACCCACTTTTTAAGGACCAGTTCAGGTCTGAAGTCACTTTGTGAGGCTTACATAATAGAAACCACCCAAAAATGACCCAATTTTAGAAACTACACCCCTCAAGGTATACAAAACTGATTTTACTAACTTTGTTAACCCTTTAGGTGTTCCACAAGAATTGATGGAAAATGGGGATGAAATTTCAGAATTTCACTTTTTTGGCAGATTTTACATTTTAATCCATTTTTTCCAGTAGCAAAGCAAGGGTTAAAAGCCAAATAAAACTCAATATTTATTACCCTGATTCTGCGGTTTACAGAAACACCCCACATGAGATCATAAACTGCTGTACGGGCACACGGCAGGGCACAGAAGGAAAGGAACGCCGTATGGTTTTTGGAAGGCAAATTTAGCTTAACTGGTTTTTAGATGCCATGTCCCATTTGAAGCCCCCCTGATGCACCCCTACAGTAGAAATTTAAAAAAGTTACCACATTTTGGAAGCTACGGGATAAGGTGCCAGTTTTATTAGTACTATTTTGGGGTACATATGATTTTTTTATTGCTCTATATTATGTTTTTTGTGAGGCAAGGTAACAAAAAAATTGATGTTTTGGCACTGTTTTTATTTTCACAGCGTTTACCTGAGGGATTAGGTCATGTGACTTTTTTATAGAGCAGATCGTTACGCACGTGGCAATACCTAATATGTCTACTTTTTCTTATTTATTTAAGTTTTACACAATAATAGCATTTTTGAAACCAAAATACAGGGAGTGCAGAATTATTAGGCAAGTTGTATTTTTGAGGATTAATTTTATTATTGAACAACAACCATGTTCTCAATGAACCCAAAAAACTCATTAATATCAAAGCTGAATATTTTTGGAAGTAGTTTTTAGTTTGTTTTTAGTTTTAGCTATTTTAGGGGGATATCTGTGTGTGCAGGTGACTATTACTGTGCATAATTATTAGGCAACTTAACAAAAAACAAATATATACCCATTTCAATTATTTATTTTTACCAGTGAAACCAATATAACATCTCAACATTCACAAATATACATTTCTGACATTCAAAAACAAAACAAAAACAAATCAGTGACCAATATAGCCACCTTTCTTTGCAAGGACACTCAAAAGCCTGCCATCCATGGATTCTGTCAGTGTTTTGATCTGTTCACCATCAACATTGCGTGCAGCAGCAACCACAGCCTCCCAGACACTGTTCAGAGAGGTGTACTGTTTTCCCTCCTTGTAAATCTCACATTTGATGATGGACCACAGGTTCTCAATGGGGTTCAGATCAGGTGAACAAGGAGGCCATGTCATTAGTTTTTCTTCTTTTATACCCTTTCTTGCCAGCCACGCTGTGGAGTACTTGGACGCGTGTGATGGAGCATCGTCCTGCATGAAAATCATGTTTTTCTTGAAGGATGCAGACTTCTTCCTGTACCACTGCTTGAAGAAGGTGTCTTCCAGAAACTGGCAGTAGGACTAGGAGTTGAGCTTGACTCCATCCTCAACCCAAAAAGGCCCCACAAGCTCATCTTTGATGATACCAGCCCAAACCAGTACTCCACCTCCACCTTGCTGGCGTCTGAGTCGGACTGGAGCTCTCTTCCCTTTACCAATCCAGCCATCTGGCCCATCAAGACTCACTCTCATTTCATCAGTCCATAAAACCTTTGAAAAATCAGTCTTGAGATATTTCTTGGCCCAGTCTTGACGTTTCAGCTTGTGTGTCTTGTTCAGTGGTGGTCGTCTTTCAGCCTTTCTTACCTTGGCCATGTCTCTGAGTATTGCACACCTTGTGCTTTTGGGCACTCCAGTGATGTTGCAGCTCTGAAATATGGCCAAACTGGTGGCAAGTGGCATCTTGGCAGCTGCACGCTTGACTTTTCTCAGTTCATGGGCAGTTATTTTGCGCCTTGGTTTTTCCACACGCTTCTTGCGACCCTGTTGACTATTTTGAATGAAACGCTTGATTGTTCGATGATCACGCTTCAGAAGCTTTGCAATTTTAAGAGTGCTGCATCCCTCTGCAAGATATCTCACTATTTTTGACTTTTCTGAGCCTGTCAAGTCCTTCTTTTGACCCATTTTGCCAAAGGAAAGGAAGTTGCCTAATAATTATGCACACCTGATATAGGGTGTTGATGTCATTAGACCACACCCCTTCTCATTACAGAGATGCACATCACCTAATATGCTTAATTGGTAGTAGACTTTCGAGCCTATACAGCTTGGAGTAAGACAACATGCATAAAGAGGATGATGTGGTCAAAATACTCATTTGCCTAATAATTCTGCACGTAGTGTAATGATATTTTAGTGTCTCATAGTCTGAGAACCATAGCTTTTAAATTTTTTGACCGATTCTCTTAGGTAGAGGCTCATTTTTTGCGGGATGAGGTGACAGTTTTATTGATACCATTTTGGGGGGCATACGCCTTTTTGATCGCTTGGTGTTGCACTTTTTGTGATGTAAGGTGACAAAAATGGCATTTTTTTTACACAGTTTTTATTTATATTTTATTATGGTGTTTATTGGACAGGGTGGATCATGTGATATATTTATAGAGCCGGTCATTTCGGACGCGGCGATACCTAATATGTGTGGGATTTGTTTTTTTTTCAGTTTTTTATTATAAAATAAGGGGAAAGGGGCGTTTTTTTTCTTTTTTACTTTATTAATTTTATTACTTTATTAATTTTATTAAAAACACTTTTTTTTAACTTTTTTTACTTTACTTTATTTATGAATTTCACTTTTGGGGGTCTGATCCCCTCTGCAATGCATTATAATACACCTGTATTGTAATGCATTGCCTGTTAGTGTATGACACTGAGTCATACACTAACAGGTTGCCTAGGAGACCCAGCCTGAGGCTGGATCTCCTCGGCTCCTGTAGAAGGCAGTTCCCGATGCCGTGCAAGGCATTGGACAGCCTTTGCACGGCATCGGGCTGCCTTGTGTCGCATCGGGTCCCCGCCACAGCAGCGCGGGGACTCGATGCGATAGTTCATCTAACACAAACCTCTGCTATGTCGCGGTCAGAGTGGACCGCGGCATAGAAGGGGTTAATCCACCGGGCATCGGCTTTTACAGCGATGCCGGCGGATACAGCAGGGGCTCGGCTACCACGGACTGCCGGGCCCCTGCAGTGACCGCAATTTAGCCAAATTGTTGATAAAATCTGATTATGCTAAGAATTGTAGTTAACCTTTGCTGTGAGTTTTATAATGGAAAATGTGGTCACTTTTTACACATGACATTAAAATTTCAAGGAATTTCTAATTATAAAGCTAACATTACTGAAACACTTGTTATTCATTTATGTTTTTCTTCTCACTGAGAAGATGCCAAGAGCTCAATAACTGACATGTGTTTGTAATGAAAAGTGTTTCATTCAGCAGGTTTTAATTTTGTTCTTCAAGTACAATTTTTCTTTAAGAACACATGAAAGAACATTAAAGAGTTATTCCAGATTTTGATAAGTTTTTTTAATTCCCACCTTCCCTGCTAGACCTGTGGAGTCAAACATACTTACCTGCTCCCCGCTGCTCAGTTTAAGTTTGGTCCTCCACTCTTTCTTCCATGCTCAGGTTCCAGCACGTAAACTTCTGGCACAGACGTCACCACTGTGGCTAGTCATTGACTGTAGTGGTGCATATTAGCCCTGTTCTTATAGAAAATCTGAGGTTCAGGTCCCAGTCGGCCCTGTAAAGCAATTCGTTTAGTTATGGCATGAAAAATTAAACATTTGGTTATGGCAGAAAAATGTAACCTTTACTTTGCAGCTTTAATGGTAAATGTTGAATTTTTGGCAAAGTTAACCCCTTCCCGACATCCGTTATACATGTACAGTGAATGTCATGTCTTTAAAAATAGTGACCTCTCAGGAGGTGAGAGGGTGTCATAGTCACTTTTTACACAGCAGACATTCGGTAACAGAGTTTGTGATGGGAGACAACACCAATCATGGACTTTTAACCTCTTGGATGCCATGACCAATTGCGACCACCCCATCTGAGGGGGTCATTTAACTGGGGCATAGCATTCAGGAGCCATTCAGTTGCTATGTCATAGCAAAGTTCCTATGAACATCATCAGCATTGGCGCATCCTAACATGCCTGAACTAATAAAATCTAAAAGTATTTATCCCATACAGTGAACGGCATAACAGAAACTTATAGCGTAACTTGCTAAACAGAAGCTCATTAAAATACAGGTCTGTTTGCAACTCCAGTAGCTTTACTAGCTCTGGATATAGAGAAGGCCTTTGACACAGTTTCTTGGGCCTATCTTTGGCGGACTCTCTCTCATTTCAACATTAGAGGCCCTTTCCTCTCCGCTATTCAAGCTCTGTACTCTTCGCCTCAGGCTAGCCTCAAATTGCCTTCCTCGCATCCGTCGTCCATGCCAATTTTTAGGGGAACACGCCAAGGTTGCCCCCTCTCCCCAGCCCTTTTTGCTTTAGCCATGGAACCATTAGCGATAAAAATTAGATCTCATCCAGACATAACGGGGATCTTGGTTGGGGGTGTGGAGTATAAATTTAGCCTTTTTGCTGATGACCTTTTGTTAACACTAACCAACCCTATCATTTCATTTCCCTCCCTTTTGTCCCTTCTCAAGTCTTTCTCAGCTGCGTCAGGCCTACAAGTTACAAGTTAACCAATCCAAGTCTGAACTTTTGTTGAGTAATGTCACTTCTCGGGTTTCTGAGATCCTTCAGAGTGGGTTCCCATTTCTACATAACCTACATTTCCTTCCATATTTGGGCATATCGCTGACCAAAACACTTAAACTCTATATAAATATAACTATCTCCCCATGTTCACTTGGATACGGAAGGACCTGCAGTCATGGGAATCCCTCCCAGTGTCCTGGGTGGGTAAGATACATATAGTAAGAATGGTGGTCCTCCCGCTGCTACTATACCTATTTCGCACCCTTCCGATCCCAGTCCCAGCGTCTGATCTGGGGGCTCTCCAGGCGGACATCCTTAAGTTTATTTGGGCCCATAAACAAGCTCGTATTTCTAAGCTTGTTATGTGTCACCACAAGGCTCATGGTGGCCTTTCAGTACAGCCAGATTAGCTCAACTGTTCCTGACGCATCTCTCTGCACAAGCTCAACCTATATGGGTTACCCTTGAACAATCGCTGTTTGGGTTGTTCTCCTGGAGAGCCCTTATTTGGACCACATCTTCATTACTGTCATGGTCTTACCTTCTTGCTGTTCTCCTTCGTTTGACATGTGCTGGCGGCCATTCTGGTTTCTGGGTTTCTTGTAGCCTCCCACCCGGCGGCTTCTCCTTCCCACTGGGAGGAGCTGGATGCCTAGCTCATATATATAGGAGGTCTGTGGCTTCAGTTCCTTGCTTGGTCCTCCTGTGTTCACATGCTTCTAAGACTGCTGCTGCTTCTGGTTCCTGATCCTGGCTTCGTCTGACTACCGTGCTGGTTCCTGATCCAGGCTTCGTCTGACTACCCTGCTGGTTCCTGATCCTGGCTTCGTCTGATTACCCTCCTGTTTCCTGACCTCTGGCTTCGCAAGACCCTGCTTCGGTTTAGCCATCCGTTTGGACTTTTGCCTTACAGCTTGATTTTCAATAAAGCCTTCTTATTTCCACTTATCTCTTGTTGTACGTCTGGTTCATGGTTCCTTGACATTAGGACCAAGCCATGAATTCTGACGGTACAGGGCCATCCTCGCTACCTACGCTGGTTGCCAGACTTGATCAGCAGGATCACCTGTTGGGTCGGTTCGCTGTGGCGTTGCAAACCCTGCTTGAACGCACGGCTCATTTAGCTTCCGTTGCCGATGGGTCGGTTGTCGCTCCTGGGCCCGCTCCTACTGCCGCTCCGGTTGTTGCGCCAGAGTCTACCCCGACACCTGTTGCTGCGCCTGCGGTGTTTCGGAGTATGACCGGTTCTGCCCCCCTTCCACAGCGCTTTGGGGGAGAGCCAACTCAGTGCCGAGGTTTCCTTAACCAGGTGGGCATTTATTTCGAGTTGCTGCCACATGCCTTTCCCACTGAGAGATCAAAGGTGGGCTTCTTGATCTCGCTGCTCTCGGACAAGGCCTTGGCCTGGGCCAGCCCTTTATGGGAGAACAACAATCCAGTGGTTGCCGAGTTTTCCGGTTTTGTTGCTTCTCTTCGGAAGGTATTCGATGTGCCGGCTCGTGCTGCCTCTGCTGCGAAGCTCCTTATGTCCATCAGACAGGGTTCACGATCCGTAGCTGAATACGCCATTGAGTTTCGTACCCTGGCAGCAGAGGTGGGCTGGAATAATGAGGCTCTGGTCACTGCTTTCTCTCATGGTCTCTCGGATGCCTTGAAGGATGAGGTTGCAGCTAAGGACCTACCAGTGGAGCTTGAGTCTCTTATTTCTTTCCTGATTTTGATTGACACCAGACTCAGGGAGAGACCTTCCTTTAAGTAGAGCCTGCGGAGGTCTTCTAACAGATTGGCGCCTACGTTTGCTGTCCCACCCGTGCCTCCCTCTCCTCCCACGCCTCCTGGGGATGACTTGTCTGGGGGTGAACCCATGCAGCTGGGGTTTGCTCGCCTGTCCGAGGGGGAGAGGGCACTCCGGAGACGCGAGGGCCGATGCATGTACTGTGGTCTCGGTGGGCATTTTCGGTTGGCATGCCTGAACCGTCCGGGAAACGCTCGCACCTGAGATCCTGTCGGGGGCAGATCTTGGGTGGAGTCTCCTCGTCCCCGGTTTCCCGTGTTGACAAACCACTGATTACTGTTGTCCTCTCCTGGGTCGGGGGCTCGGTGACGACTCAGGCGTTGGTGGACTCTGGTGCTGGTGGTTTGTTCATTGATAGTGTGTTCGCTGCCGCCAATTCCATTCCTCTGCAGCCTCGAGGTTCCCCACTGGCTCTTGAGGCGATAGACGGCAGACCCCTTCTGCCGCCACACGTGACTCATGAGACCCTTCCAGTGGGGATGGCCATTGGTGCCGTTCACAGAGAGGCGGTCTGTCTCCAGGTTATTTCGTCTCCACACTACTCGGTGGTCTTGGGGTACCCCTGGCTCCAGAAGCATAATCCGACTTTCGATTGGAGGTCGGCCGAGATCCTCTCGTGGTCACCGCAGTGTGGGGCTAGTTGCATCCATGGGTCTGTCAAGTTGCTGTGTACTTCCTCGGACTCTCTGTTGCCTCCTGAATACGAGGAGTACCGGGATGTATTCGATAAGGTGCGTGCGGTTGCCCTACCTCCGCACCGCCCATACGATTGTGCCATAGAGTTACAATCTGGTGCCGTTCCTCCTCGTGGCAAAGTCTATCCACTGTCGGTAGCGGAGAATGAGGCCATGGAGGAGTACGTGAGGGAGGCGCTTTCACGCGGACACATTCGCAAATCCTCGTCCCCGGCAGGGGCTGGATTTTTCTTTGTGAAAAAGAAGGGCGGTGAGTTGAGGCCTTGCATCGATTACAGGGGTCTCAATCGCATCACGATCAAGAACGCTTACCCGATACCCTTGATTTCCGAGCTGTTCGATCGCCTCAAAGGGGCCACGGTCTTTACCAAACTCGACCTGAGGGCGGCATATAACCTGGTAAGGATCAAGGCGGGCGATGAGTGGAAGACCGCGTTTAACACCAGGACCGGTCATTATGAATCCTTGGTTATGCCCTTTGGGTTGTGCAATGCGCCCGCAGTCTTCCAGGAATTCATCAACGATGTTTTCCGTGACCTGTTGCAGCAGTGTGTGGTGGTCTATTTGGATGACATCTTGGTATATTCTGAATCCATGGAGGCCCACATTCTGGATGTCAGACGAGTGTTGCAACGGTTACGAGAGAACAAGCTGTTCGGTAAGCTTGAGAAATGCGAATTTCACCGATCCCAGGTAACCTTCTTAGGTTACATCATTTCCGCTGAGGGGTTCTCCATGGATCCTGAGAAGGTTTTGGCTGTCTTACAGTGGCCCCAGCCCAGTGGTCTTCGTGCCCTGCAGCGCTTTTTGGGCTTCGCCAATTATTATCGGAAGTTCATCAGGGACTTTTCCATGCTAGCCAAGCCTCTCACGGATCTGACCAGGAAGGGCAGTAATCCCCAGGTCTGGCCGCTCGAGGCCATCCGAGCTTTTGAGGCTCTAAAGTCCGCCTTTGTGTCGGCTCCGATTCTGTCGCATCCCAACCCTGGGTTGCCTTTTGTCCTCAAGGTGGACGCGTCTGAGACGGGAGTAGGCGCCCTTCTGTCTCAGCGTAGAACACCAGAGGGTCCTCTGCTTCCTTGTGGGTTTTACTCCCGGAAACTGTCTTCCGCGGAGTGCAACTATCAGATTGGTGACAGGGAGTTATTGGCCATCGTGCAGGCCCTTAAAGAATGGAGGCACTTGCTCGAGGGCTCGGTGGTTCCTGTTCTCATCCTGACGGACCACAAGAATCTGACCTACCTCTCTGAGGCCAAGAGATTGACACCACGTCAGGCCAGATGGGCTCTGTTCTTGTCACGTTTTAATTACGTGGTCTCCTACCTACCCGGTTCCAAGAACATCAGAGCGGATGCCTTATCACGGCAGTACTCCGAGCTGTCCGGGGAGGAGTCGATTCCGACTTCGGTCATACCTCCGAATCAGATCCTGGCCGCCATTCGCACCAGCCTGACCTCTCCCCTAGGTGAGCAGATTTTGGCGGCTCAATCTGGTGCTCCCTCTGGGAGACCCAACGGCAAATGTTTTGTGCCTGAGGAGTTGCGCACTCGGTTGTTGCGAACCTACCATAACTCCAAGGCCGCGGGGCATCCTGGAAAGAATCAGCTGTCCTGGGCTGTTTCACGTCTGTTCTGGTGGCCTTCTCTACGTTCCGACATCGCCGCATATGTAGCGGCATGCTCCGTTTGTGCCCAGAGTAAGTCCCCTCGGCACCGTCCGTTGGGCCTTTTGCAACCCATAGCCACCGGGGAGCGTCCATGGTCACACCTGGGGATGGATTTCATTGTGGACCTCCCTGCATCCCGAGGCCATACGGTCATTCTCATGATTGTGGATCGGTTTTCCAAAATGTGCCACTGTGTTCCTCTCAAGAAGTTACCCTCTGCACAAGAGTTGGCCACGATTTTTGCCAGGGAGGTCTTCCGGTTGCACGGTTTGCCCAAGGAGATTGTGTTGGATCGGGGGAGTCAGTTCGTGTCCAGGTTCTGGCGCTCCTTTTGCTCCCAGTTGGGGATTCATCTCTCTTTCTCCTCGGCCTACCACCCTCAGTCCAATGGGGCCGCAGAACGATCCAATCAGGCCTTGGAGCAATTCCTTCGTTGCTATGTCTCCGATCACCAAGACAATTGGGTTGACCTCCTGCCTTGGGCTGAGTTTGCCAGGAACACGGCGGTGAACTCTTCCTCTGGGACGTCTCCCTTCATGGCCAATTATGGGTTCCAACCTGCCGTGTTACCGGAGGTATTCTCTCCCCAGGATATTCCGGCTGTGGAGGATCACCTTTCCGTCCTACGTGCTTCTTGGGTACAGATCCAGAGGTCCCTTGAGGTCTCTGCGCAGCGCCAGAGACTCCAGGCTGATCGCAGACGAGCGCCCGCTCCTTCCTACCAGGTCGGAGACCGCGTATGGTTGTCCACCCGCAACCTCAACCTTCGAGTGCCCACTCCCAAGCTGGCGCCTCGCTTTGTTGGTCCCTTCCGAGTGCTTCGCAGGGTAAACCCGGTAGCCTATGCCCTTGCGCTTCCTCCTGGCATGCGGATCTCCAACGTGTTTCATGTCTCCCTGTTGAAGCCACTGGTGTGTAATCGTTTCACTTCCTCGGTTCCTCGGCCTCGTCCGGTCCAAGTGGGCAATCGTGAGGAGTATGAGGTGAGCAATATCCTGGACTCACGCCTGGTCCGCGGTCGGGTGCAGTTTTTGGTCCATTGGCGTGGTTATGGTCCAGAGGAGCGTTCCTGGGTTCCCTCCGCAGATGTCCATGCTCCTGCCTTGCTCCGAGCCTTCCACGCACGCTTCCCTCAGAAACCGTTCTTTACTCCGCGGAGGAGGGGCCCTTGAGGGGGAGGTACTGTCATGGTCTTACCTTCTTGCTGTTCTCCTTCGTTTGACATGTGCTGGCGGCCATTCTGGTTTCTGGGTTTCTTGTAGCCTCCCACCCGGCGGCTTCTCCTTCCCACTGGGAGGAGCTGGATGCCTAGCTCATATATATAGGAGGTCTGTGGCTTCAGTTCCTTGCTTGGTCCTCCTGTGTTCACATGCTTCTAAGACTGCTGCTGCTTCTGGTTCCTGATCCTGGCTTCGTCTGACTACCCTGCTGGTTCCTGATCCAGGCTTCGTCTGACTACCCTGCTGGTTCCTGATCCTGGCTTCGTCTGATTACCCTCCTGGTTCCTGACCTCTGGCTTCGCAAGACCCTGCTTCGGTTTAGCCATCCGTTTGGACTTTTGCCTTACAGCTTGATTTTCAATAAAGCCTTCTTATTTCCACTTATCTCTTGTTGTACGTCTGGTTCATGGTTCCTTGACAATTACCCTCTTCACTCCGTACCAAATCCCAGCTCTCCTATTACGCTTTGCTCCTATGGAGATCCATTAGGTTCAAACGCTTCATCCAATCCAAACCGTCCCCCTTGGAATACTTTTTGGGCAACCCGGCCTTCTCCCCTGGACTTCAATCTAGGGCCTTTTCATGGTGGGTCGAAAAAAAATTGTGCTCCCTCCGGGATTTCCTAGTGCGGGGTAAAATTCTAACTATGCCTGTTTTTCTTGAGAAACTCACCCCCCCAGCTTGTGAGTAATTCAATGTCCGGAAAGTATTCTCCTTTCTCCATTCCCTAAAGAATGGTTCCCATAAAATTGATTATACACCTTTTGAAAGGTTAATGTCCTTCTCTCTATATAAACAGGGTCTACTGTCCCGGATCTATTATACCCTCACTGCGCCCCCAGAGGACTCCAAGCTCCGTTATATGTTGGAATGAGAGGCTGATCTGTTAGAGGAATCCAGTGTATCTAGATGGCACCAGCGCTCCCAGACGCTATCTAAAGGGTCATGGCAAACTACTCTGGCGGAGACCTCTATTAAGATCCTTCACCGGACAGATCTAGTGCCGGCCAAATTACATCACTTCTACCCAGAGGTCCCCTCTACTTGCTTCCGGGGCTGTGGAGAGGAGGGCACGATGCTCCATACCTGGTGGACATGTCCCATAGCTTCCAGGTTGTGGGGTCGCATTTGTGACTTGCTATCAGCCTTGTTGGGGCACACCCTCCTCCCTACACCCTCGGTCTTTCTGCTTGGTGACAAGCCATCTAAATTGACAAACGCTAAATTCAAGTTGGCCCAGTTTATCCTGCTTGCAGCTAGGATCCACATTGCCTCTCAGTGGCATTCCTTATCACTGAGCTATCAAGCAGTGATTGATAGGGTCAACATGATTTACCAATTTGAACGGCTGTCGGCTATCCGTTCGGATACATTTTCCTTGTTTGAGGGAGTCTGGGAGCCCTGGTCGTCCTCCCCCCACTCTGCCGATCTTTCTCTCTACCATGAACTCTGATAGTTGCATTTAAGATGTACTGTACCCTAAGAGATGGATATGAGTTTGGGCCTTCTATTTATTGATCGCCACCTGATAATTAATCCATGTGCTCTGAAGCGGTATGACTGTTACCCCTGACTTTATGATATTCCTCTTATTTTTGCTTAGTTTATTGTATGTCTTTCTGTTCTTTATATTATGTGTCTGGAGTGTCTATTTGACTAGACACCACATCCTTTATTTTACGCACAATATACTGTGTACCTTATTATTGTGAAAAACTTTAATAAATACTATTGAAACATAAACTACAGGTCTGTTAATGACATGCTCAAGGAACTCCGCCTTGCGGGCAGGTAGCCCAGCAAACATAAAATCAAATACTATTACTAAATAATTCTGAAAAAAAGACAACTATAGAGGAATGAAATTACAATGAAATCATAGCATGATGGCATAAATATACAGTAATAAGCATAGGAAAAAGAAGATGCCCCACTAGAAGGGGCAGTGTAAACAGAGAGGATGCAAGTGTAAAGATTTTCTGGGGCTGCAAGAGGGGGGAGCAGGAAGAATGCTTTGAACTCTGGCTCCAAGGCACGTTATCAGGCTCAGAGTTGAGAGGAAGAGTGAGCCATCAAGTCCACAATCTCATCCTATTTGTCCGCAATAATAATGCGAGGGAGAATTGTGTCCTACAACTATTACTACTACTATTAGTACTACTACTGGCCGGATGGCTAGTGCTGCTACTGCTGTTTTCACTACTACCAACATTTTGACTCTCGAATGCTGAGGGGTCTTTAGTTTTGCATTCTTCTATTCACCAGACATTTATTATGAGGCCTTTAAAAATCACAGGTTTAGTACACAGATTATTAAATGCGACTAGCAAAATTGCAAGTGTATTTTCTGTAATTTAAAAACACAGGAGAAAATATATGCCACTCTCTCTCTTCTACAAATACACTGCAGACTAGTAGTGACCATTTACAATGGTAATACAATGAGTGGAATGAAACTGCAATTGTAATGTAGTTATTGCATCAAAACATGTTCAGTAATAATGCAGGTGTCTTGATTTAATGCGAGCTGTTAACGGTTAATTGGCATATAAAAGCTTTTATTGCAGCACTTGTTCACAAAAACTGGGGGTATCTTGATGTAATACAATATGTTAACAATTAAATGGTGTATAAATGTGTCACGGAAGGTGTACAGGAAACAAGACAATGCAAAATGAATCTATGACTTACTGGATCCAAAACTAAGGAACAAAAGGGAGACCCCTGCATAAGACCTGGCACTCTCCCTGACTCTGCTCAGCCTATGCAAACACCCCAATGGTGGATGATCGCATATCCATGTACCTCGACTATATAACACCTGAACACCCTACAATAGTGAGGGGACACGACCACCGGCTCCCTACACTAGACACGGAGGGAGTCAGGGTCACCGGGGATCCAGCAAATATAAAATCACAAATGATTGTACAACACTTAACTTGTAGCAGACTGGGAAATAGGATCAGCATGCACACACACTCCAGGAAGTTGTATAAACCGCACACTAATGCATTATGGGGAGGAATTTAAAGGGATGCAATTAGTCCAACTACAAGACAGCTGAGAGAGACTAACGAGATAAGGAACTGAAGACCAAGACAAAGAAAAGCTCAAGGAGGAGGTTCTGAAAGGCATCTGTCAGAGCTTCTCAGATGTCTGGTTGTGACAAAATGCTGTTGTTGCAACACAAC
Source organism: Bufo gargarizans (assembly GCF_014858855.1). NCBI lineage: Eukaryota > Metazoa > Chordata > Amphibia > Anura > Bufonidae > Bufo > Bufo gargarizans. The sequence goes on from NC_058080.1 coordinate 478,909,974, forward strand.
ATGTTCACTAAAAGTGCAGGTATCCGTATGCAATACAATGCATCAACGGTTAACGTATAAAATGCAATTATTGCAGCACAGTATGCCTTCAATAATAATGCATGGTATGGTTTTCAGAAGGAAAAAGACAATTGCTCAGCTGTTGTAGAAAAATGTATGGGGGTGCTGGCAATAAGCCTATAACCGGTATAAACTTTTTTGGGGCTTGGTGTTCATACAGAAAAATCTGAGTTTCTTGCAGGATTCAGAACATGCTAGCAAGCAGTATAAAGCAACTGAAACAGGGACCAGTCCCACTCACTCCCTATGCCAAGCTTTCCTTGATAAAACTCTAAACTCTACCCAATTATATCTCCAATTCTCTCCTTATAGTGTCCCTAGTAACTGGCTTATGTCTGCAATTGTTTTTTGTCAGACAGAGCCACAATACATCCTATCGCAACCCCAGCTGCTCACAGAAGGCCCTGGCTGTATACTGTCCCTTAATTGGCTGTCAACCTCTGAGCCAGTCAGGACAAGCCCCAACACCTTCCTCCCAGGGTGATCTGATCATCTATATTCTTCCTTCCTGTCATTTTCCCCACCAATTTTCACAGTAAAATGGAGCAGGGCGCCATTTTTACGTGATTCGCCCAAAACAAATCACCAAATATTCGGATTCATTTGACAGATGAGTTTTTGTGAAATTCATAACAAATCCGATTTGCTTAGAATCATCTCTAGTGCCAATGCTCATCTCTAGTGCCAATGAATGTTCATTCATGATCACTTCCCAGTGAAGGGTTATAGAGTTGTACTTTCCTAACAGATTGATTACTTTGTTGATTCCTTTGATTTCAAATAGACTTGGGACGTTGTTTATTTTACTAATTCAGATTACTATGATTTTAATTGAGACATAAATGCAGCCATACATGGATGATTGCAAGCAGTCCAGTCTTTGATGAAGCAAAGCAGACTCACTTCCTTATAATGCATTTATCATGCTTCAGGATTTGTTCCTGCCACTGCTAACTTTTAACTCTTTGTTTGACAGAACAGTGGTCCAGCATGTCATCCAGATTGTTTTACTGACTCATGAAACATAACATGGGAAGGAAGAGCTACCTGTTTGAGAAGATGATTATATGGTCCCATTTAATGAGCACTTGACATTGGTGTCCAATTGAGTAGAAGTGTTCCACATCACTTACTATATAGACAGAGAAGCAGAAGGAACCTACTATCAGCAAGAAGACCAGCTTAACAACAAGACATTGCTATGTATACAGTAGTTTAATGTGTGTACCAGGGGCATAGCTATAGGGAAAGCGGGGGGTCCGAACTCAGAATGGGCCCACCCAGGAGGAGGAATAAAAAAGATTTTATTGCGGGGCCCCTCAACAGTATTATAGAATGACATAATATACAAAAAACAAAATGGCTGCACACCGTTATATATACAAACAATAGAGCTAAGAAATGGGGGTCATTCTAGATAAAAGTGGTACAATACTGACTATAAATGAGTAATGGAAGCTCTTAGCGCACATATGTGTCGGGCCCATCTACCAGGTGTCAAGGTGGCTTCCGCAGATGGGTCCCTATCACTTAATATACTGCCTCACTTTGGACTTAACTAAGCCTACAATATTCAGGGCAGTGTAGGAACCAGCTACAAACGTACTCTGCTCAGAAGTCCCAGGTAGATGGGCGTGTTCAGTCTAAAAGAGGTGCTACCCTCAATATATTGCAAGAAAATTTTGACTAGAACCTTCAGAATCACAGGTGCATATCCATGAAGCAAACATAATTACAAAAAACAAAATGGTTGCACACCGTTATATATACAAACAATAGAGCTAAGAAATGGGGGTCATTCTAGATAAAAGTGGTACAATACCTATTATAAATGAGTAATGGAAGCTCTTAGCGCACATACGTGTCGGGCCCATCTACCAGGCGTCAAGGTGGCTTCCGCAGATGGGTCCCTATCACTAAATATACCACCTCACTTTGGACTTACTTAAGCCTACAATATTCAGGGCAGTGTAGGAACCAGCTAGAAACGTACTCTGCTTAGAAGTCCCAGGTAGATGGGCGTGTTCAGTCTAAAAGAGGTGCTACCCTCAATATATTGCAAGAAAATTTAGACTAGAACCTTCAGAATCACAGGTGCATATCCATGAAGCAAACATAATTACAAAAAACAAAATGGCTGCACACCATTATATATACAAACAATAGAGCTAAGAAATGGGGGTCATTCTAGATAAAAGTGGTACAATACCTATTATAAATGAGTAATGGAAGCTCTTAGCGCACATACGTGTCGGGCCCATCTACCAGGCGTCAAGGTGGCTTCCGCAGATGGGTCCCTATCACTAAATATACCACCTCACTTTGGACTTACTTAAGCCTACAATATTCAGGGCAGTGTAGGAACCAGCTAGAAACGTACTCTGCTCAGAAGTCCCAGGTAGATGGGCGTGTTCAGTCTAAAAGAGGTGCTACCCTCAATATATTGCAAGAAAATTTAGACTAGAACCTTCAGAATCACAGGTGCATATCCATGAAGCAAACATAATTACAAAAAACAAAATGGCTGCACACCATTATATATACAAACAATAGAGCTAAGAAATGGGGGTCATTCTAGATAAAAGTGGTACAATACCTATTATAAATGAGTAATGGAAGCTCTTAGCGCACATACGTGTCGGCCCATCTACCAGGCGTCAAGATGGCTTCCGCAGATGGGTCCCTATCACTAAATATACTGCCTCACTTTGGACTTACTTAAGCCTACAATATTTAGGGCAGTGTAGGAACCAGCTAGAAACGTACTCTGCTCATAAGTCCCAGGTAGATGGGCGTGTTCAGTCTAAAAGAGGTGCTACCCTCAATATATTGCAAGAAAATTTACAGTGACAGTATATACAGTGACATGACATATATATATATATATATACATATATATATATATATATATATATATATATATGTGTGTGTGTGTGTGTGAAGGAAATGGACAGAGTAGCTGCCTCACCTGGTCTGAGAGAGCGATCTTGCGATCTTGACTAGCTGTAGGAGCAGGGGTTGCACGGGAGGAGAGGGTTGTGAAGAAGTTGGTGGGGGAGCATTCAAAATTTTGTTGTGGGGCCCAGTCATTTTTATCTACGCCACTGGTGTGTACCATAGGATGACTAAATAATTCTATAAGACTGATGATATTTGGTATGTGTTAAAAATACTGATTGCAGTTGGTCCAGGTTCAGTGGGAAAGCCACTTCTGGCCAGACATTTTTCCTTCACTGGCCAATGTTGGGGAGATGTAATATTACATGCCTACCATTAAGTTGAATAGCCTTCAATGTATTGTATGAATGAAGCATGTCTGTCAAAGTGGCTGCCTGTTCTGGCTCATAAGGGTGGTGCTGAGTTTATATGTATTATTTTTATCAGTGGATTCTTCTTATTGCTGGACCTTAAAGCTATTGTCTTAGATTAGAAGAAAAAGCATCAGATTTTTTTTTCTCTAGAAATAGTGTTGTTGGGCTATGTCTAGCATGGCAAATCAGCACCATTCCCTTGAAATAAAACAGACTTTTTTTTTCTAATCTCAGACGACCCCTTTAAAGCTTGTAATAGGATCTTGCAGGCTGACTCCACTGAGGTGACTTCATGTTCTCTTCATTAGTAAATGAAAAGTCAGATTTTCAAAGATTCCATTGTATTCCCAGTTGCACCTGATGTATGAGCTAGAAACTTTATCCTTGGTCTCTTTTTTCCAGTAATTTCTCCATAGTAATTCCTTACTTTCTGTGGCTCTGGAAAAATATGTACTGCTGGTTCTGGAAAAACAATCATTTTATTTCAGCTTTTGTAATGTTTTCAACACATTTAGAATACGATTAGCAGCACACAAATGAATTCTAAACTAATAAGTTGTGAAAGCACTATGCTATCTATTGAAGATATAATTTATAAAAATGTATTCATTTTCAATTTGCTTATTTGGATTTTTTTGTAAATATTTTGGTAACTGTTTTATTCCTTAAAAGGGGTTCTCCATAGAGTTGAGCGAACACCTGGATGTTCGGGTTCGAGAAGTTCGGCCGAACATCCCGGAAATGTTCGGGTTCGGGATCCGAACCCGATCCGAACTTCGTCCCGAACCCGAACCCCATTGAAGTCAATGGGGACCCGAACTTTTCGGCACTAAAAAGGCTGTAAAACAGCCCAGGAAAGAGCTAGAGGGCTGCAAAAGGCAGCAACATGTAGGTAAATCCCCTGCAAACAAATGTGGATAGGGAAATGAATTAAAATAAAAATTAAATAAATAAAAATTAACCAAAATCAATTGGAGAGAGGTTCCATAGCAGAGAATCTGGCTTCCCGTCACCCACCACTGGAACAGTCCATTCTCAGATATTTAGGCCCCGGCACCCAGGCAGAGGAGAGAGGTCCCGTAACAGAGAATCTGTCTTCATGTCAGCAGAGAATTAGTCTGCATGTCATAGCAGAGAATGAGGCTTCACGTCAGCCACCACTGCAACAGTCCATTGGCATATATTTAGGCCCAGCACACACACAGGCAGAGGAGAGAGGTCCCGTAACAGAGAATCTGGCTTCATTTCAGCAGAGAATCAGTCTGCATGTCATAGCAGAGAATCAGGCTTCACGTCAGCCACCACTGCAACAGTCCATTGGCATATATTTAGGCCCAGCACACACACAGGCAGAGGAGAGAGGTCCCGTAACAGAGAATCTGGCTTCATGTCAGCAGAGAATCAGTCTGCATGTCATAGCAGAGAATGAGGCTTCACGTCAGCCACCACTGCAACAGTCCATTGGCATATATTTAGGCCCAGCACCCAGGCAGAGGAGGGAGGTCCCGTAACAGAGAATCTGTCTTCATGTCAGCAGAGAATTAGTCTGCATGTCATAGCAGAGAATGAGGCTTCACGTCAGCCACCACTGCAACAGTCCATTGGCATATATTTAGGCCCAGCACCCAGGCAGAGGAGGGAGGTCCCGTAACAGAGAATCTGTCTTCATGTCAGCAGAGAATTAGTCTGCATGTCATAGCAGAGAATGAGGCTTCACGTCAGCCACCACTGGAACAGTCCATTCTCAGATATTTAGGCCCCGGCACCCAGGCAGAGGAGAGAGGTCCCGTAACAGAGAATCTGTCTTCATGTCAGCAGAGAATTAGTCTGCATGTCATAGCAGAGAATGAGGCTTCACGTCAGCCACCACTGCAACAGTCCATTGGCATATATTTAGGCCCAGCACCCAGGCAGAGGAGAGAGGTCCCGTAACAGACAATCTGGCTTCATGTCAGCAGAGAATCAGTCTGCATGTCATAGCAGAGAATCAGGCTTCACGTCACCCACCACTGCAACAGTCCATTGTCATAAATTTAGGCCCAGCACTAGTGTTGAGCGGCATGTCCCATATTCGAATTCGCGAAATTTTGTGAATATTCGAAAGAATATTCGTAAAATATTCGCGATTATTCAAATTCGTTATTATTTCGCATATGCGATAATTCGAATTATCGCATAATACATATGCTATGCAAAATTCACATGTGCGCTAATGAAATCGCCTTACGAAGATTCGCAACTCAATTCAATCACTAATGTATGAATGCAATGCCCTTTGCCTCTGTTCTGGGACAAGTGTAGATATTCGCATGTGCGCTAATAAAATCGCCTTACGAAGATTCGCACCTCAATCACTTTCTAGGGAATGTGAGACTTTTGGGAATCAATCGAGATACAGTGGGGGGTGATGACAGTAGTTGACAGAGTACAGATCAATGTAATCTGTAAGGTGGAAAGTAAAATAAAAAATACGAATATTCGTAAATCGAATTTTACGAAGTTCTACGTATTCGCGAATATGGTGCTATACTATATGAATGCACAGGCCTTTGCCTCTCTGTTCTGGGGACAAGTGTAGATATTTGCATTTGCGTTAATAAAATCGCCTTACGAAGATTCGCAGCTCAATTCAATCACTAATGTATGAATGCAAAGCCCTTTGCCTCTGTTCTGGGACAAGTGTAGATATTCGCATGTGCGCTAATAAAATCGCCTTACGAAGATTCGCAACTCAATTCACTAATGTATGAATGCAAAGCCCTTTGCCTCTGTTCTGGGACGTGCCGATATTCGCATGTGCGCTAATAAAATCGCCTTACGAAGATTCGCGCCTCAATCACTTTCTAGGCAATGTGAGTAAGATCTGAGCTGTTGGACCTTTGGGAAACAATCAATTATATGTGTACTGTAATTTTGTGGGGGGGGGGGGGGAAACAAAAAACGAATATTCGTTTTTACGAATATATAGCACTATATTCGAAATATTCGCGAAATCGCGAAGTTGCGATATTCGCGAAAAAAATTTGCTTTTCGAATATTCGCGCTCAACACTACCCAGCACCCAGGCAGAGGAGAGAGGTCCCGTAACAGAGAATCTGGCTTCATGTCAGCAGAGAATCAGTCTTCATATCATAGCAGAGAATCAGGCTTCACGTCACCCACCACTGTAAGAGTCAATTTTCATAAATTTAGGCCCAGAACCCAGGCAGAGGAGAAAGGTCCCGTAACAGACAATCTGGCTTCATGTCAGCAGAGAATCAGTCTTCATATCATAGCAGAGAATCAGGCTTCACGTCACCCACCACTGCAACAGTCAATTGTCATAAATTTAGGCCCAGCACCCAGGCAGAGGAGAGAGCTCCCGTAACAGAGGATCTGGCTTCATGTCAGCAGAGAATCAGTCTGCATGTCATAGCAGAGAATGAGGCTTCACGTCACCCACCACTGCAACAGTCCATTGGCATATATTTAGGCCTAGCACACAGGCAGAGCAGAGAGGTCCCGTAACAGACAATCTGGCTTCATGTCAGCAGAGAATCAGTCTGCATGTCATAGCAGAGAATGAGGCTTCACGTCACCCACCACTGCAACAGTCCATTGGCATATATTTAGGCCTAGCACACAGGCAGAGCAGAGAGGTCCCGTAACAGACAATCTGGCTTCATGTCAGCAGAGAATCAGTCTGCATGTCATAGCAGAGAATGAGGCTTCACGTCACCCACCACTGCAACAGTCCATTGGCATATATTTAGGCCTAGCACACAGGCAGAGCAGAGAGGTCCCGTAACAGACAATCTGGCTTCATGTCAGCAGAGAATCAGTCTGCATGTCATAGCAGAGAATGAGGCTTCACGTCACCCACCACTGCAACAGTCCATTGGCATATATTTAGGCCTAGCACACAGGCAGAGCAGAGAGGTCCCGTAACAGACAATCTGGCTTCATGTCAGCAGAGAATCAGTCTGCATGTCATAGCAGAGAATGAGGCTTCACGTCACCCACCACTGCAACAGTCCATTGGCATATATTTAGGCCTAGCACACAGGCAGAGCAGAGAGGTCCCGTAACAGACAATCTGGCTTCATGACAGCAGAGAATCAGTCTGCATGTCATAGCAGAGAATGAGGCTTCACGTCAGCCACCACTGCAACAGTCCATTGGCATATATTTAGGCCTAGCACACAGGCAGAGCAGAGAGGTCCCGTAACAGACAATCTGGCTTCATGACAGCAGAGAATCAGTCTGCATGTCATAGCAGAGAATCAGGCTTCACGTCAGCCACCACTGCAACAGTCCATTGTCATAAATTTAGGCCCAGCACCCAGGCAGAGGAGAGAGGTCCCGTAACAGAGAATCTGGCTTCATGTCAGCAGAGAATCAGTCTTCATATCATAGCAGAGAATCAGGCTTCACGTCACCCACCACTGTAAGAGTCAATTTTCATAAATTTAGGCCCAGAACCCAGGCAGAGGAGAAAGGTCCCGTAACAGACAATCTGGCTTCATGTCAGCAGAGAATCAGTCTTCATATCATAGCAGAGAATCAGGCTTCACGTCACCCACCACTGCAACAGTCAATTTTCATAAATTTAGGCCCAGAACCCAGGCAGAGGAGAAAGGTCCCGTAACAGACAATCTGGCTTCATGTCAGCAGAGAATCAGTCTTCATATCATAGCAGAGAATCAGGCTTCACGTCACCCACCACTGCAACAGTCAATTGTCATAATTTAGGCCCTAGCACCCAGGCAGAGGAGAGAGCTCCCGTAACAGAGGATCTGGCTTCATGTCAGCAGAGAATCAGTCTGCATGTCATAGCAGAGAATGAGGCTTCACGTCACCCACCACTGCAACAGTCCATTGGCATATATTTAGGCCTAGCACACAGGCAGAGCAGAGAGGTCCCGTAACAGACAATCTGGCTTCATGTCAGCAGAGAATCAGTCTGCATGTCATAGCAGAGAATGAGGCTTCACGTCACCCACCACTGCAACAGTCCATTGGCATATATTTAGGCCTAGCACACAGGCAGAGCAGAGAGGTCCCGTAACAGACAATCTGGCTTCATGTCAGCAGAGAATCAGTCTGCATGTCATAGCAGAGAATGAGGCTTCACGTCACCCACCACTGCAACAGTCCATTGGCATATATTTAGGCCTAGCACACAGGCAGAGCAGAGAGGTCCCGTAACAGACAATCTGGCTTCATGTCAGCAGAGAATCAGTCTGCATGTCATAGCAGAGAATGAGGCTTCACGTCACCCACCACTGCAACAGTCCATTGGCATATATTTAGGCCTAGCACACAGGCAGAGCAGAGAGGTCCCGTAACAGACAATCTGGCTTCATGACAGCAGAGAATCAGTCTGCATGTCATAGCAGAGAATGAGGCTTCACGTCAGCCACCACTGCAACAGTCCATTGGCATATATTTAGGCCTAGCACACAGGCAGAGCAGAGAGGTCCCGTAACAGACAATCTGGCTTCATGACAGCAGAGAATCAGTCTGCATGTCATAGCAGAGAATCAGGCTTCACGTCAGCCACCACTGCAACAGTCCATTGTCATAAATTTAGGCCCAGCACCCAGGCAGAGGAGAGAGGTCCCGTAACAGAGAATCTGGCTTCATGTCAGCAGAGAATCAGTCTTCATATCATAGCAGAGAATCAGGCTTCACGTCACCCACCACTGTAAGAGTCAATTTTCATAAATTTAGGCCCAGAACCCAGGCAGAGGAGAAAGGTCCCGTAACAGACAATCTGGCTTCATGTCAGCAGAGAATCAGTCTTCATATCATAGCAGAGAATCAGGCTTCACGTCACCCACCACTGCAACAGTCAATTTTCATAAATTTAGGCCCAGAACCCAGGCAGAGGAGAAAGGTCCCGTAACAGACAATCTGGCTTCATGTCAGCAGAGAATCAGTCTTCATATCATAGCAGAGAATCAGGCTTCACGTCACCCACCACTGCAACAGTCAATTGTCATAAATTTAGGCCCAGCACCCAGGCAGAGGAGAGAGCTCCCGTAACAGAGGATCTGGCTTCATGTCAGCAGAGAATCAGTCTGCATGTCATAGCAGAGAATGAGGCTTCACGTCACCCACCACTGCAACAGTCCATTGGCATATATTTAGGCCTAGCACACAGGCAGAGGAGAGGTTCATTCAACTTTGGGTAGCCTCGCAATATAATGGTAAAATGAAAATAAAAATAGGATTGAATGAGGAAGTGCCCTGGAGTCCAATAATATATGGTTATGGGGAGGTAGTTAATGTCTAATCTGGACAAGGGACGGACAGGTCCTGTGGGATCCATGCCTGGTTCATTTTTATGAACGTCAGCTTGTCCACATTGGCTGTAGACAGGCGGCTGCGTTTGTCTGTAATGACGCCCCCTGCCGTGCTGAATACACGTTCAGACAAAACGCTGGCTGCCGGGCAGGCCAGCACCTCCAAGGCATAAAAGGCTAGCTCTGGCCACGTGGACAATTTAGAGACCCAGAAGTTGAATGGGGCCGAACCATCAGTCAGTACGTGGAGGGGTGTGCACACGTACTGTTCCACCATGTTAGTGAAATGTTGCCTCCTGCTAACACGTTGCGTATCAGGTGGTGGTGCAGTTAGCTGTGGCGTGTTGACAAAAGTTTTCCACATCTCTGCCATGCTAACCCTGCCCTCAGAGGAGCTGGCCGTGACACAGCTGCCTTGGCGACCTCTTGCTCCTCCTCTGCCTTGGCCTTGGGCTTCCACTTGTTCCCCTGTGACATTTGGGAATGCTCTCAGTAGCGTGTCTACCAACGTGCGCTTGTACTCGCGCATCTTCCTATCACGCTCCAGTGCAGGAAGTAAGGTGGGCACATTGTCTTTGTAGCGTGGATCCAGCAGGGTGGCAACCCAGTAGTCCGCACAGGTTAAAATGTGGGCAACTCTGCTGTCGTTGCGCAGGCACTGCAGCATGTAGTCGCTCATGTGTGCCAGGCTGCCCAGGGATAAGGACAAGCTGTCCTCTGTGGGAGGCGTATCGTCATCGTCCTGCCTTTCCCCCCAGCCACGCACCAGTGATGGACCCGAGCTGCGTTGGGTGCCACCCCGCTGTGACCATGCTTCATCCTCATCCTCCTCCACCTCCTCCTCATCCTCGTCCTCCTCGTCCTCCAGTAGTGGGCCCTGGCTGGCCACATTTGTACCTGGCCTCTGCTGTTGCCAAAAACCTCCCTCTGAGTCACTTCGAAGAGACTGGCCTGAAAGTGCTAAAAATGACCCCTCTTCCTCCTCCTCCTCCTCCTCCTCCTGGGCCACCTCCTCTTCCATCATCGCCCTAAGTGTTTTCTCAAGGAGACATAGAAGTGGTATTGTAACGCTGATAACGGTGTCATCGCCACTGGCCATGTTGGTGGAGTACTCGAAACAGCGCAACAGGGCACACAGGTCTCGCATGGAGGCCCAGTCATTGGTGGTGAAGTGGTGCTGTTCTGTAGTGCGACTGACCCGTGCGTGCTGCAGCTGAAACTCCACTATGGCCTGCTGCTGCTCGCACAGTCTGTCCAGCATGTGCAAGGTGGAGTTCCACCTGGTGGGCACGTCGCATATGAGGCGGTGAGCGGGAAGGCCGAAGTTACGCTGTAGCGCAGACAGGCGAGCAGCAGCAGGATGTGAACGCCGGAAGCGCGAACAGACGGCCCGCACTTTATGCAGCAGCTCTGACATGTCGGGGTAGTTGTGAATGAACTTCTGCACCACCAAATTCAGCACATGCGCCAAGCAAGGGATGTGCGTCAAATTGGCTAGTCCCAGAGCTGCAACGAGATTTCGCCCATTATCACACACCACCAGGCCGGGCTTGAGGCTCACCGGCAGCAACCACTCGTCGGTCTGTTGTTCTATACCCCGCCACAACTCCTGTGCGGTGTGGGGCCTGTCCCCCAAACATATGAGTTTCAGAATGGCCTGCTGACGTTTACCCCGGGCTGTGCTGAAGTTGGTGGTGAAGGTGTGTGGCTGACTGGATGAGCAGGTGGAAGAAGAGGAGGAGGAAGCCGAGAAGGAGGAGGTGGCAACAGGAGGCAAAGAATGTTGCCCTGCGATCCTTGGCGGCGGAAGGACGTGCGCCAAACAGCTCTCCGCCTGGGGCCCAGCTGCCACTACATTTACCCAGTGTGCAGTTAGGGAGATATAGCGTCCCTGGCCGTGCTTACTGGTCCACGTATCTGTGGTTAGGTGGACCTTGCTACAGATGGCGTTGCGCAGTGCACACTTGATTTTATCGGATACTTGGTTGTGCAGGGAAGGCACGGCTCTCTTGGAGAAGTAGTGCCGGCTGGGAACAACATACTGTGGGACAGCAAGCGACATGAGCTGTTTGAAGCTGTCTGTGTCCACCAGCCTAAATGACAGCATTTCATAGGCCAGTAGTTTAGAAATGCTGGCATTCAGGGCCAGGGATCGAGGGTGGCTAGGTGGGAATTTACGCTTTCTATCAAATGTTTGTGAGATGGAGAGCTGAACGCTGGCGTGTGACATGGTTGAGACGCTTGGTGACGGAGGTGGTGGTGGTGGTGTTGGTGGTACATCCCCTGTTTGCTGGGCGGCAGGTGCCAACGTTCCTCCAGAGGCGGAGGAAGAGGCCGAGGCGGCAGCAGCAGAATAGGCCGAGGCGGCAGCAGCAGAAGAGGTAGCAGGGGGAGCCTGAGTGACTTCCTTGGTTTTAAGGTGTTTACTCCACTGCAGTTCATGCTTTGCATGCAGGTGCCTGGTCATGCAGGTTGTGCTCAGGTTCAGAACGTTAATGCCTCGCTTCAGGCTCTGATGGCACAGCGTGCAAACCACTCGGGTCTTGTCGTCAGCACATTGTTTGAAGAAGTGCCATGCCAGGGAACTCCTTGAAGCTGCCTTTGGGGTGCTCGGTCCCAGATGGCGGCGGTCAGTAGCAGGCGGAGTCTCTTGGCGGCGGGTGTTCTGCTTTTGCCCACTGCTCCCTCTTTTGCTACGCTGTTGGCTCGGTCTCACCACTGCCTCTTCCTCCGAACTGTGAAAGTCAGTGGCACGACCTTCATTCCATGTGGGGTCTAGGACCTCATCGTCCCCTGCATCGTCTTCCACCCAGTCTTGATCCCTGACCTCCTGTTCAGTCTGCACACTGCAGAAAGACGCAGCAGTTGGCACCTGTGTTTCGTCATCATCAGAGACATGCTGAGGTGGTATTCCCATGTCCTCATCATCAGGAAACATAAGTGGTTGTGCGTCAGTGCATTCTATGTCTTTCACCGCTGGGGAAGGGCTAGGTGGATGCCCTTGGGAAACCCTGCCAGCGGAGTCTTCAAACAGCATAAGAGACTGCTGCATAACTTGAGGCTGAGACAGTTTCCCTGGTATGCATGGGGGTGATGTGACAGACTGATGGGGTTGGTTTTCAGGCGCCATCTGTGCGCTTTCTGCAGAAGACTGGGTGGGAGATAATGTGAACGTGCTGGATCCACTGTCGGCCACCCAATTGACTAATGCCTGTACCTGCTCAGGCCTTACCATCCTTAGAACGGCATTGGGCCCCACCATATATCGCTGTAAATTCTGGCGGCTACTGGGACCTGAGGTAGTTGGTACACTAGGACGTGTGGATGTGGCAGAACGGCCACGTCCTCTCCCAGCACCAGAGGGTCCACTAACACCACCACGACCATGTCCACGTCCGCGTCCCTTACTAGATGTTTTTCTCATTGTTATGGTTCACCACAACAACAAATATATTATTTGGCCCAATGTATTGTATTCAAATTCAGCGGGATATAAATTTGAGGCCTAGTATTTAGGCGCTGGGTGACCGGTATGGATTTAGTGACAGAATTAGACTTGGAAATGCACAGAAGCGTGTGTGTGTGAAGTTATTCTGAATGACCCAATGTGCACCTTGAATATTATATACCCTTTTAGGGATAGATTTCAAATAGCTCTGATATAGCAGAAACCACTAAATTATGAAATTGCTAAATTGGGAATTGTACTTCAACCCAGAACAAAAAATGTGCTTTGACGGACACTAAATATCTTGCCCAGCAACAACAGTACAACGGTGGGTAACGAGAGATTTAGAGGGAATTAAATTTGAGGCCTAGTATTTAGGCGCTGGGTCACCGGTATGGATTTAGTGACAGAATTAGACTTGGAAATACACAGTAGCGGGTGTGTGTGAAGTTATTCTGAATGACCCTATGTGCACCTTCAATATTATATACCCTTTTAGGGATAGATTTCAAATAGCTCTGATATAGCAGAAACCACTAAATTATGAAATTGCTAAATTGGGAATTGTACTTCAACCCAGAACAAAAAATGTGCTTTGACGGACACTAAATATCTTGCCCAGCAACAACAGTACAGCGGTGGGTAACGAGAGATTTAGAGGGAATTAAATTTGAGGCCTAGTATTTAGGCGCTGGGTCACCGGTATGGATTTAGTGACAGAATTAGACTTGGAAATGCACAGAAGCGTGTGTGTGAAGTTATTCTGAATGACCCAATGTGCACCTTCAATATTATATACCCTTTTTGGGATAGATTTCAAATAGCTCTGATATAGCAGGAACCACTAAATTATGAAATTGCTAAATTGGGAATTGTACTTCAACCCAGAACAAAAAATGTGCTTTGACGGGCACTAAATAACTTTCCCAGCTACAACAGGACAACGGTAACGAGAGATTTAGAGGGATTTAAATTTGAGGCCTAGTATTTAGGCGCTGGGTGACAGGTATGGGTTTAGTGACAGAATTAGACTTGGAAATACACAGTAGCGGGTGTGTGTGAAGTTATTCTGAATGACCCTATGTGCACCTTCAATATTATATACCCTTTTAGGGATAGATTTCAAATAGCTCTGATATAGCAGAAACCACTAAATTATGAAATTGCTAAATTGGGAATTGTACTTCAACCCAGAACAAAAAATGTGCTTTGACGGACACTAAATATCTTGCCCAGCAACAACAGTACACCGGTGGGTAACGAGAGATTTAGAGGGAATTAAATTTGAGGCCTAGTATTTAGGCGCTGGGTCACCGGTATGGATTTAGTGACAGAATTAGACTTGGAAATACACAGTAGCGGGTGTGTGTGAAGTTATTCTGAATGACCCTATGTGCACCTTCAATATTATATACCCTTTTTGGGATAGATTTCAAATAGCTCTGATATAGCAGGAACCACTAAATTATGAAATTGCTAAATTGGGAATTGTACTTCAACCCAGAACAAAAAATGTGCTTTGACGGGCACTAAATAACTTTCCCAGCTACAACAGGACAACGGTAACGAGAGATTTAGAGGGATTTAAATTTGAGGCCTAGTATTTAGGCGCTGGGTGACAGGTATGGGTTTAGTGACAGAATTAGACTTGGAAATACACAGTAGCGGGTGTGTGTGAAGTTATTCTGAATGACCCTATGTGCACCTTCAATATTATATACCCTTTTTGGGATAGATTTCAAATAGCTCTGATATAGCAGAAACCACTAAATTATGAAATTGCTAAATTGGGAATTGTACTTCAACCCAGAACAAAAAATGTGCTTTGACGGACACTAAATATCTTGCCCAGCAACAACAGTACAGCGGTGGGTAACGAGAGATTTAGAGGGAATTAAATTTGAGGCCTAGTATTTAGGCGCTGGGTCACCGGTATGGATTTAGTGACAGAATTAGACTTGGAAATACACAGTAGCGGGTGTGTGTGAAGTTACTCTGAATGACCCTATGTGCACCTTCAATATTATATACCCTTTTTGGGATAGATTTCAAAGAGCTCTGATATAGCAGGAACCACTAAATTATGAAATTGCTAAATTGGGAATTGTATTTCAACCCAGAACAAGAAATGTGCTTGAACGGACACTAAATAACTCGCCCAGCTACAGCACTAGGGACAGATTTAGCTGGATATAAATTTGAGGCCTAGTATTTAGGCGCTGGGTGACAGGTATGGGTTTAGTGACAGAATTAGACTTGGAAATACACAGTAGCGGGTGTGTGTGAAGTTATTCTGAATGACCCTATGTGCACCTTCAATATTATATACCCTTTTAGGGATAGATTTCAAATAGCTCTGATATAGCAGAAACCACTAAATTATGAAATTGCTAAATTGGGAATTGTACTTCAACCCAGAACAAAAAATGTGCTTTGACGGACACTAAATATCTTGCCCAGCAACAACAGTACAGCGGTGGGTAACGAGAGATTTAGAGGGAATTAAATTTGAGGCCTAGTATTTAGGCGCTGGGTCACCGGTATGGATTTAGTGACAGAATTAGACTTGGAAATACACAGTAGCGGGTGTGTGTGAAGTTATTCTGAATGACCCTATGTGCACCTTCAATATTATATACCCTTTTTGGGATAGATTTCAAATAGCTCTGATATAGCAGGAACCACTAAATTATGAAATTGCTAAATTGGGAATTGTACTTCAACCCAGAACAAAAAATGTGCTTTGACGGGCACTAAATAACTTTCCCAGCTACAACAGGACAACGGTAACGAGAGATTTAGAGGGATTTAAATTTGAGGCCTAGTATTTAGGCGCTGGGTGACAGGTATGGGTTTAGTGACAGAATTAGACTTGGAAATACACAGTAGCGGGTGTGTGTGAAGTTATTCTGAATGACCCTATGTGCACCTTCAATATTATATACCCTTTTTGGGATAGATTTCAAATAGCTCTGATATAGCAGAAACCACTAAATTATGAAATTGCTAAATTGGGAATTGTACTTCAACCCAGAACAAAAAATGTGCTTTGACGGACACTAAATATCTTGCCCAGCAACAACAGTACAGCGGTGGGTAACGAGAGATTTAGAGGGAATTAAATTTGAGGCCTAGTATTTAGGCGCTGGGTCACCGGTATGGATTTAGTGACAGAATTAGACTTGGAAATACACAGTAGCGGGTGTGTGTGAAGTTACTCTGAATGACCCTATGTGCACCTTCAATATTATATACCCTTTTTGGGATAGATTTCAAAGAGCTCTGATATAGCAGGAACCACTAAATTATGAAATTGCTAAATTGGGAATTGTATTTCAACCCAGAACAAGAAATGTGCTTGAACGGACACTAAATAACTCGCCCAGCTACAGCACTAGGGACAGATTTAGCTGGATATAAATTTGAGGCCTAGTATTTAGGCGCTGGGTGACCGGTATGGATTTAGTGACAGAATTAGACTGGGATATGGCCAAAAAATGAACAGACTATTGCTGGTTAAATGCACTTGGTGTGACAGCTTCACCCTGATGTAGGCTTTAGCCAAAAAACAACCACACCATTGAGGGTTAAATGCACTTGGTGACAGGCGCAGCTTGCCCCTGATTTTGTATATGGCCAAAAAATGAACAGACTATTGCTGGTTAAATGCACTTGGTGTGACAGCTTCACCCTGATGTAGGCTTTAGCCAAAAAACAACCACACCATTGAGGGTTAAATGCACTTGGTGACAGGCGCAGCTTGCCCCTGATTTTGTATATGGCCAAAAAATGAACAGACTATTGCTGGTTAAATGCACTTGGTGTGACAGCTTCACCCTGATGTAGGCTTTAGCCAAAAAACAACCACACCATTGAGGGTTAAATGCACTTGGTGACAGGCGCAGCTTGCCCCTGATTTTGTATATGGCCAAAAAATGAACAGACTATTGCTGGTTAAATGCACTTGGTGTCACAGCTTCACCCTGATGTAGGCTTTAGCCAAAAAACAACCACACCATTGAGGGTTAAATGCACTTGGTCGCAGCTTGTGCTGGCGCACCACAAGACACAAAATGGCCGCCGATCACCCCAGAAAAATGAGACTGACAAACGGTCTGTGCAGCCTAAAAACAGTGAGCAATTGAGGATCAGCAGCTCAATGATCCACAGCTGCAGATCGATCAGTTAATCAAGTCCTTTGGAGGAGTTAATCTGCCTAATCTCGCCCTACTGTCGCAGCCGCAACCTCTCCCTACGCTAATCAGAGCAGAGTGACGGGCGGCGCTATGTGACTCCAGCTTAAATAGAGGCTGGGTCACATGGTGCTCTGGCCAATCACAGCCATGCCAATAGTAGGCATGGCTGTGATGGCCTCTTGGGGCAAGTAGTATGACGCTTGTTGATTGGCTGCTTTGCAGCCTTTCAAAAAGCGCCAAGAAAGCGTCACAAAAGCGCGAAGAAAGCGACGAACACCGAACCCGAACCCGGACTTTTACGAAAATGTCCGGGTTCGGGTCCGTGTCACGGACACCCCAAAATTCGGTACGAACCCGAACTATACAGTTCGGGTTCGCTCATCCCTAGTTCTCCAGGAATTCAGAAAATAAAAATAGTTCAATATTACTTTATTATAAATATATTACCAATTCCCTTTTTATTAGATATAATGGCTCATTTGTCTGGGGAGCAATCATCAGGGGATATAAAATGGCTGCCGTTCTAATCACACAGCAGGAAAAGGTACTTCAGAACACTGAGCTAAAGAGCTGCCTCATCCTCCTGTCTGCTTTACTTGTCAGGGGTTATGATCCTGAATACAGTTTAATATGATCTTCAGCTGAATCTCTGTAGGAATGGAGTTTATGAGGAGACATGAAGTACAGGGAGAACGGAAAGGACAAATTGTGATAATGGAGACTCCATACAAGTGATACTTATCATCAGCCACATCCCCAACCTCCTCTTTGTACTTCATTTCTAGGGATGAGCGAACTCGAACTGTATAGTTCGGGTTCGTACCGAATTTTGGGGTGTCCGTGACACGGACCCGAACCCGGACATTTTCGTAAAAGTCCGGGTTCGGGTTCGGTGTTCGTCGCTTTCTTGGCGCTTTTGTGACGCTTTCTTGGCGCTTTTTGAAAGGCTGCAAAGCAGCCAATCAACAAGCGTCATACTACTTGCCCCAAGAGGCCATCACAGCCATGCCTACTATTGGCATGGCTGTGATTGGCCAGAGCACCATGTGACCCAGCCTCTATTTAAGCTGGAGTCACATAGCGCCGCCCGTCACTCTGCTCTGATTAGCGTAGGGAGAGGTTGCGGCTGCGACAGTAGGGCGAGATTAGGCAGATTAACTCCTCCAAAGGACTTGATTAACTGATCGATCTGCAGCTGTGGATCATTGAGCTGCTGATCCTCAATTGCTCACTGTTTTTAGGCTGCCCAGACCGTTTGTCAGTCACATTTTTCTGGGGTGATCGGCGGCCATTTTGTGTCTTGTGGTGCGCCAGCACAAGCTGCGACCAAGTGCATTTAACCCTCAATGGTGTGGTTGTTTTTTGGCTAAAGCCTACATCAGGGTGAAGCTGTCACACCAAGTGCATTTAACCAGCAATAGTCTGTTCATTTTTTGGCCATATACAAAATCAGGGGCAAGCTGCGCCTGTCACCAAGTGCATTTAACCCTCAATGGTGTGGTTGTTTTTTGGCTAAAGCCTACATCAGGGTGAAGCTGTCACACCAAGTGCATTTAACCAGCAATAGTCTGTTCATTTTTTGGCCATATACAAAATCAGGGGCAAGCTGCGCCTGTCACCAAGTGCATTTAACCCTCAATGGTGTGGTTGTTTTTTGGCTAAAGCCTACATCAGGGTGAAGCTGTCACACCAAGTGCATTTAACCAGCAATAGTCTGTTCATTTTTTGGCCATATACAAAATCAGGGGCAAGCTGCGCCTGTCACCAAGTGCATTTAACCCTCAATGGTGTGGTTGTTTTTTGGCTAAAGCCTACATCAGGGTGAAGCTGTCACACCAAGTGCATTTAACCAGCAATAGTCTGTTCATTTTTTGGCCATATACAAAATCAGGGGCAAGCTGCGCCTGTCACCAAGTGCATTTAACCCTCAATGGTGTGGTTGTTTTCTGGCTAAAGCCTACATCAGGGTGAAGCTGTCACACCAAGTGCATTTAACCAGCAATAGTCTGTTTATTTTTTGGCCATATACTACATCAGGGGCAAGCTGCGCCCGTCACCAAGTGCATTTAACCCTCAGTAGTGTGGTTGGTCAAGCTGTGACACCAAGTGCATTTAACCAGCAATAGTCTGTTCATTTTTTGGCCATATACTACATCAGGGGCAAGCTGCGCCCGTCACCAAGTGCATTTAACCAGCAATAGTGTGGTTATTTTTTGGCCATATCCCAGTCTAATTCTGTCACTAAATCCATACCGGTCACCCAGCGCCTAAATACTAGGCCTCAAATTTATATCCCGCTAAATCTCTCGTTACCGCTGTCCTGTTGTAGCTGGGAAAGTTATTTAGTGTCCGTCAAAGCACATTTTTTGTTCTGGGTTGAAGTACAATTCCCAATTTAGCAATTTCATAATTTAGTGGTTTCTGCTATATCAGAGCTATTTGAAATCTATCCCTAAAAGGGTATATAATATTCAAGGTGCACATTGGGTCATTCAGAATAACTTCACACACACCCGCTACTGTGTATTTTCAAGTCTAATTCTGTCACTAAACCCATACCTGTCACCCAGCGCCTAAATACTAGGCCTCAAATTTATATCCTGCTAAATCTCTCGTTACCGCTGTCCTGTTGTAGCTGGGAAAGTTATTTAGTGTCCGTCAAAGCACATTTTTTGTTCTGGGTTGAAGTACAATTCCCAATTTAGCAATTTCATAATTTAGTGGTTTCTGCTATATCAGAGCTATTTGAAATCTATCCCTAAAAGGGTATATAATATTCAAGGTGCACATTGGGTCATTCAGAATAACTTCACACACACCCGCTACTGTGTATTTTCAAGTCTAATTCTGTCACTAAACCCATACCTGTCACCCAGCGCCTAAATACTAGGCCTCAAATTTATATCCTGCTAAATCTCTCGTTACCGCTGTCCTGTTGTAGCTGGGAAAGTTATTTAGTGTCCGTCAAAGCACATTTTTTGTTCTGGGTTGAAGTACAATTCCCAATTTAGCAATTTCATAATTTAGTGGTTTCTGCTATATCAGAGCTATTTGAAATCTATCCCTAAAAGGGTATATAATATTCAAGGTGCACATTGGGTCATTCAGAATAACTTCACACACACCCGCTACTGTGTATTTTCAAGTCTAATTCTGTCACTAAACCCATACCTGTCACCCAGCGCCTAAATACTAGGCCTCAAATTTATATCCTGCTAAATCTCTCGTTACCGCTGTACTGTTGTTGCTGGGCAAGATATTTAGTGTCCGTCAAAGCACATTTTTTGTTCTGGGTTGAAATACAATTCCCAATTTAGCAATTTCATAATTTAGTGGTTCCTGCTATATCAGAGCTATTTGAAATCTATCCCTAAAAGGGTATATAATATTCAAGGTGCACATTGGGTCATTCAGAATAACTTCACACACACGCTTCTGTGCATTTCCAAGTCTAATTCTGTCACTAAATCCATACCGGTCACCCAGCGCCTAAATACTAGGCCTCAAATTTATATCCCGCTGAATTTGAATACAATACATTGGGCCAAATAATATATTTGTTGTTGTGGTGAACCATAACAATGAGAAAAACATCTAGTAAGGGACGCGGACGTGGACATGGTCGTGGTGGTGTTAGTGGACCCTCTGGTGCTGGGAGAGGACGTGGCCGTTCTGCCACATCCACACGTCCTAGTGTACCAACTACCTCAGGTCCCAGTAGCCGCCAGAATTTACAGCGATATATGGTGGGGCCCAATGCCGTTCTAAGGATGGTAAGGCCTGAGCAGGTACAGGCATTAGTCAATTGGGTGGCCGACAGTGGATCCAGCACGTTCACATTATCTCCCACCCAGTCTTCTGCAGAAAGCGCACAGATGGCGCCTGAAAACCAACCCCATCAGTCTGTCACATCACCCCCATGCATACCAGGGAAACTGTCTCAGCCTCAAGTTATGCAGCAGTCTCTTATGCTGTTTGAAGACTCCGCTGGCAGGGTTTCCCAAGGGCATCCACCTAGCCCTTCCCCAGCGGTGAAAGACATAGAATGCACTGACGCACAACCACTTATGTTTCCTGATGATGAGGACATGGGAATACCACCTCAGCATGTCTCTGATGATGACGAAACACAGGTGCCAACTGCTGCGTCTTTCTGCAGTGTGCAGACTGAACAGGAGGTCAGGGATCAAGACTGGGTGGAAGACGATGCAGGGGACGATGAGGTCCTAGACCCCACATGGAATGAAGGTCGTGCCACTGACTTTCACAGTTCGGAGGAAGAGGCAGTGGTGAGACCGAGCCAACAGCGTAGCAAAAGAGGGAGCAGTGGGCAAAAGCAGAACACCCGCCGCCAAGAGACTCCGCCTGCTACTGACCGCCGCCATCTGGGACCGAGCACCCCAAAGGCAGCTTCAAGGAGTTCCCTGGCATGGCACTTCTTCAAACAATGTGCTGACGACAAGACCCGAGTGGTTTGCACGCTGTGCCATCAGAGCCTGAAGCGAGGCATTAACGTTCTGAACCTGAGCACAACCTGCATGACCAGGCACCTGCATGCAAAGCATGAACTGCAGTGGAGTAAACACCTTAAAACCAAGGAAGTCACTCAGGCTCCCCCTGCTACCTCTTCTGCTGCTGCCGCCTCGGCCTATTCTGCTGCTGCCGCCTCGGCCTCTTCCTCCGCCTCTGGAGGAACGTTGGCACCTGCCGCCCAGCAAACAGGGGATGTACCACCAACACCACCACCACCACCTCCGTCACCAAGCGTCTCAACCATGTCACACGCCAGCGTTCAGCTCTCCATCTCACAAACATTTGATAGAAAGCGTAAATTCCCACCTAGCCACCCTCGATCCCTGGCCCTGAATGCCAGCATTTCTAAACTACTGGCCTATGAAATGCTGTCATTTAGGCTGGTGGACACAGACAGCTTCAAACAGCTCATGTCGCTTGCTGTCCCACAGTATGTTGTTCCCAGCCGGCACTACTTCTCCAAGAGAGCCGTGCCTTCCCTGCACAACCAAGTATCCGATAAAATCAAGTGTGCACTGCGCAACGCCATCTGTAGCAAGGTCCACCTAACCACAGATACGTGGACCAGTAAGCACGGCCAGGGACGCTATATCTCCCTAACTGCACACTGGGTAAATGTAGTGGCAGCTGGGCCCCAGGCGGAGAGCTGTTTGGCGCACGTCCTTCCGCCGCCAAGGATCGCAGGGCAACATTCTTTGCCTCCTGTTGCCACCTCCTCCTTCTCGGCTTCCTCCTCCTCTTCTTCCACCTGCTCATCCAGTCAGCCACACACCTTCACCACCAACTTCAGCACAGCCCGGGGTAAACGTCAGCAGGCCATTCTGAAACTCATATGTTTGGGGGACAGGCCCCACACCGCACAGGAGTTGTGGCGGGGTATTGAACAACAGACCGACGAGTGGTTGCTGCCGGTGAGCCTCAAGCCCGGCCTGGTGGTGTGTGATAATGGGCGAAATCTCGTTGCAGCTCTGGGACTAGCCAATTTGACGCACATCCCTTGCTTGGCGCATGTGCTGAATTTGGTGGTGCAGAAGTTCATTCACAACTACCCCGACATGTCAGAGCTGCTGCATAAAGTGCGGGCCGTCTGTTCGCGCTTCCGGCGTTCACATCCTGCCGCTGCTCGCCTGTCTGCGCTACAGCGTAACTTCGGCCTTCCCGCTCACCGCCTCATATGCGACGTGCCCACCAGGTGGAACTCCACCTTGCACATGCTGGACAGACTGTGCGAGCAGCAGCAGGCCATAGTGGAGTTTCAGCTGCAGCACGCACGGGTCAGTCGCACTACAGAACAGCACCACTTCACCACCAATGACTGGGCCTCCATGCGAGACCTGTGTGCCCTGTTGCGCTGTTTCGAGTACTCCACCAACATGGCCAGTGGCGATGACACCGTTATCAGCGTTACAATACCACTTCTATGTCTCCTTGAGAAAACACTTAGGGCGATGATGGAAGAGGAGGTGGCCCAGGAGGAGGAGGAGGAGGAGGAGGAAGAGGGGTCATTTTTAGCACTTTCAGGCCAGTCTCTTCGAAGTGACTCAGAGGGAGGTTTTTGGCAACAGCAGAGGCCAGGTACAAATGTGGCCAGCCAGGGCCCACTACTGGAGGACGAGGAGGACGAGGATGAGGAGGAGGTGGAGGAGGATGAGGATGAAGCATGGTCACAGCGGGGTGGCACCCAACGCAGCTCGGGTCCATCACTGGTGCGTGGCTGGGGGGAAAGGCAGGACGATGACGATACGCCTCCCACAGAGGACAGCTTGTCCTTACCCCTGGGCAGCCTGGCACACATGAGCGACTACATGCTGCAGTGCCTGCGCAACGACAGCAGAGTTGCCCACATTTTAACCTGTGCGGACTACTGGGTTGCCACCCTGCTGGATCCACGCTACAAAGACAATGTGCCCACCTTACTTCCTGCACTGGAGCGTGATAGGAAGATGCGCGAGTACAAGCGCACGTTGGTAGACGCGCTACTGAGAGCATTCCCAAATGTCACAGGGGAACAAGTGGAAGCCCAAGGCCAAGGCAGAGGAGGAGCAAGAGGTCGCCAAGGCAGCTGTGTCACGGCCAGCTCCTCTGAGGGCAGGGTTAGCATGGCAGAGATGTGGAAAACTTTTGTCAACACGCCACAGCTAACTGCACCACCACCTGATACGCAACGTGTTAGCAGGAGGCAACATTTCACTAACATGGTGGAACAGTACGTGTGCACACCCCTTCACGTACTGACTGATGGTTCGGCCCCATTCAACTTCTGGGTCTCTAAATTGTCCACGTGGCCAGAGCTAGCCTTTTATGCCTTGGAGGTGCTGGCCTGCCCGGCAGCCAGCGTTTTGTCTGAACGTGTATTCAGCACGGCAGGGGGCGTCATTACAGACAAACGCAGCCGCCTGTCTACAGCCAATGTGGACAAGCTGACGTTCATAAAAATGAACCAGGCATGGATCCCACAGGACCTGTCCGTCCCTTGTCCAGATTAGACATTAACTACCTCCCCATAACCATATATTATTGGACTCCAGGGCACTTCCTCATTCAATCCTATTTTTATTTTCATTTTACCATTATATTGCAAGGCTACCCAAAGTTGAATGAACCTCTCCTCTGCCTGTGTGCTAGGACTAAATATATGCCAATGGATTGTTGCAGTGGTGGCTGACGTGAAGCCTCATTCTCTGCTATGACATGCAGACTGATTCTCTGGTGACATGAAGCCAGATTGTCTGTTACGGGACCTCTCTCCTCTGCCTGGGTGCTGGGCCTGAATTTATGACAATGGACTGTTGCAGTGGTGGCTGACGTGAAGCCTGATTCTCTGCTATGACATGCAGACTGATTCTCTGCTGACATGAAGCCAGATCCTCTGTTGCGGGACCTCTCTCCTCTGCCTGGGTGCTGGGCCTAAATTTATGAAAATGGACTGTTGCAGTGGTGGGTGACGTGAAGCCTCATTCTCTGCTATGACATGCAGACTGATTCTCTGCTGACATGAAGCCAGATTGTCTGTTACGGGACCTCTCTCCTCTGCCTGGGTGCTGGGCCTAAATATCTGACAATGGACTGTTGCATTGGTGGCTGACGTGAAGCCTGATTCTCTGCTATGATATGAAGACTGATTCTCTGCTGACATGAAGCCAGATTGTCTGTTACGGGACCTCTCTCCTCTGCCTGTGTGCTAGGCCTAAATATATGCCAATGGATTGTTGCAGTGGTGGCTGACGTGAAGCCTGATTCTCTGCTATGACATGCAGACTAATTCTCTGCTGACATGAAGCCAGATTGTCTGTTACGGGACCTCTCTCCTCTGCCTGGGTGCTGGGCCTAAATTTATGACAATGGACTGTTGCAGTGGTGGCTGACGTGAAGCCTGATTCTCTGCTATGACATGCAGACTGATTCTCTGCTGACATGAAGCCAGATCCTCTGTTACGGGACCTCTCTCCTCTGCCTGGGTGCTGGGCCTAAATTTATGAAAATGGACTGTTGCAGTGGTGGGTGACGTGAAGCCTCATTCTCTGCTATGACATGCAGACTGATTCTCTGCTGACATGAAGCCAGATTGTCTGTTACGGGACCTCTCTCCTCTGCCTGGGTGCTGGGCCTGAATTTATGACAATGGACTGTTGCAGTGGTGGCTGACGTGAAGCCTGATTCTCTGCTATGACATGCAGACTAATTCTCTGCTGACATGAAGCCAGATTGTCTGTTACGGGACCTCTCTCCTCTGCCTGGGTGCTGGGCCTAAATTTATGAAAATGGACTCTTACAGTGGTGGGTGACGTGAAGCCTGATTCTCTGCTATGACATGAAGACTGATTCTCTGCTGACATGAAGCCAGATCCTCTGTTACGGGACCTCTCTCCTCTGCCTGGGTGCTGGGCCTAAATATCTGACAATGGACTGTTGCATTGGTGGCTGACGTGAAGCCTGATTCTCTGCTATGATATGAAGACTGATTCTCTGCTGACATGAAGCCAGATTGTCTGTTACGGGACCTCTCTCCTCTGCCTGTGTGCTAGGCCTAAATATATGCCAATGGATTGTTGCAGTGGTGGCTGACGTGAAGCCTGATTCTCTGCTATGACATGCAGACTGATTCTCTGGTGACATGAAGCCAGATCCTCTGTTACGGGACCTCTCTCCTCTGCCTGGGTGCTGGGCCTAAATTTATGAAAATGGACTGTTGCAGTGGTGGGTGACGTGAAGCCTGATTCTCTGCTATGACATGCAGACTGATTCTCTGGTGACATGAAGCCAGATCCTCTGTTACGGGACCTCTCTCCTCTGCCTGGGTGCTGGGCCTAAATATCTGACAATGGACTGTTGCATTGGTGGCTGACGTGAAGCCTGATTCTCTGCTATGACATGCAGACTAATTCTCTGCTGACATGAAGCCAGATTGTCTGTTACGGGACCTCTCTCCTCTGCCTGGGTGCTGGGCCTAAATTTATGAAAATGGACTGTTGCAGTGGTGGGTGACGTGAAGCCTGATTCTCTGCTATGACATGAAGACTGATTCTCTCCTGACATGAAGCCAGATTGTCTGTTACGGGACCTCTCTCCTCTGCCTGGGTGCTGGGCCTAAATTTATGAAAATGGACTGTTACAGTGGTGGGTGACGTGAAGCCTGATTCTCTGCTATGATATGAAGACTGATTCTCTGCTGACATGAAGCCAGATTGTCTGTTACGGGACCTCTCTCCTCTGCCTGGGTGCCGGGGCCTAAATATCTGAGAATGGACTGTTCCAGTGGTGGGTGACGGGAAGCCAGATTCTCTGCTATGGAACCTCTCTCCAATTGATTTTGGTTAATTTTTATTTATTTAATTTTTATTTTAATTAATTTCCCTATCCACATTTGTTTGCAGGGGATTTACCTACATGTTGCTGCCTTTTGCAGCCCTCTAGCCCTTTCCTGGGCTGTTTTACAGCCGTTTTAGTGCCGAAAAGTTCGGGTCCCCATTGACTTCAATGGGGTTCGGGTTCGGGACGAAGTTCGGATCGGGTTCGGATCCCGAACCCGAACATTTCCGGGATGTTCGGCCGAACTTCTCGAACCCGAACATCCAGGTGTTCGCTCAACTCTATTCATTTCTCCTCATGGACTCTATTCCTACAGAGATTTAGCTGAAGATCTTATCATTTGTATTCTGGATAATAATCCCTGACAAGCAGAGTAGAGAGGAGGATGAGGCAGCTCTTTAGTTCAGTGTTGTGAAATAACTTGTCCTCCTGTGTGATTAGGACAGGTTTTGTTTGTACTATTAGGACGGAGGCCATTTTATTTCCCCTGATGATTGCTCCCTACACAAAACAAGCCATTGTAACTAATGAAAGGTATCTTGGAATTTATACAGTAGTATGGTATAGTAATATTTATTTTCAGTAATTTTATTTTCTTAATTCCCTGAGATCCCCTTTAAACAGTTACGAAAGGAGGAAACTATGGTGGAAGCAGTGGTAGCAATTGCTGTGAGACCTGCAGAGGTAGGCAGGCCCAGGCCTTTAGTTCCATTATATAATATATATATATATAAATATATCTATACAGTATATATATGTAAAATATTAATACTGCTATGTCCAGTGGCGTAGCTATAGGGGTCGCAATTGCGCCCGGGCCCCTAAGTCAGGGGGCCCACAGGGCCCCCCAGGAGAGATGGGGTAAAGCCCTGACTCATGAAGGGCTCTGACGTATCCTGGAATGAAGTACAGTGACAATACAGGGCCCCTTCAGAGCGCTCTTCAAATATAATAATATGAGGCAAGGGGTGGAGAGGTTGGCACAGAGGCAAGGGGGGCGCGCGCGCACTCACACACGCAGCAGTTCTTGTCACTGCCGGGCTGTCTCCAGAGTGAAGCAGAAGCTCCAGCGCTCCCCCTGCTGGCCGCACATCGTGCTGTTGGCTGTGGGAGGAGCGCTGAAAGACCAGGAATGAGTGTAGGAGCACATCATCAGGGAAGAAGGTGAGTATGTGTTTTTTTCCCCCTAAAACTGCAGACTGGGGGAGGAAGGCACTGATGATGATGATGCCCCCTGTACAGTGTGTGGCTCTCTCCCTGGCACTGATGATGATGGTGCCCCCTGTGCAGTGTGTGGCTCCCTCCCTGGCACTGATGATGATGATGGTGCCCCCTGTGCAGTGTGTGACTCCCTTCCTGGCACTGATGATGATGATGGTGGGCATCTCTACTGAGGGGGCACCTAATCTGCCATAACTATTTTGAGGGGGCACCTAATCTGGCATAACTACTGTGAGGTTGCACATAATCTGGCATAACTACTCTGAAGGGGGCACATATCTGGCATAACTACTGTGAGGGGACACCTATCTGGCTATAACCACTGTGAGGGGGCACATATCTGGCATAACTACTGTGAGGATGCACATATCTGGCTATAACCACTGTGAGGGGGCACATATCTGAGCATTACTACTGTATGGGGGCACATATCTGGGCATTACTACTGTGAGGGGGCACATATCTGGCATAACTACTGTGAGGGGGCACATATCTGGCATAACTACTGTGAGGGGGCACATATCTGGCTATAACCACTGTGAGGGGGCACGTATCTGGCATAACTACTGTGAGGGGGCACATACAGTTGCAAGAAAAAGTATGTGAACCCTTTGGAATGATATGGATTTCTGCACAAATTGGTCATAAAATGTGATCTGATCTTCATCTAAGTCACAACAATAGACAATCACAGTCTGCTTAAACTAATAACACACAAAGAATTAAATGTTACCATGTTTTTATTGAACACACCATGTAAACGTTCACAGTGCAGGTGGAGAAAGTATGTGAACCCTTGGATTTAATAACTGGTTGAACCTCTTTTGGCAGCAATAACTTCAACCAAACGTTTCCTGTAGTTGCAGATCGGACGTGCACAACGGTCAGGAGTTATTCTTGACCATTCCTCTTTACAGAACTGTTTCAGTTCAGCAATATTCTTGGGATGTCTGGTGTGAATCGCTTTCTTAAGGTCATGCCACAGCATCTCAATTGGGTTAAGGTCAGGACTCTGACTGGGCCACTCCAGAGGCGTATTTTCTTCTGTTTAAGCCATTCTGTTGTTGATTTACTTCTATGCTTTGGGTCGTTGCCCAGTTGCCACACCCATCTTCTGTTGAGCTTCAGCTGGTGGACAGACGGCCTTAGGTTCTCCTGCAAAATGTCTTGATAAACTTGGGAAATAATTTTTCCTTCGATGATTGTAATCCGTCCAGGCCCTGACACACCATGTAAACATTCACAGTGCAGGTGGAAAAAGTATGTGAACCCCTAGACTAATGACATCTCTAAGAGCTAATTGGAGTGAGGTGTCAGCCAACTGGAGTCCAATCAATGAGATGAGATTGGAGGTGTTGGTTACAGCTGCCCTATAAAAAACATACACCAGTTCTGGGCTTGATTTTCACAAGAAGCATTGCCTGATGTGAATGATGCCTCGCACAAAAGAGCTCTCAGAAGACCTACGATTAAGAATTACTGACTTGAATAAAGCTGGAAAGGGTTAAAAAAGTATCTCCAAAACCCTTGCTGTTCATCAGTCCACAGTAAGACAAATTGTCTATAAATGGAGAAAGTTCAGCACTGCTGCTACTCTCCCTAGGAGTGGCCGTCTTGTAAAGATGACTGCAAGAGCACAGCGCAGACTACTCAATGAGGTGAAGAAGAATCCTAAAGTGTCAGCTAAAGACTTACAAAAGTCTCTGGCATATGCTAACATTCCTGTTAGCGAATCTACAATATGTAAAACACTAAACAAGAATAGGTTTCATGGGAGGATACCACGGAGGAAGCCACTGCTGTCCAAAAAAAAAAACATTGCTGCACGTTTACAGTTGGCACAAGAGCACCTGGATGTTCCACAGCAGTACTGGCAAGATATTCTGTGGACAGATGAAACCAAAGTTGAGTTGTTTGGAAGAAACACACAACACTATGTGTGGAGAAAAAGAGGCACAGCACACCAACATCAAAACCTCATCCCAACTGTGAAGTATGGTGGTGGGGGCATCATGGTTTGGGGCTGCTTTGCTGGGTCAGGGCCTGGACGGATTGCTATCGTGGAAGGAAAAATGAATTCCCAAGTTTATCAAGACATTTTGCAGGAGAACATAAGGCCATCTGTCTACCAGCTGAAGCCCAACAGAAGATGGGTGTTGCAACAGGACAATGACCCAAATCATAGAAGTAAATCAACAACAGAATGGCTTAAACAGAAGAAAATACGCCTTTTGGAGTGGCCCAGTCAGAGTCCTGACCTCAACCCGATTGAGATGCTGTGACATGACCTCAAGAAAGACATCCCAGACATCCCAAGAATATTGCTGAACTGAAACAGTTCTGTAAAGAGGAATGGTCAAAAATTACTCCTGACCGTTGTGCACGTCTGATCTGCAACTACAGGAAACGTTTGGTTGAAGTTATTGCTGCCAAAAAAGGTTCAACCAGTTATTAAATCCAAGGGTTCACATACTTTTTCCACCTGCACTGTGAATGTTTACATGGTGTGTTCAACAAAAACATGGTAACATGTAATTCTTTGTGTGTTATTAGTTTAAGCAGACTGTGATTGTCTATTGTTGTGACTTAGATGAAGATCAGATCACATTTTATTACCAATTTGTGCAGAAATCCATATAAATCCAAAGGGTTCACATACTTTTTCTTGCAACTGTATATAGCCTTCCTGCGCAGATTGCAGATAAGCATGGTTTTTCCACGCAGATTCTCGTGCAGCGTAATACAGTACCAGCAAGGTGTATAAGATTAGACAAATCTCATGTACATTTTGCTTTTTTGTTCCTTGTGCAAAGTGACCTGTCATGTGTATTTAGAAATCCGCAGAATGTCATGTATATACAGTAATTATCAAATAGTACTACTATACCAGCTCCAAATGTTTCCACTATAAATTGATTAAATATAAATTAATTAGTTGTGTAATTGATAAGATTGAAAAAGAAGGTTTATCTAGTCCAACGTCCACACAAAAAATGAACAAAACAAACTGTACAAAGGCCAGTATTACCATTAATACCACTATATGGCCTCATGCACACCACCGTTGTGTGTTTTGCGGTCTGCAAATTGCGGATCCGCAAAACACAGATGGTGTCCGTGTGTGTTCTGTAATTTGCGGAACGGCACGGACAGCCATTGGTGAATTAAAAGTCACATTCATTTTACTTCTTTGGAGTGCCGTGGAATATTTTTGTTTTCTGCATTTTTGGCGAGATTGGATCGCTCCAACATCCGCTGGCACCCTTTTGTACTTTGGACGCGTGGTGCTGCTCATACTATATATTATTTCTGCCTATTCTTGTCCGCAAAACGGACAAGAATAGGACAGGCTATATTTTTTTTGCGAACCACGGAACAGAGCAACGGATGCGGACAGCACATGGAGTGCTGTCCAAATCTTTTGCGGCCTCATTGAAATGAATGGGTCCGCATCCAAGCCGCAAAAACTGTGGCTCGGAAGCGGACCAAAACAACGGTAGTGTGCATGAGGCCTATGGGTCATCATAACCACTACCATACCATTACCACTTCTGAATAGTATAAAGCAAGGGGGTGCAAATGATCAACACTCTTTAATGCTCTGACACCTCTGGGCGCAAACACGAGCACAATAGGATGGAATAGATTTTTCTTTATTGGTAACAAAATAAAAAATAAGAAAAATGTATTCCATCCTACTGTGGTCGTGTTTGCGCCCAGAGTTGTCAGAGCATTGCACAGTGTCAACCGTTTGCACCACCTTGCTTATACTAGTCACTTTCCTCCGGAGGGTTGGCTACCCCTTCTGTTGAGGACCTAACAAAACTGGCATCACCGACCAATTGCACCTACATTCCTTTCACTGGTGTTGTGCCTATGATTAAGCATAATCATCTAGTTTTTATCCTAATTTATCATACATATCACCCTATAAGTGCCTTTCCCCTTTTTATTTTGCCACAGTTTGCATTACCACCACCGAGTAACGGAATAATATTACCGTAGTCTTACTAAATAAAAATCACTACACAAAGACCAATATTACCGCCATACAATGACTATAAAGTGTAGATGCTAGTTCTACACAGGAGCTCAGAAGAACAACGTGTTATCTGGGGATTCAATATTGATTGTCTATCTTTAGGATAGGTCATCAATAGCAGATCGGCTGGCGTCCGGGACCCCTGCCAATTAACTGTTGGGAGGCCAGTGATGTCAATGTACAGTATATCAGTCACAAGGCCTAGTTGCAGTTCAGTCCCATTCAAGTGAAAGGAGATGAGCTGCAATACCAAGCACCGCTGCTGTCTAATGTCTGGTGCTGTGCTTGGTAAGCTATAAAGAGATCGCAGTGCTCACCGGAGCTCTGGTGAGCGCAGTGGCCTCTTCAAACACCTGATCAGCGGGGGTGTCGGTAGTCGGATCACCACTGATATGATATAGATGACCTATGCTGAGGATAGACCATCCATATCAAATTCCCAGGTAAACCTTTTAAAGTGTTTCTGTCACCAGACAGAAAACTAATGTCAGCTGAACCTAACTAGTTTATTCCTACTTTTATCTATGCCCCCGTTACTCCAGAAATATAGCTTTTATAATATGCTAATTAGCCTCTAGGAGCAGGGGGGAGCGTTTCCCCTGCTCCTAGAGGCTCCTTTCTCCGACCTCTGGCCACGCCCTGCTACACTAGATTGACAGGGCCAGGCAGCGTAAGTCTCCTACTGCTGGCCCTGTCTGCCATGTAAATCTCGCGCCTGTGCCGTCCCGTTCAGTATTCAGCACAGACGCAGTGAGTGAAGGGCGCTCGCCGGCTGCCGGATTCCTCACTGCGCCTGCACCGAATATTGAACGGCGCAAGATTTTCTCAGCGCACAGGGCCGGCAGTTGGAGGTGAACGCTGCCTAGCCCTGTCAATCTAGTGTAGCAGGGCGTGGCCAGAGGTGGGAGAACGGAGCCTCTAGGAGCAGGGGCAACACCCCCCCCCCCCCTGTTCCTAGAGGCAAATTAGCATATTATAAAAGTTATATTTCTGGAGTACCTGGGGCATAGATAAAAGTAGGAATAAGCTAGTTACGTTCAGCTGACATTAGCACATCGCTAATGTCAGCTAGTTTAATAGGGTTAATTCTGGTGACAGAAACCCTTTAAGTGAAAAAACAAGAAGCAGGTTGGAAAGACAAACATATAAAGTGTAACTCTCTTTTAAAAACACT
The DNA here is from genome assembly GCF_014858855.1 of Bufo gargarizans. Taxonomy (NCBI): domain Eukaryota; kingdom Metazoa; phylum Chordata; class Amphibia; order Anura; family Bufonidae; genus Bufo; species Bufo gargarizans. The sequence continues at coordinate 478,943,055 of NC_058080.1, forward strand.
TTCTACGTTTCATAGTGACCCCGCTTAAACAAGGGGGCAGAAATACTCAGCCTTGTTCTGTCCCTCCTCACCAACAAAAGACTGGATCACAGACTTTCTATAAGACCTCATGCACATATATACAGTATATGTGTGTGTGTGTCTGAGATTCTGGCTCGTGCTGTTAATGTGTGATCACTGTCTTTTGAGCTTCTGTATTTCGGATGTTTCATTTTACTTACAGGATAAAATAAAGTTATCTGACCATTGCACTTTGATGCCGTATAATCCCTCATTCACACAGTCAGGGCTCGATCAGTGATTGTGATCCAAAATCAGGTACAGCTCTATACACAGAACAGGTGCAGATCTTTCCCTTATACCTTATGTCTGTGGAGGCTCCAATCCTGGTTTTGGTTCACAATCACTGATGGAAATCACTGACCAAAACACTGACGGGTGAATGAGGCTTTAGTTGTCGTTCACATCTCTGGTGAACGGTATCTGGTAGAGAACATCCTGCCAAAGTTAGGCCTCTTGCACACAAACGTTGTGTACCCGTGGCCATATTGCACAAAGCGGGTCTGCAATACACGGGCACTGGCCATGTGCACTCCCCATCACAGATGTGGATCCATTCACTTGAATTGAATGGGTCTGCAATCACGGAGATGCGGAACGGAAGCACGGAGACGAACCCCATGGAAGCACTACAGAGTGCTTCCGTGGTGTTTCTGTCTATGCCTCCGCACCGCAAAAAATAGAACTTGCTCTTTTTTTTTGCAGTGCGGATGGATCACGGACCCATTCAAGTTTAAAGGGTCTCGATCCGTCCCAGTCACAGCGTGGACAATGCCCGTGCATTGGGAACCGCAAATTGTGGTCCCCAATGCACGGAACGGATGCACAATGTTCGCGTGCAAGAGAACTTAACCAGATCCAGGGCAAGGCTTGTCAGGGATCATTCAGACTGCCGTAGTGTTTTGCAGTCCGCAAATTGCAGATCCGCGAAACACATATACTGACCCATGTGCGTTCCGCAATTTGCAGACCTCAGATGGCAGGCACTATGATAGAAATGTATATTCTTGTCCACAATTGTCTTTTTTGCGGGGCTGTGGAATGGAACAACAGATGTGGACAGCACGCGGGGTGTGCTGTCCGTATCTTTTGCGGCCCCATTGAAATGAATTGCCCCATTGAAATGTGCACAAAGAGCTTCAATTTTTCTTTTATAGTAGGTATAGTACCACTTTAATCCAGAATAATCCCTAATACTTAGTTCTGTTGTTTGCATGTGTAATAGTGTGCTGCCATACGTTTTTTGTTTGCTGTCTACATGCTAGCTTTATGGATGTGCACCTGTGACTTCCGATGTGCTAGTCTACATTTTTTGTAGTATGTTTGGGGGGTAGCTCCCTCCTTTAGATTGAGCACTCCCCGCCCATCTGCCCAAGGCTTCTGAACAGAATATATTAATATAGCTGGTTCCTACACCGCCCTGAACATTGTAGGCTTAGGTTAGGCCCAGTAGAGGCAGTTCTGTTAGTGTTAGGTACCCATCTGTAGAAGCAACCTTGACACCGGTAGATGGGCTCGACACATTTGATCAAAAAATCTGATGTGCTAGTATAAATTTTCTTATAGGAAAATGTACAATGTTCATGATCTTTGTGATACCACAAATTAGAATTTGCAGAAGAATGTTATGCTTTTCCAAACAAGTCTTCATGAGTTATTTTGCAACAATAAGTAATGTAGGGAATTACACTATTACAACATATGTGCAAGTCTAAACAGAAATGTCAATCTAGGCAGCATCGAGATTGGTACATTCATAATATATTTTAATATATGATAGCAGTCAAACTTACAGTAGAAACTCCCATTCCATACAAATTACAAGAACATATTTACCTCCTGGGCCTGTCTAGTTACTTAAAAAAACATACATTTTAAATAGAAAAGTAGTAACATAGTATATAAGGCCGAAAAAATACATTTGTCTATCCAGTTCGGCCTTTTATCCTGCAAGTTGATCCAGAGGAAGGCAAAAAAAAACTGTGAGGTAGAAGCCAATTTTCCCCACTTAAGGGGAAAAAAATTCCTTCCCGACTCCATTCAGGCATTAGATAACTCCCTGGATCAACGACCCCTTTCTACTAGCTATAGCCTGTAATATTATTACACTCCAGAAATACATCCAGGCCCAGCTTGAACTCTTTTAGTGAACTTACCATCACCACCTCCTCAGGCTGAGAGTTCCATAATCTCACTGCTCTTACCATAAAGAATCCTCTTCTATGTTTGCGTACAAACCTTCTTTCCTAGAGGCGCAGAGGATGCCCCCTTGTCACAGTCACAGTCCTCGGAAAAAATTGATGATGGGAGAGATCTCTGTACTGATCCTTGATATATTTATACATAGTAATTAAGTCTCCCCTCAGTCGTCTTTTTTCTAAAGTGAATAACCCTAATTTTGATAATCTTTCAGGGTACAGTAATTCCTTCATTCCCATAATTACTTTAGTTGCCCTCCTCTGAACCCTCTCCAGCTCTGCTATGTCTGCCTTGTTCACAGGAGCCCAGAACTGTAAAATTCCTAATGATACACTAAGAGTAAGGACCCTGCCTGCAAGATCTTACAGTCCATGATGAAATGGGGGTGACAAAAAAGGTAAAATTTATTGTTTTATAAATTCAGCCATCTTAGTACTAAATAGACTAGTGCAGATAGAGCTTCCTGATCTAATCCATTGAGTGTGGAGATTACTGTTGGATGATAAGGTTATTTTCTGAAGAATGAGAGTCGGGTTTGGAGGGGGTTAAATGGGGAAGATTCAGTGTAGGGAACGTTATAAGTCTGCCTTAAGAGATGTGTTTTAAGCCATGTCTAAAGCTAAGGAAGTAGGGAATGAACCTGATTGTCCTGGGCAGTACATTCCAAAGAGCTGGTGCAGCTAGAGAAAAACATGATTGGTTGGAAAAAAACATGAGTCGGCTGCATTTAGGACAGACGGAGGGAGGGGGGAAGAGTTTGGCGAGGGGAAGAATGATTAGCAATGAGCTACAGTAGTCAATACAAGAATTAAAGCAACAAGAGTTTTGTCTGTTTCTACCATGAGAAAAGGACGTACTCTGGAGATCTTCTTGTGGTGTAGATGACAAGAGCATGCTAGCGATTGAATATGTGAAGCAAAGGAAAGATCTGAGTCAAACATAGCCCCAAGACAGCAGGCATGCTGCCCAGGAGTTATGATAGTACCACAGACTGAAATTAAAATATCAGATTTAAGTAGGTTAGTAGATGGCGGAAAGACAAGAAGTTCAGTTTTTGGGAGATTCAGTTTCAGAGAGAGAAGATATGATGTTAGAGACACCTGCCAGACAATCAAATGACGTCAAAGAGAGATCCAGAGAGATCCAGAAGAATCAGTAGAGAGTATGTGCTTTTTCTTTTTGCTGTCAGGAGATCATTAGATACTTTGGTAAGGGCAGTTTCTGCAGAGTGTAGAGGGTGAAGGCCATATTGCAGGGGGCCGAGAAGAGAGTTTGCAGAAGGTAACTTAGACAACCGTAGAGGTGAAATACAGGTCCTTCTAAAAAAATTTGCATATTGTGATAAAGTTCATTATTTTCTGTAATGTACTGATAAACATTAGACTTTCATATATTTTAGATTCATTACACACCAACTGAAGTAGTTCAAGCCTTTTATTGTTTTAATATTGATGATTTTGGCATACAGCTCATGAAAACCCCAAATTCCCATCTCAAAAAATTAGCATATCATGAAAATTAACCTAATCATCTGAATCAACTAATTAACTCTAAACACCTGCAAAAGATTCCTGAGGCTTTTAAAAACTCCCAGCCTGGTTCATTACTCAAAACCGCAATCATTTGTAAGACTGCCGACCTGACTGCTGTCCAGAAGGCCATCATTGACACCCTCAAGCAGGAGGGTAAGACACAGAAAAAAAAATCTGAACGAATAGGCTGTTCCCAGAGTGCTGTATCAAGGCACCTCAGTGGGAAGTCTGTGGGAAGGAAAAAGTGTGGCAAAAAACGCTGCACAACGAGAAGAGGTGACCGGACCCTGAGGAAGATTGTGGAGAAGGACCGATTCTAGACCTTGGGGGACCTGCGGAAGCAGTGGAATGAGTCTGGAGTAGAAACATCCAGAGCCACCGTGTACAGGCGTGTGCAGGAAATGGGCTAAAGGTGCCGCATTCCCCAGGTCAAGCCACTTTTGAACCAGAAACAGCGGCAGAAGCGCCTGACCTGGGCTACAGAGAAGCAGCACTGGACTGTTGCATGTCATTCGGAAATCAAGGTGCCAGAGTCTGGAGGAAGACTGGGGAGAGGGAAATGCCAAAATGCCTGAAGTCCAGTGTCAAGTACCCACAGTCAGTGATGGTCTGGGGTGCCATGTCAGCTGCTGGTGTTGGTCCACTGTGTTTTATCAAGGGCAGGGTCAATGCAGCTAGCTATCAGGAGATTTTGGAGCACTTCATGCTTCCATCTGCTAAAAAGCTTTATGGAGATGAAGATTTCATTTTTCAGCACAACCTGGCACCTGCTCACAGTGCCAAAACCACTGGTAAATGGTTTACTGACCATGGTATTACTGTGCTCAATTGGCCTGCCAACTCTCCTGACCTGAACCCCATAGAGAATCTGTGGGATATTGGGAAGAGAAAGTTGAGAGACGCAAGACCCAACACTCTGGATGAGCTTAAGGCCGCTATCGAAGCATCCTGGGCCTCCATAACACCTCAGCAGTGCCACAGGCTGATTGCCTCCATGCCACGCCGCATTGAAGCAGTCATTTCTGCAAAAGGATTCCCGACCAAGTATTGAGTGCATAACTGAACATAATTATTTGAAGGTTGACTTTTTTTTGTATTAAAAACACTTTTCTTTTATTGGTCGGATGAAATATGCTAATTTTTTGAGATAGGAAATTTGTATTTTCATGAGCTGTATGCCAAAATCATCAATATTAAAACAATAAAAGGCTTGAACTACTTCAGTTGGTGTGTAATGAATCTAAAATATATGAAAGTCTAATGTTTATCAGTACATTACAGAAAATAATGAACTTTATCACAATATGCTAATTTTTTTAAAAGGACCTGTAGGTCTGTTTGGCAAGGTGGAGGGCAAGGTTTTAGACTTTAAGTATACATTTATAATGGAGAAAATCTGCAGATATTTGTGATTTTATTGATAAACTTTCAGCACTCTTAGAGCACCACTGAAGAAGACAGGTTACAGGTGTGTGCCAGTGTTGCTGTGGTCTGTGTCAAGAAGGTTGAAGTGTAATTGGTAGCTGCTTTATCCAGGGTGGTTTTGAGAGTATGTTTGTAATGATTGGCAGCCATATCCAGAAGAGAGAGGGAAGAGATAGGGACCAGTGATAATTGTAGGATGTTGATCATTTGAGAGATAATGGCATGTAGGTTTTTGTATGTTTGAATAGTAGGAATGTCATGCAAAGAGTGAGCAAACTCTATAGAAAAGGAAAGAAAATTGTGGCCAGAAAAGGGAAGGATGAGTTTATAAAGACAGAGCAGTGGCACAGGAAAACTAGATCAAGTGTATTGCTGTCTTTGTGTGTGGGGGGAAAATGTAGCCCACCATCGGATAGGGCAGCAGGGGACACTGTCTCAGAATGTTGAAGCCAAGATTCTGTAAGAGCCAGAAAGTTGAAAGATAGTATTGAGTGAAATCCGGTCAGAAGTTTATGAAAAACGTTATTTACTACAAATCAGAATTTTCTCACACTCCGTGGTAACATAGTAACATAGTTTATAAGGCTGAAAAAAAACTGAGGTAGAAGCCAATTTTCCTCACTTTAGGGGAAAATATTCCTTCCTGACTCCAATCAGGCAATCAGAATAACTCCCTAGATCAACAACCAATCTCTAGTAGCTATATCCTGTAATATTATTACACTCCACAAATACATCCAGGCCCCTCTTGAACTCTTTTAGTGAACTTGCTGTCACCACCTCCTCAGGCAGAGAGTTCCATAGTCTCACTGCTCTTACCGTAAAGAATCCTCTTCTATGTTTGTGTACAAACCTTCTTTCCTCCGGACGCAGAGGGTGTCCCCTCGTCACAGTCACAGTCCGGGGGATAAATAGATGATGGGAGAGATCTCTGTACTGACCCCTAATATATTTATACATAGTTATTAGATTACCCCTCAGTCATCTTTTTTATAAAGTGAATAACCCTATTTTTGATAATCTTTCAGGGTACTATAGTCCAACCATTCCAGTTATTACTTTAGTTGCCCTGCTCTGAATCCTCTCCAGCTCTGCTATGTCTGGTTTGTTCACAGGAGCCCAGAACTGTACACAGTACTTTATGTGTGATCTGACTAGTGATTTGTAAATTGGCAGGAATATATTCTAATCACAGCAATCTATGCCCCTTTTGATGCATTATCTTATTGGCCTTGGCAGCAGCTACGTGACACTGGTTTATACAGCGGTTCACCAAAATTCGTAGGTCCTTTTCCATGTCAGTGTTACCCACTGTTTTACCATTTAGTATGTATATGTGACTTGCATTATTCCTTCCCATGCGCATAACCTTACATTTGTCAGTGTTAAACCTCATCTGCCACTTCTCTGCCCAAGCCTTCAATCTATCCAAATCCATCTGCAGCCATATACTGTTCTCTTCTGTGTTAATTACTTTAAACAGTTTAGTGTCATCTGCAAAAATTGATATTTTACTGTGCAAGCCTTCTACTGTCACCACCAGACATCTGAGAAGCTCTGACAGATGTCTTTCAGAACCTCCTCCTTGAGCTTCCTTTTGTTTTGCTTTCATTTTCTCATCTCGTTAGCCTCTCTCAGCTGTCAGGTAGTTGCACTGATTGCATCCCTTTAAATCCCTTCCCAGACTGCTTCACTTTGCGGTTTATATTCCTTCCTGGAGTGTGTGCATGCTGATCCTACTTCTGAGTCTTCTACAGATAAGTTTTGTTCATTCATTTGTGTTTTTCTGTTTGCTGGATCCCAGGTGAAAAACAAAACAAAAGGGTGGTCCCTAGAGGGAGATAGTGTACGAGCACTCTCCCAAGGTATACTGCTCTGTAACAAAGAATGTATAGAACGAGTGAGGGGCAGTAACGTTTTAAAACTTAAGAGTTTATTTGAACTGTTTTAAGAATAAGCCCCTACCAAATAAACAAGACAAACGACAATTAACAGTGTGGGATCCACATTAGTGAATCACCGTTGTACGAATCCGCTGGTAATATTGCAGTACCGCGGGACCGAACAAAAAAGGAGCACCATATGCAGTCTTTTGGTGGGGTACCGCAGACTAATAAAGATGCCAGAGGCAAATAAAAGGGTGGATCTTACCGGTGGTGCCAGTTGGGACCTTATAGTCCAAAATACTGGAGGATGAGGGGCTTCTCGGGTCCGAAAAACACGTCCTCTTTTTGATTTCACCTGGTGCCAGGGGCTGCAGGGAGAAACTATCCCTGTTTTTGCCCTACTTGGCCTGTAAATCCCTAGGTGCCTCCTAACACGGGGTCCTTTCCCCGCAAGGGGTGGCCTCGTCCGGAACCTAACCCTAATAAGTGAACCCTAATTGGCCCTATAGGGACAGCGTAAATTGGCCCCAAGGGTGGTGATGGCTAGTAGGGTAGAAAGATATCTAAATTCTGATAGATTTATTCTGCGTCCCTACGCGTTTCATCTAATAGAGAATAAATCAGAACTACAAAAAAATGTGCCTCCACTTCATAGAGATAGAATGAAGACCCCCCGACTCATCAGGGGACAGGGGTCATGGGTGGAGGATTAGGTCTATACCCTTGTCCTATTGTGATAAATAATGGGAAAGGGTGACCCCTTGCGGGGAAAGGACCCCGTGTTAGGAGGCACCTAGGGATTTACAGGCCAAGTAGGGCAAAAACAGGGATAGTTTCTCCCTGCAGCCCCTGGCACCAGGTGAAATCAAAAAGAGGACGTGTTTTTCGGACCCGAGAAGCCCGATCCACCCTTTTATTTGCCTCTGGCATCTTTATTAGTCTGCGGTACCCCACCAAAAGACTGCATATGGTGCTGCTTTTTTGTTCGGTCCCGCGGTACTGCAATATTACCAGCGGATTCGTACAACGGTGATTCACTAATGTGGATCCCACACTGTTAATTGTCGTTTGTCTTGTTTGTTTGGTAGGGGCTTATTCTTAAAACAGTTCAAATAAACTCTTAAGTTTTAAAACGTTACTGCCCCTCACTCGTTCTATGGATCCCAGGTGACCCTGACTCCCTCCGTATCAAGTGTAGGGAGCCGGTGGCCATGTCCCCTCACTATTATAGGGTGTTCAGGTGTTATACAGTCGAGGTACGAGGATATGCGATCATCTACCATTGGGATTTTCGCATAGGCTGAGCAGTCAGGGAGAGAGCCAGGTCTGATGCAGGGCTCTCCCTTTTGTTCCTTATTTTGGGATCCAGTGAGTCGGATATTCATTTTGTGTCTTCTAGTTTCCTGTACACCTTCCGTGACATTATAAACCGCCAAAACCGTCTCAAGCATGGATCCGGTTTAACTTTTGACTGAACGCATGCAGGGTCTTTCATTGGAGGTAGCAAATCTCCGTAAGACTCTTTCTCAGTTTCAGGTGACCAATTCAGCTTGCGTTCATGGAGTTTGTCCTGAGCTTAAGATCTCGCTCCCGGATACGTTCTCCAGGGGGTAGTGAGAATTTTGTTTGTTTTAGAGAGGCTTGCAAACTCCATTTTCGCCTACTTCCCCATTCCTCTGGTGATGAGGAACGGAGGGTGGGGATCATCATCTCGCTGCTCAGGGATAACGCTCAGTCCTGGGCCTTTTCGCTGCCGGTGGGGGCACGGCCCCTCCGTTCAGTGGATGAATTTTTTTTAGCCCTGGGTCAGATATATGATGATCCGGATCGTATTGCTCTGGCTAGACTACGTCTTTTATGTCAGGGTAAACAATCCGCAGAGATATACTGCTCAGAATTTCAGAGATGGGCAGCTGATACTGGTTGGAATGATGCTGCACTCCGAAGTCAATTTTGCCATGGTCTTTCAGAGGGATTGAAAGATGCATTTGCCTTTCATGAGAGACCTACCTCCTTGGACTCTGCCATGTCTCGGGCCGTTCGTATTGACAGGCGTCTTAGAGAGAGAGGAGAGATCACTCCTTCCTGTCATACTCAGTTCCAGGACAGTGCGGCGGTCTCATTCAGTGCACAGGGGTCTCAGTCGCTCTCAATCCCTTCTGAGCAGGAGCCCATGCAGCTCGGTTTGATTGCCTCTGACAGTGGAAGATTCAGTCCTCATAGGAAGGTTTGTTTCTGTTGTGGGGGTATAAATCATTTGGCAAATGTTTGTCCCTCTAGGAGATTCAGACAGTCTTTTGAGAGTAATAAAGAGACTAAAAGAAAAAAAATCCTTTAAAAATGTTCCATCTGTTACCATTGGCAAGGTTAATGCAGAAATTGAAGGTTTTCCGTTTGCTTGTAATTCCCGTTTTGTCGTACCTGCCAGGGTGGCGATAGAGAGCAAGAACATTTTTTGTGAGATTTTTGTAGATAGTGGAGCAGCTGTCAATCTTATTGATAATCAATTTGCTATAACTCATGGTTTCCAGGTGTGCACTTTGGGAAAGGATATACCTGTTTTTGCTATTGATTCAGCTCCACTTTCTCAGAAATCGTTAAAGGGCATAGTTCACAATATCCGTTTGATTGTGAGTGATGCTCATGTTGAGGATGTGTCATGTTTCGTCCTTAGCGGGTTGCCCACTCCTCTTGTGTTGGGGCTACCCTGGCTCACTAAACATAACCCCACCATTGATTGGCAAATAAATGGTTGGAGTGACTTTTGCAGAGAGAATTGTCTCATGACATCTGTTTCTGAGGTTTCTACTAAGACTGTACCATCTTTTCTCTCTGAATTTTCGGATGTCTTCTCTGAGAGTGGTGTTCAGGACTTGCCCCCGCACAGGGAGTACGATTGCCCTATTAATCTCACCCCAGGCGCCAAGCTGCCTAAATCTCGTTTATACAATCTCTCCCAACCTGAAAGGGTCGCTATGTGTGCTTATATCTCTGAGAGTCTGAGAAAGGGACACATACGACCCTCGAAGTCACCTGTTGCCGCTGTTTTTTTCTTTGTTAAGAAAAAAGATGGTTCTTTAAGACCATGTCTGGATTTCAGGGAGCTGAACAGTATCACAATTCGTGACCCTTATCCGCTTCCTCTGATCCCGGACCTGTTTAACCAGATTGTTGGGGATAAAGTTTTTTTCCAAGTTGGATCTAAGAGGGGCATACAACCTGGTCAGGGTCAGAGAAGGAGACGAATGGAAGACGGCCTTCAATACCCCTGAGGGCCATTTTGAGAATTTGGTTATGCCTTTTGGTTTGATGAATGCTCCAGCCGTCTTTCAGCATTTTGTGAACAGCATTTTTTATCATTTAATGGGGAAATTTGTATTAGTGTATCTAGATGACATTTTGATTTTTTCTCCTGATTTCAAAACTCATAAGTAACACTTACGTCAGGTCTTGCTCATCCTGCGGGAGAATAAATTGTACACTAAACTGGAAAAATGTGTGTTTGCGGTTCTTCTCTCCGCTTCTGGTCTTCGCATGGACCCCGAGAAGGTCCGCGCTGTGCTTGAGTGGGAGCTTCCTGAGAATCAGAAGGCGCTGATGCGTTTTTTGGGCTTTGCCAATTATTACAGGAAGTTTATTTTGAATTATTCCTCTGTTGTTAAACCACTCACTGATATGACTAGAAAGGGGGTAGATTTTTCCTCCTGGTCGGTAGAGGCGCGTAAGGCCTTTTCTAATATCAAGGAGAGTTTTGCTTCCGCTCCCATCTTGGTACAACCTGATATTTCTCTACCCTTCATAGTTGAGGTTGATGCTTCTGAGGTGGGTGTGGTTGCAGTCTTGTCTCAGGGTCCCTCTCCTGCCAAATGGCGACCGTGTGCCTTTTTCTCGAAGAAACTCTCCTCCGCAGAGAGAAATTACGATGTGGGAGATAGGGAGTTGTTGGCCATCAAGTTGGCTTTTGAGGAATGGCGCCATTGGCTAGAGGGAGCCAGACACCCTATTACCGTGTTTACTGACCATAAGAATCTGGCCTACTTGGAGTAAGCCAAGCCTCTGAACCCGAGACAGGCCCGATGGTCTTTGTTCTTTTCCAGTTTTAATTTTGTTGTCACGTTCCGCCCTGGGGTTAAGAATGTGAAGGCGGATGCCCTGTCACGTTGTTTTCCGGGAGGTGGGAATTTTGAAGACCCGGGTCCCATTTTGGCTGAAGGTGTGGTGGTCTCTGCTCTTTATCCTGAATTGGAGGCAGAGGTTCAGGTAGCCCAGTCAGAGGCTCCTGATCTTTGTCCTCCTGGGAGGTTGTTTGTGCCTCTCGCTTTAAGACACAAGATTTTTAAGGAACACCACGATACTGTCCTTGCTGGGCACCCGGGGGCAAGAGCCACAGTGGATCTCATCGCTCTGAGATTCTGGTGGCCGGCGCTTCGTAAGTCGTTGAGGGTTTTGTGGCAGCCTGCAAGACCTGCACTCGTGCCAAAGCTCCTCATTCACAGCAGGTCCTCTCCTTCCCTTACCCATTCCTTCCTGTCCTTGGACACATCTGTCCATGGACTTCATTAAGGACCTGCCTCGTTCCTCGGGGAAGACTGTGATTCTGGTGGTGGTGGACCGTTTTAGCAAAATGGTGCATTTCATCCCTTTTCCTGGCTTGCCAAATGCTAAGACGCTGGCGCAGGCATTTATTGATCACATTGTCAAATTGCATGGTATTCCTTCAGACATAGTCTCTGATAGGGGCACGCAGTTTGTTTCCAGATTCTGGGAGGCTTTCTGTTCTCGCTTGGGGGTTCGGTTGTCATTCTCTTCTGCTTTCCACCCGCAGTCGAATGGCCAGACAGAGCGCGTCAATCAGAATCTGGAGACATATCTGCGCTGTTTTGTGGCGGAGAATCAGGAGGATTGGTGTTCTTTTTTGTCCCTTGCTGAGTTTGCTTTAAATAACCGTCGTCAGGAGTCCTCTGATAAGTCACCATTTTTTGGTGCATATGGGTTTCATCCGCAGTTTGGGACATTCTCTGGAGAGGGGTCTTCTGGTTTACCTGATGAGGACAGATTCTCCTCGTCGTTGTCATCTATTTGGCAAAAGATTCAGGATAATCTAAAGAGCATGAGTGAGAGATATAAGCGTGTGGCGGATAAGAGACGTGTGCCTGGTCCGGACCTGAATGTTGGTGATCTGGTGTGGTTGTCTACTAAGAATATCAAATTGAAGGTTCCCTCCTGGAAGTTGGGTCCTAAGTTTATTGGGCCTTACAAAATCTTGTCCGTCATCAATCCTGTTGCCTACCGTCTTGAACATCCTCAGACTTGGAAGATCCATAATGTTTTTCATAAGTCCTTATTAAAACCTTATGTGCAACCCATTGTACCCTCGTCTTTGCCTCCTCCTCCGATTGTGGTTGATGGTAATTTTGAATTTCAGGTCTCTAGGATTGTGGATTTTCGTATTGTCCGCGGTTCTCTCCAGTACCTCGTTCATTGGGAGGGTTATGGTCCTGAGGAGAGGATGTGGGTCCCAGTGACGGACATTAAGGCCACTCGTCTCATCAGGGATTTCCATAGGTCCCATCCTGGGAAGGTGGGCTCTGAGTGTCCGGAGTCCACTCGTAGAAGGAGGGGTACTGTCACCACCAGACATCTGAGAAGCTCTGACAGGTGTCTTTCAGAACCTCCTCCTTGATCTTCCTTTTGTTTTGCTTTCATTTTCTCATCTAGTTAGCCTCTCTCAGCTGTCATGTAGTTGCACTGATTGCATCCCTTTAAATCCCTTCCCATACTGCATCACTTTGCGGTTTATATTCCCTCCTGGAGTGTTTGCATGCTGATCCTACTTCTGAGTCTTCTACAGATAAGTTTTGTTCATTCATTTGTGTTTTTCTGTTTGCTGGATCCCAGGTGACCCTGACTCCCTCCGTATCAAGTGTAGGGAGCCGGTGGTCGTGTCCCCTCACTATTGTAGGGTGTTCAGGTGTTATACAGTCGAGGTACGAGGATATGCGATCATCTACCATTGGGATTTTCACATAGGCTGAGCAGTCAGGGAGAGAGCCAGGTCTGATGCAGGGCTCTCCCTTTTGTTCCTTAGTTTTGGATCTAGTGAGTCGGATATTCATTTTGTGTCTTCTAGTTTCCTGTACACCTTCCGTGACATCTACAAGATCTTTAATAAATGCATTGAAGAGAATAGGGCCCAGTACTGACTCCTGTGGTACCCCATTAGTGACAGTGACCCAATCTGAGTGTGGACCGTTAATAACCACCCTCTTACCCACATACAGACATTATCCCCCAGTCCAAGCATTCTCATTTTATATATTAACCTTTTATGTGGTACAGTGTCAAAAGCTTTGGAGAAATCCAGATATATGATATCCCATGATTCGCCGCTGTCAAGTCTAGAACTTTCCTAAATTAGTTTGACATGATGGATCCCTCATGAAGCCATGCTGATATGGCGTTATTTGCTTATTTTCATTGAGGTACTCCAAGATAGCATCTCTTAGAAAACGTTCAAACAGTTTACCCACGACAGATGTTAAAGTTACCAGCCTATAGTTTCCAGGTTCTGTTTTTGGACCTTTTTTGAAGATTGGCACCACATTTGCTATGCGCCAATCCTGCCGAACACTTCCTGTCATTATAGAATCCTTAAATATCAGAAATCAGGGTGTGGCTATGACATTACTTAATTCTCTTAGGATACTGGGGTGTATGCTATCTGGTTCCGGCAATTTGTCTATTTTAATCTTTTTAAGATGCCGCTGTACTTCTTCCTAGGTCAGACAGGGCACTTTTAATGGGGAATTTACTTTTACATTCTGCATTTCATCAGTCAGTTTATTTTCTTCAGTGAATACAGTGGAGAAAAAAATATTTAATACCTTTACTTTCTCCTCATCCTCATTTCAACTCTCCCCTTTTATACTTTTTACATTTATATTATTGAAGAACATTTTAGGGTTAGTTGTACTCTCTTTGGCAATTAATCTCTCGGTCTCTACTTTGGCTGCTTTTATTTGTCTTTTACATATTCTATTTTTTTACTTATAGTTTTTCAATGCTTCCTCCCAACCCTCCTGTTTTAATTAACCCAAAACTAGACTCAGAACAGCATAAATTATAGAAATACAAAATCTTTTATTGGACATACACTTGTATAAAACATAGAAATCCATATACATAAGCAGCATAAAATCACACAGGATGATATCCACAGGTCTGTCACATTATAGTACATGTAGCTTTGCAATGTAAACTCCCAAGCTGTGAAGAAAGATAATCAATCACAGCCCACAGTCAGTATATATAAAGTGCATAGTGCCTCAGCTCACAAAATGACATAGGGAAGATTTATGCAATAAAGGTAAATACAGACCAAAACAGTCCTGGATCCCAACACGTGTTTCGCGGTCGCTTTCTGAAGGGATGCCTCCTGTTTTAATGATTTAAATGCTTTTTTTGTAATTTATTGCTTTCTTTATTGTTTTTTTCTAAAATGCCTGGGAACGTGATATGAGCCATAATTACTTGCAGCCAGCCAAACTCTCTGATTTCACAGTCATATAAAACCCTCATCCCGCGCTGTCTCCGCCGATCCACTGTGAGCTTAGAGAGAGATGTGACAAGTGCTTGTGCACTGGGGACAGTGTTGCATGCAGAAAACTATTAACATTGGATAGGGAGAGTGCAGGGACACTGTAGGGAGATGGTATGGCGAGTTTTTAGAGACTGTAGGGAGAGCATATAGAGACAGCAGGGACAGTTCAGGTTGAGTGTAATCACCATGTGCATCTTGTTGAACTGCTGCCACATTCCCAGCTAATCTGTTACTTTATAAATAGAATTACTGTGCCTCAGTATTAAAGGGTGGTCCAATATAGCGTTGTGTGCATCTTGTTGAACTACTGTTACATTCCTAGCTAATCTGTTACTTTGTACATCAAATTACTGTGCTTCAATATTAAAGGGCAGTCTAATATATCGCCATGTGCATCTTGTTGAACTGCTGCCAATTCTAAGTCAATTTGTTAGTTTATAAATAGAATTACTGTGCCTCAGTATTTTAGGGCGGTCTAATATATCGCCATGTGCATCTTGTTGAACTGCTGCCACAGTCTCAGGTAATCTGTTACTTTATACATAGAATAACTATGTCTCATTTTTTTAGGGTGCTCTAATATATTGCTATGTGCATCTTGTTCAACTGCGGCCACATTCCCAGTTAATCTGTTACTTTATACATAGAATTGCTGTGTCTCAGTATAAAGGGCAGTTTATCTTGTTCAACTGTTGCCTCATTTTCAGCTAATTCCATACATAACTGACACAATTACTGTTCACTATGGCCAACACACAGTTGCCTAGGCCCTCCAAAGGAATGGTCAGTGGCAAAAATATGGCTGTAGCTGGCACAAGTAGCAGCAGAACGAGGGGAGTTAGTAGCAGCAGCAGTATCAGGCCAGGACTGCCACTTTCATCCAGCAGTTTTGACAAACAATCCAGCTGTACTGGAATGGTTCACTCACTCTTTAACATCATCTCAAGTGACAACAGGTACACAGCCAGGAATCCATGGGTTTCTCTGTCACCGCGCTTAGTTGTCAGGGTCTAACAACTGCCTCTCTGCCCTCACCTGTCCTGAACCTACCTCTTACTTTCGTTGCTTCTTCTGCTAGCCAAGTAATAATAGTCCCCAGCTCTTCATCTCCCACCGGCCCACACCCCCTCTCTAGCAGTTAGGACTTGACAACGTCAGCAGAAGGAATTTATTGTTTCTTCTCATCGACTTCCATGTTGTGTATTGCTCCTGATGCTCCTCCTCTTCCTACTTCTTATCACTTGTTTCGATAGCAATCAATCACCGAGGCGATTGCAAAAAGACAACAGTATGCATGCACTCATTCAGTGGAACAGAAGCTGAATGTGCATCTGGCCAAGTTGCTGGTAGTACAGTCCCCTCCTTTACATGTAGTTGACTCTGCACATTTCAGAGAACTGATGGCTTGGCCTACCCAAGGTGGAGAGTCCCAAGCCAACACTACTTTTTCCAAAAAAGCTGTGCGAGCTAGTGATGAGCGACAGGGGCTATATTCGAATTCGCAATATTTCACGAATACTTTGTAAAATATTCGTCATATATTCGCGAATTTTGAGAATTCAAGATTATTTTATTGAATGCAAAAAATCGGCAATGTAAAAACTGCATAATGCGAATTCTTAACGCGAAATACAGGCGTTGGTCACTTTGGCTACATTTTTTTTATGTGAGACTAGAGAAAATGGTTGGCACGGCAGAACATTACAATAGTTTTATATGCAGATAGAGTCAAGTGCTCCAATATATTCGCGATTGCGCTAATCGGCAGTGATTAGAATATTTTTTCGCACTACGTGCAACTTCAAGTTTTACCCGGTCTGACTACAGATTACTGATTGGTGCACTAAGTATTGTTGTGAACTTGACATTGCTTCCGTCTTATTGGCCCACAAGCAAGAAGCAGAGAGGAATCGTGTTCGGATGGAAAAAAATATCCAGAATATTCGATATAACGAATATATAGCACTATTTATTAAATATTTGCGAATTCTCGAAGTGGCGATATTCACGACAAAAATTCGCTATTTTAATATTTGTGCTCAACACTAGTGCCAGCCCTGCAGATGTACATTGAGCAGAAGGTGGGACAGTCCTTGGGCCTCTCAGTGTCTGGTACAGTCACGCGAGTGCTGATGTATGGAGTTGTAAATATTGTCATGCATAATATACACAGCATGTTCACAGCACACTGGGTAAATGCGGTTCCGGACAAGGCAACTTGGCCAGGTGATACCATGCTCTCTGCATGGCGCACATCTTCAATCTCATTGTCACCCGATTCCTCAAGTCTTTCACTGAACTGCAAGAGCTGTTATAAATTTCCAGGAAACTGTGCCTGCACTCTTACCATGCAAAATGCTCTTCCCCAACATCGCAACGTTTCCACACGTTGGAACTCCACGCTCCATATGTTAGACCACCTGTATGGGCAGAGGAAGGCGGTCAGTGATTTCTCTATGCTGCAGACAAGCAGGTCTACTCCCTGGTGTAACTTCCACGTTAACCAGTGCAGCTCATGCGTGACACGTGCCGTTTTCTCAGGCCCTATGAGGAGGCCACTTTATTTGTCAGTCGACAGAACTACAGGATGAATGATGTAATTTCACTCCTTCGCGTCCTAAAGAGGATGCTGACAAATCGGATTAGCGGGGTAACGGAAGACCTGGCAACTCCATTTCATGGCCACCTGAGCCACCTGAGCCATGAGGGGGATGAACTGGCAGAAAAGGAGGACATAAACACCCAGGAATTGTATACACAACTTTGTGGTTTATCTGCCCAAATGACAGGAGAGAAGCAGGAGGGCGACTAAGAAAACGATGCAGATGACCCCAACAGACCGTGGCAGTATGCAGTGGAGATGAAGGCAGGGAGGCCCTCGAGTCCCTTGCAGAAATGGCCAGATGCATGCGGTCATGTTTTTGTGGTGACAGCCACATTGTCAGGATTTGGCAAAGGGATGACTACTGGCTATACACATTGTTAGACCCTTGCTACCAGTAAAAAATGGGGGCATTTTTTAGACCTACTGAGAGGGATGCAAAAATTAGACATACTGTGTAGTCAGTTAGTTGCTGCCTATGAGCACCATCACCCGTCCTCAGGATGGTCTGACCAGGTGGACCCTCTGTGCTCACACTCTACTGCCATAACTGGGGGGGCAGGGGTGCAGGAGCAGCAACAGCACCATATGCAGCAACTTCCATCCGGAGTCTATGATGAGCAGTTTTCTTCAGCCTCCTAATAAAGAAACCATCCAGGAGCAACAGCAGGACATGCAGCATAACCTCAACCCTTCAAGTGGTGGCATACTTGGACGGCACCCTGTCAACAATGATCTAAGATTCCCTGGACTACTGGGCAAGTGGGCATGCAAACTTAATGTGTGGCAACAATTGGGCGACTTTGCCATGGTAATGCTTTCCTGCTCAGCCAGTAGTGTGGCATCAAAGCGGTTGTTCAGTGCGACGGGGAGCATAGTTACCCCTAAGACATCTCACTTTTCCTCCTTAAATGATGGGAGACTAACCTTCATCAAGGTGAATCAGGTGTGAATCAACCAGGATTTCCAGACGCAGATGCCTGATGCAACAGAATAGATCACTAATGATCATACTGCATTGTGCTGTCACAATAAAATATTCAGCAAAATGGGCCTTCACTTCTGGCCACGTCCTGCTGCCACCCGCCTGATGCCACCTGACCGCTGCCTCTACTGCCATTCCTACAATGGGGCTTCTTGGCCTACTGATATGTGCATGTTACATTTTTAAAAGGATATGCATGCCACTGGGCCTTGCTATCGCACTGCTGTGTTTGGGTTCTGCTACTAATGTGATCTGCCACCATCTTGTGCTATATGCCACTGCTGCGCCCCCCATCCCCACTATGTTATGGGGCCACTATTTTACCTGTTTGTCCATGTTGACATCACCGTTTATATTTCCATTGTTCTTATAAATCAGAAGATTAGAAACAAAAGGCATCTTTCAGACAGTCAGTATTTGTAAGCCAACAGTAGGAGTGGGTCCAAAACACAGAAGAGATGCAAATATTTCCATTATATTTTATCTCTGTTTTGGACCAACTCATGTTTTTGGCTTATAAATACTGATCAAATACTAATGCAAAATACTGGCCAAACACTGACCGTGTGAAAGAGGCCGTTAAAGTTGTGTATGATGGACTTTTTTCTGGTTAAAAAAGCTGATTTCAGATGTAAATGGCCAAAAATCATGCAAATTGATCATAAGGCCTCTTTCACACAGTCAGTATTTTGCATCAGTATTTGTAAGCCAAAAGCTTTTTATCAACTTTTATCTCTGTTTTTGGCCCACTACGGGTTTTGGCTTACAATTACTGATCAAATACTGACCGCCTGAAAAAGGCTTTATGGATGCTCAAAATACAGGCTTTGTTTGTTTTTGGGGTTTTCTGTTCTTTTGATGGATCAGAAGAACGTAAAAATATACAGTGATGTGAACAGAGCCTTCCTGCCACTGCTGCTGCCCCCCTCCCCACTCTGTCATGGGACCACTATTGTCCGTGTTACTACCACTGCTGTTGGCCCCCATCCCCACTGGGACTACTATGGTCACTGCTACTGCCACCACTGCCACCCTCCCCACTCTGTCATGGGGCCACTACTGTCACTGTTACTGCCACTGCTGCCACCCTCCCCACTCTGTCATGGGGCCACTACTGTCACTGGTACTGCAACTGCTGCCACCCTCCCCACTCTGTCATGGGGGCATTATTTTTACCGCCTTTGCTGCTGGTGCAATCCTCCCTGCTCTGTCATGGAGCCACTATTGTCACTGTTACTGCCACTGCTGCCTCCCTTCCCACTCTATCATGGGACCACTATTGTTACTGTTCCTGGAACTGCTGCTGCCACCCTCCCCACTCTGTCATAGGGCCACTACTTGAATCTTGGGGCACTGCACGGTTAAGTCCACAGTGATAGAGCATGTAAAGTCAAACACAATCTTTATTAACACAAATCAAAATGTATACATAAAATGATAGCGGCATAGATACACAGGAACATAAGGAACCATGTTGCCAGGTCATGTGTAAAAATATATACACACCTAAGATTAGTGATATTTAGAAAAGCACCCAACACTTGTAAATAAGGGTTGTGTAATCACACTCCTTATTTACAAGTGTGATGGGTGCTTGTCCCAGTATCACAAATCTTATTTGTGTATATATTTTTACATATGACCTAGCAACATGGTTCATTCTGTTCCTGTGTATAAATGCAGCTGTTATTTTATGTATAAATTTTGATTTGTGTTAATAAAGATTTTGTATAACTTTACATGCTGTGCACGTTTATTTGGTGTGGTTGATAGTATATAATTCTGCATGGCATTTATATGTGTTTGAGCTATTCATTAGGTGTAGTGATAAATCAGACCTGATACTAACATTGACCTGTAAAACAAACAGTAAATCTACAGCTAACAGAAGCATGTGTTTGGACTCCCACAACATGCATTAAAAGAAAAAAAAAAATCTCCAATACTTTATTAATGCTGCCTCCATTTCTTTATTTTGTTCCACTAAGGAGCCATTGCACTGCTGGGGTGCAGACAAGATTTTTGCTTTACTGAAGGGTGCTGTATGCTTTTCTATTTGTTTAACAAGGGATTAGCTATAATTCTTGGTGCACTGCACAGTGATATAGACGGCAATAAATAACACCTGTAATACTGACGGCATAGTATTTACAGAACAGATCAACTATGAATGTGGATGCACTAGAACAAAATGCACATGGCGATACACTCTCCCTGCAACCTGCCTGCAGTTTAAGTTCCAAGCCTTCACACTGAGATTGGGCCACCAAGTGGGATGAATATGATTTATTGTGATTCGTTGCTAATTTGTAACTAATCAAATTATTTGGAGAATCGGCCACATCAAATTTTTCAAAACTTCACTCTATTGAAAGATTTTAAAAGTAAGAAGTCATAGATAGTGGGGAGTTTGTTGCACACCAACTGGAAGTTCCAGAGAACACAGTTAAGAGAAGACAGTGAATGTTAATCAGATTTTCAGGGTTACTCTGTGTGGCAGGTGATAAGCTGAAATTAGTAGAAAAAGGTGAGCTTGTGTCTGATGAGATTTCATCTGCAGCAAGTAGAGACTAGATGTTAAATGATTTGTGAGCATATTTTTGTTGTGCTGCACTATGGATGAAGGTGATGTAACAAGGTAAAAAGTGTGTGTGAACTGTACATGGGTGAAGGGAGGAGTGAGGGACTGATGTGGAGAGAAGGAACAAAGGGTGGAAGTTGTTGGTGAGTCTGAAGGTAAACAGCATCAAAAATGAAAACACAGCAGTGAATAAAGTGAGATATATCTGTGTTGTGAATAACTTTGTGTGACATCTTCAGCCGACAGATGCGCTTCACCGCAGTGCCGTTGGTGTCTGGTTGCTGGGAGATAGGCTGGGTCTCCCTGTGAAGGAGCGCCGACAATCAGAACCGGAGTTCAAATGAGACCAAACCTAGGACAATCGCCCAAAAAATAAAATAAAATATGGCTCTCAGAATATGGAGACACTAAAACATGATTTTTTGGGGGTTTAAAAAATGATATTCTTGTGTAAAACTTAAATAAACAAAAAAGTTGATATATTAGGTTCGCTGCATCCCTAACAACCTGCTCTATAAAAATACCACATGACCTAACCTCTCAGGTGAACACCGTTAAAAAAAAAAAGTGTAAAAAAGCAATTTTTTGTCTCCTTACATCACAAAAAGTGTAATAGCAAGCGATCGAAAGGTTATATGCACCCCAAAATCATAACTATCAAACCAGATTTCATCTGTCTGTTTCCACAATTAAGAACATATTGAGGAAATGGAAAACCACAGGCTCAGTTCAAGTGATGGCCTCTTTCACACTTGCGTTGTCCGGATCCGGCGTGTACTCCATTTGCCGGAATTACACGCCGGATCCGGAAAAACACAAGTGAACTGAAAGCATTTAAAAACGGATCCGTCTTCAAAATGCGTTCAGTGTTACTATGCAGCCAAAGACGCTATTAAAATCCTGGTTGCCATAGTAGTAGTGGGGAGCGGGGGAGCAGTATACTCACAGTCCGTGCGGCTCCCGGGGCGCTCCAGAATGACGTCAGAGCGCCCCATGCGCATGCATGACGTGCATGCGATCACATCATCCATGC
Source organism: Bufo gargarizans (assembly GCF_014858855.1). Lineage (NCBI taxonomy): Eukaryota > Metazoa > Chordata > Amphibia > Anura > Bufonidae > Bufo > Bufo gargarizans. Next base: position 478,964,958 of record NC_058080.1, read on the forward strand.
GCTTGGGGCGCCCTGACGTCACTCTGAAGCGCCCCGGGAGCCGCACGGATGGTAAGTATACTGCTCCCCGCTCCCCACTACACTTTACCATGGCTGCCAGGACTTTAGCGTCCCGGCAGCCATGGTAACCATTCAGAAAAAGCTAAACGTCGGATCCGGCAATTTTCTCTGGCCAAAAAACGTTCCGGTCCTGAACTGAAGACATCCTGATGCATCCTGAACGGATTTCTCTCCATTCAGAATGCATTAGGATAAAACTGATCAGGATTCTTCCGGCATAGAGCCCCGACGACAGAACTCTATGCCGGAAGAAAAGAACGCAAGTGTGAAAGAGCCCTAAGGCTCGAAGTGACAGACCAAGAAAAATCTCGGATAGACAGAAGCGACGAAGGGTGAGAACAGTCAGTCAACGAACAGACCAGCACCAAAGACCTACAACATCATCTTGCTGCAGATGGAGTCACTGTGCATCGTTCAACCATTCGGCACACTTTACACAAGGAAATGCTGTATGCGAGAGTGATGCAGAGGAAGCCTTTTCTCCACCCACAGCACAAAAAGTGCCGCTTGAGGTGGGCTAAAGCACATTTGGACAAGCCAGCTTCATTTTGGAATAAGGTGCTGTGGACTGATGAAACTAAAATTGAGTTATTTGGCCATAACAAGGGGCGTTATGCATGGAGGAAAAAGAACACAGCATTCCAAGAAAAACACCTGCTACCTACAGTAAAATATGGTGGTGGTTCCATCATGCTGTGGGGCTGTGTGGCCAGTGCAGGGACTGGGAATCTTGTCAAAGTTGAGGGACGCATGGATTCCAGTCAGTATCAGCAGATTCTGGAGACCAATGTCCAGAAATCAGTGACAAAGCTGAAGCTGCACCGGGGCTGGATCTTTCAACAAGACAACGACCCTAAACACTGCTCAAAATCCACTAAGGCATTTATGCAGAGGAACAAGTAAAATGTTCTGGAATGGCCATCTCAGTCCCCAGACCTAAGATGGCCAGAGCTCACTCTCTCAACCATCGGGGCTGCAGCGCTGTGATTGCAGCACCCGATGGTTGCCATGGCAACCGGACGCTTTGCAAAAGCGTGTGGTTGCCATGGCAAAGGCGTCCAGTGCTGCCACCTACAGGACATCTGGAAGTATTATACTTTGGAATGCAAGAGCATTGCAAAGTATAGTACAACTATCAGCCCCACTGGATCTTCAAGATCCAAGAGGGAATTGATAAAAAAAATGTGAAAATAATAAAAGTAAAAATAAATAAATAAAAATGTAAATTAAAAAAAGAAATTGCCTTTTCCTATAAAAAAAGGAAAAAATAAAATAAAATACACATATTAGGTGTCACCGCATCCGTAACTATAGTCTCTATAAATATATCACATGATAGACCCCGTCCGATAAACACCATAAAAATAAAATAAAAAAAAGTGTGTCAAAAAAGCTATTTTTGTCACCTTACATCACAAAAAGTGCAACAGCAAGCGATCAAAAAGGCTTATGACCCCCAAAATAGTACCAATCAAACCGTCACCTCGTCCCGCAAAAAATGATATCCTATTTAAGACAATCGCCCAAAAAATAAAAAAGCTATGGCTCTCAGACTATAGAGACACTAAAACATCATTTTTTCGATTTCAGAAATGCTATTATTGTGTAAAACTTAAATAAATAAGAATAAGTATACATATTAGGTATTGCCACGTCCGTAACGATCTTCTCTATAAAACTATTACATGAGCTAACTCCTCAGATGAATGCTGTAAAAATAAATAAATGAAAACCTTGCCCCATAAAGTGTAATAATGAATGATCAAAAAATCCTATGTACCCAAAAATGGTACCAATAAAAACCTCAACACTTTCTGCAAAAAACGAGCCCCTGCACAAGACGATCGGCAGAAAAATAAAAAACATATGGCGTTCAGAAAACCAATCCAGCATAATCTGCCTTCCAAAAACCGTATGGCATTCCTTTCCTTCTGCGCCCTGCCGTGTGCCCGTACAGCAGTTTACGACCACATGTGGGGTGTTTATGTAAACCGCGCAATGAAACAGACAAAAGAGATCGGGTGCTGCCAGGCAGCAGGGGGCAGTTATGTACACAGTTCTTCACCATGGGAACGCCTCTGTGTTAGAATATACTGTCGGATCTGAGTTTTCACGATCGTGAAAACTCAGATCTGAAAAGCTAATGCTATTATTTTCCGTTATAACTAGGGATGAGCGAACCCGAACTGTATAGTTCGGGTTCGTACCGAATTTTGGGGTGTCCGTGACACGGACCCGAACCCGGACATTTTCGTAAAAGTCCGGGTTCGGGTTCGGTGTTCGTCGCTTTCTTGGCGCTTTTGTGACGCTTTCTTGGCGCTTTTTGAAAGGCTGCAAAGCAGCCAATCAACAAGCGTCATACTACTTGCCCCAAGAGGCCATCACAGCCATGCCTACTATTGGCATGGCTGTGATTGGCCAGAGCACCATGTGACCCAGCCTCTATTTAAGCTGGAGTCACATAGCGCCGCCCGTCACTCTGCTCTGATTAGCGTAGGGAGAGGTTGCGGCTGCGACAGTAGGGCGAGATTAGGCAGATTAACTCCTCCAAAGGACTTGATTAACTGATCGATCTGCAGCTGTGGATCATTGAGCTGCTGATCCTCAATTGCTCACTGTTTTTAGGCTGCACAGACCGTTTGTCAGTCTCATTTTTCTGGGGTGATCGGCGGCCATTTTGTGTCTTGTGGTGCGCCAGCACAAGCTGCGACCAAGTGCATTTAACCCTCAATGGTGTGGTTGTTTTTTGGCTAAAGCCTACATCAGGGTGAAGCTGTGACACCAAGTGCATTTAACCAGCAATAGTCTGTTCATTTTTTGGCCATATACAAAATCAGGGGCAAGCTGCGCCTGTCACCAAGTGCATTTAACCCTCAATGGTGTGGTTGTTTTTTGGCTAAAGCCTACATCAGGGTGAAGCTGTCACACCAAGTGCATTTAACCAGCAATAGTCTGTTCATTTTTTGGCCATATACAAAATCAGGGGCAAGCTGCGCCTGTCACCAAGTGCATTTAACCCTCAATGGTGTGGTTGTTTTTTGGCTAAAGCCTACATCAGGGTGAAGCTGTCACACCAAGTGCATTTAACCAGCAATAGTCTGTTCATTTTTTGGCCATATACAAAATCAGGGGCAAGCTGCGCCTGTCACCAAGTGCATTTAACCCTCAATGGTGTGGTTGTTTTTTGGCTAAAGCCTACATCAGGGTGAAGCTGTCACACCAAGTGCATTTAACCAGCAATAGTCTGTTCATTTTTTGGCCATATCCCAGTCTAATTCTGTCACTAAATCCATACCGGTCACCCAGCGCCTAAATACTAGGCCTCAAATTTATATCCAGCTAAATCTGTCCCTAGTGCTGTAGCTGGGCGAGTTATTTAGTGTCCGTTCAAGCACATTTCTTGTTCTGGGTTGAAATACAATTCCCAATTTAGCAATTTCATAATTTAGTGGTTCCTGCTATATCAGAGCTCTTTGAAATCTATCCCAAAAAGGGTATATAATATTGAAGGTGCACATAGGGTCATTCAGAGTAACTTCACACACACCCGCTACTGTGTATTTCCAAGTCTAATTCTGTCACTAAATCCATACCGGTGACCCAGCGCCTAAATACTAGGCCTCAAATTTAATTCCCTCTAAATCTCTCGTTACCCACCGCTGTACTGTTGTTGCTGGGCAAGATATTTAGTGTCCGTCAAAGCACATTTTTTGTTCTGGGTTGAAGTACAATTCCCAATTTAGCAATTTCATAATTTAGTGGTTTCTGCTATATCAGAGCTATTTGAAATCTATCCCAAAAAGGGTATATAATATTGAAGGTGCACATAGGGTCATTCAGAATAACTTCACACACACCCGCTACTGTGTATTTCCAAGTCTAATTCTGTCACTAAACCCATACCTGTCACCCAGCGCCTAAATACTAGGCCTCAAATTTAAATCCCTCTAAATCTCTCGTTACCGTTGTCCTGTTGTAGCTGGGAAAGTTATTTAGTGCCCGTCAAAGCACATTTTTTGTTCTGGGTTGAAGTACAATTCCCAATTTAGCAATTTCATAATTTAGTGGTTCCTGCTATATCAGAGCTATTTGAAATCTATCCCAAAAAGGGTATATAATATTGAAGGTGCACATAGGGTCATTCAGAATAACTTCACACACACCCGCTACTGTGTATTTCCAAGTCTAATTCTGTCACTAAATCCATACCGGTGACCCAGCGCCTAAATACTAGGCCTCAAATTTAATTCCCTCTAAATCTCTCGTTACCCACCGCTGTACTGTTGTTGCTGGGCAAGATATTTAGTGTCCGTCAAAGCACATTTTTTGTTCTGGGTTGAAGTACAATTCCCAATTTAGCAATTTCATAATTTAGTGGTTTCTGCTATATCAGAGCTATTTGAAATCTATCCCTAAAAAGGGTATATAATATTGAAGGTGCACATAGGGTCATTCAGAATAACTTCACACACACCCGCTACTGTGTATTTCCAAGTCTAATTCTGTCACTAAACCCATACCTGTCACCCAGCGCCTAAATACTAGGCCTCAAATTTAAATCCCTCTAAATCTCTCGTTACCGTTGTCCTGTTGTAGCTGGGAAAGTTATTTAGTGCCCGTCAAAGCACATTTTTTGTTCTGGGTTGAAGTACAATTCCCAATTTAGCAATTTCATAATTTAGTGGTTCCTGCTATATCAGAGCTATTTGAAATCTATCCCAAAAAGGGTATATAATATTGAAGGTGCACATAGGGTCATTCAGAATAACTTCACACACACCCGCTACTGTGTATTTCCAAGTCTAATTCTGTCACTAAATCCATACCGGTGACCCAGCGCCTAAATACTAGGCCTCAAATTTAATTCCCTCTAAATCTCTCGTTACCCACCGCTGTACTGTTGTTGCTGGGCAAGATATTTAGTGTCCGTCAAAGCACATTTTTTGTTCTGGGTTGAAGTACAATTCCCAATTTAGCAATTTCATAATTTAGTGGTTTCTGCTATATCAGAGCTATTTGAAATCTATCCCAAAAAGGGTATATAATATTGAAGGTGCACATAGGGTCATTCAGAATAACTTCACACACACCCGCTACTGTGTATTTCCAAGTCTAATTCTGTCACTAAACCCATACCTGTCACCCAGCGCCTAAATACTAGGCCTCAAATTTAAATCCCTCTAAATCTCTCGTTACCGTTGTCCTGTTGTAGCTGGGAAAGTTATTTAGTGCCCGTCAAAGCACATTTTTTGTTCTGGGTTGAAGTACAATTCCCAATTTAGCAATTTCATAATTTAGTGGTTCCTGCTATATCAGAGCTATTTGAAATCTATCCCAAAAAGGGTATATAATATTGAAGGTGCACATAGGGTCATTCAGAATAACTTCACACACACCCGCTACTGTGTATTTCCAAGTCTAATTCTGTCACTAAATCCATACCGGTGACCCAGCGCCTAAATACTAGGCCTCAAATTTAATTCCCTCTAAATCTCTCGTTACCCACCGCTGTACTGTTGTTGCTGGGCAAGATATTTAGTGTCCGTCAAAGCACATTTTTTGTTCTGGGTTGAAGTACAATTCCCAATTTAGCAATTTCATAATTTAGTGGTTTCTGCTATATCAGAGCTATTTGAAATCTATCCCTAAAAGGGTATATAATATTGAAGGTGCACATAGGGTCATTCAGAATAACTTCACACACACCCGCTACTGTGTATTTCCAAGTCTAATTCTGTCACTAAACCCATACCTGTCACCCAGCGCCTAAATACTAGGCCTCAAATTTATATCCAGCTAAATCTGTCCCTAGTGCTGTAGCTGGGCGAGTTATTTAGTGTCCGTTCAAGCACATTTCTTGTTCTGGGTTGAAAGTACAATTCCCAATTTAGCAATTTCATAATTTAGTGGTTCCTGCTATATCAGAGCTCTTTGAAATCTATCCCAAAAAGGGTATATAATATTGAAGGTGCACATAGGGTCATTCAGAGTAACTTCACACACACCCGCTACTGTGTATTTCCAAGTCTAATTCTGTCACTAAATCCATACCGGTGACCCAGCGCCTAAATACTAGGCCTCAAATTTAATTCCCTCTAAATCTCTCGTTACCCACCGCTGTACTGTTGTTGCTGGGCAAGATATTTAGTGTCCGTCAAAGCACATTTTTTGTTCTGGGTTGAAGTACAATTCCCAATTTAGCAATTTCATAATTTAGTGGTTTCTGCTATATCAGAGCTATTTGAAATCTATCCCAAAAAGGGTATATAATATTGAAGGTGCACATAGGGTCATTCAGAATAACTTCACACACACCCGCTACTGTGTATTTCCAAGTCTAATTCTGTCACTAAACCCATACCTGTCACCCAGCGCCTAAATACTAGGCCTCAAATTTAAATCCCTCTAAATCTCTCGTTACCGTTGTCCTGTTGTAGCTGGGAAAGTTATTTAGTGCCCGTCAAAGCACATTTTTTGTTCTGGGTTGAAGTACAATTCCCAATTTAGCAATTTCATAATTTAGTGGTTCCTGCTATATCAGAGCTATTTGAAATCTATCCCAAAAAGGGTATATAATATTGAAGGTGCACATAGGGTCATTCAGAATAACTTCACACACACCCGCTACTGTGTATTTCCAAGTCTAATTCTGTCACTAAATCCATACCGGTGACCCAGCGCCTAAATACTAGGCCTCAAATTTAATTCCCTCTAAATCTCTCGTTACCCACCGCTGTACTGTTGTTGCTGGGCAAGATATTTAGTGTCCGTCAAAGCACATTTTTTGTTCTGGGTTGAAGTACAATTCCCAATTTAGCAATTTCATAATTTAGTGGTTTCTGCTATATCAGAGCTATTTGAAATCTATCCCTAAAAGGGTATATAATATTGAAGGTGCACATAGGGTCATTCAGAATAACTTCACACACACCCGCTACTGTGTATTTCCAAGTCTAATTCTGTCACTAAACCCATACCTGTCACCCAGCGCCTAAATACTAGGCCTCAAATTTAAATCCCTCTAAATCTCTCGTTACCGTTGTCCTGTTGTAGCTGGGAAAGTTATTTAGTGCCCGTCAAAGCACATTTTTTGTTCTGGGTTGAAGTACAATTCCCAATTTAGCAATTTCATAATTTAGTGGTTCCTGCTATATCAGAGCTATTTGAAATCTATCCCAAAAAGGGTATATAATATTGAAGGTGCACATAGGGTCATTCAGAATAACTTCACACACACCCGCTACTGTGTATTTCCAAGTCTAATTCTGTCACTAAATCCATACCGGTGACCCAGCGCCTAAATACTAGGCCTCAAATTTAATTCCCTCTAAATCTCTCGTTACCCACCGCTGTACTGTTGTTGCTGGGCAAGATATTTAGTGTCCGTCAAAGCACATTTTTTGTTCTGGGTTGAAGTACAATTCCCAATTTAGCAATTTCATAATTTAGTGGTTTCTGCTATATCAGAGCTATTTGAAATCTATCCCTAAAAGGGTATATAATATTGAAGGTGCACATAGGGTCATTCAGAATAACTTCACACACACCCGCTACTGTGTATTTCCAAGTCTAATTCTGTCACTAAACCCATACCTGTCACCCAGCGCCTAAATACTAGGCCTCAAATTTAAATCCCTCTAAATCTCTCGTTACCGTTGTCCTGTTGTAGCTGGGAAAGTTATTTAGTGCCCGTCAAAGCACATTTTTGTTCTGGGTTGAAGTACAATTCCCAATTTAGCAATTTCATAATTTAGTGGTTCCTGCTATATCAGAGCTAATTGAAATCTATCCCAAAAAGGGTATATAATATTGAAGGTGCACATAGGGTCATTCAGAATAACTTCACACACACCCGCTACTGTGTATTTCCAAGTCTAATTCTGTCACTAAATCCATACCGGTGACCCAGCGCCTAAATACTAGGCCTCAAATTTAATTCCCTCTAAATCTCTCGTTACCCACCGCTGTACTGTTGTTGCTGGGCAAGATATTTAGTGTCCGTCAAAGCACATTTTTTGTTCTGGGTTGAAGTACAATTCCCAATTTAGCAATTTCATAATTTAGTGGTTTCTGCTATATCAGAGCTATTTGAAATCTATCCCTAAAAGGGTATATAATATTCAAGGTGCACATTGGGTCATTCAGAATAACTTCACACACACACGCTTCTGTGCATTTCCAAGTCTAATTCTGTCACTAAATCCATACCGGTCACCCAGCGCCTAAATACTAGGCCTCAAATTTATATCCCGCTGAATTTGAATACAATACATTGGGCCAAATAATATATTTGTTGTTGTGGTGAACCATAACAATGAGAAAAACATCTAGTAAGGGACGCGGACGTGGACATGGTCGTGGTGGTGTTAGTGGACCCTCTGGTGCTGGGAGAGGACGTGGCCGTTCTGCCACATCCACACGTCCTAGTGTACCAACTACCTCAGGTCCCAGTAGCCGCCAGAATTTACAGCGATATATGGTGGGGCCCAATGCCGTTCTAAGGATGGTAAGGCCTGAGCAGGTACAGGCATTAGTCAATTGGGTGGCCGACAGTGGATCCAGCACGTTCACATTATCTCCCACCCAGTCTTCTGCAGAAAGCGCACAGATGGCGCCTGAAAACCAACCCCATCAGTCTGTCACATCACCCCCATGCATACCAGGGAAACTGTCTCAGCCTCAAGTTATGCAGCAGTCTCTTATGCTGTTTGAAGACTCCGCTGGCAGGGTTTCCCAAGGGCATCCACCTAGCCCTTCCCCAGCGGTGAAAGACATAGAATGCACTGACGCACAACCACTTATGTTTCCTGATGATGAGGACATGGGAATACCACCTCAGCATGTCTCTGATGATGACGAAACACAGGTGCCAACTGCTGCGTCTTTCTGCAGTGTGCAGACTGAACAGGAGGTCAGGGATCAAGACTGGGTGGAAGACGATGCAGGGGACGATGAGGTCCTAGACCCCACATGGAATGAAGGTCGTGCCACTGACTTTCACAGTTCGGAGGAAGAGGCAGTGGTGAGACCGAGCCAACAGCGTAGCAAAAGAGGGAGCAGTGGGCAAAAGCAGAACACCCGCCGCCAAGAGACTCCGCCTGCTACTGACCGCCGCCATCTGGGACCGAGCACCCCAAAGGCAGCTTCAAGGAGTTCCCTGGCATGGCACTTCTTCAAACAATGTGCTGACGACAAGACCCGAGTGGTTTGCACGCTGTGCCATCAGAGCCTGAAGCGAGGCATTAACGTTCTGAACCTGAGCACAACCTGCATGACCAGGCACCTGCATGCAAAGCATGAACTGCAGTGGAGTAAACACCTTAAAACCAAGGAAGTCACTCAGGCTCCCCCTGCTACCTCTTCTGCTGCTGCCGCCTCGGCCTATTCTGCTGCTGCCGCCTCGGCCTCTTCCTCCGCCTCTGGAGGAACGTTGGCACCTGCCGCCCAGCAAACAGGGGATGTACCACCAACACCACCACCACCACCTCCGTCACCAAGCGTCTCAACCATGTCACACGCCAGCGTTCAGCTCTCCATCTCACAAACATTTGATAGAAAGCGTAAATTCCCACCTAGCCACCCTCGATCCCTGGCCCTGAATGCCAGCATTTCTAAACTACTGGCCTATGAAATGCTGTCATTTAGGCTGGTGGACACAGACAGCTTCAAACAGCTCATGTCGCTTGCTGTCCCACAGTATGTTGTTCCCAGCCGGCACTACTTCTCCAAGAGAGCCGTGCCTTCCCTGCACAACCAAGTATCCGATAAAATCAAGTGTGCACTGCGCAACGCCATCTGTAGCAAGGTCCACCTAACCACAGATACGTGGACCAGTAAGCACGGCCAGGGACGCTATATCTCCCTAACTGCACACTGGGTAAATGTAGTGGCAGCTGGGCCCCAGGCGGAGAGCTGTTTGGCGCACGTCCTTCCGCCGCCAAGGATCGCAGGGCAACATTCTTTGCCTCCTGTTGCCACCTCCTCCTTCTCGGCTTCCTCCTCCTCTTCTTCCACCTGCTCATCCAGTCAGCCACACACCTTCACCACCAACTTCAGCACAGCCCGGGGTAAACGTCAGCAGGCCATTCTGAAACTCATATGTTTGGGGGACAGGCCCCACACCGCACAGGAGTTGTGGCGGGGTATAGAACAACAGACCGACGAGTGGTTGCTGCCGGTGAGCCTCAAGCCCGGCCTGGTGGTGTGTGATAATGGGCGAAATCTCGTTGCAGCTCTGGGACTAGCCAATTTGACGCACATCCCTTGCTTGGCGCATGTGCTGAATTTGGTGGTGCAGAAGTTCATTCACAACTACCCCGACATGTCAGAGCTGCTGCATAAAGTGCGGGCCGTCTGTTCGCGCTTCCGGCGTTCACATCCTGCTGCTGCTCGCCTGTCTGCGCTACAGCGTAACTTCGGCCTTCCCGCTCACCGCCTCATATGCGACGTGCCCACCAGGTGGAACTCCACCTTGCACATGCTGGACAGACTGTGCGAGCAGCAGCAGGCCATAGTGGAGTTTCAGCTGCAGCACGCACGGGTCAGTCGCACTACAGAACAGCACCACTTCACCACCAATGACTGGGCCTCCATGCGAGACCTGTGTGCCCTGTTGCGCTGTTTCGAGTACTCCACCAACATGGCCAGTGGCGATGACACCGTTATCAGCGTTACAATACCACTTCTATGTCTCCTTGAGAAAACACTTAGGGCGATGATGGAAGAGGAGGTGGCCCAGGAGGAGGAGGAGGAGGAGGAGGAAGAGGGGTCATTTTTAGCACTTTCAGGCCAGTCTCTTCGAAGTGACTCAGAGGGAGGTTTTTGGCAACAGCAGAGGCCAGGTACAAATGTGGCCAGCCAGGGCCCACTACTGGAGGACGAGGAGGACGAGGATGAGGAGGAGGTGGAGGAGGATGAGGATGAAGCATGGTCACAGCGGGGTGGCACCCAACGCAGCTCGGGTCCATCACTGGTGCGTGGCTGGGGGGAAAGGCAGGACGATGACGATACGCCTCCCACAGAGGACAGCTTGTCCTTATCCCTGGGCAGCCTGGCACACATGAGCGACTACATGCTGCAGTGCCTGCGCAACGACAGCAGAGTTGCCCACATTTTAACCTGTGCGGACTACTGGGTTGCCACCCTGCTGGATCCACGCTACAAAGACAATGTGCCCACCTTACTTCCTGCACTGGAGCGTGATAGGAAGATGCGCGAGTACAAGCGCACGTTGGTAGACACGCTACTGAGAGCATTCCCAAATGTCACAGGGGAACAAGTGGAAGCCCAAGGCCAAGGCAGAGGAGGAGCAAGAGGTCGCCAAGGCAGCTGTGTCACGGCCAGCTCCTCTGAGGGCAGGGTTAGCATGGCAGAGATGTGGAAAACTTTTGTCAACACGCCACAGCTAACTGCACCACCACCTGATACGCAACGTGTTAGCAGGAGGCAACATTTCACTAACATGGTGGAACAGTACGTGTGCACACCCCTCCACGTACTGACTGATGGTTCGGCCCCATTCAACTTCTGGGTCTCTAAATTGTCCACGTGGCCAGAGCTAGCCTTTTATGCCTTGGAGGTGCTGGCCTGCCCGGCAGCCAGCGTTTTGTCTGAACGTGTATTCAGCACGGCAGGGGGCGTCATTACAGACAAACGCAGCCGCCTGTCTACAGCCAATGTGGACAAGCTGACGTTCATAAAAATGAACCAGGCATGGATCCCACAGGACCTGTCCGTCCCTTGTCCAGATTAGACATTAACTACCTCCCCATAACCATATATTATTGGACTCCAGGGCACTTCCTCATTCAATCCTATTTTTATTTTCATTTTACCATTATATTGCGAGGCTACCCAAAGTTGAATGAACCTCTCCTCTGCCTGTGTGCTAGGCCTAAATATATGCCAATGGACTGTTGCAGTGGTGGGTGACGTGAAGCCTGATTCTCTGCTATGATATGAAGACTGATTCTCTGCTGACATGAAGCCAGATTGTCTGTTACGGGTACCTTCTCCTCTGCCTGGGTTCTGGGCCTAAATTTATGAAAATTGACTCTTACAGTGGTGGGTGACGTGAAGCCTGATTCTCTGCTATGATATGAAGACTGATTCTCTGCTGACATGAAGCCAGATTCTCTGTTACGGGACCTCTCTCCTCTGCCTGGGTGCTGGGCCTAAATTTATGACAATGGACTGTTGCAGTGGTGGCTGACGTGAAGCCTGATTCTCTGCTATGACATGCAGACTGATTCTCTGCTGTCATGAAGCCAGATTGTCTGTTACGGGACCTCTCTGCTCTGCCTGTGTGCTAGGCCTAAATATATGCCAATGGACTGTTGCAGTGGTGGCTGACGTGAAGCCTCATTCTCTGCTATGACATGCAGACTGATTCTCTGCTGTCATGAAGCCAGATTGTCTGTTACGGGACCTCTCTGCTCTGCCTGTGTGCTAGGCCTAAATATATGCCAATGGACTGTTGCAGTGGTGGGTGACGTGAAGCCTCATTCTCTGCTATGACATGCAGACTGATTCTCTGCTGACATGAAGCCAGATTGTCTGTTACGGGACCTCTCTGCTCTGCCTGTGTGCTAGGCCTAAATATATGCCAATGGACTGTTGCAGTGGTGGGTGACGTGAAGCCTCATTCTCTGCTATGACATGCAGACTGATTCTCTGCTGACATGAAGCCAGATTGTCTGTTACGGGACCTCTCTGCTCTGCCTGTGTGCTAGGCCTAAATATATGCCAATGGACTGTTGCAGTGGTGGGTGACGTGAAGCCTCATTCTCTGCTATGACATGCAGACTGATTCTCTGCTGACATGAAGCCAGATTGTCTGTTACGGGACCTCTCTGCTCTGCCTGTGTGCTAGGCCTAAATATATGCCAATGGACTGTTGCAGTGGTGGGTGACGTGAAGCCTCATTCTCTGCTATGACATGCAGACTGATTCTCTGCTGACATGAAGCCAGATCCTCTGTTACGGGAGCTCTCTCCTCTGCCTGGGTGCTGGGCCTAAATTTATGACAATTGACTGTTGCAGTGGTGGGTGACGTGAAGCCTGATTCTCTGCTATGATATGAAGACTGATTCTCTGCTGACATGAAGCCAGATTGTCTGTTACGGGACCTTTCTCCTCTGCCTGGGTTCTGGGCCTAAATTTATGAAAATTGACTCTTACAGTGGTGGGTGACGTGAAGCCTGATTCTCTGCTATGATATGAAGACTGATTCTCTGCTGACATGAAGCCAGATTCTCTGTTACGGGACCTCTCTCCTCTGCCTGGGTGCTGGGTAGTGTTGAGCGCGAATATTCGAAAAGCAAATTTTTTTCGCGAATATCGCAACTTCGCGATTTCGCGAATATTTCGAATATAGTGCTATATATTCGTAAAAACGAATATTCGTTTTTTGTTTCCCCCCCCCCCCCCACAAAATTACAGTACACATATAATTGATTGTTTCCCAAAGGTCCAACAGCTCAGATCTTACTCACATTGCCTAGAAAGTGATTGAGGCGCGAATCTTCGTAAGGCGATTTTATTAGCGCACATGCGAATATCGGCACGTCCCAGAACAGAGGCAAAGGGCTTTGCATTCATACATTAGTGAATTGAGTTGCGAATCTTCGTAAGGCGATTTTATTAGCGCACATGCGAATATCTACACTTGTCCCAGAACAGAGGCAAAGGGCTTTGCATTCATACATTAGTGATTGAATTGAGCTGCGAATCTTCGTAAGGCGATTTTATTAACGCAAATGCAAATATCTACACTTGTCCCCAGAACAGAGAGGCAAAGGCCTGTGCATTCATATAGTATAGCACCATATTCGCGAATACGTAGAACTTCGTAAAAGTCGATTTACGAATATTCGTATTTTTTATTTTACTTTCCACCTTACAGATTACATTGATCTGTACTCTGTCAACTACTGTCATCACCCCCCACTGTATCTCGATTGATTCCCAAAAGTCTCACATTCCCTAGAAAGTGATTGAGGTGCGAATCTTCGTAAGGCGATTTTATTAGCGCACATGCGAATATCTACACTTGTCCCAGAACAGAGGCAAAGGGCATTGCATTCATACATTAGTGATTGAATTGAGTTGCGAATCTTCGTAAGGCGATTTCATTAGCGCACATGTGAATTTTGCATAGCATATGTATTATGCGATAATTCGAATTATCGCATATGCGAAATAATAACGAATTTGAATAATCGCGAATATTTTACGAATATTCTTTCGAATATTCACAAAATTTCGCGAATTCGAATATGGGACATGCCGCTCAACACTAGTGCTGGGCCTAAATTTATGACAATGGACTGTTGCAGTGGTGGGTGACGTGAAGCCTGATTCTCTGCTATGACATGCAGACTGATTCTCTGCTGACATGAAGCCAGATTGTCTGTTACGGGACCTCTCTCCTCTGCCTGGGTGCTGGGCCTAAATATATGCCAATGGACTGTTGCAGTGGTGGCTGACGTGAAGCCTCATTCTCTGCTATGACATGCAGACTAATTCTCTGCTGACATGAAGACAGATTCTCTGTTACGGGACCTCTCTCCTCTGCCTGGGTGCCGGGGCCTAAATATCTGAGAATGGACTGTTCCAGTGGTGGCTGACGTGAAGCCTCATTCTCTGCTATGACATGCAGACTAATTCTCTGCTGACATGAAGACAGATTCTCTGTTACGGGACCTCCCTCCTCTGCCTGGGTGCTGGGCCTAAATATATGCCAATGGACTGTTGCAGTGGTGGCTGACGTGAAGCCTCATTCTCTGCTATGACATGCAGACTAATTCTCTGCTGACATGAAGACAGATTCTCTGTTACGGGACCTCCCTCCTCTGCCTGGGTGCTGGGCCTAAATATATGCCAATGGACTGTTGCAGTGGTGGCTGACGTGAAGCCTCATTCTCTGCTATGACATGCAGACTGATTCTCTGCTGACATGAAGCCAGATTCTCTGTTACGGGACCTCTCTCCTCTGCCTGTGTGTGTGCTGGGCCTAAATATATGCCAATGGACTGTTGCAGTGGTGGCTGACGTGAAGCCTCATTCTCTGCTATGACATGCAGACTGATTCTCTGCTGACATGAAGCCAGATTCTCTGTTACGGGACCTCTCTCCTCTGCCTGTGTGTGTGCTGGGCCTAAATATATGCCAATGGACTGTTGCAGTGGTGGCTGACGTGAAGCCTCATTCTCTGCTATGACATGCAGACTAATTCTCTGCTGACATGAAGACAGATTCTCTGTTACGGGACCTCCCTCCTCTGCCTGGGTGCTGGGCCTAAATATATGCCAATGGACTGTTGCAGTGGTGGCTGACGTGAAGCCTCATTCTCTGCTATGACATGCAGACTGATTCTCTGCTGACATGAAGCCAGATTCTCTGTTACGGGACCTCTCTCCTCTGCCTGTGTGTGTGCTGGGCCTAAATATATGCCAATGGACTGTTGCAGTGGTGGCTGACGTGAAGCCTCATTCTCTGCTATGACATGCAGACTGATTCTCTGCTGACATGAAGCCAGATTCTCTGTTACGGGACCTCTCTCCTCTGCCTGTGTGTGTGCTGGGCCTAAATATATGCCAATGGACTGTTGCAGTGGTGGCTGACGTGAAGCCTCATTCTCTGCTATGACATGCAGACTAATTCTCTGCTGACATGAAGACAGATTCTCTGTTACGGGACCTCCCTCCTCTGCCTGGGTGCTGGGCCTAAATATATGCCAATGGACTGTTGCAGTGGTGGCTGACGTGAAGCCTCATTCTCTGCTATGACATGCAGACTAATTCTCTGCTGACATGAAGCCAGATTCTCTGCTATGGAACCTCTCTCCAATTGATTTTGGTTAATTTTTATTTATTTAATTTTTATTTTAATTCATTTCCCTATCCACATTTGTTTGCAGGGGATTTACCTACATGTTGCTGCCTTTTGCAGCCCTCTAGCTCTTTCCTGGGCTGTTTTACAGCCTTTTTAGTGCCGAAAAGTTCGGGTCCCCATTGACTTCAATGGGGTTCGGGTTCGGGACGAAGTTCGGATCGGGTTCGGATCCCGAACCCGAACATTTCCGGGATGTTCGGCCGAACTTCTCGAACCCGAACATCCAGGTGTTCGCTCAACTCTAGTTATAACCATGTTATAATGGAAAATAGTAAAGTGAAGTTCGGGTCCCCATTGACTTCAATGGGGTTCGGGTCCAAGTTCGGATTAAGTTCGGGTCCCGAACCCGAACTTTTTTTTAAAGTTCGGCCGAACTCCCCGAACCCGAACATCTAGGTGTTCGCTCAACTCTAGTCCTGGATCAGCTATGACAGCCATGCTAGATCTTTAGGTGTCAATTAGCAATAGCTGCTGCCGACACATAAAATGCCAGTGACACATAACTTCCATCCACAATGATTCCAGGTACCTTTTTACATACCCCCCTTTGTTCAAACCTGAGGGGTTGAACACCTGCCATACAGTATACCCAGAACAGGACATCCGCGTTTCCCTGCAACCGGCCTGCCCTGTGTTCCATGGAGAACTTAAAGTTCTGTAAGGACAGGAAACACCTGGTGACTCAGGCATTTCTCTCTTTGGCCTCGCTCATCCACTTGATAGGGGAGTTGTCAGTCACCAGGCAGAACTTTCTCCCCATCAAATAGTAGCAGAGAGATTCGAGTGCCCACTTGATAGCCAGGCACTCTCTCTCCACTATGCTATAACTAGTTTCAGCCGGGGTGAGCTTGCGGCTTAAAAAGACAATGGGATGCTCCTCCCCGTTGACTTCCTGAGAGAGTACAGCACTACTTCGGAGGCATCTGTCTGTACCACGAACTCCCTATTGAAGTCGGGCGTCACCAAAACAGGTGACCCGCATAGGGCCGACTTCAAAGTGGAAAAAGCCTCTTCCGCCTACTCATCCCAGCGAACCACCGCTGATTTTTATCCCTTCAAGAGCTCTGTCAAGGGTGCGGCTATAGTGGCAAAGTGGGGAACAAATCTCATGTAATAGCCTATCATTCCTAGTAACGACGTTACTTGTTTAGTGGTGACAGGTCGGGGCCAATTTCTTATTGCCTCTTTTGTTTACTTGGGGTTTGATCACTCTGCGCCCAAAGGCATACCCCAGGTATTTTGTCTCCTCTAACCCTATCGCTCATTTTTTTGGTTAGCGGCTAGTCTAGTTTTTCGAAGGGAGTCTACTACAGCCTACACTTTGGGCAGGTGACTTTCCCAGTCGGTACTGTGGATGACAATATCGTCCAGGTAAGTCAAAGTGTACCAATGATGTGGTCGCAGCACAATGTCCATTAGCCTTTGGAAAGTGGCGGGGGGTGCCATGCAGACCGAAGGGTAACATCTTATACTGGTACAGCCCCTCTGGTGTAATAAAGGCTGTTTTCTCTTTGGCAGCCTCCGTTAAGGGCACCTGCCAGTACCCTTTGGTGAGGTCCAAAACAGAAAAAAAAAGGCTTGTCCTGACCTTTCAATCAGCTTGTCTACCCGGGGCATGGGATACGAGTTGAACTTAGATACCTCATTTAATTTTCGAAAATCGTTGCAAAACCGCAACGTCCCGTCCGGTTTGGGTATCAGTACTATAGGGCTGACCCACTCACTTCTAGACTCCTTGATGACGTCTAGTTACCGCATTAGTTGTACTTACTCAGAGATGGCCTGTCGCCGAGCCTCGGGTACCCTGTATGGTTTCAACCGGATTTTAGCCTGAGGCTCAGTGACAATGTCCTGCTGGATTATGGAAGTGCGTCCAGGGAGGTCTGAGAACACATCTGTGTTTCTGCTGACTAGTGTTGGGCGTGAATATTTGAATAACGAATATTAATTGCGGATATCGGCACTTCGAGAATTCGCGAATATTTCCATATGTTCCTTTACCAGCGGCAACACGGTTTCCATGCATTCCTGCATCTGGGTAACATATTTATTAATGCTTTTATATGGTGTGGGTTGTTGCTACCACGCGCCTGTTTGGCTATGTCTAACAGACTACGTGGATGTATGCCATATAATAGTTCGAAGGGCGAGAACCCAGTAGAGGCCTGGGGCACTTCTCGCACTGCGAACATAAGATAGGGCAGAAGGAGGTCTTAGTCCTTTCCATCCTTAGCTACTACTCATTTTAACATAGTTTTTAACGTTTGATTAAACCTTTCTACTAGGCTGTCAGTTTGCGGGTGATAGACCGATGTCCATATCTGTTTGAGATTCAGCAACTTACAGAGCTCCCGCATGATCTTGGACATAAAAGGAGTCCCCTGGTCAGTCAGAACCTCTTTGGGTATCCCCACTCGGGAAAACATCTCCATTAACTCTTTTGCTATGAGTTTGGCCAATGTATGTCGCAGTGGCACCACCTCCGGGGACCGAGTAGCGTAGTCCAGGACGACCAAGATGTGTTGGTGCCCCCTAGTGGACTTCGGTACTGGGCCTATGAGATGCATGGTGATTCTCTCAAATGGTACCTCAATAATCGGGAGGGGCACTAATGGACTTCCGAACAGGTGCTGGGGGCTAGTGGTTTGGCAGGTCGGGCAAGACTTACCAAAGTCATCCACCTCTCTAAAGACACTGGGCCAGTAGAACCGTTGTAGTATCCAGCCCTGTGTCTTCTGCAGTCCCAAATGACCCCCGAGAACATGTTAGTGGGCTAACTCTAACACAAGTTTTTGATAGGGTCCGTGCACCACCAACTGTTCAACAGGTTCACCCCGCAGCTGGTTTACCCGATATAGCATATTGTGGTGGACCACAAAACGGGGAAACATCGACTCGGCCTCAGGTTGTTGGTGTACACCATCAAGTATTACCACATTCTCCCAGGCCCGGGATAGGATTGGGTCTCGGCGTTGGGCTGTACCGAATTTCTCCCCGGAGAAGTTGAGGTCTGCCAACCCAGGACCCGGTGGAAACTCCCACCATTACCCTATGAGCGGTTGTCTCCCCTTTTCCACCGAAGTGGCAGTCACCCATACTGCTGGCCCTTCGGCCTCAGGTTCCCAGGGTTCTGGCCGTCCCCTTGAACAAGGCCAATCTCCTGGGCTTATTCCTGTCTCAGGGGTATCCTTAACTCTCACAACCGGCCATAAGGCAGGGAAACCTTGAAAGTCTCTCCCTATTAGGAGTTAATAGTGGACATTTGTGGGACCGCCACTCTGTGGATCCACCTGCCAGCCATCGTGGTTAGAGACACCAGCGCGGTGGGGTCGTTTTTCAATTCTCCATGAACGCACATCAACTTTCGGCCAGTATACTTAGCGGACCGCACCAGGGTAGCCCTTACCAGGGTCACCGAGCTCCCTGAGTCCAGCAGCGCCTCCGCTTGAGTGTCTCCCACTTCCACCTGGCACAAGTGGTCTAGAGCCTCTGGGGTACCTGTGGCATACAGTTTCTTAGCATATAGCAATTGTCGGTAACCACAATTAGTGTCCATGGGCTCAACCCAATGAAGACACTCAGCCCTAGTGTGGCAAGCAGTGATGGCCAGTTCGCATTGTTCGCCCACGAACATATGCTGGCTGCCAACTTTTTTCACAGGTCCGGCGAGGCACAGGTAAGCCCTTACCTGTGCCTGTGCGCGAGCTGGTCTGAAAACAAGTGCGGTTAGCGGGAGCAGGCAGTTCCGAGAACAGCCACCGGGGGCCTTCATCGGGCTGTTCTCGGAACTGCCTGCTCCCGGTGACCATATTTGTTTTCAGACCGGCTCGCGGCACAGGTAAGGGCTTACCTGTGCCTCGCTGGACTTGTGAAAAAAGCTGTCAGCCCGAATATGTTCGCGGGCGAACAATGCGAACTGGCCATCACTGGTGGACAGGTTTCTGACACCGCCAGCAGATTAAGGCCTCTTGCACACGACCATATGGCTTTTGCAGTGTTTTGCGGTCTGCAAAAAACGGATTTGCAAAAAATACGGATGACGTCTGTGTGCATTCCGTTTTTGCGGAACGGAACAGCTGGCCCCTGATAGAACAGTACTATCCTTGTCCGTTATGCGGACAATAATAGGACATGTTCTATCTTTGAACAGAACGGAAATACGGAAGGCATATGGAGTACCTTCCGTTTTTTTTGCGGATCCATTGAAATTAATGGTTCCGTATACGGTCCAGAAACGGAATGTAAACAGAAAAAAATAATCATGTGCAAAAGGCCTAACTTGGTCCGGCCCATAGGGGGAACCTTCCGGGGGGGTTTCATTGGCTCATTCCGGTGGGCCTGGGGTGGGGAGTTCTGGAGTTTGCCTACCCTCCTCCTAAAAGAACCCCTCTTGAGATTCTTGGTGGCCTCACAGCGTACCACCAGGTCCACCATTTCCAGGAGATACCTGGCCGATCCAGTGCTGGAGAGGGGGTGGCAGTGCCATCCAGAATATGTCAGCCAATAGTCTATACAGCATAGCCATGGGACTCAGCACATCAGGCTTTAGCCACTTTTGCAAAAGGTGGAGTAAGTCATAATACTGGGGTCTTGCGGGCTCAGCCGGCTTAAACCCCCACAGATGTACCCGCTGGGCCCGGACCAACACATTTACCACCCAGTCTTGCTAAAATCTCACCCTTTACCTTCGGGTAGTCGGGCGCTTGATTGTCCGGCAAGTCGAAATACACCTGCTGGGACTCTGATGCCAGGAAAGGAGCGACAACCTCAGCCCACTGGTCTTGGGGCAGCTTTTCCCTGGTGGCCACTTTCTCGTACATCATCAGGTAGGTTTCAATGTCGTCTGCGAGTGTCATCTTAGGGATCACTGCATGGGCTGCTTTCCGGGCATCGTAGACGCATCATAGACGCTTGGGGTTGCTCCTGCTGTCTGAAAAGCCATCTTGTGTTGTAGCAGCAACTGGTTGGTCTCTTGCTGCTGCTTATTAGCCTCCCGTTGGTGCAGGTTGGTCTCTTGCTGCTCCAAATTTGCCTTCACAACAGCCTCCATTTTGTCGTGGGGCATGGGTTGAAATACAGCTGGTATGATGTACGACATACAATTGTCCCCAAAAATGCAAACCCAAAAATATATCGGCGTTCACCCCTGGCTCACTGCACTTGCCCGCATCCTCCACCAATTGTGGGGATTCGCTCTGGTAGTTAGGACTAGCGGATGAAGTATAGAGGCAAAGTACACAGTTCTTGAATCAAACATCGGTGTTTATTCACACATTGGTGTATAACAAAATGCAGATAAGGTGCATCACAAAACGCAGGTGGCTTGGTGTTTGTTCACACACAAGGAAAGTCCATAAACAATAAAAGTCACCTATACTTCTGGGTGTTAATTCACACCCTGTTCACCTTTAGAGGGGCCTGAGTCCTCCAGCCTGGCTAAAACCTGAAATCCTAGTTCACAGCACACAGACTCTTGAGCTCCACTGTCAGAGGGAGGTAAATCCACACACCTGGCAATGCTGGCTGGTTTTTATGCCTAGCAAAACACAGCCTGGAACATGGGGAGTAGTCACCCACCAAGCACTTTGACTACTCCCAGTAAGAGCCGTCCTGGATCAGTTATGACAGCCATGCTAAATCTTTAGGTGTCAATTAGCAATAGCTGTTGCTGACACATAAAATACCGGCTCTTACTTCACCGAGGCAAGGAACCTCGGTGACACATACCTTCCATCCACGATGATTCCAGTTACCTTCTTACAGGAGAGAAGAGGAAAGCATGTTACATACAAGCCATGATTGGCTGCAAGGCACATAAACAAGATGACATTTTGACAAAGATGGCATTTTGACTTGTGCCTAACCCAACAAATGTCTTTATATTAATTAATCAATAAAAAATTAGAGCAAGAGCCAAATTTGCAGTTTTTTATTTATGCAAAAGTGACAGGAAGTGCAGCTTTATTGGTTGCCTGAAAAACTGATGATTAAAGTTGAGCGAACCCGAACTGTAAAGTTCGGATTCGTACCGAACTTTAGGATTTTTAGACCCTGGACCCGGACCCGAACCCGAACATTTCAGTTAACATTTGGGTTCGGAGTTGGTGTTCGCCGCTTTCTTAGCGCTTTTTGAAAGGCTTCAGAGCAGCCAATCAACAAACGTTTAACTGTGTGACCTTAGAGGCCATACTAATGGCATGGCTGTGATTGTCCAGTGCAGCATGTGACCCAGCCTCTATATAAGCTGGAGTCACGTAGCGCTGCATGTCACTCTGCTGTGCTTAGTGTAGGGAGAGGGTGCTGCTGGTGCTTTGAGGGAGAGAATAGGACAGAATCTGTGATCAGAACTCCAATTGAACTCAGCGATCTACATAGATTTAGTTGTGTGGGTGCAGTGCACAATCTTTTTACCCTGCCCTGAGCCCAGTGACAGAAAAAAATAACTTTTATCCGTCTTTTAGGTCGGCAGCGACGGCCATTTTATGCAAGCTCAGTGCACCAGCACTGCATCTGAGCTTTTGTGACATTCAAATCCAAGCTTGAAATACTGCACTAATAATCTGTTTTAAAAAAAAACACCCTTTTTTGACAATATACAACATCTGGTGCATTTGCAGGATTAGTCAATGTGCAATTTAAGCTAAATATACAGCCATAATTTTCTGGGTTTTTACAAACACCCTTTTTTGGCAAAATTCCCTATTTTACAGCCCTTGATGCATCTGCACGTGTGAAATTCAATCGTTATATACAGCTTTCATAATCTGTTATTTAAAAAACAACCTTTTTTTTTGCAAAATACTTAATATTGCAGCCGTTGCTGAATCTGTGATTGTTAAAAACAAGTTTTAAAAAATTCTATAATTTTCTGGCTTTGAAAAAACACAAATTTTTGGCAATATCCAACATCTGGTGCCTTTGCAGAATTAGTCAGTGTGCAATTTAAGCTAGAAATACAGCCATCATTTTCTAGGTTTTTATAAACAACTTTTTGGGCAAAATACACAATTTTACAGCCCTTGCAGCATCAGCACATGTGAAATTTAAGGGTTTATATACTGCTGTCATATTCAGTTATTAAACAATTACCCATTTTGGGCAAAAAACTTTAATTGCGGCCTAGTCTGCATCTTTACGTGTGAGATACACCCTTTACATACTATGGTTCTATTCAGTTATTTGCAAAACAACCATTTTGTGCAAAAAACTAAAATTCCGGCCTAGTCTGGATCAGTCCGTGTAAGATACACCCTTTAGATACTGTGGTTCTATTGAGATATTTGAAAAACAACCATTTTGGGCAAAAAATAAATAAATGCAGCCTAGTCTGGATCAGTCCGTGTGAAATACACACTTTAGACACTGTGGTTATATTATTCTATTAATAAAATATCCTTTTTGGGCAAAAAACTTTAATTGCGGCTTAGTCTGCATCTGTACGTGTGAGATACAACCTTTACATACGATCGTTCTATTGTGCTATTAATTAAACACCCATTTAGGGCAAGATCCTAAATTTGAGAAATATGAGGAGAGCGTCAAATAAGGGACGTGACCCAGGTCGTGATGCTGCTGGTGGAGCTCCTGTTGCAGGGAGAGGACGTGGTCGATCTGTGCCAGCTACATGCACAAGTGAAACCCCTTCCTCAGGTGCAGGTAGGCGACAGATCCTGCAGCGGTATTTAGTCAGGCCGAATGCGGCTCTACGAATGGTGAGGCCTGAACAAGTACAGGCGATAGTAGATTGGGTTGCTGACAGTGCCTCCAGTTCCTTCACATTATCTCCCACCCAGTCTCCTGCTGAAAGATCAGAGTTGGCATCTGCAGCCAATGTCCACCCGTCTTTTACCTCACCCCCTTGCAAATCAGCCAAGCAATCTGAGCCCCAAGTCTCTTCTGCTTTTTGATGACTCTGTTAGCAGGGTTTCCCAGGGCCATCAACCTAGCCCTGCCCCAGAAGTGGAAAGATTGAGTGCACCGATGCCCAACCACTTATCTTTCAAGATGAGTACATGGGAGGACGATCGCAGCACGTCACGGATGATGACGAAACACAGGTGCAAACTGCTGGTGCTTTCGAAAGTGTGCAGACTGACAAGGAGGGCAGGAGTGAAGACTGGGTGGAAGATGATGTGGAGGACGATGAGGTCCTCGATCCCACATGGAATCAAGGTCATGCGAGTGACCTATGTAGTTCAGAGGAAGAGGCGGTGGTCGCACAGAGCCACTAGCACAGCAGAAGAGGGAGCAGGGTGCAAAAGTGGAGCGGCCGTCCCCTAGACAGTACGTCTGCTACTGCCCACTGCAGCAAGGGACCGAGCACACCAAAGCCAGCTCCAAGGAGTTCCCTGGCGTGGCAGTTCTTCAGACAATGTGCTGACGACAAGACACGAGTGGTTTGCACGCTGTGCAATCAGAGCCTGAAGCAACGCATAAACGTTCTCAACCTGAGCACAACCTGCATGAACAGGCATTTAAGTGCAAAGCGCGAGCTGCAGTAGAGTAGACACCTCAAAAACCAAGAAAGGTCTCTGGCTCCTCCTGCTTCCTCTTCTGCTGCAGTCTCGGCCTCTTCATCCACCTCTGGAGTGACAGTGCCACTTGCCACCCGGCAAACAGAGGATCTGCCAGCAACACCACCACCTGGGTCACCAAGCATCTCCACAATGTCCCACGGAAGCATTCAGCTTTCAATCTCCCAAACACTGGAGCGTAAGAGGAAGTACCCCCCTAACCACCCGCAATCCCTGGCCCTGAATGCCAGCATTTCAAAATTACTGGATTTTAAAATGCTGTCATTCCGTCTAGTGGAGACAGAGTGTTTTAAAGGCCTTA
Organism: Bufo gargarizans; assembly: GCF_014858855.1. Lineage (NCBI taxonomy): Eukaryota > Metazoa > Chordata > Amphibia > Anura > Bufonidae > Bufo > Bufo gargarizans. Next base: position 478,989,747 of record NC_058080.1, read on the forward strand.
TGGTGGTGGCTGTCCCACAGTACGTCGTGCCCAGCTGCCACTACTTTTCCAGGCGAGCCATCCCTTCCCTGCACAACCAAGTGGGGACAAAATCAGATGTGCACTGCGCAACACCATCTGTGGCAAGGTGCACCTCACTACGGATACATGGACCAGTAAGCACGGTCAGGGACGTTATAGCTCCATAACAGCACACTGGGTAAATGCAGTGGTGGCTGGGCCTGAGGCACATAGCAGTTTGGCGCATGTCCTTCCACCACCGAGGATTGCAGGGCGCTTCAGTTTGCCTCCTGTTGCTTCCTCCTCCTACTCTGCTTCCTCATCCTCTACCAGCTCCTCATCCGGTCAGTGTAACACCTTCACCACCAACTTCAGCACAGCCAGGGGTAAACGACAGCAGGCAGTTTTAAAACGTATCTGTTTGGGGGACAAACCCCACACCGCGCAGGAGCTTTCGGCGTTCTCACCCTGCTGCTGCTCGCCTGTCAGCGCTGCAGTGTAATTTCGGCCTTCCCGCTCACCGCCTGATATGCGACGAGCCCACAAGGTGGAACTCCACCTTGCACATGCTGACCCGACTGTGTGAGCAGCATCAGGCGATAGTGGAGATTCAGATGCAGCACGCACGGATGAATCACTCTGCGGAACAGCACCACTTCACCACCAATGACTGGGCCTCCATGCGAGACCTGTGTTCCTTGTTGCGCTGTTTCGAGTACTCCACCAACATGGCCAGTGCCAATAATGCCGTTCTCAGCGTTACTATCCCACTTCTATGCCTCCTTGAAAAAACACTGCTGGCTATGATGGAACAGGATGTGGCACAGGAGGAGGAGGAGGAAGTGGGATCATTTCGTAGGGTTTCCGGCCAGTCATTCACAAGTGGCTCCAAGGGTGGGTTCCTGCACCCACAAACGCCAGGTACACAATTGTCCAGCCAGGGCTCAGTTCTGGAGGATAACGAGGTGGAGGATGAGGAGATGGAGGAGAAGGAACCTTGTTCACAGCAGGGTAGCACCCAGACCAGCTCATGGACAGCTTTTTGTTGCCTCTGGGCAGCCTGGCACACATGAGCGATTACATGCTGCAGTGTCTCCGCAACGACCGCCGAGTTGCCCACATTCTAACTTGTGCTGATTATTGGGTGGCCACGCTACTGGATCCCCGTTACAAGGACAACGTACCGTCCTTAATTCCCTCACTAGAGCGTGATCGAAAGATGTGCGAGTACTAGCGCATGCTGGTAGACGCGCTGCTGGTGGAATTACCATCTGACAGCGGGGGCACAGTGGAAGCACAAGGCGAAGGCAGAGGAAGAGGTCGCCAATGCCAGCACCTCGAGAAGCGCAGCTGCCTGTCCACAGCCAATGTGGACAAGCTCACGTTGATTAAAATTAACCAGGCATGGATCCCACAGGACTTGTCCGTATCTTGTGCAGAATAGACATGTATACCGGCCTTACCCAGCCATTGTTATACTACAGTGCAATTGCTCATTGTTGTATTTTTGATATTTACCACTCTTTTGGAGTGTACCCTAATAAAAAATTAAAAAAATTAAACCAAAAACCAGTGTTTGCTACCTCGTCCTCCTCCACCGCTGCTTCCACCTACACCGCTACGTCCTCCTCAAACTCCTACTCCATATGGACCTCCACCTCATAAATCTTTTTTTTTTTAATTTGTACGTATTTTATTTTATTTTATTTTATTTTATGTCATTTCACTACTTTGCTACATTTTATGGGTGAGATTCACCAATTTGTGATGTACCACTGTTACACCTAGTAGACAGGTTAAAAAAATTCACAAATTTGTCTGTTACATTTTCGGGTGAAATTCACCAATTTTTGGGTGTGATGTACCACTGCTATACCTAGTAGACAGGTAAAAAAAAAAATTGTCTGTTACATTTTCAGGTGAAATTCACCAATTTTTGGGTGTAATATACCCCTCCTCTACCTAGTTGACAGCTTAATAAATTTTACAAATTTTTCTTTTACATTTTCGAGTGATAATAAACAATTTTTTTCTGTCATAGACCCCTGCTCTACCAAGTAGAGAGGTTAATAATTTTTACAAATTTCTCTGTTACATTCTTGGGTTGACATTTTACAATTAGACATGAATAAACCCCTGCTCTGCATAGGTGACAGGGAATACAATTTCAGAAATTCTTCTTTAATTGATGCGCACCACCTCCTTTCATTCAATGCTTAAACTTTAACAAGTTGTCCCACATTTGCGCTTCAATAATTTGTCCAACATTTGCGCTTCAATAATTGGTCCCACATTTGCGCTTCAATAATTTGTCCCACATTTGTGCTTCAATAATTTGTCCCACATTTGCGCTTTAACAGCTTTTCCCACATTTTCGCTCGATCAAAAAAAAATTGAATCCATTTATCTCCCTTGGATGTGGTCTCTCTTTCTCACGCTCCCTCTCCGGCATAGAACCCCGATTCGCCCATAACCGTGATCAACATGGTATGACTCAGAAAAGAAAATCGAAAGTTGATAGGGAAGATATCCAAATGGATGGTGGATGTCACAGGGACGTGCGATCAGGCAGAAGTTAGCTAGAGTCAACAAAGCGGCAGCAGGGCCTCCAAAAATACCACAGTGACATTCCCTATATTTTTTTATTAATCATTCCAATAACAGGGCATCTTATGAGTACTGTATTGTTATATTTCGTCACTACCTCCCCGAGTCGGGAGTGGGTAATTGCCACGCGCCCCTCCTTTCCTTCAATTCTTCAGTTTTTACAGCTTTTCCCACATTTGCGCTCGATCACAATTAAATTTCATGCATTGATCTCCCTTGGATGTGGTGTCTTTTTCTCACGCTCCCTCTCCGGGGTGGAACCTTGATTCGCCGCTAACCGTGATCAACATGGTAGGCGCAGAAAAGAACATTAAAAGTTGATAGAGCAGATATCCAATTGGATCGTGAACATCACGGGAACGTGCGACATGGTGGGGCAATATGTTTGCACACGAACTGACTGATGGTTCTTCCCCCTGCAACTTCTGGGTCTCCAAATTGGGCACATGGCCTGAGCTTGCCCTTTACGCCTTGGAGGTGCTGGCCTGCCCTGCAGCCAGTGTATTGTCTGAACATGTGTTTACCACGACTGGAGGGGGTTATCACAGGTTATATTTCCCAATGTTTTGGGGTGTACATGAATTTAAAAAAATAAAAATAAATTTAAAACAAAAAAGCAGTGTAAGCTACCTCCTCCTCCTCCTCCACCGCTGCTTCCACCTACACCGCTACATCCACCGCCTCCTCAACCTCCTACTCCATATGGATCTCGTCCTCCTAGATCAAGATTATTAGTTTTAATTTTTACGTATTTTATGTTATTTGAAGTAATTCCCCTATCTGACAGCAGCAGTGGTATCATGGCAGCAGCAGCAGCCATACAGTATAGGACATTATGGTTGCCAGGCAGACAGTGACAGTGGCATGGTGGGGCACCGTCAGTGAGGGCAGATCTATTCATCAGCCTCAACCACTTTAGAAAAGTGATGTTTTGTACATTGGTAGAGAACAACGATCCCTGATGCGCTGAAAACTCTCTCTGAGCTGACAGGCAAGAGAGAACAGAAAAAACATACTGGACCAGTCCAGGCCACAGTTCCAGTCTGCTTCCCCAGAAGTCCATGGGGTCAGGGAACATGGTATGCGCCAAGGAAAGGCTAAGTACGAATATTATACTGCAGAACAATAAACAACATATTCCGTAACCCAGCTATGATAATTGGCATATTATTATTGCGGTAAAATAATTAAATGCTTTTTTTCTAATAACAAGGATTCACTAAGGCCTCATGCACACGACCGTTGGGTTCCGTTGTTCCGTGATCCGTTTCCGTTTTTGTTTCCGTCTGTCTTCCTTTATTTTTGGAGGACCACCAGACATAAAGGAATGTAAAAAAAAATTTAAGACAGGTTTGCCATGCAAATGATAGGAATAAAATGGATGCGGAAGCGGATGACAATCTTGTGTGCCTCCGCGTTTTTTAGCGGTCCCATTGACTTGAATGGGTCCGCGAACCGTTTTCCGGGGAAATAATAGGACAGGTTATATTTTTTGGACGGACTGAAACCACGGATCACGGACGCGGATGGCAAACGGTGCATTATCCGTATTTTCAATGGCTCCATAGAAATTAATGGTTTCCCCCTGAAAAGCTAAAATCGCCGGAGCAGACGTGGAAGCAAACAACGGTCATGTGCATGAGGCCTAACAATGTAATTGTTTTGTAGGAATGATATATGTTTTTTGAACTAGACACTGTGATGCAGTAATGCCTTCACTAACACAGTAGTAGTTTGTGTTACTGATTTGAAATGTGTTTGCTGCTGTATCTACCCGCTATCTTGCAGCAATGTACAACGTATTTAGTAACACGGGTATAATAATATCATTTTGATTGCCATATTATTGTGGTAAAATTATTGAACACTTTTTTCAAAGAATAACAAGTATTCTTTAATACTTGGGTGTGGCAATGCAATTATTTTGCAGTGATGAAATATGTCTTTTGAATTGGACATACGTATTCAAACCCTTTCTTATGACCCTTGAAATTTAGCTCTGTGGCCTCTCATTTTTTTTTTAGATTTTTCAAACCTTGATTGGAGTCCACCTGTGGTAAATTCAGTTGTTTGGACATGATTTGAAAAAACAACCCCCTGTATATACAGTATAAGGTCTATGTAACTACAGTTACTTTGTGCAATTTCCCAAGACTATGTATAGGAGGCAGTGGGTTAAGTCTCCTTATCAGTTCAGTTTTCCTCAGCTCAACAAAGGGATGCAACTTATTCATCGCATTCTCACTATATTGGTATTTCCTCAATATAGAACAGTCTCTAGACAGGGGATCAGGCTATTATTTTGGTATGTTGGAGAACTTGAAGCTCATTGGATTCCACCAGATGCAAGGAAGTCTATAGTCAAAATTCAGGCATTTACCTTCTCTAACAGAATGCTTTTCACTACCACTGTTACAATTCTTGTCCAATCCAGTAACTCCTTTCCTGTAGGGCTGGCATATATGCTGACTCTTTTGCACAGCAATGCTCCTTAGCTGCTTTCACACTCACTGTTTGCATCAGACTGACCTCACATCCTGCTGAGCAAAGGGTTAAGCTGCAAGCTCTGCCTAGCAGCATAACTGATACCCACTGCTTTCTCATATAAAGTATATGAGACATACAGTGCATAAAGTAAAATACATTGACACTTCCAGTGGACAAGTGGACCTAGAAAAATTGATGCTGTTTTGAAGGAAAAGAGTAGTCACACCAAGTATTAACTTGATTCAAATTTTTTATTTTGTTCATTCATTCGTTTTTAATTTATAGAAATAAACTATTAACACTTCTATTTTTAAAGGCATTCTTACTTTACAGCATTTTTTCTCATCTAAAACTATGCACAGTAATGAATATGAGAGTTTAGATATGCTCTGTGTCACATTCAGAGGTCATTGTGCAGGGCGAGGGGGTAAACCGTGTGTGTCAGTTATTGTAAATGGTATATCCTGTGTTATCTGCTACCAGCTTTATAATGGAAGTGTTGCATTTCATTGTAATCATGCCTGTGACAATAATCAGATGATTGATGAGAAGTGATTTCTACAGAACAGGAAGTTAAGTCTTTTGTGAGGTTTAGTGGTCAGAGTGAAATTTGCAGGATTTCTGAATTTATTTTTAATATAGATAAAGGCATGAAAAATTTGTTTAAAAAACAGTTTTTATAAAATGTAACATAACTTCCCTTAAATCAGGGTTGCTAACCATCCATAAATTCCTGGACAGTCTGTAAAAAGAGGCCACTATTTTTCCATGTCCATGTCTGTGTTTTTTCTTGAGGCTGGTTTAAGAACGAGCGAACTGGTTTCGTAATGAACCAGGTTCATTACGAATTTTACCAGAATTTGTCCACAAAGCAAACCCACAGCTTATCAGGTTTGCTTTGGACTAATCAAGTAAAACAGCGCTCATCGCAATTTTTTCACATGTTGAACAGGAAAAAGCACGAGGGAGGAATAAGAAGGATGCCCACAAGACCCTGAGAGGAAGTGAGAGGGGATATTTCCCTGGCTCACAGGCTGACAGAAAGCCTGGATTAGCTAATCAGTGGGGCAGCTAGTGAGGAGGTGCCCTAGCAGAACAAGCAAAGCATCATTCTGTGTTAGGCCTCATGCACATGACCGTAGTTTAGGTCCGCATCCGAACTACTATTTTTGCGGCTCAGGTGCGGACACATTTACTTCAATGGGGCCGCAAAAGATGCAGACAGCACTCCGTGTGCTGTCCGCATCCTTTGCTCCTTTCCGTGGCCCCGCAAAAAAAATATAGCATGTCCTATTCTTGTCCATTTTGCGGAGAAGAATAGGCATTTCTACAATGGGCCGCCTGCCCCGTTCCGCAAATTGAGGAAGGCACACAGGCGGTTTACGTTTTTTGCGGATCTGCGGTTTGTGGACCGCAAAAAACGAAATGGCAGTGTGCATGAGGCCTTAGGTTGTGAACAATGGTGGATGGGTATAGCAGGTTTTGAGGGAAAAAAAACACATCTTAGGGAGAGTTTACAGTCACAATCAAGCTTATATTCTCGTGCCAGAGATAGTAAAAGGGAAATACTATTAAAAAAAAGAACAATTGTGTACAATAGAAGATTTATGCAAGTAAAGCTTTAAGGGAGTGAGTTGCTAAGGCTGGGTGTTGCTGGCATAGGCTGTACCTTCTAGCTTTAGTTACTGCCTTATAATACAGCTGCAGCTGCTGGAGAACCTCAAAAGCAGCCAAGTGCAAGATTTTTTTTTTTTTTACAGAAAGACAGATGTGTTTTTTGCAAACCTAATATTTCTTCATTGGATTATTGCCAGCTAATTGCCAGCATCCCAATAGCATTCTGCTGTAGAGAAATTATTGAAGATTTTTTTCAGTGCATCATATGTGTCCATGTTAAACATGTTGCATTATAGCAAAAGCATTTTACAACAAATTGATGTGCAATGTTTTTTTAGTGCATTATGTCTGTGTTGTATTTAAACACGTTGCATTGTAGCAAAAGCAATAACACAATTTTTCTACCAATGAAATTAAATGCAAATTACAGCATACACAGAAATTAAACCACCTTCCCTGCACAGGTAAATTGTTGGTGTGAGGGGAAGAATAATCGCAATACAAGTGTTCAATGCGTGTTTTACAATCCTGAGAGTACTGTTCTGTGTGAACACACATCAAACAGTAGGCCCAAATCTGTTACAAGGCATTTTCTGACAGCTCAAGTGTTGGTGTATGGAAATAATTGTAATATAAGTGTGCAACACATGTTTACAATCCAGAGAGTGCTGCTTTAAATCTTTGTGTGAACACGCATCAAATAGTAGACCCACATCTGTTACAAGGTATCTTCTGACAGTTAAAGTGTTAGTGGAGGAGATGGGGAGGGGTTTAAAATATTCAAAATACAAGTGTGCAATGCACGTTTTACAGTCCAGAGTACTGTTTTAAATCTGTGCGAACTCACATCAAACAGTAGGCCCAAATCCCATAGTAGGTTGACAACTTGTGTTTTACAATAGAATTTTTTTTCTCTGAATATGTGTATTTTAGTGCATATAGATATTAGACCAAAATCTGTTACTGGCACTGATAATGCATCATTATTAAAGTACACTGTCATTAGTAGTGTCTTCAGTGTGTTTGTAGAAAGGGAAAATAAATTAACTGTACCTCTCTGTCTTCAAGTTTTAGAAAACAGACTTTCAAACCATTCCATACTTTGTGTGACTGTGTACATTAGGCCAATGTCTGGAAAACAGAAGGGGATGAGATTATAGACTGGATATCTTACTCTTCCTCTCAGTCACAGCAGGGTGATGTGAAGGTCACTTCTCTGTCTGACACAATGCCTTGGAGCCAAGGGTCACAGCATTCCTCCTGATCCTCCAGAGTAGCCTGTGAGTGGTGTCCTTTCTGTCTTCACTGCTCGCTCTTATTGGGGCGCCTTCTTTTTTCCTAAGAATGAGCAAGAAAACCCCACCATGCACTCTGGCAGATAGTCAGGATATTCTCCGTGTTGATGACTTGTGTGAGAGCAGTCAGTGCTTGGTCTGCCCTGAGTAGGAGGTTCAGGGGGAGGTGTGGACCCCATACATAACTGTGTTAGTGGAGGTGGTAATAACGGCACCCGTAGCCACGGAATTGGTGGTGAGATCAGTGGTAGTGACTGTGACAGTCAGGGTAAATACAGAGCAGGGAATTGGGAAAGGGGTCAAGGAGCTGACCATGACATATAACAGTCTGTTAAAAGTCACATGGAGAGGGAGGACTATGATGATGATTGTGTGTTGAAGGACTTGGGAGTCAGATCAGGGTGCTAAAGAGGAGTAAGAGATATCTGAGGAGAAGAGAGGTGGCCGATGGTGGCAATAAAGTGGAGGCAATGTAAGGCCAAAACCTCCAAAAGAACTGCCAGGGCTAGATCTGCCTATATTTTGATCAGCTCGGAAACTGGTGATGCTGACAATACTGTAAGTGCAGGCTCAAAACGTACTAGACTTATGCCAAGCTCAACTGCCGCCAGCAATGTGCGAACAAATCCCATATGGCGTTTTTTTCTTCACAAGACCGGCCCACAAAACCACAGCTACGTGCAAGATCTGCAGAAGCCACAGGCATTCAAACAAAAACATAGGTTCCAGAGCTATCATCAGCTTCTTCTCCTACTCAGACTCCTCCTTGTCCTCAGCTCCATCATGAGACATCTGTAACGGAATTTGTGGCCATGAGAAAACTATTATCAACCAGCTTGTCTACAAACCGAACCCCCACCTGGCCAAGTTGCTGGTGGTGCAGTTGCTTCCATACCATTTAGTTGTGGTAATGGTGGCATAGTTCTGCACCTTCAACAAAATTTCATTCTTCTGTATGATATTCATATTTCTGTCCAGCTGTCCATTTTTTTTTTCAAAATAATTGTTTAATTGCTGTGGCAAAGTAAAGAACCAACTGCTAGAGGCATGTTTTTAATGGCCCACTGGGTCAATGTTTTTCGCAGCAGTGGTTAGGAATCACCCCAGCAACAAGTCCTATTGACACCTCCACATTTGTGTCAGTCTGGTTCTCATGGACATCCTCCTGTTCCCAGCTCTTCAGAGATGCCTGTCACATGCTGAAGCCCTTCGAAGAGGCCACAAAATTTGTCAGTAGGGACAACTGCTGCATGAGCGATCTTATCCCCCTTATATTTGTCTTATAACAGATGTTCATGTAGCAAGGGACTATGTAAGGGACAACAGAGGAAGAAGAACAGCTAATTCATCTTTCTTTCCACCCTGTAGCTGTTGAGGACCCACAAAGAGAAAGTACCGTGGAGGAGCTGCCACTAGAGGAGGGGGAGGAAGAGGATATGGAGGAGCAGGATGATGATAATGATGATGACACCGGCCATGACATCAAATCTTTTCAGTGGGAGGCGGAGCCATAAAGAACTGGTCAGCTGTAAGCTTGCTTGCTTATGCACTGACAGGCATATCATTGACATCAAGCAGTCTGATGATTACTGTATAGCCATGATTTTAGACTCTCACTATCAAAGCTGAATGCGGGAATGTTTTCATCCTTCTGAAAGGAGCAGACATCTGCCACAAGGAATTTTCAGTGAGCAGACACCTGCCACCAGTGTGTCTGAAAGGGAGGCCCTCTCCAGACTCATCAACTTCCCACCAACCTCTCTGCTGCCACAAGCAGCAGAAGCCACAGCAGCAACAGCAGTTCAGTCTCCTCAACATGATGAGGCAAATCAGCAAATGGAGACTTGCTTTCTCAATGCCCAGGTTCAGTCCTACATGGACTCTGCCCTGTCTCTGGTGCATACTCTTTTCCCTGACCCTATGGACTTCTGGGCAGGCAGATTAGAATAGTGGCCCAACCTACCCTAGTATGATGTCTGTGTTCATTCTTGCCCAGCCTCCAGTGTCATCTTGGAGAGGGTTTTAAGCAAGGCAGGGAGCATGGTGACACCCAAATGGACCAAGTTGTCCTCTGCCAGTGTCCAAAAGATAACTTTTGTCAAAATGAACTAAGAATGGATCTGAGAGAATTTTCACATTCATCCAGCTGCTGACAGTTCCACATCTTGCCACTGTTGCTGTCTGTCTGCCTTCCATCACATTCCATATGGCTGCTGCTACTGCCATCATGCCATTACCAATACCATGTACCATATGGTTGCTGCTGCTGCCACGGCTGCAGCTGCTATGCCTCACTTCTAATCCCCTACTGCCATCACTAGTAATGATACACATCTGCCATTATTTCTACTTCTACAACTACTACTACTACTACCAATAAACAGCCAATCTACTCCCTTGTATGTTCCATTCTATCCTGCTACAAGCAACTCTTTTTTCTGACAAGTAGCATTTGTGTGTGCCATATGGGCAGGCATTCTAACCCCCATAAAGACTCATTTTTGGATACTTGGTCTCCCAACAAGCCACTGTTCTTCCTTCCCTTAACACCATTTGTTTTTAACCGCCTCCAGACCGCCTAACGCACGGATGCGTCCTGGATGCGGTCGATTCATTCCTCCTGGACGCATCAGTGCGTCATCTCGCGAGAGGCGAGGCTTCCTGTGAACGCGCGCACACAGGCGCGCGCGTTCACAGGATCGGAAGGTAAGAGACAGGATCTACAGCCTGCCAGCGGCGATCGTTCGCTGGCAGGCTGTAGATGCGATTTTTTTTAACCCCTAACAGGTATATTAGACGCTGTTTTGATAACAGCATCTAATATACCTGCTACCTGGTCGTCTGGTGGTCCCTTTTGCTGGGATCGACCACCAGAGGACAAAGTCATATGCACCCCAAAATAGTGACAATTAGTATAAGGCCATACATTTTACAGTAGGAAGGAGCCTATATTTTTAACTACGTTTTTAAAAGAATCGGGTTCGGATACAGCAATCTGAACCCAATTCCCTCAACCCTAGCATATACCACACAAAAGTAAATTTTTAACCTTTTTTGCAGTGGGAGGATGGGAGTGGTAGTCCAGATATCGGTGGTTAATCCTGCTCCAGTGCTCCCTTAGGCTGGGTTCACACCTGAGCGTTTTACAGGGCGTTCAAACGCGCTGTAAAACGCTCAGCACATGAAAACCAATGCTTCCCTATGGCCCTGGTTCACACTTGAGCGTTTTACAGCGTGTTTGAACGCGCTGAAAAACACCCTACGCTCAAAAAAGTTCTTGAGCTTCTTTGGGGCGTTTTGTCGCGCGTTCCCGTACATAGACTTTCGGGAACGCGCGACAATGGGTGTTCGCTTGTCTCTGTATGCGTGATTGTAAACGCCGGTACAATCGTGCATACAGAGCGCTCCTTTCAGAACGCTCAGGTGTGAACCCAGCGTTAGGGATGATGTGCTGATTTTGCAGTTGCTTCCATGTGCAGTGTTAGTCAGCACTAACCAACCTAGTAAGTTAACACTTGTACTTTAAAAATGACAGATATTTGGAGCAGATATTTTCCCAGCATTTAGGGCAAATTTAGTGTTTCAGGAACCTGTGTCTGAAGATCACAAGATGAAGTAAAGCATGGATTATAAACGAAAAGCTTTTACTTAGAAAAAGACCAGACTTCTTTTGATCCTGCTCCAGTGTATCATCCTTTCTATGAACTGCTCAGCAGCTGCAAGATTTTTTAGTCTTTGACAGAGCTGCTTTCTGTGGTTTTGTAATTTAGCAGTCATAGTCGTTTTAGGCCATTTGAATTGGATTTTCTAAAAGAGTTCTCAAGCTCTCTATATTCTCCAAACCTTACTTAAGAATTTCTACATTTATCACTGCGCTTTTTTAATGAATAAATAATTGTCATGGCAAATCGCACAAATGATACATTCAGCAGGTAATCACCTGTATCACCACAAAATGTAGCATAATCTTTAGGCAGCATATTAAAGAGAAGATGGAGCTGAGCAGATTGATATACAGATTTGTTGTAGAAGGTTCAGTAGACATAGTAACATAGTTTATAAGGCTGAATAAAGACATCTGTCCATCCAGCTAAGCCTGTTATCCTGTAAGTTGATCCATCGGAAGGCAAGAAGACTCTTGTGAGGTAGAAGACAATTTTCCTCACTTTAGGGGGAAAAAATTCCTTCCCGACCACCTCCTCAGGCAGAGAGTTCCATAGTCTCACTGCTCTTACCGTAAAGAATCCTCTTTAATGTTTGTGTACAAACCTTCTTTCCTAGAGAAGCAGAGGCTGTCCCCTCGTCACAGCCCTGGGGATAAATAGATGATGGGAGAGATCTCTGTACTGACTCCTAATATATTTATATATAATTGTAGTGTCCCACTAGGTAGGAGTGGGCACTACACAAGGGTCAATTGGGTAGCGTGTTACTTCTACTCACCAGGGACAGTGCTGTTGTATTGATCTATGCATTTAATGTAATTTACTGTGTGTTTTTACATGCTATGTTCCCCCTGTCATATGTTTATCAGGCCTAGTTGGGTGTAGTTTAGCCTCCCAGACACTAGAGGCAGATAGGGAGCCCCTAGTATAAATGTCCAGGCCCAGACAGGGAGAGGGGAGGTCATAGTTCAGGAGTCTGTGGAGACAGAAGTGAGAAGGCACTAGCCCAAGATATGCTGAGAGCCTCCTCCTGACATGCAGCTGGATAGTCCTGGTTTCTAGCTGCACCAGGAGGCTAGATGGAGTACAGCCTGCTTGGAGACCGTAATGTATTCCAGGGGACTAGAGGAGTTACCTTGCCAGCCTGAAGCTCCTGAGGCTAAGGATAGCTCAGTTGAGATACCCCACTAGTAGGACAGCACCTCCTGGGAGCAACCTGCAGTCACCTGTCACCTGAAGCAGAGAGACAGCTAGGAAACAAAGGTATTGTAACCTTAAGCAAGTGCCAATACTGGAGGAAGGAATTCATACCAAGGATTTAAGCCAGCGAATAGGCATCCGGGCCTTGGGATCCAGCCAGCTAGAATAGCTGTGGGGATAGAGCAGCATAGCACTGCCAAGCATTAATTATACACCCTCCAAGTATCTTGCAAGATTGAAACCTGCTGTGATATAAACCTGCTGTGCATTTGGGACTGTAAAGGACTGTATTACCATCTTGATGTACAAAGTTTGGACTGTTATAAGTAAAGCAACTTTTGGTTCACCATACCATCCGTGTACCTCACTTATTGCTACTGAAAACCGGTGTGCCACCGTTACAGGCACTGGCGTCACAATATTTAAAGGGGCCTTGCCTCAGGCACTCTAAACACCTGCAACAACCAGGGCACCTCACCCAACATCAGGCCAGGTCTCTACACCCAGAGTGTGCCCCGGAGGAACTAGTGTCTGCCTCTCATTCACTGCTGCATGCCTGCCCAGGGTCCTCCAAAAAGTGAGTAACCCTCGATTGCCCATACCGTGACCTCACTGTCGCTATACCCTGCAGGTCTGGCGTGCTGCATAATTATTAGATTGCCCCTTAGTTGTCTTTTTTCGAAAAGTGAATAACCCTAATTTTTATAATCTTTCTGGGTACTGTAGTCCACCGATACCAGTTATTGAACTGAACCCTCTCCAACTCTGCTATGTCCGTCTTGTGCACAAGAGCCCAGAACAGTACATAGTACTCCATGTGGTCTGACTAGGGATTTGTAAACTGGCAGGACCATGTTCATATAATGGGCAGCAGCTGCCTGACACTGGTTTATACAGCTTAGCTTGCTGTTCACTAAAATTCCTAAGTCCTTTTCCATGTCAGTGTTACCCAGTGTTTTACTATTTAGTATGTACAGGTGACTTGCATTATTCCTTCCCATGTGCATAACCTTACATTTGTCAGTGTTAAACCTCATTTCCCACTTCTCTGCCCAAGCCTCTAATCTATCCAGATCCATCTGTAGCAGTATACTGTCCTCTTCTGTGTTCATTAATTTAACCTTTTATGTGGCACAGTATAAAATGATTTGGAGAAGTCAAGATATATGATCTGCTTCACTAGCTAGTGTAAAGCCCAATGTACCCACTGAGGCCGGGGTTTCAACCAACAGGGGGGGGGGCACCTTTTTAAAATTTCTATAGAGCCCTATCCTACATAATCACTGACTTAGATCTATAAGGAACTTGCTCTCCTCAAACTTGTTAGTAGTGGCAAAACTTTAACCCCCTGACAAAATAAATCTACAGTTTTCATCAAGATTGATACCAAATTAATGATATTACTTACATCACCGTATTTTGTGGTACCCCACTAGTGACAGTGACCCAATCTGAGTGTGTACAGTTAATAACCACCCTCTGTTTTCTATAACTGAGCCAGTTACTTACCCACATACAGCCATTTCTCCCAGTCCAAGCATTCTCATTTTATATACTAACTTTTTATGTGGTACACTGTTTTTGTACCTTTTTTGAATATTGGCACTACATTTGCTATGCGTCAATCCTGTGGAACACTCCCTGTCAATATAGAGTGCTTAAATATCAAAAATAAGGGTCTGTCTATGACATTGCTTAATTCTCTTAGGATACGGGGTGTATGCCATCTGGCCCTAATGATTTGTCTATTTTCATATTTTTAAGACGCAGCCCCACTTCTTCCTGGGTCAGACAGGGCACTTTTTATGGGGAATTTACTTTTACATTCTGCATTTCATCTGACAGTTTTTTTCCTCAATGAATACATTGGAGAATAAAATATTTAATAGCTTTGCTTTCTCCTCATCGCTGTCCACCTCATCAACTCCCCCCTTATTACTCTGTAAAGGGCCGACACCTTCAGATTTATACTTTTTACCATTTATATAATTCAAGAACATTTTTGGGTTAGTTTTACTCTTTGTCAATGAATCTCTCTCTAGTTTGTCTGCTTTTATTTGTCTTCCTCGCTACCCTCCTGTTTAAGTGATTTAAATGCTTTCTTTTTGTCATTTATTGCTTTTTTTACAATTAAATTTATCCACACTGGTTTTTATCTTATTCCTTACCCTTTTATCCCCATAAAATATGTACCTCTCACAGTTTAGGATGCAAAATATCCAATTTTGTGGCTGTGTTTTTATTTCTGAGGATTTTGTCCCGTCTTAGTTGGCTAAATTTAGCTTTTTTGAAGTTTGGTATTTTTGTTCCTCCCTGAAGAAACACTGTTTTAAATGACAAATGAAGGTAATTATTTTATGGTTACTATTTCCCAGGTGTCCCCCAACCTGCACATCTGTCAGGCCTATTGGTTAGTACTAAGTCCAGTATGGCCGTCCCTCTAGTTGGTGTCACACTCTAGTGTGGGAGGGAAACCCTACACCGAACATAGGAGGGAAAGGGGAAAAGAAATAAGGCCTGTAAACTAGGGAAGGAAGATGGACACCTCCTAGCGAAAACCCTAATCAAAGCCCTGACTGACTACCAGTATGAACAGACCCCAGAGGTCGGTGAGTTCATACACAGGAATACCTAAAGTCCTATCTTACCCTAAAGGACCCTGATACTAATGACAGGAATGAGACATCCTGTTCCTCCAAAAGGAAGGATGAGCGGGAGTCTCCCTAAGGCCTAATACAAAACAACAAAGAAATGCAACACACAGAAAAGCCAAAATACAAAGGGAAAGCTAACACTTAACTTCTAAGAGACCCAAACTCCAGCTATCCACGGGTCCAACTGAAGCTATAAACCGTACAGCATTGTGGGAGAAACAACAAGTTAAATGACAACAATAGCAACGCCTATTGATCCACAACGTAAACATGTCAAATCAGATCACGTGTTGCCAGTCTCAAAGATCTCCTGCCACTCACTGTTGCGGGGACGTCCGTATGTCTCGGTACGTCCGTGACAGTCGGGTCCTGAACCAGTTGGGAAAGGTTATTGTCTTGTTTCCTTTATGAGATGTACAGGTTTTAGTTTCCCAGTCTATATCTGGGTAGTTGAAGTCCCCATAATACTGACCTCATGATTTTCCGCCCCATCTATATTGTTTAGTAGTAGATTTTCTGTAGACTCTGGTATATTAGGTGGTTTATAGTAAACTCCTATTAGTAATTTATTATTGTTTTTTCCTCCATGTATTTCTACCCACAGTGACTCCACATGTTCATGTCCCTCACTTACATGTTCTCGGACTGTGGGCTTTAGACAGGACTTTACATAAAGACAGGCCCCTCCCCCTCTCCGGTTTTGAAAATCCCTTCTAAACAGACTGTAATCCTATACGTTAACCGCCCAGTTATAGCTATCATCCAGCCATATCTCAGTTATTCCCACTATGTCATAGTCCTCACACATCACTAATTCCAGCTCCCCAGTTTTATTAGTCAGGCTTGTGGCATTAGTATACATACAATTGAGAGGTTTTTGTATATTTTTTACCCTACCGACACCTTCCCTTATGAACTGTTCTAGTCCCTCCTTCCATTCCTCCCCAAGTTCCATTACCTTGCCCAAAGTCTCTATCTGCACTATCTTCCCATCCTATAACATAATTACCCTCCCCCCCAGTCCCTAGTTTAAACACTCCTCCAACCTTGTAGCCATCTTTTCCCCCAAAACAATGCACAGTGATAGACGGCTACCTCAGTATACACACTAAGGGCACATTAAACCAAGCCCTTTTCGTGAATTAGTGCAGCGACCTAGGGCCAACAGTAGAAACTGAAGGATCATGGTGATGCCCAGGCGTTTCAGGCCTCTCAGTCCCTCTCACAAGCCTTAGATTGGTGCAATAACAATGGGGGGTTCTGCCTGTGATAATAGAAGTAGTTGTTAGATGTTGTTGCGTAAGGTGTGCAAGTGGATGCAGACAAACTGACTCTGACAACTGAGTGATGCTGGAACAGCTTTACTGATGATGAATTTGCAGTACAGCAATAAATTCTTGAACTTGTGCAACAGGTAAATTTGCATTCAATAGGGACGCTGTCTTTTTAAGAAAATGTATTGATAACAGGGAGGGTATAACTACGGTCTCTGTGAAATAAGTTCAACATTATACAGTCTCTCAGGGGCCGCATTTACTGATCCTACTAGACCTTCCTGGTGCTCAGTCTCTATCTCTCCACAGTAGGACCTCCCTCTTTGCTGCAGAGAAGAATCTGGCAGCAGTAGCGTAGCATAGCAGGGGTGCAGGTGCCCCTGGCGCCAAATTGCATTTCAATGAGGGCCTATGGCTCCCGTCCTCTCTGTTATGCCTCATAGGCATTAGGCCACTAGTCCTAAAGCCTATGAGGCACTAGAACGACGCAGGAGATTGCGATTACCTCACTGTGACCTCCTGCATTGGGTCAGTGATGTGTTCGTGACTGCCTGCGCTGGGAGGCCTCAAGTGGTGACGGAGAGCAGAAGAGATGTAAGTATTATAACAAAAAGGGGGCCATTATACTAATAACACAGAGGGGCCCACTTTACTAATAATACAGAGGGGGCCACTAAACTAATAATACAGAGGGGTCTAATATACAGAGGGGGCCATTATAGCTATAATACAGAGGGGGCCATTATAGCTATAATACAGAGGGGGCCACTATGCTAATAATACAGAGGGGGTTATTATGATGATAATAATAAAGGGGGGCCACTATACTAATAATACAGAGGGGGCCATTATACTAATAATACAGAGGGGGTCACTATGCCAATAATACAGGGGGGTCCAATATACTAATAATACAGAGGGGGTCATTATAATAATAATACAGGGGAACTCTAATTTACAGGGGAATAATATTATGGGGGACTACCTTTATGGCACTAGCACAGGAGGTAGCGGCAGGATGACAGTGATTAGGCACAAGGATGGAGAGGATGATAGTAAAGTGAGGAATCAAACATTTTTCTATGAAACTCTGCAGAGACGCAGCTGAAAGAGGGCATCATGGTGGTCTTATCTCCGAATGAAGACGTTGAGGAAAGAGTCTACATCCCAGAAGACATCACTGGATGTAAGGCAATGTAAGGCGATCCACACTCCTAAAGTCAAAGATATCGCAGCCTTCTCATTGACCCACAAGCAAGAAGCAGTGAGGGATCATGGGTACTGATGAAAAAAATCTAGAATATTTGTGATTCTCGAAGATATAGCACTATATTCTAGATATTCGCAAATTCTCGACGTGCCAAAATTTGCAATAAAAATTTGCAATTAGAATATTCACGATCAACACTACTAAACAGCAGTAGGCGCTACCACAGAAAACAATGTGATGTACATAGTAAGCCTTAGGCCTTTTTCACACAAGCGTGACGGATTGGCTCCGGATGCTTTCAGGGTGGTTCAGTGAAACTCGCACCATTTTGCAAGCAAGTTCAGTCAGTTTTGTCTGCGATTGCGTTCAGTTATTTTGTTTTTTCCACGCCGGTGCAATGCATTTTGTTGCTTTTTTTTACGCGCATAATAAAAAAAACTGAAGGTTTACAAAGAACACCTCTTAGCAACCATCAGTGAAAAATGCATTGCATCCACAATTGCTTCCGGATGCAATGCGCTTTTCAGTGAAGCCCCATTCACTTCTATGGGGCCAGGGCTGCGTGAAAAACGCTGAATATAGAACATGCTGCGTTTTTCACGTGACGCAGAACTGATGTGTGAAAAACAATGCTCATGTACACAGACCCATTGAAGTTAATGGGTCAGGATTTAGTGCGGGTGCAATGCGTTCACATCACGCATCGCACCCGCGCGGAAAACTCACTCGTGTGAAAGGGGCCTTGGGCTACTTTCACACTAGCATTTTTACTGAATCCGGCCTGCATCTGTTATGAATTGATCCGGTTGCATTATCTTTAACATTGCCAAGACGGATCTGTCATGAACTCCATTGAAAGTCAATGGGGGACGGATACATTTTCTATTGTGTCAGATTGTGTCAGAGAAAATGGATCTGTCCCCATTGATTTGCATTGTGGGTCATGACGGATCCGTCTTGCTCCGCATCTCAGGACGGAAAGCAAACTACAACATGTTGCGGTTTGCTCTCCAGTCTGGGAATGCAACTAAACGGAACGGAATGCATTTTGGAGCTGTCCGTTCTGTTTAGTTTTGTCCCCATTGACAATGTACGGGGACAAAACTTAAGTGTTTTTTTCCGGTATTGAGCCCCTATGACGGAACTCAATCCCGGAAAACTAAAATACTAGTGTTAAAGTAGCCTTACACATTTTTTTGTTGCTTGTATATTGCAAAAATACTTCTTTTGAAATACCCTATTCATTGCAAAATAATGCTGCAAGCCACAGAGGAGCTGAGTGGAGGTTGGGAGGGGTAGTGGCTCTTGCCACTATAATTATTTACAGTGGCAATTAGTGATGAGCTAAGTTTACAAAAATTCTATTTACTTTGTCATTAACCACATTTCTCTGTAAGTAGCGGGCACAATGATGGGGATCACAGATGGCGCGCCCCCCATAATTGAGCTCTTCAGATGCCGCATTCATTGCTGATTGCGACATCTGAGGTGAAAAATGTGGGCTTTCAGGGGTTAATCCATTAAAAAAAGAAAATTAATAATACTCACCTTATCCATTTGAGGGTGAAGTGTCTGGTGCGGCCATCTTAATTGAAGATCCCGAGCGAAATCTCGCGTTGTGCGTAATGACGTCATCTCGCAGGATCTTCAATCAAGATGGGTACAGCTGCCTCTCCATGCTCAAATGGATGAGGTGAGTATGTTTTGTTTTGTTTTTTACCACCAGTTCAGGGAACATTGATTTGTTACCAAAAAACACAAGGAAATTCCGCTTCGCTGCAAATCGAATTTTCCCTGAAATTTGGATCAAAGTCCACTTTTAATTTGCTCAACCCTAGTGGCAATCCTCACATCATCGCTACCTAGTGCCAGGGCAGTGATAGGAGGGAGCACCCTTTCTTTCCTCATGGCACACACTGATGTTGAGGTTCCTTACTGATGGTAGTTTAAGTGCTCTTGGTCTTATGAGTGTTGTAGAGGTGCAAAGCAGGAGATGTAGGTGCTGTGGCCTGCATATGTTGTTGAGTCAGTAACCAGGTCAGTTGTAGAAGATAAATGTCTCTCTTTACTAATGGGCAAAATGGGAGTTGTAGTACATCCAACGGTGTCAAAACAGAGTTCCAAATAATTGAAAATGCAAATCTTCCAAGATAGCAATGTATGGATATAGGCAAAGATGGTGGTTGTAATACTCCTTTCTATTATCTCTCCAAAGTCTCTCCCTGCAGAATCTAATCCTCACGGGTGCAATCAGTGTGAAAAAAAACCTGAAGAATTACAAACAACATCTCATAGCAACCTTCAGTGAAAAACGCATTGCACTCAGACTGCATCCGGATTATATCTGGATGCAATGCGTTTTTCCAATTCACTTCTGTGGGGCCAGGGCTGCGTGAAAAATGCAGAATATAGAACATGCTACACAGAAATGATGCGTGAAAAACAATGCTTATGCTTGAAATGAATGGGTCAGGATTCAGTGCTGGTGCTTTGCATTCACTTCACGCATCGCACCAGCGCAAAAAAACTCGCTTGTGTGAAAGGGGGCTTAAGAGACTTCTTTTACTGCCATATAGCATTTTGCACATTGCTGTGGGGCCTAAGAAACGCAAATCTGTGTCAACTATACACTACGATACAGTTTAAAAAGAACACAGTACCATGAAATGCAGTGTGGTGTACTGGCAGCATGTTATAGAGCAGGAGGAGCTGAGCAGATGGATAGAATTTTGTGGGAAAAGATTCAGTAAAGCATGTAATTTACACATTTAAATCTCTGCTATTTCTGACTTCATTGTACACAGAGGAGGTGTGCAGCTGAATTCAGCCAATCACTTGCCATTGTGCTTAAGCACCAGGGAGTCAGTTTTTATTTAAAAAAAACTGACTACCTGGTCGGACAGGCCTCATGCACACGGACGTTTTTTTTTGCGGTCCGCAAAAACGGTTTCCGTTGTTCCGTGATCCATGTCCGTTTTTTCTTCCGTGGGACTTCCTTGATTTTTGGAGGATCCACGGACATGAAAAATGAAAAAAATCAAGTTTGCCTTTGAAATTATAGGAAAAAACGGACACGGACACGGAAAACGGACGCGGATGACAATCTTGTATGCATCCGTGATTTTTCACGGACCCATTGACTTGAATGGGTCCGTGAACCGTTGGCCGTGAAAAAAATAGGACAGGTCATATTTTTTTTCACGGACTGGAAACACGGATCACGGACGCGGATGCCAAACTGTGTATTTTCCGATTTTTACATGGACCCATTGAAAGTCAATGGGCCTGCGGAAAAAAATGGAAAACGGAACAACGGCCGTGGATGCACACAACGGTCGTGTGCATGAGGCCTTAGTGTGTATACAAAGATAGCAGACAGTCACTGATAGTTGTGAACAAGGGTGATCCTAAGTTCAGAAAATGCAGAGTTTAAAAGTATAAATTACAAGTTTTACTGAATCTTTTCCCACAAAGTATCCAGGAAGGGGTGGGCCCTAACCTCTAGGCTTTTTTCTGTTTACGTTCACATTTGAAGACCCCCTGATGCACCCCTAGAGTAGAAACTCCCCCCAAAATCACCCCTTTTTGGAAACTATGGGATAAGGTGTCAGTTTTGTTGGTACTATTTTAGGTTACATTAGATTTTTGGTTGTTCTTTACTTTTTTTAGTGACTGGCTATTAGTGATGAGCGGCAGGGGTAATATTAAAATTGACGATATTTTCACAAATATTTGATAGAATATTCAACATATTCGTCAAATATTTGCGAATTTACGTATTCGTTATCACAATCGTAATATTCGCATAATGCACATGTGCGTGCGCATTGTAGGTGTGCCTTAGCGCGCATGACAACGTTTTTCAAACTAGGCGATGGTTTACAGACTGCAAAATGGTTGCCAGCAAATTTTGCGATGAAGAGGACGAACTCATGTTAACTGTAAGTACAACACTGTATTTCATTACATTTTTAATGCATGCTTGAGCAATATCTGTATAGTAAGCAATAGTGTTTTTAAATATTCGGGGGTGCGCAAATAATAAATAATGTTGCGATTATATTTGCACAATGCATATAACCATCTTTTATCAAGTCAGATTAGATATTCATCATTGTTGTAATAAGTATTGTTTTGACATCACAGCACTTTGTCTGTAACAAGTATGTATGGACAGCAAAGAAATATCAATCACATGCACATTGCATATTCATTTTCCTGCCACGCACTATATTCCACACACTATATACCACACACAAACACAAACACACACAGTCTATAGATTAGAGTTTATGTCTTGTTGGTCTGGAGAATCTTTTTTTGTCTTACCGCCAGTATTTGCTGGTTCATTTAGCGTTACCCAAGGTGCACCACTGGGAGGCGAACCAGCTGTACACCCCATACCGTACCGTCACTTCACTAGACAGGTGAAGACCCCATACACATACAATTGGAATACAATTTGATCTTATAATGTTAACAATAAATGTAATATTTCCACCTTCTAACAATTAAATACTTTTTGCTGTGTTGTTGATGATATTTATTCTTAATACTTGTATTTTAGGGGGGGCGGAGCCAACTGAGCATGGTGGAGGACGTGTGAGCTCTGAGCTCCTCACCATATCACCCGATCTACAGCCTTTTTTCAGCTCTGACCGATATTAAAATGGGCAAAACTAACAAGGAGAGAGGTGGAGAGGTCACTCAGGTGACGAAATCAAGAAAATCGCATGGAGATCTGGATAAATACCGTTACAAGAGGACGGCGTCTCCTGCACTCAGAGGGAAGATGGCGGCGGCTGAGGACAATGCGGCAGCCCTGGATATGGATTCAGATGATGCAAGCTCCTGCGCTCCTTCAGATATACCTGACGAACCGGATCCTGCTCCGATCACAAGAGCCTTTCTGCAGAGGTCTTTACAGCAGTCTCTGGCTCAAGCCTTATCCCCTGTGCTGACGGAGCTGGCGGTCATCAGAACGGAGGTAACTCACGTGGGGCAGAGAGTTGAAGCGCTGGAGGAATTTCAAGCGGCTGTGGTACAGCATAGCAAGGGCCTACAAAGCCATGTGAGATCACTGGGCTCCCAGGTGGACAGTGTATACCTTCATTTAGAGGATCAAGAGAATAGGGGGAGAAGAAAAAATGTAAGGATAAGGGGGGTCCCAGAATCGGTGGCGGCAGAAGCATTGCTGGACAGTGTTAAACAGATATTTGCCATACTTGTGGGAGCAGAGCGGGCCGAAAATATCATCATTGAAAGGGCGCACAGGGCGCTTAGGCCTAAGCCTGCTGCAAGTGAACCACCCAGGGACATCGTTTGTGCCTTACTGAACTACCTCGATACATCTGCAGTGCTCAAAGCGGCAAGAGAGAGAGAAGAGGTAACCTTTGAGGGGAACAAAATCCTGCTCTTTCAGGACTTGGCAGCAAGCACGCTGGCAAAAAGAAAGGCCTTGAAACCCCTCACGGCAGTATTGAGGGAGAGGAGGCTGCCCATGAGATGGCTTTTTCCGTTTGGTCTGAGTACCACTATTAACGGCCGACAAATAGTAGTACGGCACCCGGATGATCTTACCAAGTTATGGGAGGCCCTGGAGATTTCCCCCCTGGATATCCCTTCCTGGCTCCCTTCAGCTAATATGGAGAAGCTGCCCAAGCTATCTGGCCCGTTACCCTGGCGGGATCGCCTAAGCATAAGAACTCAAAGAAGAAACTGCTGATGGGAGACTGATTTGTTGTCTCCTGACACAGGAGGTTGAAGTTTAGCTTCTCTCATGGTAGTCACTTGTCCCAGAGAGAACCCTTGTTTAACTACTCACTATGTATGTGCTCTTTAGTGGTAGAGATTTAAAGTTGTCACTGTTAAGAATCTCTTATTCGCAAAATGTAACCACACCATTGCGCTGTATGTTCTGTTCATATGTATTCTTTATGTCTTAATGTCGTTTTATTTTACTTTTTCGAGTCGAGTTTCCTGGTTCACTGATATTAGTGAGGAGTTTGGTTTAGATACCCAGTACTCTAGATATGACGCACATCACACTATATTCACTTAATGTGAATGGAATGAACATTCCGCAGAAGCGTAGCCAAGTTTACCACACACTCAGAAAGGAAAACCCTGATATTGTGTTTCTACAAGAAACGCATTACAGACATGACCATGTCCCCAATATGTCCAGTAAACAGTTCCCAGATTGGCACCATGCCACTCACTCTTCGGCATCTAGGGGGGTCTCTATTGGTTTTAGTAGGAATATCCCATTTCAATCAACAGCGAAATTAATTGACCCCAACGGCAGGTACCTATTTATTAAGGGGAAGGTATTAAACTCAATGGTCACCCTCGTGGCTATATATGCACCAAACAAGGGCCAAATTAAATGGCTGATACAGGCTTTAGACTCCTTGAAATTGTTCGCTGAAGGGACTTTAGTACTAGGTGGTGATTTCAACCTGGCACTGGATCATGAGATGGACTCCACATCTGCCATGTCCCAGTTATCGGGAAGACAGAAGCGTAGGTTGCAGATGGCTCTGGCAGATATGGGCCTATCTGATGTTTGGAGATTGATTCACCCAGAGGAGAAGGACTTTACCTTTTTCTCTAAAGTGCATGGCTCCTACCAGCGCATTGATTATCTGTTTTTATCTAACACTGTTATTCCCAGGGTTAAGGAAGCCTCCATAGGGTCGATCACAATATCGGATCATGCCCCGGTGAGTCTGAAGGTAGTGCTGGACGGTATGCCTGTGAGGTCCTGGTCATGGAGGCTCAATACAACCCTTTTGGAAGAGAACGAATATAAAGATAGGATTAGGAAGGTACTCCTGGATTATTTTAGCTTAAATGAAACCCCTCAGATGTCATGCCCGATATTGTGGGAGGCCCACAAAGCTGTAATAAGGGGGGAGTTTATCAGCATAGGTGCCAGAGTTAAAAGACGGAGAACACAGATGATAAACTCTCTGCTTTTGCAGATTTCCACACTGGAAAAGCTTCATAAAAAGTCTCAAACGTTTGAGGTTTTAAATCAGCTAAAATCCCTAAGATCACAGTTAAAGGACAACCTGAACATTAAATCAGCTAAAATATTACAGGCTTTGCGCTAAATATTATTCGCATGGGGATAAGGGCTCTAAATTAATGTCGAATCTGCTAAAGTCCCAGAGGAATAAGTCCTTTATTCCAGTCATTAAATCTAAAGAAGGCCACAGACTAACGGCTACACCAGCCATAGCGAAATAATTTTGCAAGTTTTATACTTCGCTGTATAATCTGGAAGGAGAGGGTGGGCAAGAAACTAGGGATACTGCAATGTTGCAAAATAACATAGATGAAATATAGGTTTCCCTATAGTGTACTATAAGAAATTTGCAGAAATATTGATTCCACATTTTACCAAGGTGTGCAACTCCCTTCTTGGGGGCTCTGCCCTCCCTTCACAGGCCCAGGAAGCGACTATTACTATCATTCCCAAGGAGGGGAAGGATCCTGAAGCGTGCGGTAGCTATCGCCCCATCTCGCTCCTCAACACAGATTTAAAATGGTGGGCTAAATTGCTAAGTCATCGCATAGCAGGTTTGTTACCCGGTTTAGTGGGCAAGGAGCAGGTGGGGTTTGTGCCCGGCAGAGAAGGCAGGCACAATGTTAGCCGAGTGGTAAATGCAGTTTGTTATGCTAAAAAGAAAAATATGCCTTTAATATTACTAGGGACAGACGCTGAAAAGGCTTTCGATAGGGTTGGGTGGCCTTTCATGCGTAGTACTTTACTGGCATTTGGCTTCCCTGATACATTTGTCAGGGCAATTTTCTCCCTATACTCAGCTCCCACGGCCCGTATTTTAGTTAATGGTACACTGTCTGACCCCTTCTTTATTAGGAACGGCACTAGGCAGGGGTGCCCCCTCTCCCCATCTCTATTTATATTAGTTCTAGAAACGCTCCTATTAAAGTTCAGGCAGGATCTTAGTATTAAGGGAATCAAATTCAAGGGAGGCACGCAGAAAATGGCAGCATTTGCTGACGACTTGCTACTTTTAGTCACCAACCCTATCGAAGCAATGAAGCAAATATTGGACACTTTTAAAGCCTTTGGGGAGATTTCCAATTTTAAAATTAACTTGGAAAAGTCTGAAGCCATTGGAGTTTCTCTAACCCCTTCACAATTGAGCAAGATTAGAGGTATGTCCCCCTTTAAGTGGCCCCCCTCTGCGATTAAATATTTGGGTGTTATGATTCCAGCCAATCCTACCCAGCTGTTCCAGCTTAATTATACTCTGTTATTAACAAAAGTGCAAGCGTTCCTGAATAAATCCTTATCACCCAGGATTTCATGGTTAGGACGGAAAAATGTTTTAACCTCATACATCCTACCCCAAATACTATATATGTGTCGCTCCCTCCCAATAGCTATACCCAGATCGTTCCTGAACAGATTGAGATCTGTTATGGGGAAATTTCTATGGGGGAACAAAAAAGCTAGGTTACCTTAATCTCTACTTATAAGGAAGAAGAGGCATGGGGGAATCTCTCTGCCAGATATCTCTGCATATGTTCAAGCTATCCATCTAGAGAGATGGTTGACTTTAACTAGATCTGGAGACAACCCCTTGCATGTACGCTTTGAAAGAGAGGTATTGGGGGAAAATAGTGCACACTTGTTGTGGCATAAGCCTCCAACTTTAAACCCTCAGGAAATTATAAGCGTTATAACTAAAAACACTATTAAGGAGTGTCAGAGGTCATCTGCGTTAAACCTGAGCAAAGGAGATCTGTCCCCTATTGCTCCCCTTAATATATTACCCTACGTCCTTTCAGATAGAGTTGTGGAGACTAATCCGGTGTGGGAATCTGTTTCAGAGCTCAAGGTAGGGGACCTTTTGAAATTACCTCGCGTCACTGATATCTACGAATCTCTCAGAGGAGAGCCACCGAAAGTAGGGTCAGATATTCAAAAGTGGGACTTTGAAGTAACCTGTAAGAAGTTTAAGGTATCTAACATCCGCCCAAAGATAGATCCATCTTGGTTGGAAACCATGGTTCTATTGCCAAAATTGCCACCTAAAACTCTTTCCTTAATATACAGACAGATTTTAGAAAAAAGAGGGGACGACCAGCCCACTTACCTTAAGGAATGGGAGAAGGAGTTAGGGATAATTCTTGATGAGCCCAGCAGAACATTTATTTTGTCGCACTCACATGGTTTTTCCAGATGTGTCAGAGTGCAGGAGAACTCACTCAAAACCTTAACTAGATGGTACCGTACACCTGAATTCCTCCAAAAAATCCACTTAATCAGCTCTAGTGAGTGTTGGAGATGTTTGGAGGATGTGGGTAGCATCTCTCATATATGGTGGCATTGTCATAAAATTAGACAGTTTTGGGATTCAGTGGAGGACTCTATGAATAGGATCTGTACAGGAAACTTGTCACTTACTGCCTCCCTAGTTCTACTGTGGAAACCAGAGGGCACTTATGATTACAGCTGCCAAGTTATTGGTCCCAGCATTGTGGAGAACTACAGAACCGCCCAGTTTAGCCATGTGGTATGAGAAAATGACTCACTTATGTAGAATGGAGGAATTGGCAAGCTGGGAGTCTCACAACAGACAGGGGTTTTTGAAAACTTGGCAACCTTGGTTGTCGCACATGACTACCCAACAGGAACAGAGAGCTTGAGTTACCTCCAGCCGAAAGTGTTTGGGGAACAGAGGCCTTTCAACCCAGAGAGGAACTAATCCGAGAATAAGGATAGGGTTTGTCTTAACGTGTGCTACAGTGTCGTGGTAGATGAATGGGGCTAAAACATACACTAGCTGGTATATAGACTCCAGAACACAGCTGATCAGATCTTAGAGGTGAATCAACTCGACTTTTCGGTTTTGTCTTAGGATTATGTTCATGATCCAATGTTTTTGGTATGTGTTTTAATTTTATGCTCTTTCCAAGCAGGAAATTTAATGTATGGATCCTGCTATATCACAATGCATGATAAGTTAGGTCTATGTACCACTTGCTTTCTTTTTGATTGAGGTAATACTTGTGATATGCACTAATTTGCCATTTAGACCAGTTGCACTGGTCATGCCTTTTTCCTAAATTGTCAAAAAGTATATGTGATATTGTGCTTTTATTGATGTCTACTTTAATAAAAAGAGAATGTTTAAAAAATAAAAATAAATACTTGTATTTTAAAAATTTGGGATTATATGCTTGCATCTTTATCCTGCAGCGCATGTTGAAGAAGGGGTATGACCGTACCCGGAAGCAGGCCAAAGTGACGGGGGTGAAGAATCTTCTGGAGAAGAAGTTTAGGCGGCCATAGTAAAAAAAAAATTGTCAGATCTGAAGAGGAGGCTCCCAGACTGGGTCAAAGAGCTCAGTCAGAGAGTCTGCCCAGGTACTTTTTTTTTTTTTTCACCCGTTACAAATGATTACTTAGTACCTGGTGTGACACGTAGCAAATCATCCATTTACCTCATACATCTCTACCTCGCTGTGATTGTATATATATATTTATCCAAACAGTGCGGAAGTGATGTATGATGTAACAGGCTGATTTTGTACTTTGCACACACACATAATAATAAATATATGTGTGTGTGTGTGTATATCTACATAAACAGCAATCATCAAATCTGTCCATCATTACATTACATACATCCCCCACTTAGGCAAGTTTCGCAATAGCGACATGGACGTCCGCCAGGCTGTTCCGGCGGGTGAACAGCCTGTCGGATCCGTCCTGCCGCTAGTGTACGTGTGGCCCAGGACTACAGCTCCAGCGCCATTGACTATCAAGGGATCGGGGCAGAGTTCCGGGGAAGGAACTCCACAAACCATGCCGACATGTTGTAGTTTTATTCTGTCCGCCTTTCGGCATGGTTTATCGTTCCAGCCCCAGAACGACACCCCGCTCTTACTATATTCAATGGGGCCGGAGCGGAGGTCCAGGGCCACATGCACACTAGCGGCAGGATGGATCCGAGAGGCTATTCAGTTGGTTCTGGAGGTCTCTGCCGCTATTGTGAAAATAGCCTTTTTCAGCATTTGTTATTAGTTCAGAGTTGTTTGTCTAAATTTGAACGTTGTGTGATTACAGGGCTTCCCGTTCCAACCAGGCAATGCCGTGTGTCCCCTGCTGATTTGGCCGTGGTGGAGGTCTCTACAGAGGAGGAGGATGATGAGCAGGCGGGCCCCTCCCAGAGTCTTATTGCCACTAACACACCTGATGTGGGCAATGATGTTGAGGTGGCAGAGGAAGAGGCAGGACCCTCCAAAGGGCAGGAAACCTCCACCCTAGCTCCTGCTGAGGAGGATATCCCCACCCCAGCTCCTGATGAAGAGGAGGAGGAGGAGTTAATTACCACCCCGCACCAGGAGGGTAAATATGTGCACACATCATTCTAATTCTGTATATATTACATATTTATAAACATTAACCCTCTCTACTCCAGGTCGTTTTTACATTCATGCTCATGTAATTTTTTTGTAAATCTGAAATGTATCACTTTATATGCTAATAACTTAAAAACGCTTTTACATATTACGGGCATAGTTTGAATTTATCTTCACACATTGAACTTCATGACAGTGGAAAAATATAATTTTAAAAGAGGAATAAAAATAAATATTCAACATTTTAATTTCTATTTGTTTGATAATAGATAGTAATAGAGAGAAAAATATTTATTACTATACATTCCCTATATGCCTATTTCATGTTTAGATCATTTTTAAAATGAAATATTAATTTATTGTGACGTTAGAAGGCTTAGAAGTTGAGAAGCAAATAATTAAATAATTGAAAAAACTGTGTAAAAAAAAAAAAAAAATTTCTATAACAGTTCAGTTACGCAGTCACTTTTTGTGGCTTCCATAGTGGAAACGACAAATAAATCACCCCGTTTTAGAAACTACACACCCTCAAGCTAATCAAAATTGATTCTACAAACTCTGTTAACCCTTTAAATGCCCCACGAGAATCAAATGAAAATGAAATTTAAAAATCAAAATAAATTTTGTAAATTATAAATTTTTATCTATTTTATCTGAAAAACATCAAGTGTTAAGATCACAAAAAATAATAAACATATTACCCAGAATATGGAGTTTACAAAAACAACACCAGAAACTGATCTTTGGTCGCACAGCAGGCTTCAGAGTGGAAGGAGCACCATATGGCATTAGACGAGAGGATTTAGCTTAATGGTAATTGGGAGCTATGTTGCATGTTAAGATAAGACACCCTTATGTGCCCCTAGAGTGAAAAAACACAAAAAGTGACTCAATTACGGAAAATACACCCCTCAAGGAATATACTAAGCACTTGAGCAGAGAAGGCAGTGATGAGCAAGCTTGCCTCGGCTAGGGTCTTGAAGTGTCCCCTGCTCATGCGCCGGGATTAGTTCACCTTCCGATCGTTGAAGACTGCGTTCCCTGGCTGTTGGCGGGGTCCTAGGTGTTTGGCTCCAATGCACATCCCAGATGATCGATTGCACATCATGGTGCAGAAAAAGACTTTAAATGCGAGGCTTGTCTACACCAAGGGGGTAGTGTCAAACAGCCCGTGGCAGACTTCACCGGTAAGGGGATGGCAGGCAAAGTAGAGCACCTTCTCTGTCATTCAGCAGAGTGCATTTTGGAGTCTCTTGTGAAGGCACTATATTTTATGGAGTTACATAGAACTGCCGTTAAACTTTCCCCGCATGCAGATGTGCATCTTTTTTTTTTTACTTGAAATATAAATTATTATTCCTTTAAGTTCAAGAAAAACATACAGTACAGACCAAAAGTTTGGACACACCTTCTTATTCAAAGAGTTTTCTTTATTTTCATCACTATGAAAATTGTAGATTCACACTGAAGGCATCAAAACTATGAATTAACACATGTGGAATTATATACATAACAAAAAAGTGTGAAACAACTGAAAATATGTCATATTCTAGGTTCTTCAAAGTAGCCACCTTTTGCTTTGATTACTGCTTTGCACACTCTTGGCATTCTCTTGATGAGCTTCAAGAGGTAGTCACCTGAAATGGTCTTTCAACAGTCTTGAAGGAGTTCCCACAGATGCTTAGCACTTGTTGGCCCTTTTGCCTTCACTCTGCGGTCCAGCTCACCCCAAACCATCTAGATTGGGTTCAGGTCCGGTGATTGTGGAGGCCAGGTCATCTGGCGCAGCACACCATCATTCTCCTTCATGGTCAAATAGCCCTTACACAGCCTGGAGGTGTGTTTGGGGTCATTGTCCTGTTGAAAAATAAATGATGGTCCAACTAAACGCAAACCGGATGGAATAGCATGCCGCTGAAAGATGCTGTGGTAGCCATGCTGGTTCAGTATGCCTTCAATTTTGAATAAATCCCCAACAGTGTCACCAGCAAAGCACCCCCACACCATCACACCTCCTCCTCCATGCTTCACGGTGGGAACCAGGCATGTAGAGTCCATCCGTTCACCTTTTCTGCGTCGCACGAAGAAACGGTGGTTGGAACCAAAGATCTCAAATTTGGACTCATCAGACCAAAGCACAGATTTCTACTGGTCTAATGTCCATTCCTTGTGTTCTTTAGCTCAAACAAGTCTCTTCTGCTTGTCGCCTGTCCTTAGCAGTGGTTTCCTAGCAAATATTCTACCATGAAGGCCTGATTCACACAGTCTCCTCTTAACAGTTGTTCTAGAGATGTGTCTGCTGCTAGAACTCTGTGTGGCATTGACCTGGTCTCTAATCTGAGCTGCTGTTAACCTGCAATTTCTGAGGCTGGTGACTCGGATGAACTTATCCTCCGCAGCAGAGGTGACTCTTGGTCTTCCTTTCCTGGGGCGGTCCGCATGTGAGCCAGTTTCTTTGTAGCGCTTGATGGTTTTTGTGACTGCACTTGGGGACACTTTCAAAGTTTTCCCAATTTTTCGGACTGAC
This sequence comes from Bufo gargarizans, assembly GCF_014858855.1. Taxonomy (NCBI): domain Eukaryota; kingdom Metazoa; phylum Chordata; class Amphibia; order Anura; family Bufonidae; genus Bufo; species Bufo gargarizans. The sequence continues at coordinate 479,021,689 of NC_058080.1, forward strand.
TGACCTTCATTTCTTAAAGTAATGATGGCCACTCGTTTTTCTTTACTTAGCTGCTTTTTTCTTGCCATAATACAAATTCTAACAGTCTATTCAGTAGGACTATCAGCTGTGTATCCACCTGACTTCTCCACAACGCAACTGATGGTCCCAACCCCATTTATAAGGCAAGAAATCCCACTTATTAAACCTGACAGGGCACACCTGTGAAGTGAAAACCATTTCAGGTGACTACCTCTTGAAGCTCATCAAGAGAATGCCAAGAGTGTGCAAAGCAGTAATCACAGCAAAAGGTGGCTACTTTGAAGAACCTAGAATATGACATATTTTCAGTTGTTTCACACTTTTTTGTTATGTATATAATTCCACATGTGTTAATTCATAGTTTTGATGTCTTCAGTGTGAATCTACAATTTTCATAGTCATGAAAATAAAGAAAACTCTTTGAATGAGAAGGTGTGTCCAAACTTTTGGTCTGTATTGTACATTAATTGGGTCCTCTACAATGATGATGTCTCAAGGGGGAGAAAATTTGAGGGCTACCATGTAGAGATGGGTTAGATAGTGTCACGGCTGAGGATGGGGAAAATCCTCAGTCGTGCGATGCCAGATGATGTTAGGCTGCTCGGCCAGGACGACAGGATTAGGGATCAGGTCACCTTCTACAGCGTTCCTAACCTGACCCTAACTCCTAGCTGCATGGGCCGACCTTTAAGGTAGGAGGACCCATGCTCAGGAACCTCGGATCCTTAACTCACCCTCCGACCCGTCCCTGGACTAGGAGTCAGGGTAAGACGGCCTGTTCCTTCTTGACACAGAGGAACAGGGGTCTCACTGGCCAAGCTGCAGGGAAAAGGGGAACACTAACAGTCTTACGGATATGGCAGGTGAACTAAACTAGTTCCACCTACCTGCCACAGCCTTGCTGACTGGATCCCTGTGCACACAGGAATCCAGATCCATAAGCTGCACCAAACAACAAAGGAAAATCCCAACTGAACATCACAGAGACATCACACATAAACATGACATAAACTTAATGTGACATAATCTTTATGACCACAAGGGTGGCCCCCACTGGCAGGTGCAAAACACAGGAGGCTGCTCCAGCTAAGCATGGCTGAAGCAACCCTCAGACATGTGCTATACACTGAGGCTTTATAGGCCGAGAAGCCACACCCAACAGTCAGACACACCCAGTGACTCACACACACACTGGGAAGGGAGTTAACCCTTCCAGCACCAGGGAAGGGAAACACAACTTAAAGGGAAAGTGTCCAACTCAAGAACACACTGTGACTGTTGCCGCAGGCAACGACATGGGTGGCAACCATGTCCTGGGAGTCAGCCCGAAGGCCGGGACACTGCCACCACATGTACACAATACAACCAAACGTTGCCACGGGCAACCACAGTGAAGGGAAGATGTCAGTCCAAACCAAACATAACACAGAGTGCACATCAGACATACAAAAGTGCATACATACACGCACACAACTCCAAGGCAACCGCACACATACCTGTTGTCCGCGGCAACCACACCTGAGGCAAACAGCAAAATGCCTCCAGCTGCGGTTGACACAACAACCCAAACCGCGGGCAACTGTATGCGGCTCCCAAGGAGTCACGGCCATAAACATGGTCGTGACAGATAGAAATATTATAGCAGGACAGACCACATGTATATATCTATCTACACCATCTCTCCCGGAAAGCACTGCATCATTCTCCTCCTCCAGACATCAGCATTGTAGAGGACCCGATATATATATGTTTTTCTTGAACTTAAAGGAATACAAATTTATATTCCAAGCAAATAAAAATTATTCACAGCTGCATTTGTAATGCGGGGAAAGTTTAATGGCAGTTCTATGTATTCACCAGAAAACATAGTGCCTTCACAAGAGACTCCAAAATGCGCTCTGCTGAATCACAGAGAAGATGCTCCACTTTGCCTGTCATCCCCTTCCCGGTGAAGACTGCCACGGGCTGTATGACACAACCCCCCGGGTTTGGACAAGCCTTGCATTTAATGTCTTATTCTGCACCATGACATGCAATCGTTCATCCGAGATGGTCATTAGAGGCAAACGGCTAGGACACCGCCAACAGCAGAGTCTTCAACGAAGGGACGGTAAGACAGACAAAAGCAGGATGAGATGGCCGCTGATAACATGCCGCCACTCCTACTGTCCTTTGGATTGGAGGAATCATCACACGGTTAGGCCGACTGTGCAACGCAGTGTTCTGCTACTGACTGGATGTACCTGATAAGAAAAATTATAGCAGACCGGTGCATGCGGAGTGTAGCACTGTGTGCCAATTACATTAATTCAATTAATAAATTAATATTTTTTAGACTAACAGCATGATATATAACAATAATCTATATAGAAAATAATCTATACATAATTAAATGTAATAAAATAACAACCATTCAATAAATAAAAAAGTTAATCGACATATAAACGATACCTCAAATTAATCACTACATAAATATGAAAATAAAGATAAAAACTAATATTTAAAATAGTTTTAATTTCATTAAATTAATATGATATAAAAAATACATCATTATAAAAATTCTAAAATCTAACCTGTATGAATCAATTAATGTAGAATTACATGATTTAAATAAATAAATATACAGCTATATAAAAACATTCTAACATAAATATATTTTAAATAACAGCATTAAATAAAAAACTAAAATAATTATATACATCAATAAATACATTTAATATTTCACAATTAAACAAATAAATCATTAATCATAGACATAAATAAAAAATGTCTTAATTAAAAATATTAAATTAATACATAATTAAATAGATCAATAAATAATGTAATTTTTTTTTAAAACAACAGAGTTTAGGAGGGAGAGACAAGGAGAGGGATGGACAAGGGACCCTTTAACAGCCTAAACCGACAGCAGGGGCCAAGAAGTCACTGACAATCCAGGACTTGTTCATTTTGATGAATGTACAAATCGGATTCCCAAAAAGTTGGGACACTAAACAAATTGTGAATAAAAACTGAATGCAATGATGTGGAGATGGCAAATGTCAATATTTTATTTGTAATAGAACGTAGATGACAGATCAAACGTTTAATCCGAGTAAATGTATCATTTTAAAGGAAAAATACGTTGATTCAAATTTTCACGGTGTCAACAAATCCCCAAAAAGTTGGGACAAGTAGCAATAAGAGGCTGGAAAAAGTAAATTTGAGCATAACAAAGAGCTGGAAGACCAATTAACACTAATTAGGTCAATTGGCAACATCATTGGGTATAAAAAGAGCTTCTCAGAGTGGCAGTGTCTCTCAGAAGCCAAGATGGGTAGAGGATCACAATTCCCACAATGTTGCGCAGAAAGATAGTGGAGCAATATCAGAAAGGTGTTTCCCAGCGAAAAATTGCAAAGACTTCGCATTTATCATCATCAACGGTGCATAACATCATCCGAAAATTCAGAGAATCTGGAACAATCTCTGTGCGTAAGGGTCAAAGCCGTAAAACCATACTGGATGCCCGTGATCTTAAACAACACTGCACCACAAACAGGAATGCTACAATGGGCTCAGGATGGAATACTTCCAGAAACCATTGTCAGTGAACACAATCCACCGTGCCATCGCCGTTGCCAGCTGAAACTCGACAGTGCAAAGAAGAAGACATTTCTAAGCAAGATCCACAAGCTCAGGCGTTTTCACTGGGCCAGGGATCATTTAAAATGGAGTGTGGCAAAATGGAAGACTGTTCTGTGGTCAGACGAGTCACGATTCAAAGTTCTTTTTGGAAATCTGGGACGCCATGTCATCCGGACCAAAGAGGACAAGGACAACCCAAGTTGTTATCAACGCTCAGTTCAGAAGCCTGCATCTCTTATGGTATGGGGTTGCATGAGTGCGTGTGGCATGGGCAGCTTGCATGTCTGGAAAGGCACCATCAATGCAGAAAAATATATTCAGGTTCTAGAACAACATATGCTCCCATCCAGACGTCAACTCTTTCAGGGAAGACCCTGAATTTTTCAACAAGATAATGCCAGACTACATTCTGCATCAATCACAACTAGATTTAAGCGGACACCTGGATGTTCGGGTTCGAGAAGTTCGGCCGAACTTCCCGGAAATGTTCGGGTTCGGGATCCGAACCCGATCCGAACTTCGTCCCGAACCCAAACCCCATTGAAGTCAATGGGGACCCAAACTTTTCGGCACTAAAAAGGCTGTAAAACAGCGCAGGAAAGGGCTAGAGGGCTGCTAAAGGCAGCAATGTGTAGGTAAATCCCATGCAAACAAATGTGGATAGGGAAATGTATTAAAATAAAAATAAAATAAATAAAAATTAACCAATATCAATTGGAGAGAGGTCCCATAGCAGAGAATCTGGTTTCACGTCACCCACCACTGGAACAGTCCATTGTCATATATTTAGGCCCCAGCACCCAGGCAGAGGAGAGAGGTCCCGTAACAGAGGATCTGGCTTCATGTCAGCAGAGAATCAGTCTGCATGTCATAGCAGAAAATCAGGCTTCACGTCAGCCACCACTGCAACAGTCCATTGGCATATATTTAGGCCCAGCACCCAGGCAGAGGAGAGAGGTCCCGTAACAGAGAATCTGTCTTCATGTCAGCAGAGAATCAGTCTGCATGTCATAGCAGAGAATCAGGCTTCACGTCAGCCACCACTGCAACAGTCCATTGTCATATATTTAGGCCCAGCACCCAGGCAGAGGAGAGAGGTCCCGTGACAGAGAATCTATCTTCATGTCAGCAGAGAATCAGTCTGCATGTCATAGCAGAGAATCAGGCTTCACGTCAGCCACCAGTGCAACAGTCCATTGTCATATATTTAGGCCCAGCACCCAGGCAGAGGAGAGAGGTCCCGTAACAGAGGATCTGGCTTCATGTCAGCAGAGAATCAGTCTGCATGTCATAGCAGAGAATCAGGCTTCACGTCAGCCACCACTGCAACAGTCCATTGGCATATATTTAGGCCCAGCACCCAGGCAGAGGAGAGAGGTCCCGTAACAGAGAATCTGTCTTCATGTCAGCAGAGAATCAGTCTGCATGTCATAGCAGAGAATCAGGCTTCACGTCAGCCACCACTGCAACAGTCCATTGTCATATATTTAGGCCCAGCACCCAGGCAGAGGAGAGAGGTCCCGTAACAGAGAATCTGTCTTCATGTCAGCAGAGAATCATTCTGCATGTCATAGCAGAGAATCAGGCTTCACGTCAGCCACCAGTGCAACAGTCCATTGTCATATATTTAGGCCCAGCACCCAGGCAGAGGAGAGAGGTCCCGTAACAGAGGATCTGGCTTCATGTCAGCAGAGAATCAGTCTGCATGTCATAGCAGAGAATCAGGCTTCACGTCAGCCACCACTGCAACAGTCCATTGGCATATATTTAGGCCCAGCACCCAGGCAGAGGAGAGAGGTCCCGTAACAGAGAATCTGTCTTCATGCCAGCAGAGAATCAGTCTGCATGTCATAGCAGAGAATCAGGCTTCACGTCAGCCACCACTGCAACAGTCCATTGTCATATATTTAGGCCCAGCACCCAGGCAGAGGAGAGAGGTCCCGTAACAGAGAATCTGTCTTCATGTCAGCAGAGAATCATTCTGCATGTCATAGCAGAGAATCAGGCTTCACGTCAGCCACCACTGCAACAGTCCATTGTCATATATTTAGGCCCAGCACCCAGGCAGAGGAGAGAGGTCCCGTAACAGAGAATCTGTCTTCATGTCAGCAGAGAATCAGTCTGCATGTCATAGCAGAGAATCAGGCTTCACGTCAGCCACCACTGCAACAGTCCATTGGCATATATTTAGGCCCAGCACCCAGGCAGAGGAGAGAGGTCCTGTAACAGAGAATCTGTCTTCATGTCAGCAGAGAATCAGTCTGCATGTCATAGCAGAGAATCAGGCTTCACGTCAGCCACCACTGCAACAGTCCATTGGCATATATTTAGGCCCAGCACCCAGGCAGAGGAGAGAGGTCCCGTAACAGAGGATCTGGCTTCATGTCAGCAGAGAATCAGTCTGCATGTCATAGCAGAGAATCAGGCTTCATGTCAGCCACCACTGCAACAGTCCATTGGCATATATTTAGGCCCAGTACCCAGGCAGAGGAGAGAGGTCCTGTAACAGAGGATCTGGCTTCATGTCAGCAGAGAATCAGTCTGCATGTCATAGCAGAGAATCAGGCTTCATGTTAGCCACCACTGCAACAGTCCATTGTCAGATATTTAGGCCCAGCACCCAGGCAGAGGAGAGAGGTCCCGTCACAGAGAATCTGGCTTCATGTCAGCAGAGAATTAGTCTGCATGTCATAGCAGAGAATCAGGCTTCACGTCACCCAACATTGGAACAGTCCATTGGCATATATTTAGGCCCCGGCACCCAGACAGAGGAGAGGTTCATTCAACTTTGGGTAGCCTCGCAATATAATGGTAAAATGAAAATAAAAATAGGATTGAATGAGGAAGTGCCCTGGAGTCCAATAATATATGGTTAAGGGGAGGTAGTTAATGTCTAATCTGGACAAGGGACGGACAGGTCCTGCGGGATCCATGCCTGGTTCATTTTTATGAACGTCAGCTTGTCCACATTGGCTGTAGACAGGCGGCTGCGTTTGTCTGTAATGACGCCCCCTGCCGTGCTGAATACACGTTCAGACAAAACGCTGGCCGCCGGGCAGGCCAGCACCTCCAAGGCACAAAAGGCTAGCTCTGGCCACGTGGACAATTTAGAGACCCAGAAGTTGAATGGGGCCGAACCATCAGTCAGTACGTGGAGGGGTGTGCACACGTACTGTTCCACCATGTTAGTGAAATGTTGCCTCCTGCTAACACGTTGCGTATCAGGTGGTGGTGCAGTTAGCTGTGGCGTGTTGACAAAACTTTTTCACATCTCTGCCATGCTAACCCTGCCCTCAGAGGAGCTGGCCGTGACACAGCTGCCTTGGCGACCTCTTGCTCCTCCTCTGCCTTGGGCTTCCACTTGTTCCCCTGTGACATTTGGGAATGCTCTCAGTAGCGCGTCTACCAACGTGCGCTTGTACTTGCGCATCTTCCTATCACGCTCCAGTGCAGGAAGTAAGGTGGGCACATTGTCTTTGTAGCGTGGATCCAGCAGGGTGGCAACCCAATAGTCCGCACACGTTAAAATGTGGGCAACTCTGCTGTCGTTGCGCAGGCACTGCAGCATGTAGTCGCTCATGTGTGCCAGGCTGCCCAGGGGTAAGGACAAGCTGGGAGGTGTATCGTCATCGTCCTGCCTTTCCCCCCAGCCACGCACCAGTGATGGGCCCGAGCTGCGTTGGGTGCCACCCCGCTGTGACCATGCTTCATCCTCATCCTCCTCCACCTCCTCCTCATCCTCGTGCTCCTCGTCCTCCAGTAGTGGGCCCTGGCTGGCCACATTTGTACCTGGCCTCTGCTGTTGCAAAAAACCTCCCTCTGAGTCACTTCGAAGAGACTGGCCTAAAAGTGCTAAAAATGACCCCTCTTCCTCCTCTTCCTCCTCCTGGGCCACCTCCTCTTCCATCATCGCCCTAAGTGTTTTCTCAAGGAGACATAGAAGTGGTATTGTAACGCTGATAACGGCGTCATCGCCACTGGCCATGTTGGTGGAGTACTCGAAACAGCGCAACAGGGCACACAGGTCTCGTATGGAGGCCCAGTCATTGGTGGTGAAGTGGTGCTGTTCCGCAGTGCGACTGACCCGTGCGTGCTGCAGCTGAAACTCCACTATGGCCTGCTGCTGCTCGCACAGTCTGTCCAGCATGTGCAAGGTGGAGTTCCACCTGGTGGGCACGTCGCATATGAGGCGGTGAGCGGGAAGGCCGAAGTTACGCTGTAGCGCAGACAGGCGAGCAGCGGCAGGATGTGAACGCCGGAAGCGCGAACAGACGGCCCGCACTTTATGCAGCAGCTCTGACATGTCGGGGTAGTTGTGAATGAACTTCTGCACCACCAAATTCAGCACATGCGCCAGGCAAGGGATGTGCGTCAAACCGCTAGTCCCAGAGCTGCAACGAGATTTCGCCCATTATCGCACACCACCAGGCCGGGCTTGAGGCTCACCGGCAGCAACCACTCGTCGTTCTGTTGTTCTATACCACGCCACAACTCCTGTGCGGTGTGGGGCCTGTCCCCCAAACATATGAGTTTCAGAATGGCCTGCTGACGTTTACCCCGGGCTGTGCTGAAGTTGGTGGTGAAGGTGTGTGGCTGACTGGATGAGCAGGTGGAAGAAGAGGAGGAGGAAACCGAGAAGGAGGAGGTGGCAACAGGAGGCAAAGAATGTTGCCCTGCGATCCTTGGCGGCGGGAGGACGTGCGCCAAACAGCTCTCCGCCTGGGGCCCAGCTGCCACTACATTTACCCAGTGTGCAGTTAGGGAGATATAGCGTCCCTGGCTGTGCTTACTGGTCCACGTATCTGTGGTTAGGTGGACCTTGCCAGTGGCGTACACACAATCCATGGGGCCCCGGTGCAAAACTGAATCATGGGGCCCCCCTCCCCGTCGCCGCCCCCCCCAACCTCCCTCCACCAGCAGCAGAGTTAGGCTACTTTCACACCTGCGTTAGGTGCGGATCCATCTGGCATCTGCACAGACGGATCCGCACCTATAATGCAAATGCTTGTATCTGTTCAGAACGGATCCGTTTGGCTGCAAGCAGCGTTTTGGTGTCCGCCTCCAGAGCGGAATGGAGGCTGAACGGAGCAAAACTGATGGATTCTGAGCGGATCCTTATCCATTCAGAATGCATTGGGGCTGAACTGATCCGTTTTGCACTGTTTGTGAGAGCCCTGAAACAGATCTCACAAGCAGACCCAGAAACACCAGTTTCACACTGGCGTTTCTGGGTCCACTTGTGAGATCTGTTTCAGGGCTCTCACAAACATTGCAAAACGGATCAGTTCAGCCCCAATGCATTCTGAATGGATAAGGATCCATTCAGAATACATCAGTTTGCCTCCGTTCAGCCTCCATTCCGCTCTGGAGGCGGACACCAAAACGCTGTTTGCAGCCAAACGGATCCGTTCTGAACGGATACAAGCGTTTGCATTATAGGTGCGGATCCGTCTGTGCAGATCCCAGACAGATCCGCACCTAACGCAGGTGTGAAAGTAGCCTAACTCTGCTATATTTCTGTAGCCTGCAACCTCTAACTGCCCAGTTGGGCTGAAACTACTACACCCAACATGTTTTGGCAGTAATAGTAAATGGATATTGGTGCAATTCTGAGCTATTAGTCTATATAATACATATGTAGCCTACATACGTATTATATAGACTAGTAGCCCAGAATTGCACCAATATCCATTTACTATTACTGCCAAAAGATGTTGGGTGTAGTAGTTTCAGCCCAACTGGGCAGTCAGAGGTTTCAGGCTACAGAAATGTAGGAGAGCTAGTTATAAAGCCAGCCCCTGCCAGCCCCCAGCAGAGCCTACTCTGAACTCACTCACTCATAAATGTGGTGAGCAATTAGGAAGACTTTTTTCTAATCTTATCTTAACCTCCGGATCGGCACCGGCTTCTTCGCGCTCTCCCGAAAGCGCCTTCTCCCTGCTGCGTCTCGGCGTCATGTCCGATGCGGCCGCACGGGGAGGAGAATCAGGGGGTGGAGACTCAAGGAGGGTAGGGCTGGCCTGGCACTGACTATGCAGCGCAGAAACGCAACACTGGGCGGCGGGCCCCGGGTCGGCTGCCTGGGTTAAACAGGCAGGCACAGCACTACTGCAGGGCGGGGCCAGGGGTCCACAGGCGGCCGGGCCCCCTGGAGTGCCGGGCCCGGTCGCAACTGCGACCCCTGCGACCCCTGTATGTACGCCCCTGGACCTTGCTACAGATGGCGTTGCACAGTGCACACTTGATTTTATCGGATACTTGGTTGTGCAGGGAAGGCACGGCTCTCTTGGAGAAGTAGTGGCGGCTGGGAACAACATACTGTGGGACAGCAAGCGACATGAGCTGTTTGAAGCTGTCTGTGTCCACCAGCCTAAATGACAGCATTTCATAGGCCAGTAGTTTAGAAATGCTGGCATTCAGGGCCAGGGATCGAGGGTGGCTAGGTGGGAATTTACGCTTTCTCTCAAATGTTTGTGAGATGGAGAGCTGAACGCTGCCGTGTGACATGGTTGAGATGCTTGGTGACGGAGGTGGTGGTGGTGTTGGTGGTACATCCCCTGTTTGCTGGGCGGCAGGTGCCAACGTTCCTCCAGAGGCGGAGGAAGAGGCCGAGGCGGCAGCAGCAGAAGAGGCCGAGGCGGCAGCAGCAGAAGAGGTAGCAGGGGGAGCCTGAGTGACTTCCTTGTTTTTAAGGTGTCTACTCCACTGCAGTTCATGCTTTGCATGCAGGTGCCTGGTCATGCAGGTTGTGCTAAGGTTCAGAACGTTAATGCCTCGCTTCAGGCTCTGATGGCACAGCAAACCACTCGGGTCTTGTCGTCAGCACATTGTTTGAAGAAGTGCCATGTTTGAAGAAGTGCCATGCCAGGGAACTCCTTGAAGCTGCCTTTGGGGTGCTCGGTCCCAGATGGCGGCGGTCAGTAGCAGGCGGAGTCTCTTGGCGGCGGGTGTTCTGCTTTTGCCCACTGCTCCCTCTTTTGCTACGCTGTTGGCTCGGTCTCACCACTGCCTCTTCCTCCGAACTGTGAAAGTCAGTGGCACGACCTTCATTCCATGTGGGGTCTAGGACCTCATCGTCCCCTGCATCGTCTTCCACCCAGTCTTGATCCCTGACCTCCTGTTCAGTCTGCACACTGCAGAAAGACGCAGCAGTTGGCACCTGTGTTTCGTCATCATCAGAGACTTGCTGAGGTGGTATTCCCATGTCCTCATCATCAGGAAACATAAGTGGTTGTGCGTCAGTGCATTCTATGTCTTCCACTGCTGGGGAAGGGCTAGGTGGATGTCCTTGGGAAACCCTGCCAGCAGAGTCTTCAAACAGCATAAGAGACTGCTGCATAACTTGAGGCTCAGACAGTTTCCCTGATATGCATGGGGGTGATGTGACAGACTGATGGGGTTGGTTTTCAGGCGCCATCTGTGCGCTTTCTGCAGAAGACTGGGTGGGAGATAATGTGAACGTGCTGGATCCACTGTCGGCCACCCAATTGACTAATGCCTGTACCTGCTCAGGCCTTACCATCCTTAAAACGGCATTGGGCCCCACCATATATCGCTGTAAATTCTGGCGGCTACTGGGACCTGAGGTAGTTGGTACACTAGGACGTGTGGATGTGGCAGAACGGCCACGTCCTCTCCCAGCACCAGAGGGTCCACTAACACCACCACGACCATGTCCACGTCCGCGTCCCTTACTAGATGTTTTTTCTCATTGTTATCGTTCACCACAACAACAAAAATATTATTTGGCTCAATGTATTGAATTCAAATTCAGGCCTTTTTTTACAGACACCTAACACTATCTGGCTATCTATTTAGGTACCGTATTACACTAATACAGGCACAGCAGTAACCACAGATTTAGCTGACTATGAATTTGAGGCCTAGTATTTAGGCGCTGGGTGACAGGTATACGTTTTACGGACAGAATTAGACTGGGATATGCACAGTAGCGTGTGTGTGAAGTTATTGAGAATGACCCTATCAGCACCTTGATTCTGATATACCCTTTTAGGGATGTATTTAAAGTAGGCCTGATACAGCAGAAACCACTAAATTAGGAAATTGCTAAATTGGGAATTGTATTTCAACCCAGAACAAAAAATGTGCTTTGACGGACACTAAATAACTTGCCCAGCCACAACAGTACAGCAGTAACAACAGATTTAGCTGGATATAAATTTAAGGCCTAGTATTTAGGCGCTGGGTGACAGGTATAGGTTTACTGACAGAATTAGACTTGGAAATGCACAGTAGCGTGTGTGAAGTTATTCAGAATGACCCTATCAGCACCTTGAATATTATATACCCTTTTAGGGATAAATTTAAAGTAGGCCTGATACAGCAGAAACCACTAAATTAGGAAATTGCTAAATTGGGAATTGTATTTCAACCCAGAACAAAAACTGTGCTTTGTCGGACACTAAATAACTTGCCCAGCCACAACAGTACAGCAGTAACGACAGATTTAGCAGGATATAAATTTGAGGCCTAGTATTTAGGCGCTGGGTGACAGGTATACGTTTTACGGACAGAATTACACTGGGATATGGCCAAAAAATAACCACACTATTGATGGTTAAATGCACTTGGTGTGACAGCTTGACCAACCACACTACTGAGGGTTAAATGCACTTGGTGACAGGTGCAGCTTGCCCCTGATGTAGTATATGGCCAAAAAATAAATAGACTATTGCTGGTTAAATGGGCTTGGTGTGACAGCTTCACCCTGATGTAGGATTTAGCCAAAAAACAACCACACCATTGAGGTTAAATGCACTTGGTGACAGCTTGCCCCTGATGTAGTATATGGCCAAAAAATAAACAGACTATTGTGCTGGTTAAATGCACTTGGTGTGACAGCTTCACCCTGATGTAGGATTTAGCCAAAAAACAACCACACCATTGAGGGTTAAATGCACTTGGTGACAGGCGCAGTTTGCCCCTGATGTAGTATATGGCCAAAAAATAAACAGACTATTGCTGGTTAAATGCACTTGGTGTGACAGCTTCGCCCTGATGTAGGCTTTAGCCAAAAAACAACCACACCATTGAGGGTTAAATGCACTTGGTGACAGGCGCAGCTTGCCCCTGATGTAGTATATGGCCAAAAAATAAACAGACTATTGCTGGTTAAATGCACTTGGTGTGACAGCTTCACCCTGATGTAGGCTTTAGCCAAAAAACAACCACACCATTGAGGGTTAAATGCACTTGGTGGCAGCTTGTGCTGGCGCAACACAAGACACAAAATGGCCGCCGATCACCCCAGAAAAAAGTGACTGAAAAACGCTCTGGGCAGCCTAAAAACAGTGAGCAATTCAATAGCAGCAGTTCAATCATCCACAGCTGCAGATCGATCAATGGATGGAGTCTTTTGGAGGAGTTAATCAGCCTAATCTCGCCCTACTGTCGCAGCTGCAACCTCTCCCTACGCTAATCAGAGCAGAGTGATGGGCGGCGCTATGTGACTCCAGCTTAAATAGAGGCTGGGTCACATGGTGCTCTGGCCAATCACAGCCATGCCAATAGTAGGCATGGCTGTGACGGCCTCTTGGGGCAAGTAGTATGACGCTTGTTGATTGGCTGCTTTGCAGCCTTTCAAAAAGCGCCAAGAAAGCGACGAACACCGAACCCGAACCCGGACTTTTACGAAAATGTCCGGGTTCGGGTCCGGGTCACGGACACCCCAAAATTCAGTACGGACCCGAACTATACAGTTCGGGTTCGCTCATCCCTAATCACAACATCATGGCTGCGTAGAAGAAGGATCCGGGTACTGAAATGGCCAGTCTGCAGTCCAGATCTTTCACCTATAGAGAACATTTGGTGCATCATAAAGAGGAAGGTGCAACAAAGAAGGCCCAAGACGATTGAACAGTTAGAGGCCTGTATTAGACAAGAATGGGAGAGCATTCCTATTTCTAAACTTGAGAAACTGGTCTCGTCGGTCCCCAGACCTCTGTTGAGTGTTGTAAGAAGAAGGGGAGATGCCACACAGTCGTGAAAATGGCCTTGTCCCAACTTTTTGGGGATTTGTTGACACCATGAAATTCTGATTCAACATATTTTTCCCTTAAAATGGTACATTTTCTCAGTTTAAACTTTTATTCCGTGATTTATGTTCTATTCTGAATAAAATATTAGAAGTTTGCACCTCCACATCATTGCATTCAGTTTTTATTCACGATTTGTATAGTGTCCCAACTTTTTTGGAATCCGGTTTGTAAGTCTGTCCAGGGAGTCAGTGGACAGATGGGTTCGCTTGTCGGTGGCCACCCTACCTGCCGCGCCGAATGTCCGCTCAGACAGTACGCAGGAAAGCGGGCAAGATAGTAACTCCAGCGCATACTGAGCGAGCTCATGGGAGGTGTCCAGCCTGGCAACCCAGTACTCCATGGGGTCGTCGGTGCTCATGCTGTTGGAAGCACCAACGGACCCCATATAGTCTGCCACCATGCGGGCCAGCCGCTGGTGGTGACTGCTGCTGCTACTGGGTCACGCAGACTGGTAGAATGACCTCATCTCACCCATAAGATCACCTGCTCGGCTGGTGCTGCTGGGGCCAGCCACCTGCTGGGTGAGATAGGCGGAGAGAACTGGAGCGTGAGGCCGAGGATTTGCCTGCCCCAGCTGCTTGATCAGACAGGCCCATAGTTGATCCATATGGGCCTGTCTCCGGCTGGCTGGGATGAACTGCTCCAGTTTCCCCTTGCAGCGAGGGTCTAAAAGGGTGGCCAACCAATAATCATCCCTCTCCTTTATTTTCCTGATCCGGGTTTCCCTCCTGAGGCATTGCAGCATGTGGGAAGCCACAGGGAAGAGGACAGCCTGCTGTGACTGTTCATGGCTGCCCGGGACCATGACCTCTTGGTCCTCCTGCTGCTGTTGCTGCTGCTCCCGGTGGGAGCTGACCCAGCACCGGCTCTCCCTCCTGACCAGTCCCAGACTCCTAAACATCAACAAATTCTTCCTCCTCCTCCTCATCCTGGGCCTAGTTCTGGTGGAGTATTACTGCCTCTTCTTGCTCCACCAAGGCACTCTCTCCAGCCTCGAGCAGGCGATCTAGTGTCCTGTCCAGCAGGAACACTATGAGGAGCACGTCATTGAGACCGACATGCTCCCCGCTGATCATCTTTGTCGCCTGCTCAAATGGGGCCAACATGTGGCAGACCTGCTGTATCTGTCCCCACTCTGCGTTAGTGATGTAGGGGAGTGGGTGTGATGGCCCTGGAGTGCCTAGGTCCAGCAGGTATTCCCCCACCACCCGTTGCTGCTCCGACAACCTCTCTAGCATGTGAAGGGTGGAGTTCCACCGCGTCACACTGTCCACAATCAGCCGGTGAGAGGGCAGGCTGTTGTCCTGCTGCAGTTTGGACAGGGACGCGGCAGCGGTTGGGGAGCGTCGTAAGTGGTTGGCCATCCTCCGTACCCTTGGCACAATGTCACTCATCCCTTGGTATGTGCAGAGGAACTTCTGTACAACAAGGTTGAGGACATGTGCCATGCAGGGCACGTGTGTGAGACTGCCAGCATGGAGGGCGGTGAGTAGGTTGCTGCCTTTGTCACAGTCAACCATACCTGCCTCTAGCCTGCGGGGTGTCAGCCACTTCTAGACCTGAGCCTGTAGTGTGGCCAGAACATCAGGTCCAGTGTGTCTCCGTTCCCCTAAGTTTACAAGCTAGAGCACGGCCTAGCAGCGGAAATGCCCCACACTTGCGTAGCTACGGTGACGCTTGCTGGGGGGCTCAGCTGCCGTGGAGACAGTGGCTTGTGGGTGGAGAGCAGCAGTTCTCCCCTGGACACCCCGGGGCGGCACCACAAAGTCAGATGCCGCTGATCCCTCCCCGGCGCCTCGGAGGGACACCCAATGGGCATTACAACTTATGTATTGTCCCTGCCCATATCTGCTTATACAAGAATCCATTGTCAGATGCACCCTGTCGCAGACAGTATGATCCAGCGACAGGGATACATTCTGCACAATGTGCTGGTGTAGGACAGGAACGCCGGTCCTGGCAAAGAAATGGTGGCTGGGGACACGCCATCTGGGTTGTGCCTGCTCCAACATCTGCCTGACTGGATTGTTGTCCACAAGATTGAAGGGCAGCAGATGTTGGGCAATAAACCCTTGCCAGGAGCCCATTGAGTGAACGCACACGTCGGTCCCTGGGGGCGTAGGGCGTGGTATGTCGGCAACCGACGGCTGGTGCCGGACATCACTGGAGGACATAGAGGAGGGTGCAGTGGAGGCAGAGGTATGGCTGCCGGTGCCAGTACCTCTAGGAGAGGGAGCGCAGGAGTGGGAATGCCTTGTTGGAATGGGTTGGGGTGGCTGCAGTACAGTGGCAGGAGCTGCTGTCTCCTGCACACTGTTGGTGACACTGCTGCTACCATCACCCTGCATCTGTTCCCTCTCCTGCCAGTGGTTGACTCATGTGTGCTGGGTGAGGGCAGTGGTACCCACAGACCTCCCTCTCCTCACCCTGGCATGGCATAGCTTACATATGCCAATTGTGACATCATCTGCTGCCTGGGTGAAGTAAGTCCAAACAGGCGACTTACGCACCGACATCCTGTCAGATGGGGTGGTGCTGACTTGCGCGTGTTCGGGCTCAGTGTGCACAGGTGGAGCGGGCTGCTGCTGCCTCCTCCTACTGCCATTACCAGTGGAGCCCCTGACGCTGGGCTCCTTGGCAACCTGTTGCACAGTTTGCCTCGGGTGCCTACCTTCCTCTTCATCAGTGCTGCTGACGCCTGACAAGGGAGGTGACACCCATTCTCGGTCACCCTCCTCTTCGTCCCCCAATATGCCAGACCCAGGGCCAACCAGTGGTGGACTGAGGTGAACAGCAGACGTGGAGCCCCTGACCTGGCTCCTCTGTCCCCTCGCTGACGCCTGGGTCTGACTAGGTGCAGGGTTTTGCTGGCTGAAACCACCCATACCTGTTGGAAAGGATGTCACTGGGGTATTAACAGCCGGTACCCCCTCCACTTCCTCCTCCATCCATGAGGACTGAACTGCAATTCAGCCTCCTGCATTACCTCCCCCAAGATCTCCCTCTCACTGTTGCTTTCAAACAGGAGCAGGGAAGATTCTTGGGGGCTGGGGTCCTACAGGAGACGAACTGCTGCTGCTGCTGCTGCTCGGAGCCGGGGCAGAGGACTCTGTGGCACTTGCTTGTGCCACGAGAGACACTACTTCCTCAGCATCCTGAGAGGAAATGAGCCGGCTGCCACGGCCAAAAAAATCACGAATGAGGCGGACGCCCCTGACACCTGCGTCCACCCCTCGGTGGGTAGAGGAGCGGCCTGGATCTAACTACTCCCCTACCCCTGCTGCTTGAAAGCCCACAAGAAGACCTCATATTTTTATATTAAAAAATATATATATAATTCTAATAAGGAAATTAGAGAAAAGCTTTATTGGGCTGGGGACTTTGGTGCAATAATTAAAGCAAAAATTATATAGAATAACAGTAAAACCTTTTTTTTTTCTTTTGTGTTTTTTTAAACTACCTAAAGACACAGACACTGACGCAGACACAAATAACAAGATCAACTAAACAATAAAAAAAATAAAAATTAAAACTAACCATAATAAACTTTTATTTATTTTTTTACCTAACGAAAGAAGCTGACACTGATAAAGAAACTACACCAACTAAACAGTAAACTAAACAGTAAAAATCTAAAAATCTAAACTTTTTTGTTTTTGTTTTTAATTTAACTAACAAAAGACACAGACACTGACGCAGACACTACTACAACTAAACAGTAAAAACTAACAGTAAAACTAATAAACTTTTTTTTAAGTTTTTTTATTTAACTAACTATAGACGCATACACTGACGCAGACACTACACCAAATAAACAGTTAAAAACTAACACTAAAACTTATAAAACATTTTTTTATTTTTTATTTAACTAACAGAAGAAGCAGACAATAACACAGATACTATAACAACTAAACAGTAAGAAACTAATAAACTTTTTTTTATTTTTTTATTATGCAGACACTAAACTAAAACACTAAAACACACCTAAATCCAACACTATACGATACCTAACCTACAACCTACACTTGAACCTATCAGTTACACTATTCACTATCGACCTATTCTATCTTACACTAACCCTGGGTTCACACCTGAGCGTTTCAGAGACGCGCGTTTTACGCGCGTATTTGTCGCGCGTTTTTATGCACGTTTTTTGCAATAGTAGACGCGCGTTTGTGTGATTGACTGCAGTGTTGTCCAATGAGTCTATGGGTCAAAACGCGCGACAAACGCCCCAAAAAAAGAACTTGTTTATGCATCGGGCGTTTTACAGCGCGTTCAAAGGCGCTGTAAAACGCTCAAGTGTGAACCAGGGCCATAGGGAAGCATTGGTTTTCACGTGTTGAGCGTTTTACAGCGCGTTTGAACGCGCTTTAAAACGCTCAGGTGTGAACTTAGGGTAAATAAATGAATATATTTCAGCTAACTATACCCTACACTACACCCTACACTTGAACCTATCAGCTACACTATTCACTATTAACCTATACTATATCACACTAACAAAATTAATATATTTCAGCTAACTATACCCTACACTACACCCTACACTTGAACATATCAGCTACACTATTCACTATTAACCTATTCTATCTCACACTAACTAAATTAATATATTTCAGCTAACTATACCCTACACTAGAACCTATCAGCTACAATGTTCCCTAACCTATACTTTTTCACACTAACTAAACGGATTATATCTTTCACCTAACTAACACTGTATAAACTAGAACCTATCTGCTACACTAACCTACCTTATCCAACACTATCAGTTCAGTATCAATTAGATTTTTTATTTGCTTTTAAAAAAGCACAGGACAGTATTCAGCTCCTCTCACAAGCAACACCACATGAAACTGCACAAAATGGCCGCTGTGAAAAAATCTTATATAGTAAGGGGTGGGCAACTTTCTTATTGGTTGCTAGGGATGTTGCTAACCTCTTTGACGCCTTCTCATTGGCCCACAAGCTAAAAGAAGGGAGGGATTAGTGTGCTCTAGAAGTGACGATATTTGCATCGCTAATATCGTCGCATTACAAAGATTCGCGCTTCAATCACTTACTCGTCAGTGTAAGTAAGATTGGAGCCTTAGGACTTTTGGGACACAATCAAGAAACAGGTAGGGATGATGACATTACTTTACACAGTACAGATCATTGTAATGTGTACTGTGAAAAAAAATTTTTGGAATATTCGTAAATAAATGCTAAGCTCTTTGCCTCATTCTTCTGGTATACTGTAAGTGCCAATATTCACATCGAAAATATATTTGCGTTACAACACTTACTCATCAATGTAAGTAAGATTGGAGCCTTAGGACTTTTGGGACACAATCAAGAATATGTAATAAATGTGTACTGTGAATTTGTGTGTTAAAAAAATAAAAATAAAAAATGAATATTAGTTTTTATGTATATATATCACTATATTCTAAATATTCACGAAATCGCAAAGTGCCGATATTCGCGATAAAAATTTGCTTTTCGAATATTCGCACTCAACACTACTGGCTATGCAGCTATATAGTGTAGTGGTTAAAGTTCTGGGCTGTGATGCAGAAGCTGTGAGTTCAAATCACAAACTTTTTCAGAAATAGAGGCTAAACTTAATATATATATATATATATATATATATATATATATCCAACAAAGAAAAACAGCAGCACTATCTTGTAAATCCAGGTGCATGCTTGATAAAGATTGCAATGAGCAGTTGAAACTTTGCAGAGGGACAATAAAGCAGGTCTTTTTCACCTTCAATATACTGGAGTTTGGACACAACTTCTCATTCAAAGAGTTTTCTTTATTTTCATGACTATGAAAATTGTAGATTCACACTGAAGGCATCAAAACTATGAATTAACACATGTGGAATTATATACATAACAAAAAAGTGTGAAACAACTGAAAATATGTCATATTCTAGGTTCTTCAAAGTAGCCACCTTTTGCTTTGATTACTGCTTTGCACACTCTTGGCATTCTCTTGATGAGCTTCAAGAGGTAGTCACCTGAAATGGTTTTCACTTCACAGGTGTGCCCTGTCAGGTTTAATAAGTGGGATTTCTTGCCTTATAAATGGGGTTGGGACCATCAGTTGCGTTGTGGAGAAGTCAGGTGGATACACAGCTGATAGTCCTACTGAATAGACTGTTAGAATTTGTATTATGGCAAGAAAAAAGCAGCTAAGTAAAGAAAAACGAGTGGCCATCATTACTTTAAGAAATGAAGGTCAGTCAGTCCGAAAAATTGGGAAAACTTTGAAAGTGTCCCCAAGTGCAGTCACAAAAACCATCAAGCGCTACAAAGAAACTGGCTCACATGCGGGCCGCCCCAGGAAAGGAAGACCAAAAGTCACCTCTGCTGCGGAGGATAAGTTCATCCAAGTCACCAGCCTCAGAAATCGCAGGTTAACAGCAGCTCAGATTAGAGACCAGGTCAATGCCACACAGAGTTCTAGCAGCAGATACATCTCTAGAACAACTGTCAAGAAGAGACTGTGTGAATCAAGCCTTCATGGTAGAGTATCTGCTAGGAAACCACTGCTAAGGACAGGCAACAAGCTGAAGAGACTTGTTTGGGCTAAAGAACACAAGGAATGGACATTAGACCAGTGGAAATCTGTGCTTTGGTCTGATGAGTTCAAATTTTAGATCTTTGGTTCCAACCACTGTGTCTTTGTGCGACGCAGAAAAGGTGAACGGATGGACTCTACATGCCTGGTTCCCACCGTGAAGCATGGAGGAGGAGGTGTCATGGTGTGGGGGTGCTTTGCTGGTGACACTGTTGGGGATTTATTCAAAATTGAAGGCATACTGAACCAGCATGGCTACCACAGCATCTTGCAGCGGAATGCTATTCCATCCGGTTTGTGTTTAGTTGGACCATCATTTATTTTTCAACAAGACAATGACCCCAAACACACCTCCAGGCTGTGTAAGGGCTATTTGACCATGAAGGAGAGTGATGGGGTGCTGCGCCAGATGACCTGGCCTCCACAGTCACCGGACCTCAACCCAATCGAGATGGTTTGGGGTGAGCTGGACCGCAGAGTGAAGGCAAAAGGGCCAACAATGCTAAGCATCTCTGGGAACTCCTTCAAGACCGTTGGAAGACCATTTCAAGAGAATGCCAAGAGTGTGCAAAGCAGTAATCAAAGCAAAAGGTGGCTACTTTGAAGAACCTAGAATATGGCATATTTTCAGTTGTTTCACACTTTTTTGTTATGTATATAATTCCACATGTGTTAATTCATAGTTTTGATGCCTTCAGTGTGAATCTACAATTTTCATAGTCATGAAAATAAAGAAAACTCTTTGAATGAGAAGGCGTGTCCAAACTTTTGGTCTGTACTGTATATATATATATATATATATGTATATATATATATATATATATATATATATAGCCATAATATATTTACACATATTATTATATATTTAGAATATATAATATATGTAAATATATTATGGCTAAAACATCATTAGTAGTTTCCCACATATTATGCATTCATATATATCAGATGTGTGATTATATATATATATATAAAATATAAAGTAGTAGGACGCACAGGGCTACTAGTCACCAACCAGGGTGCTCACAGTCCAGTAGTCTCACCCCACTACTCAATACAACAAGATATAAATAAATATACAAAAAGACTGGGCACGCCTGAAGTAATTTGGACACTACATTTCATGAATAGTTACAAAATTGTAGAATTATAGACATGTGACTTGAAAGGGTGATACGTTGAATCAATTCCAATAACACAATATATATATATATATATATATATCGTAGGTGTACCCCTAGGGGTACACAATGGGCAGGGTATGTATACCAAATAAATTACTAAACCTCCTGTCAATCGATTCCAATAAAACAATATATATATGGTGGGTGTACCACCAGAGGTACACAATGTGCAGGGTATATATAGCTAAATTAATAAACCTCCTGTAAATGACTTCGGTTAAAACATCACATAAAATACAATAAGTATAGCAGCATCAATTATAGCAGCATTATAGCAGTGGTCCTGGCCCACTGAGGAAGGAGATATTGTAACCCCGAAACGCGTCTAGTCAGACCCCCCACCTGAACGCAAGTGCACCAGAAACAGTTAATGAAGGATATCTGCCGAGCCACTTACAGTTTGGTCCGCGGGAGAAAGTGACGGAAAGCCGAGGCCTGGATTGGAACGAACGGCCTGTGTGGAGCAGTTCACTGACGCGGCTAACGTGGATCCTGGAAAGAGAAAAGGGAAAGTATCCCATCAGAGTCCACAGGACGGCAGATAACTTCAGAGTCCATTGGACGGCAGAATACCTCTGAAACCGGTAAGACTGTTTCGATAGGAGTGTGATCACAAACACAAATACTCACCTCTAGCGGGACGCCGCTAGGCTTAATTACAGCGGGACGCCGCTGCATCCAGTCTGAGTACTGCTTTTTCAGACGCACCTGCTGTGCCGGCACTGACCGACCATATAGGCTGTACATCCCACACTTGCAATATTAGAGAATGTGTTGAACTCTACATATGATTATTGGAATGGACATATTCCAGAGAAATATCTAGTGACTTATTTCACCGCTTCGATATTACTCCTTTGTTGCAACTAGGTACTTACATTGATACATTTCTGTTGCGACCAACAATAGTGGAGACATTTGTTATATACTGCTACCTAACACTGTGGTGTAATATTGATGCTGCTATACTTATTGTATTTTATGTGATGTTTAAACTGAAGTCATTTACAGGAGGTTTATTAATTTAGCTATATATACCCTGCACATTGTGTACCCCTGGGGGTATACCTACGATATATAAATATATATATTGTGTTATTGGAATTGATTCAACGTATCACCCTTTCAAGTCCCATGTCTATAATTCTATAATTTTGTAACTATTCATTAAATGTAGTGTCCAAATTTCTTCAGGTGTGCCCAGTCTTTTTGTATATTTAATGATTATATATATATATATATATGTATATATATATATATATATATATATATATATATATATCTAACATTTTTTGTAATTACAATTTTACAATTACTAAAAAAAATGACAAAATATATAAATCTAATTTAACCTCTATTTCTAAAAAAAATTGTGATGGGATTTGAACTCACAGCTTCTGCATTATAGCCCAGAACTTAAACCATTACACTATGTAGCTGCATAGCCAGTAAAAAATAAATAAAAAAATTAAAAATTATATGAGATTTCTACTGTACAAATCTTAGTAGAAGTATAGTACAATATAAGTCTCATATTTATTTTTTAGTTTTTTAAGTAACTGGCTATGCAGCTATTATAGCTGAGTTTTTAACTGCCTTGCCTCTAATGCACAAGGTTGTGAGTTTGAATCCTGGCAGACACTTTTCTGAAATACAGGCTAAATTAGATTTAAATACACTGGGGTGTCCCGAAGCACTGACGCCATATATGGAGTCAGAGCAGGGATTCCCTCACTGTACAGCGATCTTCTGCATAGAAATAGAGGCTAAATTAGATTTAAATACACTGGCTTGAGCACACGTGGTGTTCGGCTGAACTCTGCAATGTGCCGAGCATAGCAATGTTCGAGCTGAACTGGTGTTCGGACGAGCATGCTCACTCAATACTAGTTAGATCATGCGGTATGCATATATTATTTTTTTTTAGCACAGTTTTTATTTAATTTTTTTTACCTTCTAGTTAGGTCATGTGATATTTTTATATAGCGGTGGATAGGGACGTGTTTTTTCCCTATTTTTTTTACATTTTTTAAACTTTATTTTGGGAAAAGGACACTTTTTTTTTTTACTTGAAACTTTTAATTTTTTTCTGTAAAACGTAATTTTATAAAAAAAAAAATTACACTTTATTTTTTGGCCCACTCTGGGACTTCAACTTTTGGGGGTCTTATCCCCTTTACAATGCATCACAATACTTCTGTATTGTGATGCATTGACTGTAAGTGTATTAACAGCGCTGGGCGTTAAGTCACGTCTGGTTGTGCCGTAAATGTACGGTGCTGGGCATTAAGGGGTTAAAAACACACTGCACTGTCACATTTGTTATGCCTTTTAAAATAATTGTCCCTTATTGGGTTTAGATGGTTAGATGGTGTTAATCACACATATTTATCAAAGTAGTGTTAAGTAGAACTGGCTTAGTTGCCCATAGCAACCAATCAGATTCCACCTTTCATTTTCCAAAAGAGCTGTCAAAAATAGAAGGTGAAATCTGATTGGTGTCATAGGAAAAACACAGTCATTTTTTAAGATCTGTGTTTAGAGGTTTTAGACGCCGGCCTTAATAAGCCCCTGGAGCCTCCACATAACTTCGGCCTATCCACTGCCGCTTCTAAATCTATGCCAACTCCCTTACTGGCGTAGATTTAGACTACTTTCAACACCTAAAATCTGTAGAAAATGATGATTGAGATCCCCTTTCCTCATCCATGCCAAGACCACTTTTTTAGATCTGGTGTGAGAGGTGAAAAGTTGCAGATTGCGGCGCAAGGAACCTTTGTGCCACAATCTGTGTCAGAAATTTGCCTAATATAGACATATTTCTGTTAGTAAAGAACATCCATGGTGTCTTGTTCTCAACAGGTATTACAAAAAGTATGCCTAAATGGGAGCAGATGCTTGACTGTTTTTAAACACACATAATATCGGTTAGTCTCCTGATCCTGAGGCCTAAGAAGAAAGAACACATGGACTTGCTTCCTCTCTCCTTACTCACACTAGTCTCCCCTTTGACAGGAAGCAAGACCAGCCTACTCCTGCCAACAGGAGAGAAGCAGAGTGGTTAACCCTGTCCCTGCGAACCATACCAGGTCATGCTGGGTATGCATAATTTTACATAATAATACATAACATTGAATAACATAAAATTACAAAACATTTGCGGATACGCCCTCCCCTGTACTGGGGTGCTGCACTTGTGGGCACTAAGACTTTTGGAAATCTTTATTTACCTTGTGCCGCAATCTGCGACTTTTCCCCTCTCGCACCAGGTCTAAAAAAGTGGGCTTGGTATGGACGGGGAAAGGGTATGGGTCAGCAGGCCCGTCTCATTCATCATTTTCTACAAATTGTAGTACATCCATGTGCATGAACCCCTTATTCTGTTCCTCCTTTTAGTATCCAGAAATGGACTGGTCTAATAAAAACAAAAAGAGTTTATGACCTGGGATGTCTAAAAGGGCAAGCCATTACAGTGGCCCCTCATGTTACAGTGACTTCAGTATTTTCAACATGCAAGGGTCTTTCCTGGACCATCATAAGTTGAAACTGTACTTAACATACAATGCCTCAGAATCAGATCAAACCAATCAACGCCTGTATAGGTTGACTAGTAGCACCTCTTTACAGTACAATGTGGTACTACATGTTCTGTACTGTCCTCTGCCTGTGCCAGGATGAGCTTCTTCTTTGGACAACAGGTGAGGGCGGCTAGATTTTTTTCTGGCAAACTGTATGATACACAGGACTTGTAAAAGCTCCTTATTTACAACTCCTTGCATCTATTCCTGACTGTTATACAGTTATTGACTCAAATTACAATGGTTTCTAATGAATATACAATGGTTGTTCCGGAAGCAATTAATATTGTAACTTGAGGGACCATTGTATTTGAAAGGGTTGTCCAGGTTATTTATATGTTAGGGAACACTACTGCTCCTTCCACTCCCAGGGGCATTAGCTGCAGCCAATGCTGTAGTGCTTTGGCTGCAGCCATTACCTCACATACACTGCCGCAGCCAATCACTGGCCTCAGTGGTGTAGGGCATGAGACTGCTGAGGTCAGTGATTGGCTGCAGCAGTGTATGGGACCTCACTGTTGCAACCTAGAAAAGAGAATGGAGGGGTTAGGGAAGTGAGTTTAAGTGTTTTATTATTTTATCAGCAGTATTCCCTAACAAAAAAAAAACACATCTTGGACAATTTATTTTAATGGTAATGCATATGACAGAATACTGTGGTTCGTCCATTGTTTTCAATCTAATAGTCTCAAAAAAATAATATAATCCGTTAGCTCTGTTGTGTTCATTTTCAGTTGCAAGGTCATTATTTTTTCTGTGATTTAATACATCTCAGTGTTTCAAATAAAAAAATAAAATAAAAAAAATAAGCTTTTTTCCATGATGGTAATAGGAGGATACCCATTGGGACATAGTTTATTATTAGCAAATTGAAAGTGGCAGTTTAATGGTGTCTGCACTAATGTATTTGATTAGAAGTGGCTTTGTGAAGAATACTCCTTGTGACTCTAATCTCTGGAATGTTGACTCCTTCTGAGGTCATTGTTGGGTAGGGTTACTAGACCTACTATTCTAGCATGGCTTTATAATCGAATGCACATGCTGCCTAGTTCCAGTTCCTAGTCATTGATGTGCATGAGTGCAAAATAAGAAATGCAAGGATATATCATGCAAGTACTGCAACTGCAATGAAGCTAAAGCACAAGCATCTTGTTGTACTGCATTTGGACTGGGAAATAGCTCTATCATAGTGTGTTAAATATTTTAGATTTTAAAAATGGAACATATAGCAAATAGTTTTACTTTTTGAAGATGGCTCTCCTTTGGTGCACTCTTTGACAAAAAAAAAGAATGTACCGAGATAGAAATGTTGGATCTCTGTAATACTTGGCATGCAGATATATCTCAGGCAGATATGTAAATGATTACAGGTGTGGTCTGAATAGACACTGGGTCTTTCTACAAGAAGTTCTTCCCCACTGCCCTATAAATAGACACTCAGAGAGGTTACTTTTGGGTAGCGTACCTCTTAGTGAGAGATCATTGACTGCTAGACATGCCTCTACAATGCACTCTAACAGTGGTGGTCAGTTTGCGGGCTGCCATATTTAGTAAGGTACACTCACCCGTCCGGCGATGCACAGGTAAGCCCTTACCTGTCCCTGTGCCGGGAGCTGGTCTGAAATCAAATGCAGTCACCGGGAGCAGGCAGTTCCGAGAACAGCCGCCGGGGCCTTCATCGGGCTGTTCTCGGAACTGCCTGCTCCCGGTAAATGCATTTGATTTCAGACCGGCTCCCGGCACAGGCACAGGTAAGGGATTACCTGTGCATCGCCGGACAGGTGAGTCTACCTTACTAAAGATGGCAGCCCGCATGTGTTCGCTGGCGAACACTGGGAACTGACCATCACTGCACTCTAATGCATTTGAGAGGGGGTGCATTATTGGATTGCCTGCTATCTAGGCCATTCTGACCAAGCAGTTAGGTGGTGTTGGAAGCAGTGTGTACATGAGGTCACACACGAACACAGCTTACAGAATACAATTGGTCCAGACAGACCACCAATAGAGAAGATTGATCTGCTGACAAGCATGAGCAGCTCCCATAGTTGTTGTCCACTGTCCAGACACAAGTGGCACCTTCATTACACACCACCGTCTCTGTTCGGACCATTTCCAGGTGGTTAGGCGCCGATTACGTGTCCTGCCATTGACAGCCAGTGACCATCATCTTCCATTACAGTGATGTAGTGAACAAGAACCCTGGACTGCTACAAACTGTTCAGGTTCTTTTTGGAATCCGATGATGGTGAGATTTTTACAATGGAGGCCTCTTCAATCCTGCTTTTGCTGTGGAAAGACAAAACTACTTGTGTGAGGATCTGCAACAGTTCTCTAGAATATGCTACCCCAGGCAATCAGGTTATTTCTTAATGCAGTACCCCAATGCAAGGGGTATCTGCAAATGGTTGCTCTTTAATGTTATGTTATATATTGTTATGCTATTTATTGTTATGTCAGGTATTGCAACTAGTATGCCTGTGTATGGATGGCACAACCATGGTTAAAGGGGTTGGCCACTTTCTGGTTACAGTTGATTGTATGCTATTTACTAATATAGCCTTTGTTGAAATTCTGCACCATTTTCTATATTTCACAAAGTATGCTCACTTGTTTGCTATGTTTTTGTGCTGTCCACACATAAGTCTTCTAATGGCTGCTGATAGAGGGCATGTGACCAGGCATACTACATCTGCCCTCTGCACTTAGGCCTCTTTCACACGGGCGTCATGTTTTTTGCCCGGATAAGAGGCGGGTGCGTTGCGGGAAAATGCGCGATTTTTCCGCGCGAGTGCAAAACATTGTCATGCGTTTTGCACTCGCGTGAGAAAAATCGCGCATGTTTGGTACCCAGACCCGAACTTCTTCACAGAAGTGATGTTCTGAAGATTGTATTATTTTCCCTTATAACATGGTTATAAGGGAAAATAATAGCATTCTGAATACAGAATGCTTAGTATAATAGTGCTGGAAGGGTTAAAAATAATAAAAAAGTTAACTCACCTTCTCCTCTTGTTCGCGTAGATCCCGGTCTGTTCTTTAGCTGTGGGCTGAATGACCTGAGGTGATGTCAGATCACATGCTCCAATCACATGGTCCATCACCATGGTGATGGAGCATGTGATCTGACATCACCTCAGGTCCTTCAGCCCACAGCTAAAGAACAGACCGGCATCTACGCGAACAAGAGGAGAAGGTGAGTTAACTTTTTTATTATTTTTAACCCTTCCAGCACTATTTATTTATAGTATTCAGAATGCTATTATTTTCCCTTATAACAATGTTATAAGGGAAAATAATACAGTGAATAGACTGTCACCTAGAACCCATGCGTGAAAATCGCACCGCATCCGCACTTGCTTGCGGATGCATGCGATTTTCACGCAACCCCATTCATTTCTATAGGGCCTGCGTTACGTGAAAAACGCACAAAGAGGAGCATGCTGCGATTTTCACGCAACGCACAAGTGATGCGTGAAAATCACTGCTCGTGTGCACAGTCTCATAGAAATGAATGGGTCAGGATTCAGTGCGGGTGCAGTGCGTTCACCGCACGCATCGCACCCGCACGGAAAACTCGCCCGTGTGAAAGGGGCCTTACACTGTTGGAAGTTTAAGGCTACATGCACGTAACTGGCCAGTTTTTTAACCGCCAATGAATAGCGGCCATCAAAAAATAGGTCCCCATTAAAATCAATGGGACAATTTGTAACGGCCGCTTAGACAGGAATGCATCCATCTAACGGTAGTTTAAAATAGGTACACTAGTTCAATATGGCCTTTTAGGTGTATAAAATAAAAAATAAAAATCACCTACCTCATCCACTTGCACGCGCAGGGGCAGTCGCTCCTCTCTTGATTGTTAAGGACTTGTTGAAGGACCTATGCTCAGTGTGATGACGTCACCACTCGACCATGCTAGGAGTGCGCAGTGACATCATCACGTTTGGATGAGGTGAGTGGTTTTTTTTGTGTTAAATAAAGCTGAGCATCACTATGGGGGACATTGAGGGCCACTATGGGGGGCATTATTACAGCTGGTTACAGCTGGGGGCCACTATGGGGGACATTATGGGCCACAATTGTGGACATTATTACTGCTGGCGCCACTATGGGGGACATTATTACTGCTCAAGCCCATTATGGGGGACATTATGTATACTGAGGGCATTGCAGTGGTTGGGATTTTATAAAAAAAAAAAAAGAAAAAAAGCCAATGAAATTTATTCATTTGTAATGTTTTTTTTAATGGCCATGAAAACTGGATGCAAAACTGCCATTAAAAATGGACAAATGGGCAGAAAATGGATGCACAAATGGCTGAAAAATGGGCATGAAAAATTTAAAGTGTGTCCGTTTTTAATGGCTGTTTTTTTTCCCACTGTTGTGTGCATGTTGCCTAATGCAGGTGCAGCGTATGAGAATTCAGGAGGTGATTTACCTGGTCAAATGACCTTCCATCAGCAGCTATCTTATAGACAGGACCTCTGTTTCGACAGCACAGAAGATTTCCCTAAAAAAGGGGCATGGCTTATGAAATATGGCAAACGGCACAGAACATCAACAAAGGCTATATTAGCAATTACCATACTAGCAATTACATACACATTGGTCACAAGTACTCAGAAAGAGGCCAAACCCTCAGCCCTTGGCAGGAAGTTGGGTGGGGATCCAGGATCCTCCCCCATCTCAGTTAGGGTCCATTCACACGTCCGTGTGTGTTTTGCGGATCCGCAGATTCCCCAAAACACGGACACCGGCAATGTGCGTTCCGCATTTTGCGGACTGCACATCGCCAGCACATATAAAATGCTTAATCTTGTCCGCAACTGCGGACAAGAATAGGACATGTTCTATTTTTTTCGGGATCGTAATTGCGGACCCGAAAGTGCGGATCCGCATTTCCGGATCCGGGCAGCACATCGTGCGGCCCCATAGAAATGAATGGGTCTGCAATTTCATTCCGCAAAATACCAGACGTACCTTCAAAACTCTGTATCCCGCAATGGACTTTACAACCATTATTGGCAAGATTCTGATGCCAACCATAGATTCTACTGAGAGAGACTTTAGCAAGATAGTGTACAAAGAGGGCCATAAATCATTGCCTAAATCCATACATTGCTATCTGTGAAAGAATTCCATTGTGTACAGTTGGAACTGTTTCTATACTCAAATGTACTACAACTCCCATTTTTTGCACTACAGTAAAAAGAGAAATGTATTCTTCTAAGGCCTTATGCATACGGCCATTGTTTTGGTCCGCATCCAAGCCACAGTTTTGGCAGCTTGGATGCGGACCTATTCACTTCAATGGGGCCGCAAAAGATGCGGACAGCTGTCCGCATCCGTTGCTCTGTTCCGTGGCCCCGCAAAAAAAATGTAACATGTACTATTCTTGTCCGCGCTTTGCGGACAAGAATATGTAGTTATATTAAAGGCTGTCCGGAACGCGTATGGACGCCATCCGTGTTTTGCGGATCCGCGATTTGCGGACTGCAAAACACACCATGGTCGTGTGCATGCAGCCTAAGGCTACATGAACACGAACGTTGTTTGTTTCCGTGTCCGTTCAGTTGCGGGATAGGATACGGACCCATTCATTTTAATGGGTCTGCAAAAAACGTGGACATCACACCGTGCACTGTCCGCATTAGTATGTCCATTTCGTTGCCCCGCAAAAAAAATAGTGTATGTCTTTTTTTTTTCTAGTTTGCGGACAAGGATAGGCATTATTACAATGGATCCACAAAAAAAAACGGATCTGCAAAAAAACAGATGCCATACGGAACGTCATCCGTTTTTTTTGCGGACCGCAAAAAACACATACGGTCTTGTGCATGTAGCCTAACTTTGCACTGTTTTTCTGACTCCTACACCAATCACTGGCAATTGCGCTTTACATAATCTGCCTTGCACCCATCCAAACATCTAACATCAAGGGCACCCCAGCTATGATCAGACAGGAGCCCCAGAATCAGGGTGTGCCCTGAGGGAAGAAAGCGTTCCCCCTCCTTTCACTGCACTGCCCTAGGGAGCAACGGTATGAGGACACCTTCGTGATTGACTTTGACAGCCAGAGGCACTAACACTCACATCCCCCACTGCAGCTACTCATGAGCTTGTTGCCTTTTAGGGCGAGATTTCCATGCGGGTGCAATGCGTGAGGTGAACGCATTGCACCCGCACTGAATCCGGACCCATTTATTTCTATGGGTCTGTGCACATGAGCGGTTATTTTCACGCATCACTTGTGCGTTGCATGAAAATTGCAGCATGTTCTATATTCTGCGTTTTTCACGCAACGCAGGCTGAGTGAAAATCGCAAGCATCTGCAAGCAAGTGCGGATGCGGTGCGATCTTCACGCGCGGTTGCTAGGAGACGATCGGGATGGGGACCCGATCATTATTATTTTCCCTTATAACATGGTTATAAGGGAAAATAATAGCGTTCTTAATACAGAATGCATAGTACAATAGGGCTGGAGGGGTTAAAAAAATTAATAAAAATAATTTAACTCACCTTAATCCACTTGTTCACGCAGTCGGCTTCTCTTCTGTCTTCATCTTTGCTGTGCACAGGAAAAGGACCTGTGGTGACGTCACTGCGCTTATTACATGGTCCGTCACATGATCCATCACAATGGTAAAAGAGCATGTGATGGACCATGTGATGAGCGCAGTGACATCATCAAAGGTCCTATTCCTCAGAGAAGAAGACAGAAGAGAAGCCGGGCTACGCGAACAAGTTGATTAAGGTGAGTTAAATTATTTTTTATTTTTTTTAACCCCTCCAGCCCTATTGTACTATGCATTCTGTATTAAGAATGCTATTATTTTCCCTTATAACAATGTTATAAGGGAAAATAATACAATCTGCACTACACCTAACCCAAACCCGAACTTCTGTGAAGTGCAAACGCATTAAAATGTTTTGCACTCGTGCGGAAAAATCACGCATTTTCCTGCGGCGCACCCGCATCTTATCCGCCCGTGTGAAAGAGGCCTTAGGCTCTCACTAGAAACATAACTTTTTAGGGTGGCCTATCACCTACTCTAATCTAACTCTTCCATTCACATTATTCCTCAGACCCTGATCCATCATCCAACAGTATTTACCATACCGCATAAACTCAGAACAACTACAGATACTGGCTCATGCAGCTTTATATGTACTATTCTAGTTTGATAAGATGGCTGGACTACTGTACAAAGCAAGATCCTCCAAGATTGTAAGCTCTTGTGAGCAGGGCCATCAGTCCTATCGTTTTAATTGTTGACTTGTTTGTTGCTATGTAATGTATCATTTTGTTAGTGCTGAATATGTTAGTGCTGTATAAATAAAGATTATTATTATAAGCATTATTATTATTGTGGGGGATTTGCAGTGGCGCACCTACAGGGGGGTCCAGTGGTCCAGCCTATCAGAGGCCGGCTCAGGCAGCGCGATGATGTCATTATCATTGCGCCGCCTAAGCCGGGCAGCACACAGCAGGGACACAGGCCGGAAGAGGCCTGCATTGCATCACTGCTAATGAAGGTAAGTATTCGTTTTTTTGTTAGTTTTTTTAGGGGGAACTGGCACTATGGGGGCATCTGGCATTTCTTACAGCATCATTTTTGTGGGGGTGGCATTTATTTCTTGCCCATTTTTGGGGGGGGGGGCACCATGGGGGAGAGGAGCACTATGGGGGCTCCAAGGGGGCTTATTTTTATTGACACATTATGGGGGGCACTATTGGGGAAAGCGGCACTTTGGGGCATCTGGAGGCACTATAGAGGCATTATTTGGGGGCACTATGGGGAAGTGGGGGCTCTAAAGGGGGCTTTTTTTTAATATTGGCACATTATGGTGGGCATTTTGGCATCTGGTGGCACTAAGGGGGCATTTTTTACTGGCACATTATGGAATGCGCTATAGGGGAGAGCGCCACTATGAGGCATTATTTAGGGGCACTATGGGGGAGTGGAGCACTATTGGGACATCTAGTGGCACTAAGAAGGAGCATTTATTACTGGCACATTATGAGGGAGAGGAGCACTTCAAGGGAATCTGCTGGGGGCACTAAGAAAGGGCATTTTTTTACTGGCATATTATGGGGGACACTATGGGGAAGGGGGAGAGGAGCACTATGAGGGCATTTACTGGGACACTATATAGGGGTATTTTATATATTATGAGGACATTAGCTCAACTGTGGGCACTAAGCGGGGGTATTTCATGTACTGTCATATTATAAGGAGAATTATTACTACTTGGGGGTATTATGGGGAGCTTTACTTCTACTGGGGGGCTATGAGGAACATGATCACTAGTATGGGCGCTATAAGGGCATTATTACTACTAAGTGTGCTCTGGCAGAGAATTATTTCTATTGGTGGGATTTTGTGGAGCACTGTTACTTTGGGAGGCACCCTGGCATAGTATCAGCTTAGCACAATTATTTTTGGGGGACATTATCTTTATACTATTAGTGTATGGGTGCAGTTATTTTTTAGAGCACTGTGTGCCAATAATTGTTGGAGGGGGCACTATCTGTGTGGTAGTAGTATTTCCAGGGGGACTGTTTCTGCAGTATAGTATTGGGGGTGGCAGAAAAGGGTGTTCAGAAGATGTAAAGATGATGGAAATGTGATAAACTAATGTCTGTCAATCTCTGCAGAGACAGAAGATGGCTAAAAAATCATCATGGCGGTCTAGTCTGAATGGAGAAGATGATGAAAGAGAACGTCTAGAACAAAGGTGACATCGCTGGATGTAAGAGGTATGGTATGTAAGAAAATGGTCTAAATGTAAGCCAGCTGGGAAGCTGTCTGACATTGACACTGGCACTGGATGCGCCGAAGTGATTTAGAGGTATAACTAGGTATATTATTTTCACTCCAGATTTATCACTTTTTAAAAAGTGTGGATTTAAAAGTGATATTTTTTGGGTGATCTAAAAATTTCCATTGCAATAAAAGATTGTGAAAATAAGACCCAGTGAAACTAAAACTCAGGCCTCATGCACACGACCGTTCCGTTTTTTGCGGTCTGCAAATTGCGGATCCGCAAAACACGGAAGCCGCCCGTGTGCCTTCCGCAATTTGCGGAACAGAACAGGCGGCCCATTGTAGAAATGCCTATTCTTGTCCACAAAACGGACAAGAATAGGACATGTTATATTTTTTGGGCGGGGCCATGGAATGGAGGAACGGATGCGGACAGCACACAGAGTGCTGTCTGCATCTTTTGCGGCCCCATTGAAGTGAATGGGTCCACACCCGAGCCGCAAAAACTGCGGCTCGGATGCGGACCAGAACTCTGGGTGCATGAGGCCTTAGGTCTATCTTTGTAAAAACTAATACATCTTTCTTTTGTTAACTTCCCTCACATGCATTCAACAGTCATCACTGGCTTGTATTACCTATTACCACTATTTCCAACTTCCTATTTCCTCTAAACCAGCATGAAGAATTGATTTCTTTCACTCTTCTTTACTCTAATGTGAGGGCTGAATACTTCTCTGTTTGGCTTCCTTGTGATAGAAAACAACCCACGAATGTACTCATGAAGACCATAAGGGCATAAACCTGTAGCCTTATTAGCCTATGGGTTAATCGGAATCAGCTACCATCAAGTCTGTTAAAGAGTAACTTTGTGTAGATACTGGAAAGAGACAAAACTGATTGCTTGAAAAGCATGAGGTCATTTTACTTGCTGCTACAAAAGTGTGTGCCATTAATCTGTCCTTAGCAACAGCTTGATGGAAACCAAAATCAGATAAATAAATT
This sequence comes from Bufo gargarizans, assembly GCF_014858855.1. NCBI lineage: Eukaryota > Metazoa > Chordata > Amphibia > Anura > Bufonidae > Bufo > Bufo gargarizans. The sequence goes on from NC_058080.1 coordinate 479,056,507, forward strand.
TTTGTATATCCAATTTATCAGAAGTAGGCAATTAACAACTCACACACCTCAAGTTGGGGCTTTGTTTTTAAGGAGTGCATGCTAGACATGGCATAAAGATTCTATTATTTCTAGGACAATATGTCCGGCTAATCCCAATTTATTTTCCAAGCTGTGTTAGCAACAAAAGCTTTAGAAAGAGCACAGATAAAAGAATTCTCTCTGGGCTCCTAATCTCATCACTAAAGTTGGAGTTTTCTACTTTAGCCAAACTTTTCCATTATTTAACAATGGGCAAAGGGGAAAAAAGAAGAAAAGAAAGAAAAACATTTTTCTGCTTCAATACTTCATTTCTGGAGGCCGGTGAGGGTCCAATTATGCAAATGCAATGTGTATAGTGTTTGGAATACCACAGTGCAAGCTCTCTCGTCTAATTGCTGCTTCTCTCCAGGCCTAGAGGTGACATTTCTATTAGTAATTGTAGAGACATTAATAACATTTAGTCTCACTATTCATCTTCAGGTTCCAATTGAATTTTCGGAATCTGAAACTCATAGGAGGAGGTTTAACAGAATAATTTATGGACATAAAGGACATAAAAACTATATATATACAGTCATGTCTATAAATATAGGGAAATTGACACAATTCTTACATTTTTGGCTCTATACACCACCACAATGGATTTGAAATGAAACTAACAAGATGTACTTTAACTGCAGACTGTCAGATTTAATTTGAGGGTATTTACATCCAAATCAGGTGAATGGTGTAGGTATTACAACAGTTTGCATATGTGCCTCCCACTTGTTAAGGGACCAAAAGTAATGGGACAATTGGCGTCTCAGCTGTTCCATGGTCAGGTTTGTGTTATTCCCTCATTATCCGAATTACAATGAGCAGATAAAAGGTCCAGAGTTCATTTCAAGTGTGCTATTTGCATTTGGAATCTGTTGCTGTCAACTCTCAAGATGAGATCCAAAGAGCTGTCACTATCAGTGAAGCAAGCCATCATTAGGCTGAAAAAAACAAAACAAACCCATCAGAGAGATAGCAAAAACATTATGCGTGGCCAAAACAACTGTTTGGAACATTCTTAAAAAGAAGGAACGCACCGGTGAGCTCAGCAACACCAAAAGACCCGGAAGACCACGGAAAACAAGTGTGGTGGATGACCGAAGAATTCTTTCCATGGTGAAGAAAACACCCTTCACAACAGTTGGCCAGATCAAGAACACTCTCCAGGAGGTAGGTATATGTGTGTCAAAGTCAACAATCAAGAGAAGACTTCACCAGAGTGAATACAGAGGGTTCACCACAAGATGTAAACCACTGGTGAGCCTCAAAAACAGGAAGGCCAGATTAGAGTTTGCCAAACGACATCTAAAAAAGCCTTCACAGTTATGGAACAACATCCTATGGACAGATGAGACCAAGATCAACTTGTACCAGAGTGATGAAGAGAAGAGTATGGAGAAGGAAAGGAACTGCTCATGATCCAAAGCATACCACCTCATCAGTGAAGCATTGTGGTGGTAGTGTCATGGTGTGGGCATGTATGGCTCCTAATGGAACTGGTTCTCTTGTATTTATTGATGATGTAACTGCTGACAAAAGAAGCAGGATGAATTTTGAAGGGCAATATTATCTGTTTATATTCAGCCAAATTCTTCAGAACTCATTGGACGGCGCTTCACAGTGCAGATGGACAATGACCTAAAGCATACTGCAAAAGCAACTAAATATTTTTTTAAGGGAAAGAAGTGGATTGTTATGCAATGGCTAAGTTAATTACCTGACCTGAATCCGATTGAGCATGCATTTCACTTGCTGAAGACAAAACTGAAGGAAAAATGCCCCAAGAACAAGCAGGAACTGAAGACAGTTGCAGTAGAGGCCTGGCAGAGCATCACCAGGGATGAAACCCAGAGTCTGGTAATGTCTATGCGTTTCAGACTTCAGGCTGTAATTGACTGCAAAGGATTTGCAAGAAAGTATTAAAAAGTGAAAGTTTGATTTATGATTATTATGTCCCATTACTTTTGGTCCCTTAACAAGTGGGATGCACATATGCAAACTGTTGTAATTCCTACACCATTCACCTGATTTGGATGTAAATACCCTCAAATTAAAGCTGACAGTCTGCAGTTAAAGCACATCATGTTCATTTCATTTCAAATCCATTGTGGTGGTGTAGAGCCAAAAATGTTAGAATTGTGTCAATGTCCTAATATATATGGACCTGACTGTATGTAGTGGCCCGCAGTGGAGGTGGAGGGGATGGGAGTAGTTGTACTCACGGTGGCTTTCACTCCCGTGCTCCCTAGGCCATGCAGTGATAGCGGGGCACACCCTTTCTTCCTTCAGTGTACGTTCTAGTTCTGGGGCCCTCCGCCAGGTGATAGAGGAGGTGTCTTTGATGTTAGTGAGTTTTGGAGGTGCAAGGCAGGGGACCCTTGAACAATCTTCCCAAATCAACCAAAGGTGCTATTTGTCTCTCTCACTCTTACTATATTGGTATCTCTGCAATATATTCCAGTCTCAACAGATGGCCAGTCTGTTCTTGCTGTATGGTTGGGAACCTGAAGTTTATTGCTTCAACCCAGGGGAGTAGCGGGGGGGGGGGGGGGGCGGTTGCCCCGGGCGCCACACTGCAGGGGGCGCTGGCCGCTGGCACAAGAAAATCTTAAATCAGTGGTTTTTTTCCACCCTAACACACAGCGCTGCAGAGCAGAGTGAGGAGCGGTTGTGCATCACAGGCAGGGTAAAGGTTAAATCACCTGCTGCAACTGACAATATCACGTGACATTCCATTTCCTAGGTCACATGGGTCAGAAGCTGGCGCGCGGCACAGAGAAGGAGGTCGGGTCACGGATGGCTGCTCAGGAGTGTCAGCGCAGAGAGGGAGAAAGAAACAGCGTCTGTCAGTACAGGAGACTCTGAGGAGGAGGTACATGTGAGTACTGGGGATGTGCTGAGGACAGGGGGGACTGTGAATGAAGGGGGTTTTTGTGCAAGATTGGAGGTGTCTAAGATTGTAAGGATGAAGGCAGTGTAGGATTGTATGGAGGGAGGCAGTGTAGGATTGTATGGAGGGAGTACTTCACTTGACCTCCTGCGCTCTGTCTCGCGGGATGACGTTATGACGTGGCGCAGGAGGGCACAGTGTGACTGCCTGCGCCAGGACGCTGGAACTCAGGCCATAGGCGATGACAAAGAGAGGATTACAGGTGAGTATTTTTTTATTAATTTTTTAAAAAATGTATATGCTAATACATGCAGTATTAGGGGCACAACGGGAATGGGGGAGAGCATTTAATATACTCCGGAAGGGGAATTTTATATATTAATAAACAGGCGGCCATTATCTACTAATAAGACAGATGGGGAACTATATATACTAATAATACAGAGCGGCCATTATATATATTATAAATACAGAGGGCAATATACATATAGACACTATGGGGTGAGGGGGCGTTATAATACAGGGGGCACTGCAGTGGGGGATTAGAAATACTGTGGCTACTACAGGGGGCATTATAAATACTGGGGGCACTACAGGGAGTGCAGAATTATTAGGCAAATTAGTATTTTGACCACATCATCCTCTTTATGCATGTCTTACTCCAAGCTGTATAGGCTCGAAAGCCTACTACCAATTAAGCATATTAGGTGATGTGCATCTCTGTAATGAGAAGGGGTGTGGTCTAATGACATCAACACCCTATATCAGGTGTGCATAATTATTAGGCAACTTCCTTTCCTTTGGCAAAATGGGTCAAAAGAAGGACTTGACAGGCTCAGAAAAGGCAAAAATAGTGAGATATCTTACAGAGGGATGCAGCACTCTTAAAATTGCAAAGCTTCTGAAGCGTGATCATCGAACAATCAAGCGTTTCATTCAAAATAGTCAACAGGGTCGCAAGAAGCGTGTGGAAAAACCAAGGCGCAAAATAACTGCCCATGAACTGAGAAAAGTCAAGCGTGCAGCTGCCAAGATGCCACTTGCCACCAGTTTGGCCATATTTCAGAGCTGCAACATCACTGGAGTGCCCAAAAGCACAAGGTGTGCAATACTCAGAGACATGGCCAAGGTAAGAAAGGCTGAAAGACGACCACCACTGAACAAGACACACAAGCTGAAACGTCAAGACTGGGCCAAGAAATATCTCAAGACTGATTTTTCAAAGGTTTTATGGACTGATGAAATGAGAGTGAGTCTTGATGGGCCAGATGGATGGGCCCGGGGCTGGATTGGTAAAGGGCAGAGAGCTCCAGTCCGACTCAGACGCCAGCAAGGTGGAGGTGGAGTACTGGTTTGGGCTGGTATCATCAAAGATGAGCTTGTGGGGCCTTTTCGGGTTGAGGATGGAGTCAAGCTCAACTCCCAGTCCTACTGCCAGTTTCTGGAAGACACCTTCTTCAAGCAGTGGTACAGGAAGAAGTCTGCATCCTTCAAGAAAAACATGATTTTCATGCAGGACAATGCTCCATCACACACGTCCAAGTACTCCACAGCGTGGCTGGCAAGAAAGGGTATAAAAGAAGAAAATCTAATGACATGTCCTCCTTGTTCACCTGATCTGAACCCCATTGAGAACCTGTGGTCCATCATCAAATGTGAGATTTACAAGGAGGGAAAACAGTACACCTCTCTGAACAGTGTCTGGGAGGCTGTGGTTGCTGCTGCACGCAATGTTGATGGTGAACAGATCAAAACACTGACAGAATCCAATGGATGGCAGGCTTTTGAGTGTCCTTGCAAAGAAAGGTGGCTATATTGGTCACTGATTTGTTTTTGTTTTGTTTTTGAATGTCAGAAATGTATATTTGTGAATGTTGAGATGTTATATTGGTTTCACTGGTAAAAATAAATAATTGAAATGGGTATATATTTGTTTTTTGTTAAGTTGCCTAATAATTATGCACAGTAATAGTCACCTGCACACACAGATATCCCCCTAAAATAGCTAAAACTAAAAACAAACTAAAAACTACTTCCAAAAATATTCAGCTTTGATATTAATGAGTTTTTTGGGTTCATTGAGAACATGGTTGTTGTTCAATAATAAAATTAATCCTCAAAAATACAATTTGCCTAATAATTCTGCACTCCCTGTATAGGGGTGCCTTATAGATCAGCCTTATTACTTCTGTGGGCTCTATAGGGGCCTTATCGAGGGGTCTTATATTAGGAGTGCTGTGGGAGCATTATTATTGAGCATAATATGGAGGGCATTGCTAATGGGGGTACTGTAGGGGCACTATTACTATTAAGGACAGTATGGAAGCACTATTACTATTGGGGGGATTATCTGCATGATACTGTTGTCTGCAGTATAGTATTGGGGAGCACAATGGGCACAGTATTGTGGGTAGCAGCATGACAATGTTGGGGCACAAAAAGGATTATAGAAAAGTGAGGAAACTAAGATGTCTGTGTGTTAAACTCTGCAGAAATGAGATATGCCTGGAAGAAATAATCATGGAGGTCTGATCTTCGAAAGGAGAAGATGAGGAAGGAGAACATCTACATCAGAGGAGACGTCACTGGAGGTAAGAGGTATGTGCGCTGTATTATCCTGCATGTTTTGTAGAGTTGTATGTAATGTCAATCCAAATATCTCTTTAACACTAGGGCTTGGAGAGTTGTTGGAATGAGAATTTTCCACAGCAGGGACAGCAGAAAGGCTAGAATCAGCCCTTCCCTTTAAGCCACTGAGGGCCTCTATAGGCCCACACCGCCACAGCTGACCCCAGGTCACAGTATGTCCGTTCTGAATTCTAGGGCCTCTCACCACAACAATGCGGCCCCAGAACTCATAACAGGCATAAGCCATGGTGTGCACAATTCCCTTGTCTTAACATGCTGAGTCTAGCCAGCTGGTTCTGCCTCCTTACTTTTACAGCACTGCTGTTGTGTCTTGCTTGAAGAAGAGAGGGAAAATTCAGGTGACATCTACTTCATCATCTATACTCAGAGCATTATCACTGTGTTATCTGCGGTGTTACATAGGATTGCAGGTTGGTAAAATGAGGCGTGTCCACTGGTTGGGGGGGGGGGGGGCGCAATACTTGGCTTGCCCCGGGCGCTGGCAACCAACGCTACGCCACTGCTTCAACCAATATGTCAAAAGGTCTGTAGACTTAATATTAATGCATTGTAGAATCCAGTAGCTTTTCCTTACGGGCTGGCACCTGTGCTGTCACTTTACTGCTCTTTTAATCCACAGGGTAAAAGGTTTCTCTGCTTAGCTCTGCTCCTTGCTGCTACTTCGCTCACAGCTTACTCTACACTGACCTCAATTCTTCTATCAGAGGAAGGAGTGGTGCCAGCCCAACCTATCAACAGTTACGAGGGACCTACTGCTCTCTCCATGCATAGCTCCATGCATACATGCTACATATTAAATTACCATACCCAATCTAAAAACAAGACTACATATGTTTAAACCTAATGTTTACTTCCCTCACAGTAATAAAATAATAAGAACTACACATGCAGTTTGGTGGCAGTTTTTGATGCAGTTTTTTGCACCAAAGACAGGACTGAATCCAATGAGAAGGAATACAATAAAATACAAATGTTTCCTTTTAATCCATTCTTGAGTTGTTTGAGTCCAGCTCTAAAGAAATGCTAATTTATAGTTCAGTTGGTGGTCTCTGTACTGAAGGCCATTTTCATAAACCATTACAAATAAATGCTGGCTGATTGATCACGGAGTTAAAAAATAAAATAACTCTTTATTTGTAGACTGAACATCAGTCGATTGTTGGCTGAAAAAATTCCTGCCAGATCAAAATTTGCGAAATATCACAAATTCGAATATTGCCTATGCCGCTCATCACTAGACATTAGCATCCAGTCCAGGCTTTGACTACAACAAAAATACACCACAAACTCGCAGGAACTATGTGTATCTGACTTTAAAGTGAATTTCAACCTTTATGTATAAAATAAGGCTGTCGTCAGTTGCCATTAGAGAGACAGTGTAGAAGCTTTCTACTTACTGTTTTGAAGGGGTTTTGCAAGATTTAAAGAAAACTTGTCAAAGAGAAGGTTGCAGTATAAAAAAAATAGAAAGAACCCTAACCTTTTCAAATGTCCTACAGTTTCAGACCCCAGCACTCTGATCCCCACTGGGATTGCAGCACTTAAGCGCTATTTATCATTTACATAACCACTGCAGCCAACCTCTGGTCTCCGCGGTCAAATGTCCATGAATTGCACATGACCACTGAGGCCAATGATTAACTGCTGAAGTCTTGTGATCGACAAATGGTTTACTTTACGTAAGTACATTCCAAGGAAGGGATGCACACCAAAAGATAAAAAATTATATTGGATCTTTATTGGATCAATTAAAAGCAATTAAAAACCCCAACAAGGGGACTGGAGGTTTTCTAACAATATATGGGAATACCTCCACCCACAGTATAATTCATAATATGACCATTAAAAGAGGTCCAAGTAATTCATATCAAAATGCTAAATGAATTACAAAAAAAATAGGATAAAGTGCTTCTAATCAATCAAAATAATAAATCTGAAAATTCATAACGTGACATCACGTCAGCAAAATAAAGTGCCAGTGCAAAAACCGATAAAATCACAATTATTATGCAGAATAGTTATACAACCTGTTATAGTGATAGAAAAACAGAAGGACCTTTCACAGTGCTGTGAGGTTAAACCCCACGCATATAGCTATCATTGATTATGTGCATCAATAGATACATCTGAATGTGTAGGTAATACTCCACAGAGCAGCCAGCATACAATAAAAGACCCCTTGACTCCTCCTCTTCCTCAGAAGAGAAAGCAACATGGAACAAGAGAAGATTAGTGTTGAGCGAGCATGCTCGGCCAAACACCAGTTCAGCTCAAGCATCGCTATGCTTGGCACATCGCGGAGTTCAGCAGAACACCACGTGTGCTCGAGCGCGATGCTCAAGTCAGTGCATTTAAATCTAATTTAGCCTCTATTTCTATGCAGAAGATACAGTGAGGTAATCCCTCGGCTTAGGAGTCCTTGCTCTGACTCCATATATAGCTATGTCCATATATGGAGTCAGTGCTTGGGGACACCCCAGTTTATTTAAATCTAATTTAGCCTGTATTTCAGAAAGATTTGAACTCACAAACTTTTGCATTAGAAGCAAGGCAATTAACCACTCAGATATAATAGCTGCATAGCCAGTTACAAAAAAAAAATAACATGAGACTTCTACTTTACTTCTACTGAGATCTATACAGCAGAAGTTTTTATATATATTTTTTTTTATTAGTGATTGGCTTGGCAGCTATATAGTGTAGTGGTTACAGTTCTGGGCTATGATGTAGAAGCTGTGAGTTCAAATCCTGTCACAATCTTTTTCAGAAATAGAGGTTAAATTAGATTTATATATTTTATATTATTTTTAGTAATTGTAAAAAATGTATGGCTCAAAAAAAAATTGCAATTACTAGAATGTTTTACATATATATATATATATATATATATATTTATTTTTTATTTTTTTCATATATATATATATATATAAAAATGGAAAAATGTGGCAGCACCAAAACACAACAGTATAGCGGGTGCTATGTCCAGGGTTATCACTGCTTACCCAACATTTGTATGTAGAAATGGACAGCACATCCAGTAGAGAAATATATTCAAAAATTTTTATTCAGCCACAGTGGCACAAGAGGCGACGTTTCGGCTCAAAATCCTGAGCCTTTCTCAAGCATAAAGACATAAGTGAAACATATCATATAAATAGGTGACATGATTAGGGGGTGGAGTAAAACAATTCATGAAAATAATGTGATAAAAAAGAGTTTGCAAACATAATTACAATAATTCATACAACCATATAGATATTGCAGATGATCATACACCACTAAATGTGATACATAATCGAACAATAATACAGTGGGATAACATAATGTGCATATAAGTGTAAATGCCGCCGATTGCCATCAGCTGTTACATATCAGCATAAATATATTAATTTAATCAATTTTAAAAAAGAAGGAAATGAGAGGAGCACCAGATGGGAGGGGTGACATACCGCATGTAGACCACGTACTTCCCCAAGTCCGCCATAGCCAAACCTTGGCGTCTATCGCTGAGCAATGCGCATATATATATATATGAAAAATCATACTTCTGATATACAGTATATGAATGCATGTGGGAAACTACTAATGTTTATATATATATATATATATATATATATATATATATATATTCTAAATATATAATAATATGTGTAAATATATTATGGCTAAAAACGTATATATAGATATATATGTTTAAATTAAGTTTAGCCTTTATTTCTGACAATGTCATGCCGGATTGCGGAAGTGCGTCCAGGGAGGTCTGAGAACACATCCGTGTTCCGACTAATGAACTCCCTGGCCTCCTGAGCCTGTTTAGAGGACAGGCTGTCAGCAATTTTTACTGTGGCAACTGCTTCCATTGCATTAGACAGAGGGGCTGGAACCGGCCGCGGACTGTCTTCAGTACAGGTCTCCCTATCTTTCCAAGGTTTTAGTAAATTAACATGGTAAAGCTTCTCCGGCTTTTGCCGCCCTGGCTGGTGTACCTTGTAATTTACCTCTCCAACTTTCTCGAGTACTTTCTAGTAGGGCCCATGTCACCTGGCCAGGAACTTACTGTCCAGGGTCGGTACCAGAACCAAAACCCGATCACCCGTGGGTGTCGGCCATACAGCAGTTCGAAGGGCGAGAACCCAGTAGAGGCCTGGGGCACCTCTCGCACTGCGAACATGAGATAGGACAGTAGAAGATCCCAGTCCCTCCTATCTTTTAGACACCACCTGTTTGCAGGTGATTGACGGACGTCCTTAACTGTTTTATTTGTAGTAGTTTACTGAGTTCCCTCATGACTTTTGACTTAAAAGGGGTCCCCTGGTCGGTCAGAATCTCTTTAGGTAGGCCCACTTGGAAAAACATCTCCAGTAACTCTTTGGCTATGAGTTTAGCGGAGGTATGTCGCAGAGGCACCGCCTCCGAGTACCGAGTGGCATAGTCCAGGACTACCAAGATGTGTTGGTGCCCTCTAGCGGACTTTGATACTGGGCCTATGAGATCCATAGAGATCTGCTAGAATGGAACCTCAATAATCGGGAGAGGGACCAGGGGACCATGGAAATGTGGCTGGGGGCTGGTTATCTGGCAGGTTGGGCAAGACTTGCAATACTCTTCTACCTCTCTGAACACACTGGGCCAGTAAAACTGCTGTAAAATCCGGTACAGCGTTTTCTGCTAGCACAGGTATCCCCTGAGAACATGTTGGTGGGCCAACTCCAGCACGAGCTTGCGATACGCCTTGGGCACCACAACTATTCAATATGTTCACCCCGTAGTTGATTTACCCGGTAAAGCATTGCCTGTTGAACCACAAAAACGGGGTTGTTGTGGTTCACCATCTATTATTAATATATTTTCCCAGGCTCGGGATAATGTTGGGTCCCGGTGTTGTGCAGTACCAAAATTATCCTCGGAGACATTGAGGTCTGCCAGCTCAGGCCCCGGCGGCAAGTCCTCCACTTCTCCCACCATTACACTCAGTGGGGTTGTCTCCACCTCTTCCACCGAAGTTGCGGTCACACCTATCGCTGGCCCTTCGGCCTCGGGTTCCCAGGGTTCTGGTCTCCCTCAGGAGCAAGGCCACTCTGCTGGGGTTACCCCTGTCTCATGGGCACCAGTCACCCTCATAGCAGGCCAGAGTGTCTCCTACTTCCACCTGGCACAAGTGATTTAGAGCCCCTGGGGTTGCACACAGCTTCCTGGCATATAGCGACTGACGGTAGCCATAGTTAGTGTCCATGGGCTCAACCCGATGGGGACAGTCAGCCCTTACATGGCCAGGCTCCTGACATGGCCAGCAGACTATCGGAGCCAGGTCCACAGTGGGTACATCCTGAGCGGGTTTTATCGGCTCAAACTTCCGGGCCTGGGGTGGAGATTGCCGGGGTTTGACTGGCCCCCTCCCAAAAGAACCCCTCTTTAGATTCCTGGTAGCCTCATAGCGTTCCACCAGGTCCACCATCTCAAGGGCATTGCCAGGAGACACCTGGCCGATCCAGTGCTGGAGAGGGGGTGGCAAAGCACTCCAGAACATATCAGCTAACAGATGGTCCAGCATAGCAGTGGGGCTCAGCACATCAGGCTGTAGCCACTTTTGCAAGAGGTGAATCAGTATGTTATAATACTGGGGTTTTGCGGGTTCAGTCGGGTTGAACCCGCCCTGATGCACCCGCTGGGCCCGGACCAACACATTCACCCCCAGTCTTGCCAGAATCTCACCCTTGACTTTCTGGTAGTCGGCCACTTGATCGTCCGGAAAGTCGAAATACACCCACTGGGAATCAGATGTCAGGAACGGAGCGACAACCTCAGCCCACTGATCTCGGGGTCATCTGATGGTGTCATCTTGGGGATCGCCGCACGGACTGCTTTCCAAATATCATGGACACTCTGGGACGCTCCTGCCGTCTGTAAAGCCATCACGTGTTGTAACAGCAGCTGGTTTGTTTCTTGATGGTGTTAGTTAGCCTCCAGGAGAGCTTTTATTACAGCCTCCATTTTGTCACATGACGCATTTTTGAAACAAATAAAATTATGTTTTAGTGTCTCCATAGTCTGAGAGTCATAGCTTCTTTATTTTTTGACCGATTGTCTTAGGAAGGATCTCCTTTTTTGGGATGAGGTGACGGTTTGATTGGTATTATTTTGGGGAGCATATGCCTTTTTGATTGCTTGGTGTTGCAAATTTTGTGATGTAAGGTGACAAAAAATTGCTTTTTTGGCACTGTTTTTTTTTTTTACACATGTGGTATTAATTAATTTTTTTGGTTATGTGGTATTTGTATAGAGCAGGTTGTTTCAGATCCTGCAATACCTAATATGTCTACCTTTTTTTATTTATTTCACTTTAGCACAATAATAGCAAAAAAAATCATATTTTAGTGTCTCCATTGTCTGAAAGTGATAGTTATTTTTTTTTTTTTGACCGGTTGATTTAGGTAGGGTCTCATTTTTGGTGTTGCACTTTTTGTGAAGTGACAAAAATGGCTTTTATCGGACGGGGTGGATCGAAATGTAATATATTTATATAGCTGGTCGTTACAGACGTGGCGATACCTAATATGTGTGGGGGGGTTTTTTTCAATTTTTTTTATTATAAAATCAGGGGAAAAGGGGCATTTTTTATTTTTTTACTTGAATTTTTTTTATTTTTACTGACTTTAACTTTTGGGGGTCTGATCCCCTCTGCAATGCATTACAATACATCTGTATTGTAATGCATTGCCTGTTAGTGTATTACACAGACTAATACACTGACAGGTTGCCTAGGAGACCCAGCCTGAGGCTGGATCTCCTGGGCATCCGTAGAAGGCAGGTCCCGATGCCATGCAAGGCATTGGGCAGCCTCTGCACAGCATAGTGGCAGCCTTCTCACCCATCAGGTCCCCGCCACAGTAGCGGGGCAAACTGATGGGCTCCCTCACCCGCACCAAACCCTTTCTATGTCGCGGTCAGCGCTGACCGTGGCATAGAAGGGGTTAATGCGCCGGCACATACAGCAGGGGTCCGGCTATCGGTAACAGCCGGTCTCCTGTATCTGATCGAGCGGGCGCAGCTCCTGCACCCGCCCCATAAGTGGGCCTAATAGTACGGCGCTGGGCGGCAAGTCACGCCCCACTGCGCGTACTATTATGGCGCTGGTCAGGAAGGGGTTAAATTTTCCCTTCTGGATTTACAACAAATGAAAAATCTGTAAGAAACTAACAAAAATAACATTTTTAGGATTCTCTGTAAACACAATCAATCTAATCAGAGTATGATAATAAAAAAATGCAACAATTATAGGAAAGTTAATTGCAGAAGATTCGGACAGTTCTGATTTCTGGGTTTAATGCTGAGAAATCCAGTTCTGGCTAGGAAAGCTGTTACATAAAGGTTTCAGTTGGAACTTCAACCTGAACTCAGAAGTGGTAAAGCAATTGAGGAACCTATACTATTAAAAACTCTAGTTCTTGGTCCCTTAACGGGGTTTTACCAAGTTTGAAGGTTATCCCTTATCCACAGGATAGAAGATAACTAGGTAATCTTTGGGGGCCTGCCCAATGAGACCCATGTCATCCTGATGGAGAAGTAGACCAAGCATGTGCCCTGATGCTCCATTCATTTTCTAGGGGACTGGCAGAAATAACCAAGGTCTGAACACTGAGCTATCTCCAGTAGTCCCATAGATAATGAATGGAGTGGCAGGGCACATGCTCGGCTGGATGCTCCATCAGGAGTGGTACACATGAGATCCCCATTCTCAGGATTTGTGGGGGTCCCAGTGATCGTACCCCCACGATCAGTTAATTAGACACTATCCTGGGGATAGGAAATAACTTTAAAACTTGGCACAATCCCTTCTTTAAGAATCACAACATTTACAACAAATGCTTCTGGGGAGCTTTCTCAATCAATGCTGCAGTAAGAATGAAAGTGTCAAAAAGATGTTGAGGTGGTCTGTGGGGCTAGGGCCCACACCTTAGTGAAATAAAAGTGCTTAATTTTTCCAACAATATCCAGATGGACAACACAGCAACAACCTCATGCAAAAACAAGATAGGGAGCACAAAATCCAAAAATCTATGCATAGAAGCCTTACATTTGCGGAAATGGATTTTAGAGAGAAATCTGAACATAAGAGCACAGTATGTTCCCAGGCAAGTTAGCAGATGCACTGCTGAAGCAAAAACGTAATGTACACTAAGGTTAGTTTTTGTCCAGCCGCATCCCGGCATTTATGCCAGGGAGTGGCCAGATCTCTACCGGTTCTGATTATAGTCAATGGGTTCCGGCGGTGAACAGCCGTATCCCTGCAGGCTGTTACTCCGCTGGAACAGCCTGCCAGATTGCTTTAGCGCAAGTGTGAAAGTATATTTACTGCCTGAAAGGATACTAAAATAAAATAATAATAATTTTACTGGTTACTTACTCTAAAAAAGAAAAACGACACAAAAGAGAAAGCCGCTTTCCCTGTGTGTTTCAGGCACAGCCTCAATGATACTTCTCCTGACCATTATTATGGTCATTAATAAACCCAATAAATTACCCCAAAGGGGGCCCATAGAGTGGTATGTTATCATTTAACCAGTAGTGGTAATTATGTTTGCGGTCTATACGCAGATAACCTGACATGCCGGGGCGGGGGGGGGGGAGGTTGGGATAACAATCAAGATGTAAAGTGGCACATACACTGTTAGAAGGCCATTGTGCCCAGAATATGGGGACATGGCTCTACTGTCTCTACTGTCAGATGAAGCAGACAAAGGATATTTGATCATTTAAGCCTGATGGCTTGACAGTTTTTTACCTAAATATCCATTGTGCTTCCTTCCTCAGTAGTAGGTTATCAAAATTGAGCCCCCCACCCCCCGTGGTGATCGACGTACCGCCTCGATGCCCTGAAATTTAAGGACATTTGAATTGGCCTGATGAGCACTTTTCACATGTTTAGCAACGGAGGTATCGTTGTCATTACGTATGTCCCCCAAGTGCTCACCTATCTAGCGCCTGAATTCATGGATGGTTTTACCGATGTATTATACACCACATGTTCATGAAATGAGGTATATAGAATATAGAACATGCTGTGATTTTCACACAACGCACAAGTGATGCGTGAAAACCAACGCTCATGTACACAGACCCATTGAAATTTATGGGTCCAGATTCAGTGCAGGCGCAATGCGTTCGCATCACGCATTGCACCCGCACAGAATACTCGTGTTAAATGGGCCCTTTAGTTTTGACAGCTACCATCAGTTGTGTGCTACACTACCTGTTCTGCCCAGCAGGGTTTGAATTTAATTCTATTTTATGTCAGCCAGGATTTACTAGTTCTGTAGTGATTATTGTGGTAATAGCACCATCTAGCGGTGTTAAAAATGTACTACACCTTTTTTTTCTGTGAATAAAGATTATTGTATTGTTGGAGGTGCAAAGCATTATGGGACTGTAGAGCATCCTGGGAAAGAGAAGCCCAGTCTCCATTCTTCATGTTACAAGACATCAGCAGTGTTGTCTCCTGCATATCTGCTTTTCAAACCCCACAATCCTTGTGCCAGCATATCAGGTAAGATATCTACCTCTGTCTCAGGGACATTATATTATGCAGAACTGTTTAGTTAGTTATAATTGTCTCAGGGAGGTTGTAACTGTTAGATGCTAGACATGCATTCCTATGTATAGGCAGCCATTTTTGACATATGCCCAGTTTTAATGTAATGTTCATGCTGTTCAATACTTTCTGCTGATACATGTTATGCCTTATACAAGTTTTTGTATTCTTATAATTTTACCAATCAATTGATCACACATCAAATACTCCTATTTTGCCAATAAACAAGTCAGATTACAGAAAGCAGTTCTCTTATTTGGAAGACAGGAATGGTTTATGCTGAATATCAGACTGCACACTGTGTGAACGTGTATGAAGACAGAACACTACCCACATGCTAAGGCCAGGTGGCTGTCATCCTGCCAAAAAACAGAGTTTGCAGGAATCTAGGATCTGCAGGCTATATTTGTTCTAGGGAATAGGATGGTCACCTAGAACCAACTGCCTCCCTTTTCCACCCGCTTATATCCTGGTGATAGCTAAGTGAAATAAATGAAAATGAACATATAAAAGATACATAATTATAGATATTTTTTTATAAATAATATTCCGAATTTATGTTAGATAACGTGCTTTAGCCTACAACAAAAGTTTCCATTAAATTAAGCTGCTGTCATGGAACCATGAACCAGACGTACAACAAGAGATAAGTGGAAAATAAGAAGGTTTTATTGAAGAGCAAGCCGTAAGCAAAGTCCGAACGGATGGCTAAACCGAAGCAGGGTCTTGCGGAGACAGAGGTCAGGAACCAGAAGGGTAGTCAGACGAAGCCAGGAACAGGAACCAACGGGGTAGTCAGACGAAGCCGGAATCAGGAACCAACGGGGTAGTCAGACGAAGCCGGAATCAGGAACCAACGGGGTAGTCAGACGAGGCCAGGATCAGGAACCAGAAGCAGCAGCAGTCTTGGAAGCATGTGAACACAGGAGGACCAAGCAAGGAACTGAAGCCACAGACCTCCTATATATGAGCTGGGCATCCAGCTCCTCCCAGTGGGAAGGAGGAGCCGCAGGGTGGGAGGCTACAAGAAAACCCAGAAACCAAGATGGCCGCCAGCACATGTCAAACGAAGGGAACAGCAAGGAGGTAAGACCATGACAGTACCTCCCCCTCAAGGGCCCCTCCTCCGCGGAGTAAGGAACGGTTTCTGAGGGAAGCGTGCGTGGAAGGCTCGGAGCAAAGCAGGAGCATGGACATCTGCGGAGGGAACCCAGGAACGCTCCTCTGGACCATAACCACGCCAATGGACCAAAAACTGCACCCGGCCGCGGACCAGGCGTGAGTCCAGGATATTGCTCACCTCATACTCCTCACGATTGCCCACTTGGACCGGACGAGGCCGAGGAATCGAGGAAGTGAAACGATTACACACCAGTGGCTTCAACAGGGAGACATGAAACACGTTGGAGATCCGCATGCCAGGAGGAAGCGCAAGGGCATAGGCTACCGGGTTTACCCTGCGAAGCACTCGGAAGGGACCAACAAAGCGAGGCGCCAGCTTGGGAGTGGGCACTCGAAGGTTGAGGTTGCGGGTGGACAACCATACGCGGTCTCCGACCTGGTAGGAAGGAGCGGGCGCTCGTCTGCGATCAGCCTGGAGTTTCTGGCGCTGCGCAGAGACCTCAAGGGACCTCTGGATCTGTACCCAAGAAGCACGTAGGACGGAAAGGTGATCCTCCACAGCCGGAATATCCTGGGGAGAGAATACCTCCGGTAACACGGCAGGTTGGAACCCATAATTGGCCATGAAGGGAGACGTCCCAGAGGAAGAGTTCACCGCCGTGTTCCTGGCAAACTCAGCCCAAGGCAGGAGGTCAACCCAATTGTCTTGGTGATCGGAGACATAGCAACGAAGGAATTGCTCCAAGGCCTGATTGGATCGTTCTGCGGCCCCATTGGACTGAGGGTGGTAGGCCGAGGAGAAAGAGAGATGAATCCCCAACTGGGAGCAAAAGGCGCGCCAGAACCTGGACACAAACTGACTCCCCCGATCCGACACAATCTCCTTGGGCAAACCGTGCAACCGGAAGACCTCCCTGGCAAAAATCGAGGCCAACTCTTGTGCAGAGGGTAACTTCTTGAGAGGAACACAGTGGCACATTTTGGAAAACCGATCCACAATCATGAGAATGACCGTATGGCCTCGGGATGCAGGGAGGTCCACAATGAAATCCATCCCCAGGTGTGACCATGGACGCTCCCCGGTGGCTATGGGTTGCAAAAGGCCCAACGGAAGGTGCCGAGGGGACTTACTCTGGGCACAAACGGAGCATGCCGCTACATATGCGGCGATGTCGGAACGTAGAGAAGGCCACCAGAACAGACGTGAAACCGCCCAGGACAGCTGATTCTTTCCAGGGTGCCCCGCGGCCTTGGAGTTATGGTAGGTTCGCAACAACCGAGTGCGCAACTCCTCAGGCACAAAACATCTGCCGTTGGGTCTCCCAGAGGGAGCACCAGATTGAGCCGCCAAAATCTGCTCACCCAGAGGAGAAGTCAGGCTGGTGCGAATAGCGGCCAGGATCTGATTCGGGGGTATGACCGTAGTCGGAATCGACTCCTCCCCGGACAGCTCGGAGTACTGCCGTGATAAGGCATCCGCTCTGATGTTCTTGGAGCCGGGTAGGTAGGAGACCACGTAATTAAAACGTGACAAGAACAGAGCCCATCTGGCCTGACGTGGTGTCAATCTCTTGGCCTCAGAGAGGTAGGTCAGATTCTTGTGGTCCGTCAGGATGAGGACCGGAACCACCGAGCCCTCGAGCAAGTGCCTCCATTCTTTAAGGGCCTGCACGATGGCCAATAACTCCCTGTCACCAATCTGATAGTTGCACTCCGCGGAAGACAGTTTCCGGGAGTAAAACCCACAAGGAAGCAGAGGACCCTCTGGTGTTCTACGCTGAGACAGGAGGGCGCCTACTCCCGTCTCAGACGCGTCCACCTCGAGGACAAAAGGCAACCCAGGGTTGGGATGCGACAGAATCGGAGCCGACACAAAGGCGGACTTTAGAGCCTCAAAAGCTCGGATGGCCTCGAGCGGCCAGACCTGAGGATTACTGCCCTTCCTGGTCAGATCCGTGAGAGGCTTGGCTAGCATGGAAAAGTCCCTGATGAACTTCCGATAATAATTGGCGAAGCCCAAAAAGCGCTGCAGGGCACGAAGCCCACTGGGCTGGGGCCACTGTAAGACAGCCGAAACCTTCTCAGGATCCATGGAGAACCCCTCAGCGGAAATGATGTAACCTAAGAAGGTTACCTGGGATCGGTGAAATTCGCATTTCTCAAGCTTACCGAACAGCTTGTTCTCTCGTAAGCGTTGCAACACTCGTCTGACATCCAGAATGTGGGCCTCCATGGATGCAGAATATACCAAGATGTCATCCAAATAGACCACCACACACTGCTGCAACAGGTCACGGAAAACATCGTTGATGAATTCCTGGAAGACTGCGGGCGCATTGCACAACCCAAAGGGCATAACCAAGGATTCATAATGACCGGTCCTGGTGTTAAACGCGGTCTTCCACTCATCGCCCGCCTTGATCCTTACCAGGTTATATGCCGCCCTCAGGTCGAGTTTGGTAAAGACCGTGGCCCCTTTGAGGCGATCGAACAGCTCGGAAATCAAGGGTATCGGGTAAGCGTTCTTGATCGTGATGCGATTGAGACCCCTGTAATCGATGCAAGGCCTCAACTCGCCGCCCTTCTTTTTCACAAAGAAAAATCCAGCCCCTGCCGGGGACGAGGATTTGCGAATGTGTCCGCGTGAAAGCGCCTCCCTCACGTACTCCTCCATGGCCTCATTCTCCGCTACCGACAGTGGATAGACTTTGCCACGAGGAGGAACGGCACCGGATTGTAACTCTATGGCACAATCGTATGGGCGGTGCGGAGGTAGGGCAACCGCGCGCACCTTATCGAATACATCCCGGTACTCTTCGTATTCAGGAGGCAACAGAGAGTCCGAGGAAGTACACAGCAACTTGACAGGCCCATGGATGCAACTAGCCCCACACTGCGGTGACCACGAGAGGATCTCGACCGATCTCCAATCGAAAGTCGGATTATGCTTCTGGAGCCAGGGGTACCCCAAGACCACCGAGTAGTGTGGAGACGAAATAACCTGGAGACAGACCGACTCTCTGTGAACGGCACCAATGGCTATCCCCACTGGAAGGGTCTCATGAGTCACGTGTGGCGGCAGAAGGGGTCTGCCGTCTATCGCCTCAAGAGCCAGTGGGGAACCTCGAGGCTGCAGAGGAATGGAATTGGCGGCAACGAACACTCTATCAATGAACAAACCACCAGCACCAGAGTCCACCAACGCCTGGGTCGTCACCGAGCCCCCGACCCAGGAGAGGACAACCGTGATCAGTGGTTTGTCAACACGGGAAACCGGGGACGAGGAGACTCCACCCAAGATCTGCCCCCGACAGGACCTCAGGTGCGAGCGTTCTCCCGGACGGTTCGGACATGCCAACCGAAAATGCCCACCGAGACCACAGTACATGCATCGGCCCTCGCGTCTCCGGAGTACCCTCTCCCCCTCAGACAGGCGAGCAAACCCCCGCTGCATGGGTTCACCCCCAGACAAGTCATCCCCAGGAGGCGTGGGAGGAGAGGGAGGCACGGGTGGGACAGCAAACGTAGGCGCCAATCTGTTAGGAGACCTCCGCAGGCTCTCCTTAAAGGAAGGTCTCTCCCTGAGTCTGGTGTCAATCAAAATCAGGAAAGAAATAAGAGACTCGAGCTCCACTGGTAGGTCCTTAGCTGCAACCTCATCCTTCAAGGCATCCGAGAGACCATGAGAGAAAGCAGCGACCAGAGCCTCATTATTCCAGCCCACCTCTGCTGCCAGGGTACGAAACTCAATGGCGTATTCAGCTACGGATCGTGAACCCTGTCTGATGGACATAAGGAGCTTCGCAGCAGAGGCAGCACGAGCCGGCACATCGAATACCTTCCGAAGAGAAGCAACAAAACCGGAAAACTCGGCAACCACCGGATTGTTGTTCTCCCATAAAGGGCTGGCCCAGGCCAAGGCCTTGTCCGAGAGCAGCGAGATCAAGAAGCCCACCCTTGATCTCTCAGTAGGAAAGGCATGTGGCAGCAACTCGAAGTAAATGCCCACCTGGTTAAGGAAACCTCGGCACTGAGTTGGCTCTCCCCCAAAGCGCTGTGGAAGGGGGGCAGAACCGGTCATACCCTGAAACACCACAGGCGCAGCAACAGGTGTCAGGGTAGACTCTGGCGCAACAACCGGAGCGGCAGTAGGAGCGGGCCCAGGAGCGACAACCGACCCATCGGCAACGGAAGCTAAATGAGCCGTGCGTTCAAGCAGGGTTTGCAACGCCACAGCGAACCGACCCAACAGGTGATCCTGCTGATCAAGTCTGGCAACCAGCGTAGGTAGCGAGGGTGGCCCTGTACCGTCAGAATTCATGGCTTGGTCCTAATGTCATGGAACCATGAACCAGACGTACAACAAGAGATAAGTGGAAAATAAGAAGGTTTTATTGAAGAGCAAGCCGTAAGCAAAGTCCGAACGGATGGCTAAACCGAAGCAGGGTCTTGCGGAGACAGAGGTCAGGAACCAGAAGGGTAGTCAGACGAAGCCAGGAACAGGAACCAACGGGGTAGTCAGACGAAGCCGGAATCAGGAACCAACGGGGTAGTCAGACGAAGCCGGAATCAGGAACCAACGGGGTAGTCAGACGAGGCCAGGATCAGGAACCAGAAGCAGCAGCAGTCTTGGAAGCATGTGAACACAGGAGGACCAAGCAAGGAACTGAAGCCACAGACCTCCTATATATGAGCTGGGCATCCAGCTCCTCCCAGTGGGAAGGAGGAGCCGCAGGGTGGGAGGCTACAAGAAAACCCAGAAACCAAGATGGCCGCCAGCACATGTCAAACGAAGGGAACAGCAAGGAGGTAAGACCATGACAGCTGCCTATATACATGATTACTGCAGCAATACCCAAGGTGTGGCAGAAACTTACCTGTGTTTATTAAGGTGAAATTGAGCGTCAATCCTCAATCATCCATTTCCATTAATTCCATTTCCACACGGTTGGAATAAAAAAATTCTTGGGGGATAGTTACATTTAATTAAACCAATATATATATATATATATAGATTACTACAAGACAAAGGGTAGGGAAACAATCTACTTGTGAATAATTACAAGAAATTGAGCTGTTGAATTGAATTGAACCAGCATATAGGTGATTAGTACACCAGTAGACAGGCTAGGGTAACAAGTTACCAGGGAGTGTTAACGCAATATTAAGGGTCAGCAGCATATATACAGCAGCATATATACATGATTAGTACATTAATACACAAAGTATAGCAGAAATCTACCTGTGAGTAAACATGTGAAATTGAGCATGAGGACTGGCCCTAAATCATTTGTTAATGTAAATTTTTTTCTCCACAGTTTTTTTGGGGAGGGGGATTCAGTTTAATTAAGCAGCATATATACATCTTTACTACACCAATAAACAATGTACTGCACAACATCTGTGATGCTTAAAAATGTCTGGGCTGCAGAAGGATTCCAAATGAAAGACTCAGAGACAGAATGTGGGTAATAGCAGCCCCAACTATCTAGCCAGGCTTTTTTGGGGGTGTAACACAGACAAAATTTTAATATTTATATTTTTGAGGAGGTTATATTTCTTTGAGGCGCAGTATAAATGTACATGATTACTGTAATAACACAGACATTTTCTCACAGTCCAGGTAATGCTGAGGCCTGCATCAAGCCACTAATGCCTCAATTAGAGATGAGCGAATCGAAGCTGACAAAGTGAATTCGTTTAGAATTTCAGGAAAAATTCAATTCGCAACAAATGGCAATTTTCTTCGGGGTTCATGGTAACGAATCACATTTCTCCTAAAATGGCAGCTACACGTGTGAGGACTGAGGACATGGGGCAAGGAATTCTGGGAAGGCGGGATCTCCCAGATTGACATGCCTGCATGCAGCCAATCAGGAGCCAGCTAGGGACAGACGTGTGAAGGTGCTAGGGACAGCAGTTGGAAAAACCTGATTGTGGAAAAAAAAAGACAGAAAAAATGATTTATAAGTGCAGGGAAAGCATAGGAAGGGATCATTTCACAGCTTAGTGCAGGAAGAGATGCCAGAAGGCTCTAAGGACATTGATAGGAAAGCAATTTGCAAGGGCAGGGAAAGATTATTTGGGGATCCAAATGCTGCAAGTGCTATGTTGAAAAGCCTTTAGTGGCTTATATCTTAGTATCTTTAGTATCTTAATTCAATACTACAGGAAAAATATACACGCAACTCACTTCTGCAGTTATTTTTGGTGAAAGCGTATAGGGTCGTATTTCAGTCCAACAAGAAAAATAGATTCTCAGTTCACTATATAGTTCACTATAAAAATAAAATAAATATATATATATATATATATATATATATACGCACTGCACTGTAGTTATTTCTGGTGAAATCATATAGGGGCGTATTTTAGTACTACAAGAAAAATATATTCTCAGTGCATTTCTGCAGTTAATTCTGGTAAAAGCGTATAAGGATGTATTTCAGTAAAAAATATAAATATATACGCACTGCAATGTTGCAGTTATTGCTGGTGAAAGCATATAGGGGCGTATTTCAGTAAAAAAATAAAAATATATACGCACTGAAATGTTGCAGTTATTTCTGGTAAAAGCGTGTAGTGGCGTATTTCTGTAGTAAAAGAAAAATATATGCGCACTTCATTCTTTAAGTTTTTTCTGGTCAAAGTATATAGTGGCCTATTTCAGTCCCCAAAAAAAATATATTCTCAGTTCACTTCTGCAGCTACAAGTATGTCAGGCAGAGAAGTGCCAGGTCTAGCACAGAGGAGTGGCAGAGGCCTAAATGTTTCTGGCAGCAGGAGTCCAAGCGAGAGCCCTGAGCTCCCGGTGTCATCTAGCGGTCGTGTCTTGACCAGGATCCCAGTGGTTCTTGATTAGTTAACTCGGTCATCCACGTCATCCCAAGTGACATCAGACACCCCCATCCAACCGTTGGTGGGTTCGTCAGACACAACCCTTAGTTGGCATGGCCCGGGAGCAGGCCCTGTGCCATCACCTGTCCTCAACCTGCCTCTGTCCTTTTTCTGTTCCCTGAGTGCGAGAAGTACTATATGCTGTGGGCTCAGCTCCACTTTTCAGCAAGGAAGAGCTACTAGAGGACAGTCAGCAGCCACTGCCCTGCCAAGATCTGGAGGAGACATCTGCTGCTTCTTATGCTAGGCAAGCAAGTAGTGATGAGGAAAGTGGCGCAGGAATTTTGTGTTGCGAGCGGTCAGGCTACTGACCCAGAGAACATTGAGGGGGACATCAGTGACATGCAGACACTACTTGATGATGATGAAACCGATCGCACTTAGGAGCCGGGTGCAGAAGAAGCTTTATCATCATCAGGAGAAGAGTGTGGCAGCTTGCATGTGAGGCAGTGGCTGAGCCAGCAAGGTGGTAGTATGGCTGGGAGTCAGCAGGGTGGCAGCAGTTGTAGGTCGGGAGCCAAACGTACCCGGGGTAGGCCACCTGCTTTGCAGCAGCCTACCTGCCAGGAAGTAGTGGTGCAGGGGTTAACGGAGACAGCAACAGTAGCAGTCAGTCAGTGCAGACTGTTGGAGGGGAAATCACCTACTCAGCGGTGTGGCAGTTTTTTTTATTAAGAGGAGGTTAACGTGGCCACATGTAGAATTTGTGGGCAGAAGGTGAAGCGTGGCCAGGGTGCCAATGTTTGCACTACGGCCCTGCATAAACATATTCAGCGTCGCCATGCAGTGGCCTGGGAAAACCGTGGCTCCGATGTGGTGGTCCAGCCTGCCACAGCTACTGCTGCATCACCCAGTGGCACGCACCCGGGTTTCAGCCAGTCAAGGCTCCACCACCTCAGCCGAAGGGAGCTGTCTGTTATTCCCATCTTCTGCTGGTCCAGATGCTCCTGTTCCTACTCCTCGTCAGTCATTCCGTCAGCAATCGATCACTGAAGCGATTTCAGAGACAGCAGTATGAGTGCATGCATTCAACAGCGCAGAAGCTGAACGTGCTCCTGTCCAAGTTGCTGGTGCTGCAGACCCTCCCTTTCCAAGTGGTGGACTCTGCACCTTTCAGAGAACAGATGGCTTGTGCCGAGCCGAGGTGGAGAGTCCCAAGCCGTCATATCTTTGCAAAAAAGGCAGTACCAGCCCTGCACAAATATGTCAAACTTAAGGTGGGCCAGTTCTTGAGCATGTCGGTGTCTGCTAAAGTGCACGGCAGCACCGACGTGTGGAGCTGTAACTACGGTCATGGACAGTACATGTCCTTCACGGCCCACTGGGTGAATGTGGTTCCGGCACAGCCACTCCAGCAACTTGGCCAGGTCACATCGCTCCCATCTCCATGTTGTCACGCCGTTGGTCCTGCGACAATGCCCGCTTCTGGCTCATCATCCTCCACTGCAGGGACAAGCCACAGTGCCCGTCCAGCATACCACATGTGCAGGGCACGGTGGTGTCATGCTGTTCTGCACCTCGTTTCCCTGAGCGAACGGAGTCACACAGGGGAGGAACTGCTCCATGACCTTCAGCAAGAAAACAAATTCTGGCTTTCTCCGTGACAACTGAAAATCAGAACCATGGTGACCGACAATGGGAAGAATATTGTGTCGACGCTGTGTCAAGGAGGGCTGAGCCATGCGCCCTGCATGGCACACTTGTTCAATCTGGTTGTCAAACGGTTCCTAAAGTCTTCCACCCATCTGTAAGACATCCTAAAAATGGCCAGGAAACTTTGCATGAACTTCATCCACCCGTACACCACAAAGCACACCCTGCTTAAGGTGCAGAGGCAGAACGGCATCCCCCAACATAGGCTGATATGCAACGTTTCCACCCGTTGGAATTCCACCCTACATACGGTATTTTGGACCAACTATACAAACAGAGAAAGGCCATAAATGATTTCTTGATGATATAGGCGGATAGATATACTCCCCTGTGTAACTTAAATTTTAGCCAGTGGCCGCTGATGCATGACAACTGCCGTTTGCTCGTGCTCTTTGAGGGCGCCACTTTATTTGTTAGTCACCAGGACTACGGGATGAACAACGTCATCCCACTGATTAATGTCCTGGAACAGATGATGGTAAATCTGGCTGGTCAGGGGACTGGAGACGTGGCGCTTACATCTAAAGGCCACATGAAGCCTGTGGGGGCTGAACTGGAGGAGGAGGACATTGGAGCACAAGCAATGTGTAGTGAAATGGGTGGTTTTTCTACACAGGTGGCAGGAGAGGAGAAGCAGGAGCAGCCAGAGGAGCAAGAGGGAGATGAGGAAAAGGAGGCAGAGGACCCAGACACACCTTGGCAGTATGCAGTGGAGATGGAGGCAGGGAGTCCCTCCGAGTCACTCGCGCATATGGCCTGATGCATGCTCACTTGTTTGCGTAGTGACAGCTGTCACCATTCAGCAGAGGGATGACTGCTGGCTCTCCACCATGTTAGATCCTCGCTACCGGTATAAAATGGGGGCCTTGTTACACCCGCTGAGAGGGAGGAAAAACTGAACTACTATTAAGACATCCTATGTAGTCAGTTGGCCGCTGCCTATCTGCGCCATCGTCCATCCTCTCGCAGGTCTGACCAGAGGGGCCCTCTGCGCTCTTGTTCCACTGCCATGGCTGCTGTGGCGGGGGGGAAGGGGTTAGAGCAGTATCAGCAGTCTCTGATGAGCAGCTTTCTTCACCAGCCTAGTGAAGAAACTACTCACCAGCAGAAGTAGCTAAATATGGAGCAGAACCTGAACCAGCAGGTGGTGGCATGCTTGGACAGCAGCAGAACTGCTCTGTGTCCATCGTCAAGAAATCGAATCTCGGCTTTCTCCCCGACAACTAAAACTCGGAACTATGGTGACCGACAACAGGAAGAACATGGTGTCGGCACTGTGTCAAGAAAAGCTGAGCCATGCGCCCTGCATGGCTTACATGTTCAATCTGGTTGTCAAGCGGTTCCTGAAATCTTCTATCCATCTGCAAGACATCCTAAAAATGTCCAGGAAGCTTTGTATGCACTTCAGCCACTCGTACACCGCAAAGCACACCCTCCTTGAGCTGCAGCGTCAGAACGGCATCTCCAAACATAGGCTGATATGAGACATTTCCACCGGTTCGAACTCCAACCTTCATATGTTGGCAGGCTATACGAACAGAGAAAGGCCATCAACAATTTCTTGATGATGCAAGCGGATAGGAGTACTCCCCTGTGTAACTTTGATGTCAGCGAGTGGCAGCTCATGCGTGACACCTGTTGTTTGCTCAGGCCCTTTGGGCACGCCATGTTATTTGTTGGTCGCCAGGACTACGGGCTGAACTACGTCATTCCACTGCTTCATGTCCTGGAACAGATGCTGGTAACAATGGCTGAATGGCTGGTCAGGGGACTGGAAACGTGGTGCCTAGATCTCACGGCCAGATGAGCCCTGTGGGGGCTGAACTGGAAAACTGGGAGGAGGGGGAGGAGGACATTGGAGCACAGGCAATGTGTAGCCAAATAGGTGGTTTTTCTACACAGGTGACAGGAGAGGAGGAGCAGGAACAGCCAGAGAAGCTCCAGGGTGATGAGGAAGATGAGACAGAGGACCCAGACACACCGTGGCAGTATGCACTAGAGATGGAGGCAGGGAGTCTCTCTGAGTCACTTGCGCAAATGGCCCGATCCATGCTCGCTTGCGTAGTGACAGTCAATTTGTCACCATTCGGCAGAGGGATGACTTCTGGCTCTCCACCTTTTTGGACCCTTACTACAGGTCCAGAATGGGGGCCTTTTTTACAGCCACTGAGAGAGAGGACAAACTGAACAGAGACATCCTATGTAGTCAGTTAGCCGCTGCCTATCTGCACCATTGTCCATCTTCTGCGCTCACGTTCCACTGCTATGGCTGCTGGGGAGGGGTGGGGTGGCAGGAGCAGTACCAGCTCCATCAGCAGCAGCCTGAGCCTACGGTCGCTGATGAGTAACTATCTTCCCCCGCATAGTGAAGAAACTACTCACCAGCAGCAGCAGGTAGACCTAAACCAGCAGGTGGTTGCATACTTGGACAGCACCCTGCCAATCCACATTGAAGATCTGCTGGACTACTGGGCAGCCAAACTGGATTTGTGACCACAACTAGCAGAGTTTACCCTGGAAAAACTGTCCTGCGCAGCTAGTAGTGTGGCATCAGAGCGGGTGTTTAGTGCAGCCATAATTACCCCAAGGAGAACTCGTCTGTCCACCCAAAATGTGGAGAGAATGACCTTTGTCAAGATGAATCAGACGGGGATCATCCAGAATTTCCAACCACCAATTCCTGATGCATCAGACTAGATCATCCATGGTGCCACACCAACACTTGGATAAAAGAAACCTGTTGTTGCCACCCGCCTGATGCCACATATCTGATGCCAAATGCTCCTTCTTTCAGCCACCTTCATCAGCGGGTACTGTTATTTCCACCCTATGTCACCTTGCCAGTCTGTGGTATCCTCCTGCTTCTGCCATATTCACACTATGTTACCTTGCTACTCTGTGGTATTCTCCTGCTGCTGCCATAATCACACTATGTCACCTTGCCACTCTGTGGTATCCTCCTGCTGCTGCTGCCATCTCCACACTATGTCACCTTGCCACTCTGTGGTATCCTCTTGATGCTGCCATCTCAACACTATGTCACCTTGCCACTCTGTGGTATTCTCCTGCTGCTGCCATCTCTACACTATGTCACCTTGCCACTCTGGTCTCCTGATGCTGCTGCCATATCCACACTATGTCACCTTGCCACTGTCTGGTATCCTCCTGCTGCTGCTGCCATCTCCTAACTATTTCACCTTGCCACTCTGTGGTCTCTTGATGCTGCTGCCATATCCACACTATGTCGCCTTGCCACTGCGTGGTATCCTCCTGCTGCTGCTGCCATCTCTACACTATGTCTCCTTGCCACTGTGTAGTATCCTCCTGCTGCCATCTCCACACTATATCATCTTGCCACTCTGGTCTCCTGATGCTGCTGCCATATCCACACTATGTCACCTTGCCACTCTGTGGTATCCTCCTGCTGCTGCTATATCCACACTATGTCACCTTGCCACTCTGTGGTATCCTCCTTCTGCTGCTTCCATCTCCACACTATGTCACCTTGCCACTCTGTGGTATACTCCTGCTGCTAGTGCCATCTTCACATTATGTCATCTTGTCACTCTGTGTTATCCTCCTGCTGCTGCCCTCTCCACACTATGTCACCTTGCCACTCTGTGGTATCCTCCTGCTGCTGCCATATCCACACTATGTCACTTTGGCACTCTGTGTTCTCCTGATGCTGCTGCCATCGCCACACTATGTCACCTTGCCACTCTGTGGTATACTCCTGCTGCTAGTGCCATCTTCTTATTATGTCATCTTGTCACTCTATGTTATCCTCCTGCTGCTGCCATCTCCACACTATGTCACTTTGCCACTCTGTGGTATCCTCCTGCTGCTGCCATATCCACACTATGTCACTTTGGCACTCTGTGTTCTCCTGATGCTGCTGCCATCTCCACACTATGTCACATTGCCACTCTGTGGTATCCTGTCATAGGACCACTCTGTGGCCAGGCTGCTCCCACCCTCTCTACTTCATGATTAGGCCACTATTTTGCCTTTCAGCCTGGCTGACATCATGATTTATTTGACCTTTCTTCCGATCTGTCAGAAGGAAGGAAAAATTAGATGGACAACGGATCCTGTCTGTGTAGCAGCTGTAAGGCTTGTATGGTCGCATCAGAATTAGCTTATGATTTGGTAGCCAAAAGCAGGAGTGGGTAGAAAACATAGAAGACATGCAAATATTCCATTCATGTGTCATCTCTGTTTTAGATCCACTACTGTTTTTTTTGGCATTAGCGATACTGATGGATTATTGAGCAAATGCTGATCGAGTGAAGGCGTATGTTCCACAGACAGGATCTGTTTTTTGTAGGTTATTGTTCTGACGGATCACGGGAAGGGCAAATTAATCAGTGACAAACTTACTGCTGACACCCTCTCCACTCTGTCAGGGGGGCTCTACTTGTATACGCGTTTAATAGAACAGGTTCTGTAAACATCTATGTGGAATCAACTGACGACGGTGTAAAAGAAGTGCGCTTCTTCTTGACGCTAACATCAACCTGTAAGGCTGAGTTCATACTTGAGTTATTTTGTCAGTTTTGGCCCCATGACTGCCCAAAATAGTGAAGTGTGCAGTGATTCTAAGAGCGACGCATGTCATCTGCATGTCATATGGACTCACAGTATTGTTACACTACCAAAGCAGACTCCCTATGCGTGTTACTACAAGGCACAGTGTTATAAACCACTATAAAGGCTCTCTGCAGCCAGGAAATAGCAGTTTTTAACGCAATTCCCGAAGAAATTTTTAAAAAATGTGCACATCTCTAGCCTCAATCATCAGTTTCCGTGTATTCACTTTCCAAACGGATGAAATTTAAATATTTTTTGGGGGGGTTAAATTTACTTAAAGGGGTTGTCTGGGATTGGGAAGATTGGAGTATGTGTACAACAATGCCCTAAATGTTACAATTGTGCCTGTCCTACCTTTACCCGAAATTTCTAATGCCCAGTTTTCAATTCTTCAACTCTCAGCCGGAAGTGCTGTGTTTCCAAGACTCAGTGACGTACCGAGTCCCTTTCTGCCGAGCAAAGCCTCTTCTTCCGCTTTGCAGGGAGCCTGGTGATGTCACCCTCAGCCACATAAATTATTTAAAGTGCCTGGAAGGCCGGTAACAAGGCAGCAACCAACCATGTTAAGCCACGCCCCTCTGGTCCGGTGACGTCACCGGGCAGGGCGCTTTATTATGAAGCACGGAATATTAATGAGTCATTTGAAACCACGTGATGATGCGCTGGGAACCACAGTGCAGTGCAGCAGGAAGGTAGGAAAAAATAAATATAGATATAAACAATGCGTGGGGGACTGTCAGAGCAATGTAGAAATTGTGAAAATACCTAAAAACATATGGGGGGACCTTGATTCAGCTGTTAATAGTGAGTACACTATAAAAAAAAAAAAAAAATTATTTGATCCCGGACAACCCCTTGAAGGTGCAGCATAAATGTACGTGATTACTGTATTAATATCGGAATTTTCTCACACTCCAGGCAATGCTGCAGCCGGCAAACACGAATAATGAAGTAGATGCAAAAGTGCCATACTCACTATAAAAAAATGTACTAATTCTACATTATAAATGCTAGATTCTTGGCAAATACATTTTGTACCTGTCCGCTAACTGTCCCAGAGACTAATTTTTATTAGTGCAATTATAAAGCTGTAGCTTGCACTCCCTGAATTTAATAAAGGTCATTTGGCACCAGGAGAAATAAAATACTGTGTGGGCTCAGTATCCATGTGGAACCTGCATTCCCTGAAATTAATGGAGGCCAATATGGCAAGAGGAGGTAGCATT
The DNA here is from genome assembly GCF_014858855.1 of Bufo gargarizans. Taxonomy (NCBI): domain Eukaryota; kingdom Metazoa; phylum Chordata; class Amphibia; order Anura; family Bufonidae; genus Bufo; species Bufo gargarizans. The sequence goes on from NC_058080.1 coordinate 479,087,180, forward strand.
TAGTGTAGTTTCCTGTACTAAAGAAATTGCTTTGTTGTTGGCAGGCAGGCAAAAATAATTTTGTACAAAAGGGATAATTTTTGGAAGCTTTGGAATATGAAAAAGCATGACATATGTGTCGGTGCGGTGTGTTTTATGATAACACCATTAAATGTGCATCTATCCATAGCTATGTATGTCAGTGTCACTCGGCCATCATTTACTATTGCTGTCATTGTGTTCCAAAGGAGGGGTATGGGGGGGGTATGTTTGAGGGGGGGGGGGGGGTATGTTTGAGGGGGGGGGGGGGAATCATAAAAAAATAAATAAAAAGAGAGAACAAGTTTTCCTACAAACTCTGATTCCTAGGAGGCTAGAAAGGGTTATATACACCAACTTTCTAAGCAATTGGAGCAACTTCGGTTCGGCCTGAATCGGTCCCGGTCAAAACCGAACTTTTAAAAAAAAACTGGCAAACTGGACTCAAAATGACTGGTTCGCTTATTTGTAGGTGAATTGTATGGTTTCACAGGTGGCTGATTGACCTTGCTATGATCATTGTCCCAATACCTTAGGTGATGTCAGAATTAACTGTTTAGTTGGGGATATAATTCATATTGAGTGCACCGTATGGATACGACCACATGGCGCAGTCATGTGGCTCCTGTGATGAGGCCGTGCTGCATTCCAGTACTACATGGCTGTATGGGCTGCAGCATGCTCTAATTAAACCAACGAGACTGCACCATTCAGTGGATGTGGCCATTATTCAGTGGTCATGGCCATTGACAATACAGACCCACTGAATAGTGTGGTCACGGTTTAATTAGAGTCCGCTGCTAGCCTTTTGGCCATGCAGTATTCAAATTCAGCATGACCATGTCACTAGGTCCTCACAACTACGCAGCGACAAAGCCTTCTTGGAAAGACTGTAAAAACATGCCATCTGTGGGTACTGAGTTACTAGAAATGCAAACTCAGTTTTGTACTCAGGCTTGAATTGGGGGTTTCCTGCAAGATATTTTTCAGTTTAGATCTAGAGAAATTGGTGGAATTGAAGAGGAATATATTGTAACATGAAATATCGTTAAAGATATGTTGGCACATATGGACATATTGCTCCCGATCTAAAATCACAATGTTCCCCTTCTTGCTCAAAGGTTTAATAACAACAGATAAGTTACACTTAAAAGACAGTAACCAATCCAAGTCATCCCTGGTCTAGTTGTTAGGAAATATAAGGAGAAAAAATGAAGTAAATAGGTAGGACAAGTGTAGTAAGAAGGGTGAGGTGAGGGGCAAGGAAGGGAAATGAGCGCCAGAGGAGAACTAGATGATCCAGGGAAAACAACCAGGTAGTGAGAAACCAGTTTCAGCATCAGGCAGCTACAAATTCAAAAAGACAGAAAAAAGGGACACATAACAAGTGTACCGGAAGTAGGGGAGAAACAAAGTTGGTTTGGTGCCAAAACTGACACAAGATTGTGGAGAGAAGGAAGGAATAAGGTGATGGAAAAGGATCTAACAAGATTTTGGTGTAAGAGGCTAAGGTGGTAAATAGGCTAAGAGCCTAGTGAGAAGAATTACACTTTAGATAATGGGCAAACCGTATGGCATATGAAGTGAAACTAGGCAGTAATCACATATAATAATAAATATATTAAAAAAACATTACATGATAAAGTAAATGAATAGAATAAAAGAAAACCAGGTGAGTCCAGGGACTTACTTCACCGGGGAGGGGGGTGGACTGGATAAACTCAAGACACCTGTCCCCCTAACCTTACCTGCCGAGATCGCCAGTAAGATGAATATACATCCCATCCTTGTTTCACAGATGAGCTTGAGGACTTCCACATAAAAGGATGCTTTTTTTATTATTATTAAATATGAGCTTTACATAAAAGTCCCCTTCATCAGGAGCATATAGACAAACATAACATGACAAGATAAAAACTCACAGTTATATAGAGGGAGTTATACCTCATTTGTTTGATGAATTCCATGTGGTGTTTCAATGTGGGCAGTGGTTTCCTGGTCACATGACCATTAGGGCCGGAAACAGGAAGTCTTGAATATTAGGATAATCTAATGAAAAATTGGGTAATGGGTGGATAAACTAATCATCCTGTTATTGAGGAGGGAAGTAAGGAAAATATATGGGAAATTACGAGGAATACACACTAGGACCAAGTATTAATGAACTGAAAGAAAAAATCGCGGTGCGTTGCAGCCTGGAACGCACCATGATGTATGGTCTTCCTGTGAGGGGGAGTGACTGTGGCCGCTTGTTTCTCCCCTAGTTGTTAGGACCAAGTCTCTTCCCTTCTTACTGACCTGGACATGTTGTCGTTAATGGGACAGTTTTTTGTCAACAGTTTTTTTGTCGACAACCTAAGCCCACAGGTGGGCTTAGGTTGGCTAATCCCCTCTGCTCCCTTTTATTTTCCCTGTTGTATATGAAATACCAATGATATAAGGTTACACTGGCGATTACACAGGGTGGTGGGAGGTAGTGGCATATGCAGGAGTTTGTTCTTCACAATACACATTCCTGTATGTCGGCATTTTCACCACTTTTAGCCACATCTTCTTGATACCATTCACTACTTGATATTATTGGGTTGGTACACACGATTTTAGTATGGTGTATTAATAAAATATTTTTGTTTTAACATTTCTGTAGGCAGTCATCTGATTAATTTAGAAATGTATGCACTGTATCCTCATGTGTGATATTCTGCAGTGTTATATTGTCCAAATGATTCCAAATTGTGAGTGGGGAATAAGTGACACCTCTAAGCTTGCCAGAGTCTCAGGATATAAAAGTCAAAAATGCCATCTGATTATACGTGTATTATATATCTCATTATGTAGTACACATTATTTGGTAGGAAAGGACCAGATTTTGTGTTTATATAATTCAGGTTTGCTCCTTTTTGCTAGTGTTTAATTGGCTTCTGTATTTAAAAGAAAACTCAATGAAACAAAAAAGCATTTATAAAAAATATCCAAATCTGTTACTCATCAAACCATATGCTTTTCCTATACTATTAATCATATGAAGATAAGATATATGACTCCCACCTCCTATCAAAGGAGTGGTTTTCTCCTGACTGGTATGATGTTGTCCAGGCTTTTCATAATGTGGGAAAAGCTGTACGCAATGTTGTTTTTTTCCCATCTCTTGGCTTATATCCCAGGATATAGAGACCTGGGGTGCAGTCTATGATCATGAAATGGAGTTTATATTTTCCCAAAGTGGTTATAATTGCTGATTTTCTTCTGGCTGGACTATTTTTTACCTATCAACTTTCATGAACTAGGAACACATTAATTTGTTCTTATTTTCGAATTCTACTAAATTGAAAAAAATTCTGATAAAACACAAATGATTAGAGCTCTAATGAGCATGAAACAGTGGAGTAGGACTAATGGGTGGGGCACAGAACAGAAATGTAAGGTTCTATATACCATAAGAACAAAAGTTTACAAAGAACATTTAATTTGATCAACGTTACAGAAAATGTATTAAATTGTGTGCAATTTTTTTTTTTTTGTATTTATGCCACCACTTTATACATAACATATATGCTTACTGTATATTGAAATTTGCTGTAGCCTAGCTGTTGCTCAGCCATACATCCTTGATGCATCCTGTTCAAATCTGTCCTAGATTTTGCAGAAAAGAATTAATTGTTCTATATACAGTACATGGTGCCTGCAACTCGCATCATTTTTCATTTTCAATCATGATGTTAATATTTCACTGTGCCCTGATGAAAAATGAAATATAATAGAAATGAAGGACATATATTCAGAAAATATGCAGACAATTAGCAACTATTAAAAACAAATCAAAACAAAAAAAAAAGATTCTAAAGCAGGAGTACATAGAGCACCTTCTACCCTGTCAACCCTAATCCGCCCCTACTATACAGTTATGCACACTTTGAAAAGGCTATCCAAGCTATACAATGCTATAAGTTAGAAAGGTATCACAATGATAAGTTGATCACAAGCAAATTGCTGGTACCCTGTTGCAATCAAGACTGTCCTAAAGATGCCCATAAACATTAGGGCAAATCCGGCCAAATCTGCCAGATTTCTTACAGAACCAACTAAACATCATATATGCGTATGGGAAGATAATACAGCCACATTCTTTCAGTTAAGTACTGCATTTATTGGAGGCATAGTATAATATATTGTATACATACACAATTCCAATAATCTGTAGATGAGTCTCATTAGGGGTGGAGTGGTGGGGCCATGCCCAGAGGACTGCTTGGGTCTTCCTCATTGCCACTGGGCAATTACATAATGATCTGATGCTCTCAGTGTTAGGGTGCATTCACACGACCGTATGTATTTTGTGGTCAGCAAAATGCGGATCCTCCTAAATTTGGATGGCATCCATGAGATGTCCGTGTGGCATCCATTGTAACAATGCCTATCCTTGCGTATCGGATGCGAACCAAAAATATGGTTGTGTAAATGGGGCCTTAAATATCGCAGGGAGCATAAGATAATTATATACCTGACCTATGGCCACAGATGCCTTCCAGAATTCAATTGTATGGCTGTCCTCAGGATGGGGATACTGTTGATAATGCGGCGAGGCATGGGAGCCCGTGGCTTTCTGCATTGCTGTTAACCCTCACAGGCCATGGACCACTATACGAGGTAGTGTAGAGATGGTGCATGGACGCAGGCTTTTCAGGCCGCAGGCTGAAAGTGGCCTGCATCAGAAATGGCAACTTGGAACAGGATTCACTGAAAGTAGGGCTGGCTTGGTGCTGTGGCCTGTGTCTCACCTCCTAAGCATCCTGCTCCATATCTTATTTGAGAAAATTGGAGACCACCACAGAGGGACAGCTTCTGGGAAGGTATTTTCTACTGCAATATGGTATTGCTGAACCTGCCTCCTTGTGCTGGCAATGTCTACTTGTGTTGCCCCACTTTATGTTAATTTGGACCATCTATAACATAGGGTGCAGTTTTAGGTTTTTCCAGGCCTACTTTAAGTTCCCAGTCCACCTCTGAGTCCAATAGAGTTGAAAGACAAATGAGGGATATACTGTATATAACAAGACATCGTTTTTCACATTGCTGTACTGGTCCTCTTGTCTGTTTATTAAAGCAAATATAAAAATAACATAAATGTAAAACATTTCAGGGAGACACGAATAAATGAGTATTATAGAGGAAGGGTGCCATGATCATAACAATACATTAGTACCTAATAATAAAGGTGTAGCTAAAGGTCTACTAAAAAAGGCCTATCTATGCCAGATTCTGCTTCTGCAAGTACACTGGTCTCTGCTCTGAGTGACAACTGTAGCATCCATCCAGTAGACCACTAAAGCTGTCACTCAGAGCAAAGGGTAGGGTCTTTAAAGCAGCTCAATGCAGAAAGAACATCATGGTGAAGTCCTGGCTTGGCCACAATCTGGCAGAATAAAACTTCATATCCACACTACTCCTGATGAGAAAAGCTCAACATAAGGTATGTTGTACTGCTCTCCCCAGCCCACACCTAGTACGGTCAACAGTTATGTACACAGTAGATATTAATAAAGTGACAAGCCAGTCTAAAATCAGTAATAACATGTCTCCACTAGTCATGCTTTAGGATAAAGAATTTAGGCTGACCTAAATTATGTTTCTATAATCTTGCTGCTTTTGGATAGCATTGTACTCACAAAATATGAAGGAATGTTTTAATCTGTCAGAGGTTAGTTATCTGGGATGAAAAAAAAACTGATGGAAAAATTGTATAAATTTTTTTCCTGATCAATAGGAATAAGTCAATGTGGACCCTCGTATGCTGTTAGGAACTAGCAAAGCGTCTTGGTTTCCCTTAGGAGTGGAAGCCATGATGCAGATGTGAATATAGCTTAATGCTTTTATTATTTGTTTCCTTTCTCTGTTGTTATTTTGTTTTTCTAATGTATTTACTTACAGAGGCTGTAATAAGAGGACTAGTCTCACTTATAGAAACCCACTTCCAAATACCCAGTTATACCCAGTTCTGGATAACTAGAGGTGGGATCTCACATTCAAGACCTCTATTAACTAGCTGGAGTAGAGAGGCACTAAAACATTCTCCATTCTCTCCTGTATTACACAGACAGCCTACATGGCTGAAGAGATATAGTTCCACCGTTGGTATCAAAAACCTCATGCACTATTATAAGCTTTGGTAAATTCATATGACTTTCTGTTCCACAGTGCAGGCAATTAAATGGCAGACCACTAAAGGGACAAGATGCTTGAGTAATGAATCTTGTTCAAGGGAACTCTTTTGAAGACTACAGGCTATTTATACTTTTATTATGCTACATACTGTAAGTATTGTCTCTTTATGTAAAAGTGAAAACATACAGTGTAACCTTAGAACAATAAGTGGTTTCAAAGACAATCCAAATGTATTTTATTTTAGCTATGCCTTTTATAGTAAACATTAAAAGAGCAGACGTTGTGGGTGGCTAATACAGTGTAATTTCTGCGAGAAAGTATTGATCAGAACTGCAGTACTGTTCAGTCTCTTTTTTCTACAGTATTTCAACATTGTGGTTTTTGTGTGGTTCCTATGTCAGGCCTATCAAGAGATTTTCGAAAATGAAAAAAGAGGAGTAATTCTGGGTTGCCTTACGTTGTCCTCTGTTTTATGTTAGTCCGTGAAAGAATGAGAAACCACAAATAGCATTTACTTCATGTTCTGCTAGCTTGCCTGGTAATCTGAAACAATAACAGAACATGAGTCTTAGTACACAAAGGCCAATGCTAAGACACAGTTATTGTAAGTCTTCAGTACAGAAAACAGCAGTATCCATTTCTGTCTTTACATTTTCCGACGTTGGTTTGTTTCAGATTACTGGGCACAAGGAACAGTGTTGTAACCAGTTTTGTTCTCACTATATACGGTGGATTTTCAGTGCAGTGGTGAGTTGTGTCATTTACAGAACTTTTCAGAAGATTCAGCAATAGTTGGCTGTATTAATCGGAATAAAGGAAGTTAGTGAATTAATTTGAAAAATGATGTACAATAAAAGGATTGGTTTTTAATATTCCAAAAAACAAAAAGAGGTACTTGTTAATTTTGGACTAGAAAAGGGTGTTGCTTTCCCATAACTGATAGAATATCAGGGGGTGCATGATGACAACAGGTTGAGCTGGAAGGCTGATTGTCTTGACCGAATCGAAGTATCTGAAGTGGAATTTGATCTGAATTTCAGGAAAAATTTGATTTGCCGCGAAGCCGAATTTCCTTGCGCTTCATGGTAACGAATCGATTTTTCCTCAAATGGTGGTAAAAACAAAAAAATACATATTCACCTCATCCATTTGCATGCGATGAGGCCGCTGCAGCCATCTTGATTGAAGATGCTACGCAAATCTTGCACGCAGTGATGTATGACCACGCTGTCCGGCTTAATGACGTCATCATCACCCTGTGAGTTTTCAAGATGGGCACGGAAGCCTCTACACAATCAAATGGAGTATATTTGTTTACCTGATTAACCCCTGAAAACCCTAAAGTTAATCTCAGATGCCACAATCAGCAATGAACACAGCATCTTCAATGATGAGGGCAGCTCGATCGCCGTTCCCAGTCATTGCGCCCGCTACATACAAAGAAATATGCTTTGCGACAAAAGCAAATTTATTTGTGAAAATCGGCGAAGCAGCATAATCGAAATTTCCATAATTTCAGTTATCTCTACTGATAGTGTTTATAAAAAGGGGTTAAGCAGATTATACTTCCTTATGATGTTGCGGTCCTTCAGTGGAAAGATGTTGCAGATGTTTTACCAAACCGTTATGGTGAATGTACAGTCTTGTTTTTGCAGTGGTGATATGGGGCACCAACATTAGGGTTTGTGGTGAGAATAGAATAAATAAGTTGAGTTAAAAGGCTGGAAATGAAGTTGTATATCACTGTAGTACGGAACACTATGGAGATTCGATAAAACGAATACTTTATTGAATCTACAAAAATGTAAGGAAAGGAAACCTACTAACTATATAAAAATCCTGAGTAACCAGGTCTATCCACAATTCCTGAGGCGTATCAAGGTATCGTTTCGAAAACCACGATCAGCGGTACCGCTCAGGTGTGTTTAAGGTCTTCAGGAAATCCACTTCAGGTGCACTGCTGATAGTTGCCACACCACGCCAGCCGGCTGTAGTATTGTGACACAACCAGAAGTGTGCACCGTGGCACGGACAAGGTGCTCAGCTCAAACACCCAGTCTAGATGGCCCTGGACTAAATTTAACAAACGAATCCATTGATAAACATCTACCCATTGGATCCGACCATATGCAAGAACCTTGTTGTTATGAATCACGACCAGTATAAGATCATGTGCCTTAGTATTCTCAGCAATGTACTGGGCTATCGTGTGCTGGAGTCCAATCCAACTGAGCTTTTCAGGAAAAAACTGAAAAATCTCTTGGATACAGCACAGGAGCATGGGCTTGATCAGCTGACCAGAACATGAATTCCTGTTTCCCAAATATCCCCAGATCCCATGCTTTTATGGATTGCCCAAAGTACATAAGGGTCTATCACCGTTGAAGGGGCGACCCATTGTCTCTGGGACAGGGAGCTTGACACATCCAATCGGTACGTACGTGGATCGGATTTTGCGACCGTTTGCGGTGGCCCGATCCTCGTACGTACGTGATTCGATGGATGTGATCAAGAAATTGGAAGGGATCCACATTGGTGAAAACGTTATGCTTGCCAGTCTGGATGTGGAGGCACTCTACAGCTCCATACCTGATGTCAAGGGGTGTGGAGTTGTAGCCTCATTTTTAAACCAACGCGACATCCATCGTTGGCAGCATAACAAATTTGTTCTTGAACTCTTGAGTTTTATTCTCGAACACAATGTATTTACCTTTGATCACCATATGTACCACCAGCTCAGGGGGGTGGCGATGGGGAGCCCCTGTGCGCCACATTCACCAACCTCTACCTGGGCTGGTGGGAACGGGAGGTTGTGTTTCCTAAGAATAACCAGAAATGGGCCGACCATATTAATTTATGCCTACGTTACATCGACGATGTGCTGATTCTGTGGTCAGGAAGCATAGTTGATTTTAACAGCATTGTCACAGACCTGAATAACAATACAATGGGACTGTTCTTTGCATCCGAGATTCAGGAATCCCAAATCACGTTTCTTGATCTCACCATCTTCAGGGATTGTGATGGCAACGTTGGCACACGTCTATTTCATAAGAAGACGGCCACGAACAGTCTCCTTAGGTGAGACAGTTGCCATCCCCTTTCCTTGAAAAGAGGAATTCCTAAAGGACAATACCCTAGGGTAAGGCGCAATTGTTCTAGGATGTCTGATTTTAGGGCTGCCTCTAACGATCTGCAGTCAAGATTCAGAAGTAGGGGATACCCACTACACGTGTTAGCCAAGGCCTATCAACACTCTTTGGCCCTGAATCGTTAACACCCAAATTAGGACCATCTGGACCTGAACAAATGCGCATTGTGGCCACTTATGACGAGGCACACGATACGGTAAGAGAACTACTCACCAGTTATTGGGGTATCTTAAAATCTGACCCTGACATTGGTCATCTGGTAGGAGATATACCTCTGATAACGTACCGACATGGATGCAATTTAAGAGATCGTCTAGTCCACAGTTTTTTCCAAGCCCCCACTACAACCACCTGGCTGAGTACCAACCTCAAAGGGACTTTTAGATGTGAAGGATGTGTGGCGTGCCCCGCTGTTCAGTAAGGTGCTATTTTCACCAGTAGTGTGACAGAGCAAACGTTCACCATCAGATCCTTTGTCAATTGTAAGACTAGAGGGTTGGTATATTTGGCCACTTGTGTCTGTGGAAAACAATATGTGGGGAAAAGCTTCAGGGAATTCCGCAGGAGAATCGCAGAACACCTTAATGACATCCGTAAAGGTGCTGACACCCCAATCGCGAGACATACATCCACCTTACACGGTGATAATGCGGATGTGATGAAATTTCAGGCGATAGAGGTGGTGAGAAGGTCTCCAAGAGGAGGCGACTTTGACAAGCGCTTGTTACAAAAAGAGACACAGTGGATTTACCGATTGCACATGCTCCAACTGCATGAACTCAATGAGTATAATTCCTTTGTTTGCTTTCTTTGAGCACTGATGCATATAGGTTGTCTCATACTACCATGGGGAATGCTTTTGGCTTATATCCAGATGAGGACATGATATATTCTGCCCCGTTCTATATTTCCATCTTAGAGTCGGGTATGCTGTGTGTCACCTTTAAGTATCATGGCAAGTCATATAATGTATCACCTCTATGCCCCAAAATAATCCAGGACTTTTTATGTCTTGAACTTATTCTACTCAGTGACAACAACTACAGTAGTCTATTACTACAATTACTAAACTTGACCACCTACCTAAACAAGACACAATCCCTGTTCCTGCAATGCCTTGCTGCTGTATTTATTTTAACCGCCGGTTGGTCACTCTAACATTTGTATACGAATGTTTTGACATTCGTCTGTGATCGTCTCACAGAGGGGGCGGGTAAGTGGGGTGGGTTGGTTATTGCGGCGTTGCCGCGCCTCCTGCTTCCTTATTGGCCACCTCAGGGGCTGGATCCAGATTAGGGGAGGAGTCTCCTCCTTATATAGCGCGTTTCCTTGCGGCCGCGTACGGCCACTCAGTGCTGATAGCTGCAGCCTCTGATACGGAGGTCAGCAGCTTATTTGTTTGTTTGTCATTCTACCCACGTCTCATGCTCCTGACGAGCCAAACATGGCGAAACGCGTCAAGCTTTTGAATTGTCGCTTGAATTGCGTTCACACTACAGAAGTGGTCTGCGTCAATCCAGCCCTCTGTAGTATGTGAACAGGTGCACTCAAGCTTCTAGCTCACACCCATGTAGTTAGTGTCCCTTGATTCGTGCTCACATGGCCGACCTTCAGACATCTGGTTCATATCAGTGAAATGGTGGTTCATGGATTAAAATGGAAAATCTGCCAAAAAATAGAAAATTTGAAATTTCATCTCGATTTTCCTTTAATTCTTGTGGAACACCTAAAGGGTTAACAAAGTTTGTAAATTCAGTTTTGAGTAACTTGGGGGTGTAGTTTCTACAATAGGGTCATTTATGGGGGGGGGGGGGTTTCCACTATGTAAGCTGCACAAAGTGACTTCAGACCTGAACTGGTCTTTAAAAAGTGGGTTTTGGAAGATTTGCTTCTAAAATTCTAAGCCTTCTAACGTCCTAAAAAAAATAAAGAGACATTTACACGATGCCAACATAATTACAATGATGCCAACATAAAATAGACATATCGGGAATACATATTTTATGAGGTTTCACTTTCTGTTTTAAAAGAAGAGAAATTGAAATTTTGAAAATTGTGATTTTTCAAAATTTTTGGTAAATTTGGGATTTTTTCCTAAATAAAGGTAAACTATATTGACTCAAATTTAAACTTAAAGTTATAGGGAGAGAGCTACAGTAGAAAGAACACACCTCCCGAGAAAGAAAATGCCCATAAGCTATGATAGGAAGAGGACTGCAGCAGGAAGGACATACCCCTAAGCTGCCAGCTTTAAGTAAATCACACAGTAATTTTGGCAATAAAAGGGGAGATCTCTGGATCAGGTGAGGTTAAAGGGAACCTGTCACCTGGATTTTGTGTATAGAACTGAAGACATGGGTTGCTAGATGGCCGCTAGCACATCCGCAATACCCAGTCCCCATAGCTCTGTGTGCTTTTATTGTGTAAAAAAAACGATTTGATACATATGCAAATTAACCTGAGATGAGTCCTGTCCCTGACTCATCTCAGGGACAGGACTCATCTCACGTTAATTTGCATATGTATCAAATTGTTTTTTTTACACAATAAAAGCACACAGAGCTATGGGGACTGGGTATTGCGGATGTGCTAGCGGCCATCTAGCAACCCATGTCCTCAGCTCTATACACAAAATCCCAGTGACAGGTTCCCTTTAAATGCTGGCTCTAGGTTTTTAAAAAAAGAGATTGCCATATACTATATGATGTCTAGTTCATTTTTCATCAGTCATAGTATAACCTCTTTAAATAATAGATTATGCTTTCTAGTCACTTGCATGTGGATCCTGAACTTGTATTGGTCCTAAATACTTTTGTGTCCTTGTAGATGTTATAAAACAGGTCTCTGAAGCTTCAAGATTAAAGTACCAATGTTTAGTATGAAATTATAAGGATCCACTACTTTAAAGACAATGCTAACTAACAATTTTGCTTACCACTGATAACTATTAATAAAAAAAAAGGAAAGGACAAATAAGATAGAGTTGACAGAAATGAAAGCATTAGGACAGTACGGGAGCTCCTGAGTCACAAAGGTATAAGCTGTGGGACTTCTTCAGTTTTTACCTCTGATAGATCCTCTTAATGAAGCATAGCATGATTATACAGCTCCTGGTAAGTCTTGGCACATATTATTTTTAAGATATAATTGGAGTTACACTTTAAGGGTAGGATGCAGTTTCATGTGCTTCCTCATGTGGCAAAAATGCTAGAATAGCCCCTGGAGATCACAATGTCTTAGCTATTTTAATCATTTAGAACAGATGTGTTCTTATTCATAATAAGCAGGCATTTGCTTTAATCAGTATAACTAGCACCATACGGGTCAATAAAAATGTGTTTCATGTGCTGAAAAATATGGTGGATTAATTCAAGCATTCAATCACCTCTGATTTATAAATCGTTATGGTACATATGGAGAACAGACCAAGTGTTTGTGTAGCATATATTTATTGTACATTTTAGATATTTTAAGGAATAGTTATTATTGTTGAGCAGTTATTAGTTTTGAGCGAATTGACGCATCTGAAGTGGAAGTTTAGAAATATTTGATTCGCTTAGGCCTTATGCACACAACCGTGCCGTTTTTTGCGTCGGCAAACCGCGGATCCGCAAAAAACGGAAGCTGCCCGTGTTGCCTTCCGCAATTTGCGGAACGGAACGGGCGTCGGCAATATAAATGCCTATTCTTGTCCGCAAAGCGCGGACAAGAATAGGACATGTTATATTTTTTTAACGGGCCCGCGGAACGGAGCCACAGATGTGGACAGCACACAAGTAAGAAGACTGGGAAAGCGAAATGACCCATAATGCCGTGCAACGATGTGACAAACGCTTATGCGCTAGGGACAGTATTTCAGAAACCTTTTACTTCTAGAACATTTGATAGGGACAGTGCAGGGAGATCATTGGGAGAGTTTTTAGACACTGTGGGGAGCATAGGGAGACAGCCGCCGTTTAGTATTCGCCGCAGGCACAGTGAGTGAAGGACACTCGGCTGCTGCCAAGCAGGCCTGCCGGGGAGGCCTGTGACACAATCGGTGCACACGCAGTGAGGAAGCTGGTAGCAGCCGAGCATCCTTCATTAACTGCGCCTTCACTGAATACTAAACGTGACGCGCAGGCATGGGATTATGGGGATGATGCGGAGAAGAAGGACGTCAATCAAGTAGACGTGGGCGTGCCAAAAGGCGAGTAGACAGAGCCTCTAGGTGCTGCAGCAACGCCCTCATAGCACCTATAGGCTTCATTAGCATATTATAAAAGTCTGTTTTTTAAGAGAACGGTGGCAGGCAGGGAGTTAACAAAAATATTGTTATGTACTACTGACATTAGCACATCGCTAATGTCAGTCAGCTACATAACGATTTTTCCCATGACAGAAACCCTTTAAGGAGAAATATGACAGGGCTGCTGAAAAACATCCTCACAGCATGCTGCTTCCACCACCATGATTCACTGTAGGGATTTTATTAGGCAGGTGATGAGCAGTGACTGGTTTTCTCAAGACATGACACTAAACTGAACTAAAGCCAAAAATTTTAATTTTGTTTTCATGAGAGCAGAGGATCTCATGAAACCAAAATTAAAATTTTCTACTGGCCTCCATAATTCTTAAATGGAAGAGGTTTGGAACAACTATCATTTAGACCAGGCTGCCCCACCAAACTAGGTGATCAAAGGAAAAGAGTCTTGGTAAGACTCTATGTGCCAATCCTGTGGAACACTCCCTGTCAGTACAGAGTCCTTAAATATCAGAAATAAGGGTCTGGCTACCATAAAGCCTAGACTGGTCGTGTGCTGCTGTTATGGTGAACCTTCAGGAACTTTTTCCCATCCGCACACAGAATCTTTGGAGCTCAGCCAGAAGGATCTTTGGGTTATTAGTCACCCCTCTTACCAAGACCCTTTTCCCTTGATTACCTGGTTTGGTGGGGCAGCCAGGTCTAAGTGCTGGTTGTTCCAAACTTCTTCCATTTAGGAATTATGGAGGCTAGTAGAACATTCTCCAGGTTTATGCCTCCACATAATCCTGTCTTTAAAGCCTACAGTTAGTTCTTTCCTCCTCATGGCTTGCTTTTTGCTCTGATATGCATTGTCAGCTGTAAGACCTGATATAGACAGGAGTCTTAATAAGATTAAAATAGACAAATCGCCGGGACCAGATGGAATACACTCCTGTATCCTAAGAGAATTAAGTAATGTCATAGCCAGACCCTTATTTCTGATGTTTAAGGACTCTGTACTGACAGGGAGTGTTCCACAGGATTGGCACATAGAAAATGTGGTGCCAATATTCAAAAAGGGTCCAAAAACAGAGCCCGGAAACTATAGGCAGGTAAGTTTAACATACGTTGTGGATAAACTGTTTGAAGGTTTTCTAAGAGATGCTACCTTGGAGCGCCTCAATGAAAATAAGCAAATAACGCCATGGCTTCACGAGGGATCGGTCATGTCAAACTAATTTAATCAGTTTCTATGAGGAGGTAACTTCTAGAATTGACAGCTGTGAATCAATGGATGTCGTATAACTGGACTTCTCCAAAGCATTTGACACTGTACTGCATAAAAGGTTAGTATACAAAATGAGAATGCTCAGACTGGGAGAAAATGTCTGTATGTGGGTAAGTAACTGGCTCAGTAATATAAAACAGGGTGGTTATTAACTGTACACACTCAGATTAGGTCACTCTAGTGGAGTACCTCAGGGGTCAGTACTGGGCCCTATCCTCTTCAATATATTTATTAATGATCCTGTAGAAGGCTTGCACAGTAAAATATCAATTTTTGCAGATGACACTAAACTGTGTAAAGTAATTGACACGGAAGAGGACAGTATACTGCTACAGATGGATCTGGATAGATTGGAGGCTTGGGCAGAGAAGTGACAGATAAGGTTTAACACTGACAAATCTAAGGTTATACACATGGGAAGGAATAATGTAAGTCACCCGTACATACTAAATGGTAAAACACTGGGTAACACTGACATGACAAAGGACCTAGGAATTTTAGTGAACAGCAAACTAAGCTGTAAAAACCAGTGTCAGGCAGCTGCTGCCAAGGCCAATAAGATAATGGGTGTATCTCGGTCCAGTGGAAGCAGATACAATTGAGTGCAGGGTCCGCAGTCAGAAAACGGCGGCCCTAAACATCTACCGCTCCTGCTGGAGCCCCTTCAAACACATGATCAGCGAGGATGCCGAGAGTCAGACCGCCACCAACCTAATACTGATGGCCGATCCTCAGGACAGCGGTAATAATAGTCTTTCATTGGCTTATAACGTTACACTTAACCCAGCCGGTGTAAATACAGGGGGTTGTGGCAGTATTTACCCTTTAAATAAGATATGCATCCCAAGTGGATCCATTCTGTGTGGATGTGCCCAAAACATATGTGACTACATGTGTCAGCCTAGTGAATGACTACTACTCCCCACAGGCAGCGTGTAAAGAGGCGCAGGTGAGTTGCGGGTATAAATGGCGCAGACACATGGCAGGAGCATAGGACGTGGCAGGAAATCAATACGGTCTCGCTCCCGCGGCAGGGGTTCAGTCAGCAGTATGGGGTGCGCCACTGTCTTATCTACCTATAGGGAGGTATGTACTGAGCTCCCCCTGGTGGTGGCTGCAGGCAGCCGGACGTTTTCAGCTGAATTTAATGATTACAAATAGGGAGCAATATTCAGACCCCCCCTTGTGGAAAGCCCAAGGGGAGAAAAAAAATCTGTGTCACGTGTAGCCCACCATGGCAATATATATTTATACACTAAGCCAAGCTATTACTCCACCCAGTGCCAGCACTGTAAGAATGCCTCTTTTATGCCTCTTTATAGTATGATGTACCCTTAGTACTCCTCAAAAAGTATGAGGCCTCCATAAGTGCCCCCTATACAGTATAACACCCCCATAAGTGCACTCCACACAGTGTGAGGCCCCTTAAGTGCCCCCTATAAATTGTGTGACACCCCCAAAAGTGCACTCCACACATTATGAGGCCCCTTAAGTGCCCCATGCATTCCTAACTTTGAAATAAACCCATCCCATGTTCCCACAAGGAGCGGTGCAGAGCAGGACTGCTCTTCTCCGGTCTACATCACGTGTGGCCCAGCACAGCAGGTTCGGTGATGTCACTGTATCGGGCCCGCCTGCACTGAACCACTGGCAGCAGCTAAATGGTGGAGCAGGAGGAAGCTGATGGTTCCTTCTTCGCTGCTGTGTCCTGAGGATCCACATACAGATGAAGTCTGAATATGCGGCAGCTCTCAGGGACCGGAAGACAGAGAGCGAAATTAGGACCAGTCCTGCTGGATCTGGAATGGTCGGAAGGCAAGGTCATACTGTTTATAGGGACACTGTGCTAACACTAATGATGGGGGTCACGCTAACAGTGCTCTTAATGGAGGCACTATGGCTGTTTTTGGGGTGTGGCTGTTACTCCTGGTTGGGGTCTCCTTGTACCATGTGCATAGACCTGAACTGCATAAAAAAAAAGGAGCCAAAGAACTTAGAAAACCCAGAAAGATTTTATTAACTAAGTTCATTAATAATATAGAAATGCTGGAGATGTTAGTGGAGCTCTGCATCATGGATATCTGGCGGGATGGTGGTCCTCTGCATCATGGATATCTGGCAGGATGGTGGTCCTCTGCATCATGGATATGTGGCAGGATGGTGGTCCTCTGCATCATAGATATCTGGCGGGATGGTGGTCCTCTGCATCATGTATATCTGACGGGATGGCGGTCCTCTGCATCATGTATATCTGACGGGATGGCGGTCCTCTGCATCATAGATATCTGGCGGGATGGCGGTCCTCTGCATCATGGATATCTGGCAGGATGGCGGTCCTCTGCATCATGGATATCTGGCAGGATGGTGGTCCTCTGCATCATAGATATCTGGCAGGATGGTGGTCCTCTGCATCATAAATATCTGGCAGGATGGTGGTCCTCTGCATCATAGATATCTAGCAGGATGGTGGTCCTCTACATCATAGATATCTAGCAGGATGGTGGTCCTCTGCATCATAGATATCTAGCAGGACGGTGGTCCTCTGCATCATAAATATCTGGCAGGATGGTGGTCCTCTGCATCATAGATATCTAGCAGGATGGTGGTCCTCTGCATCATAGATATCTAGCAGGATGGTGGTCCTCTGCATCATAGATATCTAGCAGGATGGTGGTTCTCTGCATCATAGATATCTAGCAGGATGGTGGTCCTATGCATCATAGATATCTAGCAGGACGGTGGTCCTCTGCATCATAAATATCTGGCAGGATGGTGGTCCTCTGCATCATAGATATCTGGCAGGATGGTGGTCCTCTGCATCATGGATATCTGGCAGGATGGTGGTCCTCTGCATCATGGATATCTGGCAGGATGGTGGTCCTCTGCATCATGGAAATCTGGCAGGATGGTGGTCCTCTGCATCATGGATATCTAGCAGGATGGTGGTCCTCTGAACGATGGTGTTCCTCAGGTATGATTAGGTAATTGAATCAGATCTGTGATCCTGTGCTGTATCCGGTGGTAACACATCTGAATGGACGGTGGTATTTGTGTAATCTTCAGCCCATTCAGGACCCACAAAACAGATGTTCTTAAAGAGATTCTGGTTTATTTCTTCAATGTCATTTTTGTAGACTTCACTATAAGGCACAGGAATTGCTTGGTTGAGAAAGTCACTTAGATCATCAGCCGGCAATGTTACTGGGGACTCGCTTCTTCCAGCCTCCAGGTCCGCCCAGTTGATAGATCAAAAAAATGTCTGCTGTATGGAAGACGCCATACCCGTGGACTAGGAAGGGACACTCGTTGGAAAGCCTTAGGATGTATCTCTCGGTAAGGTGGGACTTTAATGACTTGGATTTTGACTGTATCTTAATTGCCACCTGCTCTCTACGGACGACATCTGTCGCCGAGATGACTTTGCCGAACCCACCCTCTCCGAGTATGTGATGGTAGCAAAACTTATCCGCACTTAAAGAGGCGCAAACTCTCTGGAGGCCGGAGCAGGACTGGCTGAGAGCTAGCACAGGTTCCTCATTTTTGATTTTTTTCTTACCCTGTCTGGGTTCTCTGGTTTTGCTACCGTCAAGTTGCTCGCTTGATCTTTTCCTCTTTGGCGGTGATGGACTGGACGGCGTTTTTCCATCTGGTGCTTCTTTTTCGGTCCCGATCCTGGGTGTCTTATGTGGAACTCGCTTTGAATCTTTCTCCTCCTCATTTTCGGCCACAGTCTCCTCTTTCTTTCTCCCTCTACGTCTTTTCCTGGAGCTCATTGTCAACGATTCCAAAAGAGGTTAAAAAATAAAGTCAATTTACATCCAAACTTGAAAATAACACAGAAGTGTCGCGCCAGTTTGAAGTGTCTGGAAAGACTGAGCTTCAGGAGTCTCGGAACTGTAAAAAGGAACTCTATGATGTCATTGGTAATTGTGATGTCATAGTCTACAGGAGGTTGCCAAGTCCTGGTTTGTGATGTCATCTGATTTGCATATTCAGTGGATGAAGGAGGGCACTTGATTGTGATGTCATGGGATTTGCATATTCAGTGGACAGAGGTCAGCAGTGGATTGTGATGTCATGAACTCCATCTTGAAGGGAAGGGGAATGTACAAAGTCTGTGCGGATGAGGCAAACCAAGGCCCATCACTAACTTATTACACTGGTTTCCAATGGGGGCAACATATAGTAACCACATGCCGGCTCACAAGACCCCGACCCCTGAACTGAGGTGTTGTGAGGGTATTTTACATAATTAATCCCTCCATGACCAGCCTGTTTAGGGCCCTATTGACCAAGGGATTTTTTAAAAAGAGCTATATTTTTTTTATTTTTCTGTCTATGTAGCCTTATGAGGGTTTGGCTTTTGTTGGACAAGTTGCAGTTTTTAGTGGCACCATTTTGAGGTACACATAACTTTCATTAACCCTTTCTGCATGGGAGATAGGAAAAAAACAACAATACTAAGTTTTTACATCTTAAATTTTTCATCAATCACAAACAACATGATGAGGTTACTCTCTGGGTCAGTACCGTTACTAAGAATGCCACGTAGGGTGGGTTCACACTAGTGTTAGGGATTCCGTTATGGCTTTCCATTATAACATGGTTATAACGGAATCCATAAGACGGAAGGACGACGGATCCGTTCCTCTGCCCATAGACTTCTATTAGGACGAAAAGGAAAATGAATGCATTGGGGGCCGCAATTTGCGCTCCCCAACGCACGGGCATCATGTTCAACTTGAATGGGTCCGTGATCCGTCCTACTACATTGGTGACCTGAGGAATGTGACTTTCTTCACGCATGTGCCTCAAAAGGTGCAGTCTATTGCAAGCCCCCCATAAAACCATTCCCCATCCCTCCAAGCCAGTAGGCCCTGTGAGGGTCAGGGACAGGTGGCCCACTTCAGCCAAAGCCAAGGAAGAGCTTGTTGTTGCTCTGGCTTCCACCTCAGGTGTTAGCCAAGAGCCTTAGGGTCCTTCTTCTTGGACCGATGAGCTGACAGTTTATCAGGAACGAAGCAGATGCTCCCGATAATCATCAGCATTTACATCCCTCGCCGTATGGGGACAAGAGAGCAATACAGCGACCGCTGGTCCCCATAGAAAGTCATTGTTCCAGTGCAGTAGATCATTGTTTATACTCCACAATCTGCTGAGCAGGAACAATGATTTCTGGTGCTGCCGGAACGACAGAATTACCTGACGGTGATCGCTAGCAGCTTATTGGGAATGGGCATTTATAGAAACACTCTTACCTGATAATCTGATAGATCACTGTATTGAATGAAAGGACCCTTAGTCGAGGTGTGGCTCCCCCCCCCCCCCAGAGGCGAAAGACAAGGGGTTGAGGGGGGCGAGGAACCTAATGGCCATACACGCCCATCCCCAGACCTCAGGGGATAACCCATAAGGGTGCCGGACCCTGCAAGTTCTTCTGACGGACAATGTGAAAAGTTAACACACAGTGAAACAAAATAAATAAATAAAGTGTGCCATATAAAAAAAATGATCATCTTGCCCAGCCTGAAGGCCCGAGCAAAGAGAGGTGAGTACGCTTCGAACGTGGGAAAGTGAAGGGAGTCCAAATGTGCCATCAATGGACTCCAACCTCCAGGTCACCACTCCTGGAGCACTTCTCCACCTCGGGCTTTTAAAGGCCATTCAAGTGGCTGTAAACGGGCTGTGTCTGCTGGAGCAGGAGTTCCGGAATTTCAGTGGCTGTGCTCTAACTCATAGAGAAGGGCCCAACACCTCTCACATTGAGGTGCTCCACAACCTGAGGAACATGATCGGATGAGTACAGGATAGATGAGGATTCCCTGGATTTCTCTTCTATCTCAAGAAAATATCTGCAGCGAATACCAGTCACGCTTCAGTGTGGGAGGGAAACACCACACCGAGCATAGGAGGGAAGGGGGAAACAGGGAATCAGGCCTCAGAACTAGGGAAGGAAGATGGACACTGTCACGAACTATGGATCCGATCGCTCCGGATCCCACAGCTGTGACGTAGTGGTCTGTGACGGGGTCTGCGCACACACAGAGACCTCACGTGACCGGGGTATTACCATCCGGCTAACACCCCCCACTACACTTCGGTAACTGCCACCACGTGGGTTCCCGGTCCACGAGCCGACTATCCGGGTAATTCACTATCACACAGATCAGTGGATGAACCGGATATCACTTACTGACCAACCGCAGTCAATCACCCCCAGCTACAATTCCTAAATGCAATTTAACTAACTACCTGGTAACGTCTCTTCAAAGGCAAGGTACGTTGTTCAGCAGCTTAGAATATGGAAGACTTGGCCACTTAGATTTTATAATCTTTAATAAGCGGTAAAAAGCAGTGCATACAAGTCTAATGAAAATGACTATAAATCTACAGAATAATAATAACAATATAAATAATCACGACAGTTCAAATGAAAGGGAAAAAGATGAAAGAATACTTAGTTTCTCTGGAGGGTTTCAGATGGTCGTTCATATGTCCTTTTTGAATCCTTGCAAACCCCTTTTCAGTATGTATCAGGGGAGACCCTCAAAGTTCTTCTGATACAGGGATATGCCGTCAATGTCCAATTAAGTGTCTGGTGATGTTCCATGGGTCTCTCTCCTCTGTCCTTGTGCATGGATTTTTATGAACTCTCCCATGGGCAGGAGACTTACTCCTGTCAGCCAATGGCAGCAGAGTGACTGTGAAGCCTAGGGAATGGCCCCCAAGTGTTTTATGACCCCATCAAAGTTCAGTTCCTACAATGAGGATTATACTTAAGCCCGTATCTCCTTGATACATCGGCATATTTTTATACAGAATACATATTTGCGATCCTTATTTATTTACCTACAGAATGAGACCACACACGGTAATGCTGGGACCTGTAGTTCTTCTACCACCCATAGGTCAGCTACAGAATCACATCCTCTAGTCATATTTGATACCCAATTAACCACAATACTCTGTAGAGCCTGGATCTGGTGTCAGAAAGGGCATAAGTTGATTCCTAAATGAAATATGAAAGTGGACTGGTTTTATGCCCAGAGTTAATTAAGGGCTATTAGCTCTCCTCAAACCAGACCAGGAAATTAATGACGTCACGCTCCAGCCAGGCTTGACAGCGAGCTGATCTTATCTTAAAGAACAGGATGAGCTGGGCCTGGTATAGCCTTCATGACCTTTTTATAGATGGCCTCAAAGAGTAGTGGTAATAAAAGTGTCCATCTATATCATAGGCGACCCAGGCTTCAGAAGATGAGAGTTCACTGTTTTCTTTACATAGGCCAGAAGCATATAAGATGGCTACCCAGAGGAATTATGTATGTATGCCGGCACAGACACCTCCTAGTAAAACCCTAACCAAAATATTAGGGATAGGGCACATGGAGAAAAAAAGGGATGGCTGTCTCTACTCACTTGTCCCCGAGCGCAGTGGCGGATTATAATTGGGGCGTTTGGTTCTGTAGCCCCGGGCCCGACATCGCTGGGGGGCCCAACGCCGACCCAAATGCCCAGCATGGGTACATGGGTTCACCCTTTAGGATGAGTGGTGCTATAGTCACATTTAATATAAACACTGTCCAGGAGCTGTACTATTATTGGCCTAAGTGTTTGCATTAAATGTGACTATAACCCCCTCATTCATAGGAAAACACCCATGTGCAGCAGTGCATGAGTGAATTTCTATGGATGAAGGGGCTTATAGTCACATTTAATATTAACACTGTCCAGGAATTGTGTAGTGTCCCACTAGGTAAAGGTGGGCACTACACAAAAGGGGTTAATGTGTCTTATTGCATTGAATGTCATGTGCATGTATTTTCCTGTGTTAACTGGGTGTCAGGCCTGTCAGGGTGCAGTTTAGCCTCCCAGGCGTTAGAGGGAGCTAGAGAGCCCTAGTTATATATAGGACGGCCCAGACAGGGGAGAGGCAGTGTATTCCAGGGGACTAGAGGAGTCACCTAGTCAGCCTGAAGCTCCTGAGGCTAAGGATAGCTCAGTTGAGATACCCCAGTAGTAGGAGAGCACCTCCTGGGAGAAACCTGCAGCCACCTTTCCCTTCCAACAGACAAGACAGCCAGGAAAAGGAGGTATTTTAAACATTCAAAACACCTACAACATCCAGGGCACCTCACATACCATCAGGCCTGGTCCCTATCTACAGAGTGTGCCCCAGAGGAACTAGTGTCTGCCTCTCTTTCACTGTCGCATGCCTTCCCAGGGTTCTCCTCAGAAAAGTGAGTAACCCTCGATTGCCCATACCGTGACCTCACTATCGCTATACCCTGCAGGTCTGGCGTGCTGCATAAATTGGCGTCACGAACAGGATACGATTATTCCTGCGCCATTGCGGATATAAAAACTGTGTGCCATTATTTGCCTTAAAGTGACCAAGCCCTAATTGCTTTATTGAAAATTGCTGGGCCAAAGTGAACTGTAATAATTTGCGGTGTGAAGATAATATTGTATGGACTGTTTGCTGCTTATTTAAGCCACCGCTTTGCTGTCAGTGAATAGACAGCGATTTTGCCCACTTAACCTGTATTGGATTACAAGTGCGCCTTGTGGAACCGTTTGGCGTGAAAAAGAGGACTTTGGCGCGAAAAGAACCAGGCGGAGTCATCGCCCAGCCAACAAGGAGGAAGAACGCCGCCCTGTCTGGAAGTAAAGGTGCTGCCTACCTGAGTCCCGGAGCTACGAGAGACCGCGCCCACCTGCTGCCGCTGTACGCAGGACGCTCGGCGCCCGTAGCCACGCTTCTCGCGAGATCTGGAGCGAGCATCACCAGAGTAAGTACAGACTTTAAACTTTTGCCGGCTCTTCCGATTACCTTACCGGAACATTCCCGACCCCTGCCAGGGCACCGGAGTGGATCCCCTTAGTGACCAGTGTCCTCAGGATAGGTCATCAATATGAGACTGGTGGGGGTCCGACTCCTGGCACCCTGGCCAATAAGCTGTTTGAGGAGACCGCGATGTTCCAGTAAGCTCCGCAGCCTCTTTGTTCAGCAATGTCATTTGATAGCACTGTGCTTGGTATTGCAGCTCAGCCCCAACCACTCAGATGGAACTGAACTGCACCTAGGCCAAGTAACAATGAATGTGATGTCATATGGCCTAGGAAGAGACTGTGGCGCTCACGAAGCACCACAGCCTCTTCACGTAGAAAAAACAACTAAAATAAAATAGAGGGAGGGGCCCAAGTTGGGTAGAGAGCCCCGGGCCCATCATGCACTTAATCCGCCCCTGGATACAATTGAGCATACAGCAGCGTAGACAGAAAAAGGGTATCAATGGTGACGTAGATGGCGTGGTGACATCATCGCACCACCTGCGATGTTCCACAGGAGAGGCCGGGTCTACTTGGCTTCATTATGGGAGCGCTCGGGGACAAGTGAGTAGAGACAGCTATCCCCTTTTTTCTGCATGTGCCCTATCCCTAATATTTTGGTTAGGGTTTCACTAGGAGGTGTCCATCTTCCTTCCCTAGTTCTCAGGCCTGATTCCCTGTTTCCCCCTTACCTCCTATGCTCGGTGTGGTGTTTCCCTTCCACACCGAAGCGTGACTGGTATTCGCTGCAGATATTTTCTTGGGGTGGAAGAGAAAACCAGGGAATCCTCATCTATCCCGTACTCATCCGATCATGTTCCTCAGGTTGTGGAGCACCTCAATGTGAGAGGTGTTGGGCCCTTCTCTATGAGTTAGAGCACAGCCACTGAAATTCCGGAACTCCTGCTCCAGCAGACACAGCCCATTTACAGCCACTTGAATGGCCTTTAAAAGCCCGAGGTGGAGAAGTGCCCCAGGAGTGGTGACCTGGAGGTTGGAGTCCATGATGGCACATTTGGACTCCCTTCACTTTCCCACGTTTGAAGCGTACTCACCTCTCTTTGCTCGGGCCTTCAGGCTGGGCAAGATGATAATTTTTTTTATAAGGCACACTTTATTTATTTATTTTGTTTCACTGTGTGTTAACTTTTCACATTGTCCGTCACAAGGACTTGCAGGGTCCGGCACCCTTATGGGTTATCCCCTGAGGTCTGGGGATGGGTGTGTATGGCCATTAGGTTCCTCGCCCCCCTCAACCCCTTGTCTTTCGCCTTTGGGGGGGGAGCCACACCTCGACTAAGGGTCCTTTTATTCAATACAGTGATCTATCAGATTATCAGGTAAGAGTGTTTCTATAAATGCCCATTCTATAAATGCCCATTCCCAATAAGCTGCTAGCGATCACCGTCAGGTGATTCTGTCGTTCCGGCAGCACCAGAAATCATCGTTCCTGCTCAGCAGATCGTGGCGTATAAACAATGATCTACTGCACTGGAACAATGACTTTCTATGGGGACCAGCGGTCGCTGTATCGCTTTCTTGTCCCCATACGGCGAGGGATGTAAATGCTGATGATTATTGGGAGCATCTGCTTCGTTCCTGATAAACCATGTTATAATGTAAAGCCATAACGGAATCCCTAACACTAGGTTCTTTGGTTCCTTTTTATTCATGCAGTTCAGGTCTATGTACATGGTACAAGGTGACCCCAACCAGAGTAACAGCCACACCCCAAAAACAGCCATAGTGCCTCCATTAAGAGCACTGCTAGCGTGACCCCCATCATTAGTGTCAGCACAGTGTCCCTATAAACAGTATGACCTTGCCTTCTGACCATTCCAGATCCAGCAGGACTGTCCCTAATTTCGCTCTCTGTCTTCCGATCCCTGAGAGCTGCCGCATATTCCGACTTCATCTGTATGTGGATCCTCAGGACACAGCAGCGAAGAAGGAACCATCAGCTTCCTCCTGCTCCACCATTTAGCTGCTGCCAGAGGTTCAGCACAGTCGGGCCCGATACAGTGACATCACCGAAGCTGCTGTGCTGTGCCACAGATGACGCAGACCGGAGAAGAGCAGTCCTGCTCTGCACCGCTCCTTGTGGGAACATGGGATGGGTTTATTTCAAAGTTAGGAAGCATCACTGTGCATGGGGAACTTAGGGGGCCTCATAATGTGTGGAGTGCACTTTTGGGGGTGTCACACAATTAATAGGGGGCACTTAAGGGGCCTCACACTGTGTGGAGTGCACTTATGGGGGTGTTATACTGTATAAGGGGGAACTTATGGAGGCCTCATACTTTTTGAGGAGTACTAAGGGTACATCATACTATAAAGAGGCATAAATGAGGCATTCTTACAGTGCTGGCACTGGGTGGAGTAATAGGCTTGGCTTCATGTATAAATATATATTGCCATGGTGGGCTACACGTGACACTGATTATTTTTTTCCCCTTGGGCTTTCCACAAGGGGGGGTCTGAATATTGCTCCCTATTTGTAATCATTAAATTCAGCTGAAAACGTCCGGCTGCCTGCAGCCACCACCAGGGGGAGCTCAGTACATACCTACTTATAGGTAGATAAGACTGTGGAGCACCCCATACTGCTGACTGAACCCCTGCCCCGGGAGCGAGACCGTATTGATTTCCTGCCACGTCCTCTGCTCCTGCATTGTGTCTGCGCCATTTATTCCCGCAACTCGCCTGCGCCTCTTTACATACATGTAGTCACATATGTTTTGGGCACATCCACACAGAATAGATCCACTTGGGGATGCATATCCTATTTAAAGGGTTAATACGGCCACCGACCCCCTGTATTTACACCGGCTGGGTTAAGTGTAATGTTATAAGCCAATGAAAGACTATTATTACCGCTGTCCTGAGGATCGGCCACCAGTATTAGGTCGGTGGCGGTCTGACTCTCGGCATCCTCGCTGATCATGTGTTTGAAGGGGCTCCAGCAGGAGCAGTAGATGTTTAGGGCTGCCGTTTTCTGACTGCGGACCCTGCACTCAATTGCATCTGCTTCCACTGGACCGAGATACAATTGAGCATACAGCAGCGTCGGCAGAAAAAGGGTATCAATGGTGACGTAGACGGCGTAGTGACATCATCACACCACCTGCGATGTTCCACAGGAGAGGCCGGGTCTACATGGCTTCATTATGGGAGCACTCGGACAGGGGCAGATTAAGTGCATGATGGGCCCGGGGCTCTCTACCCAACTTGGGCCCGTCCCTCTATTTTAGTTTAGTTGTTTTTTCTATGTGAAGAGGCTGTGGTGCTTCGTGAGTGCCACAGTCTCTTCCTAGGCCATATGACATCACATTCATTGTTACTTGGCCTAGGTGCAGCTTAGTTCCATCTGAGTGGTTGGGGCTGAGCTGCAATACCAAGCACAGTGCTATCAAATGACATTGCTGAACAAAGAGGCTGCGGAGCTTACTGGAACATCGCGGTCTCCTCAAACAGCTTATTGGCCAGGGTGCCAGGAGTCGGACCCCCACCAGTCTCATATTGATGACCTATCCTGAGGATAGGCCATCAATATATAAATCCCAGAGAAACCTTTTACCTTATGCTATCTGTAGTGTTACATAGGACTGCAAAAATACCCAGGAGCCATTGGCTCCTAAACTGAAAAATTTAGGAGCAAAATTAATTTTTTTGTTGCCAAATTTAAAATACATACCGTGGGCAATCGAGGGTTACTCACTTTTCTGAGGAGAACCCTGGGCAGGCATGCGACAGTGAAAGAGAGGCAGACACTAGTTCCTCTGGGGCACACTCTGTAGATAGGGACCAGGCCTGATGGTATGTGAGGTGCCCTGGATGTTGTAGGTGTTTTGAGTGCCTTAGGTAAGGTCCCTTTAAGGATCGTGACGCCAGTGCCTGTAACGGTGGCACACCGGTTTGTAGGAGGATTAATAGAGTACGCAGTTGGTAAACCAAACGTTGCTTTACTTTATGGAAACAGTCCAACTTTATACATACAGTTGCAGTAGATGAAAATAATGCAGTCCTTTCTAGTACAAGTGCACAGCAGGTTTACTTCACAATATGGCAGGTATAATCTTGCAAGATACTTGGAGGGCAAACAGTTAATGCTTTGCAGTACAATGCTGCTCTATCCCCTCAGGTATTCTAGCTGGCTGGATCCCAAGGCCCGGATGCCTAAGTGCTGGCTTGAATCCTTGGTATATAATCCTTCCTCCAGTATTGGCACTTGACTAGATTACAATACCTCCTTTTCCTGGCTGTCTTGTCTGTTGGAAGGGAAAGGTGGCTGCAGGTTTCTCCCAGGAGGTGCTCTCCTACTACTGGGGTATCTCAACTGAGCTATCCTTAGCCTCAGGAGCTTCAGGCTGACTAGGTGACTCCTCTAGTCCCCTGGAATACACTGCCTCTCCCCTGTCTGGGCCGTCCTATATATAACTAGGGCTCTCTAGCTCCCTCTAACGCCTGGGAGGCTAAACTGCACCCTGACAGGCCTGACACCCAGTTAACACAGGGAAATACATGCACATGACATTCAATGCAATAAGACACATTAACCCCTTTTGTGTAGTGCCCACCTTTACCTAGTGCGACACTACACAATTCCTGGACAGTGTTAATATTAAATGTGACTATAAGCCCCTTCATCCATAGAAATTCACTCATGCACTGCTGCACATGGGTGTTTTCCTATGAATGAGGGGGGTTATAGTCACATTTAATGCAAACACTTAGGCCAATAATAGTACAGCTCCTGGACAGTGTTTATATTAAATGTGACTATAGCACCACTCATCCTAAAGGGTGAACCCATGTACCCATGCTGGGCATTTGGGTCGGCGTTGGGCCCCCCAGCGATGTCGGGCCCGGGGCTACAGACCCAAACGCCCCAATTATAATCCGCCACTGATGGGTTGCATCAAAAGGTGAATAGATGCCCGTGATGAGAACATAGTCCTACCACTTTACAAATCACTGGTCAGACCACACATGGAGTAACCACACATGGAGTACTGTGTACAGTTCTGACCTCCTGTGAACAAGGCAGACATAGCAGAGCTGGAGTGGGTCCAGAGGAGGGCAACTAAAGTAATAACTGGAATGAGGGAACTTCAGTACCCTGAAAGATTATCAAAATTAGACTGAGGGGAGATTTAATTACTACAGATATGTATAAATATATCAGGGGTCAGTACAGAGATCTCTCCCATCATCTATTTATCCCCAGGACTGTGACTGTGACAAGGGGACATCCTCTGCGTCTGGAGGAAAGAAGGTTTGTACACAAACATAGAAGATAATTCTTTATGGTAAGAGCAGTGAGACTATGGAACTCTCTGCCTGAGGAGGTGGTGATGGTGAGTTTACTAAAAGAGTTCAAGAGGGGCCTGGATGTATTTCTAGAGTGTAATTATATTACAGGCTATAGCTACTAGAGAGGGGTCATTGATCCAGGGAGTTATCTGATTGCCTCAATGGAGTCAGGAAGGAATTTTTTTTTTCCTTAAGTGGGGAAAATTGGCTTCTCCCTCACAGTTTTTTTTTTTTGCCTTCCTCTGGATCAACTTGCAGGATAACAAGCCGAACTGGATGGACATATGTCTTTTTTTGGCCTTATGTACGTACTATGTTACTATGTTTGTCTTTCCAAAGCATGCCTACTCAACTGCTTTTGGTGAACTCCAATCTAGATGCTAAAACATCTCAAAGATAATCAAGGGAAATTGGAAGCCTCAAAGCTACATTTTAGGCTACTTTCACGCTGACGTTTTGCCTTTCCGTTTGTGAGATCCATTAAGGACTCTCACAAACGGTCCAAAACGGATCAGTTTTGCCCTAATGCATTCTGAATGGAAAAGAATCCACTCAGAATGCATCAGTATTCCTCAGTTTTGCCTACGTTCCGTCTCCATTCCGCTTTGGAGGCAGACACCAAAACACTGCTTGCAGCATTTGGGTGTCCGTTTGATGAAACTGAGCCAAACGGATCCGTTCTGACACACAATGTAAGTCAATGGGGACAGATCCATTTTCCACGGCACAGTAGAAAACTCATCTGTCCTCCATTGACTTTCAATGGTGTTCAAGACGGATCCGTCTTAGCTATGTTAGAGATAATACAAACGGATCCGTTCTGAATGGATGCAGACCTTTGTATTATCTGAACAAATCCGTCTGTGCAGATCCATGATGAATCCGCACCAAACGCTAGTGTGAAAGTAGCCTTAAGTGTCATAGCATAGGTTTGAATACTCATGCAAAATTTTAGTTTTTCTTTCTAATAAATTAACATATCTAAAATTCTCACAATGCTAGAATGATACTGGCTGGCACCACCTGTAACCAGATTGGAGTTATAGTATGCTAAGTCTTGTACAAACCGGATTCCCAAAAAGTTGGGACACTAAACAAATTGTGAATAAAAACTGAATGCAATGATGTGGAGATGGCAAATGTCAATATTTTATTTGTAATAGAACGTAGATGACAGATCAAACGTTTAATCCGAGTAAATGTATCATTTTAAAGGAAAAATACATTGTTTCAAATTTTCACAGTGTCAACAAATCCCCAAAAAGTTGGGACAAGTAGCAATAAGAGGCTGGAAAAAGTAAATTTGAGCATAACGAAGAGCTGGAAGACCAATTAACACTAATTAGGTCAATTGGCAACATGATTGGGTATAAAAAGAGCTTCTCAGAGTGGCAGTGTCTCTCAGAAGCCAAGATGGGTAGAGGATCACCAATTCCCACAATGTTGCGCAGAAAGATAGTGGAGCAATATCAGAAAGGTGTTACCCAGCGAAAAATTGCAAAGACTTTGCATCTATCATCATCAACTGTGCATAACATCATCCGAAGATTCCGAGAATCTGGAACAATCTCTGTGCGTAAGGGTCAAGGCCGTAAAACCATACTGGATGCCCGTGATCTCCGGGCCCTTAAACGACACTGCACCACAAACAGGAATGCTACTGTAAAGGAAATCACAGAATGGGCTCAGGAATACTTCCAGAAACCATTGTCAGTGAACACAATCCACCGTGCCATCCGCCGTTGCCAGCTGAAACTCTACAGTGCAAAGAAGAAGCCATTTCTAAGCAAGATCCACAAGCTCAGGCGTTTTCACTGGGCCAGGGATCATTTAAAATGGAGTGTGGCAAAATGGAAGACTGTTCTGTGGTCAGACGAGTCACGATTCGAAGTTCTTTTTGGAAATATGGGACGCCATGTCATCCGGACCAAAGAGGACAAGGACAACCCAAGTTGTTATCAACGCTCAGTTCAGAAGCCTGCATCTCTGATGATATGGGGTTGCATGAGTGCGTGTGGCATGGGCAGCTTGCATGTCTGGAAAGGCACCATCAATGCAGAAAAATATATTCAGGTTCTAGAACAACATATGCTCCCATCCAGACATCATCTCTTTCAGGGAAGACCCTGCATTTTTCAACAAGATAATGCCAGACCACATTCTGCATCAATCACAACATCATGGCTGCGTAATAGAAGGATCCGGGTACTGAAATGGCCAGTCTGCAGTCCAGATCTTTCACCTATAGAGAACTTTTGGCGCATCATAAAGAGGAAGGTGCAACAAAGAAGGCCCAAGACGATGGAACAGTTAGAGGCCTGTATTAGACAAGAATGGGAGAGCATTCCTATTTCTAAACTTGAGAAACTTGTCTCCTCGGTCCCCAGACGTCTGTTGAGTGTTGTAAGAAGAAGGGGAGATGCCACACAGTGGTGAAAATGGCCTTGTCCCAACTTTTTTGGGATTTGTTGACACCATGAAATTCTGATTCAACATATTTTTCCCTTAAAATGGTACATTTTCTCAGTTTAAACTTTTGTTCCGTGATTTATGTTCTATTCTGAATAAAATATTAGAAGTTGGCACCTCCACATCATTGCATTCAGTTTTTATTCACGATTTGTATAGTGTCCCAACTTTTTTGGAATCCGGTTTGTAGTCTAGCAATATTAAATTGCTGGTACTCATTGCAATAAAGCAGAAATTTAAGAAAAGTCTGTGTAGAAGGAAGTCACAGCCCTCACCGGTACTATAAAAAAAATTGTTTCTACAGTTCATGAGTGCTTAATAGGCATATTCCTAACACCTCTAGCACCTCCAGGTGCAAAAGTGTGCCCCTTTCATTATAAAAACCCGTTGAAATTTTACAAATGTTAAAAATTGCACCCTTCGGTGTATTTCATTACATCAATATATGAGTTTAATTCCTTGCATTTTACTGCATTAATATACCAGTTTAATTCAACACATTTTATAGTTATTGTTCCGGTTTAGGGTACTTTCACACTAGAATTTTTGTTTTCCGGTATTGAGTTCCGTCCTAGGGGCTCAATACCGGAAAAATACTGATCAGTTTTATCCTAATGCAAATCACTTCAAAAAATGCACCAAAATGATACGCAACTGATAATACTAGCTAATTCCTCAAGCCGATGTCAAAAGCTGAGAACTTTGCCAATATCTTTCAGTCAGGAACATATCGGAGCCCCTCATGCACCACGTCACGGTGTCTCAGCAAGCATGGGGCCCTACCACTCAACTACTCATGGTTTGTGAATAGGGTCTGAACAGTGCTAGAAACCAACACAGAGGTAGAATAAAGTTGTGAGCCGCACCCACAACAGACCATGTGACACAGAAGCTACCAGGTGCAAAAGAATGTTACCAGCAAAATGAACTGGCACATTCAGTTTTATCCTAATGCATTCTGAATGGAGAGCATTCCGTTCAGGATGCATAAGGATGCATCAGCTCAGTCCCTTTTACGTTTTTTGGACAGAGAAAACCGCAGCATGCTGCAGTTTTCTCTCCGGCCATGCATGCGCAGACCTTTAAAAATGCAAAAAAAAATTAATACCAGATCTGTTTTTCCGGATGACACCAGAGAGACATATCAGGTATTGCAATTTATTTGTCAGACGGATCCGCATCCGGATCTGTCTGACAAATGCCATCAGATTGCGTCCGGAACTGCCTGCCGGAATCCTCTGCCGCAAGTGTGAAAGTACCCTAAGTTCAACACATTTTACTGCATGAATATTCCAGTTCAATTCAACGCTTTTTTACTACATTAATATACTAGTTTAATTAAACATATTTTACTGCATCCATATTCCATTTTACTAAACCAATTTTAATGCATTAATAAACCAACTAATTTCGCTGCTTTAATATGCTAGTTTGATTCAATGCATTTTACTACATCAATATACCAGTTTTATTCAATGCATTTTACTGTGCAGGTCAGCATGCAGAAGATCCTTGCGGTTTTTTGTTTATTTGATGTGATTTTGCCGCAGATCTCACTTTTTTTTTTTAAAAGGGTGTAATCCACAGCTAAAACCACAAATATAATTGACATGCTGCAGATTCATGGCAGCAACATCCTCAATATCCTCAAAGTGTACATGATATTTGGTAATCTCATACACTATGTTGGTACTGTACTATGTTGCCTTTTCTCCTCACGGAAAACCGCACATAAAAAAAAATGATGCATTCTGCTATGTGTGTGTAGTGCCATGGAGCATGGGTACTTTGATGTTTGGACATTTGTCGACATTTTACCCTGTTTCCCCTATGCAAAGTTAAAACTTCTTACTTTATTTCTCTTGAAAGGATTAACTTATACTGTTTATTACTGTGTTACTGCATTGTATATGTATGTTGTGATATATACTCTGTTCATTTGCACTGTATTTTCAAGGTTTTGTGTAAAGGGTTAATGAATACTGAAAGACTTTTGGGACTTTGAATAAGAAGCTGTTAATCTTCCACAGCTGCCATATGGTTTAAAGAAGAGCATGTTTTGGAGGGAAAAATCCAGACTTGTTTACCACCAAAACCAGACAAACTGACCTTTTGAATGTCTGATTTTAGCTATGTTGTTTTTGACTGGAAAAACTGCTGTGTCATTGCCATTGAGTATCATTGAAGCTCTAATGTAAGTCTATGCCAGGAAGTGGTAATTTTGCAATTGTTTATGCTGAGTTTCTCCATTCCACCCCGCCCACTACGTTCTGGTCTAGCTAAAAATGGTATATAAGGAGAGCAGTCAGAGCCCCTAGTGTTCTGCAGTTAGGGAACAGTGGTTGGAAGAGTAGACTCTGCCAGACTACTGAGTGACCAGAAGAAGATGCTGAGATGGGGATACGCTCCCAAAGACTCAGAATCACCAGTCCTTCACCAAGGTACCAGCCTTCTGAAGAGAGAGAGAGAGAGAGAGAGAGAGAGGGACAGCTAGCTCAGGCCTTTCCTCAGCATCAAACCCTTCTTCTGCCAGAAAGATGACTGGAGAAGCCAGCCCTATGCCTTGCCTGTATTGTTTTGCACCTAAATACCTCCAGTAAAGAAGCACACTGGTTTACTGCAGATCCTAACTCTGTGGACTTATTTCCCATTGGGGTGCACCACACCTTACCATCTGTTCCGGAGAGCAGCAACACATGTTGACACCTCAACGGTGTCAGGGGGACTCAGCATAGCATTGGGGCCACTCCAAACCTGACTGCTGCAAGTGCAGGTACCTTTAATACACAATTTTAATTCAACACATTTTACTGTGTCAATATACCATTGTAAATTGTCAATACCAGTATACAGTGAGTTTGTAGAAGAGTGGGGACATTTAATTGCATATCTATTATTTACAGAAAAAAACACTTGAAATTTAGCTATTGTTTAATAGTCAGTATACTAAACCTGTGACTTGTCATTATTTACATAGGCCTCATAATAAAATGTCTGGTAAACGGCAGAGTGAAAAAGGAAAGACCTGTTCCTCGTCATCTCGAGTGAGAATATGGTTGGCTGTAGTAGTGCAAACAGCAATCTCAGTCACAGCAGGATGATGTTGAGGTCATTTCCAAGTCTGATACCATACCTTTGAGCCAGGGGTCAGCATCTTCCTCCTGCTTCTCAACCTTGCACCCCCAGAGACCTTTCACTTGCATCATATCTGTTTACTTCCCCCTTCTAGTGGGGTGCCTTTTTGTTCCCTAAGAAGAGCCAAAAGCACCCTATATGCTATGACTTGTGAAAGAAGCATCAGCCTCAGCATTTGGACTACTATGGGGAAGAGTTTCAAGCAGGGGCAGATGACTCCATGCATAGCTGTGTTAGTGCTGGTGGTAGGAGTAGTAGCACTGGTAGCAATGGCAGTGTCAGTAGAGGCAGTGATAGCCAAGGCAACAGTGGCACTTCAGACAAATACAGAGGAGGAAATCATGACAGTGGCCAAGGAGCCTACAACAACATATCACAGTCTGATAAAAGTGCTGATGATGATTGTGTGTTGGACAAGAACTAGGTGGTGGATCAGGGTGCCGAGGAGCAGGTGACATCAAAGGAGGAAGGTGGTGGGAGGGACGTCCTCTTTTGCCCCATCAACCCCTACACAATGAACAATCAAGAGCCAAGGAGTTGTCTTTGCAATTTGGGGGCTAAAAATGGTCACTAGCCCTGCCACATATGGATGC
Organism: Bufo gargarizans; assembly: GCF_014858855.1. NCBI lineage: Eukaryota > Metazoa > Chordata > Amphibia > Anura > Bufonidae > Bufo > Bufo gargarizans. Next base: position 479,122,367 of record NC_058080.1, read on the forward strand.
CTTTGGTAGTGCCTAATAAGCATTACATAAGATTAACTCACATAATACACTGCAATACAGTGTATTATATGTGCTATCAGAGAATCACAGTTTCAAGTCCTCTATTGCTGTTTCCATAATGACCTTTACAATAAGTTCTGAGACTATAAAAAGAGACTATAGTTATCTGAGACTATAAAAAGCCCCCCCCCCTCCATATGTAGGGCCATTTACAATGAATATGCTTACCTGGCTCCCCGCGCAGGTCCTGGTCCCCGCACCCCTGCTGCTTCTCCCCGTGCGTGGATAAAAACATTCGGTGTTGGGGGGGCAGCCAATGGCAGGCGGCGACAGAGACGAGCCTCCGTAGCATCGTGGGTAATGCTAGGGAGGCTTGTCCCTGTCCCTGCCTGCCATGGGCTGCTACCCCTGACACCGGATGTTTTCATCCGCGCTCGGGAAGAAGCTGCAGCGGCGGTGCGGGGACCAGGAGCGGCGCAGGGAGCGGTGAGCCAGGTAAGTATATTTAATGTGAGAGGACTGGCATATCGGGGAGCTTTTTATAGTCTCGGATAACCCCTTTTACTGTCCTTCACCCCCCCCCCCCAATCTAATTCTTCTACATTCATCCGTTCAGCCCTACTACATTATTCCTTAGCACCTTATGTCTTCGTCCAACAGTAACCATCGCATTAATCCTATGCATACACAGATACCGTTGTCTGGCTTATCCAATTCTCTGTTTAGTACCCTGTAGCTTGTATATGCACCCTCTACTTTGTAAAGTGCTGTAAAGATCGTAATTATTATTATGAAGATAATAATACTTAACGTCCTCACTCCTGGGATTCTCTTCAGTTCAATAAAACTATTTAAAGTTTAAACAATTTTTCCAGTGAGTAAATGCTTTTTTTTATTTTATTAAAAGTGTGCGTAAACTGTTAAATATTCAAGATCAAGGATGATGGGGTTTTTTTCCAAAGTGTGCAACACATTAGTGGGTAGAACCACTGATTCCTAAAAGACAAGCATTTCATGTCAGCCTGCCATACCACTGCATGACTCCCCATTATTGTTTTGTTTCTAATTATTCTAGTTCTAAAATAGAATTTTCCAAGGAAACCAAATGAGACAATGCACCATATAAAGAGAAATGGAACGTCGTCGCCCCCCCCCTAAAAAAAAAAAGCTTTTTTTTAAGGCATAATACAAACACAGGCAATTAAGAAAACAATGACTTGTTAATATGTGCTGATGATTATAAAATGGTTCTTAAACAATCATTCCCTTACGTCCTACCAGCAGCACAGATGGGGGTTAACTGCCCCTGTGGACTGGTAGGACCGGCGGAATTTTAATGAGCCCAAGAACCAATAAACGATCTTCAGCTCCCTGAAAAGGAGGAGATCACCCCCCAGCCCACCGTGTTTTTTTCTGTCCTCTGGACAGGTGGACTGGCGTATCGCTCCCCCTCAGGGAGCTGAAGAGTGCTTAGGGGCTCTTTTTTTCCTTAAGCTAAAGCATCGCTTTTTTCCTGCTTTCAGTACCTTTATTTTAGGCCTGATCGCGGCGATTTTTTGTCGCTGGGGTACCGTCGGGGGAAGGGGGTGTCCCCTCCCCTCTTCTTTCATCTCAGCATGCGGTGTCCCGTCTCTCCAACCGCATGTGTGCGGCGCTATGGGCGCCGCCATCTTCCGGAAGTGACGCGCACTGGGTGCGCTATGTCACTTCCGGTTTTCCGGAGCGATGCGGTGAGGTTGTAAAACTCACCATTTCTATTAACTGTCTCCTTATAAAAGACATCCTGGGACCCAGGATTAAATCTAGGGAGACATTTAGAACAGCTGAGCCATTATAGGCTCTGTTATTTTGCTGGGCTAATTACGATCAAGGAACCGCCCAAGGGGCGGGGCTTCCTCCTTTAAAGCACCCAAGAGCCTGTCAGTCAGTGCTCTGGTTGCGTCGCTTTCACAAGTTAGCTCCAGAGTTCCCTGTGCCTTGAGATATTTTCATATTGCTTGGCTTGGGGTTTGTTGTTCCTCTTTTTCACAGCTCTAATTTCTTCTAGTGCTGGTGGGCCCCCTTAAGGTCTTGTTTCTCCACCTCCAGGTATTGTAGGTGTTATGACCTGTTTTTTTCTTTCCAATTACAGACTATGGCTTCCCCTAAGGATCCGGATCAGCGGAAGGCTGGGGCCAAGAGGAAGCATTTGGCGTGTTACGAATGTAACACACCCTTAGATGACGGCTGTCCTTACTCCAGATGTGAGAATTGTCGCACGGAATCCACGGAACCCACGATGCAGGAGATGTTCCAGTGGACAAAAACATACGTGGATGATTCCATTAAGGGAGTGGTACGGCTGCTTAATGAGAGGCTACCAGGTCCCTCTCAGACTCCCATGGAGGTGGTCGCACCGGTCGAAAGACCTACCCCCTGTTCTGTGGGGTCTTCTTCCGAGGAAGAAGAATTTACTTCTTGCTTTTTCCCTCCAGAAAAGACGCAGAAGTTACTCAAGTCCATCATGTCGGGGGACCAGGATGTTGACATGGGGGGAGTCTTCCGATCCCGCCGGACGGACACAGCGTGTCTTTAGAGCGGATGAGACCCTCCTCTCTGTGATGCGCACAGAGTGGAGAAAGCCTGAGAAAGGTCCAGTACTCACAAGAAAATTCAAACTTATGTACCCGATGGCTAAACCCTTGGTGGAATCATGGGGTTCCGTTCCCAAGGTGGACATGGCTATAGCCAAGTTGTCCCGGCGCACTCTAGTTCCTGCAGATGATGGGTCTAGTCTGCAGGACCCTCTAGACCGGAGGGCAGAGTGCACCCTTAGAAGGAGTTACGCGGCGGCTGCTGCCTCCACAACAACTTCAATTGCGGCCACGGAGGTAGCCGCCTATTTACGCTCCAGGCTCAACCAAATCCAGACGGACGTGGATCAGAGCGTATCAAGAGATGACATCCTGGCAGCCTTCAAGTCAGCCAATCTGGCTATGGATTTTCTGGTCGATTCCACTCAGATGCAGTTGAAGCTGGCCGCCAAAACTATGGCCCTAGTTTCAGCTGCCCGCAGGCCACTTTGGCTGAAACCATGGATCGCTGACAACGCGTCCAAGTTCAACCTTTGTGGGCTCCCCTTCGAACCGGATAGGTTGTTCGGGTCCGAATTGGACAAGATAATGGAGGGGCTCTCCGATAAAAAGGGGAAGAGCCTCCCCCAGCAGCCCTTTCGGGGACGCCCTAGACAGGAGAAGAAGCGCGAAGATCGTCCGGGGCAGCAGTCTAGGTGCAGAGATTGGGGGGGGGCCGTCTCGTAAATATTCAAGACGCTCCCGTAAACCCACCAGGGAGGCAAAACCCTCCTGACTATGGGCCTCCTCGAGGCTCTTGGATAAGCCCTGCTGCCCCTGCAGTGTCTCCTCTAGATTTTCCCGTACCCCTCCCCCAGATTCCCGTGGGGGGCCGTCTTACCCATTTCAAAGACTCTTGGAGCCGATTGATTGCAGACCCCTGGGTCCAGGACATAGTTTCCGTCGGGTACCGGGTAGATCTCATCTCTCTCCCCCCAGAGAGATTCATCGCCACACGAAATTTCGGGTCTGCCAAACAAGTGGTCCTAGAATCTTACATTCAGGACTATATCTCCAAGGGAGCCCTAGAGGAGGTGCCGGCAGGGGAGAGGGGTCTAGGGATTTATTCACCAGTGTTCCTGGTTCCCAGGCGGGAGATCTCCGGATGATTATCGATTTGAGATTTCTCAATCGATTTATAAGAAAAACAAGGTTTCGCATGGAAACCATAAGGTCAGTCAGCCATATCCTCAACTCTGGGGACGTCATGGCTACTCTGGACCTCAAGGATGCGTACCTTCACATCCCGATCCATTCCGCGTCCCGGAAACTCCTCAGGATCGCGGTCCAGATTTCAGGGGTCTGCAGGCACTTTCAGTTCGCCGCGCTTCCCTTCGGAATCTCTTCTGCCCCCCTTATCTTCACCAAGGTGGTGGTGTCGGTGGTGGCAGCCTTGAGACTTCAAGGACTGACCATTATTCCTTATCTGGACGATTGGCTTTTCAAAGCCTCTTCAGTTCCGGTCCTTACCCACCATCTTCAGATCGCAATTTCCTTTCTCCTCCGCCTGGGCTGGATTATCAACTGGCAGAAGTCGAATGTGAGCCCATCGACTTCAATCCATTATTTAGGATTCGTGGTCGACTCTGTGGAGATGTCCCTTCGGTTGACTCTAGAAAGGAAAGAGCGTATTCAGGATCTGGCAAAGGTCCTTTATGTCCCTCGTCGAGTCTCTATTCGGACTCTCATGAAGATGCTGGGGCTCATGTCAGCGGCTGCGGACGCAGTCCCTTGGGCACTATGGCACCTCCGTCCTCTTCAGTCGGAGGTCTTACACTTATGGAACGGCAGCCCTGCGGGGCTAGATTCCCTGTGCTCCCTGTCCGGTCAAACCCGGAATTCCCTCAGATGGTGGTTTCGGCTACCAGCAGGGAAGTCTATGACCCAACCAGCTTGGGTCATATTGACTACAGAGGCGTCCCTGGTAGGCTGGGGCGCTCACCTGGACGGATCCCCAATACAGGGATCTTGGTCCCCTCTGGAGCGGCGTCTTTCTTCCAATCTTCGCGAGATGCGAGCTATCCGGCTAGCCCTCCTTCACTTCGCCCCTCAGATTCGGGGCAAAGCGGTGAAAGTCCAGTCAGACAATATGACTGCTGTTTTCTATATAAACAAACAGGGAGGCACAAGGTCATTGCCCCTTCTATCAGAGATCGGGGTGATCCTTCGGTGGGCAGAGTTGAACCTTTCCCATTTATCTGCCGTTCATATTCGAGGCTCCCTCAATATGATAGCGGACCGCTTAAGTCGAGGTTTACCGACCATGGAGTGGTCTCTGCATCCGGAGATCTTCAGGCAGCTAGTTCACAGTTGGGGTATGCCAGAGGTGGATCTCATGGCAACCAGGTTCAACGCCAAGGTGCTGAGGTTCTGTTCCCTGTACAGGGAAGACAACCCCCTGGCGATAGATGCTCTGTCGATACCGTGGAGGTTCAGGCTGGCTTACATCTTCCCTCCGTTTTCCATGATACCGAGGGTATTGATGAAAATCCGTCAGGATCAGGCCTCGTAATAGCCATCATACCGTTTTGGCCCAGGAGATCCTGGTTTACCCAGCTCATTCAGATGAGTCGGGGACAATATTGGAGACTCCCCCCGGAGCAGACCCTGGTGTCGTGGGACACTCACCTCTGCCCAGATCTGCACAGGTTCAACCTGACAGCCTGGAGGTTGATCAGTCCCTTCCCAGCATAGAAGGGCTTTCCGAGTCGGTCCTGAGAACGTTGTCGCATTCCCGAGCAGAGTCTACAAAGAAGGCCTACTCCAGGATCATGAGAATCTTCGTGGCATGGTGTGATTCCAAACAGGTGGCGTCCGCAGATCCGCCCCTTCCTGCGATACTACAATTCCTTCAAGATGGATTAGACAGAGGCCTATCTCCAGCTACCTTGAAGGTACAGATTTGTGCCATCTCGGCCTGTCTCAACAGGCCATATTCTCGGGACCCACTCATCAAACGCTTCCTGAAGGGAGCTGAGAGACTAAAGCCTACTATACTGAAACCTATTCCCCAGTGGGATCTTTCAGTAGTGCTCAGGGGGCTAGCATCTCCCCCCTTCGAGCCTTTGGAGGAGGTAGATTTCAAATTTTTAACTTTAAAGATGGTCTTTCTTCTGGCTATAGCTTCAGCCAAAAGAGTCTCTGAATTGCAGGCTTTCTCTGCAATTCATCCATACATCATCTTCCTACAGGATAGAGTGCTCCTGAAGTTTTTACCATACTTCAGACCTAAGGTGCCTACCTTTCAAAACATCAACCAGGTAATCTCTTTACCAGTTTTGTTTACAACCTCCTCCTCTGATACTCCAGCTAGAGACCCGCTGGATATTTCAAGATGCCTCCAGATCTATGTGGATAGATCCAGAGAGTTCAGGATAGATGAGAATCTCCTTATCCTGTTTGCCGGTAAGTCTAAAGGCCGTAAAGCGTCTAAAGCCACCATTAGTCGCTGGATCAAGGAGGCCATTAGGGAAGCCTTTGTCTCCCAATCCTTAGATCCTCCCGAGTTTGTGAGAGCCCATTCTACTAGGGCGGTCTCCACCTCGGTTGCGGAAAGAAGCCTTCTCCCCTTAGAGTTGATCTGCAAGGCGGCCTCCTGGAGCTCTGAGTCAACCTTCATCTCCCATTATAGGATAGATGCTAGGATGGCAGAGTTTTCGGCTTTTGGGCAGACTGTTCTTAGTTCTGCCAGGCATGAGGACCCTCCCTAGGGGATTCTTCTTGCTATCTCTCCATCTGTGCTGCTGGTAGGACGTAAGGGAATCGTTAATTTCTAACGATAATTTGTTTTCCCTTAGTCCTAACAGCAGCACACAAATATCCCACCCTAGATACATTATGCTTGTTAAAAACACGGTGGGCTGGGGGGTGATCTCCTCCTTTTCAGGGAGCTGAAGATCGTTTATTGGTTCTTGGGCTCATTAAAATTCCGCCTGTCCTACCAGCCCACAGGGGCAGTTAACCCCCATCTGTGCTGCTGTTAGGACTAAGGGAAAACAAATTATCGTTAGAAATGAACGACTATTACAGTTTTATACTGGATCATCATTTGAGTGTGGGTGTCACATACACAGTCTTAGCACATGTTGTGGGTGAGACTGCACTTCTTCAACTTGAACTCATCTTCGACTTAAAAGCTTGAAACCAAACTCAGCTTTGAGGTACCAGTTTTCCACTTTAACCCCTTAAGGACACAGCCTTATTTCACCTTAAGGACCAGGCCATTTTTTGTAAATCTGACCAGTGTCACTTTAAGTGGTGATAACTTTAAAACGCTTTGACTTATCCAGGCCATTCTGAGATTGCTTTTTCTTCATATATTGTACTTCATGACACTGGTAAAATGAAGTCAAAAATATTTTTTTTTGCATAAAAAAATACCTAATTTACCTAAAGTTTGGAAAAATTTGAAAATTTCAAAGTTTCAGTTTCTCTACTTCTGTAATACCCCCAAAAATTGTGATGACTTTACATTCCCCATATGTCTACTTCATGTTTGAATTATTTTGGGAATTATATTTTATTTTTTGGGGATGTTACAAGGCTTAGAAGTTTAGAAGCAAATCTTGAAATTTTTCAGAAATTTACAAAAACCCAATTTTTAGGGACCACTACAGCTCTGAAGTTACTTTGCGAGGCTTACATAATAGAAACCACCACAAAATGACCCCATTCTATAAACTACACCCCTCAAGGTATTCAAAACTGATTTTACAAACTTTGTTAACCCTTTAGGTGTTGCACAAGAGTTATTGGCAAATGGGGAGGAAATTTGAGAATTTCATTTTTTTGCTTAATTTTCAATTTTAAACCATTTTTTCCACTAACAAAGCAAGGGTTAACAGCCAAACAAGACTGTATCTTTATTTCCCTGACTCTGCCGTTTACAGAAACACCCCATATGTGGCCGTAAACTACTGTACGGCCACACAGCGGGGCGTAGAGTGAAAGGTGCGCCGTTTGGTTTTTGGAAGGCAGATTTTGCTGGACTGGTTTATTTACACCATGTCCCGTTTGAAGCCTCCCTGATGCACCCCTAGAGAAGAAACTCCATAAAAGTGACCCCATCTAAGAAACTACACCCCTCAAGGTATTCAAAACTGATTTTACAAACTTTGTTAACCCTTTAGGTGTTGCACAAGATTTAATGGAAAATAGAGATACAAGTTCAAAATTTCACTTTTTTGGCAGATTTTCCATTTTAATTTTTTTTTTTTCCATTTACAAAGAAAGGGTCAACAGCCAAACAAAACTCATAATTGATGGCCCTGATTCTGTAGTTTACAGAAACACCCCATATGTGGTCGTAAACTGCTGTATGGGCACAGAGCAGGGCGTGACATACGGTTTTTGGAAGGCAGATTTTGCTGGACTGTTTTTTTTGACACCATGTCCTATTTGAAGCCCCCCTGATGGGTGCCCTAGAGTAGAAACTTCAAAAAAGTGACCCCATTTTAGAAACTACGGGATAGGGTGGCAGTTTTATTGGTACTAGTTTAGGGTACATATGATTTTTGGTTGCTCTATATTACACTTTTTGTGTGGCAAGGTAACAAGAAATAGCTTTTTTGGCACCATTTTTTTTTGTTATTTACAACATTCATCTGACAGGTTAGATCATGTGGTAATTTTATAGAGCAGGTTGTCACAGACACGGTGATACCTAATATTTATACAATTTTTTTTATTTATGTAAGTTTTACACAATGATTTCATTTTTAAAACAAAAAAAAAGTTTTAGTGTCTCCATAGTCTAAGAGCCATAGTTTTTTCAGTTTTTGGGAGATTATGTTAAGTAGGGTCTCATTTTTTGCGGGATGAGATGACGGTTTGATTGGCACTATTTTGGGGTGCATATGACTTTTTGATCGCTTGCTATTACACTTTTTGTGACGTAAGATGGCAAAAAATGGCTTTTTTTACACCATTTTTTTATTTTTTTACGGTGGTCACCTGAGGGGTTAGGTCATGTGATATTTTTATAGAGCCGGTCGATACGGACGCGGCGATACCTAATATGTATACTTTATTTTTATTTATGTAAGTTTTACACAATGATTTTATTTTTGAAACAAAAAAAAATCATGTTTTAGTGTTTCCATAGTCTAAGAGCCATAGTTTTTTCAGTTTTTTGGCGATTATCTTAAGTAGGGTCTCATTTTTTGCAGGATGAGATGACGATTTGATTGGCACTATTTTGGCGTACATGCGACTTTTTTGATCACTTTTATTATCTTTTTGGGGAAGTAAGGTGGGCAAATTTAAATTTTCTCATAGTTTTTATTTTTTTATTTTTATGGCGTTCACCGTGCGGGGAAAGTAACATGACCATTTTATAGATCAGGTTGTTATGGACGCGGCGATACCTAATATGTGTAGTGTATTTTATTTTTTTAATTTTTATTCAGTGATAAATGTTTTTTTTTTTATCTTAACTTTTTTCACTTTTTTTCTTTTTTTTCACCCGGACCCACTTGGTTCTTGAAGATCCAGTGGGTCTGATGTCTGTATAATACAGTACATTACATACATACATACACTTTGTCTGAACAGATCTATGCCTTTAGCACAGATCTGTTCAGCACCATGGACAGCAGGATGCCTGAGAAGGCGTCCTGTTGCCATGGGAACCTTCCCCGTCTGCTCAGTTGTGGCCACAACTGTGCAGACGGGGAAGGGTAAGGAGGGAGCTCCCGACTGTTAACCTCTGCTCTTTCATACCGCGGTCCATACAGACTGCAGTATGGAAAGGGTTAAACGGCTGACATCGCATCACAGATGTCAGCTGTTTATACCAGGGTGTCAGCAATGTGCTGACACCCTGGTATACCCACTGGCCACCAACGATTATTTAAGGGGAGGCGGGCGGGTGCAACCCCCCCTGCACCTCCCACGGGGATAAAATCATTCAGGGGTGCAGGGGGGGTGAAACATATATATTTTAGGAATACTTTAAAACTGCAGAAAGCGCAGCAAACCGCAGGTCTGAATTGACCTGCGGTTTGTTGCGATCGCCGACATGGGGGGGTCACGGGACCCCCCCGCGCATTTAGCCGAGGTGCCTGCTCAATGATTTGAGCAGGCGCCTTGTTCCGATCACAACCGGCCGGGCGGCAGTGATCGGAACAACACATGACGTACCGGTACGTCATGTGTCCTTAAGGACTTGGGAAACATGCCGTACCGGTACGTCATGTGTCCTTAAGGGTTTAAAAATCAATTACTGATTAATAAACTTTGGCTCATCGAAGCCCATACATTTTAATACTGTATGGAGATGGATCTCTGTAGAGTATTAATCCGAAGTTTTGAACGAAGCCACTTCGAATGTAGCATCCTTAAAAAAAACATATTGCTCGCCAGCAACAGTTAAATACTTACAGAAAGGCTTTGGTTCTTTAGAGCATACAAGGATGAAACCTGTTGCAATTTAACTAATAAAGACATCTCCTGAACATAACATGTATCCTGACTGTCCATTGGAGGTAGAACCATTCTTTGAAGTCTCCGTTCTTCTCCTCCATACCTTTGTATCTAGCCAGCAGCCAGTCTGGTAGGAATCACAAGCAGCTCCTTCATATACACTACAACACGCTGTTGCTCTCTCAGCGCAACACATTCTCTTCCTATAACCTGCGCTCTCCCTTTATCGTTCTGACAGATCCTGGGTTACAAGCCCTGTTACCAAAGAAGCCAGTTGGACGACTGAGCCACAGAACCTGGGCCACCAGTCTTTGGCCAGGGAGCCAGCCTTCTGAGAGAGAGGCATAGCTAGTTCAGGTCTTTCCTCAGCACCAAACTGTCTTCCAGGGAGGAGACTGAAGAAGCCAGCTCATTGCCTTGCCTGTATTGTTTTGCACTTGAGTTCCTCCAGTAACAAAGCACACTTGTTTACTGCAAAACCTAGCTTTCTGGACTTATTTCCCATTGGGCTGCACCATGCCTTACCATCCCTTCCGGAGAGCTACAACATGTGATAACCCATCAATGTCTTCCAGAGAACCCAGTGCAGAAATGGGGATGCCCCAAAACCAGCTACTTAGTGGATGCATGTCTAGTTTGATGCAGCAAAAGATAAACAGCTGCAGTATATCTCACCAACATCTTCACATAAGATGAAATGTCTTCCTTTAAAAAAAAAATAAAGAGCAATTACTTGTCTTAGTTGCATTTGAAGTAAAGTTCAAATATTTATTGTGTTGAACAAATATTTCAGTCATTAAAGGAGAAATCTGTCTTTAACACTCTGGCCACAACACTGTTAGGCTCAGTTTTTTTCTATCATTCTTTGTCAGGTTTATGTTCTTTTTCCACAGCCAGAAGCCTAAGCTGTATTCTTGAAAGCCAGTAGGACCCTTATTGACTCTATTTTAAGTTAAGTCTGTAATGACTCAGGCCTTTCTGGAGATAGTCTATGAAATTTCTCTTACAATTAACTCCGTCTGCCAAAAAATACAATCACTTTGCTGCATTGTCCATACATGCAATACAGAAAAGAAATGTTTGCTTTTAATAAGGTCACGCTTTAAAAATAAAAATAGCTATACCCATACACATTGAGGGAGAATTACTAATCAAATGCACAGAATTTTTACATAAATAAATCAAATCTGGCATGCATGCTTTGCACCATATTTTTTTGAATTGTCACTGTACTTTAAAGGGAACCTGTCACTGGGATTTTGTGTATAGAGCTGAGAACATGGGTTGCTAGATGTCCGCTTGCACATCCGCAATACCCCGTCCCCATAGCTCTGTGTGCTTTTATTGTGTAAAAAAACCGATTTGATACATATGCAAATTACCCTGAGATGAGTCCTGTAAGTGAGATGAGTCAGGGACAGGACTCATCTCAGGTTAATTTGCATATGTATCAAATCGTTTTTTTTACACAATAAAAGCACACAGAGCTATGGGGACTGAGTATTGCAGATGTGCTAGCGGCCATCTAGCAACCCATGTCCTCAGCTCTATGCACAAAATCCAGGTGACAGGTTCCCTTTAACACAGTTTTGCATAAATCAATAGTACAGGCAAATGTAAAAATTTTTGTAATAACTTATCAGAGAAAATGCCTTGTTCTAGAGTTATCAGAGGTTTCTTCCTCTCGCCCTTTTCATAAACTAATATGAGAAATTCATATTGTGAGACGAATATGCTACCTGCTCACTAAAGGATAAGATTACATAATCCCATTAAAGTCTATAGAGAGGGGGTGGGAGGAGGAGGAGCCAGGAAGTACACAGATACAGAGACCAGACAGCACATGAATTAATCACAGCTAATAATAAGCGTTACATTAAATATTACCCCAAGTGCTTTAGTCACATCTACACTGCTCGGTACTTCTCTATAATGTTCTATATACAGTTTCTGACTGATTCTGAGAGAGTAATAAATATTTAAGGAGCAAAATCTGCTTCCCCTGTGTACATTAAATCAGTATTTCCCAACCAGTGTGCCTCCAGCTGTTGCAAAACTACAACTCCCAGCATGCCCACACAGCCAAAGGCTGTCCAGGCATGCTGGGAGTTGTAGTTTTGCAACAGCTGGAGGCACACTGGTTGGGAAACACTGCATTAAATAGGCAGAAATGATGAGCAATTAGTCTCTACCCACCAGCTCAGAGACGACTGAAAATTAATGACGTTGTCTTACTTTAGCAAATGGCATTTATCATGTAGACAAAGTTAATACAAGGCTTACAATAGTGAATTCAGGAGGCGCATAGGGGAACATTGAAGATTAGAAGTTCCGGAGATACCCCTATTGCACAACATGTGGCCATTTGTCATCCTGGTATCACAGATTGTTTCAAATTCCAGGGTATAGAACATGTAAGACCACCACCCAGGGGAGGTGATATTGATACACTGCTCCTTAGGAAGGAGGCACAGTGGATTTTCACCTTAAACACTGTTAAGCCCAAAGGCCTCAATGATGCGATTTCATATGCATGTTTCATTGAATGAACGCTTCCCCCAGGATTGGATATATTAAATTTGATTCTATGTTCCTGTCTCCAATCTGTATACCGTTGCTCAATATCATGATCTCTCTCCTATCTTTAGATATGTATTGTACCCATTTAACCTCTTGGGCTCATAATGTGTCCTCTATTCCCTGTACACATCTATGAAATGGAACTCCAATATCTCCTTTATTTCCCCAGGTAGTAAATTTATCTTTGGTGCTTTACTATCATAGCCATCTATGGGGATTCCTTTTTGGTCTTATTGACATAATGGGAGTACCTCAATCCTTATGTGTATTCGTAGTGCTTTTGTCCCCGCCCACTTGGTGACAAGCAAACGTCACAAATCTGTCCTCCCCCTTGCCATACCGACGAATGACGCTGGGAGTAGACGAAGCCTCGCCGATGATGATATAATGGGCTGTCTATTTGTGTGGAGATCTAATTTTAGCATTATTTAATAAAGTGTTTTTAGCGTACTTTATATAGGCAGCTAAACATCTCTTTGAGTAGTACGTCTACAATATCAATATATCTAAGTCAACTAAGGCTTACAATAGAGCAAAACATATAGAGAGAGACAGCCTTTTTAGGAGGAAGGAACAGAGAAATAACCAAAAAACAATACAATGTATAGGGACCTTTGATTCACAACACCAAAGGGTATACAGTATTATAAAAAAATACTGGCATGTTCTCAGATTAGATAAGAACTTCAGGGAGGTAATACCCAGCAACCCATCCATTACCTATAGGAGGGGGAAAATTTTGAAAGAGATCATGGTGCATAGCCATTTTCGAAAGTAAAAATGTAAAACCACTTGGCTATCAACACAGGGATCTTATCTAACAGTAAGATAACCATGAAAAAAATAGTAAAAATAGTAAAATAATAGAAGTAACCAAAAATAAGACACAAATGGTATAGACAGATAGGTTCCCTATCTATGTAGATACTATTAAAAGAAAGAGTAGGTAAAATAAAATGACACCCCAATAAATATAATAATTACCATCAAGACTGATGCTCGTCCCTCCTCCGGTCCAGGTGGCCGCAGAAGAGTGATGGGCTGTAGCAACATCTGGAAGAGACCCCTGAGGGTACAAAAAGGAAAAAAAATTAGAGCATAGATCTGATAAAGTGCCCATGTGCTAGTGCAGTTCAATGAAGAAGGTAAACATTGAGATATCAATACAGGATAGAAAATAGATATCATACATTCTCTAGAACACTTAACAGGGAAAATGATTGTATGCTAGTGATGGATGCGAGTAGATAACTTAAAACTACAGCATCCCCAAATGTTCCTACGTAAGTGTAAATATAGAATCAAAATATAGGGAAGAGAGAACTGCTTTAAGTTCATGTACAGGTGAAAATAGATAACAGACATTTGAAAAAAACGTGCACAAGTGTAAGGGCATAAAAATACATATGGGGCATCCAGTTAGCAGTACTAGTATAGGTGAACGCAACAAGACAATTGGGAAGAAAATCATTACCTGAGATTGCATCAGTTATATAGAGAGAACCTTCCATCAATGGCTAGGTCTGAGCTCATGCGTGAATGCCGGGTACAAGATCCGGAAATGCTAAAGATCAGGCGCATGCGCATGTATATCTGTCACATCGCGAGACCGCTAAGTCCGCGTGCATGCGTGAATGCCAGGTCGGGCGCCTGCGCGAATAAATCCTTCACATCGCAAGACCTGGGCAAAAAAGTTTGGAAGATAGGAGGAGGAGTAATGAGGAAGGCGTGCAAGACGTCAAGCTACCGCATTGGTTGTGACGAATATGACACACTATACCAACTATTAAAAGATGGTCCCCTCCTCCAACACTCATACCTGCACGATCCCCTGAAGACGCTGGATGCCCAGCGAAACATGTTAGGAGATAAAGTATAGGTAGTATAGGAACTATAAGCAATAGGTATATGACTACACAGAGTATAATCTATAGAGGTGACGCACACCGGCTGTGAAGTAACAGCCCAAATTGGAGCTACCCGCACCACTGATAATAGTTTTAATCTGTCTAGTACAAGTTGTGTGTAACAATATAGGATTTTAAAGGCATATAAAAAAAAAAAAAGGGAAAAATGAAATAGAAGAACTGGGCACTCTCAAGATATTGGAACCATAAAGAAGTTTATTAATCTTTGAAACAACGTAAATAGACACTTACTAATGTATTGTGATTGTCCATATTGCCTCTGTTGCTGGTTTGATTAATTTTTTCATCACATTATACACTACTTGTATCCAGGGTGGTGGCCGTCATTGCACACTACAGGACAAAGCACCAGCCTATGCACACTCCCGAGGTCCCAGCCACCAGAAGAGGCCCTTACCCTTTTCTATATTGTGCAAGCATGGCCACGACTGATGACTTGCAGAGTGGTCGTAACCCCTTGATACAAGCAGTGTATATTGTGATGAAAAAATGTATTAAACCAGCAAAGAAGGCGATATGAACATACACAATACGTTAGTAAGGGCTCTTTCACACTTGCGTTGTCCGGATCCGGCGTGTACTCCACTTGCCGGAATTACACGTCGGATCCGGAAAAACGCAAGTGTACTGAAAGCATTTGAAGACTGATCCGTCTTCAAAATGCTTTCAGTGTTACTATAGCACCCAGGACGCTATTAAAGTCCTGGTTGCCATAGTAGTAGTGGGGAGCGGTATACTTACAGTCTGTGCGGCTCCTGGGGCGCTCCAGAGTGACGTCAGAGCGACCCATGCGCATGGATGACGTGCCATTAGAGTTGAGCGAACACCTGGATGTTCGGGTTCGAGAAGTTCGGCCGAACATCCCGGAAATGTTCGGGTTCGGGATCCGAACCCGATCCGAACTTCGTCCCGAACCCGAACCCCATTGAAGTCAATGGGGACCCGAACTTTTCGGCACTAAAAAGGCTGTAAAACAGCCCAGGAAAGAGCTAGAGGGCTGCAAAAGGCAGCAACATGTAGGTAAATCCCCTGCAAACAAATGTGGATAGGGAAATGAATTAAATTAAAAATTAAATAAATAAAAATTAACCAAAATCAATTGGAGAGAGGTTCCATAGCAGAGAATCTGGCTTCCCGTCACCCACCACTGGAACAGTCCATTCTCAGATATTTAGGCCCCGGCACCCAGGCAGAGGAGAGAGGTCCCGTAACAGAGAATCTGTCTTCATGTCAGCAGAGAATTAGTCTGCATGTCATAGCAGAGAATGAGGCTTCACGTCAGCCACCACTGCAACAGTCCATTGGCATATATTTAGGCCCAGCACCCAGGCAGAGGAGGGAGGTCCCGTAACAGAGAATCTGTCTTCATGTCAGCAGAGAATTAGTCTGCATGTCATAGCAGAGAATGAGGCTTCACGTCAGCCACCACTGCAACAGTCCATTGGCATATATTTAGGCCCAGCACACACACAGGCAGAGGAGAGAGGTCCCGTAACAGAGAATCTGGCTTCATGTCAGCAGAGAATCAGTCTGCATGTCATAGCAGAGAATGAGGCTTCACGTCAGCCACCACTGCAACAGTCCATTGGCATATATTTAGGCCCAGCACACACACAGGCAGAGGAGAGAGGTCCCGTAACAGAGGATCTGGCTTCATGTCAGCAGAGAATCAGTCTGCATGTCATAGCAGAGAATCAGGCTTCACGTCAGCCACCACTGCAACAGTCCATTGTCATAAATTTAGGCCCAGCACCCAGGCAGAGGAGAGAGGTCCCGTAACAGACAATCTGGCTTCATGTCAGCAGAGAATTAGTCTGCATGTCATAGCAGAGAATGAGGCTTCACGTCAGCCACCACTGCAACAGTCCATTGGCATATATTTAGGCCTAGCACACAGGCAGAGGAGAGAGGTCCCGTAACAGACAATCTGGCTTCATGTCAGCAGAGAATCAGTCTGCATGTCATAGCAGAGAATGAGGCTTCACGTCACCCACCACTGCAACAGTCCATTGGCATATATTTAGGCCTAGCACACAGGCAGAGCAGAGAGGTCCCGTAACAGACAATCTGGCTTCATGACAGCAGAGAATCAGTCTGCATGTCATAGCAGAGAATGAGGCTTCACGTCACCCACCACTGCAACAGTCCATTGGCATATATTTAGGCCTAGCACACAGGCAGAGCAGAGAGGTCCCGTAACAGACAATCTGGCTTCATGACAGCAGAGAATCAGTCTGCATGTCATAGCAGAGAATGAGGCTTCACGTCACCCACCACTGCAACAGTCCATTGGCATATATTTAGGCCTAGCACACAGGCAGAGCAGAGAGGTCCCGTAACAGACGATCTGGCTTCATGTCAGCAGAGAATCAGTCTGCATGTCATAGCAGAGAATGAGGCTTCACGTCAGCCACCACTGCAACAGTCCATTGGCATATATTTAGGCCCAGCACCCAGGCAGAGGAGGGAGGTCCCGTAACAGAGAATCTGTCTTCATGTCAGCAGAGAATTAGTCTGCATGTCATAGCAGAGAATGAGGCTTCACGTCAGCCACCACTGCAACAGTCCATTGGCATATATTTAGGCCCAGCACACACACAGGCAGAGGAGAGAGGTCCCGTAACAGAGAATCTGTCTTCATGTCAGCAGAGAATTAGTCTGCATGTCATAGCAGAGAATCAGGCTTCACGTCACCCACCACTGCAACAGTCCATTGGCATATATTTAGGCCCAGCACCCAGGCAGAGGAGGGAGGTCCCGTAACAGAGAATCTGTCTTCATGTCAGCAGAGAATTAGTCTGCATGTCATAGCAGAGAATGAGGCTTCACGTCAGCCACCACTGCAACAGTCCATTGGCATATATTTAGGCCCAGCACACACACAGGCAGAGGAGAGAGGTCCCGTAACAGAGAATCTGTCTTCATGTCAGCAGAGAATTAGTCTGCATGTCATAGCAGAGAATGAGGCTTCACGTCAGCCACCACTGCAACAGTCCATTGGCATATATTTAGGCCCAGCACACACACAGGCAGAGGAGAGAGGTCCCGTAACAGACAATCTGGCTTCATGTCAGCAGAGAATTAGTCTGCATGTCATAGCAGAGAATGAGGCTTCACGTCACCCACCACTGCAACAGTCCATTGGCATATATTTAGGCCCAGCACCCAGGCAGAGGAGGGAGGTCCCGTAACAGAGAATCTGTCTTCATGTCAGCAGAGAATTAGTCTGCATGTCATAGCAGAGAATGAGGCTTCACGTCAGCCACCACTGCAACAGTCCATTGGCATATATTTAGGCCCAGCACACACACAGGCAGAGGAGAGAGGTCCCGTAACAGAGGATCTGGCTTCATGTCAGCAGAGAATCAGTCTGCATGTCATAGCAGAGAATCAGGCTTCACGTCAGCCACCACTGCAACAGTCCATTGGCATATATTTAGGCCTAGCACACAGGCAGAGGAGAGAGGTCCCGTAACAGACAATCTGGCTTCATGTCAGCAGAGAATCAGTCTGCATGTCATAGCAGAGAATGAGGCTTCACGTCAGCCACCACTGCAACAGTCCATTGTCATAAATTTAGGCCCAGCACCCAGGCAGAGGAGGGAGGTCCCGTAACAGACAATCTGGCTTCATGTCAGCAGAGAATTAGTCTGCATGTCATAGCAGAGAATCAGGCTTCATGTCAGCCACCACTGCAACAGTCCATTGGCATATATTTAGGCCTAGCACACAGGCAGAGGAGAGGTTCATTCAACTTTGGGTAGCATCGCAATATAATGGTAAAATGAAAATAAAAATAGGATTGAATGAGGAAGTGCCCTGGAGTCCAATAATATATGGTTATGGGGAGGTAGTTAATGTCTAATCTGGACAAGGGACGGACAGGTCCTGTGGGATCCATGCCTGGTTCATTTTTATGAACGTCAGCTTGTCCACATTGGCTGTAGACAGGCGGCTGCGTTTGTCTGTAATGACGCCCCCTGCCGTGCTGAATACACGTTCAGACAAAACGCTGGCTGCCGGGCAGGCCAGCACCTCCAAGGCATAAAAGGCTAGCTCTGGCCACGTGGACAATTTAGAGACCCAGAAGTTGAATGGGGCCGAACCATCAGTCAGTACGTGGAGGGGTGTGCACACGTACTGTTCCACCATGTTAGTGAAATGTTGCCTCCTGCTAACACGTTGCGTATCAGGTGGTGGTGCAGTTAGCTGTGGCGTGTTGACAAAAGTTTTCCACATCTCTGCCATGCTAACCCTGCCCTCAGAGGAGCTGGCCGTGACACAGCTGCCTTGGCGACCTCTTGCTCCTCCTCTGCCTTGGCCTTGGGCTTCCACTTGTTCCCCTGTGACATTTGGGAATGCTCTCAGTAGCGCGTCTACCAACGTGCGCTTGTACTCGCGCATCTTCCTATCACGCTCCAGTGCAGGAAGTAAGGTGGGCACATTGTCTTTGTAGCGTGGATCCAGCAGGGTGGCAACCCAGTAGTCCGCACAGGTTAAAATGTGGGCAACTCTGCTGTCGTTGCGCAGGCACTGCAGCATGTAGTCGCTCATGTGTGCCAGGCTGCCCAGGGATAAGGACAAGCTGTCCTCTGTGGGAGGCGTATCGTCATCGTCCTGCCTTTCCCCCCAGCCACGCACCAGTGATGGACCCGAGCTGCGTTGGGTGCCACCCCGCTGTGACCATGCTTCATCCTCATCCTCCTCCACCTCCTCCTCATCCTCGTCCTCCTCGTCCTCCAGTAGTGGGCCCTGGCTGGCCACATTTGTACCTGGCCTCTGCTGTTGCCAAAAACCTCCCTCTGAGTCACTTCGAAGAGACTGGCCTGAAAGTGCTAAAAATGACCCCTCTTCCTCCTCCTCCTCCTCCTCCTCCTGGGCCACCTCCTCTTCCATCATCGCCCTAAGTGTTTTCTCAAGGAGACATAGAAGTGGTATTGTAACGCTGATAACGGTGTCATCGCCACTGGCCATGTTGGTGGAGTACTCGAAACAGCGCAACAGGGCACACAGGTCTCGCATGGAGGCCCAGTCATTGGTGGTGAAGTGGTGCTGTTCTGTAGTGCGACTGACCCGTGCGTGCTGCAGCTGAAACTCCACTATGGCCTGCTGCTGCTCGCACAGTCTGTCCAGCATGTGCAAGGTGGAGTTCCACCTGGTGGGCACGTCGCATATGAGGCGGTGAGCGGGAAGGCCGAAGTTACGCTGTAGCGCAGACAGGCGAGCAGCAGCAGGATGTGAACGCCGGAAGCGCGAACAGACGGCCCGCACTTTATGCAGCAGCTCTGACATGTCGGGGTAGTTGTGAATGAACTTCTGCACCACCAAATTCAGCACATGCGCCAAGCAAGGGATGTGCGTCAAATTGGCTAGTCCCAGAGCTGCAACGAGATTTCGCCCATTATCACACACCACCAGGCCGGGCTTGAGGCTCACCGGCAGCAACCACTCGTCGGTCTGTTGTTCTATACCCCGCCACAACTCCTGTGCGGTGTGGGGCCTGTCCCCCAAACATATGAGTTTCAGAATGGCCTGCTGACGTTTACCCCGGGCTGTGCTGAAGTTGGTGGTGAAGGTGTGTGGCTGACTGGATGAGCAGGTGGAAGAAGAGGAGGAGGAAGCCGAGAAGGAGGAGGTGGCAACAGGAGGCAAAGAATGTTGCCCTGCGATCCTTGGCGGCGGAAGGACGTGCGCCAAACAGCTCTCCGCCTGGGGCCCAGCTGCCACTACATTTACCCAGTGTGCAGTTAGGGAGATATAGCGTCCCTGGCCGTGCTTACTGGTCCACGTATCTGTGGTTAGGTGGACCTTGCCACAGATGGCGTTGCGCAGTGCACACTTGATTTTATCGGATACTTGGTTGTGCAGGGAAGGCACGGCTCTCTTGGAGAAGTAGTGCCGGCTGGGAACAACATACTGTGGGACAGCAAGCGACATGAGCTGTTTGAAGCTGTCTGTGTCCACCAGCCTAAATGACAGCATTTCATAGGCCAGTAGTTTAGAAATGCTGGCATTCAGGGCCAGGGATCGAGGGTGGCTAGGTGGGAATTTACGCTTTCTATCAAATGTTTGTGAGATGGAGAGCTGAACGCTGGCGTGTGACATGGTTGAGACGCTTGGTGACGGAGGTGGTGGTGGTGGTGTTGGTGGTACATCCCCTGTTTGCTGGGCGGCAGGTGCCAACGTTCCTCCAGAGGCGGAGGAAGAGGCCGAGGCGGCAGCAGCAGAATAGGCCGAGGCGGCAGCAGCAGAAGAGGTAGCAGGGGGAGCCTGAGTGACTTCCTTGGTTTTAAGGTGTTTACTCCACTGCAGTTCATGCTTTGCATGCAGGTGCCTGGTCATGCAGGTTGTGCTCAGGTTCAGAACGTTAATGCCTCGCTTCAGGCTCTGATGGCACAGCGTGCAAACCACTCGGGTCTTGTCGTCAGCACATTGTTTGAAGAAGTGCCATGCCAGGGAACTCCTTGAAGCTGCCTTTGGGGTGCTCGGTCCCAGATGGCGGCGGTCAGTAGCAGGCGGAGTCTCTTGGCGGCGGGTGTTCTGCTTTTGCCCACTGCTCCCTCTTTTGCTACGCTGTTGGCTCGGTCTCACCACTGCCTCTTCCTCCGAACTGTGAAAGTCAGTGGCACGACCTTCATTCCATGTGGGGTCTAGGACCTCATCGTCCCCTGCATCGTCTTCCACCCAGTCTTGATCCCTGACCTCCTGTTCAGTCTGCACACTGCAGAAAGACGCAGCAGTTGGCACCTGTGTTTCGTCATCATCAGAGACATGCTGAGGTGGTATTCCCATGTCCTCATCATCAGGAAACATAAGTGGTTGTGCGTCAGTGCATTCTATGTCTTTCACCGCTGGGGAAGGGCTAGGTGGATGCCCTTGGGAAACCCTGCCAGCGGAGTCTTCAAACAGCATAAGAGACTGCTGCATAACTTGAGGCTGAGACAGTTTCCCTGGTATGCATGGGGGTGATGTGACAGACTGATGGGGTTGGTTTTCAGGCGCCATCTGTGCGCTTTCTGCAGAAGACTGGGTGGGAGATAATGTGAACGTGCTGGATCCACTGTCGGCCACCCAATTGACTAATGCCTGTACCTGCTCAGGCCTTACCATCCTTAGAACGGCATTGGGCCCCACCATATATCGCTGTAAATTCTGGCGGCTACTGGGACCTGAGGTAGTTGGTACACTAGGACGTGTGGATGTGGCAGAACGGCCACGTCCTCTCCCAGCACCAGAGGGTCCACTAACACCACCACGACCATGTCCACGTCCGCGTCCCTTACTAGATGTTTTTCTCATTGTTATGGTTCACCACAACAACAAATATATTATTTGGCCCAATGTATTGTATTCAAATTCAGCGGGATATAAATTTGAGGCCTAGTATTTAGGCGCTGGGTGACCGGTATGGATTTAGTGACAGAATTAGACTTGGAAATGCACAGAAGCGTGTGTGTGAAGTTATTCTGAATGACCCTATGTGCACCTTCAATATGATCTACCCTTTTAGGGATAGATTTCAAATAGCTCTGATATAGCAGAAACCACTAAATTATGAAATTGCTAAATTGGGAATTGTATTTCAACCCAGAACAAGAAATGTGCTTGAACGGACACTAAATAACTCGCCCAGCTACAGCACTAGGGACAGATTTAGCTGGATATAAATTTGAGGCCTAGTATTTAGGCGCTGGGTGACCGGTATGGATTTAGTGACAGAATTAGACTTGGAAATGCACAGAAGCGTGTGTGTGAAGTTATTCTGAATGACCCTATGTGCACCTTGAATATTATATACCCTTTTAGGGATAGATTTCAAATAGCTCTGATATAGCAGAAACCACTAAATTATGAAATTGCTAAATTGGGAATTGTATTTCAACCCAGAACAAAAAATGTGCTTTGACGGACACTAAATAACTTTCCCAGCCACAACAGGACAGCGTTAACGAGAGATTTAGCAGGATATAAATTTGAGGCCTAGTATTTAGGCGCTGGGTGACAGGTATGGGTTTAGTGCCAGAATTAGACTTGGAAATACACAGTAGCGGGTGTGTGTGAAGTTATTCTGAATGACCCAATGTGCACCTTGAATATTATATACCCTTTTAGGGATAGATTTCAAATAGCTCTGATATAGCAGAAACCACTAAATTATGAAATTGCTAAATTGGGAATTGTATTTAAACCCAGAACAAAAAATGTGCTTTGACGGACACTAAATAACTTTCCCAGCCACAACAGGACAGCGTTAACGAGAGATTTAGCAGGATATAAATTTGAGGCCTAGTATTTAGGCGCTGGGTGACAGGTATGGGTTTAGTGACAGAATTAGACTTAGAAATACACAGTAGCGGGTGTGTGTGAAGTTATTCTGAATGACCCAATGTGCACCTTGAATATTATATACCCTTTTAGGGATAGATTTCAAATAGCTCTGATATAGCAGAAACCACTAAATTATGAAATTGCTAAATTGGGAATTGTATTTCAACCCAGAACAAGAAATGTGCTTGAACGGACACTAAATAACTCGCCCAGCTACAGCACTAAGGACAGATTTAGCGGGATATAAATTTGAGGACCTAGTATTTAGGCGCTGGGTGACAGGTATGGGTTTAGTGCCAGAATTAGACTTGGAAATACACAGTAGCGGGTGTGTGTGAAGTTATTCTGAATGACCCAATGTGCACCTTGAATATTATATACCCTTTTAGGGATAGATTTCAAATAGCTCTGATATAGCAGAAACCACTAAATTATGAAATTGCTAAATTGGGAATTGTATTTCAACCCAGAACAAGAAATGTGCTTGAACGGACACTAAATAACTCGCCCAGCTACAGCACTAAGGACAGATTTAGCGGGATATAAATTTGAGGCCTAGTATTTAGGCGCTGGGTGACAGGTATGGGTTTAGTGCCAGAATTAGACTTGGAAATACACAGTAGCGGGTGTGTGTGAAGTTATTCTGAATGACCCAATGTGCACCTTGAATATTATATACCCTTTTAGGGATAGATTTCAAATAGCTCTGATATAGCAGAAACCACTAAATTATGAAATTGCTAAATTGGGAATTGTATTTCAACCCAGAACAAGAAATGTGCTTGAACGGACACTAAATAACTCGCCCAGCTACAGCACTAAGGACAGATTTAGCGGGATATAAATTTGAGGCCTAGTATTTAGGCGCTGGGTGACAGGTATGGGTTTAGTGCCAGAATTAGACTTGGAAATACACAGTAGCGGGTGTGTGTGAAGTTATTCTGAATGACCCAATGTGCACCTTGAATATTATATACCCTTTTAGGGATAGATTTCAAATAGCTCTGATATAGCAGAAACCACTAAATTATGAAATTGCTAAATTGGGAATTGTATTTCAACCCAGAACAAGAAATGTGCTTGAACGGACACTAAATAACTCGCCCAGCTACAGCACTAGGGACAGATTTAGCTGGATATAAATTTGAGGCCTAGTATTTAGGCGCTGCGTGACAGGTATGGGTTTAGTGACAGAATTAGACTTGGAAATACACAGTAGCGGGTGTGTGTGAAGTTATTCTGAATGACCCAATGTGCACCTTGAATATTATATACCCTTTTAGGGATAGATTTCAAATAGCTCTGATATAGCAGAAACCACTAAATTATGAAATTGCTAAATTGGGAATTGTATTTCAACCCAGAACAAGAAATGTGCTTGAACGGACACTAAATAACTCGCCCAGCTACAGCACTAGGGACAGATTTAGCGGGATATAAATTTGAGGCCTAGTATTTAGGCGCTGGGTGACCGGTATGGATTTAGTGACAGAATTAGACTGGGATATGGCCAAAAAATAAACAGACTATTGCTGGTTAAATGCACTTGGTGTGACAGCTTCACCCTGATGTAGGCTTTAGCCAAAAAACAACCACACCATTGAGGGTTAAATGCACTTGGTGACAGGCGCAGCTTGCCCCTGATTTAGTATATGGCCAAAAAATGAACAGACTATTGCTGGTTAAATGCACTTGGTGTGACAGCTTCACCCTGATGTAGGCTTTAGCCAAAAAACAACCACACCATTGAGGGTTAAATGCACTTGGTGACAGGCGCAGCTTGCCCCTGATTTTGTATATGGCCAAAAAATGAACAGACTATTGCTGGTTAAATGCACTTGGTGTGACAGCTTCACCCTGATGTAGGCTTTAGCCAAAAAACAACCACACCATTGAGGGTTAAATGCACTTGGTGACAGGCGCAGCTTGCCCCTGATTTTGTATATGGCCAAAAAATGAACAGACTATTGCTGGTTAAATGCACTTGGTGTGACAGCTTCACCCTGATGTAGGCTTTAGCCAAAAAACAACCACACCATTGAGGGTTAAATGCACTTGGTCGCAGCTTGTGCTGGCGCACCACAAGACACAAAATGGCCGCCGATCACCCCAGAAAAATGTGACTGACAAACGGTCTGTGCAGCCTAAAAACAGTGAGCAATTGAGGATCAGCAGCTCAATGATCCACAGCTGCAGATCGATCAGTTAATCAAGTCCTTTGGAGGAGTTAATCTGCCTAATCTCGCCCTACTGTCGCAGCCGCAACCTCTCCCTACGCTAATCAGAGCAGAGTGACGGGCGGCGCTATGTGACTCCAGCTTAAATAGAGGCTGGGTCACATGGTGCTCTGGCCAATCACAGCCATGCCAATAGTAGGCATGGCTGTGATGGCCTCTTGGGGCAAGTAGTATGACGCTTGTTGATTGGCTGCTTTGCAGCCTTTCAAAAAGCGCCAAGAAAGCGTCACAAAAGCGCGAAGAAAGCGACGAACACCGAACCCGAACCCGGACTTTTACGAAAATGTCCGGGTTCGGGTCCGTGTCACGGACACCCCAAAATTCGGTACGAACCCGAACTATACAGTTCGAGTTCGCTCATCCCTACGTGCCATGTGATCACGTCATCCATGTGCGTGGGGCGCCCTGACGTCACTCTGGAGCGCCCCAGGAGCCGCACGGACGGTAAGTATGCTGCTCCCCGCTATACTTTACCATGGCTGCCAGGACTTTAGCGTCCCGGCAGCCATGGTAACCATGCAGAAAAAGCTAAACGTCGGATCCGGCAATGTGCCGAAACGACGTTTAGCTTAAGGCCGGATCCGGATCAATGCCTTTCAATAGGCATTAATTCCGGATCCGGCCTTGCGGCAAGTCTTCAGGATTTTTGGCCGGAGCAAAAATCACAGCATGCTGCGGTATTTTCTCTGGCCAAAAAACGTTCCGGTCCGGAACTGAAGACATCCTGATGCATCCTGAACAGATTTCACTCCATTCAGAATGCATTAGGATAAAACTGATCAGGATTCTTCCGGCATAGAGCCCCGACGACAGAACTCTATGAAAAAGAACGCAGGTGTGAAAGAGCCCTAAGTGCCTTGTTTTAACCTGTCTACATGATAAATGCCATTTGCTGAAGTGAGACAACCCATTTAAAGATACAAACTGCAATGGAGAAAGCTGGATACTACTGCTAGTCATATATCGTATTATATACACACATGGCAGCTTAGTCTGAAACCTTATCTGAAAGTTTATGTATGCTATAACTGTTTTAGGCCTGTTTCACACTTCAGGTTGTTGTTTTCCAGTATTGACATCTGGCAGAGGATCTCAACACCGGGGAAAAAAAATCTGTTTAGTCCTTATGCATTTTAAATGGGAAGAGATCCATTCAGGCTGCATAAGGATAACTTCCGTCTATCTTCCAGCATTTCGTTTTCTGACCGGACACAAAACCGCAGCATAAAAACTGAAAAAACTGATTTGTCACTGAAAACAATGTAAGTCAATGGTGACAGATTGTTTTTTTTAGGAGTGTCACTCATTGATTTTCAATGTATTAAGTGACAAATCAGTTTTCTTTGCATTTTGATTTCACACAACCGCATCCTAACAGAACAGATGCATCCTGATATGCAAAATCAAAATGGATCCGTTTGATTCCGGTATTGAGATTCTCTGCTGGATCTCAATACTGGAATTAACAACGCAAGTGTAAAAGTAGCCTTAGACACGTTTTTGTAGACTCGTCTGAGAAAGTGTTGTGGTCTGACTGGTACCAGCATGCCACACTGGAAGCTGCAGTGGCTTACTTTGTAACAATGGTTCAAAATTCTGAGATAAAGTAACCAAGCTATAAAGTTAAGGTCCCTATATACAGGACAATTTAGCAGGTGATTTTCAGAAGGGAAGCATTCTTTGCCAGCAAACGCCTGCTTCTTAAAGGAGACCACCACATTAACATACAGCAGTCTCCTCCACAGTATGGGGAGGAGCGATCACTAATGCCATCACTCATCCCCATTCAGAATCATTGTTTGCTGGAAGCAGAGAGTGATTAGATAGCACGATGGATCAGCTGCCGGCGAATAATGATTTAGGTGATCGCAAAAGCAATCATATTACCCGATGACAGAGCGTTTTGCTCATTCATTCGGTAACCGGCGACACCTTTACACCACCAAATAATGGCTAATGAGCGTTCCTACAAATGCTTCTTAGCAATTATCTGTTCGATTCTTGGCCTTTTTAAAGCGGCATTTAGACTAAGTAGTCGAAAGGTGTGTTAAATTCATCATTCAGCATTAAATAGTTTCAGTGTATACTACAGTATGTAAATATTAGCCAGGATAAGAAAATCTGTCCCGATGTTTTTCTTTTACTTACAGTACAATCATTTTAAAAAACTAACATTATATACACAAGACATTCACTACTAGAGATGGCCTTGGCCCGGCGGTCAGCGAACTTTGCTCGTTTGCGGTTTCCGAACATGCGAACATATGGCGATGTCCGCCGGTGCCATATTCTTTTGCATTGTGCCAAACTTTTACCCATGACATATCCATCAGGTGGGACAGGACAGCCAATTGAGACGTTTCAGCAAATGGACACACCCCCTACCTTATAAATAAACCCGATCTGGCAGCAATTTTGAATTCAGTTTTTTGACAGTGTAGGGAGAGGTTGCTGTGTGGAGCAGGGACAGACTGTTAGGGACACCAAACACTAGCTAATAGGGCCACAAAAGTCCTTTTAAGGACTGGTACAGGTGTGCTATCTATAGGTGTGACATACTGAGGGGTGTGATATACTTATAATATACTTTCTAACATAGAAAGTATATTATAGTCCATTTGTATTGTGCAGCAGTTGTGTGCGGTTCTGCTGTGACACTGCAGCTAGATAGAGGGACAAACGCTATTGGAATAACTAATTGCAACTGGTGTGATATACCTGTTGCCCCCCCAAAAAAACTGATTGAGGGGTGTGATATACCTATAATATACCTTCTAACATAGAAAGTATATTATAGTGTATTTCTATTGTGCAGCAGTTGTGTGCGGTTCTGCTGAGATACCGCAGCTAGATGAAGGGACAAACGCTATTGGAATAACTAATTGTAACTGGTGTGATCAGGGGCAGACTGAGCGGTCGGGCCCTTCAGATGTGGTCCGAGGGCCCGGCCAGAAAGGGGGCCCGCGGCGGCAGCAGGTCACAGGGAGATGAACGCTTCCATTGTGGAAGCGTTTATCTCCATAGTCATCTGTATCGCCATCCTTAGGACAGCGGTACAGATGGCTGTGCTGTGGGGCAGGGGAGGGAGAGGCATCTCCCTTTTCTGTTCCTCTGATAGGCTGCCGGCACAAGGCCCGCAGCCTATCAGAGGCCGGTTCATGCGGCGTGATGACGTCATCGCGCCGCCTGAGCCAAACAGCACGGGACACAGGCCGGAAGAGGCCTGCATCGCAGCGGAGGTAAGTAAAAGTTTTTTTTGGTTTAGCTGTTACTGGCACATGGGGGGGGAGGAGAAAGGAACTTGATACTGACACATGGGGGGGGGGGAGGCACTTGATACTGGCACATGGGGGGGGGCACTTGATACTGGCACATGGGGTGGAGGAGAGAGGCACTTGATACTGGCACATGGGGGGAAAGGGGAGAGGCACTTGATACTGGCCCATGGGGAGGAAGAAGGAGAGAGGCACTTGATACTGGCACATGGGAGGGAGAGGAGAGAGGCACTTGATACTGGCACATGGGTTGGGGAGGAGAGAGGCACTTGATACGGGCACATGGGAGGGAAGGAGAGAGACACTTGATACTGGCACATGGGGGGCACTTGATACTAGCACATGGGGGGAGGAGAGAGGCACTTGATACTGGCACATGGGGGGACACTTGATACTGGCACATGAGGGGCACTTGATACTGGCATATGGGGGGGCACTTGATACTGGCACATGGAGGGGCACTT
Organism: Bufo gargarizans; assembly: GCF_014858855.1. Lineage (NCBI taxonomy): Eukaryota > Metazoa > Chordata > Amphibia > Anura > Bufonidae > Bufo > Bufo gargarizans. Next base: position 479,151,213 of record NC_058080.1, read on the forward strand.
GATACTGGCACATGGGGGGGCACTTGATACTGGCACATGGGGGGAAGAGAGGCACTTGTTACTGGCACATGGGGCACTTGTTACTGGAACATAAAGGGGGAGAGGCACTTGTTACTGGCACATGAGGGGGGTGAGAGGCATTTGTTACTGGCACATGGAGGGTGAGAGGCACTTGTTACTGGCACATCGGAGGGTGAGAGGCACTTGTTACTGTCACATGGGGGGAGAGGCATTTGTTACTGGCAAATGGGGGGGTGAGAGGCACTTGTTACTGGGACATGGGGGGAGAGAGGCACTTGTTACTGGCACATGATTGAGGGATATCTATGGGGGCATTTGTTACTGGCTCTTTATTATGGGGCACTATGGGGGCTTCTACTGAGGCCACAAAGAAGGCGTAATTTATATGGGGGGCTCTGTGTGGTACTAGTATTATCAGGGGTATTATCTGTTTCTGCAGTATAGTATTGGGGAGCACAGCGGCTCAGTATTGGGGGTAGTAGGATGATTTGTCCAGAAGATGGGAGGATGATGCAGAGACGGAGAATGGCGACAAAATGGTGGTCTGGTCTGAAAGGAGAAGACGAGGACAGAGAACATCTACATCAAAGGAGACGTCACTGGATGTAAGAGGTATGGAGCGCTGTATTTCTGTAGTGATGGGATCAGGGGCGTAACGATCGTGGTGCCTGGAGGTGGAAGGTGGGCGTGGCTGGAGGCGGGGGTTTGATATACCTGCTTCGACAAGATATTCATTGAGCGGTGTGATACACCAGCTTCCGCAAAATATTGATTGAGGACTGTGATACACTGGCTTCCACCTAATATTGATTAAGGGGTTTGATATACCATCTTCTATATACCTGTTTCCACAAAATACTGATAGAGGGAATTGATATACCGGCTTCCACCAAATATTGATTGAGACCTGCGATACACCAGCTTCCACCAAATATTGATTAAGGGGTTTGATATACCAGTCAAATACTCATTAACCCCTTAAGGACACAGCCTTTTTACACCTTAGGACCAGGCCATTTTTTGCAAATCTGACCAGAGTCACTTTAAGTGCTGATAACTTTAAAACGCTTTGACTTATCCAGGCCGTTCTGAGATTGTTTTTTTGTCACATATTGTACTTCATGACACTGGTAAAATGAAGTAAAAAAAAATATTTTTTTTGCACCAAAAAATACCTAATTTAACAAAAATTTGGAAAAATTTGTAAATTTCAAAGTTTCAGTTTCTCTACTTTTGTAATACATAGTAATACCCCTAAAAATTGTGATGCCTTTACATTCCCCATATGTCTACTTCATGTTTGAATTATTTTGGGAATGATATTTTATTTTTTGGGGATGTTACAAGGCTTAGAAGTTTAGAAGCAAATCTTGAAATTTTTCGGAAATTTACAAAAACCAAATTTTTAGGGACCACTACAGCTCTGAAGTCACTTTGCGAGGCTTACATAATAGAAACCACCCAAAAATGCCCCCATTCTATAAACTACACCCCTCAAGGTATTCAAAACTGATTTTACAAACTTCGTTAACCCTTTAGGTGTTGCACAAGAGTTATTGGCAAATGGGGATGAAATTTGAGAATTTCATTTTTTTGGCTAATTTTCCATTTTAACCCATTTTTTCCACTAACAAAGCAAGGGTTAACAGCCAAACAAGACTGTATCTTTATTGCCCTGACTCTGCCGTTTATAGAAACACCCTATATGTGGCCGTAAACTACTGTACGGCCACACAGCGGGGCGTAGAGTGAAAGGTGCGCCATATGGTTTTTGGAAGGCAGGTTTTGCTGGACTGTTTTTTTGACACCATGTCCCATTTGAAGCCCCCTGATGCACCCCTAGAGTAGAAACTCCATAAAAGTGACCCCATCTAAGAAACTACACCCCTCAAGGTATTCAAAACTGATTTTACAAAGTTTGTTAACCCTTTAGGTGTTGCACAAGATTTAATGGAAAATAGAGATACAATTTCAAAATTTCACTTTTCTGGCAGATTTTCCATTTTAATATTTTTTTTCCAGTTACAAAGCAAGGGTTAACAGCAAAACAAAACTCATTATTTATGGCCCTGATTCTGTAGTTTACAGAAACACCCCATATGTGGTCGTAAACTGCTGTACGGGCACACGGCAGGGCGCAGAAGGAAAGGAATGCCATACGGTTTTTGGAAGGCAGATTTTGCTGGACTGTTTTTTTTACACCATGTCCCATTTGAAGCCCCCTGATGCAACCCTAGAGTAGAAACTCCATAAAAGTGACCCCATCTAAGAAACTACACCCCTCAAGGTATTCAAAACTGATTTTACAAAGTTTGTTAACCCTTTAGGTGTTGCACAAGATTTAATGGAAAATAGAGATACAATTTCAAAATTTCACTTTTCTGGCAGATTTTCCATTTTAATATTTTTTTTCCAGTTACAAAGCAAGGGTTAACAGCAAAACAAAACTCATTATTTATGGCCCTGATTCTGTAGTTTACAGAAACACCCCATATGTGGTCGTAAACTGCTGTACGGGCACACGGCAGGGCGCAGAAGGAAAGGAATGCCATACGTTTTTTGGAAGGCAGATTTTGCTGGACTGGTTTTATTGACACCATGTCCCATTTGAAGCCCCCCTGATGCACCCCTAGAGTAGAAACTCCAAAAAAGTGACCCCATTTTAGAAACTACGGGATAAGGTGGCAGTTTTGTTGGTACTAGTTTAGGGTACATATGATTTTTGGTTGCTCTATATTACACTTTTTGTGCGGCAAGGTAACAAGAAATAGCTTTTTTGGCACCGTTTTTTTTTTTTGTTATTTACAACATTCATCTGACCGGTTAGATCATGTGGTAATTTTATAGAGCAGGTTGTCACGGATGCGGCGATACCTAATATGTATACAAATTTTTTTATTTATGTAAGTTTTACACAATGAATTAATTTTTAAAACAAAAAAAAGTTTTAGTGTCTCCATAGTCTAAGAGCCATAGTTTTTTCAGTTTTTGGGCGATTATCTCAAGTAGGGTCTCATTTTTTGCGGGATGAGATTACGGTTTTATTGGCACTATTTTGGGGTGCATATGACTTTTTGATCGCTTGCTGTTACACTTTTTGTGAAGTAAGATGACAAAAAATTGCTTTTTTTACACCGTTTTTTTTTTTTTTTTTTACGGTGGTCATCTGAGGGGTTAGATCATGTGATATTTTTATAGAGCCGGTCGATACGGACGCGGCGATACCTAATATGTTTTAGTGTTTCCATAGTCTAAGAGCCATAGTTTTTTCCGTTTTGGGGCGATTATCTTGGGTAGGGTATGATTTTTGCGGGATGAGATGACGGTTTGATTGTTACAATTTTGGAGTACATACAACTTTTTTGATCACTTTTATTAACTTTTTTGGGAAGTAAGGTGGGCAAAATTTCAATTTCATCATAGTTTTTAATTTTTTATTTTTATGGCGTTCACCGTTTGGGTAAAGTAACATGACCGTTTTATAGATCAGGTCGTTACGGACGCGGCGATACCAAACATGTGTAGGGAATTTAATTTTTTTTATTTTTAATCAGTGATAAATGTGTTTTTTGATTTTTACTTTATTTTCCCTTTTTTTCACTTTCTTTTTGACCCAGACCCACTTGGTTCTTGAAGATCCAGTGGGTCTGATGTCTGTATAATACAGTACAGTACAATATATAGTACTTTACTGTATTTTACACTTTGTCTGAACAGATCTATGCCTTTCAGCACAGATCTGTTCAGCACCATGGACAGCAGGACGCCTGAGAGGCGTCCTGTTGCCATGGGAACCTTCCCCGTCTGCTCAGTTATGGTCAGAACTGCGCAGACGGGGAAGGGTAAGGACGGGGCTCTGGGGGGGCTGCCTGGGAGCTCTCTCCCTCTCCATTCGGGGGGCTGCAAAGGCACAGCAGCCCCCCGATGGGAGAGGGAGGGAGCTCCCTGCGCTGTTAACCTTTTCCATACAGCGGTCCGTACGGACCGCGGTATGGAAAGGGTTAAACGGCTGACATCGCAGCACAGATGTCAGCCGTTTATACCAGGGTGCCAGCAATGTGCTGGCACCCTGGTATACCCACTAGAAACCAACGATTATTCAAGGGGAGGCGGGCGGGGGATCGCGATCCCGCCTACCGCACCGCCCGCACCGCCCGCAACCCTCCCCCTGCACCTCCCACCGTGCTCAAATAACTTAGGGGTGCAGGGGGGAGGGATGCAGGAACATTTTTGGAATCCTAAAGTTTCTGATCCCCGTGGTCAGGGACCGCGGGGATCAGAAACTGCAGAAATCGCAGCAAACCGCAGGTCTGAATTGACCTGCGGTTTGCCGCGATCGCCGACATGGGGGGGTCACGGGACCCCCCCGCGCATTTAGCCTAGGTGCCTGCTCAATGATTTGAGCAGGCACCGGGTTACGATCACTGCCAGCCGCACGGCAGTGATCAGAAATACACAGGGCGTACATGTACGCCCTGTGTCCTTAAGTACCAGGGCACAAGGGCGTACCTGTACGCCCTATGTCCTTAAGAGGTTAAAGAGGACCTTTCATTCTAATTATTAATCTACCTTATAGGGCGGCCCCCACTGATGCCATGGCACTTTTATTTTTTTCTACAGAACCCCCTGTTCGTCCGCTGTTGGCCCCGTGACTCGGTTATACTAGGTGGACACTTGTATTTTCCCTGAGAGTGGTTATCTTCTCCTTGGCTGAGAACGCATCCAATCAGAGCGCCCCCCTCTTAGCCAGAGAGAATGAGCTCAAGGATGTCTACACGCTCAAGTTCTCGCGATTCTCGCGAGAACTTGAGCTCATTCTCCCTGGCTTAGAGTGGGGCGCTTTGATTCGATGTGCTCACAGCCATGGAGAAGATAACCACTCCCAGGGAAAATACAAGTCTCCGCCTAGTATAACTGAGTCGCCTTATTATAATATAATGCGCCAAAATATACGGGGCCAACAGCGGACGAACGGGGGTTCTGTAGAAAAAAAAAAAGTGCCATGACATCAGTGGGGGCCGACCTATACAGTAAGGTAGAATAATAATTAGACTAGAGCTAGCCTGATGAAAGGTCCTCTTTAAGGGGTTCTATATACCTGTTTCCACAAAATACTGATAGAGGGGATTGATATACCGGCTTTCACCAAATATTGGTTGGGGCCTGCGATACAGCAGCTTCCACCAAATATTGATTAAGGGGATTAATATACCGGCTTCCACCAAATAAACCGTATTTTTCGTCCTATAAGACGCACTTTCCCCCCCACACCGTCAGGTGTATCGGCTGAGAGGGAGGAGGGGCTGGGGGCCGGCATCTGGTTCTGTAATGGCAGCGGGGCCCGGTGTAGTCACTGTATTCTAATACACTGTAGTATAATCATATCTAACTTGTGGGTATTGTTAAAGTATTCATATAATCTTAAATCCAGCACTGTACTACTTACTACTAACTTCTTGGCAGTCAGGAGGCCGGGCGGGCGGGTGCTCGCAGCGTAGCTCACTACGTCACGCGCCTGCTCCGCCCACTTTATGAATGAAGCAGGCGGCGAAGGTGCATGACGTAGTGAGCTACGCTGCGAGCGCCCGCACGGCCTCCTGACTGCAAAGAAATTAGTAGTAAGTAGTACAAGCGATGGATATAAGATGATTGGAATACTTTAACAATACCCACAAGTTAGATATGATTATACTACAGTGAGCGGGGCCCGGTGTAGTAGAATATAGTGACTGCACCGGGCCTCGCTGCCATTACAGAAAGAGATGCCGACCCCCAGCCCCTCCTCCCTCTCAGCATATTTACCAGACGGTCGCAGCATTTGCCCCATAAGACACACTGCTATTTTCTCCCCACTTTTGAGGGGAAAAAAGTGCATCTTATAGGGTGAAAAATACGGTATCTCCCTAACTGCACACTGGGTCAATGCAGTGGCGGCTGGGCCTGAGGCGGATAGCAGTTTGGCGCATGTCCTTCCACCACCGAGGATTGCAGGGTGTTTCTCTTTGCCTCCTGTTGCTTCCTCCTCCTACTCCGCTTCCTCATCCTCTACCGCCTCCTCATCCGTTCAGCGTAACACCTTCACCACCAACTTCAGCACAGCCAGGGGTAAACGAAGGCAGGCAGTTTTAAAACTTATCTGTTTGGGGGACAAACCCCATACCACGCAGGAGCTGTGGACGGGCATGGAACAACAGACCGATGAGTGGTTGGTGCCAGTGAGCCTCAAGCCTGGCCTGGTGGTGTGCGATAATGGGCAAAATCTCATAGCAGCTCTGTGCCTAGCCTGTTTGACACACATCCCTTGCCTGGTGCATGTGCTGAATTTGGTGGTGCAGAAATTCCTTAAAAATACCCCGATATGTCAGAGCTGCTGCAGAAAGTGCGGGCCATCTGTGCACGCTTTCGGTGTTCTCACCATGCTGCTGCTCGCATGTCAGTGCGTCAGCGCAACTTCGGCCTTCCCGCTCACCGCCTCATATGCGATGTGCCCAGACTGTGCAAGCAGCAGCAGGAGATGATGGAGTTTCAGCTACAGCACGCACAGGTGAGTCGCTCTGCAGAACAGCACCACTTCACCACCAATAACTGGGCCTCCATGCGAGACCTGTGTGCCCTGTTGCGCTGTTTCGAGTACTCCACCAACATGGCCAGTGCCGATGACGCCGTTCTCAGCGTTACTATCCCACTTCTATGCCTCCTTGAAAAAATGCTTCAGGAATTGATGGAAGAGGATGTGGCACAGGAGGAGGAGGAAGAGGGATCATTTACAAGGGTTTCCGGCCAGTCATTCACAAGTGGGTTACTGCACCAACATACGCCAGGTACACAATTGTCCAGCCAGGGCACAGTTCTGGAGGATGAGGAGGAGGAGATGGAGGAAGAGAAACCGTGATCACAGCAGGGTAGCACCCAAACCAGTTCATGTCCATTACTGGTGCGTGGCTGGGGGGATACAGAGGATACAGATGATACACCTCCCACAGAGGACAGCTTGTTGTTGCCTCTAGGCAGCCTGGCACACATGAGCGATTACATGCTGCAGTGTCTCTGCAACGACCGCCCAGTTGGCCACATTCTAACTTGTGCTGATTACTGGGTGGCCACGCTGCTGGATCCCCGTTACAAGGACAACGTACCGTCCTTTATTCCATCACTGGAGCGTGATCGTAAGATGCGCGAGTACAAGCGCACGCTGGTAGACGCGCTGCTGATGGCATTCCCACATGACAGGGGGGGCACAGTGGAAGCACAAGGTGAAGGCAGAGGAGGAGGAAATGGTCTCCAACGCAGCTGGGGCACTGCCAGCACCTCAGAAGGCAGGGTTAGCATGGCCGAAATGTGGAAAAGCTTAGTCAGTAGGGTTGAGCGAACCTGAACTGTAAAGTTCGCGTTCGTACCGAACATTAGGATTTTTGGACCCCGGACCCGAACCCAAACATTTCTGTAAATGTTCGGGTACGGTGTTCGGCGCTTTCTTGGTGCCTTTTGAAAGGCTGCACAGCAGCCAATCAACAAGCTTCATACTACTTGCCCCTAATAATGGCATGGCTGTGATTGGCCAGAGCAGCATGTGAACCAGGCTCTATATAAGCTTGAGTCACGCTCAAAAATGTATTTTCCAGATCTGCAAGTGTTACATTCAAGTTTAATATATACAGCTTTCATATTCTGTTAGCAAAAAAATACTTTTTGGGCAATCTACAACAACTGTATTAGTCAGTGTGCAATTTAAGGTAGAAATACACCCATCATTTTCTGGGGTTTGAAAAACACACTTTATTTTTCAAAAAACTGCATTTTCCAGATCGCAAAGTGTTAAATTCAAGTTCAATATATACAGCTTTCATATTCTGTTACCAAAAAAAAAAACTTCTTGGGCAAACTACAACATCTGGATTAGTCAGTGTGCAATTTAAGGTAGAAATACACCCATCATTTTCTGGGGTTTGAAAAAACACACTTTTTAAAAAAAAAAAACTGTATTTTCCAGATCTGCAAGTGTTAAATTCAAGTTTAATATATACAGCTTTCATATTCTGTTAGCAAAAAATATTTTTTGGGCAATCTACAACATCTGTATTAGTCAGTGTGCAATTTAAGGTAGAAATACACCCATCATTTTCTGAGGTTTGAAAAACACTTTTTTTTTTCAAAAAACAATATTTTCCAGATTTGCAAGTGTTAAAGTCAAGTTTAATATATACAGCTTTCATATTCTGTTAGCAAAAAAAATGACTTTTTTGGCAATCTACAACATCTGGATTATTCAGTGTGCAATTTAAGGTAGAAATACACACATCATTTTCTGGGGTTTGAAAAACACACTTTTTTTTCAAAAAACAGTATTTTCCAGATCTGCAAGTGTTAAATTCAAGTTTAATATATACAGCCTTCATATTCTGTTACCAAAAAAAGGCTTTTTTGGCAATCTACAACATCTGTATTAGTCAGTGTGCAATTTAAGCTAGAAATGCACCCATCATTTTCTGGGGTTTGAAAAACACACTTTTTTGACAAAAAACACTATTTTCAGGCCTTGCAGCATCAGCACGTGTGAAATTACAGTCTTATATACTGCTGTCAAATTCAGTTTTTAAACAAACACTCGTTTGGGCACAAAAAATTTAGTTGGCAGCCTTTGATGCAGATGTCATTGTGAGATACACCCTTAATACATTTGGGTTACATTCAGAGATTTTAAATACCTCCATTTGGTGCACCAATATTGAATTCAGGCCTACACTGGTTCAGCCCCTGTGAGATATACCCTCTACATAAAGGGGTTTGAATCAGGCATTTGAAATACAGCCATTTGAAATACAGCCATTTGAAATACAGCCATTTTGTGCAAAGAAATATTTACTTCAGGCCTACACTGTTTCAGACCGTGTGAGATACACCGTCCACATACAGGGGTTTGAATCAGGCATTTGAAATGCAGCCATTTGAAATACAGCCATTTTGTGCAAAGATATATTTACTTCAGGCCTACACTGGTTTAGACCGTGTGAGATACTCCCTCTACATACAGGGGTTTGATTCAGGGATTTGAAATACAGCCATTTGGGCAAATAAATATTTACTTCAGGCCTACACTGGTTCATACCGTGTGAGATACCCCCTCTACATGCAGGGGTTTGATTCAGAGATTTGAAATACAGCCATTTTGTGCAAAGATATATTTACTTCAGGCCTACACTGGTTCAGACCGTGTGAGATACCCCCTATACATACAAGGGTTTTATTAGGCATTTGAAATACAGCCATTTGAAATACAGCCATTTTGTGCTAAGAAATCTTTAATTGAGGCCTAGTCTGGTTCAGGCCATGTGAGATACACCCTTTACATACTGTCTTTCTTTTCTACTATTAATTAAACACTCATTTAGGGCAAGATCCTAAATTAAAAAAATATGAGGAGAGCGTCAAATAAGGGACGTGGCCCAGGTCGTGGTGCTGCTGGTGAAGCTCCTGTTGCAGGGAGAGGACGTGGTCGATCTGTGCCACCTACACGTACAAGTGAAACCCCTTCCTCAGGTGCGAGTAGGCGACAAAACCTGCAGCGGTATTTGGTCGGGCCTAATGCTGCTCTACGAATTGTGAGGCCTGAACAAGTGCAGGCGATAGTAGATTGGGTTGCTGACAGTGTATCCAGTTCCTTCACATTGTCTCCCACCCAGTCTCCTGCTGAAAGACCACAGTTGGCACCTGCAGCAGATGTCCATCAGTCTTTCACCTCACCCCCTTGCAAATCAGCCAAGCAGTCTGAGCCCCAAGTCATGCAGCAGTCTCTTCTGCTTTTTGATGACTCTGTTAGCAGGGTTTCCCAGGGTTATCCACCTAGCCCTGCCCCAGAAGTGGAAGAGATGCACCGATGCCCAACCACTTATTTTTCAAGATGAGTACATGGGAGGACCATCGCAGCACGTCTCAGATGATGACTAAACACAGGTGCCAACTGCTGGGGCTTTCGAAAGTGTGCAGACCGACAAGGAAGTCAAGGGTGAAGACTGGGTGGAAGATGATATGGAGGACGATGAGGTCCTCGACCCCACATGGAATCAAGGTCATGCGAGTGACCGATGAAGTTCGGAGGAAGAGGCGGTGGTTGCACAGAGCCACCAGCACAGCAGAAGAGGGAGCAGGGTGCAAAAGCGGAGCGGCCGTCCTCTAGACAGTACGTCTCCTACTGCCCACCACAGCAAGGGACCGAGCACACCAAAGCCAGCTCCAAGGAGTTCCCAGGCGTGGCAGTTCTTCAGACAATGTGCTGACGACAAGACACGAGTGGTTTGCACGGTGTGCAGACAGAGCCTGAAGCGAGGCATAAACATTCTCAACCTGAGCATAACCTGCATGACCAGGCATTTAAGTGCAAAGCACAAGCTGCAGTGGAGTAGACACCTCAAAAACCAAGAAAGGTCTCTGGCTCCTCCTGCTTCCTCTTCTGCTGCAGTCGCGGCCTCTTCATCCACCTCTGGAGTGACAGTGCCACCTGGCACCCCACAAACAAAGGATCTGCCAGCAACATCAACACCTGGGTCACCGAGCATCTCCACAATGTCCCACGGAAGCGTTCAGCTCTCCATATCCCAAACGCTGGAGAGGAAGAGGAAGCACCCCCTACCCACCCACGATCCCTAGCCCTGAAGGCCAGCATTTCTAAATTACTTGCCTTTGAAATGCTGTTATTCAGTCTGGTGGAGACGGATAGTTTTAAAGGCCTTATGGCGGTGTCTGTCCCACAGTACGTCGTGCCCAGCCGCCACTACTTTTCAAGGCGAGCCATCCCTTCCCTTCACAACCAAGTAGGGGACAAAATCAGGTGTGCACTGTGCAACTCATCCGGTCAGCGTAACACCTTCACCACCAACTTCAGCACAGCCAGAAGTAAACGACAGCAGACAGTTTTAAAACTTATCTGTTTGGGGGACAAACCCCACACCGCGCATGAGCTGTGGACAGGCTTTGAACAACAGACCGATGAGTGGTTTGTGCCAGTCAGCCTCAAGACCGGCCTGGTGGTGTGAGATAATGGGCGAAAATTCGTAGCAGCTCTGGGACTAGCCGGTTTGACGCACATCCCTTGCCTGGCGCATGTGCTGAATTTGGTGGTGCAGAGATTCCTTAAAAATTACCCCCGACATGTCAACCCCCGACATGTCAGAGCTGCTGCGTAAAGTGCGGGCCGTCTGTGCGTGCTTTCGCCGTTCTCACTCTGCTGCTGCTCGCCTGTCAGTGCTGCAGCGTAACTACGACCTTCCCGCTCACCGCCTCATATGCGACGTGCCCACAAGGTGGAACTCCACCTTACACATGCTGGCCAAACTGTGCGAGCAGCAGCAGGCGATGGAGTTTCAGCTGCAGCACGCACAGGTGAGTTGCTCGGCGGAACAGCACCACTTCGCCACCAAAGACTGGGCCTCCATGCGAGACCTGTGTTCCTTGTTGCGCTGTTTCGAGTACACCACCAACATGGCCAGTGCATATAACGCCGTTCTTAGCGTTACTATCCCACTTCTATGCCGCCTTGAAAAAACGCTCCTGGCGATGATGGAAGAGGATGTGGCACAGGAGCAGGAGGAGGAAGAGGGATCATTTTGTAGGGTTTCCGGCCAGTCATTCCCAAGTGGCTCCGAGGGTGCGTTCCTGCACCCACAAACCCAAGGTACACATGTGTCCAGCCAGGGCAAAGTTTTGGAGGATGAGGAGGTGGAGGATGAGGAGGAGGAGATGGAGGAGGAGGAAGCATGTTCACAGCAGGGTGGCACCCAGACCAGCTCATGGCCATCACTGGTGCGTTGATGGGGGGATACAGAGGACACAGACGATACACCTCCCACAGAGGACAGCTTGTTGTTGCCTCTGGGCAGCCTGGAACACATGAGCGATTACATGCTGCAGTGTCTCCTCAATGACTGCCGAGTTGCCCACATTCTAACTTGTGCTGATTACTGGGTGGCCATGCTGCTGGATCCCCGTTACAAGGACAATGTACCGTCCTTAATTCCGTCACTGGAGCGTGATCGTAAGATGCGCGAGTACAAGCCCACGCTGGTAGACGTGCTGCTGGTGGCATTCCCACCTGACAGCGGGGGCACAATGGAAGCACAAGGCGAAGGCAGAGGACGAGGAAGAGGTCGCCAACACAGCTGGGGCACCGCCAGCACCTTAGAAGGCAGGGTTAGCATGGTCGAAATGTGGAAAAGCTTTGTCAGCACGCCACAACAACCAGCACCACCAGCTGATATGGAACGTCTTAGCAGGAGGCAGCATTTCACCAACATGGTGGAGCAGTATGTGTGCACATGCCTACACGTACTGAATGACGGGTCTGCCCCCTTCATCTTCTGGGTCTCCAAATTGGGCACATGGCCTGAGCTTGCCCTTTACGCCTTGGAGGTGCTGGCCTGCCCTGCAGCCAGTGTATTATCTGAACGTGTGTTTAGCACGGCAGGGAGCGTCATCACAGACAAGCGTAGCCGCCTGTCCACAGTCAATGTGGACAAGCTCACGTTCATTAAAATGAACCAGGCATGGATCCCTCAGGACTTGTCCGTACCTTGTGCAGAATAGACATGTATACAGGCACTAAGCAGCCATTGTTATACTGCAGCGCAGTTGCTCATGTTTGTATTTTGGATATTTCACACTCTTTTGGAGTGTACCTTAATTTTTCAAAATTAAATCAAAACCAAAAACCTATATTGGCTATCTAGTCCTCCTCCACCGCCGCTTCCACCTACTCCGCTGCGTCCACCGCCTCTTTAAACTCCTACTCCATATGGAACTCCACCTCATAAATCCATTTATTTATTTTTTGTTCGTGTTTTATTTTATATAATTTCACTACTTTGTCATTTAAATTTTAGGGTAAAATTCACCAATTTTTGGGTGTATAGTACCACTGCTATACCTAGTGGAATGGTAAAAAAATAAAAATAAATTGTCAGTTACATTTTCTGGCGAAATAAAGAAATTTTTGGGTGTATAGTACCACTGGTATACCTAGTAGACAGGTTAAAAAAAAATTGTCAGTTATATTTTCTGGTGAAATTCACCAATTTTTGGGTGTGATGTACCACTCCTATACCTAGTAGACCAGAAAAAAAAAATTGTCAGTAAAATTTTTGTGTGAAATTCACCAATTTTTGGGTATGATATAACCTCCTCTACCTAGTTGACAGCTTAATAAATTTCAATAATTTTTCTGTTACATTCTTGGGTTGACATTATACAATTTTAGACGTGAATAAACACCTGCTATGCATAGGTGACAGGGAATAAAATTTTATAAATTATTCAGTAATTAATGCGCACCACATCCTTACATTCAATGCTTAAACTTTGAAAAGTTGTCACACTTTTATGCTTTAATAATTTCTCCCATATTTCAACTCTAATTTTAAATTTGAAAAAATGGATCCTCCCTTAAATTTGGTCTCTTTTTCTCACGCTCCCTCTCCGGCCTGGAACCCTGATTCCCCGCCACCCGTAATCACCATGGTAGGCACATAAAAGAACATTGAAAGTTGATAGAGCAGATATCAAATTGAATCGTGAACATCACGGGGACCCAGCTCCTCCAAGGCGTAAAGGGCAAGCCATGTGCCCAATTTGGAGACCCAGAAGTTGAAGGGGGGAGACCCATCATTCAGTACATGTAGGTGTGTGCACACATACTACTCCAGGCATGGATCCCACAGGACTTGACATGTATACCGGCCTTACCAAGTTTTTGTTATACTCAGCGCACTTTTTCATTGTTGTATTTTTTATTTTTCCCAATGTTTTGGGGTGTGCCCAAATTTAAACAAAAAAAAATTTAAAAAAATTAAAACAAAAAACCAGTGTTGGCTACCTCCTCCTCCTCCACCGCCGCTTCCACCTACGCCACTACATGCACTGCCTCCTCAACCTCCTACTCGATATGGACCTCCACCTCCTAGATCAAGATTATTATTTTTTTATTTTTAAGTATTTTATGTTATTTTAAGTCATTTAACTAATTCGTCTGTTACAATGTTGGGTGACATTCCCAAATTTTTGGCTGTGATATACCCCTGCTCTACCTAGTGGACAGGGAAATACATTTCGCTAATTCGTCTGTTACATTGTTGGGTGACATTCCCAAATTTGTGGCTATGATATACCCCTGCTCTACCTAGTGGACAGGGAAATACATTTCACTAATTCGTCTGTTACATTGTCGGGTGACATTCACCAATTTTTTGCTGTGATATACCCATGCTATACCTAGTAGACAGGGAAATACATTTCACTAATTTGTCTGTTACATTTTTGGGTGACTTTCACCAATTTTTGGCTGTGATATACCCCTGCTCTACCTAGTGGACAGGGAAATACATTTCACTAATTCGTCTGTTACATTGTTTGGTGACATTCCCAAATTTTTGGCTGTGATATACCCCTGCTCTACCTAGTTGACAGGGAAATACATTTCACTAATTTGTCTGTTACATTGTTGGGTGACATTCCCAAATGTTTGGCTGTGATATATCTCTGCTCTACCTAGTTGACAGGGAAATACATTTCACTAATTTGTCTGTTACATTGTTGGGTGACATTTCCAAATGTTTGGCTGTGATATATCTCTGCTCTACCTAGTGGACAGGGAAATACATTTCACTAATTAGTCTGTTACATTGTTGGGTGACAAATGCTCATCTTTTGCACTAGAAATTACATTTGCATTTAGGACAGTACGAATGGTAGGCCAGAACAAGTACAGGTGATAGTAGATTGGGTGGCTGACAGTACCTCCAGTTCCTTCACATTGTCTCTCACCCAGTCCCCTGCTGAAAGATCAGAGTTGGCACCTACAGCCTATGGCCATCTGGCTTTCAACTCACTCCCTTGCAAATCAGGCAAGCAGTCTGAGCCCCAAGTCATGCAGCAGTCTCTTATGCAACAGAAGTGGAAGAGATTGAGTGCACTGATGCCCAAACACTTATGTTTCAGGATGAGGACATGGGAAGACCACCGCAGCACATCTCTGATGATGACGAAACACAGATGCCAACTGCTGCAGATTTTTGCAGTCTGCAGACCTACAAGGAGGGCAGGGGTAAAGAGTTGGTGGAAGATGTTGTGGAGGATGATGAGGTACTAGACCCCACATGGAATCAAGGTCATGCGAGTGACGTGTGCAGTTTGGAGGAAGAGGCGGTGGTCGCACAGAGGTACAAGCACAGCAAAAGAGGGAGGAGGATGCAAAAGCGTCTGTTACATTCTTGGGTGACATTTTTAATTTTTTTTACATGAATAAACCCCTGCTCTGCATAGGTGACAGGGACCTAAATTTCAAAAATTAGTCTGTTACATTCTCAGGTGACATTTTACCATTTTTGCCATGTACAAACCCCTGCTCTGCATAAGTGACAGGGAACAAATTTTTGTAAAATTGTCTGTTCATTTGGTGGGTGACATGAACCCAGTTTTGCCGTGAATAAACCCCTGCTCTGCATAGTTGACAGGGACCGAAATTTTAAAAATTGTCTGTTCCATTGGTGGGTGACATTAACCCATTTTTGACAATGAAAAACCCCTGCTCTGCCTAGGTGACAGGGACTTACATTTCTAAAATATGTATTTAATTGAAGCGCGCCCCTTCCTTTCATTCGATCCTTCCGCTTTAACAAATTGTCCCACATTTCCGCTCAATCACATTTCAGCCATTGGCCTCCCTTGGATGTGGTATCCCTTTCTCACGCTCCCTCTCCGGCATGGAACCTTGATTCCCCGTTACCCGTGATCACCATGGTAGGCGCATAAATGAACATCGAAAGTTGATAGGGTAGATATCCAATTGATCAAAGCCGTCATGGGGACGTGCGCAATATTTGAGTAGTATGTGTGCACACGCCTACACATACTAACAAATTGGTCTGGCCCCTTTAACTTCTGGGTCTCCAAATTGGGCACATAGGCCTGAGCTTGCCCTTTATGGCTTGGAGGTGCTGGCCTGCGCTGCAGCTAGGGTATTGTCTGAACGTTTGTTTAGCACGGCAGGAGGGGGTTATGAAAGAGAAGCGCAACCACCTGTCCACATCCATTGTGGACAAGCTCACGTTCATTAAAATGAACCAGGCAGGGATCCCACAGGACTTGTCCGTACCTTGTGCAGAATAGACATGTCTACCGGCCTCTCCCAACCATTGTTATACTACAGCGCACTTTCTCTTTGTTTTATTTTTTAGATTTCCCAATGTTTTGGGGTCTACCCAAATTTTAACAAAATAAAAAAAAATTATAAAATCAAAAACAAAAACCAGTGTTGGCTACCTCCTCCTTCACTGCCGCTTCCACCTACACCACCACATCCACCGCCTCCTCAACCTCCTACTCCATATGGACCTCCTCCTCCTAGATCAAGATTATTATTTTTTATTTTTACATATTTTATGTTATTTTAAGTCATTTCCCTATCCACATTTGTTTGCAGAGCACTTGCCATGCTCTTAACCACATTTTGCTGCATTTTGAGCCTTCTAGCCCTTTTCATGACTTTTTTAGAGGCATTTTAGTACTCCAAAGTTTGGGTCCATATTGACTTCAATAGGGTCCGGGTTCAGGGTCAAGTTCATGTCAAGTTCGGATCCCGAACTCAAACTTTTTTGTGAAGTTCGGCCGAACCCGAACATCCAAGTGTCCGCTCAACTCTACATACCTTATAAAATATAAAAAATGGTGCAGAATTTTAACAAAGACTATATTAGTAAGTGTCATATAACCACCTCACAAATTGGTCAACAGTAACCAGAAAGTGGCCAACCTCTTTTTAATAACAATGCATTCAAAAATGGAACCAGAAACACCATTTTGCATGATTAAATTTTTTTTCCATTTAGACCCCCAAAATCACTTGCGAAATGCCATCATTCCTTTGTGAAAATTCCTTGGAGCTGAAGAAATTAAAATGAGTTTTTCCTAGATAAATAAATATATATATATATATATATATATATACACTGAACAAAAATATAAACACAACACTTTCGGTTTTACCCCCATTTTTGAACGAGCTGAACTCAAAGATCTTAAACATTTTTTACATATAAAAAAGACCCATTACTCTATAATATTGTTCACAAATCTGTCTAAATCTGTGTTAGTGAGCACTTCTCCTTTGCCGAGATAATCCATCCCACCTCATAGGTGTGACATATTAAGGTGCTGATTAGACAGCATGAATATTGCTCAGGTGTGCCTTAGAGTTCCCACAATAAAGTCCACTCTGATATGTGCAGTTTGATCACACAGCACAATGCCACAGATGCTGCAACGTTTGACGGAGCTTGCAATTGGCATGCTGACTGCAGGAATGTCTACCAGAGCTGTTGCCCGTGCAATGAATGTTCATTTCTCTACCATAAGCCGTCTCCAAAGGCGTTTCAGAGAATTTGGCAGTACAGCCAACCGGCCTTACAACCGCAGACCATGTGTAACCGCACCAGTCCAGGAAATCCACATCCAGCATGTTCACCTCCATGATCGTCTGAGACCAGCCACCCGGACAGCTGCAGCAACAATCGGTTTGCATAACCAAAGAATTTCTGCACAAACTGTCAGACACCGTCTCAGGTAAGCTCATCTGTATGCTCATCGTCCTTATCGGGGTCTGGACCTGACTGCAGTTCGTTGTCATAACTGACTTGAGTGGGCAAATGCTCACATTCAATGGCGTATGGCACGTTGGAGAGGGGTTCTGTTCACGGATGAGTCCCAGTTTTCACTGTTCAGGGCAGATGGCAGACAGCGTGTGTGGCCTCGTGTGGGTGAGCGGTTTGATGACATCAAAGTTGTAGATCGAGTGGACCATAGTGGCGGTGGGGTTATGGTATGAGCAGGAGTATGTTATGGACAATGAACACAGGTGTATTTTATTGATGCCATTTTGAATGCACAGAGATACCGTGACGAGATCCTGAAGCCCATTGTTGTGCCATTCATCCACGAACATCACCTCATGTTGCAGCATGATAATGCACGGCCCTATATTGCAAGGATCTGTAAACATTTCCTGCAAGCTGAAAACATCCCAGTTCTTGCATGGCCAGCATACTCACCGGACATGTCACCCATTGAGCATGTTTGGGATGCTGTGGATTGGCGTATACAACAGCGTGTTCCAGTTCCTGCCAATATTCTGCAACTTTGCACAGCTATTCAAGAGGAGTGGACCAACATTCCGCAGGCCACAATCAACAACCTGATCAACTCTATGCGACGGACATGTGTTGCACTGCGTGGCAAATGGTGGCCACACCAGATATTGACTGGTTTTCTGACTCCCCCCAGTAAGGCAAAACTGTGCACATTTTAGAGTGGACTTTTATTGTGGGAAGTCTAAGGCACACCTGTGCAATATTCATGCTGTCTAATCAGCACCTTGATATGCCACACCTGTGAGGTGGGATGGATTATCTCAGCAAAGGAGAAGTGCTCACTAACACTAAGATTTAGACAGATTTGTGAACAATATTTTAGAGTAATGGGTCTTTTGTGTATGTAGAAAATGAAAGTGTTGCGTTTATATTTTTGTTCAGTGTATTTAAACTAAACTTCGAATAAGGCTGTCCAAGATAAGATATATTTTTACATAGTCATAAATAGCTGAGTTTTTCTACGGAACATAAAATAAATTGTAGGAGACAAAGTTTGGTGGAAATGCACTTTAATCATAGTATTATTATAAAAATCTAAGTGATGGATTTCTTTCAACAGTCACTCAGAAAACATTTGGGGTGTTCTAGTAACTAATTCCAAACATTCAACAAGAAAACAACTTTATTGTGGTGATGAGTCAGATAGCTTAGCCTGGAGAAAAACTGCATAAAAATTGTTCTCCCAAATTAGTTTCTTTATTAAATTACCATAATGTAAACTGCAAACAAAGTTAGAAGGGACGTTCTATACATAGCATCTATTTTAGGTTGCTTCAAGTGACCATGTGTAAAAAAAACTGTAAAAAACGGATATTAAAAACTGAGACTCAGCTTTTAATATCTGCTTGTATGACTAGCTAGTATAGTCAGTGGCATATCCGTTTGGTGCATTTTTTTCTGAGATTTATATAATTATATTTTCATCTGCACAATGCTCCGTTTTGTGTAGGATGCCTTTATGGTGCATGTGGACCGCACCGGCATCCTCCATTGTACGCATTTTTTGCTGGGGATGGTGGTTTGCTGCGGTCCACATGCGGTGGGACTGCTTCCCCAATGAGAAACACACTACAGTGTTTGGGGTTTGAGCAGTTCCCCCATATTTGCCACTATATTTCTGTGATTTTGTTTTATATGTATTGAATGTGCCTTTACCTGGCATTTAAACATTCTTTTGCACCTGGTAACCTCCATCACACGGTCTGATATGGGTGTGGCTTACAGTCTGGCTTTGTTCACATTGCACTAGTTGTCCTGTTATGCGGTTGTTTGGAAGCTTGGCTGTGAGCTGGATTTCATCACCTTCAGACCGTGTTCACACCATAGGTAGCTTAGTGGTAGGGCCCTTGCCATGCTGAGAGACCGAGACATGGTGCATGATGGGCTCCGATGTGTTCCTGACAGGAATATATTGGCAAAAGTCTCATCTTTTAATATCTTCTTGTATGACTAGCTAGTATAGTCAGTGGCATATCCGTTTGGTGCATTTTTTTCTGTGATTTATACAAGGACTATTCCACCCTCATAACCCAAAGGAACTTTCATCTACCCGGTAACCGACTTTTGCTCTGCTTAGCCCTGCTGTACCTATATCACCTGTATTTATAACCCCAGACCACTGTATATATTCTGTGTGTATAGTGTTATATCTAGTGTGCCCTTAAGGCGATTAAATACATAATTGAATCTTGTGCTATCTTGTATCTCGATCACGAATCCCTGCGTCCGTGTTTCAGCCTAGTTATAAGCTACCGCGGGTTGGTTTCTCACCCTATATAATCCCATTAGCAGACCGAGCTTATATCAAACAAAAAGCTGGTGGAAGATTTCCCGGGCTAAGACAGCGTTGTTTTCACTCCGGCAGTGAAACGGCTCTCTCAGCTTGTTGCTTCTCTGTGCCCGCTGACTGTACCAAGCTGACCTTACCTGCTTCTCTGGAGGTCGCAACGTCGCGCTTTGTTAACCAGTGACCATACTGCATCTCGTGAGCTCGACGTAGGTGACGTCAAGTGGGCACCTTTCATTTTGGACAGCACCTTTAGAAAATAAAAGGTGGAATCTTATTGGTTGCTATGGGCAACTAAGCCAGTTCTATTTTACACTAGTTTGATAAATAACCCCATAAATCTTTAGGCATGTTGCAATGTTGTGCCACTGTGCCAGACTGTTAGCAGGTGGAGAAGAGTCTCCCTGCTTTACTGAGGTGTAGGGTAGAGAAGAAGTCGGAAACCTCCCCGCAACCTGTATGAGAAGGCTGTGTGTGAACCCAGGGCTAAGAGACAGAGCAGGGTACAGAAGGAACCATTACTGCCATCTGTGTGTTGTAACTGAATAGACCCTGTGGTATAATTTTGCACAACCTTAAAGATTTGTAGCCTCCACATAACTTTGGCACTTCCTCCAGCAGCGTAGGACCCGATTTAGACGCCGGTCTTAATAAATATGCCCCTAGGTTTACACTGCGATATAGGTTCACGCTGCGTTATATGTTCTGCCCCTGGACATACATTTAAATACCCAAAAATGTTATACAAGAAATGTATACAGCGACAGGTACTTTCACTTAAATGAGGCAGACAGAGTTCAGGAGATTCATCTCTGGAATCCACTTGTTTCCAGGGTTTTCACCAGACAGAATAGTGTGGTAGACTCTGCTAGACTGTGCTGTTCTGCCCAACCCAAAAAAATGGAAACATATGGAAAGCAGATTAAATGAAGTCCAAAGAGGAATCCATTGAACTCTGCCTCATTCAAGTGAATGTACCTTCACATTATACGTTTCAGTACCATTTTTGAGTATACAAACACATACCTCCAGAAATCACAGCATAAAGCAGGGTTAACCTACCCTTAAAGGGAATCTGTCACCATGACCCTGGACTATTATCTGCAGTTAAACACGAGTAGTAGTACTGCAGATAAGGTGTCCAGATTACTATTTTTAATGTTCCTACTTTCCCCCTTACCCCATTACTCCCACTGTCAGTGCTCAAAGCTGCACTGAAATACATTGTCAGGACTGCTGGGTACAAGCACCGGAGCCCTCTCCATTATGTTAGAATGGCATAGCAGGCTGGACTGTGTATATCAGTGCAGCTTTAAGTGCTGACAATAGAGGGACAGGGGGCAGTATGAGAACATAAAATAGTGATTTGGAGTCTCATGTATTACTGCAAATATGAGTCCAAGATCGTGGTTACAGATTCCTTTTGAATAATTGGTTATGAGTAGTGTTGAGCAAATCAAAGTTAACTTCAAAGTGAAAGTGGACTTCAATTTGAATTTCAGGAAAAATTTGATTCATCCATTTGCTCGTGGTGGGACTGTTTCGATTCAAGAAAACGCATCAAATATCACACGCACCGCCAACGTGATGACATGACACTTTTTTTTTTTATAGTGGATAATTTTTTCAAGAAAATTGAGTTTTGCTAAAACAGGATGCGTAGGAAGAATAAAAAAAAAAAAAACGTACGAATGTTTACTGGCATCTTTGATGGTACTTACAAAACACCATAAACAGTACTTACAGTCTGCTGTCTTTAAAATAATGCCCTCTATTCCCTAGAAAAATAAAATTAAAGTAAAAACACTTTAATAGAATGGAGATACTTTTAGACAAGTATGTTCTTGCTGCCTGCAGCTTTAAGAGGACCTATCACCTCTCCTGACAGGTCTGTTTTGGTAACTACTTGTATGGCCCATGAAATTCTGCAGCTTTTATTTTATCATAACTAGATGTTGGGCTATTCCTCCTGGATATTTATGAGTAACTTGACAGCTGGGCACCTTTCCACTTGTTAAACTGTTGTGTCCACACACAGTCTGGTACTTCCACCGCTAGAATAGTTATTTTATAAATATACTTGGTAGAATGAATCTAAATCGCACCTCCTCATTCCTATACTTATGACTACTGTACAAAATTTGCAGCATTTCTATGATGAAACAGGGCTATACAGCGCTGGTATCAAACATTTGCTGTGCACTAAAAGAGGCATTAGTATACAGTTTGATCAAAGAGCATAGGCCCACTTACCGCGACAAGGTTGCCTCTTGTTAAGTGGGAACCTACTCTGACAATGGCGCAGTGCCGTGCGGCGAACGCTGCGCCTCCACACTGCACCAGCAGGCAATGGGATTCAGCAGCCACACAGCCACACGGCACTGCGCTATGGTTAGATTAGGTTCCCACTTAACAAGAGGCAACCTTGTCGAGGTAACCCTGGGTTCACACTTGAGCGTTTTACAGCGCGTTCCTACGCGCTGTAAAATGCACAACAAGGAGAAACCAATGCTTCCCTATCAGCATGGTTCTCACCTGGGCGTTTTACAGCGCGTACGATCGCGCTGTAAAACGCCCGACGCTCAAACAAGTACCTGACCCTTTTTTTGAGCGTTTGTCGCGCGTTCCCGTACAATAGACTTTCGGGAACGCGCGACAATGTGTGCACGCCTGTCTCTGTATGCGCGCTTGTAAACGCCCGCACAAGCGCGCATACAGAGCGCTCCTTTCGGAACGCTCAGGTCTGAACCCAGCGTTAGTGGGCCTATGCTCTTTGATCAAACTGTATACTAATGCCTCTTTTAGGGCACAGCAAATGTTTGATACTTGTGCTGTATAGCCATGTTTTATCAATAGAAATGCTGCATAATACGTACAGTAGTCATTAGTATAGGAATGAGGAGGTGCGATTCAGATTCTCTCTACATAATACAATTTATATGCTTTAACTTCTTTTTCCCCCCTCTGAGTCAGCACTCCTCCCCATGTGGCACAGGTGCTTTTAATTTAGCAGTAGTCTGCAAAGGGTTAAATAATTCCTACCCCATCTCAGTTGAAGTTCCTGAGAAGCCGTGAACAGGTGATCCCTTTGCACCAGTTCACATGCGGCGCTGGACGGTGGCCGCCGCTGCTTCTGTGCCGTGCTGGTGGAGTGATGGGATCCGAGACCTAGGTGGCTCTGCCTCACGGTGGGGCAGCATTGTGGCTGTTGGATCCCGTTGCCTGCTGGTGCGGTGTGGAGGTGCGGTGGTCGCCGCACGGCACTGCGCTATGGATAGAGTAGGTTCCCACTTAACAAGAGGCAACCTTGTCGCGGTAAGTGGGCCTATGCTCTTTGATCAAACTGTATACTAATGCCTCTTTTAGGGCACAGCAAATGTTTGATACTTGTGCTGTATAGCCATGTTTTATCAATAGAAATGCTGCAAAATACGTACAGTAGTCATTAGTATAGGAATGAGGAGGTGCGATTCAGATTCTCTCTCCACATTATACAGTTATTTTATAAAGACAATTTATATACTAAACTAAAAGTTATTTACTAAAACAGGATGTCAAGAGAAATGCTCAGTCCTCTTTAAAGGGGTTGTCCATAATTTGAATACAAGAAACGTGCAAGCAACGCAATACATAAAATATAAATAAATAACCAATGCTCACCTGCTAAAGCCCCTGCCAAACCAATGGTCTCTGACCATTGCAACCCATCAATGACTGCAGGAAAAGTTGAAAAAGATTGTCAGGGACCACTGGAGTGTTGATGCTGGAACAGCAGGATTTAACATGTGAGTTATTGGCAACAAAGTTTTTTTTTTTTTTTTACTTTATCACATTTGCCCTACAAGACCTTCACTCAAATGTGATGTTGTTTACGAGTGACAGCACCAATGGATTTGTCATTTCTGCATATTTGGTAATAATTTGATATGATGTGATTTCACTCCTTCACGTCCTGGCGCAGATGCTGATAAATCTGGGGGACAGGGGACATGGCGCCTACATCTCACAGCCACCTGAGCCCTGTGGGGACTGAACTGGCCTGAGGAGGAAGATATTTACATACATGCAATGTATACAGAAATAGATGGTTTATCTGCACAAGTGGCAGGAGAGGAGAAGTGTGAGAAGCTGGAGGGCGATGAGGAAGACTAGGCAGATGACACAGTATGGAGTGGAGATGGAGGCAGGGATTCCCTCCGAGTCCCTTGCGCAAATGGCCACATGCATGGTGAGTTGCTTGCGTAGTGACAGCTGCATTATTACCATTCAGCATAGCGATGACTACTGGCTCTCCGCGATGTTAGACCCTCGCTACTGGGCCAAAATGGGGGCATTTTTTACATCTGCTGAGAAAGAAGATAAACTCAACTACTATCAAGACATCCTATGTAGTCAGTTGGTCGCTTCCTCTACCCTCACGCTTTACTGCCATGACTGCTGGGAGGGGGAGGGGGGGGGAGGCAGGAGCAGCATCAGCTCCGTCAACAGTAACTTGAATATCCAGTCTCTGATGAGCACATTTCTTCACCTGCCTACTGAAGAAACCAGCTAGCATCAGGAGATGGAGCAGAACCTGAACGAGCAGGTGGTGGCATACTTGGACTGCACCATGTCACCCCAGATCCAAGATTCCCTGGACTACTGGGCAGCCAAACTTTTTGCCCTGAACAACCTTTCCTGCCTAGTAGCAGGTAGTGTGGCATCAGAGCAGTTGTTTAGTGCACCGAGGGACATAGTTACCCCAAAGAGAACTTGCCTTTTCAACATAAAATGTTGAGAGACTAACCAGGCGTGGATCAACCAGGATTTCCACATTCTGGTGCCTGATGCATCAGAATAGATTGCCATCATCAGAATTGTGACCACAAGACTTGGGCAGAAGTAACGGGCCATTTATACAGTCAGATCATTACAATTCAAGTTTGGCTGCCCAGTAGTCCAGGGAATCTTGGATCTGGGGTGACAGAGTGTAGTCCAAGTATGCCACCACCCGCTGGTTCAGGTTCTGCTCCATGTCCTGCTGCTGCTGGGTGGTTTATTCAGTAGGCGGGTAAAGAAAAGTGCTCATCAGAGACTCAAGACTAAAAGAACTCCCGCAAAAAAAATGTATTCTCTGACCTGCTAGAAAGGTATATGATGTAATCTGTAGTGAAAATAATCTTCTTTTCAGTATCTATATTTGTGAGTTATCCCCTCCCTTCTGCTTCTCAGCTGTGTCATGTGACCAGCAATCAGACTTTCCAAATTAAACAGCATCTCATGTGTGTAGAGGAAGTCAGTTTCTATATGTATCCTATGGGAGCCTCACTCTCAGTCTCATAGGAATAAATAGAGAAGTAACTGGCTTTCCTGTCCTTTATCAGTTGCAGATTAGAGAGTTGGTCACATGACACAGTTAAACATTAGAAGGGAGGGGATAGCTCACAAATATAGTCACTGATAAGAAGATTACATTCACTACATATTACATCATGCACCTTTCTAACAGGTCAGAGAATAACATTTTTTGTGGGAGTGGTTGCTGCTGATGGAGCTGATGCTGCTCCTGCCCCCCCCCCCACATCCACATCCCTCCAGCATTCATTGCACTAGAGCATGAGTTTAGAGGGTCACCGCGGTTAGACCTTCGTGAGGATGGGCGATGGGGCGCGTAGGCAGCGACTAACCAACTACAAAGGAGGTCTTGATAGTAGTTGAATTTTTCATCCCTCTCAGAAGGTGTAAAAAAAGGGCCCCATTCTGGACCAGTAGTGTCTATAACATTGTGGAGAGCCAGTAGACATCCCTCTGTTGAATGGTGATAATGCGGCTGCCACTACGTGAGCAACTCAGCATGTATGTGCCCATTTGTGCGAGGGGCTCGGAGGGACTCCGTGCCTCCATCTCCACTGCATACTGCCACAGTCTATCAAGGTCATCTGTGTCTTCTGATCCCCTCGCCAGTCAGATATATCAGCATTCCCTCCAGGACGTGAAGGAGTGGAATGACATAATTCATCCCGTAGTCCTGGCAACTGACAAATAAAGTGGCCTCCATCTCCACTGTATACTGCCACAGTCTATCAAGGTCATCTGTGTCTTCTGATCCCCTCGCCAGTCAGATATATCAGCATTCCCTCCAGGACGTGAAGGAGTGGAATGACATAATTCATCCCGTAGTCCTGGGAAATGACAAATAAAGTGGCCTCCTCAAAGGCCTAAGCAAACAGCATGAGCTGCCACTGTCTAACATCAAAGTTACACCAGGAAGTAGTCCTGTCCATCTGCATAATCAGTTGGATTAACTAGATAAATGTGCCTAGCCTATATATTAGAGCAGCTGTTAAGACTAATTCTGAAGCACAGTCAGTCTTTGTATAGCAGAACAGATTAAGAATGAATGGCACAGCAGTGGAACAAGATGCACAGGGCAATCACACAGAGCCTACACTCTCCCTGCAGTCTCCCTATGCTCTCTATATGCTCTCCCTACAGTGTCTGAAAACTCTCCCTACAATCTCCCTACACTGTCCCTGCACTGTCCCTATCCCAATCTACAATTAAAATATTGCGAAAACACTGTCTCTAGCACTTGCCAGGTCTCTCCCTATGTTCAGTTGACTGTAAAATGCGAGAGACTGGGCAGGATTAAGCTTTTTATAGGGTTGTGACATCCCAAGGGGTGCCCTTCTGCACATTGTCTGGCTGCATGGCATTATAAATCATATCTCCTTCCTGGGCTTCTTACGTTCACATTGTATCACATGTAGCTGTCATTTTGGGAATAAAATTGGATTCGTGGCAAATCAATGTTTTCCTGAAATTCGGATCAAATTCAATTAGTTTCACTTCGATTCCCTCAACACTAGTAACAGAGTACCAAACATGCTAATTTGATTTTATTACGTTTTATTTAAAAAATAATTACAATTCTGGAAAATCTACTTCTATCTAGTATTATATTTTAAAGTTATTTATGTCTAAATAGTTATAAATATATTGTACACAATCAATTTTAATACATGGTTACATTTGAAAGCCCCTTCCCCAAAAAAATCAATGGAAAAAAATCTTATATTAACTTACTTTTACACTTATCACCCATAAAGAGGACTGATGTGTATTTTTCAATGAAGGAAAGGGGTTTGTTTTAATTATCACACATAGCACAAGTCAAGAGATTTGAATTACTATGCTGCTATGTTAGTCTGGAGTGACTCAGCCTCCTCTGAGCGGAGCTTGGGTGGTCTGCTAGAAAATCGTATGAAGCAATCCATTAGCAGTATCTAGCAGTGATTTATGCAGCTGTCAGACGGCCTTCACAAGTGCAAGTAAATTGTGAACAGCATCAACTAAGGACATGGTCCTTCATAGTAAAGAAAAAGGGCCTGATGCAAAAGAAAAACAGCCAGAGGTGCCACCCACTCATCTTCTCGCCTCTTATAAATGACAAGCTTCCTCTATACAAAAAGCATGCAGCTGCTGATCATTGGAGACCACACTTACAGAGACCCTTCTGTGTGATCATGAACAGCCAATGAAGGCCAGCTTTCAGGGAATGCATTTGAGTTAGTGGAGCAAAGAAAGCTTGGCAGAATTCCACCCACAACCTGGAGTGTATTGATAGCAAACACACATTTGCACAAGACTAAATCAGCTTGCTTTTATGCAAATAAGGAATGGTGTAAACAGCTGAATAATAGCATAGTAAATGAAGAGAACATCCATACTGACACAAATGTCCTTTTTACGTCATTCAGTGTAACAGCATTCCTGACAGACAATGCCTCAGCTGCATCTCACAACCGTCTGAGTATCCCACACAAGTACAGGTCCTTCTAAAAAAATTTGCATATTGTGATAAAGTTCATTATTTTCTGTAATGTACTGATAAACATTAGACTTTCATATATTTTAGATTCATTACACACCAACTGAAGTAGTTCAAGTCTTTTATTGTTTTAATATTGATGATTTTGGCATACAGCTCATGAAAACCCAAATTTCCTATCTCAAAAAATTAGCATATTTCATCCGACCAATAAAAGAAAAGTGTTTTTAATACAAAAAAAGTCAACCTTCAAATAATTATGTTCAGTTATGCACTCAATACTTGGTCGGGAATCCTTTTGCAGAAATGACTGCTTCAATGCGGCGTGGCATGGAGGCAATCAGCCTGTGGCACTGCTGAGGTGTTATGGAGGCCCAGGATGCTTCGATAGCGGCCTTAAGCTCATCCAGAGTGTTGGGTCTTGCGTCTCTCAACTTTCTCTTCCCAATATCCCACAGATTCTCTATGGGGTTCAGGTCAGGAGAGTTGGCAGGCCAATTGAGCACAGTAATACCATGGTCAGTAAACCATTTACCAGTGGTTTTGGTACTGTGAGCAGGTGCCAGGCCGTGCTGAAAAATGAAATCTTCATCTCCATAAAGCTTTTCAGCAGATGGAAGCATGAAGTGCTCCAAAATCTCCTGATAGCTAGCTGCATTGACCCTGCCCTTGATAAAACACAGTGGACCAACACCAGCAGCTTACATGGCACCCCAGACCATCACTGACTGTGGGTACTTGACACTGGACTTCAGGCATTTTGGCATTTCCCTCTCCCCAGTCTTCCTCCAGACTCTGGCACCTTGATTTCCGAATGACATGCAAAATTTGCTTTCATCCAAAAAAAGTACTTTGGACCACTGAGCAACAGTCCAGTGCTTCTTCTCTGTAGCCCAGGTCAGGCTCTTCTGCTGCTGTTTCTGGTTCAAAAGTGGCTTGACTTGGGGAATGCGGCACCTGTAGCCCATTTCCTGCACACGCCTGTACACGGTGGCTCTGGATGTTTCTACTCCAGACTCAGTCCACTGCTTCCGCAGGTCCCCCAAGGTCTGGAATCGGTCCTTCTCCACAATCTTCCTCAGGGTCCGGTCACCTCTTCTCGTTGTGCAGCGTTTTCTGCCACACTTTTTCCTTCCCACAGACTTCCCACTGAGGTGCCTTGATACAGCACTCTGGGAACAGCCTATTCGTTCAGAAATTTCTTTCTGTGTCTTACCCTCTTGCTTGAGGGTGTCAATGATGGCCTTCTGGACTGCAGTCAGGTCGGCAGTCTTACCCATGATTGCGGTTTTGAGTAATGAACCAGACTGGGAGTTTTTAAAAGCCTCAGGAATCTTTTGCAGGTGTTTAGAGTTAATTAGTTGATTCAGATGATTAGGTTAATAGTCCGTTTAGAGAACCTTTTCATGATATGCTAATTTTTTTAGATAGGAATTTTGGGTTTTCATGAGCTGTATGCCAAAATCATCAATATTAAAACAATAAAAGGCTTGAACTACTTCAGTTGGTGTGTAATGAATCTAAAATATATGAAAGTCTAATGTTTATCAGTACATTACAGAAAATAATGAACTTTATCACAATATGCTAATTTTTTTAGAAGGACCTGTATACCCATGGACATAATCTTATCACCATAAGTAATTCTATAGACTTTGGACTTGATTCTGTTCCAATTGAAAAGTCATTTATAGAGCTACTTGTTTTTACTCGTTTTGTCTTTTTAAAGTTTTTGTATGTGGTACCAGATGGATTTTTTGTGAATTTCACATTTTCAGGAAAGGGAAAAATCATGCCATATTCTACTTTTATATTTACACCCAAGTCATATTCTAAGGGCTAACACAGGGCCCCTATTCTTGTGCTCAATGGGGGGCTCCATCAATTAGACCCCCAAGATATAGACACTTATCCCCTATACTGTGGATTGTGGATACCGTACGCAGGCTCGGACTGGCCCACAGGGGTACAGGGGAATCCCCCAGTGGGTCCCTGAGCAAGGTGGGCCCCTAGTCTCTCACCCCCTGCACAAGTGGCACATAACACATTAGATTTGGTACACTACATACATATATTCAATGTACAGCACATCAACCAGCTTATGTTCATAAAAAAAAAATTTTTAGATTATTTATTATATTTGAATGTATCCGTATGGTGGGCCCCCAAAATAAATTTTACTGGTGGTTGGTCCCTAGGTACCCCAGTCCGACACTGACCGTACGTGTTTGTAATGGGACAGCCCCATTAATAACACCACAATTTTACTCCTCATGAATTTATTTAGAATCTGGGAGACTATGGCCACCATATGGCACTTACATACAAGATGCATCTATAGTACCTCTACAATCACATAAAACCTAATAGTTCCTTCACCACAGTAACATTGCATAAGGTTAGCTCCATTGCAAACACCACATAGAAATGTCATTTTCCCTGATGAGACCTGAATAAGTAAAATAAGTAAATTTCTACAATACTTCTGGGAGACAGTTTTTACTGATAAATATTTAACATATAAAACTGATATACAGTTATGAGAAAAAACAAAGTACATCCTCTTCAATTCTGAAGTTTTATGTATCAGGACATAATTTCAAAAAATCTGGTTGTCGGAAAATCTTAAAATTAGGTAAATACAACCTCAAATGAACAACAATTGACAAACAACAGTTATTATTTATTCAACAAAAACGAGTCCAAAATGCCAAAGTTGTGTGTGAAAAATTAAGTACATCCTTACTACTTCCAATTAAGAGGGTACCGTAAGTAGCCATGTGCTGCTTAATAAATGTCCTTGATTAACTGTTCTGTTCATCACCAGTACGTGTGACCACCTCTATAAAAGCTGAATTTTTGTGGTTAGCTGGTCTGGAGCATTCAGATTTGTTTTAACACAATGCCAAGGAGGAAATAAATCAGCAATGATCTTAGTTAAGCAATTAGGGAAGGGTTATAAAGGTAATTCCTAAACAATTTGAAGTCCATCATTCTACAATGAGAAAGATTATTCACAAGTAAAAAACATTACATCTTCCAAGGAGTGGATGTTCCAGAAAATTCACCCCAAGGTCAGGTGCTTAGAGAAATTGCGAAAAAACAAGAAAAAACAAGAGCAAAGACTCTACAGACCTCATCATGTTAAATGTTCAAGTTAATGACAGTACAATTAGAAAAAAAACTAAATAAGTATAACTTGTTGCGACGAATGCCATAACTCGTGCCCGCTTGACGTCAACTACGTCGAGGTCACGAGACGCAGTATGGTCACTGGTTACCAAGATGTGGCGTTATGCCCTCCCAGAGGAGCATGTAAGGTCAGCTTGGTACAGTTTACACAGTTCTCCTCCTGTCCACACGGGCACAGAGAGGCAACAAGCTGAGGTAGCCTGGTCACTGCCCCAGTGAAACAGCGCTTCTTCAGCCCGGGAAATCTGCCACCAGCTTCTCGTTTGATATAAACCTGGTCCGCTAACGGGATTAAATAGGGTGAGAAACCAACCCCCGGTAGCTTATAACTAGGCTGAAACACGATTAGTGATCGAGATACAAGACAGCACTGTCATGGAACCATGAACCAGACGTACAACAAGAGATAAGTGGAAAATAAGAAGGTTTTATTGAAGAGCAAGCCGTAAGCAAAGTCCGAACGGATGGCTAAACCGAAGCAGGGTCTTGCGGAGACAGAGGTCAGGAACCAGAAGGGTAGTCAGACGAAGCCAGGAACAGGAACCAACGGGGTAGTCAGACGAAGCCGGAATCAGGAACCAACGGGGTAGTCAGACGAAGCCGGAATCAGGAACCAACGGGGTAGTCAGACGAGGCCAGGATCAGGAACCAGAAGCAGCAGCAGTCTTGGAAGCATGTGAACACAGGAGGACCAAGCAAGGAACTGAAGCCACAGACCTCCTATATATATGAGCTGGGCATCCAGCTCCTCCCAGTGGGAAGGAGGAGCCGCAGGGTGGGAGGCTACAAGAAAACCCAGAAACCAAGATGGCCGCCAGCACATGTCAAACGAAGGGAACAGCAAGGAGGTAAGACCATGACAGTACCTCCCCCTCAAGGGCCCCTCCTCCGCGGAGTAAGGAACGGTTTCTGAGGGAAGCGTGCGTGGAAGGCTCGGAGCAAAGCAGGAGCATGGACATCTGCGGAGGGAACCCAGGAACGCTCCTCTGGACCATAACCACGCCAATGGACCAAAAACTGCACCCGGCCGCGGACCAGGCGTGAGTCCAGGATATTGCTCACCTCATACTCCTCACGATTGCCCACTTGGACCGGACGAGGCCGAGGAATCGAGGAAGTGAAACGATTACACACCAGTGGCTTCAACAGGGAGACATGAAACACGTTGGAGATCCGCATGCCAGGAGGAAGCGCAAGGGCATAGGCTACCGGGTTTACCCTGCGAAGCACTCGGAAGGGACCAACAAAGCGAGGCGCCAGCTTGGGAGTGGGCACTCGAAGGTTGAGGTTGCGGGTGGACAACCATACGCGGTCTCCGACCTGGTAGGAAGGAGCGGGCGCTCGTCTGCGATCAGCCTGGAGTTTCTGGCGCTGCGCAGAGACCTCAAGGGACCTCTGGATCTGTACCCAAGAAGCACGTAGGACAGAAAGGTGATCCTCCACAGTCGGAATATCCTGGGGAGAGAATACCTCTGGTAACACGGCAGGTTGGAACCCATAATTGGCCATGAAGGGAGACGTCCCAGAGGAAGAGTTCACCGCCGTGTTCCTGGCAAACTCAGCCCAAGGCAGGAGGTCAACCCAATTGTCTTGGTGATCGGAGACATAGCAACGAAGGAATTGCTCCAAGGCTTGATTGGATCGTTCTGCGGCCCCATTGGACTGAGGGTGGTAGGCCGAGGAGAAAGAGAGATGAATCCCCAACTGGGAGCAAAAGGCGCGC
Source organism: Bufo gargarizans (assembly GCF_014858855.1). NCBI lineage: Eukaryota > Metazoa > Chordata > Amphibia > Anura > Bufonidae > Bufo > Bufo gargarizans. The sequence continues at coordinate 479,183,933 of NC_058080.1, forward strand.
CAGAACCTGGACACAAACTGACTCCCCCGATCCGACACAATCTCCTTGGGCAAACCGTGCAACCGGAAGACCTCCCTGGCAAAAATCGAGACCAACTCTTGTGCAGAGGGTAACTTCTTGAGAGGAACACAGTGGCACATTTTGGAAAACCGATCCACAATCATGAGAATGACCGTATGGCCTCGGGATGCAGGGAGGTCCACAATGAAATCCATCCCCAGGTGTGACCATGGACGCTCCCCGGTGGCTATGGGTTGCAAAAGGCCCAACGGAAGGTGCCGAGGGGACTTACTCTGGGCACAAACGGAGCATGCCGCTACATATGCGGCGATGTCGGAACGTAGAGAAGGCCACCAGAACAGACGTGAAACCGCCCAGGACAGCTGATTCTTTCCAGGGTGCCCCGCGGCCTTGGAGTTATGGTAGGTTCGCAACAACCGAGTGCGCAACTCCTCAGGCACAAAACATCTGCCGTTGGGTCTCCCAGAGGGAGCACCAGATTGAGCCGCCAAAATCTGCTCACCCAGAGGAGAAGTCAGGCTGGTGCGAATAGCGGCCAGGATCTGATTCGGGGGTATGACCGTAGTCGGAATCGACTCCTCCCCGGACAGCTCGGAGTACTGCCGTGATAAGGCATCCGCTCTGATGTTCTTGGAGCCGGGTAGGTAGGAGACCACGTAATTAAAACGTGACAAGAACAGAGCCCATCTGGCCTGACGTGGTGTCAATCTCTTGGCCTCAGAGAGGTAGGTCAGATTCTTGTGGTCCGTCAGGATGAGGACCGGAACCACCGAGCCCTCGAGCAAGTGCCTCCATTCTTTAAGGGCCTGCACGATGGCCAATAACTCCCTGTCACCAATCTGATAGTTGCACTCCGCGGAAGACAGTTTCCGGGAGTAAAACCCACAAGGAAGCAGAGGACCCTCTGGTGTTCTACGCTGAGACAGGAGGGCGCCTACTCCCGTCTCAGACGCGTCCACCTCGAGGACAAAAGGCAACCCAGGGTTGGGATGCGACAGAATCGGAGCCGACACAAAGGCGGACTTTAGAGCCTCAAAAGCTCGGATGGCCTCGAGCGGCCAGACCTGAGGATTACTGCCCTTCCTGGTCAGATCCGTGAGAGGCTTGGCTAGCATGGAAAAGTCCCTGATGAACTTCCGATAATAATTGGCGAAGCCCAAAAAGCGCTGCAGGGCACGAAGCCCACTGGGCTGGGGCCACTGTAAGACAGCCGAAACCTTCTCAGGATCCATGGAGAACCCCTCAGCGGAAATGATGTAACCTAAGAAGGTTACCTGGGATCGGTGAAATTCGCATTTCTCAAGCTTACCGAACAGCTTGTTCTCTCGTAAGCGTTGCAACACTCGTCTGACATCCAGAATGTGGGCCTCCATGGATGCAGAATATACCAAGATGTCATCCAAATAGACCACCACACACTGCTGCAACAGGTCACGGAAAACATCGTTGATGAATTCCTGGAAGACTGCGGGCGCATTGCACAACCCAAAGGGCATAACCAAGGATTCATAATGACCGGTCCTGGTGTTAAACGCGGTCTTCCACTCATCGCCCGCCTTGATCCTTACCAGGTTATATGCCGCCCTCAGGTCGAGTTTGGTAAAGACGGTGCCCCCTTTGAGGCGATCGAACAGCTCGGAAATCAAGGGTATCGGGTAAGCGTTCTTGATCGTGATGCGATTGAGACCCCTGTAATCGATGCAAGGCCTCAACTCGCCGCCCTTCTTTTTCACAAAGAAAAATCCAGCCCCTGCCGGGGACGAGGATTTGCGAATGTGTCCGCGTGAAAGCGCCTCCCTCACGTACTCCTCCATGGCCTCATTCTCCGCTACCGACAGTGGATAGACTTTGCCACGAGGAGGAACGGCACCGGATTGTAACTCTATGGCACAATCGTATGGGCGGTGCGGAGGTAGGGCAACCGCGCGCACCTTATCGAATACATCCCGGTACTCTTCGTATTCAGGAGGCAACAGAGAGTCCGAGGAAGTACACAGCAACTTGACAGGCCCATGGATGCAACTAGCCCCACACTGCGGTGACCACGAGAGGATCTCGACCGATCTCCAATCGAAAGTCGGATTATGCTTCTGGAGCCAGGGGTACCCCAAGACCACCGAGTAGTGTGGAGACGAAATAACCTGGAGACAGACCGACTCTCTGTGAACGGCACCAATGGCTATCCCCACTGGAAGGGTCTCATGAGTCACGTGTGGCGGCAGAAGGGGTCTGCCGTCTATCGCCTCAAGAGCCAGTGGGGAACCTCGAGGCTGCAGAGGAATGGAATTGGCGGCAACGAACACTCTATCAATGAACAAACCACCAGCACCAGAGTCCACCAACGCCTGGGTCGTCACCGAGCCCCCGACCCAGGAGAGGACAACCGTGATCAGTGGTTTGTCAACACGGGAAACCGGGGACGAGGAGACTCCACCCAAGATCTGCCCCCGACAGGACCTCAGGTGCGAGCGTTCTCCCGGACGGTTCGGACATGCCAACCGAGACCACAGTACATGCATCGGCCCTCACGTCTCCGGAGTACCCTCTCCCCCTCAGACAGGCGAGCAAACCCCCGCTGCATGGGTTCACCCCCAGACAAGTCATACCCAGGAGGCGTGGGAGGAGAGGGAGGCACGGGTGGGACAGCAAACGTAGGCGCCAATCTGTTAGGAGACCTCCGCAGGCTCTCCTTAAAGGAAGGTCTCTCCCTGAGTCTGGTGTCAATCAAAATCAGGAAAGAAATAAGAGACTCGAGCTCCACTGGTAGGTCCTTAGCTGCAACCTCATCCTTCAAGGCATCCGAGAGACCATGAGAGAAAGCAGCGACCAGAGCCTCATTATTCCAGCCCACCTCTGCTGCCAGGGTACGAAACTCAATGGCGTATTCAGCTACGGATCGTGAACCCTGTCTGATGGACATAAGGAGCTTCGCAGCAGAGGCAGCACGAGCCGGCACATCGAATACCTTCCGAAGAGAAGCAACAAAACCGGAAAACTCGGCAACCACCGGATTGTTGTTCTCCCATAAAGGGCTGGCCCAGGCCAAGGCCTTGTCCGAGAGCAGCGAGATCAAGAAGCCCACCCTTGATCTCTCAGTAGGAAAGGCATGTGGCAGCAACTCGAAGTAAATGCCCACCTGGTTAAGGAAACCTCGGCACTGAGTTGGCTCTCCCCCAAAGCGCTGTGGAAGGGGGGCAGAACCGGTCATACCCTGAAACACCACAGGAGCAGCAACAGGTGTCAGGGTAGACTCTGGCGCAACAACCGGAGCGGCAGTAGGAGCGGGCCCAGGAGCGACAACCGACCCATCGGCAACGGAAGCTAAATGAGCCGTGCGTTCAAGCAGGGTTTGCAACGCCACAGCGAACCGACCCAACAGGTGATCCTGCTGATCAAGTCTGGCAACCAGCGTAGGTAGCGAGGGTGGCCCTGTACCGTCAGAATTCATGGCTTGGTCCTAATGTCATGGAACCATGAACCAGACGTACAACAAGAGATAAGTGGAAAATAAGAAGGTTTTATTGAAGAGCAAGCCGTAAGCAAAGTCCGAACGGATGGCTAAACCGAAGCAGGGTCTTGCGGAGACAGAGGTCAGGAACCAGAAGGGTAGTCAGACGAAGCCAGGAACAGGAACCAACGGGGTAGTCAGACGAAGCCGGAATCAGGAACCAACGGGGTAGTCAGACGAAGCCGGAATCAGGAACCAACGGGGTAGTCAGACGAGGCCAGGATCAGGAACCAGAAGCAGCAGCAGTCTTGGAAGCATGTGAACACAGGAGGACCAAGCAAGGAACTGAAGCCACAGACCTCCTATATATATGAGCTGGGCATCCAGCTCCTCCCAGTGGGAAGGAGGAGCCGCAGGGTGGGAGGCTACAAGAAAACCCAGAAACCAAGATGGCCGCCAGCACATGTCAAACGAAGGGAACAGCAAGTAGGTAAGACCATGACAAGCACAAGATTAAATTATATATTTAATCGCCTTAAGGGCACACTAGATAACACAATATACACAAGGAATATATACAGTGGTCTGAGGTTACAAATACAGGTAATATGGTACAAACAGGATTATACAGAGTACAAGTCAGTTACCGGGTAGATGAATGTTCCTTTGGGTTATGATGTTGGAATAGTCCTAGGCTGCGGGCACGTGGGGGCAGTGATGTCAGCAGTTTCCAAGTCTCTCCAAACACATGGCACGATGTGACCCCCTTTCAGAGAAAGACACGCCTGCTTGCTGGCACAAGCCTTTTAACCTGTAGCTGGCCCCTCCCCTCCCGGCCTCTGGGAGGGGTCCACCCCCCCTCTGCTGGGTTGGCAGTACATGAGCCACAAAACCAATTAGGGCTCATGGCTCCAGACCAGAATGTCGCAGGGAGGTGGTTGTGGGACCAATGGATCTACCTGGGTTCCAGCTACCAGTAGAGTCCAAGCATGGTACCGTTATTTGGTTTCTGTAGGGAGATATGTATATCTCCATTCCCTGGCCTCCAACCACCAGACTATGACCACGGGCCTGTTTGTCGTGGCCACAGAGACACAAATGTGTATTTGTGTCACACCCTGCTCTGTGAGTGATCTGAAAAGATCTGTCAGACTTGCTGTACGTGAATCTATCCAACAGATTGCTTTGTTGTGGCTTTGGGCAGGATCCCACCCCCTCACAGGGTCTGCTGATTAGTTAGTTAGTGATGCTATTTATACCTGCCTCTCACTATAGCCCTTGCGGTTTATAGTTTCTCCTGGAGTTCTCTGCTGGTGTTTGGTGGATCTCCTGCTCCCAGTTTGTCTTCAGTTAATTCCTCCTTCCTTCCCTTCTGTTGTTTGTACTGGCTAGGCCTGGTAGACCCTGGTTCCTTCATCTTGTGCAAGGAATTGGTTGTCTTTTCGCCTGCTTCCTAGCTGAGGGTTTGTGTCAGTAGCAGCAGGGCTTAGGTTCGAGTGCATGAACACTTCTACCATCGAGATTTGTTCATGTTGGTAGCAGTCAGGGAAAGGCTAAGGGATTGTCAGGAGGTGACCTTTCCCTGTTCCCTGGCTGTGGGGCCTAGCCTGCTGTTTTGTTTAATTTTGTTGTGTTTGGTTCCCTTCCATTCCCTCACCTTTCATGACATTATAAACTGCCCATACCGTCTTTTTTTTCCTTGCTCCGTGCAAAATGGAAGCTTTTGATACTCTGGTTGATCGCATGCAGGAATTATCTTGGGAGGTAGCAAACCCCCGTAATTCAGTTGCACTGTGTCAGAGATCTCTGGCGTCTGGCGCCGTTGGTGGGAACCAGGTCAGCCTTGAACCAAAGGTCGCTCTCCCAGATAGGTTTTCCGGGGGAAGTGATAACTTTGTTCGGTTCAGGGAGTCCTGTAAATTATATTTTCGTCTGCGTCCGATTTCATCTGGAGACGAAAATCAAAGAGTGGGGATTATAATTTCTTTGCTAAAAGGTGTTGCTCAGTCCTGGGATTTTTATCTGCCAATTGGTTCGTCCGATCAATGGATGAATTTTTCAGAGCCCTGGGACTGATATATGATGAACCAGACCGGGTCTCTCTGGCTGAACTAAGCTGCGTAGCTTGTGTCAGGGAGAACATACGGCTGAGTCATATTGTGCTGAATTTAGAAGATGGGCGACTGACTCAGAGTGGAATGACCCTGCACCCCGTAGTCAGTTCTGTCAGGGACTGTCTGAGAAACTAAAACACGCTTTTGCATTTCATGAAAATCCTGATTCTTTGGAGGCGGCCATGGCTCTAGCCGTAAGGATTGATAGATGTCTGAGGGAGAGGCGCAAGGTTCCCCTCAGGCAGGAGGCACTGTCATATGGGGAATCTGTCCCTCCTGTCCCTCGGGGTACAGTGACACTTGAACCAGGGACTGGAGAGGAACCTATGCAGTTAGGTCAGATCTCTTCTTGCCTTGGTAAAATAAACTCTAGAGTGCAGAGAAGACTATGTTATTTCTGTGGTAAAGAAGGACATTTCGTTATTGTTTGTCCTTAAGCCTTAAATTGGTAACGAAAAACAAAAGGGGGTTCTTTAAAAAACAAAAACAAGTTCTCTTACTCTTTGTAGCGTGAATCAAGAGTCAGAACAGGTATATTATATTCTACCTGCAGTACCCGATTCCTCCTGCCTGCCATGGTGACGCTAGACTCTGAAAATATTGAATTAGAATTATGGGTTGACAGTGGTGCAGAGGTTAATCTTGTTGATTATCAATTTGTTCAGAGTCATGGTTCAGAGCGCATTAAACAAAGAGATATCAGTGTTTGCTATAGAGTCCGCTCCTCTCTCGCAAAAATGTCATATTGTGCAGGATATTCATTTGAGGGTGGGTGATTCTTATGTTGAATCCATTCCTTGTTTTGTTCTTAAAGGTTTGCCTGCTCCGCTGGTTCTGGGTTTATCATGGTTGACCAAACATAATCCTACTATTGATTGGCAAACTAGACAAATCAGTAATTGGAGTGATTTTTGTATGGACAACTGTCTCGACACATCTATTTCTGGGGTATCCACTAAGGTGTTACCTCTGTTTATTTCTGATTTTTCAGACGTATTCTCGGAGGGTGGAGATCAGGAGTTGCCCCCCCACCGTGAGTATGATTGTCCGATTAATCTTATTCCCGAAGCAAAATTGCCGAAATCTCGGTTATATAATGTTTCCCAACCTGAAAGTGTAGCTATGTCTTTTCACTTGATCCCTAGCTGAGGGTTTGTGTCAGTTGTAGCAGGGCTTAGGTTCGAGTGCATGAACACTTCTACCATCGAGATTTGTTCATGTTGGTAGCGGTCAGGGAAAGGCTCAGGGATTGTCAGGAGGTGACCTTTCTCTGTTCCCTAGCTGTGGGGCCTAGCCTGCTGTTTTGTTTAATTTTGTTGTGTTTGGTTTGGTTCTCTTCCCTCACCTTCCGTGACATTCTGGTTTATGTATATAATGCACGGGCGATTCATAATTCCTTATGAACCGCTGGTTCCAACCTGTCTGATAATCTGAGTGAAGTGGTGAATGGCTTGGACCTCATGCTGAGAAATTCTTCCTGTCACATCAGCTTGGTTCCTGACTGACTGGAAGTGTGAAAAGTTGCAAACACTGGTGAACTGCTAGCGGTCCACTGCCATCTGCTGGCTTTGAAGCAGGGCCCCCCTGTGGAGCTCACTACCTCTGCTATCTGACAAGCAGAGGGTTGAAGTGAGAACTTATTTTGCATGTACACTGACCAAAGTGAATTAAATGAAAATCATGGCTGCCATTAAACGATAATCCATTTTCCTGACACTTGTTTAAAAGGGTTTCCAGGAGAAAGCCTCTTCTTTAAAAAAAAGAACATGGTAGTATGGTAAGACCAAAGTGGAGATGTTTAGCTATGATGCACAGCACTAAATCTGGTAAAACACCAAACACAGCATACTGTATCAGCACAACTGTCAAGCACGGTGGTGGACTCGTGATGATTTAGGCTTTATTTGCACCCAGGACCTGGGAATCTTGCAGTCTTTGAGTCGATTATGAACTCCTATGTATATCAAAGCATTACAGAGTCAAATGCCAGGCCATTTATCCAACAGCTAAAGCTTTGTTAAAATTTGGTCATGCATTAGGACAATGATCTAAAGCAAACTAACAAATTTACAATGGAATGGCTGAAATACAAAAGAATCAAAGTCTTGCAATGGCCCAATCAAAGTCCAGACCTCAACCCAAATGAAATGTTGTGTTGGAACCTTAAGAGCACATTTGGGGAGCATTCTTGATATTGGAGGTAATGTAGGGGGCACTATTACTATTAAGGGTAGCCCGGGAGCTATATTACTATTGGGGAAGAACTATCTGTATTGCACTGTAATTTCTGCAGTATAGCATTCGAGGGCATTAGGGTGCACAGTGGGCACAGTATTAATGATAACAATGATGGGGCAGCGGGAAGGGGGAGAATGATGGAAAAGTAAGGAAACTAAAATGTCTGTGTGGCAAACTCTGCAGAGAGGAGACGTGGCTGAAAAAAGTCAAGGCAGTCTGGTCCAAATGAAAAAGATGAGTAAAGAGACATTAAAGGAGACATCTCTAGATGTAAGAGGTATGTAGTGCTGTATTGCCATGTATGTTTTGTAGCACTGTATGTAATGTCCATCCACATATGTCTTTAACAGTATAGCTGGGGGAGGAGGGATTGGATTGCAAATTTGGCGATGGGAGGGGAGCCATTTCAATTTTCACCTGAGGCAACAGAAAGGCAAGGTGCACCCCTGTCCAGAACGATGTGAAAAACAGATAAAGTCATACAGAACATGATTACATCAAGGTGTTGCTGCTAAAGGTGGTTCCACAAGCTATTAATTCATGGGGTTTACTTCATTTTTCACACGTGGCTTTTCCATTTTTGCTTAATTCTTTTAAACAAATAATAAAACTGTGGAATCTTTGTGTACTTTTTCTCATATGAAGTTGCATTTACCTAATTTTAAAGGGGTTGTTATATTGTTTCACTATCCTCAGGATAGATAATCAATATCTGATTGGTAGGGGTCTAACTCCCGGAACCCCTGCCAATCATCTATTTGAAGAGGCCACAGTGCTCCAGTGAGCACTGCAGCTTCCTCACAGCTTACCAAGCATTATGTACATTGTACAGCGGCTGCACTTGGTATTGCAGTTCAGGCCCATTCAGCTACATCTAGGCCATGTGATGGATAAGTGTGACGTCAATGGCCTAGAAGAGTCCACACTGCTCATAGGATCGCCACAGCCTTTTTAAACATCCAATCAATGGGGATGTCAGGAATCGGACCCCCACCAATCAGATATTGATGACCTATCCTGAGGATAGGATATTAATATCAAATTCCCATACACTCCTTTAAGACCTTCTAAAGACCAGATTTTATTTATTTATTATGTGCTGATACGTAAAACCATAGAATTCAAAGAGGGTGTACCTTGTTTGTCTCATGATTGTCGGCTGTAACCACAGGGGCAATTTTTTTGCAGCATTTGTTTGTTTTTCACACCAAAGAAGGGAATCCAAACAGAAGGAAACATATTAAGAATAGTCTTAGGCTGGCCATACACTTTAGATAGTTGTCACCTAAAAAGAGAAGAGAAGCCAAATGTCAGACACCTCTGGCAATGGTTTATCTCCCTTGAGGAAAATTGATTAGGCGTGTAGGGCTTCATTTACCTTTTTCCTGGCATCTGTTGGGAAAAAAGTCAGGACACTCCCATGCATATCACAAAACACAGTGTTCCACTAGAGCATGTCACGGTCTTTGTTGTGTGCCATGACACATTTGCCATACATGTTGGTTGCCAGGGGCAACGCGTTGTTGTTTGCAGCATCTATGGACTTTTCTCCCCTTCTCCTGGTTCCTCCCCTGTCTGGTGCTGGAGGGGTTACCTTCCTGGCTGGGTGTGGCCACTTGGGTTTTATCACCTGAGGCTTCCAGGCTGGAGTCAGTTGTACTCCAGCCTTTGTTGGTGATGGATCTTTGCTCCTTTCCTGGGTGTTTTATCTGCCCAGTCCTTGAGGGCCACCTAGTGGGACATCGATGTCTCTCCGATGTCTTCTATGTCATCCCGTTGTCTACCTTCCCTTCACTACCCTTGCATATGTTTGGTGATGTTTATGTATGGGTGGCTGTTGTCTTGTCTAGTTGTTGTTACTTGTCTGGTATGTTGGTGTTTTTAGTCCAGCATGTTTGCTAGACATGTTCCCTGTGTGTTATGCCTCTGGAAGGGGGTCTCAGGGTTCCCTGGAGGGGGAACCACAAGCATGTATGCAGTGCTGCCTGGGGCCGCCGTGCATCTTACTGCATGGGGGTCCAGGTAGTAACTGGTGTGCTGGATACCTGTGTGTGTTGTTGGTACGGTGTCCTGTTTGGTGTGTGGGCTCCATAACTTATGCTCGGGTTCCAGTCATGGTGGCAGCGGCAGGTAAGTGTGTCGTTCTGTGTTATTACCTGCTGATCCAGTTGCTGTTTATGGTCTCCACTTTTCCCTGCAACTGTTTATCCGTGTCTGGGATGAACAGGTCGTCTCTGCCCCTTCCCTATTGTGAGGGATTATCAGGGCGACTCAGGGTCTGAGGTTCCTGGATATGCGCTGTCTTACCATCCAGGTCCGCTCATATGGTGAGGAGTTGGCCTTTATTAAAAATATTGAGCTGTTCTGTCACAAACGGTTAACAGTTTTTCTAGCTGTGTGACTGGTACTTTCACTTTCTCTTTGTGCCGATCATCTAATAAACTTTATTTCTAAACAACTGAGAGGTCATAAACACTTATTTAAGACACATTCTTATCAGTAAGATAAGAACTGAGATAACTGAGAGAACTGAGTGTTTATAATGACATAGAACAAAGATAAGGAGTCCGTCTGCTCCTGGTCTGACAGAAAACCCAAAGGGTTCTACTAGAGCATGTCAGCTCTGTACAGAAAAAAGGACGCCATATTTTTAATAAAGACTAATTAAAAAAATTATAGGCTGAACTGGTGTTGTTTTTCAGCCTTAGAAACTATGGGGCACATTTGTTAAGACCAGCGTTTTAGACATCAGTCTTCACAAATTCCTACACTGTCAGTTGATCCACCACAGTTATGTAGAGGAATCGGCCTCTACATAACTTCAGTGGATCCTCTGTTACTTCTAAATGTAAGACAGCTTCCTAGAGTGGGAGAAGCCATAAATTGTGGTGCAAAGGATATTTGCACCACAATTTCAACCATCATACTCCTAATTTAGGCATATTTCTGTAATAAATGGCCTCCTATGTTACCATGTTACTATGCTATGAATCAAAGCAATGCTGTACAGATAATAGCAAATTTTAGCATGATGCCTACCATGTATTACTGGTTTTAGACAATGTTAAGGAGATCCAATCTCCTCCTCCTGTTGAAAGTAGGAATTAATTTCTAATATCATAACGTTTCCCTTCTGGAGTTTGTTTCTACCGGTATGACATCCATTTGTCCTAATAGGGACAATCCCTTTAAAGAACAAACTTGCAAAAAAAATATGGTAAATACATTATTTTGTATTTTAGTTTTAAGTGCCCTATCAAAAAGCCAGTTATCCTGCTATTTTCTACCATTTCCAGATGGCCCAGTTCAGCAAGGCAGAAAATACCATTCCTATCTTAAAAATACTAGGAAATTGCAGCCATTATCAAGCTGTGATAACATATGTTAGCTCACTGACCTTAACTTCAGTCTGAAAGTACTTGGAGAAAGTTCACAATTACTGAATATTTTCACTTTATGACTTCCAATTCTGCTGTACAGACGTTACTAAACATAATTACTTTAAATACACTCTAGAGAAATAAAATACATATTTACATTGTTGATTACACAGTGTGTCCGAGAGCTCTGCAAGGGTCTCTAACTGGCTAATTGCCAAACTTCGGCAAGTGAGAGAAAAATAATCTAGTTTGTCTGAATAAGGCTCAGTTTTATTATTGCATTTGTGGCCAGTTTAATTAGTGGCCATGTTTTTATTCCAAGGTTTGATTCTCCACAGCCGCCACCTTAATTACTAAAATAATATTGATAGATTGAGCAAAATTAGAAAACACTGGCTGTAAAATTATTCTAATATAGAGAAATGATAAAGGTTTTCAGAAACTGAAAAGAAAAAATATTGTCACCATTTCTATAATGCAGAGCTTGTTAAGAGGTTACTTGTATCCCTTTCTTCCCTGAATTCCAGAGGAGCATATATGGCCTATAGGTCTCCTCACACTGACTAAGTCACTCTCTCCGCAAGGAGAGATAGTACCCCCAAATCCTGACTTAGGTCTCTCATCCAGTTAAGCCAGTACTCTCTGCTCTGCACTGATGAGGGGCAATAATCCTGAAACAGCTGTTGGCAGATAAGGTGCTGGCTTAATATCTAAGTCATGTCTCAAAAGCTATTTAAAGGGTCGAACATATAACTTCTATAATTGCTTCATAATGGAAGCAATAAGAGAAGGCTCATTTATAGGTGTCGTTGCCGGAGGGTATGAGTCATCGTGGTTCATGGCCTCAGTGAAGTAAGAGCCAGTATTTTCAGGTGTCAGCAGCAGCTAATGCTGATTGACACTTTGCTATTTTAGTATGGCTGTACAGCTGATCCGGGATGGCTCTTACTGGGAGTAGTCAAAGTGCTGGGTGGATGACTAACTCCCCACGTTCCAGGCCGGGTCTTGACTGGCCTATAAAAAAAACAGCCGGCAGTGTCAGCTGGTAGTGATTTCCTCTCTCTGACAGAGGAGCTCTGGCAATCGCTGGTGTGGGAACTGAGCCCTGTACTGGGCTGAAAAGCTGAGACCTGTGTGTTAGGAGAGCAGGCCACCTAAAGCCTGCATTTGGACTGCTGGAGGCAAAACCGCCGATAAGGTGACGTTTTTTGTTATGCACAAATTTTCTACTAGGCGTAAACATTTGAATTACAAACTTGTACTTTGCTTCTGTACTGCACCCGCTTATCCCAACTACCAGAGCGAATCCCCACAGTATGCATACAGTTGCAAGAAAAAGTATGTGAACCCTTTGGAATGATATGGATTTCTGCACAAATTGGTCATAAAATGTGATCTGATCTTCATCTAAGTCACAACAATAGACAATCACAGTCTGCTTAAAGGGCTTCTGTCAGCCCACTAAACCATTTATTTATTTTTGGTAACTAATAATCCCTATACTGCGAGCTCTGCATACATAAGTTAAATAATCATTTTGGTTCAGTAGAATTTGATAAAAAGCTATTTTTAAAATATGCAAATTACCTTGCTACCAGCAAGTAGGGCGGCTACTTGCTGGTAGCAGCCGCCCCCTCCGCATTGTGATTGACAGGGCCAGGGAACGGAATCGTTCTCTGCTGGCCCTGCCTGTTTGCAATCAAAATCCGGCGCCTGAGCCGCGGCCGTACCTATCTTCAATCTGCGCAGGCGCACTGAGAGGCGGCCGCTCCATCCTCAATGCGCCTGCACTGATGACGTCACATCTACACCCGGCGTAGGCGCATTGAGGATGTAGCGGCCGAGCGAGCGGCCGCCTCTCAGTGCGCCTGCGCAGATTGAAGATAGGTACGGCCGCGGCGCACTCGCCGGATTTTGATTGCAAACAGGCAGGGCCAGCAGAGAACGATTCCGTTCCCTGGCCCTGTCAATCACAATGCGGAGGGGGCGTCATTAGGATCGGATGATGCGGCTGCTACCAGCAAGTAGCCGACCTACTTGCTGGTAGCAAGGTAATTTGCATATTTTAAAAATAGCTTTTTATCATATACTACTGAACCAAAATGATTATTTAACTTATGTATGCAGAGCTCGCAGTATTGGGATTATTAGTAAACAAACAAAAAAAAACGGTTTAGTGGGCTGACAGAAGCCCTTTAAACTAATAACACACAAATAATTAAATGTTACCATGTTTTTATAGAACACACCATGTAAACATTCACAGTGCAGGTGGAAAAAGTATGTGAACGCCTAGACTAATGACATCTCCAAGAGCTAATTGAAATGAGGTGTCAGACAACTGGAGTCCAATCAATGAGAGGAGAATGGAGGTGTTGGTTACAGCTGCCCTGCCCTATAAAAAACACACACCAGTTATGGGTTTGCTTTTCACAAGAAGCATTGCCTGATGTGAATGATGCCTCGCACAAAAGAGTTCTCAGAAGACCTACGATTAAGAATTGTTGACTTGCATAAAGCTGGAAAGGGTTATAAAAGTATCTCCAAAAGCCTTGCTGTTCATCAGTCCACGGTAAGACAAATTGTCTATAAATGGAGAAAGTTCAGCACTGCTGCTACTCTCCCTAGGAGTGGCCGTCCTGTAAAGATGAATGCAAGAGCACAGCGCAGACTGCTCAATGAGATGAAGAAGAATCCTAGAGTGTCAGCTAAAGACTTACAAAAGTCTCTGGCATATGCTAACATCCCTGTTAGCGAATCTACGATACATAAAACACTAAACAAGAATGGATTTCATGGGATGATACCACAGAGGAAGCCACTGCTGTCCCAAAAAAAACATTGCTGCACGTTTACAGTTTGCACAATAGCACCTGGATAATCCACAGCAGTACTGGCAAAATATTCTGTGGACAGATGAAACCAAAGTTGAGTCGTTTAGAAGAAACACACACTATGTGTGGAGAAAAAGAGGCACAGCATACCAACATCAAAACCTCATACCAACTGTAAAGGATGGTGGTGGGAGCATCATGGTTTGGGGCTGCTTTGCTGCGTCAGGGCCTGGACGGATTGCTATCATCGAAGGAAAAATGAATTCCTAAGTTTATCAGGACATTTTGCTGGAGAACTTAAGGCCATCTGTCCACCAGCTGAAGCTCAACAGAAGATGGGTGTTGCAACAGGACAACGACCCAAAGCATAGAAGTAAATCAACAACAGAATGGCTTAAACAGAAGAAAATACGCCTTCTGGAGTGGCCCAGTCAGAGTCCTGACCTCAACCCAATTGAGATGCTGTGACATGACCTCAAGAAAGCGATTCACACCAGACATCCCAAGAATATTTCTGAACTGAAACAGTTCTGTAAAGAGGAATGGTTAAGAATTACTGCTGACCGTTGTGCACGTCTGATCTGCAACTACAGGAAACGTTTGTTGGAAGTTATTGCTGCCAAAGGCGGTTCAACCAGTTATTAAATCCAAGGGTTCACATACTTTTTCCACCTACACTGTGAATGTTTACATGGTGAGTTCAATAAAAACATGGTAACATTTAATTATTTGTGTGTTATTAGTTTAAGCAGACTGTGATTGTCTATTGTTGTGACTTAGATGAAGATCAGATCACATTTTATGACCAATTTGTGCAGAAATCCATATCATTCCAAAGGGTTCACATACTTTTTCTTGCAACTGTATATTGTATATACAGCAGGTATTGACATGTGAGATACAAGATATAATAGATGCAGTGTGTACAGGTATATAGTATATACAGCAGTGTATTGACATAAGGTATGAGGTATAAATTACAGCTCGTACCTCACATATCAGTCCACTGCTGTATATACTATATATCTGTACACACTGCATCTATTATACCTGGTACCTCACATATCAGTACACTGCTGGATATACTATATATCTGTACATATTGTATCTGTAATACTGTGTAATATATGTGGTGTGTCTCTATGTATGTGCATATATATATATTTGTGGTCATGGCTGTGGATGAAAGAACCTTATGTGAGAAGTGGGGAACAGGCCTGACCTGTTTACTTACCTTCAACCTGGACTGAATGGCTGGTGGTGTGCCCTTAGCCATGAACGAGGGTAGGCCTATAAAGGGGGCACACCCTGGTAAGATGTAGAAATAAGGGAGGGTGGGAGGGACACAGAGAGCTCACGGGCATCGGAGGATAGCGCGCCTTGATTTTTAAAGGCACCTCCGCCCCTCCCACAAATACAGGTTGACATGTCAGCCTAAACTACTTGTGGTCATGGCTGCGGAGGAGAGAACCTTGTGTGAGAAGTGGTGAACAGGCCTGACCTGTTTACTTACCTCTAACCTGGACTGAATGGCTGGTTGTGTGCCCTTAGCCATGAACAAGGGTAGGCCTATAAGGGAGCAAAGAGCAAGCCAGGTAGTATAGAAAGAATTTTATTAGATACGCAGCAAGTCATAAAACCAAACTACAGAAAGCCTTAGATATCTCTACGTGAGTGTTCGGAATGTACCGACCGTAGCATAAAGAGTGCCAGCAACACATTTTTTGAATGATGTGAGCTGGAACATTGTGCTTTGAAGCTGCGGATGCAGCCCCAATTCGGAAGGAATGCCCCAAAATGGTTTTCGGGTCATACCCTAAACCGGCCGCTAGTAAGCAGATGTGCGAAATGAACTGGGATGAAGTGATGGACCTAACCTTGAACCGGAGCAAAGGGCTGTCTTGGGCCGAGTCGCCCAAAGCCGCCAGTAACTTCTGGAAAACCTGAACCGGGCACCATTCTTTGAAAGTCGGGAAGTACCTGATTTCTACCGGTGGCCCGACTTGGGACGTTTTGGAAGAAGGGAGGTACAGGATGAACTGGTCGTTTCATCGGACCAGTTGACCCTGGTTAAACCCTTGACTCTGGCAGAGGTGCTGGTGAACACCCCCGGCCTTAAGAAACCGTAAAAGCTGAGGTACATAGCCACTTTGATAACAGTACTAGAAAGGAGCCCAAAAGGATTGCCATCTAGGGAGGTGGATAACTTCCTAAAGAGCTCTCCTGATACCGGCTGTCCAACATGAGGAAATGCTGTACCCCGGGCAGGTATAACTTTATGGAGTTGTAGGAAAGTTTGAGTTCCAAATGGCAGTACGCCAAGAAAGCCATGATGTATGCGGTCTTGCCGGTATCATGTCTTGGGTGAAGGAGTATGAATCTGTTGAACACATTCCAGCCAGTTTTATCATTTCTAGACCTGTTGACAGACAAAGACTTTTGCACCAGATTTTTTGCTGAATCAATGTAAGATTTTATTCCATGACCAATGTTTGGAAAGCTGGAGGGGATAAACCCACTCGTTCCGCCTCCGGCATTGCCTGGAAAAAATTGCAAAAATTAAATCATGACAAGGCATCTGCGGGGACATTTTGTTTGCCCTGGATATGCCTGCATGTTATGTGAAAATTGTGACACAGGGAAAGCCAGACCAACCTGCGGACGAAAGACATGATAAAAGGTGACTTGGATCTGCCTTTGGCGATGATGTCTACTACCGCCTGTTTGTTTGTGACAAAAACTACTGAAGAGTTGGCCCATCGACTGCCCAAAACTTGGGCCGCTGCTACAATTGGGTACACCTGTAGCAATGGGGAAGACTTCAAAGAAAGCTGCGCTGAAGATACCTCTTTGGGCCAGGAACCATCAAACCACTGATTCCCGCTGATTGCTGCGTAACCTGCAGAGGCGGTGGCGTCCGTAAAGATCATAGCCGATGCGGGACCCCCATGAGGAACGAACATGAAGACCTCGTTCCAATTGGAGAGGAACGTATTCCACATTGCCAAATCAGCGAACGCTTGGCTGTCTAAGGAGATGGGGCTATCCTGTTCGGGGGCTGAGGGAAGTAACTGCAACAACCAGGAGGTGAAGGCCATGCCTTGTGTCATGATTCTGGTAGCAAAGTTCAACATGCCCAGCAAGATTGCAATTCTTCTTTAGTGAAACTTCTGCGCAAATTGATCGAACAGCCAGGGACTGCTCTTGGACCCGAAGGTCTAACGGCTAGCAAAATAGCACAGATTTTGCCATCTGATGCCATAAAACCTCCACAGCTGCGGGTGGATAGGGAGCAGTTTGAAAGCATTCGCGATGTCTGCTTTGGATAGCCAAGCCCCTCTGCCTACCTGGAGGATGAGATGGATAGCATCATCAACTGAGGAGTACAGCATGGAGAATTCCTCAGAGGGAATCAGAGAGTTGAGGCTCGGAATGCCGGAACCATGAGGCGCAGAGAGATCATAAATAAGACATTTTTTATTGGAGAATTTTTTAGCCACAATGCCAATAGGTCTGACCCTCCAAGAATCAAAGGGGACAGTGGAAAATGGCCTGATAAGGAACCCCTTCTCTAATTCAGACTGTATTAAGACTCCTACCGAGTCGGGATCCCTGGTGGCTGAAAGGAGATTAGGACCCTCCCAAGTGGACTGGGGAAGAGCAACTAGACCCGTATGGAACCCCTTGGCAAACCCGGCTGTTAAGAACTGGATGAACCGGGAATTGGGATAGTCTTGGAGGAGAGCTGCCAGGAGATCCAAGTTGACCCCGGCTAGTCATGAGGTCCTAGATGAACTCTGTGGGCAGGTTGTCAGGGGGTGGGCTCTAAAACAAACGGAGCAAATGTGCAGGGCTCTACATTTGTTGTAATTAGAAATGGCCATGTTGTAATTGTTACAAATTTGACTATTGCCCAGGAAAACTATGGTGTCGCCTAATTTATCGGTGGATGGGGCAGGTCTCTGCGGGAAACCAGAGGTGCTGGGAAGGAACCTGCCCTGAGAGACGGGAGGAACTGCGTTAGGGCACCAATCTTAAGAGTGGAGGATGGAGTTGCAAGAAGCACATGCTGGAGCCTTGAGGCCAGCGAAATGATGACAAAAGAACTCCATATTCATGTATGCCCAGTTGGTGGTGTGCTGAAATCGGGCAAGAGTGGCGGCCGCCTTGGCGGAAAATGAGCGGTGGTAGTCGTAAAAAAGGCGTGGCCGCCATACTTGTGGCCTAGATCCGTGACCCTATACAGATAGGTGTCCAGTTCCTCTCGTCTCCCAGTGTGGGCAGAACAGATGATGTCCCTGTATAAACTGAAGGCCAGGACAAATTCAGTGATGGACAATTTTTTGTTAAGGCGGACGTCCCTGGCCTTTAGAATGATGGAAACGTCACCGCAAGCTGTTGTCTACGGTGTCATGGGTAGCTATGAGGATGGAAGATAGATTAATGTCCTTTCCCTCTAGGATATCCTTCCTGATGTTGTCCAGGACAAAATGTGCCGGAGCTACCTCAGGTGTGCATGAGGCCCTACCTGGGGAATGAGAACAGGAAGCAGAGGCCACTGGAACAGGAGGGGCAGAGGGACTAGGTGTCAGTCCCCTGGACTCTACGGCGATCAACCTAGCTTGCATATCTGACACAGAGGTTGTGATGTTGTTGATTGTAGAATGCAAGTGTGCCAATGACAATTGGATGGTCGACATGGGGACTTGTTCTGCCGGTGGAGCGGTTGGCTCAGACACCAAGAGTCTGTATAGCTCTGCCTTCCTCGCCTGTTGAGTTCCTTAATCAGTTTGGGTACTGTACAACTTCTGAGCAACATAGTGCTGCCATGGCTGGAAGCGAAGGACTCTGGGATTGATAGGGATTCCTCAACGTCTGACAAGTCAGACATGCTGCGAGTGTGAGATAATAATGACATAATTAACGGTCGGACGGCCCTGGTATGAAGAGAGAGACCCGAGACCGTGAAGTGAAAACTTAAGAAGTGGTGGTGATGGTGAAGAACGGAGTGTAGGCACTTACCTGTGCGGAACCTGGAAAGAAAGTTACAACTGGCAAAGACGTGACTTTAACAAAGAAGGGGGTAGACTGTAAAAAAAAAGGTGCGCACCAAAGTGATAATGACTAGATGGTACCTGAAGAATGAACCAGGAACAAACAAAGATGCAAAAACAACTGGCCCCGGACCTGAATTGTACAGGACGATGATGTTAGTTCTCATAAGCCTGAGAGTGGCGGACCGAGATATCATGGAAGGTGAGTATATATATGGAGATTAATATTGATAAAAATGTTTTTTTTTTTTTTTCATGACCTGGATGTAGTGATGAAGTATTGTATAGATGTAAGCCTGAGCACTGTACCAGGCCATGGATATTAATGAACTTAAACGTGAGCCAGCATAAACGTAAGCCTGAAAACGAACCAGTCAACAGAAATTAATGAATTAAAAATGTAAGCCTGCATAACGTACCAGGCAACAAAATTAATAAATCAGTGAGTTAAAAACGTAAGCCTGAACAAACGTGACAGGCAACATACATTTAAAAATTAAAAACGTAAGCCCGAATGACGTACTAGGCAACAGAATTTATGCATTTATGAGTTTAAAAAACGTAAGCCTGAATAACGTACCAGGCAACAGAGTTAATGAATTAAAAACGTAAGCCCGAATGACGTACCAGGCAACAAATATTATGCATTTATGAGTTAAAAACGTAAGCCTGGATAACGTACCGGGCAACAGACATTAATTATTTAAAAACGTAAGCCTGAATAACGTACCAGGCAACATAGTTAATGAATTAAAAACGTAAGCCCAAATGACGTACCGGCAACAGACATTATGCATTTATGAGTTAAAAAACGTAAGCCTGGATAACGTACGGGGCAGCGGACATGAATTATTTAAAAAACGTAAGCCATGAATGTACCAGCCCACAAACATGAAATTAATTGAAACGTAAGCTGGTTAAACATGGCCAGCAACAAACATTGAAGAAAAAAACGTAAGCCAGAACGTTATGGCGTTGACATTTGGAGATTAAAGCGTAAACCTGATTAAGGAAGCCGGCCGCAGACCTTAAAGAATAATGCGTTAGCCTGAATGACGAAGGAGGCACCAGGCATAGTTAAAACTGAAAATGCGTATAACTACGTGGAAGCCCCTGAATGATGACTGAAGAGCATGAACAGGAAAAGATGAAATAATAGGCACAGGCCCCATAATATATAAGAGAGACTGGGAGACGCGACAGGCCGTTGACAATGAAGGGTTGGGAGGAATGAAAATCCTGACCTGAAGGGTTTGGGTTGAGACGGGCCAGATGCACCCGGATCTCCAACTGAAGGTTATTATGCAGCTGCATTTGGACTAGGGGACCTGAGTGCGTGAAATATGAGTGTGGGTTGAATGGTTGTGCTTTTTTGTTTGTTTGTTTTTTAAATCCCTTTATTTATTTTTTATATTTTTTAATTTTCCATAATTTGTCCCTTTATTTGTCCCTTTTTTTAATATATATAACTTTATTTGTCCTTTTTATAATTTTTTTTTTTTCATAACTTTATTTGTCCCCCCTTTTTATTTACTTTTTTATTGAAAAAACACCTGGAAGAATTGTGACTGAATCAGGGTGCTATGCAGAAGATTGTGTGGGGGACGTTGGAGGCCAGAACCTGGATGGGGGATAAGCGAGGAAGTGCTGCCATGAGACCGCGAGAATTGGCGACAACGGCAATAGAGAGAGAAGCGAGGTGATGGGGGAGGCGTCCGCATGCATCGGGGCCAGACGCACCAGGATCTCCATCTATGAGCCCGGGGGTGCAATGTGTGTGAGGGAGCGGACCGCGGCTGAGGTAAATGGGGTTGAAGATGGGGAAGGAATGCTGGAAGCAGGGACAGGGCTGTGGCATCGTTACCTGAGGAGCGTTCGGCAGAAGCGCCCCAGAGCTGTAGCAGGTTGTAGGGCGCAGCGGCCCCTGCATACTTACAAATGAACGTGCGATTCAGCGATTGTGCTTGGCGAGACTGCAGGATGTATACGCCCCCCCACACAGAGAGCTCACGGGCATCGGAGGATAGTGCGCCTTGACTTTTAAAGGCACATCTGCCCCTCCCACAAATACAGGCTGACATGTCAGCCTTAACTACATATATATATATATATATATATATATATATACACTGCTCAAAAAAATAAAGGGAACACAAAAATAACACATCCTAGATCTGAATTAATTAAATATTCTTCTGAAATACTTTGTTCTTTACATAGTTGAATGTGCTGACAACAAAATAACACAAAAATTAAAAATTTGAAATTAAAATTTTTAACCCATGGAGGTCTGGATTTGGAGTCACACTCAAAATTAAAGTGGAAAAACACACTACAGGCTGATCCAACTTTGATGTAATGTCCTTAAAACACGTCAAAATGAGGCTCAGTAGAGTGTGTGGCCTCCACGTGCCTGTATGACCTCCCTACAACGCCTGTGCATGCTCCAGATGAGGTGGCGGACGGTCTCATGAGGGATCTCCTCCCAGACCTGGACTAAAGCATCAGCCAACTCCTGGACAGTCTGTGGTGCAACGTGACGTTGGTGGATAGAGCGAGATATTATGTCCCAGATGTGCTCAATTGGATTCAGGTCTGGGGAACGGGCGGGCCAGTCCATAGCATCAATGCCTTCGTCTTGCAGGAACTGCTGACACACTCCAGCCACATGAGGTCTAGCATTGCCTTGCATTAGGAGGAACCCAGGGCCAACCACACCAGCATATAGTCTCACAAGGGGTGTGAGGATCTCATCTCGGTACCTAATGGCAGTCAGGCTACCTCTGGCGAGCACATGGAGGGCTGTGCGGTCCTCCAAAGAAATGCCACCCCACGCAATTACTGACCCAATGCCAAACTGGTCATGCTGGAGGATGTTGCAGGCAGCAGAACGTTCTCCACGGCGTCTCCAGACTCTGTCACGTCTGTCATGTGCTCAGTGTGAACCTGCTTTCATCTGTGAAGAGCACAGGGCGCCATTGGCGAATTTGCCAATCTTGGTGTTCTCTGGCAAATGCCAAACGTCCTGCACGGTGTTGGGCTGTAAGCACAACCCCCACCTATGGACGTCGGGCCCTCATATGACCCTCATGGAGTCTGTTTCTGACCGTTTGAGCAGACACATGCACATTTGTGGCCTGCTGGAGGTAATTTTGCAGGGCTCTGGCTGTGCTCTGCCTGTTCCTCCTTGCACAAAGGCAGAGGTAGCGGTCCTGATGCTGGGTTGTTGCCCTCCTACGGCCTCCTCCACGTCTCCTGATGTACTGGCCTGTCTCCTGGTAGCGCCTCCATGCTCTGGACACTACGCTGACAGACACAGAAAACCTTCTTGCCACAGCTCGCACTGATGTACCATCCTGGATAAGCTGCACTACCTGAGCCACTTGTGTGGGTTCTAGACTCCGTCTCATGCTACTACTAGAGTGAAAGCACTGCCAGCATTCAAAAGTGACCAAAACATCAGCCAGGAAGCATAGGAACTGAGAAGTGGTCTGTGGTCACCACCTGCAGAACCACTCCTTTATTGGGGGTGTCTTGCTAATTGCCTATAATTTCCACCTGTTGTCTATCCCATTTGCACAACAGCATGTGAAATTGATTGTCACTCAGTGTTGCTTCCTAAGTGGACAGTTTGATTTCACAGAAGTGTTGTTTAAGTGTTCCCTTTATTTTTTTGAGCAGTGTATATATACAGAACAGTGTATTGATGTGAGACATACAAGGTATAATACTGTAGATGCAGTGTTTATAGAAATATGTGGTCAGTTATACATTATAGTTACTGTGTGTGAGGTACATGTCATTGCAACTGTCTGAAGTATTATACAGGTCCTTCTAAAAAAATTAGCATATTGTGATAAAGTTCATTATTTTCTGTAATGTACTGATAAACATTAGACTTTCATATATTTTAGATTCATTACACACCAACTGAATTAGTTCAAGCCTTTTATTGTTTTAATATTGATGATTTTGGCATACAGCTCATGAAAACCCAAATTTCCTATCTCAAAAAATTAGCATATTTCATCTGACCAATAAAAGAAAAGTGTTTTTAATACAAAAAAAGTCAACCTTTAAATAATTATGTTCAGTTATGCACTCAATACTTGGTCGGGAATCCTTTTGCAGAAATCACTGCTTCAATGCGGCATGGCATGGAGGCAATCAGCCTGTGGCACTGCTGAGGTGTTATGGAGGCCCAGGATGCTTCGATAGTGGCCTTAAGCTCATCCAGAGTGTTGGGTCTTGCGTCTCTCAACTTTCTCTTCCCAATATCCCACAGATTCTCTATGGGGTTCAGGTCAGGAGAGTTGGCAGGCCAATTGAGCACAGTAATACCATGGTCAGTAAACCATTTACCAGTGGTTTTGGCACTGTGAGCAGGTGCCAGGTCGTGCTGAAAAATGAAATCTTCATCTCCATAAAGCTTTTCAGCAGATGGAAGCATGAAGTGCTCCAAAATCTCCTGATAGCTAGCTGCATTGACCCTGCCCTTGATAAAACACAGTGGACCAACACTAGCAGCTGACATGGCACCCCAGACCATCACTGACTGTGGGTACTTGACACTGGACTTCAGGCATTTTGGCATTTCCCTCTCCCCAGTCTTCCTCCAGACTCTGGCACCTTGATTTTCGAATGACATGCAACAGTCCAGTGCTGCTTCTCTGTAGCCCAGGTCAGGCCCTTCTGCCGCTGTTTCTGGTTCAAAAGTGGCTTGACCTGGGGGATGCGGCACCTGTAGCCCATTTCCTGCACACGCCTGTACACGGTGGCTCTGGATGTTTCTACTCCAGACATTCCACTGCTTCCGCAGTTCCCCCAAGGTCTGGAATCGGTCCTTCTCCACAATCTTCCTCAGGGTCCGGTCACCTCTTCTCGTTGTGCAGCGTTTTCTGCCACACTTTTTCCTTCCCACAGACTTCCCACTGAGGTGCCTTGATACAGCACTCTGGGAACAGCCTATTCGTTCAGAAATTTCTTTCTGTGTCTTACCCTCTTGCTTGAGGGTGTCAATGATGGCCTTCTGGACAGCAGTCAGGTCGGCAGTCTTACCCATGATTGCGGTTTTGAGCAATGAACCAGGCTGGGAGTTTTTAAAAGCCTCAGGAATATTTTGCAGGTGTTTAGAGTTAATTAGTTGATTCAGATGATTAGGTTAATAGCTAGTTTAGAGAACCTTTTTGTGATATGCTAATTTTGTGAGATAGGAATTTTGGGTTTTTCATGAGCTGTATGCCAAAATCATCAATATTAAAACAATAAAAGGCTTGAACTACTTCAGTTGGTGTGTAATGAATCTAAAATATATGAAAGTCTAATGTTTATCAGTACATTGCAGAAAATAATTAATTTTATCACAATATGCTAATTTTTTTAGAAGGACCTGTACATGAGTGAGCAATGAGTAAAAGCAGGGCATGGAGGGACGGTAAATGATGAGAAGCTGATTGTGAACTTCTAATATTTGCTGTTAGTGGTTGAAGGACCTGTGTTGATGTCATCACAGGTTCTGGCAGATATACCTTTCAAACCTAGGAACTACACCATTTTTGGTGCAGTTCCTTTGCTAGATCCTGCAGGACCTGTGATGTTGAAGATGGTGTCATCACAGGTCCTGGCAGATGCATTGTTCTAACCTGGGAACTACACTTTACACTGTGCAGTTCCCTTACAGGACCTGTGATGACATCATCAAAGGTCCTTTAGCTTTAGAAAGTTAGACAGGAGAAATTAGGCGGCGTGGACTCGCCTCCACTGCGGGCCCCTCTTCCTCACGGGCCCTATAGCAGCTGCGTGGTCCGCCTATATGGTAGGTACACCACTGCCCAAGATCCAACTATAGTGTGAAAGAGCACACTTCTTTTACACTGTCGTCAGCTGAGTGAAGAGGGTGTCAGCAGTAAGTTTGTGTTGATGTCACTGACTATTTTGCCCTTCTTCTGAACCGTCAAAATAATACCCCCCAACAAACAGATCCTGTCTGTTGAGTATCTGCCTTCACTTGGTCAGCATTTGATCAGTAATCCATGAGTATTGCTAAAGCCAGGAAAAAAAACAGAAGTGGATCCAAAACAGAGATGACACGTGAATGGAATATTTGCATGTCTTCTGTGTTTTGCACACACTCCTGCTTTTGGCTTAAAAAAATACAAGCCAATTCTAATGGGACTATACAGGCCTTACAGCTGCTACATAGGATCCATTTTGCGTCTCAATTTTCCTTCCTTCTGTAAGATCAGAAGAAGGGTCAAATAAATGATGATGTCAACAAGGCCAAACAGGGACACTAGTGGTCCAAAGAGTGGGGAGGGCTGGAACAGCATGAGAAGTCCACAGGGTGGCCCAATGACATAGTGGTGAGGTGGCAGCATCATGAGGAGACCACAGAGTGGCCCAGTGACATAGTGGTGAAGTGGCAGCCGCATGAGGAGACCACAGAGTGGCCCAGTGACAGTGTTGAGGTAGCAGCAGCATGAGGAGACCACAGAGTAGTGATTTGGCAGCAGCATGAGGAGACAACAAAGTGGTGAAATGGCAGCAGCGTGAAGAGACCACAGAGTGGCCCAGTGACATAGTGGTGAGGTGGCAGCAGCATGAGGAGACCACAGCGTGGCCCAGTGACATACTGTTGAAGTAGCAGCAGCATGAGGAGACCACAGAGTGGTGATGTGGCAGCAGCATGAGGAAACCACAGAGTGGCACAAGGACAGAGTGTGGAGGTGGCAGCAACAGCATGAGGAGACCACAGAGTGGCCCAGAGACAGAGTTGTGAGTTGGCAGCAGCATAAGGAGACCACAGAGTGGCAAGGTGATATTGTGTGGATGAGGCAGCAGCAGCATAAGGAGACCTCAGAGTGGCACAATGACAGTGTGGAGACCACAGAGTGGCCCAGAGACAGAGTTGTGAGTTGGCAGCAGCATGAGGAGGCCACATACTGGCAAGGTGACATAGTGTGGAGGGGCAGCAACAGCATGAGGAGACCACAGAGTGGCCCAGAGACAGAGTTGTGAGTTGGCAGCAGCATAAGGAGACCACAGAGTGGTAAGGTGACATAGTGTGGATGAGGCAGCAGCATAGGGAGACCTCAGAGTGGCACAATGACAGAATGAGGAGATCTGAGTGGTGAGTCGGCAGCAGCATCAGGAGACCAAAGAGAGTGACCTACCTGTCCCCCACCCCACCACAGTAGCCATGTCAGTGGAATGAGAGCGCAGAGGGCCCCCCAGTCAGACCTGCCAGAGATGGTATAAATACTCCGCCAGGAGGGGAGTGTGATGTGGAAGCCCATTGCCCCAAAGTACCAGAAAAAACTGGTGATACAGAAAAAATAGCACAAGCGCAGGCACTCCACAGCAGAAGAGGGTAATACAAGAACCCAATGAATATGGATACTGATCAAGCAGACAGAAACAGTATCTAAGGGGAGCGCAACTACTTGCCTTGTAGAAGGGCAGAAGTAGAAAGGGTGTTGCGTCTCAGCAACGAATAAGCTGTTAACGGTGACACGTGACTGTACAACTACTGTGTCAAGCGAGGGGAGTAATGCAGATGACTCAACATATGCAAACTAAGTATGCGATTACTCAATCTCCTAAAAGAGGTAATGCTGATGCCGTCTCAGCATCAATTGTCAGCGCCAATGCCTCACTGGTGAAGAGATCAATGCAGTAGATAAGTAACAAATAAAAAGAAATATGTTATGCCAGCTAAAGAAATCAGTACTAGTGCACACAAGAAGTGAGCAGCCTCATCAGCTACAACAACCCATGCTATTGCAAATACCTGGACTGGTGATGAAAGTAATGCAGGTGACGAATGCCATCAGGAATGAGTGGACTTATCAGCGACAGCGGGCATGCTCAACCTGTGGCCCTCCAGCTGTTGCAAAACTATAACTCCAAGCATGCCTGAACAGCCTACAGCTATTAGCCTACAGCAGGGCATTGTGGGAGTTGTAGTTTTACAACAGCTGGAGGGCCACAGGTTGAGCATGCCTGAGCTACAGCATTAAGAGCCAGCATACATATGTCACCTGTTGGAGCTACCGCACCCATTGCTAGCATAAAAGAGCAAAAGTTCCACCTGTAGGAGAAGGAAATGTAGAACACCTAGGACCAGCAGGAAGGCTCCACAGATAGATGGAATGTGTTGCATGTCAGGGCCATGACTCCGCATGGAGCAGAAAGTAATGTGGTAGAAACTACAGATCCAGGCCCCAGTGTCAATGCATCGTGTGAGGAATGAAGAACGCTGTTGTTTTCACCATACTTAGGGTGAACGCAAATATGCCACCTGAGAAGGGGTCATACAGTAGTAGCCACGGTATCTAGTGCTAGCACAAATACTCCACCTGAGAAGGAGGCCATACAGTAGTAGCCACTGTATCTAAGGCTAGCACAAATATTCCACCTGAGAAGGAGGCTATACAGTAGCAGCCACGGTATCTAGGGCTAGCATAAATACTCCACCTAAGGAGGAGGCCATACAATAGTAGCCACGGTAACTAGTGCCAGCGCAATACTCCTCCTGAGAAGGAGGAAAGCTGGTAGCCAGTGCAGATGCTCCACCAATTGAAGGTGCCAATGACAATTGCAGTTATATCATGGGGCAACACCCTGGAAAGACAAGGGCCACAACGCCAACACACAAAATGACTACCCAATGATGGGATAGTGCAATAGAAGTCATAGTATCCAGTGGTAGGGTAGCACCCATAGGCCACCTATTAAGGGGTAAAGGCAATAGTAGGTATCGTCTCTTGCAAATGTTCCACCCGTGGAACGGGGGGGGGGGGGGTAATAGGACAAGGAAGCAGTGAGGAAGGAGACGCAGTAGTCAATATTAGTGCAATTACTCCACCTGTCAAAGGGGGGGAGTAACACGATAGGATGTACCATATCCAGTGGTAGTGCAATTACTCCACCTGTGGAAGGGGAGTAAAGAGACAAGATATAGATTATCCAGTGTTAGTATGGTTACTCCTACTGCGGAAGGGGGTAATGCATAAGATGTACAAGTAATAGGCTAATTACTCCACCTGTTCATAGGGAAGCATGGGTAAAGCTGCAATAGCTACCGCACTCAGCATTGGTGCAAATACTCCACCTGTGCATAATTGCACTTGATGAAAAAGGAGGGGGAGTTCTGCCAGTATGGTTCTTGCTTGCAGGACATGGCACTGATGACAAGGAAGATGAGCCGATAGCTCCAAGTTTTATTTTATTTTTTTATCATTTATTTATTTAATCATTCAATTAATTATTTCTTTGAACCTGAAACCCCAGCCTCATAAAGTGAAGAGGCGTGTAAGGGTTAGACATGGGGGGAGGGTTAGGCCTAGATAGTTTGAGGAGTGGGAGCAGAGCTCAACGAGCTTCTGTAGGAAGAGTATTGGTCCGAGTTTCTGCAGGAGGGGTATAGCTTAGTGTCACCTCCTAGTGGCTGCAGCTATACCGATCGTCTTCTGTGTCCCCCAATGATTCATGTAAGAAATATTTGCCAACATTTTGTGAAAATCGTGCAGATGGGTTTGTTCGAATTTTTTTTACAAATTTGATTTATTTAGAATCGATTCACTCATCTCTAGCAGCAATATACCAGTTTCCTCATCACCGGTCATTATTTGTGAATCTTGGTTTGTATGCTATGTGCTTAGAACTGAAAGCCTTCTTGATGTCTTATTTCTCTTCAGTATGAAAGCTTAATTTGCTGGACTTGGCTCTGGAATGGTATGGTTTTGTCTGTTTCAGTTATCTGTGATCAGCAGCACCATTGATTGTTGTACACCTGATGTACACCTGGTATACGGTGGCTTAACTAGAAATGACTGGGCCCCACAACAAACTTTTTAATGGCCCCCCCCCCCCCAAAAAAAAAAAAAAACTCCCCCCATTCAACCCACACTCCTGTGGCTAGTCAAGATCAGTCTCTCAGACAAGACCCGGCAGCAGCTCTTTTCCTACATTGTATATAATGTCATTGTATAATACGGTTGAGAGGGCCCTGACAATAAAATATTTTAGTCCTCATCCTGGATGGGCCCCATCTGTGTTCCAGCCCCAAAGCAGCCGCTTCCCAGCAGCCTCCTGGTATACCAAATCTTTTACACATTGGTTAAATCTGCTTTCTGTGCATTGAAGTCATGATGGGCTTGTGTTTATACATAGCAGCCAATCTCAAGGGGCAGATCTGCAATAGGGAGAGGGAGACAGATGCTGACTGAACCAAGAGACTTGGGAGAACCTCAGATGTGCTGTAGGCACTGTCGCTGAACTACAGTCACAGATCACAATTCTTCTCTAATGGAGCTAAGCAAAAAAAAAAAAAAAGCAGCCAAGCAGCAAGCACTGAGGAAAATAAATAGCAGATGAGTATCACCCATAGGTACCGACTTTGACAAAGTTTCTGTTCTGGTTCATAGACAAAGGGGGACATATCTCTTTGATGTTCCGTTTCTCCCTAATAAGGAAGCTAGATATTGTTTAGTGATTGGTATACCTTTAGGCCAAATTCTGATGAACAATGTTAAACTCTTCTGTGTTCCCATGTTAAACTTGTTTATTTTTCTTAGAAATAAAATTAAAGCATTAGAATTTTTTTTATTTTTTAGTCATAACAGGCTCAGTAAGCAAGAGCCAAAATTGCAAAGAGAGTAAAACTAACCCTAAAATGTTCTTCAATTATATAAATGGTAAAAAGTATAAATAAGAAAGTGTTGACCCTTTATAAAGTAATGAGGGGGGAGTTGCAGAGAGCGATGAGAAGAAAGCAAAGTTATTAAATATTTTTTTCTTCACTGTATTCACTGAGGAAAATAAACTGTCAGATGAAATGCAAAGTGTAAAAGTAAATTTGCCATTAAAAGTGGCTTGTCTGACCCAAGACGAAATGCAGCAGCATCTTAAAAAGTTTAAAATAGACAAATTGCCGGGACCAGATGGCATACATCCCTGTATCCTAACAGAATTAAGCAATGTCATAGACAGACCCTTATTTCTGATATATAAGGACTCTATACTGACAGGGAGTGTTCCACAGGATTGGCGCTTAGCCAATGCAGTGCCAATATTCAAGAAGGAGTCAAAAGCAGAATCCGGAAACTATAGGCTGGTAAGTTTAATATCTGTTGTGGGTAAATGGTTTGAAGGTTTTCTAATAGATGCTTAGAGTACCTCAATGAAAATAAGCAAATAGCGCCATATCAGCATGGCTTCATGAGGGAGCGGTCATGTCAAATTTAGTTAATCAGTTTCTATGAGGAGGGAAGTTCTAGACTTGACCGGGGTGAGTCAATGTATGTCATATATCTTGACTTCACCAAAGCATTTGATACTATGCCACATAAAAGGTAAGCATATAAAATGAGAGTTAGACTGGGGAAAAATGTGTGTATGTGGGTAAGTAACTGACTGTTATTAACAGTATACACTCAGATTGGGTCACTGTGACCAGTGGGGTACCACAAGTGTCAGTATTGGGCCCCATTCTCTTCATTGTATTTATCAATGATCTTGTAGAAGGCTTGTACAGTAAAATATACATTTTTGTATAAAGTTATTAACACGGAAGAGGACAGTATACTGCTACATATAGTTCTGGAAAGGTTGGAGGCTTAGGCAGAGAAGGGGTAGATGAGG
The DNA here is from genome assembly GCF_014858855.1 of Bufo gargarizans. Lineage (NCBI taxonomy): Eukaryota > Metazoa > Chordata > Amphibia > Anura > Bufonidae > Bufo > Bufo gargarizans. Next base: position 479,214,665 of record NC_058080.1, read on the forward strand.
TTTAACACTGACAAATGTAAGGTTATGCACATGGGAAGGAATCATGCAAGTCACCCGTACATACTAAATGCTAAAACACTGGGTAACACTGACATGGAAAAAGGACCTAGGAATTTTCTATTTAAATCTTTTTATTTCCATTTCGTACAATAAATACTTCCGTAACACAACATTATCCCAACAATACATGTGAAAAAGTTATTAACGAATGGTGGTTACAGTTCATCTTTCATTTCTATTCTTTTTCTTTCTTTCACCCCATTCCCAACCACCTCCCGACACCCACCCTCCCATTACCCCCCGCGTGGAGAGAGAAAAAAAAAACAAAAAACAAAAAAAACAAGCTAAAGTACCCAATTTTTCCAGACCTGGTCGAGGTTTAAAAACTTTTTAGTATAATTCTGCATCCCACGTTCTTCTTTAATTAACTTGTCTATTGTTTTCCTCCACTGTTCCACCGTCGGTGGATCTGCCTTTATCCATTTCCTAAGTATCAGGATTCTAGCCTGAAATAATACTTTATTTAAGACCAATCGTATATTTTTGTTTAACTTCAAGTGTTCAGTTGCCCCTAAAATACAGATTACTGGGTCATTTGGTACTCGGACCTTCAGTAACAAAAACACAGTTTCCATAATTTCTGTCCAGTATCTATGAAGCCTGGGACACCTCCAGAAACAGTGTATCAAATCAGCTCTCTCTTCCTGACATTTTAAACATTTATCTGTTGGTCTCACCCCCATTCTTTTTAACATCCATGGAGACCGATGCAGTCTGTGTATTATAAAAAATTGTGAGATCTTATGCGAACCCCTATCCGAAATTGTTGCGTAATTTCTAAGAGCATCGCTCCATTTTTCCTCCGTGAAGGAAACCAAGTCTTTCTGCCATTTCTTCGCGGCAAGCATTGTAGTTGTTTTTCTTTTTGCCTCCATCAAGATCTTATATCTCCTTGCAGTTATTCCACCTCCTTCCCCAGCTGCAATAAACTTATCTAATATATCTGATGTTTCCCTTCGGTATCTATCCCCCTGTACCGCTATCCGCAATGCATTCCTAACCTGGAAATATTTGTACAGGTCCCTATGGGGGATCCCAAATTCCGACACCATTATATTAAAGTCCTTCAGCTTATCTCCCGCAAAAATCTGTTCTAGGTATTTCACTCCTTTTTTTTCCCAATCTATATAATCCCTTATTATTTCCAATTCCTTTAAATTAAGAGTCTTCCATATCGGTGTATATTTCAAAAACCCTTTAATCTCCAATAATTTCTTAATTTCCCCCCATACATATTCTAACAGGTTAAATATCCTATTACTAGTATTTTTTTTCCCAAAAAAACCTGACTCCAACACCTCTAAGTGATTGAATTTTTCTTTCCATCCCCATCTATTTATTTCTTGTCTACCCACCTGACTATCTAAGCTATCCTTTATTTTCCCGTATTGTGTTATTAAGTAGTAGAAAAATTGATTAGGGAGCGCTAATCCTCCTTCTTTCACTGGGAGCTGAAGGACTTCCTTCTTTATCCGAGGGATCGCACCCTTCCACATAAAATCCCCCATTAATCTATCAAATAGTTTAAAAATATTTTGTGATATTCTTACTGGGGCATTTTGCAATACATAAAGTATCTTTGGGAGGAAGACCATTTTTATTAAATTTACCCTACCCTGCATTGACAGTGGTAATCTTTTCCATATGTGTATTTTAGTTCTTAGTTCTTTTATTAAAGGGAGAATATTTAATTTTTCATATTCTTCTATGTTCCCGGAAATTTGTATACCGAGATATTTAAAATTTTCGTGCCTTTTTAAAACATGCACCCGTGTGTCTCTCTGTAGTTGCCCCTCTCCTAATAATAACATGTGTGATTTACCCCAATTAATATTTAAACCGGAGTAGAACCCGAACTTATCTATTATCTCTACTATTTTATTAAACTGTTCCCCAGTGTTTTGCAAAAAAAGTAAGATATCATCTGCATACATCAACAATTTTTCTTCTCCACCCACATATGTAAAACTTTTAATCTCCCTGTCATTTCTTATTATATTTGCCAGGGGTTCAATTGCAATTGCAAATAGCAATGGGGAGAGAGGGCATCCCTGCCTTGTACCGCGTGATAGAGCAAACGAAGGGGATAAGCTCCCATCCACAACCACTCTAGCCCTGGGGTTACGATAAATTAGCTGAATCCACCCTATAAATCCTTCTCCTATGCCAAATCTCCTTAATACTGCCCATAGATACTCCCATTCGATGCAATCAAATGCCTTTTGGGCATCCAATGAGAGTATCGCTTTTTCCCCTGCATCTGATCTATTAGCTTCAATATTAAGGAATAATCTTCTTATATTGGAGTATATTGTTCTACCCGGTATAAAACCTGTTTGATCTTTATTTATTATTTCTTTAATAACCTTAGAGAGCCTGTCTGCTAGAACTTTTGCCAAAATTTTTGCATCTGTATTCAAGAGGGATATAGGCCTATATGAGCCAGGGTCTGTTTGTTCCTTCCCCTTTTTTAGAATTAATGTAATAATTGCTTCCTTCATAGAGTTCGGTAGCTCACTTAATTTTTGGGCCTCATCCAATGTTATTTTTAATTCTGGAACTAATACCTGTGCGAAGGCTTTATATATTTCAAAGGGCAATCCATCTCCACCTGGTGCTTTCTCGGATTTTACCTTGCCCAATGCTGAATTTATATCTGCCACAGTTATTTCTTTTTCCAGAAATTCTTTTTGTGCCTCAGAGATCCTATTAAAATCAATCTTATCTAGATAGGATTCTAACTCTTGTTTTGAGTATTGTACCCTGGACTTATATAACTCTTGGAAGTAATCCCCAAACACTTTTTTTATATCTTCAGGTACCGTGAGTAATTTTCCCATTTTATCTTTAATCACTCCAATCCATGATTTCCCTTTTTGGTTTCTAACTATATTTGCTAATATTTTTCCGACTTTTTCACCTTCCGAGGCCAACTTAATCCCCTGAAGGAGCAATTCTTTCCTACTTTTTTCTAGTTGATATAGCCTCAACTTTTCTTGTTCTTCCTCCCAAACTCTCTTATTAAATGCAGTAGGGTGTCTCATACATACCATTCCAGCCTCTTGTAATTTTTTTTCCAATGCCCTCCCATTCTCTCTAATATTTTTTTTCCAATAATTTACTTTTTTAAACAATAATCCCCTCAAAAAAGCCTTAAAGGTCCCAAACCACAAGTCTACCGGCAGAACCATTATTTTCCATAAAAAAGAGTTTCAGCTCTTCTATTATACTCTCTTTATCTGAGATTAATAATAACCAATGGGGATTGAACTTAAACAACGGCAAAGTATTATTTTTATTCAGATCCAGCTCCATTACCATTGCGCTATGGTCCGATAAAGCCATGGGTATATACTTTATCCTAATCCTATTTTGAGATATTAAATTTTTATTTCCCAGAATCATATCTATTCTCGACCAGGTTTGGTGTGTTTTTGAGTAACAAGAATAATTAATTTCATCCGGGTTCTGCACCCGCCAGACATCTACCCAATTAAATTCGTACACTAGTTTGCGTAACTCTACATTTTGTGCTCCTCCCCTTCCGCTAGACATCCTATCCTTGAGTGGATCCATAACCGCATTAAAGTCTCCGACCGCAATCAACATACATTCCTGTTTATTCAGCATAAATCTATACAGTTGATACAAAACATCTGATTTATAAGGTGGTGGAATATATATATTTGCAAGTACAGTTTTTTTCCCCTCTACATAGCAATATAGAAAGAGGTACCTGCCGCGATCATCAGCCTCACATGCCAGAGCCTCAAACTTAATTTTATTATGTATCAAAATCGAGACCCCTCTAGAGTAGGTAGTGTATACCGAATGATATCCCACCACCATCCATCTCCTCTCCAACCACCTGACTGATTCTTTGTCTAAATGCGTCTCCTGGAGGCAGATGACGGCTGGCAGGAACCTCTTGATCCACTCAAGGATAGCAAACCTTTTAACCCTCTCGCGGAGCCCTCTCACATTCAATGATAGAACCCTAACCATCTATCCAGATAGAGAAAAAAAAAAATAAAAATTTTATTCTCTCCACGCCCCGCCCCCCCCAACCCCTCCATAATAGTCCCCCCTTCTGCTGGTCGGCAGTCCGGGCGACTCCATATCTTAGCATATTGGCACCTATCGCCTCCTCCCCCCCAACCTCAGAGACCCTCCCCGTCCGCCCACTCGCTAACCTCCTCCGGAGTCTGAAAAAAAATGAACTTGCCATTGTGTTCTACCCTTAATTTTGCTGGAAAAAAAAGGCTATACTTTTTACCTGCTTCCCTTAATCTTTTTTTTACCGATATGAACTCTCTTCTTTGTGCATTAGTACTGAATGAGTAGTCTGGAAAAAGTTTAATCTTTACCCCTTGTATGTGATATCTTTCCGAGGTTCTAGCGTCGGCTAATATTCCATCTCGGTCCTTAGATAGTAGACATTTCACCAATATCGGTCTAGGATAGTCTCCTGCTACCCTATTTTTTGTGGGGATCCTGTGTGCTCTTTCGATGGAGAACAGGGGAGAGAGAGTACCTTCTCTACTGTTTTCCCTTAACCATCTCTCGATAAAATCGGTACAGTTATCTCCCTCCGCTCGTTCTGGAATCCCCACACATCTTATATTCTTGATCTGTCCTCCTGGTCTACCAATTTTTGTTCCATCTTAGCGTTTGTCTGTTTTAAAGCTATCACTTCCTTCTCTAATTTCTGAACAGATTTCTCAAGGGGGGGGATCTTTTTTTCCATCTCTTGCAACCGTTGTCTAACTTTTTCCATCTCCGCTCGTATAACCATAACATCTGTCTGTACTGCCCCAACCTGGGTTACTAGATTGCCCATTAAATTCTCCATCCGTGAGACCGTACAGAGTATATCCTGCACCATTTTTACATCTGTTTCTGTATATGTCACTGGGGTTCCCCTCTCTCCCTCTCCCCCATCAACTGACGTCTCATGTGTAAGATCCTGCGGTCTAGAATCCACAGTTTTTTCTTTTTGTGGGGATCTTGGCCCTGGTGAGTTCGGAACCAGATATTTATTTAGGCCCGATTGTTTAGACCCACTTTCCAAACCTGCGGCTGATCTCCTAGCGGTACTTCCCGCAGGACCACGCGGTTCCTCCCTTTTCTTAGACGGCATTTCAATTCTCCCCTTTTTTTTTTTTTTTTTTTTTTTTTTCCCCTTTTTTTTTTCCCCTCTTCTCCCTCCCTCTCTCAATACCAGGGCAGGTTTAAAGCCTGAAAGAAACAAGTATAACCCCCTTCTTATCACAGTCAGAATATAAACAATAAATTACTTCTATATTTGAATCATTTTAGATACGAGAAGTCAATCCAATAGTGAGAAGATCAGTTCAAAGTCGATCCAATAGTGAGAAAATCAATTCAAAGGGGGAAAAGTTAGTGATGTTAGTAATGTTAATCAGGACTTTTGACCGAGAGAGGTGGATTCCTTACGGAGTTGTAACACAGGGCATAAGGTCCAGGCGTATCGGAAGGTACAGATGGTTAGTTCTTTAAGTCGGGGAGAATGACGTTAATTATGAAACCTGGGAGAAGACAGGGTTGTATAGCGTTTTTCCTCAGTCCGCAATAGCCTCATGCTGCATACCCATCCTCACAGCCACAATTACCGTGGAAAAAACAGACCCTCTATCAGCTGCCATCACTGGGGATATCACCCCTACTACTTGTACACCTTCACAATGGGGGCAGACCTAAGGGCAAAAATTTAGCGTGGGTTGCAGTGGGAGGCAATACAAACTATACCCCCTGAGTTAATCACCCCTGGTGATCTTGTGTCCAAGTTTAAAGAACCTGTCGTACGACACTGCGGTCAGGTCATCCAGGTCAACCTCTCCCACACGGGCAACAGGGATCCACAACAGGCAAAACCTCAGGCTCAAACAGCAGGCTCCAACGGCAGCATCCCGAGCGCCTTTTTTTTTTTTTTTCAGCACGCCGGCTCCTCCACTCATAGTTCTCTCCCACAACACAGCCGATGTTGCGACTCACCACCTGGCGAATCCTTGCGTCGCGGAGCGGGGGTCAGGATACCAGCACCGGCGTCAAGAGCAGGGCAGCTTCAGCCTCAGCATTGCGGCGTCTCGGCGTCTCGGACTCCCGGCCCATCAGCTGTTCAGCTGTTCCGGCGGTACGGGCTGCCAGCGAGCGGCGGTGGGGCAGGGGCAGAGGCAGGGGAGGAAGCGGAGGCGGAGCCCTAGCGTCCTACGTCAGACGCTCTCTCATGCTCAGTCTCCCACAGAGGGTTCCGGCTCCCACAGGCCTTGACGAAATGCAGCAGCATCTTAAAAAGTTTAAAATAGACAAATTGCCGGGACCAGATGGCATACATCCCTGTATCCTAACAGAATTAAGCAATGTCATAGACAGACCCTTATTTCTGATATATAAGGACTCTATACTGACAGGGAGTGTTCCACAGGATTGGCGCTTAGCCAATGCAGTGCCAATATTCAAGAAGGAGTCAAAAGCAGAATCCGGAAACTATAGGCTGGTAAGTTTAATATCTGTTGTGGGTAAATGGTTTGAAGGTTTTCTAATAGATGCTTAGAGTACCTCAATGAAAATAAGCAAATAGCGCCATATCAGCATGGCTTCATGAGGGAGCGGTCATGTCAAATTTAGTTAATCAGTTTCTATGAGGAGGGAAGTTCTAGACTTGACCGGGGTGAGTCAATGTATGTCATATATCTTGACTTCACCAAAGCATTTGATACTATGCCACATAAAAGGTAAGCATATAAAATGAGAGTTAGACTGGGGAAAAATGTGTGTATGTGGGTAAGTAACTGACTGTTATTAACAGTATACACTCAGATTGGGTCACTGTGACCAGTGGGGTACCACAAGTGTCAGTATTGGGCCCCATTCTCTTCATTGTATTTATCAATGATCTTGTAGAAGGCTTGTACAGTAAAATATACATTTTTGTATAAAGTTATTAACACGGAAGAGGACAGTATACTGCTACATATAGTTCTGGAAAGGTTGGAGGCTTAGGCAGAGAAGGGGTAGATGAGGTTTAACACTGACAAATGTAAGGTTATGCACATGGGAAGGAATCATGCAAGTCACCCGTACATACTAAATGCTAAAACACTGGGTAACACTGACATGGAAAAAGGACCTAGGAATTTTAGTGGACCGCAAACTAAACCGTAAAAACTAGTGTCAGGTAGCTGCTGCCAAGGCCAATAAGATAATGGGTTGCATAGATGCCCATGATGAGAACATAGTCATGCCGCTTTACAAATCAGTACTCAGTCAGCACATGGAGTGCAGTTTTGGGCTCTTGTGCACAAGACAGACATAGTAGAGCTGGAGAGGGTTTAGAGGAGGGCAACTAAAGTAATAACTGGAATGGGTGGGCTACAGTACCTAAAAGGATTAACAAAATGAGGGTTATTCAGTTTAGAAAAAAAGACGACTGAGGTGAGATCTAATAACCATGTATAAATATATCAGGGGCAGTACAGAGATCTCTACCATCATCTAGTTATACCCAGGACTGTGATTGTTATGAAGGGACATCCTTAGTGTCTAAAGGAAACAAGGTTTCTACACAAACATAGAAGAGGATTATTTACTATAAGAGCAGTGAGATTATGGAATTCTCTGCCTGAGGAGGTAGTGATGGTAAACTCACTAAAAGAGTTCAAGAGGGGCCTGGATTTATTTCTGGAATATATTAATAATACAGGTTATAGTTACTAGATTTCTGGAGAAGGGTTGTTGATCCAGGGAGATCAGAGCCCCAAAAGTTGACGACCCACAGTGGGGCAAAAATAAAAAGTAAAAAAGAGGTTCAAGCTAAAAAAAAAAATTCCTTTCCCTCATGAAGCCATATGCAATTAAAAAAATATCTAAATAATTAATATAATATATCTATAATATATATATATATAAATAAATAAAAAATAAATAAAAATATACATATTAGGTATCGATAATGACCGGCTCTATAAAAATATAACAAGATCTTCCCCGTCAGATGAACGGGACCCAAAAAGTTTTTATTTATTTATTATTTTGCCTTACAAAAATGGTAATAGCGAGCTATCAACAAGTACTATGTATCCTAAAATGGTATTAATGAAAATGTCAACTCATCCCACAAAAAATGCCCCCACACAAGACGATCTTCAGTAAAATAAACTAATGGCTCTCAGAAAATAGCAACTCTAAAACAGGATTTTTTTTTCAAAATGCTTTGTGTAAAAGTGGCCAAACGTAAAAAAAAACTATAGAAAATTGGTATCCCTGTAAGTTATTTTTCCTGCACGGTGTTCATTGCAATAAAAAAAGACCAAAAAGCAATGTCAGAGTTGCCACCTTTCTTTATCCTGCTTCCCAAAAAGCTAAATAAAAAGCGATCAAAAAGTTGTATGTACCCTAATACAGAACCAATGATAAAGCTCAGTTGAGAGAAAAATAAAATGTATGGTTGTCAGAAAATGAGTATACTGGTCTCCAGAGGTTGATCAATAGCAACATGATGCCGGTAAAGCATTCCAACAAAATCTAGCTCCCTAAAAAAACATATGTAGCTCCTTCTCTTCTGATCTCTGTTGTGTGCCCAAACAGGAGAAAATGCTTAATAAAATTTGGGGTGCTTTTTCTGATGGGGTGCTTTTCTTGTGAAAATGAAAAATGGGGAACTTATGCAACATTTTATTGGAAGAAATTAAAATTTTCATTTTGACAGCCAAGTGTTTCAAAATTCTATGAAACGTCTGTGGGGTCAAAGTGGTCAGAACACCCCTCAATAAAATCCGTGCGGGGTGTTGTTTCTAAAATGGGGTAAATTTGGGGGAATTTCTACTGTAGAGGTACCTTAGTGTGCCTTCAAATGTGACATGGTACCCAAAAACCATTCCAGCAAAATCCGCCTTCCAAAACCATATGGTACGCCTTTCCTTGTGAGCCCTGCTCTGTGCCTATACAGCAGTTTACGACCACATATGGAGTGTTTATGTAAACTTCAGAATCAAGGTAAATGATGGTTTGTTTGCGGTTAACCCTTGCTGCCTTACAGAAAAAAAATTGATTAAAAAGTAAAACCTGCAAAAAAAGGGAAATGTTGAAATTTCGCCTCCATTTCCTTTAATTCTTGTGACACATGCAAAGGGTTAAAAACATGTGTAAAATTAGTTTTAAATTAACTTGAGGGGTGTACTTTCTAAAATGGGGTAATTTATGGGTGGTTTCTACTACTTTAGCCTCACAAAGTAACTCCAAAACTGGATTTTGGAAATTTTCTTAAGAATGTGAAAAATTGCTTCTAAAATTCTAAGCTTTCTAAGGGCAATTTCACACTAACGTTAGAAGAATCCGTATGCAAACAGATATTATTTGTTTCCGAATCCGTCTAACAAATGCATTGAAATACCAGATCCGTCTCTCTGGTATCATCCAGAAAAACGGATCCATTATTTTTTTTATTTTTTTTTAAAATTTTTAAAGGTCTGTGTATGCGCATGCTAGAAAACCGGATCTGTCAATGCGGCAATTTCATGAACACTATAGGATCCGGCATTAATACATTTCAATGGAAATTAATGCCGAATCCAGCAAGTGTTCCGGAATTTTGGCTGCAGTATTTTCTCCGGCCAAATACCGTTAAAGGGACAGAACGGAAGACATCCTGATGCATACTGAGTGGATTGCTTTAGGATAAAACTGATGCGTTTTTTTCTGGTATTGAGCCCCTATGATGGAACTCAATACTGGAAAACTTTAATGCTAGTGTGAAAGTAGCCTAAGTCCTAAAAATGAAATGACATTACAAAATGATGCCAAGAAGTAGACAGATGGTGAATGTTAATTAATAACTACACTGCATGTCCCCAAAAAAAGTCACCACCTGGATTTAACTAAGCAAATAGTTATGAGCCTCCTATTGGATAATTACTGCATGGGCAATTATCTTTCAGCTGGCAATAAGTTATTTAACCCCAACTGGTGCAATGAGTTGCTTCTCATTTCTTAGACAACCATGTCGAATCATTGGCATGCATCAAGCAGAGAAAACATCTAAGGGCAGTGGCGTACCAAGGGGGGGGCGGGGGGGGGGTGGGCCGCCTCGGGTGCCACTTACAAGGGGGGTGCCAGGCCGCCTGTCTTTAAAAAAAAATTATATTTTTTATTCTTCAGGGCCGCACCGCCGATCGTCACAGGCGGCGCGGCCCTGGATGTAATTGCGGCCGTGCTGTGGGGCAGGGGAGGGAGAGGCGTGTCCCTCCCCTGTTCTTCTGATAGGCCGCAGGCACTAATGCCTGCAGCCTATCAGAGGCCGGCTCAGGCAGCGCGATGATGTCATTATCATCGCGACGCCTGACTCCGGCAGCACACAGCAGGGACACAGGCCGGAAAAGGCTTGCATCGCTGCTGAGCTGATGGAGGTAAGTATTTGTTTTTTTGGTTTTTTTTCCTCTTTACGGGGGGGGGGGGGGGGCCTGGCACTATGGGGGGGGGGGATCTGGCACTATGGGGGGGAGCTGGCACTATGGGGGAACTAGCACTATGGAGGGGCACTATGGGGGAACTAGTACTATGGGGGGGCACTATAGGGGGAGCTGGCACTATAGGGGGAGCTGGCACTATAGAGGGAGCTGGCACTATGGGGGGAGATCTGGCACTATGGGGGGAGATCTGGCACTATGGGGCAGCTGGCACTATAGGGGGAGCTGACACTATAGAGGGAGCTGGCACTATGGGGGGGAGCTGGCACTATGGGGGAGATCTGGCACTATGGGGGAACTAGCACTATGGGGGGGCACTATAGGGACAGCTGGCACTATAGGGGGAGCTGACACTATAGAGGGACCTGGCACTATAGGGGGGCTGGCACTATGGGGAGATCTGGCACTATGGGGGGGCTGGCACTATGGGGAAACTAGCACTAGGGGGAGCTGGCACTATAGGGGGAGCTGGCACTATGGGGGGGCTGGCACTATGGGGGGGGGGAGCTGGCACTATGGGGGGGGAGCTGGCACTATGGGGGCATTTCTTACTGGCACATTATGGGGGGCACCATGGGGGAGAGGAGCACTATGGGGGTATCTGTGGGCTTTTTTTAATTATTGGCACATTCTGGGGGGCACTATAGGGGAGAGCAGCACTATGGGGCATCTGGTGTTACTATAGGGGCATTATTTGGGGGCACTATGGGGAAGTGGGGGCTCTAAAGTGGTCTTTTGTATTGGAACATTATGGGGGGCACTGGCATTTGGTGGCACTAAGGGGGCATTTTTTACTGGCACATTATGGGAGGCACTATAGGGGAGAGCGGCACTATGGGGGAGTGGAGCACTATTGAGGCATATGGTGGCACTAAGAAGGGGCATTTTTTTACTGGCACATTGTGGGGGAGGAGCACTATAGGGGCATCTGCTGGGGGCACTAAGGGGCATTTTTTTACTGGCATATTATGGGGGACACTATGGGGAAGGGGGAGAGGAGCAGTATGAGGGCATTTACTGGGGCACTATATAGGGGTATTTTATACTGGCATACATTATGGAGACATTAGCTCAACTGCGGGCACTAAGTGGGGGTATTTCATGTACTGTCATATTATAGGGAAAATTAGTACCACTAGGGGGTATTATGGGGAGCTTTACTACTACGATGAGGAAAATGATTACTAGGGCACTATAGTAGTATTCGCAGGGGGACTGTTTCTGCAGTATAGTATTGGGGGTGGCAGGAAACTAATGTCTGTTTCTCAATCTCTGCAGAGACGGGAGATGGCAGAAAAATCATCATGGCGGTCTGGTCTGAATGGAGAAGATGAGGAAAGAGAACGTCTACATCAAAGGTGACATCACTGGATGTAAGAGGTATGTGGCGCTATGTAGGAGAGGAGATGCCCCTTATGAACCACTGATCACCCCATATAGACTCCCTGATCACCCCCCTGTCATTGATCACCCCCCTGTAAGGCTCCATTCAGACGTCCGTATGATTTTTACGGATCCACTGATACATGGATCGGATCCGCAAAACACATGCGGATGTCTGAATGGAGCCTTACAGGGGGGTGATCAATGACAGAGGGGTGATCACCCATATAGACTCCCTGATCACCTCCGTCATTGATCACCCCCCTGTAAGGCTCCATTCAGACGTCCGTATGATTTTTACGGATCCACTGATACATGGATCGGATCCGCAAAACACATGCGGATGTCTGAATGTTTTGTAATAAATATTATTGAAAACATTGAAAAAAGTTTGTGCATGTTTTCTTAACTTTCCTGGGGGGGGGGGGGGGGGGGGTGCCAAACAAAGGGTTCGCCCCGGGTGCCAAATGCTCTAGGTACGCCCCTGTCTAAGGGAATTGTAGAAACTACTAAAATTGTGTTAAGAACTGTCCAATGCGATATTAAAAACTGGAAAGATAGTGGGGACCCATCGTATTTGAGGATGAAATGTGGGGGGGGGGGGGAATCCTGACTGATCGTGGTCGGCGATCACTGAAACGTTTGGTGAAATCAAATCAAAGAAAAACAACAGTAGAACTCATGGCCTCTGAGGAAGCTAGTCTATGTACTAGCGATACGCATTAGGGCTCTGTGCTCTCCTCTTCGATGGGTTTTGTATGCTTCATGTGCTACCACTGTGTTTTGTGATAAGTATAGCACCCAGGATTCTGCAGGGATTTGATTGTCATCCTGCTTCAGGATTGTTCATTCTGTGGTGTCTTTTGTCATGTTGCACATGATTTCTCCCATCCCTGGGGTTTGCTCCATGTATTTATGTTTTTAATCTACATGTTTCAATAAATTATGTTTTACCCTTGGAGGTGCTGCCTCATTATGGTATTCCTTTGCTTAGTTTAATTCAGTTTTTAACGATAGGCAAGTAACTGCAAATCAATTTTCAGCAATATAATATCAAATAGCTGCGGCTCACTGTCCCATTAGTCTTAATTACTGGTGTATTTCACAACAATGTAACAATACCCTGCATGCTATTGTATGTATTTATTTATTTATTTATTTTAGAGAAAAAATGTCTCGGCAAAGCGAAAACGGAACTGTAAAATGCTATATACATCCTAATTTTGGTTCTAAAACATTTGCCTTGTTATGTACATTTAAAATATTTTGCATAAAAAAAATGTATGTTACTAATTTTCAGAAATCACAGTTTTTCATTCAATGTAGGCATTTACATGTAATCCTAAACCACAGTTTCCACTGTTACAAAATGGTTCCTATCATATGTCCTTTACAAAATGACATCATACGTTTTCTCTATACTTTGCATTTACCAAACAGCTGCCGTTTCATTTCAGAAAAAACAACAACTTGGCAGTATCCCATTTGTAAGACATTCGTGAGATGACTCAAGAATGTTCAGAAAGATTTAATATGCACAGCAGAAATCCAGAGCCTTAGCGCTCTGAGATATATCTTTGGCTACTCTCAGGCTCTTTGGTTTAAAGTTCACATAGAATGTAAAAGTATTCAAATCCCATTTCAATATGTGGACTCAGTAAGACTCTGAGAATGCCAGAAGGCCTGCTATTCTGGACTGTAACATGACCACATCAGGCTCAGATTAGTCACGTAAAATGTTAAGGTCATATTTTATTTCTAATGTGTTGCAGATGGGCCTGTTTTAGGTGGGAGAATGGCTGTCTTTTTAATTTTTTGTGAGATGCTGATATTTGACAGAACATGTTTTTCTGCACTGAAGTATTCAAACAGTCCAGGTATTAAGTTATCAAATACCCTAAATAACATAATAAACTGTCAATTAAGACTTTCAACAAAGTTCAGCATAAAACCAACTGATCTTAAACTAAACATAAGACACTGTTTCCACGTTCAAGTCTACTGATACCGTTTTTGAAGCCAAAGCCAGGAACAAATCACAAATAGAGGACATCTATATAGGAAATACTGAAAGACTAGATAGACTGCCTCTTCACCTGTTTTTCTTTTCGTTTAATGGTATGCCAGGTCTGCTTTAAATACATATCTGTGATAAACTAAGAAGTGACTTTTCAATGTAGAATTTACATGAAAAAGTATTTACAAATGACATATATACAGGTGAAACTCTAAAAATTTGAATATCGTGCAAAGTTCATTTATTTAAGTAATCCATCTTAAAAGGCGAAACTAACATGTGAGATAAACTCACTACATGCAAAGCGAGATATTTCAAGCCTTTATTTGTTATAATTTGGATGATTATGATCATCTGAAGTTCAGATTGGAAAAAAATTACAACTATTAGACAAAAAAGATTATAGCACTATATTAGCTAAATTGCTCTATATTAGTTTTTTTTTCGAATATTCGCTATATTGCTATAACTTTGTTATTTTGAATATTCGTAATATTTTAAAACAAGAATATATAGCAATATAGCGAATATTCGAAAAAAAAACTAATATAGAGCAATTTAGCTAATATAGTGCTATAATCTTCTTTTATAGTTGTACATTTTTTTCCAATCTGAACTTCAGATGAGAAAAAAATGACAACTATTAGACAAAGAAGATTATAGCACTATATTAGCTAAATTGCTCATTATTTGTTTTTTTTTCGAATATTCGCTATATTGCTATATATTCTTGTTTTAGAATATTACGAATATTCGAAAAAACAAAGTTATAGCAATATAGCGAATATTCGAAAAAAATCGAATATAGGGCAATTTAGCTAATATAGTGCTATAATCTTCTTTGTCTAATAGTTGTAAGTTGAAAAGTTTGCAATAAAAAAATTGTATTACGAAAATTTGCATTACGAAAATTTGCAAACAACACTACTCCTAAAGTCAAATATATTGCAGCCTTCTCATTGGCCCACAAGCTAGAAGCAGGGAGGGATCATGTGTACTGATTAAAAAAAAAATCGAATATTCGAAATTACGAGTATATATCACTATATTCAAAATATTCACGAATTTTCGAAGTACCTATATTCGCGATAAAAATTCAAAATTTGAATATTTGTTGTTGAGGGAAGTGTCATATTTAAATATATATGTATATATGCCTTGACATATATACATATATATTAGCCCTTGTCTATAGGCTCATCCAGGTGGGATCTATGGATATGCACGGAGATGTATATAGGCCCCTTGGCGGCATACATCTCTGTGTATATGTATAGACATGTGTATTGATGGGCTTAATGTTTGTGCCCTGTGTGTAGGTGTATATTCATGGATGTGCCCCAAACATCAATGGATATACATATATACATATGATCTCCCCCCCTCAGTAGGTATATTTATATAGATATATATGTATATATATATGTGTATGGATGTGCCCCAAGCATCCATACACATATAGTATAAGGACAAGATGTGGCCCCCCCCTCCTACTGCATCCCTG
Source organism: Bufo gargarizans (assembly GCF_014858855.1). Taxonomy (NCBI): domain Eukaryota; kingdom Metazoa; phylum Chordata; class Amphibia; order Anura; family Bufonidae; genus Bufo; species Bufo gargarizans. The sequence continues at coordinate 479,230,113 of NC_058080.1, forward strand.
CAGGGGACGAGAAGGTCACCAGATGGCTGGACAATTATGTCCAGCCTCTGGTGACCTCAAAATGCATAGGATCAATAGAGATCCGATGCCTTTTGGTTTTTAACTATCCCCAGCTGCTGAAGGGGAAACAAACATCCCTCCCTCTGTTATCTGCATACTTCCGGCGCGATAATCATCGCGCCGCAGGGTATGCAGATGCGCTACAGGCGGAGGATCAAAGGAACCCTCCTCCTGGAAGCGCGTTCTGGGATGCGCGGGCCAGCGCGGTGACGTCATATCACCGCACCGTCCCACGTGTTCTGCCTCGGGAGCGAGTGCCGCCGAACTTAAATAGTCCGGCGGCGCTACGCTGAGGGAGTCCGGACCACGAGCCCCAGCTGGAGAGGATCATCCCTGGACAAATGAGCCCCCTGGACAACGAGCAAAACACAATAAGTATCCTTAAACCCCTATACCACCAACGATATCATTAACCCTATATCACCCCCCTATCTACCCCTATACCCTATACCACCAACGATATTAACCCTATATCACCCTCCTATCTACCCTGCTATACCCTATACCACCAACGCTATATCATCCCCCTATCTACCCCTATACCCTACATATTATCATTTTCCCCTGCTATTATTAACCCCTTATTTCCCCCATACAATTAACCCTTATTCCCCCCATACAATAATCCTTATCCCCCCCCATACAATACCCTTACTTCCCCCCATACTATATCCCAGATTACCTTCCCCTGTTGTATACCCTCACCCCCTGTACCCCTGGTTACCTTCCCCTGTCCCGAGTCCCCCTATATTCCTTATATCCCCTGTGTTCCATCATATCCCCTGTTCCCCGGTGTCTCTACCCCGTCACGGCTGTCCTGCTTACCCCAGCAGCAACAGTGTCCGAAATAACCCCTGGTTATTCCCCGTAGGGATAGCATATTGTCAGGATTGGGTGGGCTGCTGATAAAGTGTATGAATGTGTATTGCCAATAATTATAGATAGATTTTGGGGAGGATTCGGGACTGTGTTAGTGTAGTTAGAACCGTATTGGTGTATTGTATTAGTGTGTGTACTTATATTGTTGTGCGCTGTTATAACAATATATATCTATCCCCTTGATATAGATATATATAGTTATAAACATATTAATTTCTTTATATTAGTAAGGAGTTGCCACAATAGATGTAGTATATTGTTGGCACTGGATTTTTAGTGTATTCTGTAAGGATTAATAAATACTGTGTCATTTATACCTATTGTGTAACGTGTGATTACTAGCGGTAGTCAGTTAAGGCGCAAGTAGTTAGGGTAGTTTGGTGATTAGCGTAAGGCAATCAGCAGTGATTTGTTGTTAATTCAGGCATAAATAGGCAGAGTTATCACAAGACGATTCACGCCTATTTATGAATATTAATTATTGAGATTTGCATAAATATCAATAATTAATAGCCCCTTTAACATTTGTGATCAACACTACATATTTCTACCTCTACAAATGAAACTAGGTCTCATGAACAATTCATTAAAGCTTTGCCAATTTAAGGAGACTGTTTCAAGTACCTCATTTTGGCATTTCCTAACCTGTAATAAAAAAATAAATAAAGGGCGGTGTGTTTGATGGTCAACAGTTTCAACAGCTCATCAAAGATCAACATTTAATCGGGACAATGTCAGAACTCCAAAAGAATTTTTAGTTATCATTCAAAGATCTTGTCAAGGACTTTCTTGGAAATACACAAGCAAAAAATTACACTGAATTTGTCCAGAAACTCTTAAAGAGCTACAAAATGTTTGGTTGCAACATGAGCATCAAGGGGCATTTTCTGCATAGCCATCTTGCTAACTTCCTGGAAAACCTTGGTGCAGTCAGTGATTAGCAAAATGAACAATTCCACCAAGATTTGAAGGTCATGGAGGGACAGTATCAGGATAGATGGGATGTACATATGATGGCTGACTATTGTTGGAGGATCAGATGAGATTGTCCACAGATTGAACACTTCAGGAAAAGCTGTAAGTGTAAATTGTTACCTTAACTGCCAGCTAACCACTTGCACACAATTTTATTTACAGTATCCTCTGCATAAACAAAATAACTTGAAATAAACGCTTTATTCAGGTAATTTTTGCATTATTTTCCATTGTATGTACATTTTGTATGGTATTTGTGTAAAAAGGGAGGGTATCCTGTAGCTTGAAATGTTGTTGTGATAGAGAAAAACTGGGATCACTTTTCAGAAGTCAAAAGTTAGTCAAAAACAAGTGTCAGATGTAACTCAAGGAAAAGTCTCTTGCCTTAATTTGTGTTTGATGGATTTGGTGCATTTTTAAATCTTCTTTCTTGAGATGTTATTCCACTTTCTATGCTGCCACTTTACATTTGTTAAAAAAAAGTTGCAGTTTATAAATCAGGCTTAATTCCCCTCAACGGACTAACCATGCCTACTTTCAAACCTAAGTTCAAAAACTGGAGTGAGTAGTCTAAAAGAGTAAAATTTTTGAATTATTTTGCTCAAATAAGCCCACAAATTAACAAATCCCTGTTTTGCAACTTTTTGAAGCCAAAATTATGGAGTGCAGGGCTTGATAATTTTGTCTATTTCTTATTTTGGCGTTTTTACCATTTTTTTCCTTCATCTAGCTATTACTTTAAAATTTATGTTCTGGAGTGGATGTGTCAGAACAGAACTCGGCTCAATTAAGAATTTGCAATTGGGCATAAAAATAGTTGTTCACTCACATTACCAATGCAGCTTCCAAATTTCAGCTTCCACATGTGCAGAGCTGATAAAAACATCCAGACAGAGTCAATGTTGTAATTGCTGCCTAAGGTGCAACTATAGCTGGGCCTACAAGGCGGCATGTATCACACAATATGAAGACCAGGTTGTTGCATTGTAATATTGAATCTAATGATTGGGAATTGGGTTGTGATAAGACATACGACAAGCCTCATCAGTTGCACACAACTTTGCCATCATAGACCACAATGCTAGTCATGTGTTGCATTTTACTTGCCTGTGAGTTTTTACAGCTCTAAAATAGTCATTTTTGAGACTTTGTGTTAGGTGACACTTGTTGTTGTGTAGCCCGCATATATAGTGGTTCAATGCACCTTATGTTGTACTCAACTATTGCTAAAAACATAAGGGGCTTTAAACCAGAACACTAACCTACAAAGGTAATAACATTTGGCACAATTTCAATTTCTGCCACTCTTGACACTTTTCCGTGGCATAACAGATTTATTGGTGTCAATTATAGCATGACACTAAAAAACAAACAAACAAGCCTCAAACAGTAATAAGGGCATCTCCATATATCAATAACACCTAGAAAGTTGTTCCCAAAGGAACAAATAATGATACCCAGAAACAGAATATACTAGAATATACATTTTTATTAAATAAAATCAAACAAACATGATTAGAAACGCATTATAGAGGCACATAAAACATCAGACAACAGTTAGAGTGACCATAATTGTAGTCCGAGTACCAGGCCCACAAGACATATACTCTCCAATAAGATGCACCACAAGTCATATAACCACAAGTGGAATACAAAAAATCTAAACAAAAATAGTAATACTAATCAGGAGCTCACATATGGTCATCACTATAAACTACCCAAGAGTGATGTCCCAATGATACCTTCCACAAGTGTCTGACCAGGCTCTAAAGTAAGCACTATGTAACAATATGAATATATCCTACTTGTAAAACCCACCTAGAGACATGATCAGAGGTTATGTGTCCAGGGGACCAGCAGATACCTCCTAACGAAGCTGGTGTGAGCGAAACACACGGCCCACCTGTGGTTATATGAATGGTACATCTTATTGGAGGGTATGTGTTTTGTGGGCCTGGTATTTGGGACTAAATTATGGTCACTCCAAGCATTGTCTGATGTTTTTCTGCCTCTATCATGCTGTTCTAATCATGTTTGATTTCAGTTACTGTTTCAGGGAATCATTATTTGTTCCTTTGGGGACAACTTGTAGGCGTTATAGCATGACACTAGCCTATAACTTGTCCCTTTTAATACATTTATCGCATCTTACTCCAGTGCAGTGTGCACTAAGGGGGGAAATTATTATGAGGGTAATTTTTAAGTCATTTTTTTGAGTGTCTGCTGATAACTTTGTTCTTTTTTAAATCAAATTAAACAAATGTTGCGTCCTAGTTCTTCATTTTGGTGCTCTGCTTTTTTGCCTCTGGCATTTATTAGAATTGTTCTGTCAATTTCTTTTCTACCAGGGAACTGGGAGTAGACTTGATAAATCATGATAAATCTGGCTCAAAATGTAACTCTGCTTGCAAAACAACTGTAAATCCATTGGTAAATACAGAGACACAAAACATAGTAAAAATGTGGCAAAACATAGAAGAAAGACTTTCTTACATTACCCACTAAGACTGGTGTATAAAAAAAACTGGTTTTAGTAAAATCCCTTTGAATAGATCATTTTATTAAGATTTATTTTCATTTTGACAGTCTTTTTTAATTCACTGTTATTAGTTGCTGTTATATTATAATGTTTTTTATTGGTTTACATAGGTACACATTATCACAAAATGATATCAGCAGCACTTCGTTGCATTTTTATAATGCACATATTCATTTATTTTATATTTTTCGTGTGGATTGTAGTAGTATAAGCCAAAAATTTTAGATGCTGTGTTCACTTCTTTCCAGAGTATCCGTTTGACATAAACATTGATTTATAATAGTCTTTTTATGTAGACAGTACCTCAGGCATTAAATGTCATTTCACATCAGTATAATACTATAGATAATTATCTATGCATATTTTGTACATGACATCGCCTACATGTACACTTCTGAGGAACAGCTGCCATGATATAGAAACAACCCAACTGGCTCCATGTTTCTAAAATAGGTAACATCATACTACAGTGATCTGTAAAAGCTAGATTTTATCAGATGTGTACTACAGAAGTAATAAGATCCGGAATGAATGCTCTCTAATGCTGTGTCAATTAGGTGCCTTCAAACGCAGCAGATTTTGTTGCAGAAATTCCTGTGACGGAAAATCAGTTACATTTATGTGAATGAGGCTTGCAGAAATCCATGTGCTTCCGTCAAAACAACCCTAAGATGAATGGAACTGATTTTCAGTTGCTGAAATTTTAGTTAACAAAATCTCTAAGACTTTATTATAAGATATTAATTAAAAATAGACGTGTAGAACACAAAAACTAAGCACCTACACGATTATGGTAGAATATGCTATACATATTTTCACCTGCTAAAAACAAACAAAAAAAATCAATATTCAAAAGTATCCTAGCTAACCACACTCACTTTCTCACTCACTTTAAGTGGTAAGAGGAGTGTAAAAGCACTTTATCAAACAGATTAAAGGGTTTATGCTATGATTAATGAACCAGCTTAGAACCAGCCCTGTACCTCACATAGATCCAGAGATCTCCTATTCTGATAGATTTATTTCAGGCTGGAAGCTTACAGGGCACTTCCTTTCTCAGGCGAGGTATCCCTTCTACTATAGCTGGTGCCAGTTGAAGGGTGGAACTGAGCATGTGCGTCCATCTCAGTGAGCAGAACAGAGAAATTAGAAAAAGACCAAACAGTAGGTGGTGCTATACTGATAGATTTCAGTGAATAACTCAGTGGCTATACTAAACAGCGGCTATACAATTTTTTTTAATTACATGCAATTACAAAATTATTCAGTGCTGGTTTGAAAAATGTAGAATACCTTTGATGGACCACCCCTTTAAGCATCACTTTGCTGGCATCAAGAAATAAAGGATTTTTCCAAGTTATAAAAATATTTTGTGAAGTTATTAAAATACTAAAAAATAACTATACTCACCTTTCCCAACAGCCTTTGTTCCAGTGCATCACTCATATCCTCCCCACCAGACTTTGTTTTCATGATTGCAGCAGTCCATATATCAGACAAGGCTGCTGCAGCCAATTACTGACCTGAACATTCTCACACCAAATACCACTCAGGCTAGTGATTATCTTTGGTGGTTCCATCTCCAAGACTTTTCTTGAGCTACACCAGTTCTCTGAAATGCCCTATCCCAAGCAGTTAGGTTAATTCCCAACACCAACAGTGTCCTATCACAGGTGGCCTCTCACATCCCCAAATCTAACACTTCTCCGTTCACCCGCACTCCAATCTCCTCCCTAAACCTCATTCTTCAGAACCCAATCCATCATCCAACTGTATCCACCACACTCCAAGCACTACAGATATGAGCTGGTGACTGGCTCCTGCCGCTTTATATCTACTCCTCTATTTTGTTACGATGACTGGACTATTGTACAAAACAAGCACTTTTTACAATATGTGTCACCCCTATCGCCTCATAGATTGTAAGCTCTTGAAAGCAATTTTTAATATAGCTGGGGGAATGAGGATGTCCCTGAGTTGCATGCCTGTCTGCTGCTGTCATACTCCTCTAATGTCCACCTTCCACAGTTGCTCATTGTCAAACTTGGTGGCCAGTCCATAGTCTGGTGTAAAAGCTGCAGTTCATAGTTTGGTGAAAACACTTCAGTCAGTCAGTACAGAGTCTAGTGTAAATGCTGCGGCCAGCCAGTCCATGGTCTGTTGCAAACACTGCAGTCAGTCTGTACATAATCTGGTGTAAATACTGTGGTCAGTCCATAGTCTAGTGTAAATGCACGTAGGGGCGGGGGAACTGAAAGTGGCAGAGGTAAAAGGGAGAAAGGGCAGATGGCTGACACTATTTGTGGGTGAGGGGGAGACATGATGCTGTGCAAGAGGTGTAGGGGAACATAAAGGATCCGGTCTCTGGGGGGAGGGGACAGAAGGAACAAAAAGTGGCATTGAGAAAAGAATCCTGGCAGGGGCTCCACTGGGGAGGAGTTTGAGTGGGAGACAGTGGGCACACGGGGCTCTTCATGGGAGTACAGGGGTACATAGAAAAACATAATTCCACTAAATCTGCTGCCTGTACTTAGCACAGTCAGACAGAAGCTTCAGGGGAACCCTGACCTCCCTCCAATAGTCACTCACCAAATAAGAAGCATGAAGGAGGCCCTTATCAAGACACTTCTAGTTGCAGGGAGGGATGGAGGGATACTTTACAATTTCCCTACTCCTTGCATCTCTTCTTACTTGCTAGCACAACATCAATGGGGCTCACCTCCTGTGATACTTCTGAGCCAGTAGGAGGCAGCAGCGCTGTCTAGTGCTGCCACCTACTGGCCACATTCAATATCTCTCTATAACAGGAGAGATAATTATAGTTCTCTGGCCCCTGTACAGCGTTAGAAGGGAGCAGACTGCACCTACTGCAGCCGTTCACTTCTACTGAATTTTTAATGGAGCCTCCACTGTCACATCCAGATCTTCAGGTTTGGACTGATGCCACTTCTGAATCTGCAGATCTGGTGGAAGCCCCTACATCCTTTGCCGTGGTAAAGGTCTCGAGGAATGAGCCAATTAGTGCCCTTCCTTTAAACTGACCCTGATTATTATGGCTACAGCAGCCATGAACATTGGCACTGGAAGATAGGGGATCAGAATGGTGAGGTCAACTTTTTATCATTTTAATAGCTTTACTACCTTTTACAAAAAAATATATATATATCTTGCATAATCCCTTTGAGAAATTAAACAGTGCACAATTTTAAATGTATTTAGATAAAGAAGGCAAAAACATGATATTTGTGTTAAAATAATTTTTGGGGGTATTTTATTAGCCAAATTGTGGTTAGAAATACATGGAGGCAAAAACAATAATAAAATACTAATAGGAGTTTGTTATAAGCCACTGAATATACCAGAGCCCACAGAAATGTTCTACTACTAAAGGAAATAGATGAAGGCGGCAAATCATAAGGTCATTATTATGGGGGACTTCAACTACCCAGATATAGACTGGGAAACTGAAACTTGTATATCTCATAAAGGAAACAGGTTCTTGGCAATAACCAAAGACAATTACCTTTCCCAACTGGTTCAGGACCCGACTAGAGGGACGGCCATACTGGACCTAGTACTAACCAATAGGCCTGACAGAACAACAGATGTGCAGGTTGGGGGACACCTGGGAAAGAGTGACCATAAAGTAATAACCTTCCAATTGTCATTCAAAAAAGTATTTCTTCAAGGAGGCACAAAAGTTCCAAAATTCTAAAAAGCTAAATTTGACCAGCTAAGAGAGGCCATTTATTCATTTTTTTTTCTCCTCACACTAATTACACATTCATCTTAAATAGTTTGCTGTCGTGTGAAGCCCCATAGGCAAACTTAATATATCTGATTTGTTCTTCTAATAAAAAAAAAATATCCGGAGTTAAATACCTTGCTTTACTTTATGTTTTATAATAAGAGATGAATGACTCTTTAATAATTCACCTTGTCAGTGTTTTGCCAATGGGTGAATTTTCTTTAACGGAGCCAGATATAAGTCAATTGAGGCTGAAATGCAGGAAAAGGGACCTTATTTCTGCCCCATTGTTTTGTATGTAGCAAATACAGCTTCATAGTAGATTGGTCACTGTTTGAAAGCGAACTTTCAAAGAGTGACTCATCTCTAATTATATTTGTAATGAGAAGAGTTACATAAATATCTATGTTCCTTGAATGAAAATAATCACCAAAATAAAAAAATAAGAGATGTCAGATTAAAGTTGGAGCTAATATTTAGTAAAGTATAAAGTGATCACGTGATGCATGGGGAGCAGGTCACCGCTGTGGCCAACGATTGGCTGCAGCAGTATCAAACCAGAAGTTTATATCCAGGGAGCTGAGTGCAGCAGTAGAGGCCAGAGTGCAGAAGCCAGGAGCCAGCATTGGAAAGCTGGTAAGTATACTTCCCTTTGCACGTCTGTCCAGGGGTGATGGCCAAAACAAAACATGCACAACCCCTTTTAGGAGTTAAAGCCGCATATATAAATATTAAATATGAATAACAACAAAACACAGAGTTCTGCCAAACCTTCCTTAACCACTTAAGGACCACAGGTTTATACCCCCCTAGTGACCAGGCCCTTTTTTACAAATCGGCACTCCACAACTTTAGCGGTTTATTGCTCGGTCATGCAACTTACCACCCAAATGAATTTTACCTCCTTTTCTTCTCACTAATAGAGCTTTCATTTGGTGGTATTTCATTGCCGCTGACATTTTTACTTTTTTTGTTATTAATCGAAATTTAACGATTTTTTTGCAAAAAAATGACATTTTTCACTTTCAGCTGTAAAATTTTGCAAAAAAAACGACATCCATATATACATTTTTCGCCAAATTTATTGTTCTACATGTCTTTGATAAAAAAAAAATGTTTGGGCAAAAAAAAAATGGTTTGGGTAAAAGTTATAGCATTTACAAACTATGGTTCAAAAATGTGAATTTCCGCTTTTTTAAACAGCTCTGACTTTCTGAGCACCTGTCATGATTCCTGAGGTTCTACAATGCCCAGACAGTAGAAAACCCCCACAAATGACCCCATTTCGGAAAGTAGACACCCTAAGGTATTCGCTGATGGGCATAGTGAGTTCATAGAACTTTTTATTTTTTGTCACAAGTTAGCGGAAAATGATGATGATTTTATTTTTTTTATTTTTTCTTACAAAGTCTCATATTCCACTAACTTGCGACAAAAAATAAAAAATTCTAAAAACTTGCCATGCCCCTCACGGAATACCTTGGGGTGTCTTCTTTCCAAAATGGGGTCACTTGTGGGGTAGTTATACTGCCCTGGCAATTTAGGGGCCCAAATGTGTGAGAAGAACTTTGCAATCAAAATGTGTAAAAAATGACCGGTGAAATCCGAAAGGTGCACTTTGGAATATGTGCCCCTTTGCCCACCTTGGCAGCAAAAAAGTGTGACACATCTGGTATCGCCGTACTCAGGAGAAGTTGGGGAATGTGTTTTGGGGTGTCATTTTACATATACCCATGCTGGGTGAGAAAAATATCTTGGTCAAATGCCAACTTTGTATAAAAAAATGGGAAAAGTTGTCTTTTGCCAAGATATTTCTCTCACCCAGCATGGGTATATGTAAAATGACACCCCAAAACACATTCCCCAACTTCTCCTGAGTACGGCGATACCAGATGTGTCACACTTTTTTGCTGCCAAGGTGGGCAAAGGGGCACATATTCCAAAGTGCACCTTTCAGATTTTGCAGGCCATTTTTTACACATTTTGATTGCAAGGTACTTCTCACACATTTGGGCCCCTAAATTGCCAGGGCAGTATAACTACGCCACAAGTGACCCCATTTTGGAAAGAAGACACCCCAAGGTATTCCGTGAGGGGCATGGCGAGTTCCTAGAATTTTTTATTTTTTGTCACAAGTTAGCGGAAAATGATGTTTTTTTTTTTTTTCTCTTTTTTCCTTACAAAGTCTCATATTCCACTAACTTGCGACAAAAAATAAAAAATTCTAGGAACTCGCCATGCCCCTCACGGAATACCTTGGGGTGTCTTCTTTCCAAAATGGGGTCACTTGTGGCGTAGTTATACTGCCCTGGCAATTTAGGGGCCCAAATGTGTGAGAAGTACTTTGCAATCAAAATCTGTAAAAAATGACCGGTGAAATCCGAAAGGTGCACTTTGGAATATGTGCCCCTTTGCCCACCTTGGCATCAAAAAAGTGTCACACATCTGGTATCGCCGTACTCAGGAGAAGTTGGGGAATGTGTTTTGGGGTGTCATTTTACATATACCCATGCTGGGTGAGAGAAATATCTTGGCAAAAGACAACTTTTCCCATTTTTTTATACAAAGTTGGCATTTGACCAAGATATTTTTCTCACCCAGCATGGGTATATGTAAAATGACACCCCAAAACACATTCCCCAACTTCTCCTGAGTACGGCGATACCAGATGTGTCACACTTTTTTGCTGCCAAGGTGGGCAAAGGGGCACATATTCCAAAGTGCACCTTTCGGATTTTGCAGGGCATTTTTTACAGATTTTGATTGCAAAGTACTTCTCACACATTTGGGCCCCTAAATTGCCAGGGCAGTATAACTACGCCACAAGTGACCCCATTTTGGAAAGAAGACACCCCAAGGTATTCCGTGAGGGGCATGGCGAGTTCCTAGAATTTTTTATTTTTTGTCGCAAGTTAGTGGAATATGAGACTTTGTAAGGAAAAAAAAAGAAAAATCATCATTTTCCGCTAACTTGTGACAAAAATTAAAACATGCTGGGTGAGAGAAATATCTTGGCAAAAGACAACTTTTCCCATTTTTTTTATACAAAGTTGGCATTTGACCAAGATATTTCTCTCACCCAGCATGGGTATATGTAAAATGACACCCCAAAACACATTCCCCAACTTCTCCTGAGTACGGCGATACCACATGTGTGACACTTTTTTGCAGCCTAGATGCGCAAAGGGGCCCAAATTCCTTTTAGGAGGGCATTTTTAGACATTTGGATCCCAGACTTCTTCTCACACTTTCGGGCCCCTAAAAAGCCAGGGCAGTATAAATACCCCACATGTGACCCCACTTTGGAAAGAAGACACCCCAAGGTATTCAATGAGGGGCCTGGCAAGTTCCTAGAATTTTTTATTTTTTTTGCATAAGTTAGCGGATATTGATTTTTTTTTTGTTTTTTTCTCACAAAGTCTCACTTTCCGCTAACTTAGGACAAAAATGTCAATCTTTCATGGACTCAATACGCCCCTCACGGAATACCTTGGGGTGTCTTCTTTCCGAAATGGGGTCACATGTGGGGTATTTATACTGCCCTGGCTTTTTAGGGGCCCTAAAGCGTGAGAAGTCTGGAATATAAATGTCTAAAAATGTTTACGCATTTGGATTCCGTGAGGGGTATGGTGCGTCCATGTGAGATTTTATTTTTTGACACAAGTTAGTGGAATATGAGACTTAGTAAGAAAAAACAAAAACAAAAACAAACAAAAAATTTCCGCTAACTTGTGCCAAAAAAAATGTCTGAATGGAGCCTTACCAGGGGGGGGGTGATCAATGACAGGGGGGTGATCAATGACAGGGGGGTGATCACCCATATAGACTCCCTGATCACCCCCCTGTCATTGATCACCCCCCTGTAAGGCTCCATTCAGACATCCGCATGATTTTTTACGGATCCATGGATACATGGATCGGATCCACAGAACGCATGCGGACGTCTGAATGGAGCCTTACAGGGGGGTTATCAATGACAGGGGTGATCAGGGTAATCAGGGTGATCACCCCCCTGTCACTGATCACCCCCCCTGTAAGGCTCCATTCAGACATCCGCATGATTTTTTACGGATCCATGGATACATGGATCGGATCCATAAAACGCATGCGGACGTCTGAATGGAGCCTTACAGGGGGGTTATCAATGACAGGGGGTGATCAGGGTAATCACCCCCCTGTCACTGATCACCCCCCTGTAAGGCTCCATTCAGACATCCGCATGATTTTTTACGGATCCATGGATACATGGATCGGATCCACAAAACGCATGCTGACGTCTGAATGGAGCCTTACAGGGGGGTTATCAATGACAGGGGGGTGATCAGGGAGTGTATATGGGTGATCACCCGCCTGTCATTGATCACCCCCTGTAAGGCTCCATTCAGACGTCCGCATGTGTTTTGCGGATCCGATCCATGTATCCATGGATCCGTAAAAATCATGCGGACGTCTGAATGGAGCCTTACAGGGGAGTGATCAATGACAGGGGGGTGATCAGTGACAGGGGGGTGATCAGGGAGTCTATATGGGTGATCACCCCCCTGTCATTGATCACCCGCCTGTCATTGATCACCCCCCTGTAAGGCTCCATTCAGACGTCCGTATGATTTTTTACGGATCCATGGATACATGGATCGGATCCACAAAACGCATGCGGACGTCTGAATGGAGCCTTACAGGGGGGTTATCAATGACAGGGGGTGATCAGGGTAATCAGGGTGATCACCCCCCTGTCACTGATCACCCCCCCTGTAAGGCTCCATTCAGACATCCGCCTGATTTTTTACGGATCCATGGATACATGGATCGGATCCACAAAACGCATGCGGATGTCTGAATGGAGCCTTACAGGGGGGTTATCAATGACAGGGGTGATCAGGGAGTGTATATGGGTGATCACCCGCCTGTCATTGATCACCCCCCTGTAAGGCTCCATTCAGACGTCCGTATGCTTTTTGCGGATCCGATCCATGTATCCGTGGATCCGTAAAAATCATACGGACGTCTGAACGGAGCCTGACAGGGGGGTGATCAATGACAGGGCGGTGATCAATGACAGGGGGGTGATCAGGGAGTTTATATGGGGTGATCAGGGGTTTATAAGGGGTTAATAAGTGACGGGGGGGTGTAGTGTAGTGTAGTGTGGTGTTTGGTGCGACTGTACTGACCTACCTGAGTCCTCTGGTGGTCGATCCTAACAAAAGGGACCACCAGAGGACCAGGTAGGAGGTATATTAGACGCTGTTATGAAAACAGCGTCTAATATACCTGTTAGGGGTTAAAAAATTCGGATCTCCAGCCTGCCAGCGAGCGATCGCCGCTGGCAGGCTGGAGATCCACTCGCTTACCTTCCGTTCCTGTGAGCGCGCGCGCCTGTGTGCGCGCGTTCACAGGAAATCTCGGCTCACGCGAGATGACGCCAATCGGCGTTAGCGTAGCCTGGGAGCGCCGCGGAGATGACGCCTTTCGGCGTTAGCGTGGCGCCAAGTGGTTAAGGTAAATTTGACTTTGTTTTTACTAATCACTACTATTTACTAATGTGTTCCATTATTGACAATAAAATCCAGTACACATCTTGTCAAATGCATGCAGTCCTGGAACAGCCGTTTGAGGGTGCATATATTTGTTCAAAATGTGAGCAAATTGCCCGCTTGGAATCACATATCGTGTATCTAAATGAGTGAGACACACCACAAGTTTGCAAGGTTGGCAGATGAGAGGGATGTTAATTTAGGAAGAGCACTGCTGCAGCCGGACACTTCCTGTGCCAGTCAGGGGAACGTCAGCTTCAGTAAGCAGGGGACCAGGAGAGCAGGGCAGGCCAGACAGGTGCTGGTAGTGGGAGAATTATTAGGGGTACAGATAAAGTGATCTGTCACAAAGACATGGATCATCGAACAGTGTATTGTCTTTCTAGCACTCGAGTTTGACATATAGCGGATCAGGTTGACAGATTACTGGGAGAGGCTGGCGAAGATCCAGTCATCCACATTGGGAGCAATGAGAAAGTTAGAGGTAGGTGGAGCATCCTTAAAAATGATTTTAGGGATTTAGGTCACAAGCTTATGGCAAGGACCTCAAAGGTAGTGTTTTCCGAAATACTGCCTGTACCACGAGCCACACCAAAAAGGCAACGGGAGTTTAGGGAGGTTAACAAGTGGCTCAAGACCTGGTGTAGGAAGGGGGGGTTTGGGTTCCTGGAGAACTGGGTGGACTTCTCTGCTGCTACAGGCTCTATCGTAGGGATGGGCTGTTTTGGGGGAGGATGGCTAGAAGGTCTAGAAGTGTTTAAGGGTACTTTCACACTTGCGTTTTTCTTTTCCGGCATAGAGTTCCATCGCAGGGTCTCTATACCGGAAAAGAACTGATCAGGCATATCCCCATGCATTCTGAATGGAGAGTAATCCGTTCAGTTTGCATCAGGATGTCTTCAGTTCTTTCACACTTGTGGCAATGTGATCTGGCGGGCAGTTCCGTCGTCGGAAATGCCCGCCGGATCCATGATCTGCATGTGACTGAAAGCATTTGTGAGATGGATACGGATGCGGAACCGTCTCACAAATGCATTGCAAGAGCGGATCCGTCTCTCCGCTTGTCATGCGGACAGACAGATCCGTCTTGTATCTTTTTTCACATTTTTACCGGTTTGCGCATTCATCAGGATGTCTTCAGTTCAGTCGTTTTGACTGATCAGACAAAAGATAAAACCGTAGGATGCTACGGTTTTATCTCCGGCGAAAAAAAACTGAAGACTTGCCTGAATGCCGGATCCGGCATGTTTCCCTATAGGAATGTATTAGTGCCGGATACGGCATTCCGGTATTTTGAATGCCAGATCCGACGATGGAACTGCCCACCAGATCACACTGCCACAAGTGTGAAAGTAGCCTAAACTAGGCAGTGGAGGGGGGGAATTACATTATAGGAGGAGAAGACAGTGCAAGTAGAGACCTGGGGCGAGGTAATGGAACTGGGGGAGGAATGGAAGGAGGGACTAGAATAGTTTATAAGGAAAGGTGTAGGGTAAAAAATATACAAAAACCTCTCAATGCCAGAAGCCTGACTAATACAACTGGGGAACTGAAATTAGTGATGTGTGAGGAGGACTATGACATAGTGGAGATAACTGAGACATGGCTGGATGATGGCTATGACTGGGGGGTTAACGTACAGGGTTACAGTCTGTTTAGAAGGGATCCTCAAAACCGGAAAGGAGGAGGGGTCTGCCTTTATGTAAAATCCTGTCTAAAGCCCACAGTCCAGGAAGATATAAGTGAAGGACATGAACATGTGGAGTCACTGTGGGAAGAAATACATGGAGGCAAAAACAATAAAATACTAATAGTTAGAGTTAAGAGTTTGTTATAAGCCACTGAATATACAAAGGCCCACAGAAATGTTCTACTACTAAAGGAAATAGATGAAGGCGGCAAATCATGAGGCTGTTTTTATTGGGGACTTCAACTACCCTGTTATAGACTGGGAAACTGAAATGTGTACATCTCATAAAGGAAACAGGTTCTTGGCAATATGCAAGATGCTTCACTAGCTGGGACAATGTCCTCAAAAATAAAAATGCAGCCACTAAAGGGGATATTTTTAAAACCATCCAAAACTCTAATTGTAAAAGGTACATACCCTATGGGAATATAAGGGTGAGAAACAAGAAAAAAATCATGTGGATAAATAGAAACTTAAAGGAAACAATAAATGACAAAGAAAGCATTTAAATCACTAAAACAGGAGGGTAGTAAGGAAACCCTGAAATAATATAAGTAGAGATAAGCGAATAATTGAAAAGTTCAATTTGACTGATTTGCCGAATTTTACCCAAAAATTAGCATCGTAATGAATTACTTCGTCACAAAGCAATATTTTTTGTAAGTAGCGGGTGCAATGACAGGGAGCTACAATAGCCCCACTCCCGTCATTGTACCCCTCAGATGCCGCGTTCATATATGATCGCGGCATCTGAGTGTAAATACAGTGTAAAATTAACAACAAAAAAAATATCTATTCAAAATTCTGCCTCCATTTGCTTGCGACAAGCCAGCCGCCGCCATCTTACTTGAAGATCTGGAGTGAAATTTCAAGCGGCGCGAGATTATGTCATGGAGATTATGTCATGACGCCGGCCGGCGTGGTGACGACATATGTCACCATGCACGGGATTTCGGCTGAGATCTTATTTATTATTTTATTTATTTTATGCACTTATATAGCGCTACTATATTTCGTAGTGCTTTACAGACATTAGCAACCAACTGTCCCCAATGGGGCTCACAATCTAAGGTCCCTAGCAGTATGTCTTTGGAGTGTGGGAGGAAACCGGAGGAAACCCACACAGACACAGGGAGAACATACAAACTCCATGCAGATGTTGTCCTTGGTCGGATTCGAACCTAGGACCCCAGCGCTGCAAGGCACCAGTGCTTGATCTTCAATCAAAATGGAGGCTGGCTGCCCTTTGCGAGCAAATGGAGGAGGTAAGTTAGAATTTTTTTGTTTTTTTACAGTATTTCAGCTAAAACGATTCGCTGACTGGAAGAACAAGGAAATTCGCCTTCAAAGCTAATTGAATTTATCCTTAAATTCGGAACGAATTCCACTTCGTGGGATTCGATTAGCTCATCTCTAAGGCTACATGCACACGACCATGCCGTTTTTTGTGGTCCGCAATTTGCGGAAAGGAATGGGCGGTCTATTGTAGATATGTCTATTCTTGTCTGCAAAACAGACAACAATAGGACATAGTATTTTTTGGGGGGGCGGGGCCACGGAACGGTGCAACGGTTACGGAAGGCACACAGAGTGCTGTACACATCTTTTGTGGCCCCATTGAAACTGCGGCTCGGATGCGGACCTGAAAAATGGTCGTGTGCATGAGGCCTTAATATAAGGAAAAAAAATGAATATGTAAAAGCCAAATAAAAGCAGCCAACTAACTAACCTTAAAATGTTCTTCAATTATATAAAAGAAAGTATAAATTTGAAAGTGTCGGCCATTTACAGAATGATGAGGGGGGAGTTGCAGAGAGTGATAAGGAGAAAGCAAAGCTATTAAGCACGACCACCACTGATGGACTGCAGGGTGGTCATAACCATGGAAACAAGCAGTGTATAATGTGATGGAAAAATGAATCCAGCCAGCAAAGGAAGCAAGATGGAAGATCAGAATACATTAGTTAATGGCTTCTATTAACTTCTTCTACATAATCAATTCTATTTTCTGAAGTAAGACAACCCCTTTAAGGACTCTATATCGACCGGGAGTGTTCCACAGGATTGGCACTTAGTAAATGTGCAGCCAATTAGTGACAGACGAACATCGGCCGGGGCATTTCGCGAACGCACGTTTGTGATCAAATGTTTGCGAAACGCGCGTTTGCGACGGGCCCCATTGACTTTAATGGCAGGCGAACCTGAAAAACCTTCAGGTCATATTTGTAGCCACCAAATACTTACTAGAAGTGCACAAATAGTCCCACAACATGAAGAGTGACATACCAGAGGGGGATTATTGGCAAAAATTCCCACAAAAAAAAATATATTTTAACCAGGGGCCATTTTCATGCGTCTTAAAGGGAAACTCTAAACTGATCAGCCTGTGACCGCAGAGCTGAAAGCAGTGCAGGACAGGTGTGTCTCTTGGCTTCCAGGCACAACAGCCGCAGCACAGCATGGCAACGTCTCACCTGGCACGTCGAATAGGTTCTGGGAAGCTTGGGGGGCACAGCGGAGGAGGCAGAAGCAGTGGAAAATGAGGAGTCAGCCGAGGAGGAGATGGAGGATGGAGTAGGAGGGGGAGAAGAAGAGGCAGGCCTGCATGCAATCCGTGGCGATAACACCAAATCCACACGGGAGCCACGGGTTACATGCTTGACGGCCGTCAGAAGATTTACCCAGTGGGCAGTAAAAGTTATGTACCTTCCCTTTCCGTGTTTGCTAGACCACGTGTCTGTGGTCAGATGTATCTTGGCACCGACACTGTGTGCCAGAGATATTTTCACTTGCCGCTGAACATGTCCATATAGCTCTGGGATGCCCTTCTGGGAGAAATATTTCCTTTGGGGACCTTCCATTGAGGTGTGCCAATGGCCACTAATTTTCTAAAGGCCTCCGAGTCCACCAGTTTATATGGCAGTAGTTGGCGGGCTAGCAGTTCCGACAAGCCAGCAGCAAGAGGGTTATCCGGCGTCATCAACTTTTTGCGCTCGAACATTTGGGTCATGGAAGCCTGCCTTCTGCCAGATGAATGCGATGATGGCATGGTGGAAGGTGGATTGGAGGACAAATGGGAGGAGAGAGGAGAATTAGAAGAGACAGGACATGGAGCGCCGGGAGTGTTGCTTTGTGGGTTCTGACGGCGTTGCTCCCACTGGGCTCGGTGATGGGAGGCCAGGTGCCTTCTTAAGGCGGTCGTCCCTAGGTGAGTGTTGGGCTTACCACGACTGCAGAAGGCAACACTGTTGTCAGCAGCTGACACGTTTAAAAAGGCCCACACTGCGGAGCCATGTGCCGGGCGTCCTGGGAGCGCCAGAAGTGACCGTGCATGGTGGATGACTCGCTCCAGATAAATTTGCAGTCTGCTTTTTCCCTCCTGTGCCCTGCGAGCTCTGCCTCCTGGTGCACACAGCAGAGAGTGAGGAGGGTGCAGATACAGAGGATAAGGAGGGTGCAGAAGCGGAATGCTGAATGAGCCACTCAACAAACTCTGGTGCATCCTTTGAAGTAATTGCACGTGCTTTCTCCAACTTCCCACTTAGGCTCCGGCCTGGTGCACCTGGCCGACCTCTACCACCCCTGTGGGATGGCCTGCCTCTTCCTCTGCCTGTCATTTTCAAAATGACCCTGTGCCTAAGTCCCTAGATAAGAGAAGTATTTGTGGAAGCAGGTATATCATTAACACCAAAAAGAGCCACGCCACAATAAATAATAAAATTTACTTTATTCAACACAATAAAAAAATATACATATCAAAATAATGACATCAAAGTGGTTAAAAAGGGATCCCATGTAGCAGAATTTAGTACGTCACAGACTCTAACATTGGTCTGTAAATACCAAATATATAGCGACAAGTCCACCAAAACATGGTGTCCATAAGCCACTGTGCAAAACATAACAAAACAAAAATAATGATAATAGATGGGATTAATGGAAACAGCTGATCACATAAATGACTAAAACCAATGCAAAAGAAAATGAAAGAAAAAACTGAAAACAAACAATCGCCATATGTTCTCATGTTCGGCGAATCGCGAACACACAAAGTTCGCCACAAAACGACCACTGGGCGAACCACAAGGCCATCTCTAGTGCCAATATTCAAAAAAGGGTCAAAAACAGAGCCCGGAAACTATAGGCCGTTAAGTTTAACATCGGTCGTGGGTAAACAGTTTGAAGGTTTTCTAAGAGATGCTATCTTGGAGTACCTCAATGAAAATAAGCAAACAACGCCATATCAGCATGGCTTCATAAAGGAACCGGTCATGTCCAGAGGTGACTCTAGACTTTGTGAGGCCTTAGACGAAACTCGAACATGAGGCCCCCACGAAGATCATTGGGATGCTCGTGATCTCCCATACGACGCCCTGGCTCAGTCCTCAAGAAAAAAGCTGTGTCAACCACCGCACGGAGCAGTGGTGTGGTCAACACTCCTCCTCCATGTATCTCTATGGAAGACAAGATACACAAGTGCTGTATCTGCGGCTCTCCCAAAGATACATGGAGGGGGAGTGTTGACCACCGTTCAGGGCACAAGGAGAGCCGGAGTACCATAAAGGAGATCGTGGGGGATCCCAGCGGCCAGACCCCCCCCCCGATCTGGATAGAGGATTTATTTACCTGTTCCGGAGTACCCCTTTAATATGCAGTGACATCACAGTAAAGGGTTAATATGCACAGTGACAACACAGTACAGGGCTTATATTCACAGTGCATATTAACAATTTGCATTAACCCTGGCCCAGTTCTCTAAATCAACCCTCACCCCACACACTGCATTTTGCTGTACTCACTATACAGCAGCACATACCTGTCACATCCAGGGCCTCCCAGGTGACGTCTCCTCCGATGTAGATCTTCTTTGTCAGCATCTTCTCCATTCGGTCCGGACACTTCTCTCAGCCGCCTCATCTCTGCAGAGTGTGACACACAGACATCTTAGTGTCCTCACTTTTCTATCATCATCCCCCAATCTGGAGTCCCCACATTGTTATCCTGCTGCTCGCTGTGCCCCAGCCCCAATACCACAAATACTATCCTGAAGAAATCATATTTGCCTCATAGTAATAGTGCTCCTCATAGTCCCACCAATAGTAATTCCTTTCTAGAATGCTCTCATTAGTAATACTGCCCCCTACAGTGCCCCCATTATGTAATCTTCCCCCCACACTGCCCCATTATGTAATTTGCACCCACACTGCCCCACACTATGTAATTTGCCCCCACACTGCCCCACATTATGTAATTTTCCCCACACGCTGCCCTCATTAAGTCATTTGTCTGCCACACTGCCCCCATTAGGTAATTTGCCCCCACACTGCCCCCATTAAGTAACTTGTCTGCCACACTGCCTCCCATTAAGTAATTTGATCCCCACACTGCTCCCATTAAGTAATTTGTCCGCCACACTGCCCCCCTTAAGTAATTTCCCCCCACACTGCCCCATTATGTTATTTGTCCCCCACACTGCCCCCCTTAAGTAATTTGCCCCCACAGTGCCCCCCTTAAGTAATTTGCCCCCACACTGCCCCCCTTAAGTAATTTTCCCCCACACTGCCCCCCTTAAGTAATTTGCCCCCACACTGCCCCATTAAGTAATTTGTCCGCCACACTGCCCCATTAAGTAATTTGTCCGCCACACTGCCCCCATTAAGTAATTTGTCCACCACACTGCCCCCATTAAGTAATTTGCCTCCCACACTGCCTCACAAATTTGCCCACACACTGCTTCATATTATGAAATTTGCCCCTCACCTTTAACTTGTCCGCTGATCTGCTAGGCTGCTGCGTGGGCATGAGTTCAGTCACTTCAGAGCGCAACCCCATCCTGCCGCACGTAATCTCGCAAGACCCGTGACCTCCCGTGCGTGGTCTCACGGGATTACGCACCGCACGACCGCGTGACGCAGCAGCCTAGCAGATCAGCGGACAAGTACAAGGGGGGTGGGGAATAGCATTCGGGGCACTGGCTCAAGCCTGAAATGTTTTGACCTAAGGACGCTCCCACCCGACACCGCCACAAGTATATTTGTACTTGCGGTGGTGCAGGGTGGGAGCCAGAGCGAGGCCCCCACCAGCGCGAGTGGCCTAATGGAAGAGCCACCTCTGGTCATGTCAAACTAATTTAATCAGTTTCTATGAGGAGGTAAGTTCTAGACTTGACCACGGCGAGTCAATGGATGTCGTATGATACTGTACCAAGAGAATACTTGGACTTGGGGAAAATGTCTGTATGTGGGTAAGTAACTGGCTCAGTGATAGAAAACAGAGGGTGGTTATTAACAGTACACACTCAGATTGGGTCACTGTCACTAGTGGGGTACCTTGGGGGTCAGTATTGGGCCCTATTCTCTTCAATATACACTCACCTAAAGAATTATTAGGAACACCTGTTCTATTTCTCATTAATGTGATTATCTAGTCAACCAATCACATGGCAGTTGCTTAAATGCATGTAGGGGTGTGGTCCTGGTCAAGACAATCTCCTGAACTCCAAACTGAATGTCAGAATGGGAAAGAAAGGTGTGCTACAACAGCAGAAGACCCCACCGGGTACCACTCATCTCCACTACAAATAGGAAAAAGAGGCTACAATTTGCACAAGCTCACCAAAATTGGACTGTTGAAGACTGGAAAAATGTTGCCTGGTCTGATGAGTCTCGATTTCTGTTGAGACATTCAAATGGTAGAGTCCTAATTTGGTGTAAACAGAATGAGAACATGTATCCATCATGCCTTGTTACCACTGTGCAGGCTGGTGGTGGTGGTGTAATGGTGTGGGGGATGTTTTCTGGGCACACTTTAGGCCCCTTAGTGCCAATTGGACATCGTTTAAATGTCACAGGCTACCTGAGCATTGTTTCTGACCATGTCTATCCCTTCATGACCACCATGTACCCATCCTCTGATGGCTACTTCCAGCAGAATAATTCATCATGTCACAAAGCTCAAATCATTTCAAATTGGTTTCTTGAACATGACAATGAGTTCACTGTACTAAAATGGCCCCCCACAGTCACCAGATCTCAACCCAATAGAGCATCTTTGGGATGTGGTGGAACGGGAGCTTCGTGCCCTGGATCTGCATCCCTCAAATCTCCATCAACTGCAAGATGCTATCCTATCAATATGGGCCAACATTTCTAAAGACTGCTATCAGCACCTTGTTGAATCAATGCCACGTAGAATTAAGGCAGGTCTGAAGGCAAAAGAGGGTCCAACACCGTATTAGTATGGTGTTCATAATAATTATTTAGGTGAGTGTATTTATTAATGGACTTGTAGAAGGTTTGCACAGTAAAATATACATTTTTGCAGAAGACACTAAACTATGTAAAGTAATCAACACATAAGAGGACAGTATACCACTGCAGGTGGATCTGGATAGATTAGAGCAGGGGTGGCCAACCTTACATACACAAAGAGCCCCCCCAAAAAAACGTATGACTACCAGGAGCCACAAGCTATACATTTACACACAAGTCACCGTATTTTTTGCCCTACAAGATGCACCTAGGTTTTAACAAAGAAAAATAAGATAAAAAAAATAAAATTCAACCGATCTGAGGTCTGCAAAAAATATATTTTTCTTATTTTTCATTAGCAGAGAAAAAATAAAAAATATATTTTTCATCAGACCACAGATCAGACTTCTAAATCAGATCCCCAATCCTAATCTGACCTACAATAAGATCCCCTAACCTCATCAGACCTCCAAAATAAGACCCCCAATGCTTGGATCAGACAACACAAATCAGACTCCCAGTGTCAGACCCTCAGTGCTTAGATCCCCCCCCCCATGCTCAGATCTCCCCCCTTCTCAGATCTGACCCCCCATGCTCAGACCTGACCAACCCATACTCAAACAAGACCCCCATGATCTCTTCCCTTTCCTGATCAGGGACTGGGCTCCTGCTCGGGCATCTGCTACTCTGCAGGTCTGACACGCTCGCCACTGTGACCTGATGAGCACAAAGTCAGGTCATAGTGCGTGTCTCCACATACTACGTTCTCACACTGTGTGCATCAGGACGTAGTGGAGAGTGAGCTGGAGCTGCAAAGTAGTAACAGTGCCCGATCAGGAAAAGAGATCTGAGCACGGGGCGGAAAGATAGCCGGCCTGACTGCACCCTGGCTTCACAGCTAGAGCCTCACTTGAAGAAGCAAAGAGCCGCATGTGGCTCAAGAGCCACAGGTTGGCCACCCCTGGATTAGAGGCTTGGGCAGAGAAGTGGCAGATGAGGTTTAACACTGACAAATGTAAGGTTATGCACATGGAAAGGAATAATTCAAGTCACCAGTACATACTAAATGATAAGACACAAGGTAAGGCTACTTTCACACTGGCGTTTAACGAATCCGTTTGAAACGGATCCGTCAATAAAATGACTAAACAGAGACGAACGGAAGCCATTCAGACAGATCCATACAAATGGATCTGTCTGTAATGCGGATCCATTTGTCACGTTTTTTTCAGTTTTTGCATCCATTTAGCGGATCCGTTTTGTATTGAGTAGCATCTTAAAGTGTCCCCCCACTTCATGTATTCAGATCCCCAGGGTTGTCATTAGCTTTGAAGCATTTAAATGCTCCGTTGCTAATCTCTTGGGGGCCATCTTGTTGAAATCCCAAGTCGGTCTGGTTTCAGCTCTGATCACAGACCACACCTTTCATACTCTTGTACACGACTATGTGCACTAAAAGATGCATAGTGTTCGTTAGCAGGCCATATGTCCCAGATCGCCATTGATCATGTTGACCATGTTGTGCCGCACACTGGGCTATTGTCCCGCACTCATATTATCTATTAGTGCTAGACAATAGCCCCGCGGGCAGCTCGACTTGAACAGCATCATTGTACACTATGATGCTGTGTACTCCCGTGCGCACGATCAATGCCACTAGGAGACATATGGCCCGTTCACGGACCGTATGTCTCTGAGGGCATACAGTCGTGTGCAAGAGGCCTTGAAGGGGTTTTATCATCTCAGACAATGGGGGCATATCGCTAGGATATGCCCCCATTGTCTTATAGGTGCGGGTCCCACCGCTGGGACCCGCACCTATATCGTGAACAGAGCCCTGCAGCCGCCCTCCATTCATTTCTATGGGAGAGGCGGGGATTAGCGCTTGGCGGTGGACGACCCTGGGAAATTTGGGGTCCTCCAGCCACAGCGCTCCTCTCTCTGTTCTCGATTTTGGTGCGGGTCCCAGCAGTAAGACCCACACCTATCAGACAATGGGGGCATATCCTAACGATATGCCCCAATTGTCTAAGATGGGAATACCCCTTCAACAGCAGTATGTCTCTTGTGTGTCCCTTGTGGTAATCACACAAGTTATGTCAGAGCGTCATAGGGAAATCGATAATCAAACTGTAAAATTACAATTTATTAATGAATTCATGATGCTGATGGACCGTGACTCCCACAAGGGCTCATATGAAATGGCACAAGATTGAAAAATGAACAAGCATTTGCTTGTTCATGTACCAATCATAGGGTCTACGATCAATAAAGAGTCAAAAGATAGCTCATTATTGATAGTCATGTTCATGGTTCAGCCACCTTTGGCACTAATGCTGTTTTAAAAAAAAAAAAACTACCAAGGGCATTCTAATAAATAGTGTTGATCACGAATATTCGAATTTCTAATTTTTATCGTGAATATAGGCACTTCGAAAATTTGCGAATATTTCGAATATAGTGATATAAATTCGTAATTTCGAATATTAATTTTTTATTTAAAATCAGTACACATGATCCCTCCCTGCTTCTAAGCTTGTGGGCCAATTAGAAGGCTGCAGTATATTTGACTTTAGGAGTAGTCTTGTTTGCGAATTTTCGTAATGCGAATTTTCGTAATACAACTATTAGACAAAAAAGATTATAGCACTATATTAGCTAAATTGCTCTATATTCAATTTTTTTTCAAATATTTGCTATATTGCTATAACTTAGTTTTTTCGAATATTTGTAATATTCTAAAACAAGAATATATAGCAATATAAAAATAAAAAAAAGAATATAGAGCAATTTAGCTAATATAGTGCTATAATCTTCTTTGTCTAATAGTTGTAATTTTTTTCTCATCTGAAGTTCAGATTGGAAAAAAATTACAACTATAAAAAAAAAGATTATAGCACTATATTAGCTAAATTGCTCTATATTAGGTTTTTTCGAATATTCGCTATATTGCTATATGTTCTTGTTTTAGAATATTACGAATATTCGAAAAAACAAAGTTATAGCAATATAGCGAATATTCAAAAAAACAAACAAATATAGAGCAATTTAGCTAATATAGTGCTATAATCTTCTTTGTCTAATAGTTGTAAGTTGAAAAATTTGCAATAAAAAAATTCGGATTACGAAAATTCGCATTATGAAAATTTGCATATTACACACTTATTACCTTGACGATTTTTCGAGTAAAAAAATCGTAGAATATAACGAATATTAGAATTTGCGAATATTCGATGAATATTCTACAAAATATTCGCGAAATATCGCAAATTCGAATATGACCCCTGCTGCTCATCACTACTAATAAACACACAGAAGGGAGCCTAGTTTTAATTTCACCGTAGCTGGAGTGCCCAAGGTTACTGTTACCCTGTACAGGACAATAAAAACACAGACACAGTGAAGTAAACTAGAATTTTATATTTTTAGAAAACCAAAAATAACAAATATATATATAAACATATACAAATTTTCACAATTGTGCAAAATTTTGAGGGAGGTGGACTGTCGCGGGGTAGGTGGTCTGGGGGTGGCAATGGTAGCCCTCCTGTCCTGTAGATTCTCTGAGATAAAACTACGGGCCACAGGAACGGATGCAGGGCAAAATTGTGGGGTGTGGAGAATGGAAGGGTCTTGGGGGAGGAGGGGACCCGAGCATGTGTAGAGGTGGAGGGAGTTTGGAAAGAAGTGGGAGGAAAAAAGTGGGGAGGAGAAGTAGAATAGGAGACAGAAGGGAACACATGCTCAGGGGGGTAGGAATTGGAAGGTTGGCGGTAATGGTCACTAGTGTGGGATGGGGTATAGGTGTGGGATGGAGGTGGGGGTGGGGGTTGGGGGCGGTGCATAATTTGCCATAACCCGTTCTCTATCATGATCTTAAAGTCATGCAACTGTTCGGGCGCCATTGAGTCCATCAAATTGATTATGCTTAGCCCATAATGGTAGGGCTGCGTTGAATCGCCAACTCCGCCCCCTCCCAGTGGCAAATCAAGTCAGCACTAAACTCCTTCTGATGTTTGGCAAAACCTTCCAGAGCGTCGGAAACAACCTCTACAAGGTCCACATAATCATTTCGATTTGGCCTACCGAATCTCTGCCTGCTCACCAGGGCTCTCAAATTTGGGCAGAAACCCAAGAGCCTCTGTTGAGCGGTGGGATCCCGTAGGGGACCAGGATTGTCCTGAGCCAATGCATGAGGGACAGGAGGGCTGGCGTTGGCGATCCGTTCCAGTTCTGCCTCAGAAGGTTGATCAGGCTCCCGAGTGCTGCTTGTAGTTCTGTAGAAAAAAAATAAGAAAGTAAAGAATTGTCTTTTAAATACAACATCCATGTTCTATGCTATGGCTACCTTATACCATAGGGGGCTGGCCAAAACAGGGGAGCCAAACGCTCAGCTGTCTCAGACAGCCCCTTACACTCAGACAGAGAGAACAGTTGTCCCTCTGACTGTAGGGGGCTGGCCAAAACAAGGGAGCCAAATGTTTCACTGTCTCAGACAGTCCCTTTAAATAAATTATTTTTACAGTCTTTAAAAAAATGTACCTCCTTGGTGCCATTGTGTGTCGCAGGAACCCCAGGGCCACCGTATAGATGTATATAAGCCCTGAGGTTGCTCTGGAGTCACTCGGGGCCTGAACCTCCTTGTTATGGTCCCTCCTGAACTGGTCCTGGATAGATCGCCAACACGTGGTAACCTGTTTGACCTGTTGAAAAAAGACATAAAAATAAAAATTAGCATGATGTAAGGTTAAGAACAATATGAATGTAGTAAAATACATATTGCTGTACTTACCACATTTCTTCTGAGCTGCCGCATTTAGATCCCCCCAGGTTTCAAAAAGGTCAGAACATATGTCCCTCAAGAGCCGCTGGGTCCGATGATGATCAGCGTGGTGGCGGTCAGAGTGGTCCCATAAAGATGGACGCGCCTCCACCAGTTGGATGAGGAGCTCGTTATCAATGGTAGGGACCCTGAGCTCCTCATCTACTCTAGTGTAGCCTCTGGAACCCTGAAAGAAAAAAGAATACAACATTAACTGAAAATCTGAATACAAAATGCAAATTACAACTACTTAATCAAGACTTACACGTCTATGACCGCCACGCACATTCCCGCAAACTCTGGAGGCTACTGGGGGATGCTGGCTGGCGGCTCTAGGTGCAGGTTGCTAAAACAAAAAAAAAAATGTTTTAACCATAATGTATTTAAAAAGAAAAAAATTTATATATATATATATATATATATATATATATATATACAGTTGCAAGAAAAAGTATGTGAACCCTTTGGAATGATATGGATTTCTGCACAAATTGGTCATAAAATGTGATCTGATCTTCATCTAAGTCACAACAATAGACAATCACAGTCTGCTTAAACTAATAACACACAAATAATTAAATGTTACTATGTTTTTATTGAACACACCATGTAAACATTCACAGTGCAGGTGGAAAAAGTATGTGAACCCCTAGACTAATGACATCTCCAAGAGCTAGTTGCAGTGAGGTGTCAGCAAACTGGAGTCCAATCAATGAGATGAGATTGGAGGTGTTGGTTACAGCTGCCCTGCCCTATAAAAAACACACACCAGTTCTGGGTTTGCTTTTCACAAGAAGAATTGCCTGATGTGAATGATGCCTTGCACAAAAGAGCTCTCAGAAGACCTATGATTAAGAATTGTTAACTTGCATAAAGCTGGAAAGGGTTATAAAAGTATCTCCAAAAGCCTTCCTGTTCATCAGTCCATGGTAAGACAGATTGTCTATAAATGGAGAAAGTTCAGTACTGCTGCTACTCTTCCTAGGCATGGCCGTCCTGTAAAGATGACTGCAAGAGCACAGCGCAGACTGCTCAATGAGGTGAAGAAGAATCCTAGAGTGTCAGCTAAAGACTTACAAAAGTCTCTGGCATATGCTAACATCCCTGTTAGCGAATCTATGATACTTAAAAAACTAAACAAGAATGGATTTCATGGGAGGATACCAGAGAGGAAGCCACTGCTGTCCAAAAAAAAACATTGCTGCACGTTTACAGTTTGCACAAGAGCGCCTGGATGTTTCACATAAGTACTGGCAAAATATTCTGTGGACAGATGAAACCAAAGTTGAGTTGTTTGGAAGAAACACGCAACACTATGTATGGAGAAAAAAGGGCACAGCACACCAACATCAAAACCTCATCCCAACTGTGAAGTATGGTGGTGGGGGCATCATGATTCGGGCTGCTTTGCTGCATCAGGGCCTGGACGGATTGCTATCATCGAAGGAAAAATGAATTCCCAAGTTTATCAGGACATTTTGCTGGAGAACTTAAGGCCACCTGTCCACCAGCTGAAGCTCAACAGAAGATGGGTGTTGCAACAGGACAACAACCCAAAGCATAGAAGTAAATCAACAACAGAATGGCTTAAACAGAAGAAAATACACCTTCTGGAGTGGCCCAGTCAGAGTCCTGACCTCAACCCAATTCAGATGCTGTGGCATGACCTCAAGAAAGCAATTCACACCAGACATCCCAAGAATATTGCTGAACTGAAACAGTTCTGTAAAGAGGAATGGTCAAGAATTACTCCTGACCGTTGTGCACGTCTTATCTGCAACTACAGGAAACGTTTAGTTGAAGTTATTGCTGCTAAAAGAGGGTTCCACCAGTTATTAAATCCAAGGGTTCACATACTTTTTCCACCTGCACTGTGAATGTTTACATGGTGTGTTCAATAAAAACATGGTAACATTTAATTCTTTGTGTGTTATTAGTTTAAGCAGACTGTGATTTTCTATTGTGACTTAGATGAAGATCAGATCACATTTTATGACCAATTTTCTTGCAACTGTATATATATTTTTATATATATATATATATATATATATATATATATACAGTGCTACCCATAATTATTCATACCCAGGCAAAGTTTGACTTAAAGTTACTTTTATTCAACCAGCAAGTAATTTTTTCGACGGGAAATGGTATTATTGTGGGGAAAAAAGCCATTTCTCAGCTTTTATTTACATTTGAGCAAAAAATACAAGATGTTCCGCACTGTGGAAAATCTCAGAGGACGTGGTCGGAAGCCAAAAGTAACACCTGTGCTGGCCCGCAGGATAGTTAGAGAGGTGAAAAAGAATCCAAGAATCACCACCAAAGCCATCCTGGTGAATCCGGGCTCTGCTGGTGGCAATGTCTAAAGGCAGACAATCCAACTGACACTGCACAATGCAGACCAAGGAGGACGCCACTTCTCCAGATAAGGCACACAAAAGCTTGCTTGGCCTTTGCAAAAGCTCATCTGGACATAGAAGACTTCTGGTCTTCTGTGTTATGGTCAGATGAAACAAAAATTGAATTGTTTGGTCACAATGATGTGTCCTTCATTTGGCGTAAAAAAAAAAGCCTTCAACCCAAAGAACACCATCCTCACTGTCAAACATGGTGGTGGGAACTTAATGCTTTGGGGGTGTTTTTCAGCCAATGGACCAGGGAACCTAATCACAGTAAATGGCACCATGAAAAAAGAGCAATACATGAGGATTCTCAATGACAACATCAGGCAGTCTGCAGAGAAACTTGGCATTGGGCAGCAGTGGACATTTCAGCATGACAATGACCCAAAACACACAGCAAAAGTGGTGAAGAAATGGTTAGCAGACAACAACATTAACGTTTTGGAGTGGCCCAGCCAGAGTCCAGACTTGAATTCAATTGAGAATCTGTGGAGGGAGATGGCAAGAAGACCCTCCAACCTGAAAAATTTGGAGCTCATTGCTAAAGATAAATGGGCAAAAATACCTGTGGAGACATGCAAAAAGTTGGTCTGCAATTATAGGAAGCATTTGATTGCTGTAATAGACAATAAAGGCTTTTCTATTGATTATTGTGAAGGGTATGAATAATTTGGGACTGGACACTTCAAATGCTCAAATGTAAATAAAAGCTGAGAAATGTTATTTTTCCACAATAATGCCTCTTGTACACCGTCTTATTATCTTTTGGGAGACACCTATGTCATTTCCCATCAAAAAATTACTTGCTGGTTGAATAAAAGTAACTTTAAGTCAAAATTTGCCAGGGGTATAAATAATTATGGGCAGCACTGTATATATAGCTTTATATTTATATATATATATATATATATATATATATATATAAAAATGAGTTTCTGTCTGTCTAGGATGTACCTTTCCTGAGATATTTCCAAAAATGACTCACGTTTAGCCATTACAAGCCTGAAAGTCTTTCTCTTCAAATCCCAAGGTTTCCATAACAACCCAGACATTTTTCTTTACTGCTTAAAAGGGCGGGCACTGTGGAGGTCTCTGTTTGTAAAGGGGCGGGCACAGTTGAGGTCACTGTTAATAATAGGGCGGGCTCTGTGGAGGTCATTGTATTTAAATGGGCGGGCACTGTGGAGGTCACTGTTATTAAAGGGGCGGGAGCTATGAAGGTCCATGTTAAAGGGGCGGGTAATGATGATGCCCGTGATGAGAACATAGTCCTACCACTTTGCAAATCACTAGTTAGACCATACCTGGAGTATTGTGCACAGTTCTGGGCTTCTGTGAACAATGCAGACATTGCAGAGCTGGAGAAGGTTCAGAGGAGGGCAACTAAAGTAATAACTGGAATGGATGGACTACAGTACCCAGAAAGATTATCTAAATTAGGGTTATTCACTTTAGAAAAAAGATGAGTAAGGGGAGATCTAATAACCATGTATAAATATATCAGGGGTTAGTACAGAGATCTCTCCCATCATCTATTTATTCCCAGGACTGTGACCGTTACAAGCAGACATCCTCTGTCTGGAGGAAAGAAGGTTTGTACACAAACATAGAAGAGGATTCTTTACGGTAAGAGCAGTGAGACTATGGAACTCTCTGCCTGAGGAGGTGGTGATGGTGAGGTCACTAAAACAGTTGAAGAGGGGCCTGGATGTGTTTCTGGATTGTATTATTATTAAAGGTTATAGCTACTAGAGATGGGTCATTAATCCAGGGAGTTATTCTGATTGTCTTAGAGTCTGGAAGGAATTTTTTCCCCTTAAATGAGGAAAATTGGCTTCTACCTCACAAGTTTTAATTTTTTTTCTTCTGGTTCAAATTGCAGGATAACAGGCTGAACTGGATGGATGGATGTCTTTTTTCAGCCTTGCAAACTATGTCACTATGTTACTATCAAAGATGTGTTTTTGATTTGTGGATTCTTATTAATAGCATAATTATAGAGGTAATGGAATGCAGTGAAAATTATTTTAAACGTATTCATATTGTTGAGACCAATCAAATCAAGATCAAGCGAAAATGAGTTAAATAACCATAACATGCATGTCTGTAAATCATAGAAATAATATGTCTGAAAACATTTAAGTTCTGCAATCCATTTTGAGGTTGGCAAAAAGGATATATTGTCATTCTTATGTACTGAACTCTTCCACCGGTTTAAAAAAAAATAGCAGCAGCCCATGCCTGCAGAAAGCAGTGGATGTACTACTTTTTTTTAAATCAATAGGCTGAAAAAAGCTAACATTTATAGAGATATTCCCATCTCAGACATTTAAATGATATATGGACACCATTGCAGTGATTTTTTATTTATTTTTCATTTGTGTACTAAATACAAAATCAAGCAAATTTTTAAAGTCTTCATGTGCTGATTGTGGCCACATTGCCGCTAAGGCCAGTCATTGGTTGCAGTGCAGCATATGACTATGCCCATGCAGAGACGGAAGAAAACAAGCCAGGTACAAGAACGTGGACACAGTGGAACCCCTAGGTTATTATTGGTATTTTGCTTTTACAGAGTGTGTGTGAGCCCCTCTCCACCTGCTGGTACTGCAGAATTTGGCAAAAAAAAAAAAATCCACAGAGCACTGTTTTTGTTTCTGATGGGTCTCTCTTCTTTCCCTTCTGTAAATGTAGGAAGTAGCAGCAGGGAGTGGGGTAAACATCCAAGATGAGCAATCCACACAGGCAGCAGATAGGGAGGAAAGCACACAAGGCAGTTTGCAGGGAGAAGAGAGTAGCATCCTGGACACACAAATCCAGCATGTATTAATAGGAAGAACATCCCCACATGAGAAAAGTCTTAAACTAGGGGCTGTCTGACCTGGGTATTGTGTAGTGGTGCCTCCATACAACTTTAGGTAATAAAAAATGATGTATATTACTACTTCTGTTGATTTTTTCACACTGCCCATAGGCTTATGTTAGGTGCCAGAGTATTGGTGCCAGAGTACAGACCAAAGGTTTGGACACACCTTCTCATTCAAAGAATTTTCTTAATTTCCATGACTATGAAAATTGTAGATTCACACTGAAGGCATCGAAACTATGAATTAACACATGTGGAATTATATACATAACAAAAAAGTGTGAAACAACTGAAAATATGTCATAGTTTAGGTTCTTCAAAGTAGCCACCTTTTGTTTTGATTACTGCTTTGCACACTCTTGGCATTCTCTTGATGAGCTTCAAGAGGTAGTCACCTGAAATGGTTTTCACTTCACAGGTGTGCCCTGTCAGGTTTAATAAGTGGCATTTCTTGCCTTATAAATGGGGTTGGGACCATCACTTGCGTTGTGGAGAAGTCAGGTGGATACACAGCTGATAGTCCTACTGAATAGACAGTTAGAATTTGTATTATGGCAAGAAAAGAAAAGAAAAACGAGTGGCCATCATTACTTTAAGAAATGAAGGGCAGTCAGTCCGAAAAATTGGGAAAACGTTGAAAGTGTCCCCAAGTGCAGTCACAAAAACCATCAAGCGCTACAAAGAAACTGGCTCACATGCGGACCGCCCCAGTAAAGGAAGACCAAGAGTCACCTCTGCTGCGGAGGATAAGTTCATCCGAGTCACCAGCCTCAGAAATTGCAGGTTAACAGCAGCTCAGATTAGAGACCAGGTCAATGCCACACAGAGTTGTAGCAGCAGACACATCTCTAGAACAACTGTTAAGAGGAGACTGTGTGAATCAGGCCTTCATGGTAGAATATCTGCTAGGAAACCACTGCTAAGGACAGGCAACAAGCAGAAGAGACTTGTTTGGGCTAAAGAACACAAGAAATGGACATTAGACTAGTGGAAATCTGTGCTTTGGTCTGATGAGTCCAAATTTGAGATCTTTGGTTCCAACCACCGTGTCTTTGTGCGATGCAGAAAAGGTGAACGGATGGACTCTACATGCCTGGTTCCCACCGTGAAGCATGGAAGAGGAGGTGTGATGGTGTGGGGGTGCTTTGCTGGTGACACTGTTGGGGATTTATTCAAAATTGAAGGCATACTGAACCAGCATGGCTACCACAGCATCTTGCAGAGGCATGCTATTCCATACGGTTGTTTCACACTTTTTTGTTATGTATATAATTCCACATGTGTAAATTCATAGTTTTGATGCCTTCAGTGTGAATCTCCAATTTTAATATTCATGAAAATAAAGAAAACTCTTTGAATGAAAAGGTGTGTCCAAACTTTTGGTCTGTACTGTATGTGTTTGAGAGGAGGTCACCACTTACTACTTTTTGGGAGTGGGGTTCTATTGCTTGCTTTATGCGGCAAATGTTTAGCCCCGTTTTCCCACTTATTTAGATTCATCATACCCAGGGTCTGGCAGACGAGCTGCTTATCGCAGCGCTTGCCTGTATTGCTGCTATTCATTTTATTTTTGTCTATGATTCATTGTAATATTTATTACTCAAATAAAAATTGTCATATATTTGTATATGTGTGTCCTCTGTCTAATTGGTTTTGTTATAACGTATTGGCATACATTAAGTTCATCCTTTGGATGATTTTGTAGGTTGCAAGATAGGGAGGAAAGCACACAAGGCAGTTTGCAGGGAGAAGAGAGTAGCATCCTGGACACACAAATCCAGCATTTATTAATAGGAAGAACACCCCCACATGAGAAAAGTCTTAAACTAGGGGCAGGTAACACATTGCATATCGTATGGTCTGGAAATTAATGAAGTAAAAACTGAGTGCATCTTTTTTTTACTTAAATTTGTACAAATATATTTTTTCATGTTCATAAAAAAAGGCTAAGTGCTGTCAGTAATCCCTATAAACTTGAAGTGAGGGAGCAATGCACATACACATCCACCTCACCATTTACTCATGCTGGCTATGGCTGCCTTGCCTAGTTAAACGGGGATATGCCACAAATATATGACATTGTGCAGGACACTGCGGCACGGGCCCATTTGCTAGTTATTTTACTTCTCTGTGCCAATTTAGTACATACCTTGCTGGACCACACTCTATTACCTATGTTGCCTGTGCCTGTAATTACCAGTTTTTGAAATTGTGGGAGAGATTACTCTGGGACTCTGGTGCATACATGCTTTGCACCACCTTTATTAAGGGCTGTTTCACACGAGCGGATGCCGTGCGTGACATCAGCTCCGTGAATGAGAGCCGAGACCCGATGCGGACAGCAGAAGCACGGAGCAGTAACATGAGTGATAATGCTCCGTGCCTCTCTGTGACCTCTTTACTACGAAATCATAGTGACAACTTTATCTCACTGTGATTTCGTAGTAAAGAGGTTACAGAGAGGCACAGAGCATTATCAATCATGTTACTGGTCCGTGCCTCTGCAGTCTGCATCGGGTCTTGGCTGTCATTCACGGACCGGATGTCACGCACGGCATCCGCTCGTGTGAAACAGCCCTAACTGTTCTAGACACATACACTTTTTGCAATTTGTCTAACAAGGGAACATGGCTTAGGAGAAAGGAAGTAGTGGAAGGTAGCATAGCTTATATGCAATATCATGTGACAATATACCAAATATTTGTAGCAAGCGTACAGTAAAATTACACTAGGCAGACTATAGGTATGCCAGATTTATCAGCTAGCTTCAGACACTGATAAATCGAGCACTATGTAGGGACCTAATGTATTAATATGCAACTCTTTGCTTTCATCTTTTTGGAGTATCTGTTAGGGATCATGCACACAACCGTATGTATTTTCAGGTCCACAAAACACAAATCCGCAAAAAATACGTATGACGTTCGTGTGCATTCCGTATTTTGTGGAACGGAACAGCTGGCCCCTAACAGAACAGTACTATCCTTGTCCGTAATGCAGACTATAATAGGACATGTTCTATTATTTTGCGGAACAGTCATACGGAAACGGAATGCACAAGGAGTAACACTTTTTTGCTGACCCATTGAAAGGAATAGTTCCTCATATGGTCCGCAAAAAAACAGAATGGACACGGGAAGAAAATGCGTTTGTGTGCATGAGCCATTAGCCTGAGTTCACACGTCAGTAATTTGGACAGTTATTTCTATCAGTTACTGTGAGTCAAAACTAGGTGTGAGTCAAAAACACATAACAGGTGAATATCGTTCCATTATACCTTATCTCTGAGTAGCTTTAATACTGGTTTTGGCTCACAATAACTGATCAAATAACCAAAGTGTGAACTCAGCCTTATCAGTCACTCTTGTTTTTTGTGACTAATTTTCAAAATGTTGCAGGTCATTTGTTACATTTATTGAACAAAATATAAAGTCGATTCATATTTAATACAAAGGTTCCACCAACTTTGCATGCCACCAGGGGACTGGAGTAGATTGTGATGTTTTGTAACCTTTTTTTTTTTTTTAGCTTCACTAGCAAAACGTTTGGCCAATCCTTAGAAAATGTAAAATATGACACAAATGCCACTTGGGCTGGTTTCACATCACCGTTTATTTTTCCACTCTTCTAATCCATTAGATGAACAGAAAAATAATGTAACAAAAAAAACACTGCTCTTGTACTTTACATAGTAACAGACATTTGTCCATCCAGTTCGGCCTGTTATACTGCAAGTTGATCCAGAGGAAGGCAAAAAAAATGTGAGGTAGAAGCCAATTTTCCCCACTTAAGGGGGGAACAATTCCTTCCCGACTCCAATAAGGCAATCAGAATAACTCCCTGGATCAACGACCCATCTCTAGAAGCTATAGCCTGTAATATTATTACACTCCAGAAATACATCCAGGCTTGAACTCTTTTAGTGAACTCACTATCACCACCTCCTCAGGCAGAGAGTTCCATAGTCTCAATGCTCTTACCGTAAAGAATCATCTTTTATGTTTGTGTACAAACCTTCTTTCCTCCAGACGCAAAGGATGTCCCCTTGTCATAGTCACAGTCCTGGGGATAAATAGATGATGGGAGAGATCAGTCGTCTTTTTTCTAAAGTGAATACCCCTAGTTTTGATAATCTTTCAGGGTACTGTAGTCCACCGATTCCAGTTATTACTTTAGTTGCCCTCCTCTGAACCTTCTCCAGCTCTGAAATGTCTGCCTTGTTCACAGGAGCCCAGAACTGTACACATACTCCATGTGTGGTCTGGGGTGTTAAACCTCATCTTCCTCTTCTCTGCCCAAGCCTCTAATCTATCCAGATACCTTTGTAGCAGCTGTCCTCTTCCATGTTAATTACTTTACACAGTAGTTTAGTGTCATCTGCAAAAATTGATATTTTACTATGCACGCCTTCTACAAGATCATTAATAAATATATTGAAGAGGATAGGGCCCAATACTGACCCCTGTGGTAGTCTACTAGTGACAGTGACCCAATCTGAGTGTGTACCGTTAATAACCACCCTCTGTTTTCTATCACTGAGCCAGTTACTTACCCACATACAAACATTTTCACCTAGTCCAAGTATTCTCATTTTATATGCTAACCTTTTGTGTGGTACAGAGTCAAATGCTTTAGAGAAGTCCAGATATACGACATCCATTGATTCGCCGCGGTCATGAGGGGTGTAGTTTCTACAATGGGGTCATTTATGGGGGGTTTCCACTATGTAAGCGCCACAAAGTGACTTCAGACCTGAACTGGTCCTTGAAAAGTAATGGAGTATGGCGGAGCTCACCTGAGTGACCACCAGTGGAAGCACGGAAAAAAAACGCCAGGAACCAGGCGTGGATGAAAGCAACAGAAGAAAGTGACCCAGCTTCCAAGATGGCTGTAATAAATGTGATATTCTTTATTTCATGGGTGCAGAATAAAATCCAACATATACTTCTACGCGTTTCGGATCATCAGGTTCTGTTCCTTGAAAAGTGGGTTTTGGAAATTTTCTTCTAAAATTCTATGCCTTCTAACATCCTAAAAAAATAAAATGACATTAACAAAATGATGCCAACATAAAGTATGGGAAATGTTAAGTAACAAATATTTTATGAGGTAAAACTTTCTGTTTTAAAAGCAGAAAATTGAAATTTAGAAAATTGCTAAGTTTTCAAAATTTTGGGTAAATTTGAGATTTTTTCATAAATAAAGGTAAAATATATTCATTCAAAGATTTCAATTTATGACTATCATGAAGTACAGTGTGTCACGAGAAAACAATCTCAAAATGGCTTGGATAAGTAAAAAAAATCCACGTCAGATTTGCAACAAATGGCAAAACAGGAGGGCGAAAACTGGCCAAGGGTAGAAGGGGTTAAACAGTGATGTGAACCCAGCCTTTTGTGGAGTAGCGCACTTGATACATGACTGCCTATGGTTTTTTAGAAAATATTAGTAAATCTGGCACAGTGTTTTTAACTGACTGTGCTACTTATTTGACCTCCCTTTAAGTTGACTCAAATACAGATAGGGGTTTAAAATATTAATTTCACACATTGTTTCATTTCAAGAGCCATAAGTAATTTAGCACTTTACTGAAATAGCTACATTAGAGCCTGTTTTTTTGTTTTTGTTTTTTTGCAGGGCCAGTTGAAGATTTCAAATACTTCAACTCTTGGGAACATATTTTTTTTAAATCACTGTTTAATCCAGGGAGATGGACAAAAAAAACACTGAATTACATATCCATTTTTTTGTTTTTTACAGTGCTCAACATGAAGGATAAATAACATAATTTTATTCTGTGGTTACAGCAATGCCAAATATATCAATTTTTTTTTTATATATATATATATAAAAACACTTTTAAAAATTGATTTGTGTCACCACATTCAAAGAACAATAACATTTCTGTTTCCTTACTTTTTATCCTACAAAACCCCATTGATCTGATATAGAGGACCTATCCAAAGGGCATCAATATCCTACTCTAAGGCTAGGTCTACACGACGACATTTGTCGCGCGACATTTTGTTGCACCAATGTCGCGCGACAATTTTTATAATGGCAGTCTATGATGTCGCACTGCAACATGCAACATGCTGCGACTGCGACGCGACTGTCGCGTCGCAGTCGCAACATGTCGCATGTTGCAGTGCGACACCATAGACTGCCATTATAAAAATTGTCGCGCGACATTAGTGCAACAAAATGTCGCGCGACAACTGTTGCGCCCTATCTGTCGCGCGACTTTTTGTCGCGCGACAAATGTCGTCGTGTAGACCTAGCCTAAGGATCACTCATCAATCCTGGAAAACTTCTTTAAGACAATTTTAACATTTATTAAGTCTTATTAAAAGGCCTTTTGGTAAAACACCTGAAAAAATTACATAGATCCCCAAAAAAGACACAAAAGAAATCAGCAATTTCCTACAAACATCATGCATGAAACCCAATAAGAGCTCCTTTATACAGTTTTGGTCCTGGCATTTTTTGGGCTAAACAATGGCTCAAAAAATGTTTGCCCTGATCAGCATTTTCTGTAGGGTTTTTGCAGTGTTTTTCCCATATAGTATGCTTTATCACCTGCCACTTTTTTATAGCATATTTTGTATGCCCACCATTTATTTTTATAGGAAAGTCTGTGCCTTCCTGTAATGTCACTTCTTCTGTAGAGCTAAATGGGGAATTTTTTTTTTAAAATGCTATAAAAAAAAATGGCTACACACATTGCACGTTTTTTTTTTAACTGAAAAAATATAAAATAAATATCTTAGGACAGGCATGCTCAACCTGCGGCCCTCCAGCTGTTGTAAAACTACTACTCCCACAATGCCCTGCTGTAGGCTGATATCTGTAGGCTGTTTGGGCATGCTGGGAGTTATAGTTTTACAACAGCTGGAGGGCTGCAGGTTGAGCATGCCTGTCTTAGGAGAAAAACAGATAATGGGGGAAAAAACACCAGATCCGGAGCATGCAGCGATTTGAAAAAATGCCATTGACACAAAAAATGGGTGTAAAATGCCACTCCAAGTTTTCTTGAGTTTTCATTTCCCATAGACTTCCATGTAACATCTAGAGGTGGAGTTTTGCCAAAAACTGCAAAACGCCAAAATTCCTAAAAAAATCTATATGTGAAATGTTTCTCCATACTAAGGGGGTAATTTATGATTAGATATATGCCACTTTTTGGCGTATATCTGTTGCAGATTTTGGTGCAAGGGTTAATTGCGGCAAAATCTGCAACTTCTGACCCTTTTACACTGCTAACATCAGTGACAAAAAAGGAGGCGTGGTGTGGGAGTGCAAGGGTACATGCACACATTCAGAATTTATGTGCAGAGAATCCGCCCCACTCAAATCCGCAGGTGTTCGCAGGCAAATCCATGCGGTCAATCCGCATCAATTGGCGCAGATTTGCATGTGGATTTGGTGCTGATTTTCCGCATGCAGCTTTCACTAAGTGAATGAAGAAAATCCGGT
This sequence comes from Bufo gargarizans, assembly GCF_014858855.1. NCBI lineage: Eukaryota > Metazoa > Chordata > Amphibia > Anura > Bufonidae > Bufo > Bufo gargarizans. The sequence goes on from NC_058080.1 coordinate 479,270,354, forward strand.
CAGGAAAAATAAAATAAATTGACATGCTGCGGATTTTAAAATCCACACCGCAGGTCAAAATCCGAGCGGAAAAAATCTGCATCGTGTGCATTGAGAATTTCAAGTTCTCATAGAATACAATGTACGTGACCTACGGTGCGGATTTTCCGCACGCAAATCTGCACGGAAAATCCGCATGCAATCCTGATCATGTGCATTTAGCCTAGGAGTGCGGGCTGGCAGTGCTGGGTCATTTACTATTTTCTACAACAGTTTTTGACGTGGAAAATTACTTAAATCTACGTCAGAAAGAAAACTGGCACAGATTTAAGCTTGGTGTACATCGGCGGATCATGCGCCAACTCAGAAAGAACAGTTATGATGCTATTTTGGAGTGCCTCAATGAAAATAAGGGAGTAACGCTGTATCAGCATGGCTTCATGAGGGATCGGTCCTGTGAAACTAATTTAATCAGTTTCTATGAAGAGGACTTGAATTCTAGACTTGACCGAGGTGAGTCAATGGATGTTATATATCTTGATTTCTCCAAAGCATTTGTACCACATAAAAGGTTAGTATATAAAATGAGAATGCTTGGACTGGGAGAAAATGTCTTATGCGGGTAAGTAACTTACGCAGTGATAGAAAAGTCGTTACACACTCAGATTGGGTCACTGTCACTAGTGGGGAACCACAGGGGTCAGTATCAGGCCCTATACTCTTCATTATATTTATTAATTATCTTGTAGAAGGCTTGCACAGTAAAATAAAAAAATTTGCAGATGACACTAAACTGTGTAAAGTAATTTAAACAGGAGAGGACAGTACATTGCTACAGGTGGATCTGGATAGATAGGATGCTTGGGCAGAGAAGTGGCAGATGAGGTTTAACACTGACAAATGTAAGGTTATGCACATGGGAAGGAATAATGCAAGTCACCCGTACTTACTAAATGGTAAAACACTGGGTAAGGGCTCATGCACACGACCGTATGGCTTTTTCAGTGTTTTGCAGTCCGTTTTTTACAGATCCGTTGTGTTTCCGTTTCCTTTCCGCTTTTCCGTTCTGTTTTTCCGTATGCCATATACAGTATACAGTAATTACATAGAAAAAATTGGGCTGGGCATAACATTTTCAATAGATGGTTCCGCAAAAACGGAACAGATACGGAAGACACACGGATGCATTTCCGTATGTGTTCCGTTTTTTGGGGGGACCCATTGACTTGAATGGAGCCAAGCACCGTGATTTGCGGACAAGAATAGGACATGTTCTATCTTTTCACGGTACGGAAATACTGAAACGGAATGCACACGGAGACACTTCAGTTTTTTTTGCTGAACCATTGAAATGAATGGTTCAGTATATGTACCGCATATTGAACTAAAAAAATGGCCAGTATACTGAGCGCAAAATACTGTTGTGTGCATGAGCCCTAATACTGACATAAAAAAAGGACCTAGGAATTTTAGTGAACAGCAAACTAAGCTGTAAAACCAGTGTCAGGCAGCTGCCGCCAAGGCCAATAAGATAATGGGTTGCATCAAAAGGGGCATAGATGCCCGTGATGAGAACATATTCCTGCCAAATCACTAGTCAGACCACACATTGAGTACTGTGTACATTTCTGGGCTCCTGTGAACAAGGCAGACATAGCAGAGCTGGAGAGGGTCCAGAGGAGGGCAACTAAAGTAATAACTGGAATGGGGCAACTACAGTACCCTGAAAGATTATCAACATTAGGGCTATTCACTTTAGAAAAAAGACGACTGAGGGGACATCCTCTGCATCTGGAGGAAAGAAGGTTTGTACACAAACATAGAAAAGGATTCTTTACGGTAAGAGCAGTGAGACTATGGAACTCTCTGCCTGAGGAGGTGGTGATGGTGAGCACAATAAAGGAATTCAAGAGGGTCCTGGATGTATTTCTGGAGTGTAATAATATTACAGGCTATAGCTACTAGAGAGGGGTCGTTGATCCAGGAAGTTATTCTGATTGCCTGATTTGAGTCAGGAAGGATTTTTTTCTCCTAAAGTGAAGAAAATTGGCTTCCTCCGGATCAACTTGCAGGATAACAGGCCGAATTGGATGGACAAATGTCTTTTTTCAGCCTTATAAACTATGTTACTATGTTACTGATGTCATCATTCTTTTTCCCAGATGCAGAATTAAAGGGGTTTTCCAAGTGTTTCTCCTACTGATGACCTATCCTCACAGTAGTGGCGCGGCCTTCTCTCTGCCTACCAAACACAGCGCCATACATTGTATAGTAGCTGTGCTTGGTATCACAGCTCAGCTTCTTTCACTTCAATGCAGCTGAGCTGCACCTAGGCCATGTGGCCGTTAAATGTGGCGTCACATGGCCTAGGAAAAGCTGGAGAAGACCCCTGCACTACTGCATGGCCTTAGGCGGGGGTCCCGGGTGTCGGATCCCCAATGATCAGAACCCCTTTAATAATTTTATTACAATGAAGCCACTGGCTGAAAGAACCCCTTCACTGTTGTCAGCTGCTGTTAAAAAATTGTACTATTGCTTCACTAGCAAAAACCTTTTATGACCATTGCTAAATATAAAAATGTAAGCAATGATCAACACGTTCTATCAACTGAACCCTATAGGTAAGGTTACATTTCTGTTTCTTTTCCATTTCTTCATTGTATTGACAGAAGAATCCAGCATCCGCATAGTTGTGTGACACTATGAACTGACAGTGAACAAAATGATGTTCTCTAGATGTTCTCATTTTCATCAATTAGGGAACCCACCCATTTATTTTCCTGCTGCTTAAGCAAGATTGATATAAGCCCTCCAGCCCACAGCACATCCCTTATTAACGGCATGTCTCTACATGCACTAGACAGTAGAACAGGTTGTCATTTTCTTAAATCCAGACACATTTTTAAGACTGACACACTTGACTGCATAAAATAATACTTACTCATCACGTACATTTTTTACTTCTCTAGGTCAGTGAGTATTTTTTCATTATCATATCTTGATTTACTTAAAGAGAATAAAATATATGGTGAATTGTTCCTCACATACAATTATTATTATTATCATTATTAAACCTATGCTAATTAGTACCTCCCTACATTTCTTTTCACAATTAAAAAATCTATAAGTCTATATCCTCTACATTTACCAGTAGCACTTTAACCACTTGCTGCACCTGGGCATAACTGTATGTCCACGGTGCAGGAGAAATATATGGATACATGTCATACAGCCTGCTTTAAAAATGTCCGCACTTTTAAAACAGAAAATATTTATAATGGTGAAAAAAAAAAGTGGCTGATTTACATTTTTTTTCACCTTGCCCTCCAAAATAAATTTGAATAAAAAGTGACTGAAATGTCTTATGTACCCCAAAAGGGCACCAATAAAAACTACAGCTCGTCCTGCAAAAAATAAGCCCCCAAGCATCTCTGTAGTAAGAGGAAAGTATTGGGTGTCAGAATATGATGATGCAAATTATTTTTTTTTAAAGGTTTTCATTTTTCAATAGTAGTAAAACATAATAAACTATATAAAATTGGTATTGCTGTCATTAGACTGATCAGCATTATAAGGTTGTCTTGTCATTTTTAGCACAAAGTGAACACGGTGAAAATAAAACCCCAAAGAACATGGCAGCCGTACGTTTTGTTCTTAATTTCACGATACAAGATATGGTAAGTTAAATGGTGCTATTATAAAATACAACTTGTACTGCTTTCTGCTCACACCTAGAAGATGTCTGGTCGCGGTAAAGGAGGGAAAGGGCTCGGGAAAGGCGGCGCCAAGCGGCACAGGAAGGTGCTCCGTGATAACATCCAGGGCATCACCAAGCCTGCCATCCGCCGTCTAGCTCGCAGGGGAGGCGTCAAGAGCATCTCCGGCCTCATCTATGAGGAGACCCGCGGGGTGCTGAAAGTCTTCCTGGAGAACGTCATCCGGGACGCCGTCACCTACACCGAGCACGCCAAGAGGAAGACCGTCACCGCCATGGACGTGGTCTACGCGCTCAAGCGCCAGGGCCGCACTCTCTACGGCTTCGGGGGTTAATGCTGCCTCCGTCCTCACAGCACAAAGGCTCTTCTCAGAGCCGCCCAAAAAAATAAATAAAATAAAATACAACTTGTTCCGCAAAATAAAAAGCCATCATACGTCTATGTGAACGCAAAAGTAAAAAAGGTACATCTTTTGGAAGGCAGAGATGAATAAGCAAAAACACAAAAATGAACATTTGCCTGGTCCTGAAGGCCTAACGAGACCAGGGTAAATATGCATTTTTCAGAATCAATATTCTTCACATGCCACTTTCTTATTCAGTAGATAATTGTACTGTAATAGACAGGCCGTCGATGCAAGGAGATAAAATGGACACACTGCCATCTGCTGGCTAACATTGCCTTTTTCTAGCTCTAACTTTTTGGCCAATTTAATTTATGTGCAGATTCCATCAGTTTGTCATTGTCGCATCATGATATCTTGGAATAGGTGTGACAGATTTCCAGCAGCATGGTTATGGTTTTAGATGTATTTTTTTTTTCCAAAAACAACACTCTTTTTTGGACGGCTTTTGTTTTTTTTTTAGCAAAGAATTCTGCTGCTAGATGTTTCATGCTGGCCAATAGGAAATTATACTACCTAAAAACACTGTGACCTTGATTCATCAACAGGGGACAATTTAAAGTTTGTTTTGTGCAAAGGAAACGGTCTGTAAGCCAAATTTATAAAAGTGGCGAAATAGCACTTGCTGAATTTAGCATAATCCCATTCTGACTTCTTTTTACCTGCCACAGTTAGGGTCCAGTTAGGAACCACACATCACCAGCACTATAATAGAAAATGCCTAATTTTGTCCGCAATTGCGTACAAGAATAGGACATGTTCTATTTTTTTCGGGAACACTATTGCGGACCCGGAAGTGCGGATCCACATTTCCGGATCTGGACAGCACACCGTGTGGCCCCATAGAAATGAACGTACCCGCAATTCCATTCCACAAAATGCGGAACAGAATTGCGGATGTGTGAATGGAGCCTTAGAGGGGTTTTCTGAAACTTTACTACTGATGACCTATCCTCTGGCTAGGTCATCAGTATCTGATCAGTGGCGGTCTGACACCCAGGACCCCACCGATCAGCTGTATAAGAAGGCACCAGCACTCAGAGTAGCGCTGCAACACTGAAGTGAGTGGGGATAAACTGCGATACCAAGCACAGCTGCTATCAACTGGACCGCAGCTGTGCTTGGTGAGCTGCAAAGAAGGCTGTGGCACTACTGTGAGCGCCGATGCCTTCTCAAACAGCTGATTGGCAAGCATCTCAGGAGTCGGACCCCCACCTGCTCACACCTCTTTTAGAGGAGCAGAACAACGGAAAAAATTAAAGTGCCGGAGAGAGCACATAAATGACCTGAACTGAGCTAAACAGACTCCCTTGATTACAATGCAGTTCATTCAGTTTCCGTTCAGAATCCTGTTTTTGTATGCAGGACTTTTTTGTCTGGCCTTTTTAACGGAATCTGTAACTGAGTTCCCAAACAGATCCTCCAACGCAGATGGGAACTCGCCTTAAAGGGACACTGACAGGCCCAATAAGCATATTTAGCTATATATATGACTGCACAGGTCTTCTAATGTGTAATAAAAACATATAAGTATACCCCCTGTCCACCTTATAAATACAGTAAACTGATGTTTTATAACCTGATAGAATCGTCTTCTTTCTGCTCAAGGGGCGGCGTTTCAGTTCACTTGCGCCCAGCCAGCCTCGCCCCAACCGCCGTTTTGAAGCGCCGCCCAGCTCATCAATATTCACTTCGCTAGGCGGCTTCAGATGTGTTTGAGAGCAGCGCTCTGAAGCGCTGCTCAGAAGAGTGTCCGGCACAGGTGCAGAACGCAGAGGCTGAAGCGGCCTCAAAGAAGCAGAGGGAACGCAGGCACGATGCGATCCCGGCCAGTGAGGGTGCCGGGCGCATGCGCTGAAGCTGAAATGGAGTCCGATACCCATAGCTTTCTATTGGGCATGCGCCGGATCTCGGAAGGTCGGGGACAGCAGAAGCCGCCCAGCGAAGTGAATATTGATGAGCTGGGCGGCGCTTCAAAACGGCAGTTGGGGCGAGGCTGGCTGGGCGCGAGTGGAGCTGAAACCTCGCCCCTTGGGCAGAAAGAAGACGGTTCTATCAGGTTATAAAACATGAGTTTACTCCATTTATAAGGTGGACAGGGGGTATGCTTATATGTTTTTATTACACATTAGAAGACCTGTGCAGTCATATATATAGCTAAATATGCTTATTGGGCCTGTCAGTGTCCCTTTAAGGTAGATCTGTGGAGAGCAGTTAAGACAATATTTTGACACAATCCCTATAATAAATAAGTCCAAAAACCAACATGCTTCAAGGGAATGCCTACAAACAGCTGGATTTCTGTAGTATCTCTGTGCATCCTTCATGGTAAATAATGCCCTCTGTGCCCCCTTCACAGTATAATGTCCTCTCTGTGCCCCCTTCACAGTAGTAATGCCCTCTGTCTGCCCACTTCACAGTAGTTATACCCTATCTGTGCCCCATCACAGCAGTAATGCTCTCTGTGCCCCCTTCACATAAGTAATGCCCTCTTTGTGCCCCCTTCACAGTAGTAGTGCCCTCTTTGTTCCCCCTTCACAGTAGTAATGCCCTCTCTGTGTGGGAGGAGTGCACACAGGCAGATTCCTGGCCTTAAGGCTGCTCTTACACAGTCCGGAAGAGCGTTCTGTGCCTGCAGGAGGGAAGGAGAGCGGGAAGCTTTAGCAATGAGCTCTTCCATCTGTATTGATGGAGGTAATCATTTCATTCAGAACCCCCTTTTTTTTTTTTATTGTTATATTTTTCCCACTTCCCTAAAGTTGTTCTTACCTGTCCTTTGGATTCCTGGCTGCTCCAGTCAGGGCCCGTTGCCGCTTCTGCCGACTTCCGTGCTCATGGAGCGTCCCCATCACCATGGGAATGTCTCCATATACTACAATGTACTGTCGGATTTAAGAATTACGTTGAAATCGCAATATTCGCTAATTCTACCAAGCCAACCATAGTAAACCAGGTCCAAGTTGAAATCGCAATTCGATTAATTCAAGTTATAATAATCAAATTTCGATTTTAACTTAGCACTGCTATATTCCATATTAAGCTAGAATTAACGAATACGGAATATAGCAGTGCTAAGTTAAAATCGAAATTATAACTTGAATTAACCGCATTGCTATTTCAATAGGAGAGTAGCCTTTAAGTTACAATCGCAATACGCGATTATTTAACATAGAAACATAGAACATAGAATGTGTCGGCAGATAAGAACCATTTGGCCCATCTAGTCTGCCCAATATACTGAATCCTATGAATAGTCCCTGGCCCTATCTTATATGAAGGATAGCCTTATGCCTATCCCATGCATGCTTAAACTCCTTCACTGTATTTGCAGCTACCACTTCTGCAGGAAGGCTATTCCATGCATCCACTACTCTCTCAGTAAAGTAATACTTCCTTATATTACTTTTAAACCTTTGCCCCTCTAATTTAAAACTATGTCCTCTTGTGGTAGTTTTTCTTCTTTTAAATATGCTCTCCTCCTTTACCGAGTTGATTCCCTTTATGTATTTAAAAGTTTCTATCATATCCCCTCTGTCTCTTCTTTCTTCCAAGCTATACATATTAAGGTATTTTAACCTTTCCTGGTAAGTTTTATCCTGCAATCCATGTACTAGTTTAGTAGCTCTTCTCTGAACTCTCTCTAGAGTATCTATATCCTTCTGGAGATATGGCCTCCAGTACTGCACACAATACTCCAAGTGAGGTCTCACCAGTGTTCTGTACAGCGGTATAAGCACTTCACTCTTTCTACTGCTTATACCTCTCCCTATACATCCAAGCATTCTGCTGGCATTTCGTGCTGCTCTATTACATTGTCTTCCCACCTTTAAGTCTTCTGAAATAATTACTCCTAAATCCCTTTCCTCAGATACTGAGGTCAGGACTGTGTCAAATATTCTATATTCTGCCCTTGGGTTTTTATGCCCCAGGTGCATTATCTTGCACTTATCCACATTAAATTTCAGTTGCCAGAGTTCTGACCATTCTTCTAGTTTTCCTAAATCCTTTTCCATTTGGCGTTTCCCTCCAGGAACATCACCCCTGTTACATATCTTTGTGTCATCAGCAAAAAGACAAACCTTACCATCGATGCCTTTTGCAATATTACTTATGAAGATATTAAACAAAATTGGTCCCAGTACAGATCCCTGTGGAACCCCACTGGTAACATGACCTTGTTTTGAATGTTCTCCATTGACTACAACCCTCTGTTGTCTGTCAGTCAGCCACTGCCTAATCCACTCAACAATATGGGAGTCCATGCTCAATGACTGCAGTTTATTGATAAGTTTTCTATGTGGGACAGTGTCAAAAGCCTTACTAAAATCTAGATATGCGATGTCTACTGCACCTCCACCATCTATTATTTTAGTCACCCAGTCAAAAAAATCTATAAGATTTGTTTGACATGATCTCCCTGAAGTAAACCCATGTTGTTTTTCATCTTGCAATCCATGGGATTTTAGATGTTCCACAATCCTATCCTTTAATAGGGTTTCCATTAATTTGCCTACTATTGATGTCAGACTCACTGGTCTATAGTTGCTCGATTCCTCCCTACTACCTTTCTTGTGAATGGGCACGACATTTGCCAATTTCCAATCTTCCGGGACGACTCCTGTTACTAATGATTGCATATTAAATCGCATATTAATCGCGATAACAAGAATAATGACGAATATTCGATTTTCACAAATTTCGTCGAAATAGAATATGGCACCTGCCGCTCATCACTAAACACCATGTATTTATAAAAGTCAGCATGCACCTGCCCCCCAAAAAAAGGATAATTTTTCATTTTAAAAAGCATAACACATCTGACTGCATTTTCAAACAGGCTGTTTGTTACCATCCATCTACCCATATACATATATGGCTACATTTTGCCATTAACTAATGCTGTATTTGCATTAGATAGTTGAAAGGGATCAGATACAAGCCTAGGGCTGTCTTGACACTCTTTGTAATCATCTTTAAACAATACATACCCTATTATTATTTATTACTTATACATCAACAACATATTCTGCAGAGCTTTACAGACCTTGTCATCACTCACTGTTCTCTGTGGGGCACATCATCTAAATTTCCTATTAGTATGTCTTTAGAGTGTGGGAGGAAACCTGAAGACAACCCACAGAAACATGCGGAGAATATACAAACCCCAAGCAGATATTGCCCTTGAGTCAGATTCAAACCTAGGACCCAAGTGCTGCAAGACACTAATGCTAACCACTGAGCCACTGTGCTGCCCATATACAGTATATTTTACACTATATGGACAAAGGTATTGGGACACCTACACTTGACACCTACAGGAGCTTTTATGACATCCCATTCATAGGCATTAATTTTAAGTTGGTTCCCCCTTTGCAGCTAAAACAGCTGCCATTCCTCTGGGAAGGTATTCTACATAATTTTGGAGTGTACATGTGGGAAATTATATCTGTTCATCCAGGGAGCATTTGTGAGGGCCTGGCTAGCAATCTCCATCCTAGTTCATCCCAAAGATGTTCGATTGGGTTGAAGTCAGGGTTTGATGTGAGCCAGTCATGTTCTTCTACACCAAACTTACCCAACTATGCCTTTATGCACTTTGGTTTGTTCACCAGGACACAGTCATCCTGGAACAGAGAAGGGCCTTCCTCAAACTTTTCCCACAAAGTTGGAAGCATACAATTGTCCAAAATGGTGAAGCGTTAAGATTTACCTTCACTGGAACTAAGGGGCTTAGGTCAACCCCTGAAAAATAAACCCATAGCATTATCCCTCCTCCAAAATACTTTACAGTTGTCATAATGCAGTCAGGCAGATAACGTTCTCCTTGCATTTACCAAACCAATACTCCTGAGTCCAGAGGCAGCATGTTTTACACCACCATCCAACGCTTGCCATTGTGCTTAGTAATGTAAAGCTTGAATGCCACTGCTCCCGGAATACCTACCAAGGTAGGTTCGGAACTGTACAGTTATTGAGTCAGCAGAGCATTGGCAACTTTTATGCACTATGAGCCTCAGAGCTCGGTGCTCTGTAACTTTATCTGATCTACCACTACATGGCTCAATTGCTATGGTTCCGAAATGCTTCAACTTTGTCTTAATATCACTCACAATTGATTGTGGGATATCTAGGAGGGAAATTTCACAAACTGACCTGTTGCAATATTGGGTATTACTGTACTATGTTTAAATTCTGTAGGCTCGTTAGAACGACCCATTTTATCAAAAATGTTTTGAATGACTAGGTCAGTGATGGCTAACCTCTGGCACTCATCCAGTATGCTCCATTGACTTCTATGGAGTTCTAAGAACAGTCAAGCAAGTTTTTTTTTTTTATATTCGCTTTATTGTATATACAAGGCAAGTATAAATGATAGTCGCAGGACAAAATACAACATCAGTTGCACACTAGGAGCATCCAGAAAAATTGTACATACGACATGAGCATCATATTGCTAAATAAACTAAACAAAATCATTAAAAATAATAGCATTTAACATTAAACACCTGTGCTGTGTCATTACTGTTACAACATTACATCAAGCAGAGAGACCCACCCTATTGAAACAAATAAAACCGCATAGATATTGTATGACGTCTCAGCTGACCCAATTCTATACGCTCTACTCATCTCCCCACTATATATCAAAATCACTGCTCTTCGGCACGTTCTGCTCTTAAGGCCTCAGACAATCCTTGTGCTGAGTATGCAGTACTTTGAGAAGCACACCATATCCCCCACACCTTCTGAAATTTAGATGTGCAGCCCCTATTTTTGAAGACTATATTTTCATATGGTATGATAGAGTTGACTAGTTTCTTCCATTGTGTCAAGGAGGGTGGTCTGTCGCCCATCCATCTCATGGCGATCGCCTTCCTTGCCAGAAACAATAACTCCCTCACAGGGCCGGTTCTAGGTGAAATGGGGCCCTGGGGCGAAAAACAATAAGGGCCCCCCCCCCATGACACTTGATGATTTTTACAGAAGAAACTGTATATTTTGGGGCACAGTGTAGAGGTATACTGTACATTGTGTGACAGTGTAGAGGTATACTGTACATTGTGTGGCACAGTGTAGCGGTATACTGTATATTGTATGGCACAGTGTAGAGGTATACTGTATATTGTGTGGCACAGTGTAGAGGTATACTGTATATTGTGTGGCACAGTGTAGCGGTATACTGTATATTGTGTGGCACAGTGTAGAGGTATACTGTATATTGTGGGGCACAGTGTAGAGGTATACTGTATATTGTGGGGCACAGTGTAGCGGTATACTGTATATTGTGGGGCACAGTGTAGAGGTATACTGTATATTGTGTGACAGTGTAGAGGTATACTGTACATTGTGTGGCACAGTGTAGCGGTATACTGTATATTGTATGGCACAGTGTAGAGGTATACTGTATATTGTGTGGCACAGTGTAGAGGTATACTGTATATTGTGTGGCACAGTGTAGAGGTATACTGTATATTGTGTGGCACAGTGTAGCGGTATACTGTATATTGTGTGGCACAGTGTAGCGGTATACTGTATATTATGTGGCACAGTGTAGCGGTATACTGTATATTGTGTGGCACAGTGTAGAGGTATACTGTATATTGTGGGGCACAGTGTAGAGGTATACTGTATATTGTGGGGCACAGTGTAGCAGTATACTGTATATTGTGGGGCACAGTGTAGAGGTATACTGTATATTGTGGGGCACAGTGTAGAGAGGAATACTGTACATTGTGGGGCACAGTGTAGAGGTATACTGTATATTGTGTGGCACAGTGTAGAGGTATACTGTATATTGTGTGGCACAGTGTAGCGGTATACTGTACATTGTGGGGCACAGTGAAGCGGTATACTGTATATTGTGTGGCACAGTGTAGAGGTATACTGTATATTGTGTGGCACAGTGCAGAGGTATACTGTATATTGTGGGGCACAGTGTAGCGGTATACTGTATAACAAACATATTTCACATGAAAACTTGCAATTACTTGGCTTGGCCCTTGGGGATCTCGGACGCCACTTCCACACTTTGGCCGGGGGCTCGGCGTAACTGATGTTGTGTTTTATCCTAATGAGAAAGATTTCATAATAAGGATTTGGAGAAGGGGCAGAGGGGTCGCAGAGCAGGGAGAGGCCGGTGCTGCTACTAGGGGGTCATACCATGGGGGGGTAATAAAGCCCACCATAATGTCCCCCCCCAGTAGAAATAATTCTCCTTATAATGTGTCAGTGCAATAAATACCCCCCTGTAATGCCCCCAGTTGAGCTAATGTCCCCATAATGTGCCATTATAAAATACCCCTATATAGTGACCCCAGTAAATGCCCCCATAGTGCTCCTCTCCCCCCTAGTGCCCCCCAAAATGTACCAGTATAAAATGCCCGATATATAGTGCGCCAGTAGATGCCCTCAGTGTCCCCCATAATTTGTAAGCATAAAATACCCCTTCTCAGTGCCCCCGTAGTAGTCCTCTCCCCCCTTCCCCATAGTACCCACCACAATGTGTCCCAGTATAAAATGCCCCTATACAGAGCCCCCATATAAAATAACCGTTCTTTGTGGCCTCAGTAGATGCGCCTATAGTGCCACCAATAATGTGCCAGTAAGAAGTCCCCCCATAGATGTCCCCCAATAATGTGCCAGTGAAATGTGCCCTCATAGATGCCCCTTAATCATGTGCCAGTAGCCTCAGCCCCCCATTAACATGTGCCAGTAGCCATAGGGCCCCCCTATCATGTGCCAGTAGCCATAGGCGGCCCCCCATGAACATGTGCCAGTAGCCATAGGCGGCCCCCCATGAACATGTGCCAGTAGCCATAGGCGGCCCCCCATGAACATGTGCCAGTAGCCATAGGCGGCCCCCCATGAACATGTGCCAGTAGCCATAGGCGGCCCCCCTATCATGTGCCACTAGCCATAGGGCCCCCCCTATCATGTGCCACTAGCCATAGGGCCCCCCCTATCATTTGCCAGTAGCCATCAGTATTGTACAGAAAAGAAAAAAAAAAGGAAAAAACCCCTATACTTACCTCCTTGGCAGCGATGCGATGCAGGCCTCTTCCGGCCTGTGTCCCGCGCTGTGCACGGCTCAGGGCTCAGGCGGCGCGATGACGTCATCGCGCCGCCTGCGCCGGCCTCTGATAGCAGGGCTCCAGACTAAAAAAAATACCTAGTAGCCATTGGCTCCTGAACTGAAAAATTTAGGAGCCAAATTAAATTTTTAGTCGCCAAATTGAAACCGAGTGAAAATTTTGGTATCGTGACAACGCTACGCCGATCAGATCGGCGTAGGGTTGTTTCAATACCAAAATTTTGATTCGCTTTCGTCACCATAAAAAAGTATTGCGATACTCAATACCACGCAAAAAAGCCATGTGCATTTCGCATTTTATGGGGTGACAAGGTGACTAAAAAATGGCGAATGCTCACCGCATAGGAGATATTTCTTAATAATTTAATAGTTTGGACTTTTCGGACGCAGCGCTATGTAATATGTTTATTTATTGTATATATTTTTTATATGTAAAATTGGGAAAGGGGGGATTTAAACTTAATATTTTAGAGTACTTTCACACTAGCGTTTTTATTTTCCGGCATAGAGTTCCGTCACAGGGGCTCTATACTGGAAAAGAACTGATCAGTCATATCCCCATGCATTCTGAATGGAGAGTAATCCGTCCAGGATTCATCGGGATGTCTTCAGTTCAGTCATTTTGACTGATCAGGCAAAAGATAAAACTGCAGCATGCTACGGTTTTATCTCCGGCGAAAAAAACTGAAGACTTGCCTGAATGCCGGATCTGGCATTTTTCCCATAGGAATGTATTAGTGCCAGATCCGGCATTCAAAATACCGGAATGCAGGATCCGTCCTTCCGGTCTGCGCATGCCGGTAAAAAGATACAAGATGGATCCGTCTGTCCGCATGACAAGCGGAGACATGGATTCATTCTTGCAATGCATTTGTGAGACGGATCCGGATGCATCTCATAAATGCTTTCAGTCACATCAAGATCGGCGGATCTGGCAGGCAGTTCCGACGACGGAACTGCTTGCCGGATCACACTACCGCAAGTGTGAAAGTAGCCTTAGTGTTTGTGTTTTATTTTTACTTACTATTAGCCCCCTTAGGGGCTGGAACCCTTGTCCTATTCACCCTTAGGCCCCTTTCACAGTGCACCCCCCCCCAGTATAATAAACATTGAGTGCCCCCCCCAGTATAATAAACATTGAGTGCGCCCCCCCCCCAGTATAATAAACATTGAGTGCGCCCCCCCAGTATAATAAACATTGAGTGCGCCCCCCCAGTATAATAAACATTGAGTGCACCCCCCCAGTATAATAAACATTGAGTGCGCCCCCCCCAGTATAATAAACATTGAGTGCGCCCCCCCAGTATAATAAACATTGAGTGCGCCCCCCCAGTATAATAAACATTGAGTGTGCCACCCCAGTATAATAAACATTGAGTGCCCCCCCCAGTATAATAAACATTGAGTGCCCCCCCAGTATAATAAACATTGAGTGCCCCCCAATATAATAAACATTGAGTGCCCCCCCAGTATAATAAACATTCAGTGCCCCCCCCAGTATAATAAACATTCAGTGCCCCCCCCCAGTATAATAAACATTCAGTGCACCCCCCCTAGTATAATATACATTGGTGGCACAGTGGGCAGTGCCAATGAGGGTTAAAAAAATAAATAAAAAATTAACTCACCTCCACCAATTGATTGCGCAGCTGCTGGTCTCCAGTTCTTTCTTTAGGACCTGTCAAAGGACCTGTGGTGACATCACTGTGGTCATCACATGGTACATCATATGATCCATCACCATGGTAATGGACCATGTGATTAGCTCAGTGACGTCACCACAGGTCCTGAAGCAAGACCAGGAGACCGGCAGCTGCGCGATCAATTGGTGGAGGTGAGTTAATTTTTTATTTATTTTTTTAACCCTCATTGGCACTTCCCACTGCGCCACCAATGTTTATTATACTGGGGGGGGGGGGGCCGCACTCAATGTATATTATACTGGGGGGGGCCGCACTCAATGTTTATTATAGGGGGGGGGCCCACTCAATGTTTATTATACTGGGGGGGGCGGGGCGCACTGCACCACCAATGTTAATACAAATGCAGGAGGTGGGTGCCGGAGTGAAATAGCCGTCACCCGACCTCTATGATAGGGGGCTGCGATCAGCGGCAGTTAACCCCTAAGGTGCCGCTCCCTGTCATAGAAGTCGGGTGCCGGCTATTTGATTCCGGCACCCGACTCCTGTATTTGTATTACAGGTCAGTTTTCATCATTGGTGGCGCAGTGGCCACAGCCCCTCCCCTCCTCCTCCCATGTCTCTTCTTATTGGCGGAGGCGACAGCAGCAGCACAGGGGGGAGGGAGAGAGCCCCCGCTCCCGCCCCCTCCTCTATGGAAGCGCCGACGCCGTCCCTGCCTATAGTTAGTTGCGGGCCGGCGCGGGGGGCCCCTAAGGACTTGGGGGCCCGGGGGCAATTGCCCCCCTTGCCTCTATGGAAGCGCCGGCCCTGCTCCCTCAGGAATATCCTAACATGATGTGTATACGTAGTCTCCTCTAATAATCCAAAGAGACAAATCTTCGGGTGTAATGGTACTGCACAGATCAGTGAGTAATGCAACTACCCTTTCCCAGAACGCATATACATAGGGGCATTCCCATATAAGGTGCCAAAAGTCAGCCTCCGCCGACGCACACCTGTGGCACTTAGAGTGGTCAAGTCTACCCATCCTGTGTAGCCTCAGCGGGGTCAAGTAGCTCTGATGTATTATACAAACTTGGATAAACTTGTTATTCACGGCAGGTGACACTAGTGTGGGGGATTCTAAAATATCTGCCTCATCCTCATTAGATAAGTCTGGAATTTTAGCCTTCCATTTACTTAGAGCTTGGATTGGGGTACCCTTCAGCTTTACGTCTAGTAGGTGGGTATATAATACTGAAATGAAACCTCGTGGCCCTTGGGAACGAATAACTCCTATCATTGGAAAATTGGACAGTAGGATTGGAGTGTCCCTATAGTGGGTTTGCATGGCGTGCCTCAATTGCAGGAATCTATAGAACGCCTGTCTAGGCAATTCATGTCTGCGGCTCATGGATTCATAATCATTGAACACATTATTGCTGTATAGATCGCCCAGTGTGACAACCCCATGTTCCTTCCAGAACGTTCTGTCTTGCAGCGTCAGTAGATCAGGAAACATGGGGTTATCCCAAATCGGGGTTTCCAGCAATTCCGTATCCATACTATGCACTCTTACTAGCTTTCCAAATCTGAACAGCCACCCTATGGATCGGTAGTAGCTTACGTGGAAATAGGCTGGGCTGTTCCAACACCGGCCATAAATTGCCAATGCCCAGGTAATCAGCCAGCTGCCTTTCCTGTCTACATAGACCATCTGGTGACAACCAAGACTTGATATTCCTCAACTGTCCAGCTAGGTAATATAGATATATATCAGGCAAGGACATGCCCCCTTCCTTTTTAAAACAGGATAGGTTAACTATCGAAAGTTTGGGTCTGTTTGCGCCCCATATAAAGGGTGATATCAGCGAGGTGAGGCTCTGAAAAAACTTTTTGGGAACTGCGTATGGTGCATGCTGTAAGATATACAAGCACTTTGGCAGGACAATCAGTTTTACCAGGTTGATTCTCCCCGATGCAGACAGAGGCAGGTTCTGCCATACCCTGAATTTCTCCCCACAATACGTCAGTAGAGGCTGAATATTCAGGGCATGGAAGGACGCTACATCTTTGGTGATACGTACCCCTAAATACTTATAGCTTTGCACAACAGGCAGTTCTCCCAAGTCAAACGCGTCTTCCAGCTGGTATAAAGGACAAAGAGTCGATTTGGACCAGTTTATACGCAATCCCGAGAATTGGCTGAACAATTCAATTGTGGAGATCGCTCTAGGGAGCGTGGGCTCTGTTTGTGACATGAAGAGCACCATATCATCGGCATATAGCCCCACCCTATCCTCTTGTTCACCAATTTGAATGCCATGATATTGTGAATCTACCCTAATACGCATGGCCAATGGTTCTATGGCCAGGGTGAATAGTAATGGTGACAGGGGGCAGCCCTGTCTAGTTCCTCTCCTCAGGTGAAAGCTGTCCGACAGCAACCCATTCACCAATACACCCGCCCTGGGATTTTTGTATAGTAGTTCCACCCATCGTCTGAATTTGGGCCCAAATCCGAATCTCCTAAGAACCTGGAATAGATATGTCCATTCAACCAAGTCAAATGCCTTCGCTGTGTCTAATGACGCCAGAGCCCATCTCTCCTGCCTCTGAAGACCGATCTGGGTCACCACCTGCACCCTTCTGATATTGTCAGTGGTGGACCTGCCAGGCATAAATCCAGATTGATCTGGATGAACTAAGGTGGTAGCCACTCTACCCAGACGTACCGCCAACAGTTTTGCTATAACCTTATAATCTATGTTTAGTAGGCATATCGGGCGATATGACCCACACTCATCCGGTTCCTTGCCAGGTTTCAAAAGCACTACTTCCCGTTGGCGGGAAGCATCCATTCCTGAAAGCGTCATTATACATTTTAAGCAAAAGAGGAGTGATGTGAGCAGAGTATTTAACATATACTTCTAAGGGTAGTCCATCAGGACCAGAGGCTTTACCCCTTGCCAGTTGTGAAATGGACTCCTGTATTTCTAGGATAGTTATGGTTGCTTCTAGGCTATCTACTACTTCCTCGGATAAAGTAGGGAATTCCAGATCCTCTAGATAATGCATAATATCAGTTATCTCATGATTTACCCTGGAATCATAAAGGTCTCTATAATATTCTTGGAACCTACCCGCTATAGCCTCTGGATCTGTCACGACCGCTATCCCAGCAGCAGTCGTGTCGCACCAGACGGAGGGGAAGGGGGACCCTTATCTACGGATGGGAAATAGAATGGTCACCCCTGACTAACCCTAAGCTGGCACCTGTCTGCCCTGATACCCTAGACGGGGTGTGAACCCATGCGGCGAGCAGGATGCCTAAACCCTCAGTCACCCTAACAAGACTAGACTGGGGAAAGGCAGATGGGAGCACTAGTCACCACCACTCACGTCTAGGAGAACAACAGGGGAAGACAGCAACAAACAAACAAACAAACAAACAATCTATAACATAGACTTATCCAGTCACGAGCAGAGAAGGTGATCCCAATAACGACAGTCCACGCCAGACCAGAGCTCCACAGCAATACCGTCAAACGATCTCCTTCAAAGGTCAGAATAGCACTGGAAGTAAGGACTATATCTGGCAATGACTGCAAGTGAAACTGAAACTAATATAGTAGCTGGGAGTGGCAGACAGGACTCACCTGAGAAGGATCCCTACAAACTCCCAGTCAGGACAAAAAGGTTCACAAGGCAAAACCCGGATGACATACCCTGAACCACGGAGCAAACTCACAAGCTATCGCGAGTAGCAAGTCGCTGCGACCTTCTCCTTCCAGACCTGTCTGGATCAGTCACAGTCGTGACAGGATCTGAAAGTATCTGTCCATCCAATGCTTTGATGCGTAGTATAGCAGGGGATGCTTGATTCTGCTTAACAATGTGAGCCAGTAGTTTACTGGACTGGTTGCCCAACTCAAAGTATGTTTGCTTGGAGAAAAACATTTTCCTTTGGGCTTTTTCCTTAAGCAGAGTCAAGTATTGTCTCCCTTTAGATAACCAAGCCTCCCTATTTAAATCACTGGGATCCGCGACATATGCCGCCTCCAATCTAGAGCAATCTGCCGCCAGGCCTTCCTCCTGCCTGGCCGCCGATTTTTTAATATACGATATGGTAGATCTGAGGCAGCCTCTAAGATATGCCTTCATAGTTTCCCATAACAGTGCATTATTCGGTTCCTCCTCATGCCCGTCCAAAAACACCATCAATTGATCAGGGATACGATCAGACGGTCCAAACAAGGTCAACCAAAAGGGATTAATCCGAGCTGAGCGTCTGATCACATCCCCACCCAACCTCAATGTTAATTGTAAAGGGGCATGGTCAGATATGCCCCTCGGCCCATACTCTATATCATATGATAAAGAGCACACACTTGAGTTACCCATAGCGTAATCTATGCGCGACAACGCGTTATGGCTGGCGGAATAGCATGAGTATTGTCTGGTATCCGGATGTTTCAGTCGCCACATATCCATCCACCCCACCTCCTCCACTAATTCAGCCAGCGGTGTTCTGTTAGTAGAGCGGCCACCAGCAGCTGCCACCGGATGATGTCTATCCAGATCCTTATCCAGGGTCATATTAAAATCACCCAGGCTGACCACACGGGCAAACAGGTAAGAGGTTGCAAAGCTCACCGCTTGCTGAACCACCTGCAGGGAGAAGGGTGGGGGAACATATATACCAGTGACAACATATAATATACAGTTAATATAAGCAGCTACAAACACAAATTTACCCGCTTTATCTATCTGGCATGCTTCCACCTCCCACCTGAGAGACTTGTGAACCATGAGAGATACACCCCTAGACAGGTTCGTATAGCAGGAGTGTTGTGCCCATTGAGCCCAGGGCTTTTGTATGCGCCTCGTATTATCTGCTATTAAATGAGTTTCCTGCAGGCAGAGGATATGCGGATTAAATCTCCTGACTGTGGAGAACACCATGGCTCTTTTCCTAGCGGCACCCAATCCCCTGACATTCCACGACATTATACGTAACTCTGACATGATGATATGATATAAAGGACCTCAAGTACCTTCCGTTCCTCCCACCACTTTGCATTATAACCGACACAGCACAGAAAACAGAACATTTGTACTGTCAGGCTCATCCTGACATACAGGGAGTGCAGAATTATTAGGCAAATGAGTATTTTGACCACATCATCCTCTTTATGCATGTTGTCTTACTCCAAGCTGTATAGGCTCGAAAGCCTACTACCAATTAAGCATATTAGGTGATGTGCATCTCTGTAATGAGAAGGGGTGTGGTCTAATGACATCAACACCCTATATCAGGTGTGCATAATTATTAGGCAACTTCCTTTCCTTTGGCAAAATGGGTCAAAAGAAGGACTTGACAGGCTCAGAAAAGTCAAAAATAGTGAGATATCTTGCAGAGGGATGCAGCACTCTTAAAATTGCAAAGCTTCTGAAGCGTGATCATCGAACAATCAAGCGTTTCATTCAAAATAGTCAACAGGGTCGCAAGAAGCGTGTGGAAAAACCAAGGCGCAAAATAACTGCCCATGAACTGAGAAAAGTCAAGCGTGCAGCTGCCAAGATGCCACTTGCCACCAGTTTGGCCATATTTCAGAGCTGCAACATCACTGGAGTGCCCAAAAGCACAAGATGTGCAATACTCAGAGACATGGCCAAGGTAAGAAAGGCTGAAAGACGACCACCACTGAACAAGACACACAAGCTGAAACGTCAAGACTGGGCCAAGAAATATCTCAAGACTGATTTTTCTAAGGTTTTATGGACTGATGAAATGAGAGTGAGTCTTGATGGGCCAGATGGATTGGCCCGTGGCTGGATTGGTAAAGGGCAGAGAGCTCCAGTCCGACTCAGACGCCAGCAAGGTGGAGGTGGAGTACTGGTTTGGGCTGGTATCATCAAAGATGAGCTTGTGGGGCCTTTTCGGGTTGAGGATGGAGTCAAGCTCAACTCCCAGTCCTACTGCCAGTTTCTGGAAGACACCTTCTTCAAGCAGTGGTACAGGAAGAAGTCTGCATCCTTCAAGAAAAACATGATTTTCATGCAGGACAATGCTCCATCACACGCGTCCAAGTACTCCACAGCGTGGCTGGCAAGAAAGGGTATAAAAGAAGAAAATCTAATGACATGGCCTCCTTGTTCACCTGATCTGAACCCCATTGAGAACCTGTGGTCCATCATCAAATGTGAGATTTACAAGGAGGGAAAACAGTACACCTCTCTGAACAGTGTCTGGGAGGCTGTGGTTGCTGCTGCACGCAATGTTGATGGTGAACAGATCAAAACACTGACAGAATCCATGGATGGCAGGCTTTTGAGTGTCCTTGCAAAGAAAGGTGGCTATATTGGTCACTGATTTGTTTTTGTTTTGTTTTTGAAGAAATTCAGAAATGTATATTTGTGAATGTTGAGATTTTATATTGGTTTCACTAATAAAAATAAATAATTGAAATGGGTATATATTTGTTTTTTGTTAAGTTGCCTAATAATTATGCACAGTAATAGTCACCTGCACACACAGATATCCCCCCTAAAATAGCTAAAACTAAAAACAAACTAAAAACTACTTCCAAAAATAATCAGCTTTGATATTAATTAGTTTTTTGGGTTCATTGAGAACATGGTTGTTGTTCAATAATAAAATTAATCCTCAAAAATACAACTTGCCTAATAATTCTGCACTCCCTGTATACTGTGAGTGCCTGCATGTTATAACCTCGTACCATTCGCATCACTTTTAACATATGTGAACAAAAACAATATACCTCGACTGTTTGGTGGCACTTCAAATTAACGGGGTGTGCTTATGGCAATTTACCAATAGCACCACAGATCTTGCGGTTAGTAAAGAAGTGATTCTGATCACACAGCCTAGGACCCAATCCCCAACCTCTGATGGGAACCTGGGCAGAACATGAACAACAGGGTCAACACAGACATTTTCTAACGGACCGGGTAGCACATTTGCTGCACTCTCCCTCTCAACATGTATAGAGTCCTCCTACCCTGACTGTCATCTACCTAGCACACCATGATTCAAAAACAGATGGGCAGTAGACTGAGTTTAAAGTGTCCAACAAAGAAATACTTAGACAGTCCAGATGTTACCACTGGTCTCGACGTCCAGTCCCCCGGGCTCCCTTTTTCATGCGCAAACAATAAAAGTAGGGGGTATTCACACTTCTATCTTGGGGCTCTTGCGTTTCTTCCCCTTCCATCCAGCCAGTTAGTGGCTTCCTCAGGACTATTGAAGAACCGGCTCACATCACCATCTGCCATTCTCAGGCCGGCTGGATACACCATAGAATACAGCAAATTCTTCTCACGTAGCCTCTGTTTCACTACGCTGAAAGTGGCTCTGCGTTTTTGCAATTCGGATGAGAAATCCGGAAAAATCATAATGGTGCTGTTCTCAAACTTCAGCTCCTGTTTGTTGTGTGCCATCTGTAACACATGATCTCTGTCCATGGAGTTCAGTAACCTAGCAAGCAGGGGTCTTGGAGGAGCCCCCGGTGGAAGGGGTTTGGCGGGAACGCGATGCGCTCGCTCAATAATGAATGCCGCTGAAAATGTTGCGTCCGGAAAGGAATCTCGGAGCCAGGTAGTAACAAATGCACACGGATTATTGCCCTCCGCTTTCTCAGGCATGCCGATTATGCGCAGATTATTGCGGCGCGTACGATTCTTATAGTCGTCGCATTTCTGCTGCCAGAAAATTCACCTTTTGCTTCAATTCTTGCACATTTGCAGGGAGCGGTTGCAGTCGGTCTTCCACATTAGAGATCCTGTTTTCGGTCTCTTTAACGCGATCCCGGGTGGCTTGCATGTCATGGCGGAGCAGGCCAATATCCACCTTTACTTCCTCCAGTTTGCCTACCATGGATGTGCGGCAGATAGATATTGCTTGCAACAACTGTTCAGTGACTTGTTTGAGAGAAGGTTCGCTGGCCGAGTGTTCCGCCTCTCCAGACACAGCGTCCTCCTTCGTCCTCTCCACTGACGACGAACGAGATCCGGCGCCATCTTGGTCTTCCACGCGGGCAAACTCTCTGAGCCTGTCCGCTGCAGACTGCACTCTATTTCGAGCCATATTTAAGTTGCGGGCTTTTCCCGAACTCCTGCCGGTTCTAGATGTAATGTTTGCGGCGATGATTTAACAGGATAATGCAGAAGTTAGGGGAATTGGGTCCGGAGCTCTCCTACATGCGTCCTCACATATCAACTTCCGGCCATGCCCCCCACAGTCAAGCAAGTTTACACCTTAGGAGAACTAGTTTTACCACAGCTGGAGTGCCGGAGGTTAGCCATCACAGGACTAGGTGTTTGATGTTATTCACTTGTGGCAATGGAACAGAATAAAACACCTGAATGCAATGATTAGAGGGGTTCTTCGGGAATGGTATAAATATGGGGTCTCCAGCAACACATCCCAAAATATGACTAGGATGGGTTGCCTTCACATGAACAGTTTCTGGGGGGGGAGGCTTTCTCATTACACTGCACTCTGGCGCCAGTGATGCATTCACTTTACACTGCTGCGATTTGCTGTCAGGCTGCTCAACCTGAAAGAATATCTCCTGTATGATCTCTCCATACCTATCCATTTCTATTTTTTGTAGAGCAGGAATAGTTGGTAGTGATGTGATCCTCTGTGAGATATGCTGTCATGGCTGAGCAGTCTGACAGAACATGGAGGATGATATCCTGCTCCCCAACTAGCCTTTGTTAATGTTATTGCAGCAATGACATGTAATCCCAACATGTGACTGCAGTAGCTAAGCACTGGCTGTAGCAGTGACATCATTTTCTCTATAGCCACTAATGTACTACCCAGGTACCAGGTGTCATTGCAGAAAATTATAGGAAATTATATTATTTTGAAACTTTTTCAATTCTAAACATATTTAGAGAACTCTTTATTTTATATTTTTTTATGCGACTATCAATATCACAAAAGCCTTGAAGTATTGTATTCCAGTTCTCACATTGACCACTAGAGGAATTGAGACCATAGTCTGAGAATCCCTGATTTCTAATACGCAGTGTCATTGCATTACCATTATAAAGGGGGTGAGTTATTGGTCTTTTCCCACCTTACAAAGTGAAAGCATATTGCTAGGATACACAAACATTTTATGATTGTTGGTGGCCTGACCCCTGTTACCCCCACCAATCAAGAGAATGAAGGGTCCGCAGCATGGTGCTCTCTTCTAAGTTTTCCCACACTGTGGCGCTCCCAACCAACCAGTTACACAGGGTACTGCAGCAGGCCCCATTAACATTAACTTGAAATCCACTGAGCTGCTCCTGTGTTCCAGCTGTCTATGCCAGTCAGTGTCTTTGTCCACTCCACGCTGGTGCCTGAAGAGCATTCTAGTCTTTCCAGCCTATACTAACCTCATTGGGGTATTTAAGGAGGGTTCCTGAGGAACAGGTTCTAGTTGCTAATTTCCTGTGAAGGTGCACCATTCTTCTGTTTGTTTGCCTATGTACCTACCTCTGCCTGTTAACCGGATGTGACCTTTTGCTGCCTGAACAGACCTCTACCTATTCATCATTTTGACCCTGTGCTGCCCATCCTTACCCAACTATGCCTTTATGCACTTTGGTTTGTTCACCAGGACACAGTCATCCTATGCCTTTATGCCCACCTATTGAACTGTTTACTGGATTGCATATACACTGTCTGACCTAACCTCAGCTTTTTTCTTGACTACAGCTTTGACTGATGCTTCAGAACTCCAAACTATTGTGTTTTAACCCCTTAGCAGCCACTGAATAGCTGCCAATAGGTAGCAACCTTGCGATTTCCCTGCAGCAGAGACCAGATCCCTGTATAGGGGTAAAATGGGGCAGACAAGGTGGGCAAATTAGAAAATGCCCTTAGGAGTTGCCCCCAAGCCAAATTGGCTTCTATAACAGGTTGTACATTTTTTCCTGGAGACTGACAAAACATTCTGTTGCAAAGTCAGGCAACTGATAAGTGGTATAAACTTACATTAAACAGTCTAAAGATGCACCAAATTTATTATCCAGCATGAACAGCTGTGATAAATCTGACAAATCTTTAGATTGGCTAGTCTATGGGGTAATATACAGGGTGGGCCATTTATATGGTGTGAAGATACGAGATGGGCAGCACCTGAAACTACAAATATTGGAATCTTGTGCTAGCATTTCTCCTGCGGTGTTGCTATCAGTGTGTGAAGAGTGGGAGAAGAGGGTTGCATTGACAATCCAACACAATGGGCAGCAAATTGAACACATTTTATAAGTGGTCAGAAACTTGTAAATAACTCATGAAAGAATAAAGTTACGTTAAAACCAAGCACACCATTGTTTTTCTTGTGAAATTCCCAATAAGTTTGATGTGTCACTGTTACGCTGAGCGCTCCGGGTCCCCTGCTGGCCTCGGCGTGTGCGTCCTCGCTCTCTAGGGCGCGCGCGCGCGCTGGGACTCTTAGATTCAAAGGGCCAGTGCACCAGTGATTGGTGCCTGGTCCAAAGGGGTTATTAAGGGTTAAGGTTTGTGAGAGGCAGTGCTGACTTAATTAGGCTGCACCTGTGCACTGCCCATTTATACCTTCTCCTCCCACAGCTTCCTGCCGGATCTTTGTGCCTTGTGCCTCAGAGAAAGCGTTCCACTGTGTTAGTTTGCCTTGCCTGTTGCCGAACCCGTTGCTACCGTCTACTCGCCTTTGAACCTTGCCGCCTGCCCTGACCTCTGCTACGTCCGACTACGCTCTTGCCTTCTCCCTGTGTACCACGCCTTATCAGCTGCCAGAGAGGTCGAGTTGTTACTAGGGGACACGACCTGGTAGTTACCGCCGCAGCAAATCCATCCCGCCTTGCAGCGGGCTCTGGTGAAGACCAGTAACTGCTTAGAACCGGTCCTTTAGTACAACCCGCGCCATCGCCTCTCTGGTCCAGAGGATCCACTACCTGTCCTGCCGGTACGTGACAGTCACATGACCCTCTTCCTATTGGAAAAACAAAAGTTGGATTCAAAATGGCCGCCATGGTCACCATCCATCTTGAAAAGTTTCCCCCCTCACATATACTAATGTGCCACAAACAGGAAGTTAATATCACCAACCATTCCCATTTTATTAAGGTGTATCCATATAAATGGCCCACCCTGTATATTAAGTGCACTGCACCAGTCATTTTGCCTGTTTAGTCAGTGGAGTACGCATTTGTGCCAATTTTATGACATACAGGGCCAGATTTATCAATAGCTCAAGTCAAAATAATGTAGTGAAAAAGTCGCAAATTTTTACGCAATCATTAAAACTGCATAAATATTTGCGACTTTTATTGTCCCTGCGCTGCGCTCGCCAGCTTTCTGAAAGTGGGCGTGTTTTCTTATGTAAATGAATCTCTAGACAGATTTACTATTGCGACAATTCAAAAAGTCGCTAAAAATTGCGCCAAAAAATGCGCAATTTCACTCCAGTGAGGACCATGCTTATCTTAGGGCTCTTTCACACCTGCATTCTTTTCTTCCGGCATAGAGTTCCGTCGTCGGGGCTCTATGCCGGAAGAATCCTGATCAGTTTTATCCTAATGCATTCTGAATGGAGTGAAATCTGTTCAGGATGCATCAGGATGTCTTCAGTTCCGGAACGGAACGTTTTTTGGCCGGAGAAAATACCGCAGCATGCTGCGCTTTTTGCTCCGGCCAAAAATCCTGAAGACTTGCCGCAAGGCCGGATCCGGAATTAATGCCTATTGAAAGGCATTGATCCGGATCCGGCCTTAAGCTAAACGTCGTTTCGGCGCATTGCCGGATCCGACTTTTAGCTTTTTTAGAGTGGTTACCATGGCTGCCGGGACGCCATGGTTACCATGGTCCCGGCAGCCATGATAAAGTGTAGTGGGGAGCAGCATACTTACCGTCCGTGCGGCTCCCGGGGCGCTCCAGAGTGACGTCAGGGCGCCCCAGGCGCATGGATGACGTGATCGCATGGCACGTCATCCATGCGCATGGGGCGCTCTGACGTCATTCTGGAGCGCCCCGGGAGCCGCACAGACTGTAAGTATGCCGCTCCCCCGCTCCCCGCTCCTACTATGGCAACCAGGACTTTAATAGCGTCCTGGCTGCCGTAGTAACACTGAACGCATTTTGAAGACGGATCAACGTCTTCAAATGCTTTCAGTACACTTGCGTTTTTCCGGATCCGGCGTGTAATTCCGGCAAGTGGAGTACACGCCGGATCCGGACAACGCAAGTGTGAAAGAGGCCTTATGCGACTTTTTAATAGAACATGCGACTTTTTCGTAAAGACGTGAGACTTTTGTAAAGCCGCTTACTGAAGGATAAACTGCTACAGTCAAACCACATTTATCACAGTATTAAAGGACCATTAATAAATCTGACAAAAGTGACTTTGGACATATGTGAAAGTGGAGTAAGATGTAAGTGTAATGATAAATCTGGCCCACAGTATTTGTACCATTTGGACCAGAAGTTTGTATTTACTAAGGAGTGGAGCTACATTCTTATATTTGCACATGTACTCCAGCCCCCTGGTGTCATACAAGTCTTTGTAATAAATTGAATTTAGATTGAAAAATATATAGGTATTTCATGCATTAAATTTAACAAGTGATATGCAACATTGTATAACTTTGTCACAAAAATTGGCTTCAAAGCAAGCAGACACTCCAAAAAGAGGCCAAAAAGTTGCATATTAATACATTACCCTCTGCTAACACTGTCTAAATATTAGGCTTTATTCACATGACAGGGAAAAAAATTGCAATGCAGTTTTGCAACCATTTTCCACCCATTTGGCCATCTTGCATCTGTTTTTAATGGCGGTTAATAATGGCCATTAAAAATGGATGATTTTTATTGGCTTTTTTTATATTTAAATCCCAACCCCTGCAGTATAAAGTGCCCTGCAAAAGTATTTACCACCCTTGACTTTTTTTGTGTTTCGCTAATAGCGTTGAGAGAACCCGAACTGTAAAGTTCGGGTTCGTATTGAACTTTAGAATTTTTGGACCCCGAACCCGAACTTTTCAGTAAAAGTTCGGGTTCGGTGTTCGGCGATTTAATGACACTTTTTGAAAGACTGCAGGGCAGCCAATCAAAAAGTGTTTAACTTGTGTGTCCTTAGAAGCCATCACAGCCATGCCTACTAATGGCATGGCTGTGATTGGCCAGTGCAACATGTGACCCAGCCTCTATATAAGCTGGAGTCACGTAGCGCTGCATGTTACTCTGCTCTGATTAGTGTAGGGATTGGATGCTGCTGCTGTGAGGGAGAGAGTAGGACAGAATCTTTAATCTGAAGTGCTTGTTAACTCAGCGATCTACATAGATTTTGTTTTGTGGGTGCAGTGCACAATCTTTTTACCCTGCCCTGAGCCCAGTGTCACAGAAAAATAACTTTTATCCGTCTATTAGTTAGGTGGGCGGCAGCAGCCTTTTTTTTTTGCAAGTTCTGTGCACCAGCACTGCATATTTGCTGGTGTGACAGTCAAACAGGAGCTTGAAATACTGCAATTATATTCTGGGTTTTAAAAAATCTCCCATTTTTGGCAAGACCCTACAGCTGTGGCCTTTGCAGCATTTGTCAGTGTGCAATTTAAGCTTGAAATACTGCAATAATTTTCTGGGTTATGAGAAACAAACACTCTTTTTGGGCAAAATACAACATTTTACAGCCCTTGCTGCATCTGTCACTGTGAAATACAAGCGTTATATACTGCTGTCATCTTCTGTTATATACTGGCGTTATATACTGCTGCCCATTTAGGGCATGAGCTGTGCGCTGCGATTGGCCAGCACTGCAGCAAGGGACACGCCTCCTACAAAAAAATCAGTCAGAGGGAGCGCAGACACCAGAGCCTATACCGGGCGAACGGAGCGGCGCCCAGGCATACTAGTAAGTGCAGGGGGACCCCTGGGCGCCGCTCTGCCCACTGATCTAGTTAGTTTTTAGTTTATACAGTAGTGAAAGGTCCTCTTTAAATACACACGTTAGATACTGCTGTTATTTTCTGTTATTAAAAAAAACACCCATTTTAGAAAAATACTAAATTTGCTGCCTTTGCTGCATCTGTCAGTGTGAAATACATGCATTAGATACTGCTGTTATCTTCTGTTATAAAAAAATACCCATTTATTGAAAAATACTAAATTTGCAGCCTTTGCTGCAGCTGTCAGTGTGAAATACACGTGTTAGATACTGCTGTTATCTTCTGTTATAAAAATAACACCCATTTTGGGAAAAATACAAAATTTACGCCTTTGCTGCATCTGTCAGTGTGAAACACATGCATTAGATACTGCTGTTATCTTCTGTTATTAAAAAAACACCCATTTTGGGAAAAATACTAAATTTGCAGCCTTTGCTGCATCTGTCAGTGTGAAACACATGCGTTAGATACTGTTGTTATCTTCTGTTATTAAAAAAAACCACCCATTTTGGGAAAAATACTAAATTTGCAGCCTTTGCTGCATCTGTCAGTGTGGAATACACGCGTTATATACTGCTGTTATCTTCTGTAATTAAAAAAATACCCATTTTGGGCCAAATACTAAATTTGCGGCCATTGCTGCATCTGTCAGTGTGAAATACACACGTTAGATACTGCTGTTATCTTCTGTTATTAAAAAAAACACCCATTTTGGGCCAAATACTAAATTTGTGGCCTTTACTGCATCTGTCAGTGTGAAATGCAAGCGTTAGATACTGCTGTTATCTTCTGTTATTAAAAAAACACCCATTTTGGGCCAAATACAAAATTTACGGCCTTTGCTGAATCTGTCAGTGTGAAATACATGCGTTAGATACTGCTGTTATCTTCTGTTATTAAAAAAACACATTTGGGCAAGATCCTAAATTTGCGGAGAAAGAGGAGAGCATCGAATAAGGGACGGTCGTGTTGCTGCTGGGGGAGCTCTTGTTGCAGGGACAGGACATGGTTGATCTGTGCCAGCTACACGCACAAGTGAAACACCTTCCTCAGGTGCAGGTCAGCGTTATTTGGTCGGGCCTAATGCGGCTCTACGAATGGTAAGGACAGAACAAATACAGTCTCCTGCTGAAAGATCAGAGTAAGCACCTGCAGCCAATGTCCATCAGTCTTTCACCTCACCCCCTTGCAAATCAGACAAGCAGTCTGAGCCCCAAGTCATGCAGCAGTCTCTTCTTTTTGATGACTCTGCTAGCAGGGTTTACAAGGGCCATCCACATAGCCCTGCCCCTGAAGTGAAAGAGATTGAGAGCACTGATGCCCAACCATTATGTTTCAAGATGAGAACATGGGAGGACCACCGCAGCGTGTCTCGGATGATGCCGAAACACAGGTGCCAACTGCTGTGGCTTTCAATAGTGAGCTGACCGACAAGGAAGGCAGTGGTGAAGACTGGGTGGAAGATGATGTGGAGGAAGATGAGGTCCTCAACCCCACATGGAATCAAGGTCATGCAAATGACCTGTGTAGTTCAAAGGAAGAGGTGGTGGTCGCACAGAGCCACCAACACAGCAGAAGAGGGAGCAGGGTGCAAAAGCGGAGCGGCCGTCCCCTAGACAGTACGCCTGCTACTGTCCAACGCAGCAAGGGAACAAGAACACCTGTAACGGGGTGCCGAAGGCACACTCGGTCTCCCATCAGCCGCAGACCTGCTGCTTAGCTTTGGGAGCGAGGATCTGTGTTTGACCTCGTTCCCAGGGCGGCTTTGCTAGCTGGGAGGCTCCCTGCTCCTAGGTCTGCCTTGAGCACCGAGCTGATCACTCGGTGCACGACTGGTCGGTCTGTCGGTCATGTGACGCTGGCCACGTCACATGACCCTCACTCCCCACTATAAATACAGGCAGCCTGCTGGCCACAGGTTGCCTGTTAATTTAGGTTCCTGGCAGTTGTTGGATACCTGTGTACTTACCTGATCCTGTTCCCTGACGATCCTTTGCCTGCTCCTCCTGTACTGCGCATCCTTCCTGGTATATTGACCTCGGCTTCTACCTGACTATTCTTTGCGGACTCCTTTGGTACTTCTCGACTCTCCTGGTATTTATGACCC
Source organism: Bufo gargarizans (assembly GCF_014858855.1). Lineage (NCBI taxonomy): Eukaryota > Metazoa > Chordata > Amphibia > Anura > Bufonidae > Bufo > Bufo gargarizans. The sequence goes on from NC_058080.1 coordinate 479,301,222, forward strand.
CGGCTTCTCCTGACCTTGCTTTGCTTATCCCTCTGTACTGCGTTGTCCTCTTGGTTTTGACCCGGTCCGTTCACTATCCGTTATTTGTCTTGTCTGTCCTTACCGCACGTATACTAAGTTAGGGACTGCCGTCCAGTTGTCCCCTGTCATCAGGACTCATGAGGCAAGTAGGCAGGGCCAGGGGTGAGGGTGGAGCGCAGTGGTCACTATCCTCCACCCTGTGTGTGTGTGTGTGTGTGTACGTGACCGTTACAGATTAACAGGCCCATTAACCATTGTTTAATGAATCCTCTGGTGACCCTGACTGACCATGTCTCTAATCTGACGCAGATGGTGCAGGAGCTAGGGGAAAAACTCAATTCTTTTGAGTTAGGGCAAGGTTCTTCCACTCCTCAGGCCTCCAGTCCGCATTTTGAGCCCCAGATTAAGCTCCCAGAACCCTTTTCTGGAGACTGGAAGAAGTTTCTCTCTTTTAAGGAGAGTTGCAGACTTTACTTCCGTTTGCGCCCCGTGTCCTCTGGCCCTGAGAGTCAACACGTGGGCATTATCATTTCCCGACTACAGGGTGATCCCCAGGACTGGGTGCTCTCTGGTTCAGGGCAATCTACCTGCAGAGGATTATTGCACCCAATTCAGAAGGTGGTGTGTCCCCTACGGATGGAACGAACCAGCCCTGAAGAGTCAGTTCAGGTCAGGTCTGTCTGATAATTTAAAGGATCTTCTGGTCAGTTATCAACTTCCAGAGACCTTAGAGGAGATGATGACCCTTGTTGTCCGACTTGACCAACGGGTTAGGGAGAGACGACAGGAACAACAGTTCTCTTCCCAGATGGTTGTTCAGCCAAAGGCCTATCCCAGAGACAATGCTGAGGTCTCCACCGAGGAACCCATGAATGTTGGCATGACCCTAGGGAATCTTCGCCGCAGACATGGAGAATGCTTTTACTGTGGAGATCCCGACCATTGGATCAACCAACTAAGAAGGTCCTCTCTGTCAAGTCTCCTAAGGCAAGGCAATCTAAACACCAGGTACACCCTGATTTTTCTAAATGTAAGCTTTTGGTACCCATTGCGATTTCTCTAGGGTAGATAAATGGCCGGGTAAGGCCTTTATTGATTCTGGCTCAGTGGCCAGCTTTATTGACTCTGAGTACGCTGTAAGATTGGGTATTCCAATGTTTGCTTTACCAACTCCTATCCATGTCATGGCTATTGATGCTACTCCTCTTATTGGGGGTACGGTGAGCTCATGTACCTCAGAGATTTCTCTAACCGTGGGTGTGTGCCACTCAGAGAGATGTTCCCTTTTAGTCCTGGAGAACCAAACGGCTGAGGTGGTACTAGGGTTGTCTTGGCTCCGACTACATAACCCCACTATAGATTGGTCCAAGGGGGAGTTGGTGAGATGGGGGCCTAAGTGTGACTCATGCTTGTCCGTGGTACAGGCTGGGGTCTCAGTAAAGTCTGATACTTTACCCACTGTTGTTAGGGAATATTCTGATGTATTCTTATCACCAACCCCGGAGGTTCTACCCCCCCATAGACCTTATGATTGTACTATAGAGCTACGAGAGGGGGCCAAGTTTCCTAAGGGGCGAATTTATAATCTTTCTAAGCCCGAACGCAAGGTCATGGAAGATTATATTAAGGAGAGCCTTTGTAAAGGGCATATTAGACCTTCTGTCTCTCCTATGGGGGCGGGGTTTTTCTTCGTTAAGAAAAAATATGGTGGTCTTAGGCCATGTATCGATTACCGGAGATTTAATAAAATCACTGTCCAGAATAGATACTTCCTCCCATTGATTCCAGATTTATTTAAGCAGGTTCTGGGGGCAACCTGGTTTTTCAAGATTGACCGGAAAGGGGCATACAATCTAATCCAAATCAAGGAGGGAGATGAATGGAAGACAGTGTTCAATACTCCGGCAGGACACTTTGAATATCAGGTGATGCCTTTTGGACTCAGCAATGCCCCAGCTGTGTTTCAAAACTTCATGAATGACATTCTTAGAGAGTTCTTAGGTAAATTTGCTATTGTCTATTTTGACGACATTTTGATATTCTCTCCTGACTTCGAATCCCATGTGTCTCATGTTAAACAAGTATTAGAGGTGGTGAGGGAGAATCAGCTATCCGCTAAGCAAGAGAAATGTGTCTTTGGTGTAAGGGAGATTCTGTTTCTAGGGCATGTTCTGACTCCTCACGCCTTCAAGATGGATCCTGGTAAGGTACTAGCAATTAAGGAATGGGTAAGACCTTCATCCTTAAAGGCCTTACAACGGTTCTAAGGTTTCGACAATTACTATCGTAAATTTATTATGAATTTTTCCGTAATTGCTAAACCGTTGACCGACCTTACTAAGAAAGGGGCGGATTTGGAGAATTGGTCTATTGAGGCCATTTCTTCATTTGAAAAATTAAAAAAGGCATTCAGTAGCTCTCCCATTCTGATCCAGCGTGATCAGAAAATACCTTTTATTGTGGAGGTGGATGCGTCCGAGGACAGCACAGGAGCAGTCCTTTCACAAGGTCCTGCTAGCCTCACTAACCTGAGACCATGTGCTTTCTTCTCCAGGAAATTCTCTCCCACATAGAAACTACGACATAGGGAATAGGGAGCTGCTGGCCATTAAATGGACATTTGAGGTGTGGAGGCATTTTCTGGAGGGGGCAAGGCATTGTGTAACTGTTGTCACTGACCATAAAAACCTTATGTTTCTCGAGTCTGCTAAGATGTTGAATCCCTGTCAAGCCAGATGGGCTCTGTTTTTTACTCGTTTAGATTTTTCCATTACGTTCAGGCCAGGAAGTAAAAATGTGAAAGTGGACGCATTATCTCGGAGCATCCATGCTTTATAACTGACCTACCGCCGGCGGAGGGTAAGACTGTAGTTTAGATAGTGCTCAATAGGTTTAGCAAGATGGTCCATTTCATTCCCCTGTCTAAACTCCCGAATGCCAAAACCCTGGTGTCAATTTTTGTGAAAGAAATTGTTCGATTGCATGGTATCCCGAAAAATATTGTTTCTGACAGGGGTGTGCAGTTTGTGTCCAAATTCTGGAGGGCCTTCTGTCAAAAATGTCGAATTTCATTGTCTTTTTCCTCTGCCTACCACCCTGAGTAATGGGCAGACTGAACGCCTTAATCAGTCGGTGGAACAATTCTTGAGGTTGTAAGTTGCTAATGACCAGCAATTATGGGTGAAATTTCTTCCATTGGCTGAATTTGCTTTGAATAACCGTGCCAATTCTTCTGCTGGGGTTTAACCTTTCTTTTATAACCATGGTTTCCATCTCCGTTTTCATTCTGGGTCATCCGTCTCCTCCTCTAACCCTGAGGCGGATAGGCTCTCCTCTGAACTGTGACACAGTTTGGGCCCGGGTTCAATCAAACTTAGAAAAGGCTCAGAGTTCTCAGAAACTCAAGGCTGATAGGAGACGTTAAAGGGGGGTGAATTTTCAGGTTGGGGATAAGGTATGGTTGCCCTCCAAGAATCTCTCTCTTAAGGTAGATTCTAAAAAAAGTTTGCTCCTCGTTTTATTGGACCATATAAGATCACGGAGGTGATTAACCCGGTATCATTTAGGGTAGAGCTGCCCAAGTCATTCCACATTCATAATGTGTTCCATAAATCTCTACTTAAAAAATATTTTGAACCGGTAGTACCATCGAAAGCCTCGCCTCTGCCGGTTTTTGTTAATGATGCTGTTGAGTATGTGGTGTCTAAAATAGTGGATGTCAGGAAGGTGCTTAATTCCTTGCAGTACCTGATTCACTGGAAGGGGTATGGACCTGAAGAAATTTCATTTAGAACACGCTGAAAGGCCATCACCTGAAGTCTTGGGTTCGGTGGCCCCTCGTGAAAGGGGGGTTACTGTAACGGGGTGCCGAAGGCACACTCGGTCTCCCATCAGCTGCAGACCTGCTGCTTAGCTTCGGGAGCGAAGATCTGTGTTTGACCTCGTTCCCAGGGCGGCTTTGCTAGCTGGGAGGCTCCCTGTTCCTAGGTCTGTCTTGAGCTCCAAGCTGATCACTCGGTGCTCGACTGGTCGGTCTGTCGGTCATGTGATGCTGGCGACGTCACATGACCCTCACTCCCCACTATAAATACAGGCAGCCTGCGGGCCTGTTAATTTAGGTTCCTGGCAGTTGTTGGATACCTGTGTACTAACCTGATCCTGTTCCCTGACGATCATCTGCCTGCTCCTCCTGTACTACGCATCCTTCCTGGTATATTGACCTCGGCTTCTACCTGACTATTCTTTGCGGAATCCTTTGGTACTTCTCGACTCTCCTGGTATTTATGACCCCGGCTTCTCCTGTTCTTTCTTTGCTTATCCCTCTGTACTGCGTTGTCCTCTTGGTTTTGACCCGGTCCGTTCACTATCCGTTATTTGTCTTGTCTGTCCTTCCTGCACGTATCCTAAGTAAGAGACTGCCGTCCAGTTGTCCCCTGTCATCAGGACTCGTGAGGCAAGTAGGCAGGGCCTGAGGTGAGGGTGGAGTGCAGTGGTCACTATCCTCGCCCCTGTGTGTATGTGTACGTGACCGTTACAACACCAAAGCCAGCTCCAAGGAGTTCCCTGGCATGGCAGTTCTTCAGACAATGTGCTGACGAGAAGACACGAGTGGTTTGCACGCTATGCAATCAGAGCCTGAAGTGAGGCATAACAGTTCTTAACCTGAGCACAACCTGCAGGACCAGGCATTTAAGTGCAAAGCAAAACCAAGAAAGGTCTCTGGTTCCTCCTGCTTCTTCTTCTGCTGCAGTCTTTGCCTCTTCATCCACCTCTGGAGTGACAGTGCCTGCCACCCCGCAAACAGAGGATCTGCCAGGAACACCACCACCTGGGTCACCAAGCATCTCGACAATGTCCCACGGAAACGTTCAACTCTCCATCTCACAAACACTGGAGCGGAAGAGGAAGTACCCCCTACCCACCTGCGATCCCTGGCGCTGAATGCCAGCATTTCAAAGTTACTGGCCTTTGAGATGCTGTAATTTCGTCTGGTGGAGACGGAGAGTTTTAAAAGCCTTATGGCAGTGGCTGTCCCACAGTACGTCGTACCCAGCCACCGCTACTTTTCCAGGCGAGCCATCCCTTCACTGCACAACCAAGTGGGGGACAAAATCAGGTGTGCACTGCGCAACGCCATCTGTGGCAAGGTCCACCTAACTATGGATACGTGGACCAGTAAGCACGGTCAGGAATGTTATATCTCCCTAACAGCACACTGGGTAAATGCAGTGGCGGCTGGGCCTGAGGCGAATAGCAGTTTGGTGCATGTCCTTCCACCACTGAGGATTGCAGGGCGCTTCAGTTTGCCTGTGTTCCTTTTTGCGCTGTTTCGAGTACTCCACCAACATGGTCAGTGCCGATAACGCCGTTCTCAGCGTTACTATGCCACTTCTTTGCCTCCTTGAAAAAACGCTGCTGGCAATGATGGAAGAGGATGTGGCACAGGAGGAAGAGGAGGAAGAGGGATCATTTCATTGGGTTTCCGGCCAGTCACTCACAAGTGGCTCCGAGGGTGGGTTCCTGCACCCACAAATGCCAGGTACACAATTGTCCAGCCAGCGCACAGTTCTGGAGGATGAGGAGGTGGAGGATGAGGAACCCTGTTCACAGCAGGGTGGCATTCAAACCAGCTCATGGCCATCACTGGTGCTTCGCTGGGGGGATACAGAGGACACAGACGATACACCTCCCACAGAGGACAGCTTGTCATTGCCTCTGGGCAACCTGGCACACATGAGCGATTACATGCTGTCTATATTATAACTTGTGCGGATTACTGGGTGGCCACGCTGCTGGATTCCCATTACATTACCACCAGCACCTCAGAAGGCAGGGTTAGCATGGCCAAAATGTGGAAAAGCTTTGTCAGCACGCCACAACAACCAGCACCACCAGCTGATATGGAACGTCTTAGCAGGAGGCAGCATTTCAGAAACATGGTGGAGCAGTATGTGTGCACACGCCTACATGTACTGACTGATGGGTCTACCCCCTTCAACTTCTGGGTCTCCAAATTGGGCACATGGCCTGAGCTTTCCCTTTACGCCTTGGAGGTGCTGGCCTGCCCTGCAGCCAGTGTATTTTCCTGAACGTGTGTTTAGCATGGCAGGGGGCATTATCACAGACAAGCGCAGCCGCCTGTCCACAGCCAATGTGGACAAGCTCACATTCATTAAAATGAACCAGGCATGGATCTCACAGGACTTGTCCGTACCTTGTGCAGAATAGACATAAATACCAGCCTTAGGCCTCATGCACACGACAGTTTTTTTTCACGGTCCGCAAAAACGGGGTCCGTAGGTCCGTGATCCGTGACTGTTTTTTCGTCCGTGGGTCTTCCTTGATTTTTGGCGGATCCACGGACATGAAAAAAGTCGTTTTGGTGTCCGCCTGGCCGTGCGGAGCCAAACGGATCTGTCCTGAATTACAATGCAAGTCAATGGGGATGGATCCGTTTGATGTTGACACAATATGGTGCAATTGCAAACGGATCCGTCCCCCATTGACTTTTAATGTAAAGTCAGGAGTCCCTTTTATACCATCGGATCTGAGTTTTCTCCAATCCGATGGTATATTTTAACTTGAAGCGTCCCCATCACCATGGGAACGCCTCTATGTTAGAATATACTGTCGGATATGAGTTAGATCGTGAAACTCAGATCCGACAGTATATTCTAACACAGAGGCGTTCCCATGGTGATGGGGACACTTCAGGTTAGAATATACTAAAAAAAACTGTATACATGACTGCCCCCTGCTGCCTGGCAGGTGCTGCCAGGCAGCAGTGGGCAGACCCCCCCCCCCCTGTTTTTAACTCATTGGTGGCCAGTGCGGCCGCCCCCCCCCCTGTAGTTAACTCATTGGTGGCCAGTGCGGCCGGCCCCCCCTCCCTCCCCTGTAGTTAACTCATTGGTGGCCAGTGGGCCCCCCCTCCCTCCCCTGTAGTTAACTCGTTGGTGGCCAGTGGGCCCTCTCCCCTCCCTCCCCCTCCTAATTAAAATCTCCCCCCCCTATCTCTGGTGGCAGTGGAGAGTACCGATCGGAGTCCCAGTTTAATCGCTGGGGCTCCGATCGGTAACCATGGCAACCGGGACGCTACTGCAGTCTCGGTTGCTATGGTTACTTAGCAATTTGTAGAAGCATTATACTTACCTGCGAGCTGCGATGTCTGTGACCGGCCGGGAGCTCCTCCTACTGGTAAGTGACAGATCATTAGGCAATGCACGGCACAGACCTGTCACTTACCAGTAGGAGGAGCTCCCGGCCGGACACAGACATCGCAGCTCGCAGGTAAGTATGATGCTTCTACAAATTGCTAAGTAACCATGGCAACCGGGACTGCAGTAGCGTCCCGGTTGCCATGGTTACCGATCGGAGCCCCAGCGATTAAACTGAGATTCTGATCGGTACTCCACTGCCACCAATGATAGGGGGGAGATTTTAATTAGGAGGGGGAGGGAGGGGAGAGGGCCCACTGGCCACCAACGAGTTAACTACAGGGGAGGGAGGGGGGGGGCTGGCCACCGAGTTAACTACAGGGGAGGGAGGGGGGGCTGGCTACCAACAAGTTAACTACAGAGGAGGGAGGGGGGCTGGCCACCAACGAGTTAACTACAGGGGAGGGAGGGGGGGCTGGCTACCAACGAGTTAACTACAGGGGAGGAAGGGGGGGCTGGCTACCAACGAGTTAACTACAGGGGAGGGGGGGGGGGGCTGGCTACCAACGAGTTAACTACAGGGGAGGGGGGGGGGGGGCGGCCGCACTGGCCACCAATGTGTTAACTACAGCAGGGGGCAGTCATGTACACAGTTCTCTGTGTTAGAATATACTGTTGGATCTGAGTTTTCACGAAGTGAAAACTCAGCTCTGAAAAAGCTTTTATGCAGACGGATCTTCGGATCCGTCTGTATGAAAGTAACCTACGGCCACGGATCACGGACACGGATGCCAATCTTGTGTGCATCCGTATTCTTTCACGGACCCATTGACTTGAATGGGTCCGTGAACCGTTGTCCGTCAAAAAAATAGGACAGGTCCTATTTTTTTTGACGGACAGGTCATATTTTTTGGACGGACAAGATACACAGATCACGGTCTCGGCTGCAAAACAGTGCATTTTCCGATTTTTCCACTGACTTATTGAAAGTCAATGGGTCAGCGAAAAAAAAAAGGAAAACGGCACAACGGCCACGGATGCACACAACGGTTGTGTGCATGAGGCCTTACCCAGCCATTGTTATGCTACAGCGCAATTGCTCATTGTTGTATTTTTTATATTTCCCACTCTTTTGGGGTGTACCCTAATAAAAAATTCAAATTAAAACCAAAAACCAGTGTTGGCTACCTTGTCCTCCTCCACTGCCGCTTCCACCTACACTGCTACGTCCATCGCCTCCTCAACCTACTACTCCATATGGACCTCCACCTCATACATCAAGCATTATGCTGTGGGGATGTTTTTCGTCAGCCGGGACTAGGAAACTAGTCAGAGTTGAGGGAAAGATGGATGGTGCTAAATACAGAGATATTTCCAACGCCCTGCAAGGGGGCATTACCACTCTTTTTGCCTCTTCGCTATCTATTATGGTTCACCCAATGTCATCATGTGTATTCATCTCATATCCTGCAAAAAAATATATTTATTTCCTATGCAACTGTAATGTAAGATGTAATTACTAGTTTCTCTGAAGAGGAACCTCCTAGTTCCTTTCCAGCCCTCTTTAGAGAGGGAGGAGTTAGATAGTGAAGGTCAGTCTATCCTTCCCCTCCTAGGGGAGAGGTTGTGTGTCCAGCCCATTCTCCGCTGGGGAGTAAAGCAGTCCTTGCCTGTAAGTTGCATGTCCCCTACTGGGCTTGCATTGCCTAAAAGCCAAGCTAAGAGAGCTTAAAGTCAGGAAGAAGCATTTCCTGAATGAGTACAGATAAAGACAAAGCTACAGATATAGAAAGAAACAGACTACAGAAAGCTAAGTTGCAGCAGACCGGCTTCAGCCCAGGGACCTGGTTTTTGAAACAAGAACCGGGAGCGGGGTGTGGTTCTCGGTAGAGCGAGGGTCCGGTTTCATCCAGGATAGCAAAACCGGGCAGGAATTATATGTCAATAGGCGCTTCGTGAAGCGTCCCTACCTTCCGCAGGCCTGCCACAGCCTCTACAGTGGCAGTAGTCTGTCTGGAGAAACCTCGGGTCCCTAAATAAGCCTCCGAGGTATGGCCGGACGACCCAACCGCTACACCCCAAGTGTGCTGTTTTCAGGAGTCAGATGATGGTGTGCTCGGCTAACGGGATCGACCTCAACCGCAGTCCCTCATCCCTGGATAACCCCCAATACCAACCTGTCAAGTGGGCTGTGTATCCACTTTTGTAGGCTCCTTCAAGCCCAAGACCGTCTACCAGCTGCCCTGGAAGATAGCTGCCGCCCCGGAGGGTCGTCTGCCAGCGCCTCTACAACCTGAGGTCTCTGACCCATTCCAAATGGCTGGAGCATCCACTCTCATTAACCACCTCAGCCCCCCTAGCTTAAACACCCTTAATGACCAGACCACTTTTTATAATTCTGCACTACACTACTTTTACCGTTTATTGCTCATGCAACTTGCCACCCAAATGAATTTTACCTCCTTTTCTTCTCACTAATAGAGCTTTCATTTGGTGGTATTTCATTGCTGCTGACATTTTTACTTTTTTGTTATTAATCGAAATTTAACGAAATTTTTGCCCAAAAATGACATTTTTCACTTTCAGTTGTAAAATTTTTCAAAAAAACGACATCCATATATAAATTTTTCGCTAAATTTATTGTTCTACATGTCTTTGCTAAAAAAAAAAAAATGTTTGGGTAAAAAAAAAAAATGGTTTGGGTAAAAGTTATAGCGTTTACAAACTATGGTACAAAAATGTGGATTTCCGCTTTTTAAAGCAGCTCTGACTTTCTGAGCAACTGTCATGTTTCCTGAGGTTCTACAATGTTGTTTTATACTAGGGGATTAGCATTTGCACCCGCAACTACACTTTTGCTCACGGCCTCTGGTAAATTGTTGTTCTCTGCTGGGTATGGTCACATTATCCCCCATTGTGATTCTCCACATTGTATAGCCCCTTGTGGCTCAGTCTCCATGTCCTGTCCCATTTGAGCAATACCTGTAATGATCATGTGATTTATATTGAATAAAATTAGATTTTTTACCTTGTAAAAATCCTTGCTCTTTTTTTGTACAAGTTCTACAATGCCCAGACAGTAGAAAACCCCCACAAATGACCCCATTTTGGAAAGTAGACACCCTAAGGTATTCGCTGATGGGCATAGTGAATTCATAGAATTTTTTATTTTTTGTCACAAGTTAGCGGAAAATGATGATTTTTATTTTTGATTTTTTTTTTTTTTCCTTACAAAGTCTCATATTCCACTAACTTGTGACAAAAAATAAAAACTTCCATGAACTCACTATGCCCATCATGAAATACCTTGCGGTGTCTTCTTTCCAAAATGGGCCACTTGTGGGGTAGTTATACTGCCCTGGCATTTTAGGGGCCCAAATGCGTGAGAAGTAGTTTGAAATCAAAATCTGTAAAAAATGCCCTGTGAAATCCAAAAGGTGCTCTTTGGAATGTGGGCCCATTTGCCCACCTAGGCTGCAAAAAAGTGTCACACATGTGGTATCGCCGTACTCAGGAGAAGTTGGGGAATGTGTTTTGGGGTGTCATTTTACATATACCCATGCTGGGTGAGAGAAATATTTTGGCAAAAGACAACTTTTCCCATTATTTTATACAAAGTTGGCATTTGACCAAGATATTTATCTCACCCAGTATGGATATATGTAAAATGACACCCCAAAACACATTCTCCAACTTCTCCTGAGTACAGCGATACCACATGTGTGACACTTGTTTGCAGCATAGGTGGGCAAAGGGGCCCACATTCCAAAGAGCACCTTTTGGATTTCACAGGCCATTTTTTACAGATTTTGATTTCAAACTACTTTGCACGCATTTGGGCCCCTAAATGGCCCAACATCCATACCCACTTAGCTCGTATGCCCTGGCAAACCCGATTTCTCCATTCACATCAATCGATGTAGATGAATAAATCATTGCCGGGATTTTTTTTATATATATATAAAAGGGCTTGCCAAAGCATATGAACACCGCCGCCTCCTCAGCTCATATGCCTCGGCAAACGTATCTTTTACTGCAGAGGAGAAATCTCGTCTTGCAGCGCCGCATACACCGACTTTTCTGTAATCTGAAGCGCAATGCTTCTGTCAGAATGCACATCAGTGCTGCAGCTAGTCGATCGGTTGGTCCACCTGGAAGGTAAAAAAAACAAAACAAAAAAAGAAAAAAAACAGGCCGCAACGCAATAAATTAGTTAACTTTATAATAACATTTGAACGGAACATATAAACTTTATGTAACTTTTTGAACAGAACGTTAACTTTTTTGCTTACTGGTGATTTTTTTTTTTTTTTTACCTTTATAGGACAAAACTCTCCTTTCCCATGGGACAATGTGCAAAGCGCAAAGCGCCCAAAGCGCCCAAAGATGTGGTGAATTATGCACTTTGTCCCAGGTGAAAGGAGAGGTTTGCAGCAGCTCTGTGTGAATGGTTCCTAATAGCCCTGTGTGCCTGTCCTGTGAGATGTGATCCCTATGCTAAGTGTACCTGTGTGTGGTACTTCCGGAAACACTCCCCAAATCATAGGACAGGGTGGTCAGGGCAGTCAGGACAGAAATAGCGAGTGTCACGCCTTATTCCACTCCTGCTACAGCCACAACATCTTTTTCGGGGTGACGGTTGGGTTGAGGTACCAGCAACGACATTGGGGAAATGTCGCTCGTGTAGACGCCTCACTACACTGGTGGATGGGGCCACAGAACCTCCTGGATACATGATCGATGATCTCTTCCTGAAATTTGAGGAAGGATCCTGTTCTCCCAGCCTTACTGTAGAGAACAAAACTATTATATGCAGCCAATTGAATTAAATATACAGACCCCTTCTTATACCAGCGTCTGGTGAGTCAGGAAACTAAATACGAAGCCAACATCTGGTCATTGAAGTCCACCCCTCCCATGAGCGAATTATAGTCGTGGACACAGAGGGGCTTTTCAATGACACTGGTTGCTCGTTCAATTTGTATTGTCGTGTCTGCGTGAATGGAGGAGAGCATGTAAACGTCACGCTTGTCTCTCCATTTCACAGCGAGCAGTTCTTCATTACACAAGGCAGCCCTCTCCCCCCTTGTAAGACGGGTGGTAACGAGCCATTGGGGGAAGCCCCTGCGACTAGGTCGCGCGGTGCCACAACAGCCAATCTGTTCTAGGAACAAATGCTTGAAGAGGGGCACACTTGTGTAGAAATTGTCCACATAAAGATGGTACCCCTTGCCAAATAAGGGTGACACAAAGTCCCAGACTGTCTTCCCACTGCTCCCCAGGTAGTCAGGGCAACCGACCGGATCCAGGGTCTGATCTTTACCCTTATAGATCTGAAATTTGTGGGTATAGCCTGTGGCCCTTTCACAGAGCTTATACAATTTGACCCCATACCGGGCACGCTTGCTTGGGATGTATTGTTTGAAGCCAAGGCGCCCGGTAAAATGTAAAAGGGACTCGTCTACGCAGATGTTTTGCTCAGGGGTATACAAATCTGCAAATTTGTTTTTGAGGTGGTCTATGAGGGGCCGAATTTTGTGGAGCCGGTTAAAAGCTAGGTGGCCTCTGGGACGGGAGGTGGTGTTATCGTAAAGTGCAGGAAACGCAGGATGGCCTCAAATCGTGCCCTGGACATGGCAGCAGAGAACATGGGCATGTGATGAATTGGGTTCGTGGACCAATATGACCACAATTCATGCTTTTTGGTTAGACCCATGTTTAGGAGAAGGCCCAGAAAAAAAAATTAATTCCGAAACTTGGACGGGTTTCCACCGGAAAGGCTGGGCATAATAGCTTCCCGGGTTGGCGGCTATAAATTGAGTGGCATACCGAATTGTTTCTGCCACGACTATGTCCAAGAGCTCCGCAGTCAAGAACAGCTCAAAAAATCCCAGGGCCGAACTGATCTGAGCTGTCTCAACCCGAACTCCAGACTGGGCGGTGAAAGGGGGAACTAATGGTGCGGCTGAAGTTGGGGACTGCCAATCAGGGTTTGCCAGCACCTCAGGGACTCTAGGGGGTCTACGGGCCTGTCTGTGCGGTGGCTGCGTCAGGGTAACTATTGCACGTGCCATCGTACCAGCTTCAACTGCCCTTCTGGTGCTCGCCACTTCACCATGTTGTACGGCAGTGCTGGTACTAGGTCCAGGGTGGGCTGCGCTGCTGGTGTATGCCTCACCACGTAATCCGACAGCGCCAGCCTCACTCTGCTGCCCTTGAAGCGGATCCTGCGCAACCTGTGGTCTAGCAACATGGGGCTGGGTACGCCTGGTGCTATCGAGGACCTCAACCTCCTCGTCCGAACTTTGGGTCAGACTGCCACTGCTTTCTACAGGTTCATATTCTGACCCGCTAGATTCGTCAGATGAGGGTTCCCATTCCTCATCTGACTGGGTCAGAATCCTGTAGGCCTCTTCAGAAGAATACCCCTTGTTTGACATTTGGACTACTAAATTTAGGGGGTATTCCCTGAGACTACCCAAGAAAAAAAGCAAGCCTGCCTTACAAATGGGAGGCTAGCGAAGTACCGGAGGCCGCTGCGATTGCTAAAAAATATCAAAACTGATTTTTTTTTTTATCGCCGCAGCGCTTGGAAAGTGATTGTGCAGTGATCAAAAAATAAATAAAAAATTTGTCAGGCCTGATCGGGCAAACACTGCGTTTTGGGTGGAGGGCGAGCTAAGGTGACACTAATACTATTATAGATCTGACTGTGATCAGTTTTGATCACTTACAGATACTATAAAAGTACAAATGCTGATTAGCGATACGCTAATCAGCGAATCGGTGATTGCGGTGCGGTGGGCTGGGCACTAACCGATTGCTAACTACCTAACCAAGGGGCCTAAACTATCCTAAAACCTATCAGTCAATACCAGTGAAAAAAAATGTGACAGTTTACACTGATCACTTTTTTCCCTTTCACTAGGTGATTGACAGGGACGATCAAGGGGTTAATTGGGGTGGTGGAGGGTGATCTGGGGGCTAAGTGTAGTGTTTGGTGTACTCACTGTTAACTGTGCTCCTCTGCTGAGGCCAACCGACGAAAAGAATCAGCAGAGGAGCACAGCAGCCATTTAACACCTTATATTTATAAATATAAGGTGTTAAATGGCCTGTGATTCGTTAAAAAATCATCAGCCTGCCAGCAATGATCATTGGCTGGCAGGCTGATGATGCAACCCCCCTCAAACTTTTGCCGGCCCGCGATGCGCATGCGCGGGCTGGCTGTGAGCGTCATCTTGCGTCTCGCGAGATTACGCGTATATGCGTGACTCTGCCTGAGACTGCCGCCTCCGGAGCACGATCCTGCGTTAGGCGGTCCGGAGGCGGTTAAACAAAAGGTATCGGCCCAGGTCCAGAGCGTGACCATCCAGATCTAGCCACAGAAGGCCAATGGAGCTCCCACCACATAGGCGCGCCTGGATTACCGGAGGCAGGACCATCCTCTAATGTCGTTTTCAAGATCAAGCAGCGAGAAGGACGTGCAGTCCCTCTTCTAAGGAGCTGGATTATTTTCATCACCTATAAAGAACAATGACTTTGGGATCCACTCCGTGGACTACTCCTGACGGGTGAGAGCCTGTTACCGGTTACAGGTTGCCGCCGTTCTGCCCTCCCCTGGAAGGTCATGTTTGAAAAGGACTCCCCCCCCCTCCCCCATCTGCCCAAAACAAAAATCGGTTGCGGTTTAATTGGGCAAAATTTTTCAGTTTTGTCCCTCCTTTTCAGGTTATTTGGGAGCCTCTTTGCCAAACGATTCTCATAACCTGTGCTGCTATTTTGCATCCTACTTCATTGGGACAAGTGACAGTATCTAGTTCTTTGAATTACAAATGACTGTTATTGCACTTAACTTTAAGTGCAATGAACTATAACTTTATCAGCATTCACTAAATGGACTCTAAAGTGATTCATTGCACTATTTTACTGCATTAAAAATGTGCCTTCATTCAATATTTTGTTGTGCTTTTCCATAGGTATACAGGGAGTGCAGAATTATTAGGCAAATGAGTATTTTGACCACATCATCCTCTTTATGCATGTTGTCTTACTCCAAGCTGTATAGGCTCGAAAGCCTACTACCAATTAAGCATATTAGGTGATGTGCATCTCTGTAATGAGAAGGGGTGTGGTCTAATGACATCAACACCCTATATCAGGTGTGCATAATTATCAGGCAACTTCCTTTCCTTTGGCAAAATGGGTCAAAAGAAGGACTTGACAGGCTCAGAAAAGTCAAAAATAGTGAGATATCTTGCAGAGGGATGCAGCACTCTTAAAATTGCAAGCTTCTGAAGCGTGATCATCGAACAATCAAGCGTTTCATTCAAAATAGTCAACAGGGTCGCAAGAAGCGTGTGGAAAAACCAAGGCGCAAAATAACTGCCCATGAACTGAGAAAAGTCAAGCGTGCAGCTGCCAAGATGCCACTTGCCACCAGTTTGGCCATATTTCAGAGCTGCAACATCACTGGAGTGCCTAAAAGCACAAGGTGTGCAATACTCAGAGCCATGGCCAAGGTAAGAAAGGCTGAAAGACGACCACCACTGAACAAGACACACAAGCTGAAACGTCAAGACTGGGCCAAGAAATATCTCAAGACTGATTTTTCTAAGGTTTTATGGACTGATGAAATGAGAGTGAGTCTTGATGGGCCAGATGGATGGGCCCGTGGCTGGATTGGTAAAGGGCAGAGAGCTCCAGTCCGACTCAGATGCCAGCAAGGTGGAGGTGGAGTACTGGTTTGGGCTGGTATCATCAAAGATGAGCTTGTGGGGCCTTTTCGGTTTGAGGATGGAGTCAAGCTCAACTCCCAGTCCTACTGCCAGTTTCTGGAAGACACCTTCTTCAAGCAGTGGTACAGGAAGAAGTCTGCATCCTTCAAGAAAAACATGATTTTCATGCAGGACAATGCTCCATCACACGCGTCCAAGTACTCCACAGCGTGGCTGGCAAGAAAGGGTATAAAAGAAGAAAATCTAATGACATGGCCTCCTTGTTCACCTGATCTGAACCCCATTGAGAACCTGTGGTCCATCATCAAATGTGAGATTTACAAGGAGGGAAAACAGTACACCTCTCTGAACAGTGTCTGGGAGGCTGTGGTTGCTGCTGCACGCAATGTTGATGGTGAACAGATCAAAACACTGACAGAATCCATGGATGGCAGGCTTTTGAGTGTCCTTGCAAAGAAAGGTGGCTATATTGGTCACTGATTTGTTTTTGAATGTCAGAAATGTATATTTCTGAATGTTGAGATGTTATATTGGTTTCACTGGTAAAAATAAATAATTGAAATGGGTATATATTAGTTTTTTGTTAAGTTGCCTAATAATTATGCACAGTAATAGTCACCTGCACACACAGATATCCCCCTAAAATAGCTAAAACTAAAAACAAACTAAAAACTACTTCCAAAAATATTCAGCTTTGATATTAATGAGTTTTTTGGGTTCATTGAGAACATGGTTGTTGTTCAATAATAAAATGAATCCTCAAAAATACAACTTGCCTAATAATTCTGCACTCCCTGTATAAAAATCCTAATCCTAATCTTATATCCTAATTATAGTGGAGTTGATATATAATAGGCCATGTGTGTTATATTCACCATTGTGTATGTATTTTAAAGTACGCCGAAAGAGGTTCATGGAAAGGACACAGTTCATAAAAAAAAAATTCTGTAGATGTACCAGTCTAAGAAGAGTCATTCTTGTCTTCTTATAGATTTATGACTGAGATAAGGATAGACACATCTGGTACTAATCATTCCTACGGGTTAATGTCTATTGATGAAGCACAAAATCTGTGATGTATGTATATGTATAATGAACATTAAGTTTTAGTATAAGATAATCAATAGGACATATGTATTGTATTACATATGTATGGTACTATATAATTGGATCTTATGAAGGACGTGAATGCATTTATTATCTTATATATTTCTCATTGGGAACGTATACACTCCTAAAGCATGGTGAGAAATATTTTAAGTGTAAAATTTTGTTAGTAAGAGTGTTATTTTAACTAACAATCAATCACCCGTTGGAGTAACAGAGGAGACGCATCTCTGTGAGAGTAATGACTGGGATATAACAATACCAGGGTTCTCTATATAGGAAAGACAAAGAAGGCAAGAAAGGGGGAGGGGTGGCCCTGTATGTGAAAGATAGCATAAAATCTAATTTATTGCAAGTTACCGAGACCAATTTAGAGTCAGTTTGTGTTACGTTGCAGCTTGATAATCATAAGGTAACTCGTGTAGGTGTAATATATAGACCACCTAGCCAAGTCAAAGAATTAGATTATCTACTAGTTGTGAAAATGGCTAAAATGACATTGAAAGGGGAAGTTATCATTATGGGAGACTTTAATCTTCCTGATGTAAACTGGAAAACCAAAATAGCTAGTTCTGCCAGGAGTACAGATATTCTAAATTCCCTACTGGGATTATCTCTACAGCAAGTAGTTGAGGAACCAATCCGGAAGGAGGCCATTTTAGATTTAGTATTCACAAATGGGAATTTGGTATCTGATATTACTGTAGGGGAAAGCTTGGGATCTAGTGATCACCAGTCAGTGTGGTTTACTACAAGTACAGTGACTGAGTCACACCACACAAAAACAAGTTTTAGTAGAAAAAAAAAACTTTTCTAAAATTAGATTAGTGGTATACGAGTCCCTATCAGATTGGAACAGTGTCAATAGAGTCCAGGAGAAATGGGACTACTTAAAAGTGGCACTATTGAAGGCAACAGATAATTGCATTAGGCTTGTCAATAAAAGCAAAAAAAGGAAAAGACCACTGTGGTACTCAGCAGAAGTGGCCAAAATCATTAAAAACAAAAAGATAGCATTTAGTAATTATAAAAAAAAAAAAAAAAAAAAAAAAAAGGATGACAGGGAAATTTATAAGATTAGTCAGAGAGAGGCCAAGCAAGTTATAAGAGCTTCTAAAGAAATTAGCAAATTAGCTCAGTCAGTGAAAAAGGGCGATAAGACATCCTTCAGATACATAAATGAAAAAAGGAAACTAAAACAAGGAATTACCAAATTAAAAACAAAAGAAGGAAAGTATATGGAAGAAGATAAGGAACTAGCTGACTGCCTCAATGACTACCTCTGTTCAGTTTTTACAAAGGAAAATGAAGGAAAAGAACCTCAGTTAGGAAGGAAGACTAATTAATCTTTTGATGCATGTGTCTTTACAGAGGAAGAGCTTCTAAGTCAGATGTCTAAAATTAATACAAATAAGTCACAGGGGCCTGATAGGATACACCCAAAGCTATTAAAAGAGCTTAGCGTTGAACTAGCAAAACCATTAACAGATTTATTTAACCAATCACTGGTAACAGGAGTCGTCCCAGAAGATTGGAAAATAGCAAATGTTGTGCCCATTCACAAGAAAGGTAGTAGGGAGGAATCAGGCAACTATAGGCCAGTAAGTCTGACATCAATAGTGGGGAAATTAATGGAAACTATACTTAAGGAGAGGATTGTAGAACATCTAAAATCCCATGGATTGAAAGATGAAAAACAGCATGGGTGTACTTCAGGGAGATCATGTCAAACTAATCTTATTGATTTTTTTGATTGGGTGACAAAAATAATGGATGGAGGAGGTGCAGTAGACTTTAGTAAGGCTTTTGATACTGTCCCACATAGAAGGCTTATCAATAAATTGCAGTCTTTGTGCTTGGACTCCCATATTGTTGAATGGATTAGGCAGTGGCTGAGAGAAAGACAACAGAGGGTTGTAGTGAATGGAGTATATTCAGACCATGGTCTTGTTACCAGTGGGGTACCTCAGGGATCTGTTCTGGGGCCCATTTTGTTTAATATCTTTATCAGCGAAATTGCAGAAGGCCTTGATGGTAAGGTGTGTTTTGACACAAAGATTTGTAACAGGGTTGATGTTCCTGGAGGGATACACCAAAGGGAAAAGGATTTAGGAAAACTAGAGGAATGGTCAAAAATCTGTCAAAATTTAATGTTGATAAGTGCAAGATAATGCACCTGGGGCGTAAAAACCCAAGAGCAGAATATAAAATCAGTGATACAGTCCTAACCTCAGTATCTGAGGAAAGGGATTTAGGGGTCATTATTTCAGAAGACTTAAAGGTAGGCAGACAATGTCATAGAGCAGCAGGAAAAGCTAGCAGAATGCTTGGTTGTATAGGGAGATGCATTACCAGTAGAAAGAGGGAGGTGCTCATGCCGCTCTACAGAGCACTAGTGAGACCTCATTTGGAGTATTGTGCGCAGTACTGGAGACCATATCTCCAGAAGGATATTGATACTTTGGAGAGAGTTCAGAGAAGAGCTACTAAACTAGTACATGGATTGCAGGATAAAACTTACCAGGAAATATTAAAGGACCTTAACATGTATAGCTTGGAAGAAAGACGTGACAGAGGGAATATGATAGAAACCTTTAAATACATAAAGGGAATCAACAAGGTAAAATAGAAGAGAATACTTAAAAGAAGAAAAACTGCTACAAGAGGACATACTTTTAAACCTTTGCCCCTCTAATTTAAAACTAATATCAGGAAATATTACTTTACTGAGAGAGTAGTGGATGCATGGAATAGCCTTCCTGCAGAAGTGGTAGCTGCAAATAAAGCAAAGGAGTTTAAGCATGCATGGGATAGGCATGAGGCCATCCTTCATATATGATAGTGCCAGGGGCTATTCATAGTATTCAGTATATTGGGCAGACTAGATGAGCCAAATGGTTGTTATCTGCCGACACATTCTATGTTTCTATGTTAAGCACAAGGTCCATTATATTCTTATCGGTACATAAATGTGAGAGTATGGAAAAAGTCTAAATGGCACCACAAAGTCTATGCCTTAATTGGTTTTTGTGTCGAAAATAATTCCTTAACTCTCATTTAGGATTCCATATATTATGTGTATAGAGTGTAAGACCTGGACAGTTAACCCTTAATAGTGATGATACTAATAGCTTATGCAATAATGCCACCTAGGTATAAATTGGTAACATTGCACCAATAGCTGAAATGCATTCTGGGCGATACAGTGACATCACTGTCATTATTATATGTACACGTCTATCCGACAATAATTGGAAAACTCCAAGTGTGTCTAACTGATAAGTTTGTGATCATAAACCACACACACATGAAGGGAGAGAAAGAAAGAAAAGAAAGATCCCAATGATCAGAACGGACTTTAGAGCTGACTTCCCATAGACTCTGCAAATCATTCGCATTCTCGGATAACGTATAACTTGATTATGTGTAGTATTGATGGAATTTTTAGCTTGATATTTAGTTAGTCCACTCTTTATTGCGGATGTGAATATTAAAAAGTATTACATCAATATTATCACTATTTAGTAAAGATGCCAATTTCTGATCCAATATTGTTATCAAAAGAGAATCTCTGATTGGAATATTTCAATTTCATAGTCTGTATCAGGCTTGATAATTTATAACTTATGTAGCAATACTACCCGATATCCGAGATTAGTCATAGTTTACGAAGAGCAAGGGTTCGTATCTGTCCTAATCATTGAGTTTATTGCATATTATCATCTGATAAATATCTCTTAATTGTCGTCGAGGCGGCTTGTGTTACATTTTTTTTAATTTGAGAAGTGTTATGGAATGCTGGTAGTCGTGTTAGAGCCACCTAGTGGCGACTTTTGGGTACTGCATATTACTGTGTGTTATTGCATATTATTGACTTTTATATTCATTAGGTTTTGATTGTATTCTGAATTATTGTATAATAAATCATTAAAATTTTTGCATAGAGGTTACTGGCCCAAGCAGG
The DNA here is from genome assembly GCF_014858855.1 of Bufo gargarizans. Lineage (NCBI taxonomy): Eukaryota > Metazoa > Chordata > Amphibia > Anura > Bufonidae > Bufo > Bufo gargarizans. Next base: position 479,322,209 of record NC_058080.1, read on the forward strand.
TTACCGCGTCTGTGTATCACCACGCCGTGGTATATAAACTAGTGGCTCACGGCGTGAGTGTACATAATATTGCCAGGCCTGGGTTTCGGAGGCAATTGGCTGTAGTAGGCTGACGGTGCACTCTTCTCCTTAGGTGCATGGAAACACGTTGAGCAATTACCATACGTGGCAGTGGCCGTGGAGTCAGTGTCTGTTGGCATACTAGCCATAGTTCCTTAGTGCTAGGATATCCTGCTTTATCTATTCCCCCATTGGTCAGCATCATGACCATGTGGGTGTAGCCCCTTAGTGCTGGTGGCTTTAGTTTGTGGGACCCACCTTTTACGCTACTGTTACATATACCTTACCTTTAGTGCCGTTATTAGTATCTTTATTAGGTGAGGTCCTATCATTTTGTGATACCTACCTTCTCTGTCCAGGTGGTAGTTGGCGTTTGGGTATATACCCCTCTATTTTACCTTAGTATTATATTAATAAAGATTTGTTATTTTGTTTTAGCACTCCTCTTCACGAATACATATTATTTTGCTATAATTGAGGACGTATACAACTACACCTTTTTTCATTTTTGTTTTGTTTCATATCATCTGATAAATATCTCATAATTGTGGTCGAGACGGCTTGTATTGCATTTTTATGTTTGAAAAGTGTTATGGAATGCTGGTAGTCATGTTAGAGCCATCTAGTGGCACATTTTGGGTACTGCATATTACTGTGTGTTATTGCATATTATTGACCTTTATATTCAATAATTTTTGATTGTATTCTGAATTATTGTATCACCGGATAGATTAGCACTGTGATGCTTAGTGATCATGGATTGCCTCTGAGTACGTTAATATATACGTTCCAAGCTGATCTAACATCGCCTTGCTCATTATGGACTGACTCTGAGCACAGTCAAAACTAACGGTCCTTATCTTTAAAGGAACCAAATTGTTATGTGCCAAGCAGATCTAACACCGTTAAGGGTAACCCGCTGCTGCAATATGTGTATTCAGAGGGAGTAATTAACCCTCATGAGAGTTTTTGGGAGAAGTCTGCGCCTCCCACTTCTAACTAGAACCTTGTGTTAAGCCAAGGTTGTGTAAGTCCTAAGGCCTCACGCGCCGCCTTAAGAAAAAGTATTAGCTACCTGTTTTACTCATCAAGGTGACAAGCGTAAAGCATAATTAGGCCTTGTTGTTGGAAGGGAATATAGGATAAAGCCACCCTTCTGTTTGCGGGCATTTCATTGCATAGTGGTGGGAATACAGAGTAAAGACAAACACCCCTGCGCTTTCTTTGGTATTAGCGGCCCGATACTCAAAGTAAAGTCAGGAATGAGCGCTTTGTGCACATCTGTTGGTTCTCTGGTTATACCTGAGAGGGAAGCTGTGATTGGACACCCTACTAACAAGGGCAGGAACCTAGTGGTAGATGTCTTCTATGCAGGGGCGGACTGATGACTCAAAAAAATCACGCCCAATAAAATGCATAGAAAAGTGCAGTGTGTGAGTATTGCAAGCTCTACAGCAATATAAGTCACAGGAATGTGCAGTTTGTGAGTGTATTACAGATCACCTCATCAATACAATGCACAGGAATGTGCAGCGTGTGCGTATACTGTATCATAGCCAACCCACTGCTTTCCCATAGGGAAGCATTGAGAGGCTATTGCGCATGCGTGGCTTCATAGAGATGCTTTGAATCAATGCATTTCTATGAGGAGTGTTTAGCGTTAATGCCAGTGTTGCACATTGTGCAACACTGGACTAGTAAGCACGTCTAGTGGCCGTCTGAGTGGCCACTACAGGTTTCCCTTGGCAGTAATATAAATACTGCCTTTTTTTCTGAAAAGGCAGTGTTTACATTAACCACTTCAACCCCGCTAGCTGAAACCCCCTTCATGACCAGAGCACTTTTTACACTTCGGCACTACACTACTTTCACCGTTTATCGCTCAGTCATGCAACTTACCACCCAAATGAATTTTACCTCCTTTTCTTCTCACTAATAGAGCTTTCATTTGGTGGTATTTTATTGCTGCTGACATTTTTACTTTTTTTGTTATTAATCAAAATGTAACGATTTTTTTGCAAAAAAATGAAATTTTTCACTTTCAGCTGTAAAATTTTGCAAAAAAAACGACATCCATATATACATTTTTCGATAATTTATAGTTCTACATGTCTTTGATTAAAAAAAAATGTTTGGGCAAAAAGAAAATGGTTTGGGTAAAAGTTATAGCGTTTACAAACTATGGTACAAAAATGTGAATTTCCGCTTTTTGAAGCAGCTCTGACTTTCTGAGCACCTGTCATGATTCCTGAGGTTCTACAATGCCCAAACAGTAGAAAAACCCCACAAATGACCCCATTTCGGAAAGTAGACACCCTAAGGTATTCGCTGATGGGCATAGTGAGTTCATAGAACTTTTTATTTTTTGTCACAAGTTAGCGGAAAATGATGATGATTTTTTATTTTTATTTTTTTCTTACAAAGTCTCATATTCCACTAACTTGCGACAAAAAATAAAAAATTCTAGGAACTCGCCATGCCCCTCACGGAATACCTTGGGGTGTCTTCTTTCCAAAATGGGGTCACTTGTGGGGTAGTTATACTGCCCTGGCAATTTAGGGGCCCAAATGTGTGAGAAGAACTTTGCAATCAAAATGTGTAAAAAATGGCCTGCGAAATCCGAAAGGTGCACTTTGGAATATGTGCCCCTTTGCCCACCTTGGCTGCAAAAAAGTGTCACACATCTGGTATCGCCGTACTCAGGAGAAGTTGGGGAATGTATTTTGGCGTGCCATTTTACATATAACCATGCTGGGTGAGAGAAATATCTTGGCAAAAGACAACTTTTCCTATTTTTTTATACAAAGTTGGCATTTGACCAAGATATTTTTCTCACCCAGCATGGGTATATGTAAAATGACACCCCAAAACACATTCCCCAACTTCTCCTGAGTACGGCGATACCAGATGTGTGACACTTTTTTGCAGCCAAGGTGGGCAAAGGGGCACATATTCCAAAGTGCACCTTTCGGATTTCGCAGGCCATTTTTTACACATTTTGATTGCAAGATACTTCTTACACATTTGGGCCCCTAAATTGCCAGGGCAGTATAACTACGCCACAAGTGACCCCATTTTGGAAAGAAGACACCCCAAGGTATTCCGTGAGGGGCACGGCGAGTTCCTAGAATTTTTTATTTTTTGTCGCAAGTTAGTGGAATATGAGACTTTGTAAGGAAAAAAGAAAAAAAAAAGAAAAATCATCATTTTCCGCTAACTTGTGACAAAAAATAAAAAATTCTAGAAACTCGCCGTGCCCCTCACGGAATACCTTGGGGTGTCTTCTTTCCAAAATGGGGTCACTTGTGGCGTAGTTATACTGCCCTGGCAATTTAGGGGCCCAAATGTGTAAGAAGTACCTTGCAATCAAAATCTGTAAAAAATGTCCTGTGAAATCCGAAAGCTGCTCTTTGGAATATGTGCCCCTTTGCCCACCTTGGCTGCAAAAAAGTGTCACACATCTGGTATTGCCGTACTCAGGAGAAGTTGGGGAATGTATTTTGGTGTGCCATTTTACATATAACCATGCTGGGTGAGAGAAATATCTTGGCAAAAGATAACTTTTCCCATTTTTTTATACAAAGTTGGCATTTGACCAAGATATTTTTCTCACCCAGCATGGGTATATGTAAAATGACACCCCAAAACACATTGCCCAACTTCTCCTGAGTACGGCGATACCACATGTGTGACACTTTTTTGCAGCCTAGATGCGCAAAGGTGCCCAAATTCCTTTTAGGAGGGCATTTTTAGACATTTGGATCCCAGACTTCTTCTCACACTTTCGGGCCCCTAAAAAGCCAGGGCAGTATAAATACCCCACATGTGACCCCACTTTGGAAAGAAGACACCCCAAGGTATTCAATGAGGGGCCTGGCGAGTTCCTAGAATTTTTTTTTTTTTTGCATAAGTTAGCGGATATTGATTTTTTTTTTGTTTTTTTTCTCACCAAGTCTCACTTTCCGCTAACTTAGGACAAAAATTTCAATCTTTCATGGACTCAATATGCCCCTCAGCGAATACCTTGGGGTGTCTTCTTTCCGAAATGGGGTCACATGTGGGGTATTTATACTGCCCTGGCTTTTTAGGGGCCCTAAAGCGTGAGAAGAAGTCTGGAATATAAATGTCTAAAAATGTTTACGCATTTGGATTCCGTGAGGGGTATGGTGAGTTCATGTGAGATTTTATTTTTTGACACAAGTTAGTGGAATATGAGACTTAGTAAGAAAAAACAAAGACAAACAAAAAATTGCCACTAACTTGTGCCAAAAAAAATGTCTGAATGGAGCCTTACCAGGGGGGTGATCAATGACAGGGGGGTGATCAATGACAGGGGGGTGATCACCCATATAGACTCCCTGATCACCCCGCTGTCATTGATCACCCCCCTGGTAAGGCTCCATTCAGACGTCCGTATAATTTTTACGGATCCATGGATCGGATCCGCAAAACACATGCGGACGTCTGAATGGAGCCTTACAGAGGGGTTATCAATGACAGGGGGTGATCAGGGTGATCATCCCCCTGTCACTGATCACCCCCCCTGTAAGGCTCCATTCAGACGTCCGCATGATTTTTACGGATCCATGGATACATGGATCGGATCCACAAAACACATGCGGACGTCTGAATGGAGCCTTACAGGGGGGTGATCAATGACAGGGGGTGATCAGGGTGATCATCCCCCTGTCACTGATCACCCCCCCTGTAAGGCTCCATTCAGACATCCGCATGATTTTTACGGATCCATGGATACATGGATCGGATCCACAAAACACATGCGGACGTCTGAATGGAGCCTTACAGGGGGGTGATCAATGACAGGGGGTGATCAGGGTGATCACCCCCCTGTCACTGATCACCCCCCCTGTAAGGCTCCATTCAGACGTCCGCATGTGTTTTGCGGATCCGATCCATGTATCCGTGGATCCGTAAAAATCATACGGACGTCTGAACGGAGCCTGACAGGGGGGTGATCAATGACAGGGGGGTGATCAGGGAGTTTATATGGGGTGATCATGGGTGATCAGGGGTTCATAAAGGGTTAATAAGTGACGGGGGGGGGGGGTGTAGTGTAGTGTAGTGTTTGGTGCGACTTTACTGACCTACCTGTGTCCTCTGGTGGTCGATCCTAACAAAAGGGACCACCAGAGGACCAGGTAGGAGGTATATTAGACGCTGTTATGAAAACAGCATCTAATATACCTGTTAGGGGTTAAAAAATTCGGATCTCCAGCCTGTCAGCGAGCGATCGCCGCTGGCAGGCTGGAGATCCACTCGCTTACCTTCCGTTCCTGTGAGCGCGCGCGCCTGTGTGCGCGCGTTCACAGGAAATCCCGGCCCTCGCGAGATGACGCATATATGCGTGACTCTGCGCAGGGCCGCCACCTCCGGACCGCACATCTGCATTAGGCGGTCCGGAGGTGGTTAAAAAGCTTGCAGAGACATGCTATAGACACCAGAACTACTACGTTTAGCTGTTGTGGTTCTCGTGACCATAGTGTCCCTTAATATAGAGAAGAAAAAAAGAATCAACACAAGTATGAAATAAAATGGCTGTATCATTATTCAAAAAATTAAAAAAGCACAACTTCTGACACAAATATATAGTATTTTGCAGATCATTTTTTTTTTTTTTTTTTACAATGTGCAGATAGTCCTGTACCCCTCCCTCCCCTTTCTCCATCCCCCCCACCCTCTTCTCCAACCACCCAGCACCCTTACTCACATAAAACAAGTAATATACGGTATATAATATAGCTTACAGTGAATTACTGTAAATAATTAGGCCTCTTTCACACGGCCGTTGCGGAAACATGTGCGGGTGCGTTGCGGGAACACCCGCGATTTTTCCGCGCGAGTGCAAAACATTGTCATGCGTTTTGCACTCGCGTGAGAAAAATCGCACATGTTTGGTACCCAAACCCGAACTTCTTCACAGAAGTTTGGCTTGGGATCAGTGTTCTGTAGATTGTATTTTTCCTTATAACATGGTTATAAGGGGAAATAATAGCATTCTGAATACAGAATGCATAGTAAAATAGCGCTGGAGGGGTTAAAAAAAATAATAATAATTTAACTCCTCTTAGTCCACTTGCTCGCGTAGCCCGGCATCTCTTCTGTCTTCATCTTATCTTTGTGTAGCAACAAGGACCTTTGGTGACGTCACAGTCATCACATGATCCATCACCATGGTAAAAGATCATGTGATGGATCATGTGATGACTGTGACGTCACCAAAGGTCCTTGTTGCTACGCAAAGATAAGATGAAGACAGAAGAGATGTCGGGCTATGCGAGCAAGTGGACTAAGGTGAGTTAAATTATTATTTATTTATTTTTCAACCCCTCCAGCACTATTATACTATGCATTCTTGTCATGGAACCATGAACCAGACGTACAACAAGAGATAAGTGGAAATAAGAAGGCTTTATTGAAAACCAAGCTGTAAGGCAAAAGTCCAAACGGATGGCTAAACCGAAGCAGGGTCTTGCGAAGCCAGAGGTCAGGAACCAGAAGGGTAGTCAGACGAAGCCAGGATCAGGAACCAGAAGGGTAGTCAGACGAAGCCAGGATCAGGAACCAGAAGGGTAGTCAGACGAAGCCAGGATCAGGAACCAGAAGGGTAGTCAGACGAAGCCAGGATCAGGAACCAGAAGCAGCAGCAGTCTTAGAAGCATGTGAACACAGGAGGACCAAGCAAGGAACTGAAGCCACAGACCTCCTATATATATGAGCTAGGCATCCAGCTCCTCCCAGTGAGAAGGAGAAGCCGCAGGGTGGGAGGCTACAAGAAACCCAGAAACCAAGATGGCCGCCAGCACATGTCAAACAAAGGAGAACAGCAAGAAGGTAAGACCATGACAGTACCTCCCCCTCAAGGGCCCCTCCTCCGCGGAGTAAAGAACGGTTTCTGAGGGAAGCGTGCGTGGAAGGCTCGGAGCAAGGCAGGAGCATGGACATCTGCGGAGGGAACCCAGGAACGCTCCTCTGGACCATAACCACGCCAATGGACCAAAAACTGCACCCGACCGCGGACCAGGCGTGAGTCCAGGATATTGCTCACCTCATACTCCTCACGATTGCCCACTTGGACCGGACGAGGCCGAGGAACCGAGGAAGTGAAACGATTACACACCAGTGGCTTCAACAGGGAGACATGAAACACGTTGGAGATCCGCATGCCAGGAGGAAGCGCAAGGGCATAGGCTACCGGGTTTACCCTGCGAAGCACTCGGAAGGGACCAACAAAGCGAGGCGCCAGCTTGGGAGTGGGCACTCGAAGGTTGAGGTTGCGGGTGGACAACCATACGCGGTCTCCGACCTGGTAGGAAGGAGCGGGCGCTCGTCTGCGATCAGCCTGGAGTCTCTGGCGCTGCGCAGAGACCTCAAGGGACCTCTGGATCTGTACCCAAGAAGCACGTAGGACGGAAAGGTGATCCTCTACAGCCGGAATATCCTGGGGAGAGAATACCTCCGGTAACACGGCAGGTTGGAACCCATAATTGGCCATGAAGGGAGACGTCCCAGAGGAAGAGTTCACCGCCGTGTTCCTGGCAAACTCAGCCCAAGGCAGGAGGTCAACCCAATTGTCTTGGTGATCGGAGACATAGCAACGAAGGAATTGCTCCAAGGCCTGATTGGATCGTTCTGCGGCCCCATTGGACTGAGGGTGGTAGGCCGAGGAGAAAGAGAGATGAATCCCCAACTGGGAGCAAAAGGCGCGCCAGAACCTGGACACAAACTGACTCCCCCGATCCGACACAATCTCCTTGGGCAAACCGTGCAACCGGAAGACCTCCCTGGCAAAAATCGTGGCCAACTCTTGTGCAGAGGGTAACTTCTTGAGAGGAACACAGTGGCACATTTTGGAAAACCGATCCACAATCATGAGAATGACCGTATGGCCTCGGGATGCAGGGAGGTCCACAATGAAATCCATCCCCAGGTGTGACCATGGACGCTCCCCGGTGGCTATGGGTTGCAAAAGGCCCAACGGAAGGTGCCGAGGGGACTTACTCTGGGCACAAACGGAGCATGCCGCTACATATGCGGCGATGTCGGAACGTAGAGAAGGCCACCAGAACAGACGTGAAACAGCCCAGGACAGCTGATTCTTTCCAGGATGCCCCGCGGCCTTGGAGTTATGGTAGGTTCGCAACAACCGAGTGCGCAACTCCTCAGGCACAAAACATCTGCCGTTGGGTCTCCCAGAGGGAGCACCAGATTGAGCCGCCAAAATCTGCTCACCCAGGGGAGAGGTCAGGCTGGTGCGAATGGCGGCCAGGATCTGATTCGGAGGTGTGACCGAAGTCTGAGTCGACTCCTCCCCGGACAGCTCGGAGTACTGCCGTGATAAGGCATCCGCTCTGATGTTCTTGGAACCGGGTAGGTAGGAGACCACGTAATTAAAATGTGACAAGAACAGAGCCCATCTGGCCTGACGTGGCGTCAATCTCTTGGCCTCAGAGAGGTAGGTCAGATTCTTGTGGTCCGTCAGGATGAGAACCGGAACCACCGAGCCCTCGAGCAAGTGCCTCCATTCTTTAAGGGCCTGCACGATGGCCAATAACTCCCTGTCACCAATCTGATAGTTGCACTCCGCGGAAGACAGTTTCCGGGAGTAAAACCCACAAGGAAGCAGAGGACCCTCTGGTGTTCTACGCTGAGACAGAAGGGCGCCTACTCCCGTCTCAGACGCGTCCACCTCGAGGACAAAAGGCAACCCAGGGTTGGGATGCGACAGAATCGGAGCCGACACAAAGGCGGACTTTAGAGCCTCAAAAGCTCGGATGGCCTCGAGCGGCCAGACCTGGGGATTACTGCCCTTCCTGGTCAGATCCGTGAGAGGCTTGGCTAGCATGGAAAAGTCCCTGATGAACTTCCGATAATAATTGGCGAAGCCCAAAAAGCGCTGCAGGGCACGAAGACCACTGGGCTGGGGCCACTTTAAGACAGCCGAAACCTTCTCAGGATCCATGGAGAACCCCTCAGCGGAAATGATGTAACCTAAGAAAGTTACCTGGGATCGGTGAAATTCGCATTTCTCAAGCTTACCGAACAGCTTGTTCTCTCGTAACCGTTGCAACACTCGTCTGACATCCAGAATGTGGGCCTCCATGGATTCAGAATAAACCAAGATGTCATCCAAATAGACCACCACACACTGCTGCAACAGGTCACGGAAAACATCGTTGATGAATTCCTGGAAGACTGCGGGCGCATTGCACAACCCAAAGGGCATAACCAAGGATTCATAATGACCGGTCCTGGTGTTAAACGCGGTCTTCCACTCATCGCCCGCCTTGATCCTTACCAGGTTATATGCCGCCCTCAGGTCGAGTTTGATAAAGACCGTGGCCCCTTTGAGGCGATCGAACAGCTCGGAAATCAAGGGTATCGGGTAAGCGTTCTTGATCGTGATGCGATTGATACCCCTGTAATCGATGCAAGGCCTCAACTCATCGCCCTTCTTTTTCACAAAGAAAAATCCAGCCCCTGCCGGGGACGAGGATTTGCGAATGTGTCCGCGTGAAAGCGCCTCCCTCACGTACATTCATTTCCATGGGGCCTGCGTTACGTGAAAAACGCAGAATATAGAGCATGTTGCGATTTTCACGCAACGCACAAGTGATGCGTGAAAATCACCGCTCATGTGAACAGCCCCATAGAAATGAATGAGTCGGTATTCAGTGCGGGTGCAATGCGTTCAACTCACGCATCGCATCCGCGCGGAATACTCGCCCGTATGAAAGGGGCCTTACAGTTCTGAAGACTTCTGCAGGCTCAGGATCAGTGCTCTGGGCAGGGGGCAGCTGGGCTCAGGGTTGGGAGTGGGCACCGCTCTGCATTTCAAGAAGGAGAGCTATAAGACGCACCTAGGTTTTAGACAACAAGAGGACAACAAGAAAAATAATATTTTTCATTACACCTCAGGTCAGACCACCAATTTGACGCCCAATGTTAATCAGACCTCAGCTGACAGCCCCAATCAGACCCCCAATGTTAATAAGACCTCAAATCAAACCCCCAATCAGACCTCAGCTCAGACCCCAATGTAAATGACCCCCAATCAGACCTTAGATGAGAGCCCCATGCCTCTCATCACCCCCATATCAGCCCACATGCCTCTCATAAGCCCCCATAATCAGCCCTTATGCCTCTCAGCCCCCATTATCTTCCGTTATGCCTCTCATCAACCCCCATTACAGCCCTTATACCTCTCAGCCCTTATGCCTCTCACTGCCCCCATTATGCCTCTCAGACCCCCCATTATGCCTCTTGGCCCCCATTATGCCTCGCCCCTATTATGCCTCTCAGCAAGTCCCCATTATGCCTCTCAGCCAGTCCCCATTATGCCTCTCAGCCAGTCCCCATTATGCCTCTCAGCCAGTCCCCATTATGCCGCTCTCAGCTCCATTATGCTGCTCTCAGCCCCCATTATCTTCCGTTATGCCTCTCATCAACCCCCATTACAGCCCTTATACCTCTCACTGCCCCCATTATGCCTCTCAGACCCCCCATTATGCCTCTTGGCCCCCATTATGCCTCGCCCCTATTATGCCTCTCAGCCAGTCCCCATTATGCCTCTCAGCCAGTCCCCATTATGCCTCTCAGCCAGTCCCCATTATGCCTCTCAGCCAGTCCCCATTATGCCGCTCTCAGCTCCATTATGCTGCTCTCAGCCCCTATTATGCCTCTCAGGCCCCCCATTATACGCCTCAGCCCCCATTATGCCTCTCAGCCAGCCCCCATTATGCCTCTCAGCCAGCCCCCATTATGCCTCTCAGCCAGCCCACATTATGCCTCTCAGCCAGCCCCCATTATGCCTCTCAGCCAGCCCCCATTATGCCTCTCAGCCAGGCCCACATTATGCCTCTCAGCCAGGCCCACATTATGCCTCTCAGCCAGGCCCACATTATGCCTCTCAGCCAGGCCCACATTATGCCTCTCAGCCAGGCCCACATTATGCCTCTCAGCCAGGCCCACATTATGCCTCTCAGCCAGGCCCACATTATGCCTCTCAGCCAGGCCCACATTATGCCTCTCAGCCAGGCCCACATTATGCCTCTCAGCCAGGCCCACATTATGCCTCTCAGCCACGCCCACATTATGCCTCTCAGGTCCCCCATTATGCCTCAGCTCCCATTATGCCTCTCAGGCCCCCCATTATGCCTCTCAGCCCCCAGCAGCCTAGCCATTATGCCCCCAGCAAAAATAAATAAAACACTTACCTCTCCTGCTCCTGCTCCTGGACTCCGCTGCTCCTCACCGGCACCGCGATCTTCTTCCTCCTGATTTCGGCTGGCACGCACAGCGTGACGTCACAGAGCGACTCACGATGTGCACAGCCCTGCACAGCTGACAGCCGAGGACCAGGAAGCAGTGAGTACCGATTACAAGCAGCTATTTTGATTTATTTTTCTACCTTAGGGCCTATCATTTTATTGATGTATAAATTAAAAGTTATGTTTTAGTTCAATAATTGATCACTGTTTTCACTGACTTTCTGCCAAAAGTTAAGCCAAAGTCTGCTGAGGACCAAGATAAAGCCAGAAGATTGTCTTTGATGCAAGTATATCCAAGTAAAGTTACTGTTCCACTTTATACAAAGTCTGGACACAATTATTCCTTCATCATCCAAGTTAATCACCCCTTTTGCACTGCTTCAGACGACCACGTCTGGGATCCAAGGATATCCAGGTAGGGGCACCGTGACACATGCTTATAACATATACAGGGACATTGTAGGTCACCCTACACCACTCTGGCATTCCTACATCTGGGTACCATCGCCACTATACTTAAAGGGGGCTCTAAGTCCTTGTTGCTTCAATTCAACTGGCGTCACGACAACTTGCTATAACAGAGGGACATATATCGTAAAAACCTCTTAAAGGGTAAGGGATACCCCAGACGCTGGCAACTGCCCGCTGCATCCCATTTGGCATCACAAGCAAGAACTCTTGTAACGTCTTAAAGGGACCCATGGCAGTACCACCGTCCGTTGCATATTCTTGAGCAAAACCTGTATCACTCTGCGTGATTTATGGTTAGGACAGAGGTTCACCTTCCAGCAGGACAATGACCCCAAACACACTGCTAATAAAACACTAGAGTGCAGGGGCGAATCTAAAGGCTCATGGGCCCTGGTATAAGAGTTCAGCTTGGGCCCCCCTTCCCTCAGTGCTTTGTGGCCAGGGGCAGGGGAGCACATAGCTCTCATACTGCCTGAGACAAAAATTGTAATGGCAAAAGATACATTCTTGACCTAACTCCTTACCTCCAGCCAGAGGTGTAACTTGACCAGCATGCACTTTCTGTAGAATTGGTGTTTTCTTATGTGGCACAAGGGTGTTTGGGCCCCTCAGGCTCCTGGGCCCGGTAGCGACTGCTACCTCTGCACCCCCTATAGCTATGACCCTGCTTTAGTGGTTTAAGGGGAAACATGTAAATGTGTTGGAATGGCCTAGTCAAAGCCCAGATCTCAATCCAATAGAAAATCTGTGGTCAGACTTAATGATTGCTGTTCACAAGCGCAAACCATACAACTTGAAGGAGCTGGAGCAGTTTTGCAAGGAGGAATTGGCAAAAATCCCATTGGTAAGATGTGGCAAGCTCATAGAGACTGATCCAAAGCGACTTGGAGCTGTGATTGTCGCAAAAGGTGGCTCTACAAAGTATTGACTTTAGGGGGGTGAATAGTTATGCACATTGACTTTTTCTGTCATTTTGTCCTATTTGTTGTTTGCTTCACAATAAAAATAAATAACATCTTCAGAGTTGTGGACATGGTCTGTAAATTAAATGATGCAAATCCTCAAACAATCCATGTTAATTCCAGGTTGTGAGACACCAAAGCACGAAAAAAAGTCATGGGGGGTGAATACTTTTGCAAGACACTGTACATAATCTTCTTCACAGTGGCCCCCAGCAGTAATAATGTTCCCCATAGTGATAGTGGCCCTCAATGCCAAAAATGCCAGTGAGCTGTACGTTGAAAAAAAAGATTTACTTCATTCACTCCAAAGGCAGTCGATCCTCTGTTGATGCTGAAGGACCTGAGTACCCAGAGTGATGGAATCACCATGTACTCCCAGGAGATCCTTCAGCATCAAGAGAGGACCAACTGTCTTGCGTGTGCAAGTGTAAAGGCAGCAGATGTTGCCATTACACCTAGAGGCTCTGCTCTCTCTGCAACTGCCGCGCCCTCTCCACTTTGACAGGGCCAGGCAGTGAAAATATAATCATGCCTGGCCCTGTCAATCAAAGTGCAGTGGGCACGACAGTTGCAGAGAAAGCGGAGCCTCTAGGTGTAAAGGCATTACCCTTGTTACTCCTAGAGGCTCATTTACATTGTTTTTCAGCAATGTGGGCATACAGTACATGAACATGGGACCAACATAGATGTCTTCAGCTGTCAAGCGCACATGCAAGAGGTCAGCCAGTTTCATAGGCAAAAATCTGCTGACAGATGCCCTTTAAATAGATGAGACATTCCAGTTAAGCGGTTTTCCAGAATCAGGCAATATTTGCCCATGCAGGGGGTGAAAAATAGGATAAAATAACTACAGATGCAGTAGTCACTCTGTAAATCCCCCTGCGGTTCCAGCGCTGATGTGCCAATGCTTTGTTTACTTGGCTGCAGTGAAGATGTCCTACTGCCAACGCGTGACTACTGCAGCCAATCATTGGACTCAGCACTGTTCTTGATTTTGGAGCGCTGTTTTTCAGTTTTTACACAGCACTGATAACAGCTGCTGCAAAATGTTGGTAGGAGGATTGAATTTGGCAGCTGAACAACACCATGCATGCTCCATCAGACATGACTGGGTGCACTACCCAAGCCCAAAATGTAATAAAAAGTGTGACGCATTGCTTCTTACTAGACGGGGATTTACAAGGTTACATAAATATTTTATGAGGTTCTCTCTAGATTTATGGGAAAGCCTTGATCCACAGGTTGTTACCAGCATGTTTAGGTGATTTCAAATTATATTAAATTAGACATGTCTCACGCAAAAACTATTTAACATTTCTAGGTAAGGACTCAGGAGAAATATTACAATAGATGCATTTTACTATACCGTATCGAACACCTGCACCTTTTAAAATAACTATGTTAACAGTTTATTGGCAAGGTGAAGGAGTTTTACTATTAGTGTGCACAATATGCATTTCTAAGACTTTCAATAATGACTTTTACTATCAATATATATGTGTGTGTAAAATCTGTATATATACAGAAAGATAGATAGATGATAGATAGTACTTTTACTGTATATATAAAACATATTGGAGCAGACTTACTAATGAAAATCTAATGAAATGCTGCAGTTTTTTTTTCTTTGCGCAATTTATGCCAAAAAACTGCCACATTTACTAACCGTTTTACCCACTTTTCCAGGCGTTTTCTGCCTCGTCCAACAAGGGGTGTGGCTTCAACAGAAAGGGGCATATCCATAATTTGTGGATATGGTTCTGTGCATGGGGCCTAATGCGGTAGCATGAACTGTAAATTTCAGCCCTGAGCAACTGCAGTGAGCCCTTGAAGGAACTGGAGCAGGGGATGGCAGTGGTAGTGGCTCTGACTATAAGATATGTCACAGTGGTTTCCCTCAGGGTGTGTGCATTGAGAGGAGGGTGCACCTTTTCTTTCCTCAGGGCACTTCCTGTAGTTGGGGTTCCTGCTTGATGTTAGTTTGGGCTGTCCTTGATGTTGGTGGTTGTATGGGTGCTTCCTGAGAGGTGTAGTAGTGCAATGGCCAGTCAGGAACCCGGGCCAGAAGTAGAAGAATAATCAGTAAATAGTAATCTTTTTACTTGAGTGCAAAATAGGAATTATACAGTAGTACATTCAACAATAATTTGTACACAGTGCAAATCCTTTTCCCTGATGGCGAGGTATGGAGGCTGGCAAAGTGGCAAATAATGGCACTCTTGGAACTGGATATTGCTAAATTGTCTCTCTCTGGAATCTCTGGCTAGCAACTGTAATCTGAAAATTATGGCTGTAGGGTCCACTTCTGGATACAGGTCTTAGAGGCACATCTGACCCGGACGTGGTTAAGTGTGACAATTGTCTTACATGTAGGGACCAGTTTGGGGGTAAGGGGAGGATGGTGAACCTGGGTAGATGGGAAACAAGCAGTGTAACTAGTTTGAGGGTGGGGAGAGGATGGAGAGCTTGGGGAGATGGGAGAATGAGCAATGTGTCTGGTTTGGGGGGTTGGTAAATTTGAGAGATGGAGGAAGGGACGCTGTGACTAGTTTGGGGGGGATCCGAACTTGGGGAGAAGGGAGAACGAGCACTGTGACTTGTTTGGAGGTGGGGAGAGGATGGTGATCTTGGGGAGATGGGAGAAAAAGCACTGTGACCAGTTTGGGGGTGAGGGAGGTTGGTGAATTTGAGGAGATGGGGGAACGAGCACTGTGACTAGTTTGGGGTGGGGCATGCATGTAATTGCTAGGGGGTTTATGAGGAGCCAATTTTCTAACTACTTTGAGGGGGAGGTGATCCTGCATTCGATTGTTGGAGGGATGATGGGGAGCAAGCTTTCTGACTATTTGGGAGATGGAGGGGATGGTGAGTTGGAATGTGATTCTTGGGGGGGAAGAGGTTATGGGAGAATGTACCAGGGGGTGGATTTGGGGAGGCTGGTTATGATGTGAAACCAGCTTTCTGACTACTTTCAGGGATGGGGGGGAGGTTGAGCCTGTAAAATGATTTCTGGGGAGATAGGGAACAAGCTCTATGACTATTCTAGGGGTGGGGTGGGGATGGTGAGTCTAAATGTGATTACTCTGTGTGTGTGGGAGTAAGCTCTGATTGTTGTTATTGTGGGGTTGACCAGTATATGGGGCACCAGGGTATGGTTTACAATGGTGGTGGAGGGCAGCCCTCAGTCAGTTAAGATGAGTGAGAGCTGTTCTCCCTCACCGCCGGTAAGTGTCCCCCACTGTTGGTATGGTTAGAGGTGCCTCACACATTAGGCAGGTTGAGAGGAGCAGTGATATGCTTTATTATATTTCCTGGAAGGCAATTTGTTCTAAAAAGTTTGAAACCTCTATAAACCGTGCAAGTCAGGCAGTGTTGAGAATTTTGGGTTGTAGCTAGCAAAAACCTGGTTTATGTCACATGTTTGTGTTATATGACTTTCCGGTATGGCATGGTACTGTACATGGAGCGATTCAGCTCTGATTTTTTTTTTGGGCAAACTGAACAAAAAAGATTGACGACCCATGCTCTAAGTGGTTACACAGAGGGAGGGGACTCTCTGTCTTAAGCCATTACCCCCTTGTACTGTATATGCGACCACAGGTTGCCAATGGGTTTCTATGGCAGCTGTTGGCCTAAAAAATGGCCCCCAAGTCTGACAGCTATAATACGCTGCAACACTGGAGTACTGCCATGTACTGTATTATATGACCAGGCTTGTAGATGTTCAAGTGGCAGAGAAAGGAGAGGTGCACCATGGGTTTGGTTGGCTACAGCAACAGTAAGTGCTTTATACAGGAAACAAACAAACCAGAGTTATTGGTTTACATGGTGAAAACAGGTCAGGAGAGTCCAAACTGAAACAAGTATGGGTAAAATGTACATGAGGTAAGCAACTGCATGAGAATATCCATAGTAATCCTGAAAAGCCCCTTTAAACTCACTGAGGTAAATGTATTAATCTTATCTGGGCTGTCTAGACCTGCACCAGATTTATCAAGGTGGCTCAGGTTGGATGATAAGGCAGGAGTCAGAATTTTACACCAGATTTGTGGTGCAATTTTGGCACTAAATATCCTAATTATGCCCCCTTTCAGCTAAGCGTGGATAATTTCTCTCAACCTTGATGCAGAAAATTGCGCCGCATTTTGACACAATTTACGACAGAATCTAATGGGCCACTGTGATAAAAAACAATTCTGACCAAGTACAAAAAGTTGATTATTGACACTGCACTATCAGAGAATTAATGAATTCTCTTAAAACATAACTTTTACTGGTATTAATTTAAAAAAATAGCCCCATAACAAAATTAATAACAATTTGGCTTGTGCCAATTAATAATAACAAGGAAGAGCCTTACTTTATATTAAATATGATGATCCCAAATACATAAAGCAAAGTATTGTAACTTACAGTTTAGAAGACAGCTGATTGGCACACCAGATAATAGAGAAGTAAGGTCAGGGCAGGGGTGGAGGTGGGGGGATTCACCCTAAATTGACCCTAACACTACCCCTGCCTAGCAGCCGAGCACCCGCCTTGAAAGGAGCGACCCCACTTCTCGGTGGCTAAGCCCTCAACTGTCACCTAGTTTAGCCCTGCAGGTAAGTAAAGATATACTTCTCCACAGTATATTCGTCCCTCGTCCCGACACGTTTCCCCAGTCAGTAAAGGCTGGTTCATCAGGGGATCAAAAATGAGGTAAATAATGATGGCAACTACGATAATTGCATTATGGTCCGGTATTGGTGTCAGGGTAAAGTAAGGCACACTGTTAAACTCAAAACCGTATCTTAAATAACTCACATAGGGCGCCAAACGGCGAGTCCGTCCTCTTACTGAGCCAATGAGCACTGCTAGCTTCCTAATCGTGCCACTTCCGGTGTTTGGAACGCACGCTTACCATGTGGAACGCACACGTGCGTCCAAAACCATAAGTGAAGTAAATGTGGTCCCCATGTGATCTACAATGCGTAGAACACATTGCTAGTATTGTCAAGCTGTCCAATCTGTCAGAAAGAGCAGAGCTAAGTATGGATATAAGCTTAGATAGAAATATAAATATATTGCCTATTGTGAGTTATCTGGAAAGGGAGCTAAACAATACTGACACTCAGAAAATACCTCTATTGGGGCTAAGGCATGGTAATTAAGTCACTGGAGGCAAAAAATCATGCCACAAGGGACGCCCCATACTATATGACAAACAGCCTGTAGGAACCAATCCTGGTTCGATACTTGGCAAGAATGCAGGCTTAACAATATACATAACAATCCCATATATAGAATTAACATCAAAAATGGCAACTGCGGTCTTGTTAAATAAAGCAACTAAATTAAATTTGCTCATTCAGGCCAAATGGATGCACTGTTTTGAGGTGGTATATCCATTGGGCCTCCTTGCGGAGAATTCTTTTGTCCTAATCTCCTCTTCTTGGTGAATGTAGTATCACCTCAATTACTTGGAATTTCAAGGTATTAAGGTCACCATTATGTACTTCTAAGACGTGGGGTGCAATGGGGTTATCTCTCTGATTTCTAACATCACCCAGGTGTTCGTCCAATCGTCTTCTGAGTTCCTGTTTGGTCTTCCCCACAAATTTGCGTGGGCATGCACAGGTACACAGATAAATGACACCCTGTGTGCGACAGTTGGAAAAGTCGTGCATTACATACGTTAAACCTGTGCTTACACTGGAGAAATTTTTGGACTTAAGAATAAAAGGGCAGCAGATACAATCGTTGCCACATTTATAGGTACCCATTGGTTTATTAAGCCATGTTTTTGCACTTGCCGGTTTTTGATAATGACTATGTACAAGCCTATCCTTCAAAGACCTACCACGTCTGTAAGTTATAGCAGGTGAGGGAGATAGAACATCTCGCAAATCCGGGTCAGTAAGGAGAATATCCCAATATCTTCTAAAGATATCTCTTACTCTATTGTTCTCACAATCCTAATAACTCTAATGATTCTTTCTGTGTCTTTATCTCGTTGTCTCTGAGTAGAGTTAGTTAAGAGGGAATTTCGATCCACCCTGGTGGAATAATGGTAAGAGTCCCTAAGTACTTTAGGGGGATATATTCGTTGAAATCTATGTTGTAAGTCCCTGGCTTGTTTATAAAATGACTCAGAGGAAGAACAGTTCCTTCGGACCCGAAGGAACTGGCCCTTAGGGGTGCCACACTTCAAACTAGGAGGGTGATGACTGTCCCATTGTAAAAGGCCATTTGTGGCCGTAGGTTTCCTGTAGATTTTAGTGTGCAATTCCCCTTGATGCTTGGTAATACAAACATAGAGGAATGCAATACTGTCTTTATCAATCTCACAAGTAAAATGTAAACCTATTATGTTGACATTAAGTTGGGCCACAAATTCAGAAAAGGAATCCCTGGTACCGTCCCACAAGATAAAAATGTCGTCAATGTATCTCCCCCAGAATAAAATCCTGAGGGTCCATTGACGACAAGCCTCATTGAAGACAATAGTGTCCTCCCACCAGCCGAGGAATACATTAGCATAACTGGGGGCACATGGGCTCCCCATAGCTGTACCCCTGAACTGGTGGAAGAACCGTGTCTCAAATATGAAGTAATTATGGGACAGGATGAACTGAAGCGCCTGGATATTGAATTCATTGTGTAAATGGAATTGTGTCTCTCGAGTTTTTAGGAAGTGTTTAACCGCCATGATGCCCCATTCGTCAAGAATACTTGTGTAGAGAGCTTCTACATCAATAGACGCCAAAAGTACATTCTCATCCACATAGATATTTTCAATTTTGAGCAACAGATCTGATGTGTCTCTAATATACGAGGGAAAAGATGAAACAAAAGGGCGCAAAATATTGTCAACATAAGTGCTCATGCTATGAGAAATGGATCCTACACCTGACACCTACATCGACTATTCGTCGTCTTTTAAAGGGAGGATACCCTTTGTGAATTTTGGGAAATGCATAAAAAGTGGGGCTCTGAGGATAGCGTGGTACCAGAAACTTCACCTCATCCTTTGAGAGTATACCATTTTCAAATGCCCTCACAATCATAGATTCCAACAGATCAGAAAATTGGACCGTAAGGTTAGATACAAGGTTAGATACATGTTCTGTCATTCAAAAGACTCAGGCACATATAACGATATGTAGGATGATCCATCAGTACAACATTTCCTCCCTTATGAAGGTTTGCATACAATAGAGGAATCTGTTTTTAATTTTCTCAATGCATCCATTTCTCCCTTGTCTAAATTACTAAGCCCTCTACTTTTTTACTTGTATTTTTTCCAACTAGTCTATTACTAATTTACTGAATAGATCTAAGGCTGGAGTATCTTGTGGAGGGGGCATCCTAATACTTTTTAGTTTAAGATTCATGAAGGTACCTTGTTCAGGGTTTAGTTCATTCTCTATTAAGAGTGAGCTCAGCGTACGCACACCCTCCAAATCCTCCATGGTAATCCCTAGTTTGGCACATTCTTTCCTATCATGTGTCTTGAAGAATTTATCCCATTTTAATTTTCGGGTAAGTGATACTACTTATTGCCACTACAGCACAATGACATTCCCAAATTAGATCCCTTTTAATCTACAAGCATATACTCTATGTGGCGATCAGAGACCATGTCTACTTTTGCCTTGTGAATCGCAATAAATACAGTTTCACAAGGCGCTGTAAGGTAATCCCATCTATTTGAAAAGTTGCTGCTTTAAAGTAAAAAATTAGGCTGCTGGAAAGGTTTTAGCATTAGCGTTTTTTTTAATTATTTTTATATCCAAGTAAGGGTGTAGGTAGCCAGCTAAGACCTGTCTAGGTTGATAACATAGCTCAGTGATGGCGAACCTATGGCACGGGTGCCAGAGGCGACACTCAGAGCCCTCTCTGTGGGCACCCGCACTCTGGAAAAAGTCTATGGTGTACAATATGCCTTAGATTTTTCCTGCCATTCATCAGCTCAGGCACACTATGAAAAGCACAGGCAGCGCACTGAATGTAGGCAGGCTATTATAGCTAAATAATAAAGTACATAGAGGATATACTATATTGGACTATAGTATTCAGGTTAAATTGCTTTGTTGGCACTTTGCAATAAATAAGTGGGTTTTGGGTTGCAGTTTGGGCACTTGGCCTTTAAAAGGTTCGCCATCACTGACATAGCTTATATGTTTATACAGTTAGACCTGCCAATAACTTTAATACAGTTTCTAGGTTTGTGTCTTAAAGACAAAAGCAGAGTTTTTTACAGTGACTTCATGTTTGGATGTCATATAACTGTTATATTTTGTGTTCACAGAAGCAGAAAAGATAATATGCCTTTAAGATTCATTATATGTATATGCGGTAAGCTCAACACAGCAGAAACAACAGAAACAACTGTTGTTGCTGGGCAGGAGTCCAGACCAATCACAGCCAGCCTGACACACAGCATGAGTCTTGGCCAATCACAGCAAGCATCACACACAGCCTGCATGGGAAATTCCCTAGCAGGAGCTTCTAAAAAAAAATATTCACCAGAAAAAGAAACTTAACAGATATTCACTCCACTAAGAGCTGTGTTTTAAGGAAGCAGAGACGACAAAATAGGTATTTAAAACAGTTATATAATGTTCCTACTGTTAATATAGTGATTACTATATATATATACTGAACCAGTTATATGTGTGTTTACTTACAGTTCCATCAATTGCAAACTACAAAGTTCACAATCCAAATTCAAATTCCATATTGCAATCCAAATTGCATGCAACCATACCAGATCATACTCAACCAATCTGCAAATAAGTACTGCTAACTGCATATTGCAAATTGCGACCAAATTCAGCAAGTGATCTACTAGTTAGACCTCAGATATATATCTCATAGAGATCACAAAGTGCTTAAATAACTTAAAGTGAGAGTACAGATACTCAAGAGAGAAATAAATCCACCATTTTTTGTTGAATGACAAGATTGAACAGTTGAACCACCATCTTATGCATTCCGCCATAATGTGATATCTTTTCGACACGTGTTATGTACATGGACTATCTGCTGCAGAGGCTCATGCACACGGACGTATTTTCTTTCCATGTCCGTTACTTTTTTTTTGCGGACTGTATACGGAACCATCTATTTCAATGGGTCCACACAAAAAAATGGAAGGTAATCCGTGTGCATTCTGTTTCTGTATGTCCGTATTTCCGTTCCGCAAAAAAAAATAGAACATGTCCTATTATTATTGTCCGCATTACGGACAAGGATAGTACTGTTCTATTAGGGGCCAGCTGTTCTGCAAAATACGGAATGCACACGAACGTCATGCTCATGCTATTTCGTTGCAATAACCCTTTAATGATCAGGTGTGAAAAGGCCTTAAAGGGGTTGAGCAAAAGTAGAGGGATTTTGGCAGACCTGCAAAGGGAAGATGACTTACCTGCTTCCCCGCGCTGGCTCCCCACTCCTTCTCCTCCAGGCCTGTGATGCTCCGCTGGGCTAGATCAATGTCAACATTCGATTTAACATTGCCACAGCCAAACACAGGTCGCAGCTGTGTACTGATCCCCTTGCGTCATGTGACCATTTGTCATGACGCAAGTGAATCTGGACATTGCCTGTGATTGCCTGTGGCAATGTCCAACCAGGTGTTGACATTGATGGAGCCCAGCAGAGCATCGCAGGTCAGCAGAAGAAGGGGCAGGGAGCCGGGAAGCAGATAAGTAATTTTCCCTTTCCAGGTCTGGCAGTGGGGGGAAGGGTTTGCCAAAAAAAAAAAAAAAAACATTCTTGCACAACCCTTTTAAAGACCAGACATTTTTGGTTGTATAGAGAATGGGACGCACTCTATGCCTAGTGAGACAAGTGTGGGGGAGGTGCTTGCAGAAATTTGGCATGCACGAGTTAAAGAAAATTCAGGACTCTCCCAATTGATGCAAAATTGAAAAAAAAAAAAAATTATTCACAAAGTGCATACATAGAACTTCAAGAGTATATCTTGGAAAGGATTCCCATGTAGAAGGATATATGAGAAACCGGCTTTATGTTTTGGTCCACACGGACTTACAGAACTACATGATTTCTGGGTGGAGAGAGTGCTTCCCTGTGCTATCAATGGCATTCAGACTAAGGTCCACGTGGACTGAAGCTGCCATCTACATTACCTGGAATCCTTTCCAAAATAGACTCTTGGAGTTCTATGTATGCACAGATACTTTTTGGTGACTTAGCGCACATGGTGACATAACGGTCCTAACTTTCAATAATTTTCGGAATTTTTGTGACACTTCATATGTTTTTTTAGAATTTCCTTAGTTTTATTTTAGGAAAACTGTACAAAAATTTCATGAAAGTCATTTTATTTTCAGACTATAGCTATTGGTTTTTTAACCTCTCCATGTCTCAGCTTTTTTTTTTTTTACCCCCTGACTTCTAAGTCGTAACTTTTTTCCCTCAAGTTGTACTTTCTAATGGCACTATTTAATATTGCATGCAATGTAGTGGAAAGCGGGAAAGAAAATTAAATATGGGTTAAAACTGACCTCTTAACTTCATTCTCTAGGTCAGTATTGTTAAAGCATACTACATTTTTATAGATTTTCTTTAGTTTTAATACAAAAGAAAAAAAATATAAACATTTTTTCTTCACCACATTCTGACCCTAAAACTTTTTTAGATTATATCTAAGGAGCTGAGTAAGGGTTCATTTTTTGTGAGGCGATTTGTAGTTTTTATTGATACCATTTGGGCTGTGTATGACTTTTTCATCACCTGTCATTCAATTTTTCTGGTAGGAGGTGAAGTGACCGAAAACAGCGATTCAGCCATTTTGATTTTTTTCCCATTACAGCATTCACCATATGGGATAAATATATTTATGCTGTACTAGTTCAGTAATTTTGGAAAGCAGCGATACTTATGATCTTTATTTTTTAAATGCATAAGGGGGAGTATTTTGATTTCTATTTATTTTTTGTTTTTTTATATTTGTAAAAACGTTTTTTTTTATTTGTTTTTAGGCCCCCTAGGGGACTTTAACATGGGATCCTCTGATCGCTTTTCCCATAGCCTGCAATGATTTACCATTGCAGTCTATTGTAAAATTAGTCCGTTCCTATCAAGCCCTGCGCAGGCTTGATAGCAGCTTCACTATGACAGTCCTCAAAGCCTTTATAATGCCTGAGGCTGCCATAGCAACCGAACAACTACCTTGATCTCTGCTTAAATACAGTGGTCGCTACTGAGGAGGGCTATAAGCTTGTGATCAAAGTCATTGCCAATCACAGACTCACCAGTTGTCAGCTGTGTAAAACAACAGGCACCCAGCAGTGGTGGAGCCTGCTCTGCTCCAGTGGGTGCCATCTTTAAAGTGTACCTGAGTTTAAAAAAAAAAGTTTGCATAATAGCTGTGCTTCTTTGCACAATCACAACTGAAGGTATAGGCCTTTTTTGAGCTTCCATAATGTCTTTAACAGCCTAATTATTCCCCTCTTCAGCCGCACAGCTAGATTTATTTCTCTCACAAGCAGGAGGTGTCTTCCTGTGGAATCTCAAGGCACTATACTGTTGCAACATCCTTTCCCTTACTTTCCACTATGTTTTCGGCTCCTGAGATCACAAAACAGATAAGGAGGGGAAAATCACACTTCGGACTCATGCACATTGTATATCGGATGCAGACCCATTCATCTCAATGGGGCCACAAAAGATGTGGACAGCTACATCCTTGTGCTGTCTGCATACGCACATCCGTTCCACAGCCCTTCAAATAAATACAATGCCCTACTCTTTTCCGTTTTGCGGTATCTAGGTTTTGTGGATCCACGATTTCCATTCTCTATCAAATAAAATGAACTTGTGTAAAAGTACAGTAACTTATTATAGACCTGACATTGGGCGTACACCTGATGTTGATGGGTTAAATATGTAAACTGACACTAAAATAAATTATTAAAGTGAGTTTACAATTTGTGTCAGATGTTTTGATCAGCTAATCCAGGCCTGGCTTTTATTGGGAATAAGCAAAGAGCTGGGTGAGTGCTTATTCCCCACGATCCACTCTGAGTTTCACAGGTGGCCCATGTCCACAGTTCTGATTTAAAACTCAGCAGAATGAAGCAGGGTAAGGGCTCATTCAGCCGGCCGTATGCTGTCTGCAAAAATGCGGATCTGTATTTATGCGGATAGTTCAGTTTTTTTGCTGATTGCATTCCGTTTTTTTGCTGATCCATAGACCTGATTTTCACGGACAATTAAAGGACATGTTTAGATTTTTCGCTGAGCCGTGCAATGGAAAAAAAGGGCCCCATAGAAGTGGATGGGACAGCATCTAATCAGCAAAAAAACGGATCCGCATTTTTGCGGACAGCATACGGCCGTCTGAATGAGCCCTTATTAGTCTGTATGAGTGAGAGGCTTACAGATCACAGAGCGCAAGGCGTGTGTGAAGCAAGACTGGCCTGAGGACGGTTCTAAGGGAGACCTGAGCTGGTATCACTTTGTTCTTGGTATTATGGATTGACTACCTGACCCAGCTACGATCTGGCTGTACTACATTGTACGTTGGCTGGAATTATCAATAAAGTGACTTTGTTGTGTCCCTGCCTTTCTTCAACACTGGTGGTAGAAGCTGACGGCATTACAAGTGTCATGTGAACAGGGTGACTATGGTGACAGTTTCGATTGGAATGGGTATTTTCATTTGTTTGTTATTTTTATTTATTTTTTGCAACATAGCTTGTCCCCCAAGAGGTCTTTAAAAGATGTCTGACCCTTTTTTTCTCATATTTACACTTTTCCCCTGTAACTGGGGAATCCAAAGGATCCTCAGTTACAGGGGACAACAGCCCCCCTGTGGAGGCATTGTACACAGGCAGAGCTGATCAGGGTCTGCAGCGATCTTGTAGCTCTGCAAAACCCAAGACACTCGGCATCCAATAGAGGAAGCAGCAAAGCTGATTTCTCTATTCAATGTCTGAAAGGAGAAGGCAGAAACAGGAAATGTAATCCTAGGTTGTGAATGTATGGCACTCCAGAAAAAAGCCCTGCACCAAGTGCCATACATTCCTCTAGTTCTTTTTTAATGAGCCTCCACTATCGCAATTCTTTGTTAAATCGAATATGGCATCTTAGACACACTTACGCTCAACACTAATGTCATCTTTAAAAGTTATTCCCTTTTCTTTAGGGGTCCTGTTCCCCCGTCTGAAAGGAGAGGCAGATTAAGCTTGTGCTCTTCCGTCTCCATATTCAGTCTCTATAGGTGTTACGAAAGCACTGTGACAAACAACAGATTTGACTTAGGGTTAAACCTTAGGGCATTAACCTGGCGGTTCCCCGGTATTCACCCTTTACCCCCTATAAAGTAATCTGGACTTGACTGCAGGGAACACACCAGGGAGCTACCTCTTTGAGTAGTCTCCATGTTGTTAGCACCAAAGGGTCAGGGAAAATTCATAGTCAGGGACAGGTCAAGGTCAGGGCAGCCAGAGTTTGTATAATACTGAAAAGTGGTCCAAATTGGGGCAGGAAAAAAAGGTAAACACTGTAGTCATGCAATGTTCAGGTCAGGCAGTGGAGAATTAGAGTCACACATGCTGGCCCTTCAAGAGCCAAGGAGCATATGTGCGGGCTACGGGCAGCGTGAAGAGGCCAGGTGGTAAGTGCAGGCCACAGCCTGCATCAGAAGATGAAAGCTTGCTGCTAATTCAAGTGCTGCTTGTCTAAGTGCATTGGAGATACTCAGGAGGTAATCTGGAGGTGGATACAATCTAAGGCTACTTTCACACTTCCGTTCGTCGGTCCGCTCGTGAGCTCCGTTTGAAGGAGCTCACGAGCGGACCCGAACGCCTCCGTCCAGCCCTGATGCAGTCTGAATGGAGCGGATCCGCTCAGACTGCATCAGTCTGGCGGCGTTCAGCCTCCGCTCCGCTCGCCTCCGCACGGACAGGCGGACAGCTGAACGCTGCTTGCAGCGTTCAGCTGTCCGCCTGGCCGTGCGGAGGCGAGCGGATCCGTTCAGACTTACAATGTAAGTCAATGGGAACGGATCCGCTTGAAGATGACACCATATGGCTCAATCTTCAAGCGGATCCGTCCCCCATTGACTTTACATTGAAAGTCTGAACGGATCCGCTCAGGCTACTTTCAGACTTTAGAAATTTTTCTAAGTTATTAATGCAGACGGATCCGTACTGAACGGAGCCTCCGTCTGCATTAATATGATCGGATCCGTTCAAGCGCAAGTGTGAAAGTAGCCTAAACAAGTAAGATTTGTTTGTTTAAAATCTTTCCCCTCTTTACAATGGCAGACCTGGTTCTGTGCAGGAATTGTTATGCTTTTATTTCAGGTTCCACTCTTCACAGGTTTGGATACTGTCTGATCTGTAGACAGCTCTCCATAATGCAGCAGGAAATTACCTTTTTGAAATATGAGATTTTTAAATTAACCACTAAACAAACTCAGGCTGAGAACATTGCAATGCCACTGCCACAGAGGCCCCCTAGAAATGGAAGATGGGTTACTGTAGGTTCTGGTAGACTGAGACTTGTGGATAGAAGGCATGTCCCACAGTCTGTGGCTCATTTGCAGCACTTTCCGAGTGCAAGAGCAACATGGAGGATGGCTCAAGCACAGTGGGTGAGAAACAATCATCTCCCATGCCTAAAGTATGTAAGACTGCAACCAAAGACAAAAAGGAGAAGGTGAGGATTGATAGTAAGCAGCTGTTGGTGGGCGATTCCATCATAAGAGGTGTGAAGTTTGAGGAGAATGGTGTTGTGAGATGTCTCCCTGGTGCTACCGCTAGCAGGGATAGACGACGGATCCTAAATATTGTTAGGCAAGCAAAGCAGGAAAGGGAAGTGGATGTTATTCTCCATCTTGGGACAAACGATCTGGCATGCAATGAGGTTTCAAAGGTGAAGGAAGCTTTTCACACACTTGGAAAGGCTATACGGGAGGTTGCATCAACTGTTTCATTCTCTGCAGTTTTGCCTGTGCAGAACCTTCAGCATGACAGGAAGATGCGCATTAAGGAATTCAATGTATGGCTTGGTGAATGGTGTCTGAACCAAGGGTTTGGCTTTGTGTCTCATGTTAGCTCTTGTTGGAATGGAAAAGAACTGTACAAGAAAGATGGTTTGCATCTTTCTCTCAAGGGAACGAATGTCCTCGGTGAACAGTTCCAAGTATTTGCTAAGAAGCATTTAAACTAGGAAAGGGGGGCAAAAGAGTGATAATCCAGCAGTCCGACTGCCCCCCGGAACAATGTCAGAAGAGGCCAGTAGCACAAAGGTTAAGAAATGACAAGCTCAGAGTCTTGTCAACAAATGCTCGCAGTCAAGGGAATAAGATCAATGAACTTGAGGCTATAATGGCATCTGAGAATATAGATGTAGTGGCTGTTACTGAGACGTGGTTCAAGGGGAGTAATGACTGGGATACATCAATACCAGGGTTCTCGCTATACAGGAAAGACAGAGTAGGCAAGAAGGGGGGAGGGGTGGCCCTGTATGTGAAAGATAGCATAAAATCTAATTTGATACAAGTTAGCGAGAACAATTTGGAGTCAGTTTGGGTTACCTTGCAGCTTGATAATCATAAGGTAACTCGTGTAGGTGTGATATATAGACCACCTAGCCAAGTCAAAGAATTAGATGATCTACTAGTTGAGGAAATAGCTAAAATGACATTGAAGGGGGAAGTTATCATTATGGGAGACTTCAATCTTCCTGATGTAAACTGGAAAACCAAAATAGCTAGTTCTGCCAGGAGTACAGATATTCTAAATTCCCTACTGGGATTATCTCTACAGCAAGTAGTGGAGGAGCCAACCCGGAAGGAGGCCATTTAAGATTTAGTATTCACAAATGGGAATTTGGTATCTGATATTACTGTAGGGGAAAGCTAGGGATCTAGTGATCACCAGTCAGTGTGGTTTACTATAAGTACAGTGACTGAGTCACGCCACACAAAAACAAAAGTTTTAGATTTTAGAAAAACTGACTTTTCTAAAATTAGATTAGTGGTACACGAGTCCCTATCAGACTGGAACAGTTTCATTGGAGTCCAGGAGAAATGGGACTACTCAAAAGTGGCACTATTGAAGGCAACAGAAAATTGCATTAGGCTTGTCAGTAAAAGCAAAAAAAGGAAGAGACCACTGTGGTACTCAGCAGAAGTGGCCAAAATTATTAAAAACAAAAAGATAGCATTTAGGAATTATTAAAAAAAACAAAATGAGGATGACAGACAAATTTATAACATTAGGCAGAGAGAGGCCAAACAAGTTATAAGAGCTTCTAAAGCACAGGCAGAAGAGAAATTAGCTCAGTCAGGGAAAAAAGGCGATAAGGCATTCTTCAGATACATAAATGAAAAAAGGAAACTAAAACAAGGAATTACCAAATTAAAAACTAAAGGAAGGTATATGGAAGAAGATAAAGAACTAGCTGACTGCCTCAATGAATACTTTTGTTCCGTTTTTACAAAGGAAAATGAAGGAGAAGGACCTCAGTTAGGAAAGAAGACTAATGAATCTTTTGACGCATGTGTCTTTACAGAGGAAGAGGTTCTAAGTCAACTGTCTAAAATTAATACAAATAAGTCACAGGGGCCTGATGGGATACACCCAAAGCTATTAAAAGAGCTCAGCGGTGAACTAGCAAAACCATTAACAGATTTATTTAACCAATCACTGGCAACAGGAGTCGTCCCAGAAGATTGGAAATTAGCAAATGTTGTGCCCATTCACAAGAAAGGTAGTAAGGAGGAATCGGGCAACTATAGGCCAGTAAGCCTGACATCAATAGTGGGGAAATTAATGGAAACCATACTTAAGGAGAGGATTGTGGACCATCTAAAATCCCATAGATTGAAAGATGAAAAACAGCATGGGTTTACTTCAGGGAGATCATGTCAAACTAATCTTATTGATTTTTTTGATTGGGTGACTAAAATAATAGATGGAGGAGGTGCAGTAGACATCGCTTATCTAGACTTTAGTAAGGCTTTTGATACTGTCCCACATAGAAGGCTTATCAATAAAGTACAGTCATTGAGCTTGGACTCCCATATTGTTGAATGGATTAGGCAGTGGCTGAGGGACAGACAACAGAGGGTTGTAGTCAATGGAGTATATTCAGACCAAGGTCTTGTTACCAGTGGGGTACCTCAGGGATCTGTTCTGGGACCCATATTGTTTAATATCTTTATCAGCGAAATTGCAGAAGGCCTCAATGGTAAGGTGTGTCTTTTTGCTGATGATACAAAGATTTGTAACAGGGTTGATGTTCCTGGAGGGATACACCAAATGGAAAAGGACTTAGGAAAACTAGAGGAATGGTCAAAAATCTGGCAACTAAAATTTAATGTTGATAAGTGCAAGATAATGCACCTGGGACGTAAAAACCCAAGAGCAGAATATAAAATCAGTGATACAGTCCTAACCTCAGTATCTGAGGAAAGGGATTTAGGGATCATTATTTCAGAAGACTTAAAGGTAGGCAGACAATGTCACAGAGCAGCAGGAAATGCTAGCAGAATGCTTGGGTGCATAGGGAGAGGCATTACCAGTAGAAAGAGGGAGGTGCTCATGCCGCTCTACAGAGCACTAGTGAGACCTCATTTGGAGTATTGTGCTCAGTACTGGAGACCATATCTCCAGAAGGATATTGATACTTTGGAGAGAGTTCAGAGAAGAGCTACTAAACTGGTACATGGATTGCAGGATAAAACTTACCAGGAAAGATTAAAGGAACTTAACATGTATAGCTTGGAAGAAAGACGAGACAGAGGGGATATGATAGAAACTTTTAAATACATAAAGGGAATCAACAAGGTAAAAGAGGAAAGAATATTTAAAAGAAGAAAAACTGCTACAAGAGGACATCGTTTTAAATTAGAGGGGCAAAGGTTTAAAAGTAATATCAGGAAGTATTACTTTACTGAGAGAGTAGTGGATGCATGGAATAGCCTTCCTGCAGAAGTGGCAGCTGCAAATACAGTGAAGGAGTTTAAGCATGCATGGGATAGGCATAAGGCCATCCTTCATATAAGATAGGGCCAGGGGCTATCCATAGTATTTAGTATATTGGGCAGACTAGATGGGCCAAATTGTTCTTATCTGCCGACACATTCTATGTTTCTATGTTTCAACAGGACAGGAGCATCAATGTTCTCAATCGGTTCCCAAGGCTTCTTCTACGGACCAAAATCTTTTAAATCAATCAAGAAGATTTTGCCTCTAATCTACTTCATGTCCAGAATGTTCTTTACTTCATACACGCAGTACAGACTGGAGAGGAAGCAGAAGAACATCTGGAATACTGGTTGAATATGACAGGCTTCAGGAGAGATACATGGAGTTAGGAACCTGTAATGAGGCAGGGAGAAGTAACAAACCAGATTCAATTGCCTCAACACTTTAAAAGGCCCAATGAAGCAAAGTGTCAATTTGTATGAGGGTACCTCAAGCCTAATGTTTTTGAGGAAGGCCTGACCTTTTCCTAAGGAGAGAACTGAGGTGGAGCTCTGCTCTTCGCAATCCTCTTCGTCCGAGCAGAAGTTTGTAACAGGAAAGTCTTGGCCTCCTGGCAGATCTGAAAAAAATTACTGACAGTGGAGTCAGCTGCCAGAACCCCCCTGGGAAACAGGTACTCAGAGAGATTCTCAATTGGCAGCCATAAACGATGAAGAATCAAGTCTTAGTGAAGGATTCACTGACATGATTAATGTATGGGAAGGTGGACAAAATAGAGGCCAGGTTTGCAAGTGAAGGCCGTGGCCTGCAGCAGAGGGAGAGAGAAGACAACAGTAGGGTGAGTGAAGCAGCCCAGAGGAGCGGGACAGTCATGGGTGTGGGCCACCAACATAACAGTGGGATTTCCCTATGATGCTGTTAGTTATCCTGAGGGTGGGTCATGACGCATCTGAGTAATTCGGACATATAAAATGACTGGAACATGGATATGTCAATCCAGCATAAGATGAGAAGGAACAGATCTTTATTAATTTTAGCCACTGGCACTCTTGAGGAACATGTCAGCAATGCATGCTTACGCTACAGAGGGCATGGGCGATGTAATTGGTCATGCACCTTACTGGAAAAGGCACAGCACAGTATTATTTGACAACTTTAAAACAAGTACTGGCTCATACTTCTAGATGCTATATGTCTGAGATATTGCAGGTTGAAGCAGCCTCCTCTCAGCTGGCTAGGATGGGGCTCAGTGGGGAAAGTGCTGACAGGCTACATAGAAAGGAGGAAAAGTAGACATCCCCTTGTTTCTATGTATCTGTACATGAACCCAAGAGAAATGGGGTAAGACTGGGTTTGTACCGGCATTTTTCATTTTCATTATAGGATCAGAACAATAAAAGTAATGGGAGCAGTGTTTCCATCAAATAACTGAAATGAGGGCCACGTGAGGGACCCCATTGACTATAATAGGATCTGGTTTCCATTAGAAAACCTGCATTTTACCGGATAAAATATTGTCATAAATTTTCTGAGACAGTCTTGGCGATTTGGCACTGTCCCAGGTTGAAAATGGACAGGAGTTATGTAAGCCGCGTCCAGTTGTGTTTGGACTTTTCCAGGGAAGGGGCTTAAATGTTCCGAATTTTCAAACTACAATGTTAGGGCTCATGCAGATGGCCGTGTTTTTTGTCCGCATCGGATCCACTTTTTTTGCGGAGTGTATCGGTCGGCACTACGGAGGTAGCGGGGTGGTGCACGTGTCCTAGGGCAGGCCTCCCATGAAAACAGTAATAAGGGAGGACTGGAACTCACTGTTCGTTTCTTTTGGAATGCTTAGTTTATTGCCACATACTAGTAATGCGTTTTGGCACAATCTGTGCCTTCCTTAGACTGTGAAAATCTCAAACACCATTACATTTAAATAGCCCGCCAAATAACCAAGTAGTGACGTCATGTTGACATGACGACAGGGTAAACAATCAAAAGAGATTTTTTTTTTTTTAAAAGATCACGTGTAAAGTCAAAACAATGTCATAACGTCCATATTGGTATCCAAAAATTGTATAGTTCATATAGTTTCAGTTCCGCTGTGGAAAAATGATAGATAATAGTATATATCAAATAGTATATATTAAAATATGAATCACAAAAAGCTGTTCAACTCATACAGTTAGGTCCATATATATTTGGACAGAGACAACATTTTTCTAATATTTGTTCTGTACATTACCACAATGGATTTTTAACAAAACAATTCAGATGCAGTTGAAGTTCAGACTTTCAGCTTTAATTCAGTGGGTTGAACAAAATGATTGCATAAAAATGTGAGGAACTAAAGCATTTTTTTAACTCAATCCCTTCATTTCAGGGGCTCAAAAGTAATTGGACAAATTAAATAATTGGGAATAAAATGTTAATTTCTAATACTTGGTTGAAACCCCTTTGTTGACAATGACTGCCTGAAGTTTTGAACTCATGGACATCACCAGATGCTGGGTTTCCTCCTTTTTAATGCTCTGCCAGGCCTTTACTGCAGCGGTTTTCAGTTGCTGTTTGTTTGTGGGACTTTCTATCTGAAGTTTAGTCCTTAGCAAGTGAATTACATGCTCTATTGGGTTCAGATCAGGGGACTGACTTGGACATTCAAGAATATTCCACTTCTTTGCTTTAATAAACTCCTGGGTTGCTTAGGCTTTATGTTTCAGGTTATTGTCCATCTGTATTATGAAACGCCGACCAATCAGTTTGGCTGCATTTGAGCACACAGTATGTCTCTGAAAACCCCAGAATTCCTCCGGCTGCTTCTGTCCTGTGTCACATAATCACATGCATGCCCAAGTTACCACTGTGTTTTACAGATGATACGGTATGCTTTGGATCATGAGCTGTACATTCTGGTAGAGGTCGATCTTGGTTTCATCTTTCCAAAGAATGTTCTTCCAGAAGTGAGCTGGTTTTTTAAGAGCCTTCTTATTCTTGAGGCTTATGAGTGGCTTGCACCAATCAGTGAACCCTCTGTATTTACTTTCATGCAGTCTTCTCTTTATGGTAGATTTGGTTATTGATACGCCTATATCCTGGAGAGCGTTGTTCACTTGGTTGGCTGTTGTGAAGGGGTTTCTCTTCACAATGGTAATTATTCTGCGATCATCCACCACTGTTGTCTTTCATGGGCGTCCAGGTGTTTTTGCATTGTTGAGGTCACCAGTGCTTTCTTTCGTTCTCAGGATGTACCAAACTGTAGATTTTGCCACTCCTAATAGTGTAGCAATTTCTCAAGTGTTTTTTTTCTGTTTTCGCAGATGAAGGCTTGTTTCACCTGCATGGAGAGCTCCTTTGGCCGCATTTTTACTTCTTTGCCTTTTATGTGCTCAATTGAGAATGAAATAATGAAGGAATTGGCCACACCTGCTCATGAAACAGCCTTTCAGTCGATTGTCCGATTACTTTTGGTCCCTTTAAAAACAGGGTGCCAGATGTAAAGGAGCTGAAAATCATAAACCCTTCATCCAATTTTAATGTGGATACCCTCAAATGAAAGTTTAAAGCCTGGACTTTATGTCTGTGTCCATTATATAACTTGAATATGTTTAGTAAACAGGCAAAAAAAAAAAAATTGTGTCGGCGTCCAAATATATATGGACCTAACTGTAGTCGTGGTTGAGGCCCCTCGGCTCCAGTGTTTGGAGTCAGTGGATCCAGTAAGCCACCCGCTTGAGCAATAATTTGTTCCTGCCGCCCCCCCCCCCCCCCAGCGCGTGGCTGAGACATATTCAATAATCTGGAAGCGTAGTTGTGCAATGGTATGTTTTTGCTGGTGGAAATGGTATGGGGTAACAATAGGTTGCCTTTCCTGATGGTAGACTTATGCTTACAGAATCTATCTTTCATTCTGGTGGATGTTTCTCCTACATACAGTAAGCCACACGGGTGTTTGAGAATGTAAATTACTAATTTGCTGTTGCATGTGAACATGTCACATATAGGTATTCTCTCTCCTGTGTGTGTATGGGTAAGATGTGTTCCTATTATAATGCTAGAACAGTATATACTACCCAGGCAGGGAAAGGTTCCCTGCTTGGGGGTGGAGAGTACACTTTGTCTGGGTTCTGTTCTATTGCTCCCAATGTCCGCTCTGATGATTTTGTCCCTAATGTTAGCTACTCTTTTATAACAGATCATGGGTGGTCTCTGAAATTCCTCCATTTGTGGGTAGGAATTGGTTATAACGTGCCAATGTTTATTAATGGCAGCCCTGATTTTCTTGGTCCACGGATGGTATTTCACTATGAAGGGAATGCGTGACTTTTTGGGAATCTTCTCTTCTTGTGTTATGTTGGTTTTCTCCCTCTGTTCTTTAAATTTAAAAGTAATTTCATTTAATCTGGTGTCACAGTTCTCGTGGTTACTGACTATCCGTCTCACTCTCTGATATTGGGAATAAGGGAAGGATTTTTTTGTTGAGGCAGGATGGTTACTAGTATATACAAGCAAACTATTACGGTCTGTGCTCTTTACATAGAAATCAGTTTGCACTTTGTCATCATTCCACCTCATCACCCATGTATCTAGAAAGGAGATCTTCTGTGGGTCATTGTGCAGGGTAAACTGGAGTTCTGCCCAGATAGAGTTAATGAAGGAGGTAAATTCCATGAGGGTTCAAACGTCGCCCCGCCATACGAAAAAAATGTTGATGAAACGTCAACAAAAAATGCAATGTTGCTGATACAAGTCATTAGTATAGATTAATTCGCTCTCAAAGCGGACCATATAACAATTTGCGTATGGCGGTGTGTTGTTCTAACCCATAGCGGTCCCACACCACTGTTGGTAGAAGGTATCTT